>NC_136381.1:200288470-202688470 GCF_965140285.1 Lepidochelys kempii | reverse complement strand
AGTTTTTTCAAAGGGAAGAATGATCTCCATCAAGAGGAGTAATATTATCTCTGTAAGCAATAAAGCACAGTACCCTAACCTGTTTATAACACAGTTTGGTCCTAGTCCATACAGGCAAGACCAAATCACATTATACCATGGATGGAAAAGGTGTTTAAACATGGCAGATTTTATAGAGTAGAAATGTGCACAGCGTTTTGTGAGGGCATCAGCTGGTCTCGGGACACAATTTATTGAACTACATGGAAAATCATTTAAGTTCTTGCATTTCAAGAAAAGAAGAGATGGACAAAAATCTCTTAGGCCTGATTCTCCTCTTGGTTACACTGCTATATATCAGAAGTAACATCAGTTGATTTACACTGGTTTAAAACAGGTATAAGTGAGGCCTTATTCACACTTGAAATTATTTCCCCTGTTGTTACTAGCAGTTCAGTTCTACCAATGGTGGCAGCTACTATGGCTGTCACTATTCCTATCGTTTATTTGTAGCTCTGAGCTGGGCTACATGACACCCGTGTTAAAATTAACAGGGGCTGCAGAACCTTCTCTGTGCTAGGGCTGCCAATATTGCTAACGCCAGTCCAGCTGAGCCAGTTTTAGCAAGAGTGGGAAATTGTTACATAAAACCCCTAGTGTAGACAGTCTGAGAGGAGAATCAGGCTAAACTGTGGGCAGAGACTTAATTTGTTTATTATATTTATGTCTCAATGTCTCTGCTAGGAGACGTGATGTACTGTCCCAACACGCACTAGTACACTCACCCTCGGAAAAACTTCAGTCAGACAACTGGCAGCTGTATCTCCAATTGGGATCAGTTTTCCTGCCTAAATAATGAAAACAAAAAATAATGCAGAGACCACAGCACATATCAGCAGTAGGAGCTGGCCAGCAGGATCAGCATTTTAAACCTTGCAGGGAATTTTGCCTGGTCCTGCCTTAGCGACATTATGACAAAACCTTATTTTAATAAAGGGGGGGGAACAGAAATAAAATGAATATACAAACCCAGCCTCTCTGCCCCAGGAACTATCACTCACCAGGAGTCCCCCTCACAGACCCCAGAGTCCCCAAAATTTGAGCCGAGCTCTGGCTCGAGGGACAGCAGTGAGCAGCACCCGCCGGGTCACCCTGAGAAACCCCGGGGTGCTGGAGAGTAGGCGGAAGGTTATAGATTAACTACCAGGAGAAGGGGGTGGACAAGGAGACACAGAATAGGTTGGAATATGAACAAGAGGCTGCTAGGCAGCTCTCCAACACCACTTTCTACAAGCTATTACCTTCTGATCCCATTAAGGGTTACCAAAAGAAACTACACCATTTGCTCAAGAAACTCCCTGAAAAAGCACAAGAACAAATCCACACAGACACATCCCTGGAACCCCGACCAGAGGTATTCTATCTGCTACCCAAGATCCATAAACCTGGAAATCCTGGACGCCCCATCATCTCAGGCATTGGCACCCTGACAGCAGGATTGTCTGGCTATGTAGATAGACTCCCTCCTGAGGCCCTACACTACCAGCACTCCCAGCACTTCGAGACACCACTGACTTCCTGAGGAAACTACAATCCATCGGTGATCTTCCTGAAAACACCATCCTGGCCACTATGGATGTAGAAGCCCTCTACACCAACATTCCACACAAAGATGGACTACAAGTCTTCAGGAACAGTATCCCCGACAATGTCACGGCAAAGCTGCTGGCTGAACTTTTTGACTTTGTACTCACCCACAACTATTTCACATTTGGGGACAATGTATACCTTCAAATCAGCAGCACTGCTATGGGTACCCGCATGGCTCCACAGTATGCCAACATTTTTATGGCTGACTTGGAACAACGCTTCCTCAGCTCTCGTCCCCTAATGCCCCTACTCTACTTGCGCTATACTGATGACATCTTCATCATCTGGACCATGGAAAAGAAGCCCTTGAGGAATTCCACCATGATTTCAACAATTTCCATCCCACCATCAACCTCAGCCTGGACCAGTCCACACAAGAGATCCACTTCCTGGACACTATGGTGCTAATAAGCGATGGTCACATAAACACCACCCTATACCAGAAACCTACTGACCGCTATTCCTACCTACGTGCCTCCAGCTTTCATCCAGACCACACCACACGATCCATTGTCTACAGCCAAGCTCTATGATACAACCACATTTGCTCCAACCCCTCATACAGAGACAAACACCTACAAGATCTCAAGCATTCTTACAGCTACAATACCCACCTGCTGAAGTGAAGAAACAGATTGACAGAGCCAGACGAGTACCCAGAAGTCACCTAGTACAGGACAAGCCCAACAAAGAAAATAACAGAACACCACTAGCCATCACCTTCAGCCTCCAACTAAAACCTCTCCAACGCACCATCAAGGATCTACAACTTATCCTGAAGGAGGACCCATTACTCTCACAGATCTTGGGAGACAGGCCAGTCCTTGCTTACAGACAGCCCCCCAACCTGAAGCAAATACTCACCAGCAACCACACACCACACAACAGAACCACTAACCCAGGAACCTATCCTTGCAACAAAGCCTGTTGACAACTGTGCCCACATATCTATTCAGGGGACACCATCATAGGGCCTAATCACATCAGCCACACTATCAGAGGCTCGTTCACCTGCACATCTACCAATGTGATATATGCCATCATGTGCCAGCAATGCCCCTCTGCCATGTACATTGGGCAAACCGGACAGTCTCTACGTAAAAGAATAAATGGACATAAATCAGACGTCAAGAATTATAACATTCAAAAACCAGGTGGAGAACACTTCAATCTCTTTGGTCACTCGATTACAGACCTAAAAGTGGCAATTCTTCAACAAAAAAACTTCAAAAACAGACTCCAATGAGAGACTGCTGAATTGGAATTAATTTGCAAACTGGATACAATTAACTTAGGCTTGAATAAAGACTGGGAGTGGATGGGTCATCACACAAAGTAAAACTATTTCCCCATGTTTATTTCTCCCCCCCTCCTCAGATGTTCTTGTCAACTGCTGGAAATGGCCCACCTTGATTATCACTACAAAATGCCCCCCCCCCCCCGCTGGTAATAGCTCACCTTAAGTGATCACTCTTTTGTTACAGTGTGTTTTGTAACACCCATTGTTTCATGTTCTCTCTCTCTATATATATATATCTCCCCACCATATTTTCCACCGTATGCATCCGATGAAGTGAGCTGTAGCCCAGGAAAGCTTATGCTCTAATAAATTGGTTAGTCTCTAAGGTGCCACTAGTCCTCCTTTTCTTTTTGCGGATAGAGACTAACACGGCTGCTACTCTGACAGACAGGGACAGAAGGACGGACACACAGAGAGCGCCCAGTGGCAGAGGGACAGACGGACACATGGAGAAAGGCAGAGAGACAGAAAGACACAGACAGACACAGGGACACACGGACTCGGGGGACACACACGGGCCGACACATGGACGCAGACAGACGGACACAGAGGGACACACGGACAGAGAAAGCGGGACACGAAGACACAGACAGGGAGAGGGCCCCAGAGGGACTCACTGTTGGCAGCTCGGGAAACCTGTCAAAGAACCGCCCCCGGTACACGGGCCGCAGCTCCCCGACCATGGCGGCGCCGGGCCCAGCAGGCTGAGCGGCGGCGGCGGCGGCGGCCCCGGCGGGATGTTTTCTCCGGTTACCTGGTAACGCGCTCGGCCCAACACCGCCCCCTGCAGGCAGCGGGCGGCACCAGCCCCCGGCGAGCGGACCGGGCCCACCGCCCACTTCGGCACTGCCCCCTCCCCCTCCCCACGAGCACCGCCCCCCTGCGGCACCGCCCCCTGAGCACTTTCCCCGCCCCCCACGAGCACGGCCCCCTTCGGCACCGCCCCCTTCAGCACCACCCCTGTCCCCCGTCCCCCACCCCCCGCAGGCACTTCCCCATTCGGCACCGCCCAGCGCCCTGACCCCTCCTGCCCTCTACCCGCATCCCCCGCGGCGCCCAAACCCCTTCGCCCTCTGCCCCATCCCCTGCAGCGCCCCGATCCCTCCGCCCTCTGCCCACATCCCCCGCAGCTCCCTGACGCCATCTGCCCTCTGCCCCCATCTCCTGCAGTGCCCCGACCTCTCAGCCCACATCCCCCACAGCATCCTGACCCCATCTACCCTCTGTCCCCATTGCCTGTGGCATCCTGACCCCATCCGCCCTCTGCCCACATCCCCCGCAGCACCCTGACCCCCATCTGTCAATGCCCGCATCCCCCGCAGTGCCCTGACCACATTAACCGTCTGCCCACATCCCCTGTAGCACCCTAAGCCCCATCAACCCTCTCCCAGAATCCCCTATAGCACCCTGAGCCCCATCAACCCTCTCCTAGCATCCCCTATAGCACCCTGAGCCCCATCAACCCTCTCCTAGCATCCCCTATAGCACCCTGGCCGCTCTCCCCCCCTTCAACCTGGGGAAATGTAAGTTGATTGGGAAGATGGAGAGAGACTTTGGGTTTTGTGCTGGGTGGTGTTGGTGACTTGTGATATACAGGAGGTTAGACTAAATGATCTGGTGCCTTAAACTCTGTGACATAAGTGAGGGAATAATTCCACAAAATGAAAACTCACATTATGTCCTTCATTTGGAGGATCAATGTTTTCTGTTTCTGTGTTAGGAGGCTGAGGGAGAGTGGAGTCCTGGAAAGACAGGCACAGGTTTGAAGGACTTGGACTGCCTTGGACTGGAGCATTAGGTTGCACCATTTCTCTCTGATACCACCCTGGAAAATAGGGGTGACTGATGGCATTTCCAAATCATCTGTGCAAACACATAAGAAGAGGAGGGCTCTAATGTATGCTGATAAACTATTAGTCTAATAACTTTTCTTGGTATAGAACGGTTTCAATAAGGATGAAGAAGCATTTATTTACAGAAAAGATGTCATAATAGTTTTTCTGTTTAAGTGTATATATATTTTACTCTTCCTTTTTCTTTTGCCCATGATGCTAGAAATACTAATAAACCTTTCTTTTTAATTAGTCCCCCAAACCTTGTGACTTTTATTATAATTATAAGGCATAATAACTGTCAAGGGATCTAGTTTCTTTCTCTCCCTGATAACACTTCTGTTACATCTCATGTAAAGGGAACAGGGAAACAACCCAATGCCCTGAGTAACTTCAACAAACTATGGATTTGGTGGCAACATAAACAAAACTTAAAATGACATTCTAGAGTTAATGCCAAGTATTTGTTGACTCAAATTAACTTCAGTGGGAGTTTGTCTCCTGCAGTAGAAAATTGGACCCTACATAGGGTGACCAGATAGCCAGTGTGAAAAATCAGGACAGGGAGTGGAGGATAATAGGAGACTATATAAGACAAAGCCCCGAATATTGGGGCTGTTCCTATAAATTGGGATATCTGGTCACCCTGACCCTACATATTTCATTTCTGGAGGGAAATGGACGTTCTTTGTTACAGCGGTGTAGCTAAAACTGCCCTTAGCAAGTGTTTGGCATTTGATGTTACCACTACTCATTAAATCCCCAACCCCACAGTTTGACGCCTGTCTCTCTCTTACAAGGGCTAAAATCAAGGAAGTGAAACTACCTAAAATCCTGCCTTTCACTTCCCTGATCCAGCATGACTGCTGGGTTTTGCAGCTCAGCTCTCACTCTGACTGTGGTGCTGGGGTAGATGGGATTCAAGCACTTGCTGAGTAACCTTCAGGAAGCTTTAAAAATGTGCAGAGGGTTTTATTTTAAAATAGTAGCCGCTAGGGAGCTATAGTGGGTAAATTAGTAATTTGTATAGAACGTGATACTCTTGGGGGACAATGTTGTGTTCTTACACAATGGCTTAGGGGTTTATTATTATTATTATTATTATTTATTAAGTATCTTTATGAAAATATAGAAATGTTGCTTCCTAAGCAAAACAAAAACTATGCTAGGAAGTAGCTGAACTCATTGCCTTCAGCAAAGGGTTTACAGAGAAGAGACAAAAAATGGAGAGAGGAAAGACAGAAAAGTGAAGAAAAAAGGAAACAAATGAAAGAAATGGAAAAATGAAATAAAGACAGAAAAACTGTACAGGATAACGAAAAGGCCCAATCCAAAAGGCCCAATCCAACCTTCATAGAAGTCAATGAAAGTCTACGCATTAACTACAGTGGGGGGTTGGATCAGACCCTAAGGGAAAAAAATTGGCAAAGCAAACTTTAAACTCTTGGAGGAAATTTTTAAATAAAGAGAAACGTGCACTGCGTGAAATCCTGACCACGCCGAAATCAATGGGAGTTTTGCACTAACTTGAATTAGGTCAGGATTTCACCCACTGAATTTAGTTATCGGATCTGGCCCAGGTTGGTGGTGTTCAGAAGTATTATCATCTGATAGCAGAGCATTGACCTATATGAAATAAACTGGTGATCTCAGACCACTTCATAGTGGATAAATGTTCAGACTACAACAAAAGAACCACCATCACAACTGGTATTCTTGCTAGCATGTTCAACAACAAGGCCACCTAATGGGGTTTGAACCTGAGCCTAATTGCACATAAAGCAGAACATGTTCCACTGCTCAAGAAACCACATAAAGAATTTTCATGGAGAATGAACTACTCCTTTCTCCATTGAGGTGATTCAAATAAATCCATATTGATTGGATAGTTTGAAGCTTGTGCTACCTCTGTCCATGTTGTACCTAGTTTCTGTGTTTATGCAAAAATATGTTTTCAGTCTGGTACCTTTTCTCAGTTCTAAGTCAACTAGTAAGGAAAGACATTGTGATATAAGTGATTAATTCTTATCTTTTTGAAATTGCAATCACTTTTGAGGAGCTTTCTGTTTTCATTGAGAAATGCTTTCACACCTCTCGTGGGGAGAAAACACTTTGGAGGGTCAAGTTCTCTAGTCTCATATTTTGGGAAATAGGTTCTTCACCCATTTCTTCACTTTTTATACCTCTTTTATTACGTTAGTGTAATTATATTACATGAGCATAATTCCGTCACCTAAAAAAATCTTATTAAGCCTCTGATTTGAAATCTATTTGGTAATCTAAAAGACTTTTCTGAAGGAAGAGATCTCTTGAATGTATTTAAGCATTTATATGCATAGATTACTAGAGTAACTGAGCACCTACCAAAACTATAAATTACAAGTTATGATGACCAGCTCTGGGCTAGTTGTTCTTTCTCTGAAAACAGTTTTGTTTGTTTAACTATTTTCCTCTCTTTCCCCTCTCTTTCTTCTACCTTCTCTTTCCTTGGCAGGTGTGAACCTAGAAAATTGGTTTGAATGAAATAGGAAATTGACCAGAACATTTCCCCTACAATTTGAACTGAACCCATAGTTATTTTTAAGCCGCAAAATGTAACGTTGACCTTTTTTTCTGTCCAAAATTATTTTTATATAGAGTGACTAGATGTCTTTGTTTACTGGAATGGCACTGGCTTGATGGGAAAGACCCACAGTTCCAGGAGGTTTTATTGAAAATAGGGCCATACTGTTAGGAAGAAGGGTAGGAAGAAGGAGCAGAGGCAAAAATTGCCTGTTGAGCATGGCTTCTACCTCAGCTGATCTGGAGGCCCCCTTCTGCAGACCACAGTCAGAACTCCCACTAGAGTGGGCGGGTACTGTCGTTCCTAACCCTTTGTCCGTAGTGGGTTGTGGGAGCACTTGTCTGCCTGTCCCATGGGAGTTGACCAGTAATGTTCTGTGTAGTTTTAAATCATGAACACCTCCAGCAGAACCATTTTGTGTCTGCATACTCCTTGCAGCCAGAGCCAACATGGAGCCTGACCTGGTAGAATGTCTCTATCTCCTGCTCTCCGTTCTATTTCAGTACACAGACAGAGCATCTGCAAGATGCTGGTGAATGTTTCTGGTGGCAGTTTTTGAACTGCCAAAGGCACCTCTCTAAGGGGGATACTGACATGCCAGCTCCAAACTTGTTGATGCGGCTCATGCCTATTTCTGCCTTAGCCACAGATTCCCACTATGTAGACTGGTTCTTCTGGGGCAGGGCCACAGGAACAGACTGGTGGGATCACATCATCATGCGGACTTGGGATGGCCAGCAGTGGATCCAGAACTTTAGCATGAAGAAGCAGATGTTCCTGGAGGTTTGTGATCAGTTTGCCCCAACCCTCCAGCAGAAAGGCTCATTAACAACAAAATCATAAATTAAATTAATAGATTTTAAGGGGAGAAGGGACTACTGTGATCGTTTGTAGTCTTACCTCCTGCATAACAAAGTCCATAGGCCTTTCCTGAATTAATTTCTGCTTCATGTCCAATAGCTATGGTTTGAACTAAAACATATCTTCAAAAAAAAATCCAATATTGATTTAAAAATTATCAATGATGGAGACCCTTGGTAAGTTGTTCCAATGGTTATTTATCCTCACCATTAAAAATTTACACTTTATTTCTAGTTCTGAATTTTTCTAGCTTCAGCCTTTAGCCATTGGACTTGTTAGACCTTTTGTCTACTAGATTAAAAAGCCCTCTATTCTGTTACCCCTGTAGGATTTACAAACTGATCAAGTCACCTCTTAACCTTCACATTAAGCTAAATAGATTGAACTCCTTGCGTCTTTTACTATAAAATATGTTTTTCAACCCTTTAGTCATTCTTATGGCTCTTCTCTGAACCCTCTCCAATTTTTCACCATCCTTCTTGAATTGTGGATACCAGAACTGGACACAGTATCCCAGTAGCAGTCGCACCAGTGCCCAGGGTGCTGGAAAAAATTTTATGGTGGGGGTGTAGAGATAAAATCATATGGCCATCTTGAATTCCTCTAAAGGACAACTGAGCGTCCATCTTTTAAGCCCTTCTTGTCACCTCCTAGCTGTAGTTTGGCGTTTTTTCTGTTTTGGCGGGAAATGACAGTAGCTGTCAATCACCTAATCTGCCTAGTGATCAAAAGTCTATATAAGGCAGTATTCAGATCAGATCAGGGCTGCCCATCTGAGTGGTAGTGTCTGGTTGAGACAAACTCGGTAATTGAGGGTAGGCCATTCACCCCACGAGGGTTACTTGTCATACTTACCTACACACACCTGATCCACCTGTATAGGATTCACTCACCACACACATAACAACGCAGCATAGGGAGTTGGAGGGTTTTAGTAACTTATCTGAAGAAGCACTCGTCTGATCCTGTCCCAGGTTCCCTGGTTCCATCTGAGGGATCCAGCAATCCTGCTGTGCTGTGCTACCCTAAGGAGCAGACATCAGTGAATCAAGCTGCCAGAAATGGTACTGTAACCATCACTTGGTTGTATTCAGTTTCCTTATTGGTACAGCCTGCCTTATTTTGTAATTTGCCTGATCATTATCTGTTTACCTTGTTTATCCTGGGAGTTCTTGCCACCCCCTCCCCCACCTTAATAAATTCTGTTGTACCTTTATTGGTTTGAGTTTTATGTAAAGATTACAAGCCCCCAGTGATAGATACGGGTAGGAGACGAACCTAAGACCGAAAGATCTGGGCCACTTTTAATTTCGGCTCCTATTTCTGTCAACAGGGATGCCGAAAACCATTGAACAAAACTGTAAACCCTGTATATAATGGAAACCACTTCAAGACCGGGGGTGCTCCTGCACCCCCAGCTCCCCTAGTTCCAGCACCTATGCAAGTGCCAAACACAGAGGTAACATAACATTTCTACTCCTACTCAATATTCCCCTGTTTATATATCCAAGGATCACTTAGCCCTTTTGGCCACAGTGTTGCAGTTGGAGCCTATGTCCACCTTGACTCCGAAGACTTCATTATTTACGACTCCCCCAATCTTCTACACCCTTTATCAGTCATGACTTTTATGTTTTCTTCTAGACCATTGATAAAAATATTAAATAGTATAGGGCCAAGAACTGATCCCTGTGGGACTCCACTAGAAAAACACCCATTCTATTCTCTATTTATAGTTACATTTTGAGACCTATCAGGTTAGCCAGTTTTTAATCTATTTAATGTGCATCATGTTGATTTTGTATCCTTCTAGCTTCTCAATCAAAATTATATGGCTTACAGAAATCTAAGTATATTACATCAACTCTATAACTTTTATCAACCACACTTTGTAATTTAAAAAAATCAAATTAGTTTGACAAGATCTAGTTCCATAATTGCAGGTTGATTAGCATTAATATTATTCTCCTTTAATTCTTTAATAATCAAGACCAGTATCAGCTGTCCCATTATTTTGCTGAGATCAGCATCAGGCTGACAGGCCCACAGTTGCCCATGTCTTCCTGTTTACCCTTGTGAAATATTAGCACAACATTAGCTGTCTTCCAGTCCCCTGGAACTTTCCCAGTGCTCTAATGCTTATTGAAAATCAACATTAATAGTCTAGAGAACTTCTAAGACAGCTCTTTTTTAGAACTCTTGGATGTAAGTTATCCAGACCTGGTGACTTAAAAAATGTGCAACTTTATTAGCTGCTGTTTAACATCCTCTTTAGTTGCTGTTGGAAGAGGAAGTATTTCATCATCATCATCATCATAGGACATGAATACATCTTTTGGCTTTTTTCCAAATGCAGAACAGAAATATTTATTGAACCCCTTCGCATTGTCATTGATATTTTTACCATTTCCATTTAGAAAGGGACCAATACTATTATTACAATTCCTTTTGTTGTTAATATACTTTAAAAAAAAACAAAAAAAACCCCTCCTCCTTATTGTCCTTAACTCTCCTGGCCATAGATTCCTCCTTGTGTTCTTTTGCTTCCCTTATAAATGTTCTACAATTCCTAGCTTCCCTTTTCCCATTTGTGTGTGTGTATATTATGAAATAGCTACTTTCACTATAGATAAAATAGCTACTTTCACTTCCCTTGTAAGACAGGCTGGTTTTTAACTAGCATAGAATTGTTTCTGGATTGTGGGTTTTTGGTCATGTAGTAAAATGTTCATAATCATTACACAATTACCATTCACATTTTTCTGTTTAAATTCTTTCTACCACCTTATTTGGCTCACAATTGTTTTCAGCTTTGTGAATTTTGTCTTTTAAAATGCCTAGTATATATGTTAATAGTTTGGACTTTATTTTGTTTGTACATAAATGTAATTGAGCCATGATCACTTTGAAATAAGCAGCCATATTATAAGGTGTTGTGCTTAACATGATTATTTCTTGGAAACAGATTTTAATTGATTTTGTGACTCTTAGATAAAAACACCATATAATGGATGCTTTTTAAAATAGAAAAATAACCTGATCCCTCTCTACAATACCTTCCAAAACTGGGAAATTGAAATGCCTGAGTTTCCTCACTGCTGATGGATTCACCCTCATTCCACACTAGAAATGTCCTCTTTTCAAAACAAACAAACAAACAAACAAACCATCAATCAACTACATTTATTTTATGAATTTATTTTTATTAATGATGAGCTCAATAACATACCTCCTACTTTATGTGAATATGGGCAGTTGTGGGTGTCATGACTTCAAAAATCATCTTCTCTGTGGGTTTCTTTCGATTTAATCCTCCTCCGATGTTACTTTCCCTGTTGCAGTAGCTATGGCCTCCATGTCGCTGCAAGGATATGGCACCCACACCACATTACTGGAAGTCTGTGATGAGAAATTCCACAAAGAGCCTCAGAGTAGACAGACCAGAGCTGTGTCTAGGGTTGCCAAGTGTCCAGTTTTCGATTGGAACTCCCGGTCAAAAAGGGACCCTGGTGGCTCCGATCAGCACCGCCAACCGGGCCAGTCAGTGGTGCTACGGGGCTAAGGCAGACTAGTCCCTAGCTGTCCTGGCACCACGCTGCGCCCTGGAAGCAGCCAGCAGGTCTGGCTCTTATGCGGGGAGGGGGGCATGGGGCTCCATGCGCTGCCCCCACCCTGAGCACCAGCTCTGCACTCGCATTGGCCGGGAACTGACCTGCGGGCGAGAGCAGCACGTGGAGCCTCCTGGCCCCCCCACCCAAGAGCCAGACCTGCTGGTCGCTTCCGGGGCGCAGCACAGAGCCAGGACAGGCAGGGAGCCTGCCTTAGCCCTTCTGACTGGGAGGTGCCCGAGGTAAGCCCGCATTCCAACCCCAAGCCCCAACCCCCTACCCCAGCCCTGAGCGCCCCCAAACCTGGAGCCCCCTCATGTACCCCAAACCCCCCATCCCTGGCCCCAGCCCAGAGCCTGCATCCGCAGCCCAGAGCCCGTACTCCAACCTCCTGCCTCAACCTGCAGCCCCCTCCCACATTCCGAATCCCTTGGCCCCACCCCCCAGCCTGGAGCCACCTCTTGCACCCAAAGCTCTCATCCCCAGTCCCACCCCAGAGTCTGCACCCTCAGGTGGAGCCCTCACCCCCGCCTGCACCTCAACTCCCTCCCCCAGCCTGGAGTCCCCTCCCGTACCCTGAATCCCTCATTTCTGGTCCCACCCCGGAGCCTGCACCCCCAGTTAGAGCCCTCCGGCACCTCAATCCCTTGCACCCTGAAAGTGAGTGAGGGTGGGGTAATGTAGTGAGCGGGGGGGTAGGGCCTCAGGGAAGGGGCAGGGCTAGGGTGTTCGTTTTGTGCATTAGAAAGTTAGCAACCCTAGCTGTGTCTGCAGCTGCAGGTTTTTAATCAAAACTAGTGTTGCCAACTTTGGTGATTGGATCACAAGTCCTATGACATTTGAAGATTTCCATAAAGCTCCAGCTTGTGGAGTCAGGGGATTATATGAGAATGTCCACTGTTACATCACATTTTGTTTTGAAGGTCCATTTCTAGTCCTCATTGTTTTGGAGAAAAGCTTGAAAACATGACCCTCACAGGTACTAAAACCCGGGCGGTGAATGAAAGCAACCTAAAATGTTTTGGTTCATTGGCTTAAATATTGTGATTTTTTTTTTTAATCTCATGATTTTCAGGGGTAAGGGGAGTGAGTATTCATTCATGATTTTTGAGTGCTTGAGGGTGGCCATACTGCCTCTCAGATACTGCTCCCTAGAATGCAGATCACCAGCCGACCGCAGGTCAGGGTAATTTAAGCCCCTCAGCAAGCAAGAAAGCATCCCAGTCAAAATCACAGCGCTGGCCCTTTAAGAGGCCTTGGGCGTAGTCGGGGCGGTTCGCCCTCATGAGTCCAGAGTGCGAGGCTGCAGGTCACGTGACTGTTTAGCAGCGACCGCCATGCCAGTTATCGAGGCGGAAGCGCCCACCGCAGAGGGCCACTGGACTGAAAGCTCCTCGCGCCCCGCTATGTATCCCATCATCCTTTGAGCGTTGTGCTGTAAGTGGCTTCTTCCACAACTGGGGCTGCTCGGCTGTCCCTGGATTGCCTCGGTCTCGGGAGGGCGAATCACGTGAGGTGCTACCACCAACACAGCTCCGGGCCGCTCCCGGAACTGAATGGAAGGTGGGGGCCGTGACGTGACGTGGCGGAGGCGGCGGAAGTGCGTCTGTGTGTTTTGGTCCGGCAGGAGGAGGCGGAAGTTGGCGGCGGCCCGGGTGAGATACGGCAGCGCCCCCGCCCCTCACCCCCTGCACCCCGCGGAGGAGCCGCCTCCCCTCACAGCCGCGGGAGCGAGAGAAGCCGCTGCGCCTCCCGCACCGCCCGGCTGCCCGGCACCGCCAGGTGAGGAGGCAGCGGCGGGCGGCAGTGGCCGGGCTCCGCCAGCGGGGGGAAGGGGGGTTATAGAGCCGCCCAGGGGAACCCTCACCCTGAAGGCTTCTTCTCCTGGCGCCGCGGGGCCTGGGGGCCGAACCCCGGGGCGGGGGCCGGGGAGCGGCTGGTCTGTGTCTCCCCCGCCTCAAAATGGCGCCCCCGAGTCTCCCACTTCCCCATATTGTGGCTGTGGCTGAGGAGCAGCCGCGGGGGGATGGAAAGGGGCGGGCGCGTGTCCCCGCCGTCCCCTCGCTTTGCTCCCCCGGCGTGGGGAGCCGCTGCTCCACAACCTGCTGTGTGACGCGGCCCGCGGGGGTGCTGCGTCCCCTTCCCCTACAGCTGCTGCTGGGGCGGCGTGGGCGCCCTGGAGAGGCGTGGGAACTGGGAAGGGAAACCATCCGCGCGCACAGCCCCCCTCTTCCTGCAGCTGGTCCCCGATCTCGGTCGGGGGGAAAAGGGCGAAGAGGGGGTCGTTACACACTTAGCAGCGTGCACACAGCACCTTGGGTTGATGCTGTAAAATAGCCTGTCTTCAGGAGGGGAGGCAGACTGGTAAAAAGTTAACATGAAACTTCCGTAGGAGAAGAGTAGGCCTAGGAGAGAGTGTTAAAACAGGTTTCAGAGTAACAGCCCTGTTAGTCTGTATTCGCAAAAAGAAAAGGAGTACTTGTGGCACCTTAGAGACTAACCAATTTATTTGAGCATGAGCTTTCGTGAGCTCACAAAAGCTCATGCTCAGATAAATTGGTTAGTCTCTAAGGTGCCCCAAGTACTCCTTTTCTTTTTAGTGTTAAAACACATAGCCAGGTTCTACCATGGTCATCTTGTGCTGTCTCTTCCCTCTAAAAATCTGGGTGGAGGAGAGACTGAACGATCACTCGATTAAAATTAACTATGACCTCCCGAGTGACATTTGAAGCAGCTCAGAAACATTTTATGACTAGGGGCCCTTTCAGATTTTATGGGTGGGGATATGTGAGACTTCGAGGAAATGAACAAATGTTTGAACTGCTTATGTTCTAAACCTCTTGAGTAATGAGTCCCCTTTCTGGATAACTCAAATTTGTTAATGTTAACTTGAATTAAGTGTTTTGAGATTTTGGTAATAGGTGACCCTTTACCGACATTGGTGCATCAGTCACACAAGAAATTGATATCAAAACAGTCAATAATTCACATCATACATATGTAGTCTCACCAGGCTTATTATCTTTAATTGGAAGGATGTAAATTTCACAGACTACCTGTGTGATTTACTTGTTTGGTATGTTCTCTCAATATGTTTCAATATAAATTGGTTGATGTATTGGTTGATATGATCTAGAAAACTAACACAAATACTGTGGTGAGGAAATTCTATATTAAAGTATGCTAATTTTATTAAAGTTGCTAAGATTTTTATTTAGGGTGGATAGGAACAACAAGAAAATAAAGCTGACAACAATGCCTAGAATGGTGGGTTGTTAAATATTAACATAACCATATATAATAGGTTTGTAAATGAGAATTAAAGCAGGTGATGGTCATTATCTCAAGGGATCTATACTGGTTGTATTGTAAATAATGTTGTGTTAAGTTTTGAGCACTCTGTGAGCGGTAGTTAGTCACTCTTGAGCTCTAATTTGCTAATACAGATAATCTGAAATTTAGATGATCATGGTTTATCTGCATTTTGTTCCCAAATCCAGAATTTGTCTAGAAGCATCTTTCTTTATCCAAAATGCTAATTAACCAAAAATGGGGTGGTCTTTGTGACATCTGGCTAATAAGTATTAATCCATAACTAATTTGAAAGAACTGTATAATTTATGTAATTTAAAAATATGTGTAATATGAAATATCAGAATTATTGTATATGTAAAATGAGAACTTTTTTTAATTTTACCAATCCATTCTACATCTATCCTAATTTATATGAATGTGTCCCACTAATATACTAGCGGTGGGAGTGTTAGTTTTCTTACTCTCCTTACTATTTTGTGTGTGAGAGTGTCAGTGTTACTCTGATACATGATCTTTTGTATTGGTGGTACTTTTTAGAATAGTAGGTCCAAATCTTGCCAACATTTCAGCTATGCTGGTGAGTAGTCCTGGAGAACTTAGACTACTGGCAAACATGAAATTAAGGATAAATGTAAGTGTTGGCAAGACTGATTTAAACAGAATTATCTCTAATACAAGAGAGTGGCTGTAACATCCTTTTAAGACCTTTTAGAAAACTTTTTTAGTGTGAAATTGTTATAGTAATTGGTGTCACAGCGCAGGTTATTTAAACAATTATGAAAAGCCTTATTCATGTGATGGACTAACTTGACTCAATATTTTATAATAGGAGATAAAGCAGCATGTGTGTTTATAGACTGTTTTGATATTTAAGGAGAATGAGAGGGCAAACTAAAACCAGGAGTTGGCAAATTACCTGATGGGATTTACAGACGTACTTTCCTAATATATATCTGATCTTTGCTCCTCTGCTGACATACTGACCTGGAGCTGCTATGGCTTAGTGCAGGGGTACTCAAACTCGGGGTCAGGACCCCTCAGGGGGTCACAAGGTTATTACATGGGGACGTTGCAAGCTATCAGCCTCCACCCCAAACCCCGCTTTGCCTCCAGCATTTATAATGGTGTTAAATATATTAAAAAGTGTTTTTAATTTATAGGGGGGGGGTTGCACTCAGAGGCTTGCTATGTGAAAGGGGTCACTAATTCAAAAGTTTGAGAACCACTGGCTTAGTGTGTCCTTGGGGGGGAAAAAAAATCGGACACTAGAGATGAAAAAGACCTATTAAAGCATCATGTGTACCTACTATAATTCATGATGGCTCTTTCACCGTATTTTCCCACTGCCTTTTGCTTAACTATTGGAGGAAGAAAATACAGCGTTTTTCATAACCTTTGCTAGGTGGATAACTGTATTGGGGGTGAAGTGGGGGATCTAAAGAAAATGTTTCGGAAATGTTTACTTTCATAAAGTAACTCATCCAGTTCTTATATAGCCCGTATATTTATTTAAAATGTCTATTTTTTTAATTTAAAAGCTTGATTTCAGGTCAAAACATTATACCGAGTTTAAATGCAGACCAAATTTTACAGCTCATTTATGATCATCCTCAAAAATCAAGTCTCTAATGGTAAAGTTGAAACAAAATTTGTGAATTTCCAATTCTCCAACTAGCTTTACTTCACCTATTTGCTATCCTACAATGCATCTGTAAAATGAAAAGCTTACTCAGAATACAAATAGCTGTTTGGGTTGGGTTGGGGTTTTTTTTTGTTTAAACTGTGTATTTATTTGTATTGCTGTAGTGCCTAGGAGCTGTACATCATGTTAACCAACCTGGAACATCATTACCAAGACTGCAGGATTAGGAATATCTACAGCTGCTAAAATGAGTGTTTGGAATTAATGGAAAATCATCCTGTACATATTTGAATTTATTCTTTGTGAGCTTAGTATACATAAACAAGGATTATTGCCTCTTCCGGTTATCATCTTCTATCACACTTTCTCTGGTTCCCAAAACTAGTATTGTACACATGAATTAAGAAAGTGGTATACAAATGTGGCCTGAATCTCAGGAGAGATCTTGGGGCCATTTTTTAAAATCCCTGGTAGCTGCTGATATGGAAAGATAGCTCTTTAAAGAGATTTGGTAATATTTTTCATTGAGCGTATCAAGTAGTTTGATTTTTTTTACCAATCTGAAAAATATTAATAATTCATAATTGAGTTTGAAAGAGGGTCTGTGAAAGGAATACTGAGTATTTGAACCACCTACTAGAAGAAATGAGGAAATACAAAAACTTAGGGCTTGACCCTTGTGCTTCAGAAAATATGAGGGTTTCTACCTATGCTTAGGGAGAGTGGTGATGCTCTGCAACCTGAAAAACACCCAGATATGATTAAAATGTCTGGCTTTTCAGGCTGAAAGAAGCCGTACAGCCCCTATGGGCTGGTAATAAGAGGGTGGCATGGGTATAGTGAGTTTTCTTAATGGCATTATTAAATGTGTTGGCATAAGCTGGCAGCGTGGGGAAGTTTTCTTTCTGTCTTCTGGAAAAGAATTGCTAAATGCTAGAAACATGCCAGAGGTAACAGCTGAAACCCAATCTGCAATATTTAGAAAACATCTCTGTTACAGAGATAATTAGGACAAGCCTCCAAGACTACAGCAACACCTCAGGTTGCCAGATATTTTCTTCCATGCTCTCTGCAGACTTGTTTTGAAGTTGCAGGGGTTCTTCATGATTTGTAGTAGCATTTTGAGTTTCCTTCTAAGACATCTATTTGGTGATCCATCCAGCTGATAAAATATTTTGCTCTTATATAAGTGCCTTCCACCCATAGTATCTGAGCACACTGGGTAATCTGTCATGAATGAGGGCCATGGAAACCTATTGATTTTAAAATACTTCCAACTGTTCCACATTTTTTTAATAGAGTGGACATTCTTCACAACTCTGATCTGGGGTACCGTCTTCATAGCCTGTTTCAGCTAGTAGTGAAAAACTGTTGGGAGTCTGACAGGAGCTCTGTAAAGAGCAATTATGTGTGTAAATGGCCAGTTTGAGTGAAGTAACTACATGTGGAATAACATCTGAAGCCTTGCCACACCTACAGTCGCGGATCATATCCTTTTCCTGCTACTGAGGATGTAGCAGAGGGATAGTGAGCAAGTCCTGAGTGATGAAATAAAGAATGTGGAATAGTTCCATTGAGTTGCAGACTTCCTTTCAGAGATTTTGAGCAAATGACTTGGTCATGGAGAGCAACCTCATGAATATGGTATCGGATTTGGCCTTTCCTTGAGCCTAAAATAATGCTACAGAGTGCAGAATAGCTAGCAGAATTGCTACCACGTCTCTCAGACGTTTAAAAAAAAAAAGAAAATTGTACTCCATGACTAATTGCCTGACATGCTTACTGAACTGTACTACAATGTAAACTAGAGTAATATATTCAAAAGAAAGGTCTTAAAAACTTACTGTCTCAATTTATTGAAACTTTTCTAAATCGGGAGTAAGAAGCCGATATCTGACATTTTTTAACTTAAGATCAGAACTAAAGATCATATGTATGCTGACCCCACCCTGTGATTTAACTTGTTTCATAGATAACTCGTGTGTCACTTTTTTGCAATATAACTAGGGAGTGATTAAATAAGTTAAGGTCATCCATTGTTATGAGTTGCTTTGCAGTCTGTCCAGATACATTACTTCATTCTGTTGAAACAAAGCAATAGCTATCTATAGCGGATACACAATTCATTTACCATTTTTTTTTAAATTGACTTTAAGAAGAAGAAAAATCCTTAAATTGCTTTTAAATTATAAGATCCATTTCTATATCCTAAGTAAGACCAAAAGTGCATTTTAGGCTAACAGAACAGTTCATTTTAAGGAGGATTCACTCAAATTAATAATGTGAGGCAACATTCTCTATCTGAATGTGTGTTTAATTTTGGTATGTAGTTTATGTTGGTTCTGATATTACTGTGATAGCTTTTTTTTTTGTTTTTTTGCCTACTAGCAGAAATTGGGTTTCAGTGTAGGTAGGTTCTTTCCCTCCGGAGTTGTTTGTAAGTAGTATGTCTATACAGCCTGCCGGAGTGAGCATCCCAGCCCGAATCAATGGACTTGGGCTTGTGAAGCTAATGCTCCAAAAATAGTTGTGTAGACAATACACTGAAGTTGTGGCTTGCACTCTGAAGCCCACCCCACTTCCGTAGGCTTCAGAGCCTATGCTCCAGCCTGATCCACAACTTCAAAGTGCTGTCTACACAACTATTTTTTAGAGTGCTATCACAAACCCCACTAACAAGTCCATTGACCTGCAGTGGGAGGCTCGCTTCTGCTGGCTTTGTAGACATACCTCGTAAGAACACAAGAGACAATATATTTAATTCTCGGTGGGTTATGGTATCATAATTGAATCAAAAAGGGTTTCTGTCATGAATGACCGTCAGTAAGGCTGCCCGTCTGTCACAGAAGCCCCTGGGCCTGTAGCAGCAGCTTGGGTATGTGGGAGGGGGCTGGGGGTTTAGGTGTGGGGCGATGTTTACCTGGGCGGGGGGGCACTCTTTGGCCTCCACCAGCATGTTACTGCAGCTCCTAAGCAGAGGGGTTGGGGGCTCCGTGCACTGCCCACAGGCGCTGCCCCTGATCATCCCATTGGCTGCAGTTCCCAGCCAATGGGAGCTGCAGCGCTGGCATTTGTGGTGGGAGCAGCATGCAGAACCGCCCTGGATGCCCCTCCTCCTAGGAGCTGCAGAGACGTGGTAGGGAGCCTGCGAGCCATGCCAACCTCCCTTCCCCTCCCCCCCAGTACCCGCAGCATCCCTGGACCATTCTCCCAGAGCACCCGTGGCCCCCCACCCAAGTTTTAGTTAGGGGTATATAATAAAAGTCATGGACCAGTCACGGGCTGTGAATTTTTGTTTACTGCCTATGACCTGTTCATGACTTTTTTTTTTTTTTTTACTAAAAATACCCATGTCTAAAATGCATCCTTAATTTTGAGAATTGACAGAATGACACTTACTATGGTGCAGGCCTGTTTATGAAGGATTGGGATGTTCTGGCAGCAGGACCTTTGGTGTGCTATGTTAGTTAGGTGCAGCCCTCTGGGAGGGGAGCAACATTATAGGAAGTGACAACTTCATTATAAAAGGATTCAGATATTGATCTGTACTACCATGTAAAGGACCAGAATTTACATTCTGCTCACAAGTTTCAGAGTAGCAGCCGTGTTAGTCTGTATTCACAAAAAGAAAAGGAGTACTTGTGGCACCTTAGAGACTAACCAATTTATTTGAGCATAAGCTTTCGTGAGCTACAGCTCACTTCATCGGATGCATAAAGTGGAAAATGCAGTGAGGATTTTTTATACACACAGACCATGAAAAAATGGGTGTTTATCACTTCAAAAGGTTTTCTCTCCTCCCACCCCACTCTCCTGCTGGCAACAGCTTATCTAAAGTGATCACTCTCCTTACAATGTGTATGATAATCAAGGTGGGCCATTTCCAGCACAAATCCAGGGTTTAAAAAGAATGTCTGAAGAACAGTGGGGGGGAGGAAAAAACAAGGGGAAATAGGTCTGTAGCTCACGAAAGCTTATGCTCAAATAAATTGCTTAGTCTCTAAGGTGCCACAAGTACTCCTTTTCATTCTGCTCAGTCTCACTCCCTGGTCTGGAATCACTGGTGAAGGGATGCTAATGTTTATCAATTGGTGTGTTGGTCAAGGCGCATTGTTATGGAGTCTTGTGTGGTTTCATGAATGTAAGATAGGTGGGAGGGTAAAACTAGTGGTGTAGAATTCAGAAGGCATCTGCCAGCAGACTGGGGAAGGGAGATTATTGTTTTAGGTGCTTTTAGCTGCCGTGTGAATTTATATCCACAAAACAGAAGTTATAAAGCTAAGCGAAGGCTAAGCATGCAGTGGATGGGTAGTGAACTGGAAGGCTCGGAAATGGTAATGAATGTAGAACTTGGTCATTGGTTTGAACCTGGACCAGGTTGGTAATGACTGAAAATGTAGCTGGATTCAAATGTACTTGCTTTACTTTAGACCAGGGATTCTCAAACTTCATTGCATCGTGACTCCCTTTTGACAACAAAAATTACTACACAACCCTGGGCAGGGGGGCTGAAGCCTGAGGCCTACCACTCCGGGCTGAAGGGGTCAGGCATTGGCCTCAGCCCTGGGCCCCGGCAAGTCTAACGCCAGCCTTGGTGACACCATTAAAATGGGGTTGCAACCCACTTTGGGGTCCCAACCCACAGTTTGAGAACTGCTTTAGATAAGCGCAGCCTTATTGTCAGACAGTTCAGTGCTCTTTCTTATGTTTGCCGTGCATACACTAAGGTTATATCTACACTAAAAATAAATATAGTTTTAACAGGTTAACTAACAAGCCCGAGTCTTGTTGATTTGGGCTGGGATGCTTGCTCTGCCAGACTGTATAGACATACCACTCACAAACAACTCAGGAGGGAAAGAACCTAGGTAGACAGGGCAAGCTGTAATTTTGTGTATTAACAATAAACACAAGAGTAGTGTCCTTTACTTGATGAGAGAATCGAGTGGCCAGCGTAGACATCTCTCTCACCTGTGGTCTTCTGACGTTCACTTTTAGAATGGAATTGGGAAGGGCAAGACTAAGTGTTGCACCACTCTTCTTGCAGGCACCATTTTCCTGGAAAAATGCTGCTTAATCTAAACTACTAAAGTAGTTAGAAAAACAGATTTCTGTTATCAAACTTCCCTTTGTGTTTTTTTTTTTTTTTAATAAAACCTTTGAAGTGAAACTAGTTATTAAAATCTCTGGAGACTTAAGTGCTCCGTCAGGAGACCAGATGAAGCACTAGCAGAGGCAGTGCAAGCTACCCCACACTGCTGAACCAGTGTGTTTTAATTTTTGTCTGAAAAGACAGCTTCCAAGTTGATTGCGGCTAGTCTAGTCTTTGATCTTTGACCTGTCTGCAGATACTACTAACAAAGGGTTCCAGTTGTGGTTTGTGTTATGTGAACACCTGTATGCTACATCCTGGATTGAGACTAACAATTCGTTTTACATAAGACCCCGGACAGTCATCAAATGGTGGTGATTTGAGGTTCCTATTGACCTAAAGCTGAAAGGCTCCATATCAGATTATCAGTCCCTCAGCTCCTTCAGGCATGTATGTTAAATCAGAGAAGCTGTTCAAATCAGGGGTCATGTTCACTTTCGAATGTATGCTTTTACTATTTGAAGAAATTGCAGTTCACATGCATTATAGGGATAAACTGTAGAAAACTACTGTAATTTGATTAAATTTGAAATGCTGGTGTAATTGAGTTTCCAGTAATTCTTCATTCTAATTAAGCCCTTCCGTTTGTTTTTACTAATTCTGACTTGAGTAGTCAAGAATTGCATGGCATCAGCAACATCATGAAAGAGGAACTTCTGATTATTAAGATGTTCTTAACATGACAAAAAATGGAATGGAAATATGCAGGTCTGGATCTGTTGGACTCTTAAATATTAGCCTGAGATACACAATGTGAATTGAAGTCTCATAGGGAACACAGAAAATGTAGGGTAATAGGTCAAGTGACTAGTATTTTTGGTATCCAGTTTGAGACTTTACAGGGGAAGGGGCCTGATTTCAGAAAACCTTGACTACCCCTTTGCTGAAAATTGGCCTTTTAAGGTTACTCAAGTTACATCCAAAATCTCTAGCCCCTTTTAATATCAATGGCAAAGACTTTCACAATAGTATATAATAAAAATCTTAGAGCTGTGCTTGTAGAATTCACTGGCTTATTTCACCTAAAACAACAAAAATAACTATTCTGAGAAAGTCCTGGATCCTTAACTTGGATGATTGTTACTAGAACTAGTTTTATCATAATATGTTACAGTTGTGACTCTAATAGCATATACTTTTTTGATAAACAGGTTGCTACAAGCAGTAGGAACATCTCGGTTCACATCCTGAATTCTTTCCTCTCAAGAATTTGAAACAAGGGACTTTTCTAAATTGGACATGGCTAATCGAGGAGCAACAAGACCCAATGGGCCAAATGCTGGGAATAAAATATGCCAGTTCAAACTAGTACTTCTGGGAGAGTCTGCAGTTGGCAAATCAAGTTTGGTGCTTCGTTTTGTAAAAGGCCAGTTTCATGAGTTTCAAGAGAGCACCATTGGAGGTGAGAAATAATGTTACATTTTCTCTTGCTTTGTATTGAGTATATATCCTCTTTGCCAATGACTGTCTTCATAAATTTAATATGATGCCCTGTGGTAGGCCATCTGCAGTAGTAATCAAATCCGGGACCTCTGGATCTTAAAGCATGAGCAGGGGTGGCCAACCTGAGCCTGAAAAGGAGCCATAATTTACCAATGTACATTTCCAAAGAGCCACATTATTATGTCAGCAGTCCCCCATCAGCTCCCCCACCCCACTCCCAGTGCCTCCCGCCCACCGGCTGCTGATCAGCGCCTCCCCATCCCTCCCCTCACCTCCAGATCAGCTGTTTCGTGGTGTGCAGGAGGCTCTGGGGGGAGGAGCGAGGGCACTCCAGGCTCAGGGGAGGGGGTGGGAAGGGGTGGAGTGGGGTCGGGACCTGTGGCAGAGCCAGGGGTTGAGCAGTGAGTACTCCCCGGCACATTGGAAAGTTGGCGCCCGTAGCTCCAGCCCCAGAGTCGATGCTTGTACAAGGAGCCACATATTCTGAAGAGCTGCGTGTGGCTCCAGAGCCACAGGTTGGCCACCCCTGCTCTACTGCCTGAGCTAAAAGATTAGTGCTGTTATTTCAAGGCTGTAGTAGACTTGTAAACCTATATGTGCTGCTTGATGGGCACAGAGTGGCACAATGTAAGTGTGGGTAGTCAGTTTTTAAAACTGGAGTTGTTGTCCAGTAATTCTAGAAGGCAATGTCTAGCTATTCTAACAATTCACATATTTAATGCATACAGTTAAGCTGCTTAGCAAGATGGAGAACCTTGGTTGCTGTACAGCAAAACATACAACTTTTTGCAAACTTCTTATGATCACTCAAACTGCCTGGCTTTGATTTATAAAGGAAGTCACTTGCTGTATTTGTACGTGCACTTTTCTTTAGGATTGTATGTGCTTTCTTTCCCACCCCCACCTGACTGCAATCAAAGCTGACTCTTGATTACTAGGTGGGGAAACAAGGATTTTATAATAGTCTGAGTGGATTTTACTTTCCCCCATTAAACAGTTTTTTCTGCACCACCTACAATGAAGCGGCAGCTTATGCTCTCTGAACTGTACTCCTCCTTTGGCTAAATCTGAACAACTTCTTCCAAGACTGAAGTGATTCTCCACAATCACTGATTTGCACATAAACTGATGTAAGCTGTGCCCTCAGATCCATAACATCTGTGGTACACCCTGTCCCTGCTATTCCAGAGTGTGAATCTAATCTACATTTTGATGCTTCTGTAGATGAGTTGGGTTTCACACATACATTAAAGACTGATGGAGCTGACAGAAGTAAGAAAATTCCAAATTAAATCTTACTACATCAGTTTATTGCTCTGTATTTAGTTATTTTAGGCTCTGTGGGTCTGAGACTGCTTACTTCTGATCTCTTTAAGAGTCTGACTAAGTGGGTTTCTGGTTTTTGTTCCAGAAGTCTGGCATGTTTTTATTGAGGTGTATGTCTGGCATTAGGTACATCTAGAATTGCTGATTTGAAAGACTTTGTATATTAAACAATTATCTTAGCTGTTTACTTTTTGATAGTGTAACAAAGGTCCCAAGGACAGTTATACAGCAGCAAATTCCTAGTTCGTGTACACAAACACACACCACCTCCCTTCCCCCCCACTCTGTTACACATGAAGAGTTCAGTGGTCTCTGAATCTTATAGTTGCACTCTTAAATTTACCCAGGTTGGTTTCAGGTTTACTCACCTAACAAGAGTGAAAGAATACTTGAAAACAGCATTGAAATTATGAACAAGAAGCTACAGAAGTGCAAACTGAAACATAAACTATACTTACCGTAAATATCCACTTATACTAAAGAGTGTATTTTAACATATGCCTCTTTACTGTATTAAGTAGAGAGAAAAAGGCATATTGTACATAGTCCAGCTGGGAATGTTACTGGGTGCAAGTTACAGGATTCAAAAACGCATTTTTCTTTGGAGAAAATAGCCTGTTATTGTGTAGCCTTTATATGTTTAAATTATAGTTTTTTGTTCTTTGTGTACAGAAAGGCCTTTAAACAAAGGGGAGCTTATGTGCACTGTGAAGCTGAATAATGGCACTCGTAAAAGAAAATGCAGTTAGATGGAGCAGGCATGTTGACCATGTAGTGCTGTTGTGTAGAAGTCCTACACAGTGATGAGCTGCCAAAATCTTAATCACCAGTTCCCTCCTCACCCTATGAGGGGGTTGTGGCCCACCCCTGCCTCCTGGGACTCCTGCCCCATCCAACCTGCTGCGTTCCTTGACACCCCTGCCCCATCCATCCCTTTCCCCTGACTACCCCCAGATCCAGGCAGGAGGGTCTCGTGGGCCACCGTAGTGGGTGCCCGCCCCTCCCGTAAGAGCCAGAGGGACCTGCCAGGGAGCGAGGTGGGGAGTCCCGGCAGTGCTTACCTGGGGCGGCTCCCAGGAAGCATCCTTCAGGTCCCTCTGGCTCCAAGGGACAGGGTGGCGTAGCAGCAGGGGGAGCAGCCACTCTCCCACTGATCACATCAAAAGTGGTGCCTTAGGCACCAACTCTGTGGGGGCTCCAGGGCTGGAGCCCCCATGGGGAGAATTTGGTGGGCGCAGAGCCCACACTGGCAGCCTGGCCCCAGCTCCCCTCTGCTCCGCCTCCACCTCCTCCCCTGAACGCGCCACCCTGCTCTGCTTCCCCCCCTCCCCCCGCCCAGCTTCCTGCGAATCAGCTGTAAGCGGCGGGGGGGAGGGGAGAGAAGCAAGTGGCAGGTTCGAGCTCAGGTCTAGGGAGGTGGAGCGGAGGTGAGCTGAGGAGGGCTGACCGCACTGCAGCAGGTAACCTGGAGGGGCGTGGGGTGCACAGGGGAACCGCTCCCTGCCCCAGCTTGCCTCTGCCTCCCTGGGCCTAAGCACGAAGCTGCTGCCTGCTTCTCAGCCCTCCCAGGCTTCCCGCGTGAACAGCTGATTCGCGGGAAGCCAGGGGGATGGAGAGGCAGAGCAGAGGGGAGCTGGGGCCAGGTGGGAAGCTGCCACCAAATTTTCCCTGTGGGTGCTCCAGCCCCCACGGAGTCGGCGCCTAAGGCACCACTTTTGGCTGGTTGTTAAATTTAAAAGCCCTTTTAGAACCGGTTGTCCCTCATGGGACAACCGGTTCTAAAAGGGCTTCTAAATTTAACTGGTTCCAGCTCACCACTGGTCCTACATTCAAAAATAACCATAGAGCTTGCTTTCCACAGTCTACTGGAATAAGTCTACTGTGAGTTAGGAGGAAGCATGACTTCTCAGAAGAATGATTATCTTGAGATAATTAACTTAGTTGCATTAACATTGGCCTTATGAGGCAGCAAATTTCATTCATGTGGCTATAGAAGATGCAAGAAGCTTGCATTTTCATAATGGCTTTAAGTACATCAGCGCCACAATAAAAGACCTGCAGCATGACCACTACTGGCCTGGATTAGCTGACTTGAGCTTGGGCTGCAGGGCTATAAAATTGCAGTGTATGTGTTTGGGCTCTGGCTAGCCTGAGCTCTGTGACCCTGCAAGGGGGAGGGTCTTAGAGCCTGGGTTCTAGCCTGACTCCAAATGTCTATGCTGCAGTCTTACAGTTCCATGAGCCAGAGTCAGTTGACCTATGCTCTGAGACTCAGTATGTGGGGTTTTTTTTACAGTATTGTGGACAAACCCTGAGTTGGCTCTGCATCCATTCTGACCCCTGCAACAAGACTGCTAAATCAATTCAGTTCAGCTTTACAGCCTGTCATGATGGTGACAAACCTGCTTTTTGGTATACCAGTGTCTTCAATTGCAGTTGAAATTGATGCAGCTCCTCCTGAGAGTGGAAATGATGAAAAGTGATACTATGGTGGTTCAGAGGTGTTCAGTCATTTACGAAGTGAAAAATGTATCTAATGCACTTTTTACAAGGGGCTGTTTGTTTATGAACTGTTCTGTTTGTTTCTAGTTCCCAGGTGCCTAAGACTGAGCCAAGTTGTATCATACATTGTTTTCAGAATCAGAGCTACAGCAGTTTGCTGGAATGTAGAGAATAGTACAAAACTATATATAGGGATGAACTAATGATGTACAGTGTGATAGAATATATCATTAATGTTGGTCTGTCATGCCTTCTAGTGCATCAGAGTGAAACACTTTTCGAAGACTGAGTGCTGATTGTTTTGTGACAACTTCATTTCAGTATTATAAAGCTGAAGTTAACTTGCTGGATTTTCTTCCCATACCAGTTGTCCTTTCATGCCTTAATTACTACAAGGGGAGGCAGGTTGTCTTAAGTAATTTCATTTTGTGCTGTTGAAGCAGTATAAGACTGCTCCTAATATCCTCTTCCAACCTATTGTATTTTACCAACTGATGAGGCACTCTGGGAAGGAAACTCAGATATGGGATAGCTGTGTGTACATAAATGAATATGAATGTGTAAAAACATAACTATAGACCTTTGTTTCTTTTGTAGCTGCTTTTCTAACCCAGACTGTGTGTCTTGATGACACAACAGTAAAATTTGAAATTTGGGATACAGCTGGTCAAGAACGATACCACAGTTTAGCACCAATGTACTACAGAGGAGCACAAGCAGCTATTGTTGTATACGACATTACAAATGAGGTAAGTACAATATAGAGAGAAGGGGGACAGCTGTGGGCTAATGGATTGAGATGGGAGTTGAGACCAGATTCTTTTTCCTGATTCTTCCACTAATTTATGTGAATTTGAGCAGGTAATTTAATGTTTTATTTACAATTATTACAAGTAACTGAAAACTTCTAACTGAAAAGTTAGCAAAAAACTTTTTTGTTTTTCTCTTGTGCATTTGACAACACTTTACTTTATCATTTTCACTGTTCTGTAAATGGTAAGTCAGTTTGTCACTCTCATACCAATAGGAAAATGTCAATTTGGGGTTTCGTTTTTGTTCTTTAATCACAAGAGGACTTGGCAGGCCTAGCACTTAAAACTGCTTTTATCTTTTACTGAAGAAAAGTGAGGCTTTATAATACTCTCCAGACACCTTCTTTAGATTATACAATGAGCTCATGTGATGATCTCTTTGCTGCTGTGTAACCATACCAGTTATAGGATGCAAAATGTGTGTTGTGGCCACCCAGGAGTTAGACCAATCACAGAGGAATTAAAGAAGAATATTTTTCTAATATTTTCCCTTCCACTGAATGTTTAAATAAAAATCATTCAGAATGCTATTACCTACAGCAAAAATTACTCTTCTGTATAGGTATGGAAGTATATCCCATCACAATAGGTTGGACTATATAATATGTACTAATATAACAAATCCACAATAGATTAGTAGACTATTGGTGCCTGTTTCTGCAGTGTGAGGCCAGAGGCAAAGTACTTCACATCACCAAAGTGAAATGTGTTGCCTGCTGCTTCATTTCTTGGATTTGGCTTTTACCATTGGAGTATGGCTCCTAATTTTTACGTTTTCATTAGCTTAAAAATTCTTTAAAAGAGGTTTTCAAGTTTTTATGCAATATATCCTTTCACTGTGAAAATCACTAGCTACTGAAAGGATATAAGAAGCTAATGTAGAAGAGTACTCTTTTGGAGACACTTAATTTAAAAAAAAAATCAACTTTAAAAAAACTTCGGGTTTAACTTTTTTTTATTCTTTCCCATTTCTATTTATTCAGAAGCTTTTGGCCTAATGGCCTTGGCTCACTTTCCAACAGAGAGAGCACATTGGAAAACATAAATGTAATGACTTATTTTTGCTGCAAGTGACATCTAAGTATATAACTGAAAAATTTGCAAAAAGAAATGTAAGGCCTAATCCTGAGGTTCTCACTCAGTTTTTATCCAGTCCTTAGGCAAACTACCCATTATCAGTGGGATTTTTCCTGACGGAGACTCGGAGAAAATGGGTAAGGACTTCAGGACTTGGCCCACTGTTGTGGGTTGAGTGGCTTGAGACCCTTTCAGCACTTTCAGGGAAGACAATAGTTTAAAATTGTCACTCTTTCTCTTCCAGTGCTTGCTCTGTTCTCACTCTATCCAAGAGAGTCATTCTTATCACTTTTTCATCCATTTAACATAATTGACAAAGGGGCTCTTAATTTGTCAGTAATGTGGTCCCAACTATCCACCTTCGGGAATTAAAGAAGGGAGGTTTTATTAATAAGGCCCAGTCAGCCAGCTGGAATGTAACTTTGGAGAATGAATACACTGATAGGTTTCTTGCTCACAGGGCAGATAAGATAAATTTGGGTAATAGGGATAAAAGGACAATAGAACTGAGTTTCTTTTAAATCATTAACAGGAGTCCTTTGCAAGAGCAAAAAATTGGGTCAAAGAACTTCAGCGGCAAGCAAGTCCTAATATTGTAATAGCTTTAGCAGGAAACAAAGCTGATCTAGCTAATAAAAGAGCTGTGGATTTCCAGGTATGTCATACATATTTTTTATTCATAAGAAACCGTGTGTTTTTGTTGGAATGCTAGTCTGTAATATAAATAGCCTTCTCAGAAGGGATCATACTATTTTCTAATGATTAATCCTTCATTGTAGGATTGCACCTGTAATAGAATTCTGTTGATAATTGCAAACATGAATTTATAGTATATCTGAAAATATTATGATCTAGTGAGAATTTTTTTGGGGGGAGGGGTATAAATGTGATACGAAGTGACAGCTGTCCAAAAAGAGCTTTTCTAATTAAATTTTTACTTAGAGGTACAGTAACTCCCCTCCCCACCCCCCCCAGATATGTCAGATCTATCAGTAAATTGAATTTGTATTCTGAGAAACTGCCTTTTTCTGTATGCCTCCCTAACAGTTATTGGGGATGACTTCACTAACAATAGTTAGTTAATCTTAGGGGTAGGTGTGGTTCTGAACACAGGCTGCTCTCAGTGAGAGGTTTGGAATTCACTTGTTGACTTTAGGGTATGATGCACAGCTGATCTGGCTACTTTATGGCCTGGTCAAAGCAATGTAAATTGAGTGAGTTAAGTTTTAGCTGACTTTTTGACTCTCTTCTTGCGGTTTTTTTTTTAAACTGATGTACCTATGCCCAGAGGCTTTTGGTGGCTCACTTAATAAAAAGTACCTTAATAAAACCAAATCAATCAGTGGCAAACTATGATTGTAGGGTTGCTTATGACTCAACAGAACTCAGACTTCTATGTTTGTTTGCATATGTTTGCATATTCTGTAATCTTAGGATCATCTTTGGTCATGCACTTTCCTTTTTCTCTATCATCATCTTTGCCTGTAGGTATGTTTTGTCTTATCTTAACATTGCTGTGTATGCCAGTATCTTAGTTCCATCTGAGTTCCTTTCCCATGTCTTAATCTCCATATGTTGACTATTTTTGATTCCTTTCTCGGTGGCTTTTAAAGTATCTGCTGTCCAGAATTCAACAAATTCATTTTTACCTTCCCTGATTTCTCACTCTGTTTCTTGATATTTGTCAATCATTAACTGTTTAATTGTGTTAGAATAACTTCGTAAAGTATTTAGTAATACTTTTTGTACAATGGGGAGCTTCGGGGGAGGTTGCCCTGGCCAGGGCAACATACAGACCCCTGTGTCTCCCTCTCCTCCCCCCGCCTGAGGTCCTGGTCGCTTCTCGGAGCGGCGCGGCGGCAGGGCAGGCAAGCGGGGAGCCTGCCCTGCCCCTGGTGTGCGCTGGGCCAGGCCGGAGCCGCTCTAGATAAAAGCTGGGGGGGCTGCAGAAAATAACTCCGCAGGCCGCGCGTGTGAGACCCCTGGGCTAAACCACTGGCTTAACTACTCCAGCCCCCACGAGAAGAAGGCCACCCGCTGACATAGCACTGTCCACACCGGTGCTTATGTCGCTTGGGGGTGGTTTATTTACACCCTTGAGCTACATAAATTATGTTGACATAAGCTGTAGTGTAGACAACCTTAGAGTGATGTAGCTTGCTCTTCACAATTATATTCTCACCTGTCTTTGTGCAGAACTTCTGTTGAGTTAAAAGGGAGTTCCACATGTGGAATGAAGAAAATATGTGATTTAAAGGGAGATTTGAGTTCCCAATTAGAGGGTGGGGGCTCTAATACTGTGCTGTAGGTGGTGGCACTAAAGGAGAGACTTTTAGAATAAAAAAAAGGTAGAATTCACATTTGGAATTCAGGCTAACAAAAAAAATTAAAAAGTGATATTGAACACTGTTGTCCTGTCATGTTTGTGTATAATAGTTAACTCTTTCTGAGTGATAAATTTTGTTTTGATGATCTGTCCTCAAAGGCAGGCAGATTCAGAGGAACTCCAGAAATTGCCTCTTTCCCTGTGTACTGTTGAAATGCACATGGGCTACTAGGACAACTCAGCTTTCAGCTTAAACTTAGCTGTTGGAGGTCAATGTTAGTTGCAGGCCCCACCTTTTGGAACTTGTTCCTCCTTACTGTCAGAGCCAGAGTTTCAGTTCAAGGACTTTATTTTAATATTTTTTTATTTGTTTAGGCTTTTGTTCATGGATATTTTAGGCCAACCAAAAAGTGTTGGAATTTCCTAAGATTTGAATTCTGTATGTGTTTTAATAATTGTAGGAGACCTATGTTGACTTTTATTACAGATGCTATGTAACACCTAGAACATCAGGCTGATCAAGTTTCATTGAGCATTCTTTCATACAGATTACATGCTATGTATTTTATCACTACTAACCAAGGGATTTAGTACTTAGTTGCATAATTAAAAACAAACTAAAATCTGCTTATAATATGTAACTTATAGGAAGCGCAGTCTTACGCAGATGACAACAGTTTATTGTTTATGGAGACATCGGCTAAAACATCAATGAATGTAAATGAAATATTCATGGCTATTGGTAAGTATTTTTAAATAGAAGCTACGTTTTCAGGCAACTGGTTTGTGTGTAGTCCTTCTCTGAAGTTCATTCTATCCTAGCCTCTGAGTGGAATATTACCCAACTTTTCCCTCCTTGTTAATTGGATTTCCCTTTCTGTGGCAGTCTGCTTCTCTAGCATCTTTTCTGAAGTCCTTTTTTAATGTTCTAAACATCAATCACTTAAAGAACAGTCTGGCTCCAGCCTCATCCCATGCACCAAGCATATCCCCTAATACTGTCAGAGAACAAGAATCCTTGCATCACTTCTGAACCCAAGGTTTCTGTGTAGCAAACTGAACTTGCTATCACAATGTAGTTGTTCAGGGTCAATGGTCCATTTTGTCTGAGCTTCTAACAGAATGAGTAAAGACATGCACGTCACTATATATCAAAATATATTTATCTTGTGATGCAGATAAGTAGGAAATGTTTGACTTGCAAAATTTTTGCTTTTAAGGAAAGGCTTGGAATTCGGCTTTTAAAACAATCTAAAGGTGTGCAAGTGAAAAGGATACACTCTATACGATTCTAAGCTCTTTGGGTCCAGAGTTGTGCTGTGTTCTGTGTTTATGTAGAGCCTAGAACTTTGTAGGCTTTACCAAAGAGAAATAATGATTAAAATTGAGATTGAAAAATTATTTTAAAGGCGCATGGGGAGCAACGTTTTTATAAATATTGAGTTGAAATGTGTAGAACGCTTAAATTTTGTGAACACTTTTTTCACGGAGACTCTAAATCAGAGGTTCTCTCCACAAATTTTTTGGTGGCCTCAAAGTGCAGCTACTAGCTCTGGCTGGTGGCTGCTCTGACAATTTTTCCTAAAATAGTTAACTTTAGGGAAACAAAAATAAATATGCACGGATAGATTACAGTGATTTGGACGTGTATCTATGTAGGGTTTTTGGTTTTGCAGACTCAATAATAAAAACAGTGTGCAGTTGTCTCTATTCTTTATGGGACCTAAACAGAATAGTAACACAAATAAGGTGCTTTGAACGTTCTTGTCTTTTTTCTTATTGTTCCTTTTGCTTTTTGGGGGTGGTGTATTTTTTTTTATTTTATTTTTTTTTTAAGACTTGCTAGCTACTAAGTGTGCTGTGAAAAGTGATATTAACAAACACACAAATATCACTTTTCACACAGACTTAGTCAGCCCCAGCCAGCCCGGGGACAAACTAAGCCCTGAATGGGGAGGTGGGTACAGGGGCGATGGGGCACTGGGGGAGGTAGCAGAGGTAATGGGAGGGGTGAGCTTGGGGCCAGACCCCGTCACCATGCAGCCAGGGAATGGAGCCCAAAGCCCAACACCCTGAGGGACAGGGCCCAGGAGCAGAACCAAAGCCCCCTGGCTGGAGCATGCCACCCGAGGGCTGATGCCCGACCCCACTGCTCCTGGGAAGGTAGGGAACTCACTGGCTGCCTGCTTCTCCAGCTTGTCTCTCTCCAGAGGGGGTCGGGGCCCAACCACTCATGGTGGCCCCTGGGGAAGGGCCACTGCTTTACGCCCCCCTCTCCTCCCGCCCCTCCTCCTCATCACCCAGAGCTGTGGCTGCAAGAAAAGCCCCTGGTGCATGTGGGAAACACTGCTCTAGATATGCCTGCATAGTGTTGGTATCCCAAGTATAGCAACCTGAAAGTGATGCTAAATATAAACAAATGCATGTCTAGTGTGGTTTCTCTGTCCATGTTGAACAAAATGCATTAAGAACATCTTTATTTGATTTTATTTTTAAAATCTATGGCATTAATAACCAAAGAACCTTTATAATTAAGTCCCTCCTTGAATCACGGGATGATCTTCAATTAATTGCACCTGAGTTATAGACAAGATATGGAAAGTCACACAGAAGTAATAATGGACCTTTATTAAAAGATGTAATTTGGAAAAGCCAGAGTAGGCCTATTTGTTTAATAAAAATTTGTTGGCACGGTATAAACACTCGGGTATTCTGTTACGCTTGCTAAATTTTTTGATAACCAGACATTTTGCTGCAACTATGTACATTCATTTTTTTTAAATGACTGGTACAATATAAAATTTAGAATACTAAAAGTCTCTACACAACTGCTGTAGAAATAGTCCAGTCACTTTTTAGCCTTTTACATTTTACAGGCATTGAATGTTAGTGCAGTACTAATTGCATACTAAAAATGTATGTAAAATTGTGGACGGTGAAAAGTAAGTTCATTAAAATCAGAATTGCAATGGAAGCCTTATATTGCAGGATCTGCAATTTTCACAGTAACACAAATGAAGTAGGGCCTTATTTATAATTTTTATCCCTTAAGTATGATTTTGACTGTAAGTCTACTTTGACCTTGTGGTCTCTTTAAAATGAAATAATTACAGATTATAAACAGAATACAGGTTTATTAAAGGTCTTCTGGTAGTTGTTTAGCCCAAAAGTATACAGATCCCACGTCCTGTGGTCATACTTAAGTTTCATTTTGTGAAAAAAGGGAAAATGTCCAAGAGATAAGGGGACTTACCATATTTGGTTTATGAAACTCTTTCAAACTGCTGAAAACTCTAAAATGAAAATAGTGTTGTGAATTTCATCCATGGAAATAAAACTATCATTATTTGTGAGATCTATTGAAGTGGGAACCAAAGCAAGCATGTCTTCAAGATGTGCAAAATGGCTCGTTCAGCAATCTAGAGATAATCACAGCAATAGGTGTAACACTCAAACAAAAAGTAGCAAATGGCCCCATAGATCGTAAGTGTTGCATTTTCACCATGATAGGTCCATATAGTCTATTTGGCTAAGCGGTATTACAATTCATCATGTAAAATAAATAGTAGCATTGTAATTTCTTAAAATCAAATGTTTCATATATTGTGCTACTATCTTTGTTTGTATTAAACAAGGGTACATTTGTGATCTAATAAACACTTCTATCCAGGTATAAAAATAAGTAAAACTTTTAGTAAATATGCTATAGTGATATTAAAAGATCATTTAATGTGCTTCAGTTCAGAATGTTTAAATGTCTAACAGATATTTGGGGGGAGGAAAAAGTCTGTACCTTTATGATAAATATTTGAGGGAGTCCTGGATTTTGATTTTGATTAAAAAAAAAAAAAAAAAGCCAAGCAGTAGTTCTATGTCCCTATTTAAATTTAAAACCAAATTAACATTTAATGGGCCACCCTTGAATCCTCATACACTGCGTTTCTGCTGTTCCTTTTAATTAGGCCTAGAGATGTGATTTTTATTTATTTTTTTGTTTATTTAAATGGTACGTTAATCTTTATTGTACCCCCTGAGTATTTTAGTGAAGTACCTAAACTTTATTTGACACAATTTGTGTACAGTTTTCCATGGTACCTGGCGCTGTAGGGTCTTTGTGAGCTTAATTCATACACTTTCAAGAATGAGAAAATGGAAAAGCAAAATAACAGGAGTTAAGAATACTTGCCAGACAGAAGAGGGAGATGTGGCATGTAGCAGGCATTTGCAAAATGGCTTTTTTAGACCTGTTGCTACTTGACTGCTAAATTTAAATGGACGTTTCCAGAAATGCTGGGAAAAAAGTTCTCTAAAAGGGCAACCTAGAAAGCTTATATGGACCATGCTATCACAAATTAAGGTGCTGCGGAAGGAGCTGGTTCTGTGTGGACAATTTTTTGTTTGTTTGTTTTTTGTTTTTCCACATTTCCCATTCATACTGCATGTTTGAATCCTTTTGGAGAAATTCAGTCTCTTGCTTTTCTGCTAACCACCTGTAGTACCCTTGCTTCAGAGTCTGGACATGCAGAGAAAACTTAGTACTTTGGGCAGTATGGGTCAGGCTGGGGCTTCCCACAGCAAGGGCCAGGGCAGCCTTATGAATGTCCTTCCCATTCCACTCCTCCATAGCAACAACTGACTCCACTCTAGCAGAAAAGTGACAGGAGCTAATGCATAACAGGATAAAGAAATGTCATCAAGTTCTGACTGGCTGCATTTTTCGCCTGCTTTAGTCTAGGGTTACAGAAGGCAGGTGGGCTGCAGGAAGGCAAGGGAACGATCCGTTAATTAGAGCTATAGGGAGTATGCAGCACAGGGACCGATGAATAACTAGGACGAACTGATCATTTATATGTACAACACAAAAAGACATCCTAGCTAAATAGAGAAGCAATTAGGGAGTTTATGAAGGGGAGGGGGAGGAAAGGGACATGTGCTAGTTCTGTGACCATTTTCTGCATGTATGTAGTATTCCTTTCCACTTTCTCTATTGTTTTTTCCAACTGTTAGCTCTTCAGAGCAGTGTGTGTTTTAGAAACACCTAGCATGCTGAGTGCTGCTGTAACCTAAGGCCGTGATCTTATAACTTGTTCCTCATAGGTGGACCCATATTGAAGACATTCCGTGGGAGCCCACCTGCATGAACAAGTTGCAGGATTAGTGCCTAAATTGTTAACTTCCGTTGCTAGGCAATTCTGGCTATATTTTTCTCTCCTTCCAAGGGTGTGGGTTTTTTGTGTCAGCTATTCAGGAAGCTGTGGATTCTAAGATGGTAATAACAAATGGTCTTAATTGTACATTTTTTGAATGACATACTCTGAAAGCCTAAAGCAGACAGATTGTGGAGTTACTATTTTGTTGCTAAATATCTTAAAAGGAAATATTCAAATAGCTTTCTTGGACTCAATAGATATTTAAAACTTAGTACAATCTTGACGCTAATTTTTGCTCATTTTTCTTGTTACTCTTATAGCTAAAAAGTTGCCAAAGAGTGAACCACAGAATGCAGGAGCCAACTCTGCCAGAGGAAGAGGAGTAGACCTTACTGAACCCACACAACCACCCAAGGCTCAGTGTTGTAGTAACTAAACCTTCAGTTGCTTTAAACTGTCTTGAATATTCTTCTGCTTCCTAACTGTTAATAACAATGGAATTGGAGTATTTAATCTGGTCCAATGCAGCTTCCAAAACAGAAGAGACTAATGACATAGTCGAGTTTCTAATACAGAATTATTTTGTTTTTAATCTTAATTTTTAACATGCATGTATCACTGGCTGTAATATTTCAGCAATAGAGGGGAAGTGGAAACTGAATAAACTTGCTTCAGTTGAAAGGTTTTAAAAATCACCTGCCATTAGGGATATAGAAGAATTACATTTATTGACCTAACCAGCTAGTCCTCTATATCCAGGTATTGGTTACTGTTGTAATTGATAGAATTGGGACTCTTCAAACATTTCAATTTGTGCTTTAAAAAAATTTTTTTTCTAGAAACAGGGTCTACCGATACTTTAAGCTTATTTGCAGTATTCATGCAACCAGTTGTTTCTGCAAGTATCTATCATTTAAATATGCATTCCACATGTTCATAATTTAACTGCAAACAATACTTGCAGCATTTTTAAGAATCCTATGCTTGCAGAAAAATGGATTTTAGTTGTTACACTGTATGTAAATTAGCCCAGTGGTTTAAGAAAATAGTGATTAAAAATCAAGTTTAACTCCATATTTATCAGTTTATAAAGGCACAAACCAATGAATTCAACTTTACAGGATTTTTCTTCACAAACCATAAGAGCTCTCCAAGTAAAACAAAGACAAACTTGGTGTCTGTGATTTTTTGTTGTTGTTTTTGATCATTGCTGGCCATTACACAGTTTCTTATGTTTTTCCCCAAAGGAAAAAAATAGTCAGTGCACTAATAATTATGTACATTCAACTTGATTTTAAATTTGGATATTAATGTACTGTAAATAGGGTACTGCATTGTAGTCTACATTTGTTTAATACTTTCTGTAATATTTAAGAGTTGCTTAAAGGTATACAAAATGTACAGTTACTTAAAGCTAACTTTTCTTTTCCCCTAATCTAACGGGGTTCTAAGTTCTTTATGGCTAGAACAGTAATAAATGATGCTCCTGTACCTGTAACATAAGTACTGCTGTCTGTCAGTAATGAACTCTGCAACCTTGTTTTCCAAAGTCCATTTTATTTTGATCTGTCCAGTCTATTGCACTAATTCTTTATTTTCATTATATGAAATTTACCAAGTGTGTCAGAAGACGATTTAATCTATTTAAATGTTGAACTGCTTGCAGAAACTTGTGCAGATTGTAAATTTGCAGTAATTTGGGCTTAGCAAGGAAAATGACAGTTCACCAGTGTTTAGTTTTATATTGAGGTGCTCAGGTTTGAATAAAGTGGTTATAAAACAGGAAAACATTGTGATTAGTGTCTGTTCTTACCATGAATTCAACAAGAAACCTTTATTGCATTTTAGCAGTTAGTGCTTTCACACAGTTACAAAGACGTGTGACTTTTGCCCAAAAATGGGTTGACCAGGTGAGGATGACACTTTAAGACGCATGTAACTTGACTTGCCTCAATCTAGGTTATATTGTACACACTCTGGTAGTCTAGTACATTACACATTTTGAATATAATTAGGTATCTTGTCACATCCATTTAGAAGTGCAACCAAAACAGTAATATTATCTCGAGAACCTGCTGCTAATGCAGTTTTTACCAGTTGTTTACTAATGTAATTTGCTGCACTGTCATAGAATGTTGCCAAATTTATTTCTCCTTTGCTGGCAATTTGTGAATGTGATCCATGATTATTAGACAGATATGCTTTTGTTTCATCGTCAAACTGTTTCAATTTTTTAGAACCTTCTTGACTGCCAGAGGCTGACTGAATTATCTCTGTGTGTTGTGAACGTGTTCCATGGTTATTAGACAGACATGCTTTGGTATCGGCTTGTTTTATGTGATTGTCTAACTGCTGCACTTCTTCAGAACTCTCTTTGTTAGAGCCTGGCTGCATCTTGTTTTCATTTTGAGAATCTCTTCTGCTACATGAACATGATTTTTTATTATTTTCTTTCAGACTGCTTTCACATTGATTCTGAAGGAAAGCTTCTTTATTAAAATACCATAATTGGATTCTGTCTTCTAAGTCATTAATATCCATTGAACTACATAAATAGTCTTCATAGGGAACTATTGAATACTGATATTTGTGCATAGAAATCTCTTCTCGCTGGGCATACATTTCCAAATAAGAGGTGAACATCCTTAGAGTTAATATAACCACTTCATTTTTATCCAGAACTTCCCAAAGCCCATTAGAGGCTAAAATAAGGAATTGACATGAATCGTCTATAGGGACAGATATGGTATGTGGTACAGGAATAACATATTTTTTCAACTTTGGATCTCCATGATGTCCAAGGCCACGAGTAGCTCTAATGAGCCCTTCAACTAGTCCTTTTGGTTCATTCGTGCTGATGTTTCCACCATTCTGAAGTATACGGTCTCTTTCCTTTGAATTTGAAGTACTGTGTTCTTTGGTAAGGCAGTAGCTTTTTCCATTTTTGCATAGGACTGCATGTGTATTACCTAAAATAAAATAAGTACATTTTGCATTTCATAGTGCAACTGAATTTTTTTTTACTAAACACTATTCACAGTAATGAGCCATTTTGACAGGTGAAATCTTGTATTGTCAAAAGCTAAGTGAAAGGGACACATTTGCATGCTGACATCCATCCTTATTCTGTTCTGCTTGTCACTGGTCTCTCAAATCTTTGCTGATTGAAGGAGTATTTGTACTTTCTAAAATGTCACTGTAGCATTGTATTTCTAAACTTTTGATGGGTTGTAATTGAAATTCAAAATATCAGGCTAAGAATGTAATTTTGTGTAAATTCCAGCAGCTGATAATGAATTTGAAACATAGTTCAGTGCTTGCAGACAGTGTTGGCCTAAAGGCTTAAATACCTTTCTTAAATAGCTATTTAAAATGTATACATTTTAAAAGTCTTGTATAGTTCCAGAAAGAAATTTTAAGGTACAGGAAAGAAAATAAACAGCTTAGCATTTCTCCTGGTTCCAGTCAGAATGTGCTTGTTAGTCTTTCACAGTGTAGTCTGTAGTTTTTTTTAGTACTTATGTCTCTTGTAAGGAAGAGAAACTTAAATTAAATTTTTGTGACTTGGTGTTCCTTTGTAATTTATACCATGATCAAATACTGCAGTGATGGTTGTAATCTAATCAATGGGATAGCTATAACTGATTATGCATATTATGTATTGCCACTTACATTAAAATATTCTGCTTAATTTTCCTGTCACCATGCTGTACACAGAGTAGCACCTCAATTACAGTTAATTGCTTTTTTAAAAAGTACATGCTTTTGCAAGATCCAAAAGACTTGTGGTGGTATGATCTTTGAAATGGAAAATGCTTAAGTCTCAATACAAGGTGTGCATGTTAAAGTGCAAATTAGGACATGCCAGCTTGTTGCTGTTGTTGTTCTCAGGAATAAGGTATCTTAAATTTTCTCTGAAGTTGTATGATGAGTTGTTGTAACCTCATATGAAAGGCCATTAAATTGACTAATTCCATGCTATATCAACTAATTTGACAATAGCACTAATTTATTCTGAGGATTAACAGTACTATGCTCCTCTGCAGCCTGAGGTGGAGAACCTTTGATCCAGCAGGGGAAAGAAAATGCTTGGGTCCTTCTAAGAATGGCATCTCACCTCTTAGTGGGTTTAAGGAAGAGGGACTCCATAATGGATTTCCTGAATTGAAGAATGTAGTGGAAGATCACTGACTGTGTGGCACAGCCAGAGGGCAGTGGGTCTTCAGTTCTTTCCCCTGCCTGGAATGACATACTGCATCTGGCAGCAATGGTTCCTTCCCTCTTATTTTGAGATAGAGTAAGATCAGGTTTCTGGGCCTCAGAAGGAATTTTTCCCCTGTTGCTAGATTGGCCCCGGCAGGCTAAGTTTTGTCACCTTTCCTGCTGCAGCCTAGGAAGACCCAGAAGTTAGGATAGGTGAGGCTGGGAGGTGTTTATCTAGTTACAACTTGTTGGGTATCTAGTGCAGGTATTTGGTCCTGCTTCCAATTATAGACCAGAATTGGAAGCAGGATTAGGGGAGCACATCCCCCTAAACAAGGGAATGGATAAATTGTTTGAAGCTCCTAATGTCCCACGGTCATCCTCAACCCACCCGTAAGGGGAGAGAAGGGTTCCAGCAACCATGCTAGGATCAGGTTGAAGGTTTTGGAGTAGCTCTTTCCCAGATGGTACAAATTATGGAAAGAAGTTGAACTTGCATTGTCAGAGTTATTTCCGGATAGTTTTCCAGATGTATTAAATTTATAAAACTGCAGCCCAGTTCAACCATATTCTTGGTGTCTTGTGTGTCCTCTGGCAGTGTCGGAGACAATTCTACTCTGAAAAGTGTAAAAAGGCATCTTATACAACAGTGGTCCGTTTGTGGATTTGGAGACCTACGTTCTTGCTTATGGGACATAACTTTTTTTTTTACTGTTAACTTTTTTTCTTGTTAGCATTGTAGAGCCAGTAGTGAGCTGGATTCTATTCTTTGTATCAACAAAATTGTTTGCTAAATTCAAATCAGTTAACCTTATGCAAGTCCAGTGAAGGCAGTTGAGTCCCACTCTGAACCAAAGGAAGTTTGCCAAACCAAGAATTAAGTCATGGAGTCTACAGATGTCCCCAAGAGCTGGGTGGGTGATTAATGTAGGGGAAATGGAAAAGGTTTAGATGGTACCCTGACATCTCCAATATTCTCCCTCCCTACTCCACAAATCTGCAGGCATCCCATTTCAGTTGCTCACCATATGCTTCAGAAACTCCAGTTCCCCTTTCATATATCAAGAAACAGTGCATACACAATTTCTAAAAAACTCCTATAAAGCCTTAGTGTGCTGACCTCAGCAATTACTGGGTGACTGCAAATGTATGCATGGACCAAATATATGTAAATGGTGACAGTATGAGCTCTGTGTTCTGTTTGCCCAGGCACACTAGAAGCACATGATTTGTTAATTGTGATTTCTAGGTGTGATATGTTACATGAGGTTCCCTTAATTGGATACTTCTTCCCCTATTCTCTATCCCAGTGGTTTGCATGGGTGGGTTTTATGCTAATAACACCTTTCCTGTAACCAGTGGAGTTCTTGCTGATTATATTAGACTGCCCCTTACTTATGGGGACATGAGTATCATAAGCTTCTGGTGGCAGATCATTATATAATGCAGAGATGCTACATTATATTAAAATTTAGTGAGTTCTAGCGTGATTTTTCCTAATCTCACAGTCCAGACCCACAATATCTCTTTATTGCAGAAAAGGGTTGCTTCTGAGAATTATTACATGGTGGTTTTGTGAAACAACTGTTTTGTCTCTTAAGGCTAAATTGAAAGTTACCAAATTTTCTTGTCTGCTACTCTAAAATTGAACCTAACACTCAACACTTGTAAGATGATGCACCAGCTCTCCCTTGGCATGGGGGAGAGGGGAATCAAGCTTCATTTTAATGGCATATGAATCTAATGAATTTAAAACAAATGGTTCATTGGGTAGTTAGACTTCATTTTTATTCAATTTAATTGACTAAAATATCAAATGATGGATTGTGGTCTTTTTTTTTTTTAATTCTTTTGAAAGGATTGGGCCACAGTACCTCAAAATGACTCCAAGCCCTGTTTCATTACCTGTGTTTGACCTGGACCGTGTGCTTAATAGAGCCTAAGGTGAAGCTTGGGTTGGGAGTGGGACATAGGGCAGAGCATTTTAGATATGAGGGGGCTGAGGAATCATCCCAAAATTGCTGCATTTGGACCATGTTACCATCCCATTGAACTATACATGCTTTCCCCTACTACATAAAGTGACAGATGGGTTCCAACATTTTCCTGGCTAACAGTAACCAATGACCCAAACAAATCGGGCTGAATGGAGTTCCCATTTCTCCCAGATTAAGTGCAATTCTTAATCTCATAGCTGGTTTCCAAGTACTAGTGGGATAGGAGCACATAAAATGCTCCTCGTAATTGTACAAGCTGGTCTAACTGGCCATTGTCAGATACTTGTTTGGTGCAATGGAGAGTGATGTCTTTAAATTTTCTTAATTTTAAAGCACTAGTGCTACAAAGTCTCAATTTAATGATCAGAGATGATTTCCATGCCAAAAGATACCCTTTTGTTTCTATTTATCCTGGGTCTGTCTTCTCACTGTAGAATCTGGTTTAGACTGGGAATGATCCTGCTTTTTGTTCTGTTTTGAGACCTGTGACACATCTGCAAAGCAGTTGAATACTTTGCTTCAAATCCCCCAAGGACCTTGTATACACTAGTGAATTTTACCCCAAAAATTCCCCAAGGAGATTTAATGAACAGAGATATAACTAGTGAAAGCTAACAGCGCCTTGTCTAGACTAAGGCTACCGCTGTGCATCTGAACTGTGGATAGCAGTGGTGAGAATTTATTGGTAATGTTCCCTATTGTAATTGTCAGTTGACGTACTTGTGGCTATTGCAGCTCTAGCCAGGTAAAAGCAAGATTCTTCCACCTAAAACACTCACAAAGGGGAAAAGAATCTGCGTAAATTACCCCTGAACATTACATTTCAAGAGATTGGTAGCACTAGCTCTCCTCCCCATGTAACAACAGAATAAAAGAGGAGGCAATTACTCTTGGTTGGCTTCATTGACCCAGTACTATAAACAGCAGAAGCAGCCAGACCCTTGTCTAAACCCAAGCACCTGAGCTGCTACTAATGCCAGTGTTTTGTTGTGGTGGGAGCGGGGTAAAATTCCCTAGTGTAGACATTGCATATGTGTGTCTACTTAAGTTTGACCCACGTTTGGCTTAAGTTTTCACCAAAGTTAAAATGAATAAGGCCTGGGGAAAGGGAAGACTTCTGATTTTGTGCCTTAAAATGATAGCATGTCCCACACTAAACCTTCAGTTTTCCTCTCAACTGTTTGTTCCACTTTTTTATGCCGGTCGCTTTTCCTGCATCCCTCAAAGTCTTGTAATTATACCAGTGACCCTAAATGTTCACTTAATTTACAGCTGTAAGCCAAACATACTATCAGATATATGGATGAACTGTCTTATAGAATAAGCTTGATACTTATTGTCTGACATTAGCATCCATTGCACAGGGTTTCATCATGTACCCTCCAGAATGTCAAATAAAACCTCTTACCACTAACCTTGCCTTAGATTTTTTTTTCCCATTGTAATTGGGGATGGGAGGAAAGCACCTCCCCAAAAAAATGCCCAACCCCCAGCCTAAAAAACAACAAACAACAATTCCATAAGTCAATAACTTACATACCAATGTTAGCAATATGCAGTATCCCAGTACTGCTTTCGGATGGCTTTGCTGAGTTATTGCTGTTGTTTTCAAGCAGCATTGTCTCCTCTTGTTCCTTGATGCTCTTTTCCTTTTCATCACTGATCCTTTCCACTAAACAGGTAACAGCTGTGCAGCTACTCCAGCGAACTTTGGAAACCTCATTCCTTCCAAGTCGTAAAAGTCTGTCCATTCTCCAAAAGGACTTAGCATATGCTTTGTGAATCCATTCATAAATGTTTGGCTTGGTTCTCTTATCACTATCTGTTTTACCAGAAAAAACCTTTTCCTGATCCCTGTAATTTCCCTTGATTACTGTGACAAAAGAATCTAGGATCTGTTCCTCTTTTCCACTGACTTTGTAAGAGGAATCAGTCTGAGACAGCTGGTCAAGAAATAAAAGTGGAAACTCTGCTGAAACTGTCTCAGCAGCAAACACACCATGATATCCATCAAATAAGCCCAAAAAACACGTATCTGACCTATTTCCATAATTATCTAGCACAATGAATGTGTCTTCCATATCTCCTCGCCATGTTGAATTTTTGTCTTGGCAAATTGCTAATGCTTTTATTAGAGAATTGCTTACTTTCTTGAGGTATCCAGAACTGTCAAGAATATTATCAACATTAAAATATGGGGTGCCCTTTGATTTATTCTTAAGTAGCTCTAGTGAACAATCAATCTTCTGTTTCTCTCTTTCAGTGTATTTAGACAACTTGATCAGTCTTGAAATTAATTGCTGTCTCTGAAGTAAAAGTTTGTTGGTGTCTGTTTCAAGCCATGGACGATGATAACCCAGTAGAGCTAGGGCTTTGTGCTCTTTTTTATGATAAAAAAGTTGATGTGGGTATATTGTTTGTTGACATATTGAACAAAGAACTGGAATATCCCCAAAATCTACTTTCCTGGGCACAAAACCAACCTTCTCAGCCTGATCTTCCTCATGTCTGTAGAGTTCAAAGTCAGCTGTTTTTAAGGTACATTGTAAATTTGGTTCCCATGTCATTCTGCAAAAGGAGTTGAATGTTGTTAAAATCCCCTTTTAATATCCAATACAATTACAATAATCTAGCCTTCATACATGCCTCTTTTAATCTCAAAATTATTAGAATTACTTTATATTCATGTATATGTCCGAGAAGCTGGAAGATTTAAGATGAATGCACATGGTATATAAAATTACAAACTCGGGTTGCAAAGCCAAGCACTCAAAAGTTAGGAAATGCCAGAATTCGGGGCATAGACTGAACAGCGCTCACACTGCATAAGCAGCTTCTTTTGTTTGTTTGTTTTATCCTTGTCCAATGTATATGGTCCCACTCCTTATTTACAGCACACTATTAAAACACTTCTTTGAATACAGAATTATTAATTTCTTCATGGGCTTTTGTGTGGGTGTTGTGAAAATGAGACCCTGGTAATAGGGCACTATCCCCATTTTATAGATGTGGAAGGGAAGTGCAGAGAAATTAAGGTAATGTTGGATGCCCAATTTGAGACTCCTAGCGTCAAAGAAACATATGTAAATAGCACTTTATATGTTCAAAGTGCAGCTCCCATTGACAATAATTTTAGCTGTAAAAACTCAGCCTTAAGGTCTCAAGTGGAAAAAGAGTATGTATTTATGTAATTAAGACTCTCATCATTTATATGCACAAAGGGACTGAATTAACATTGCACAGGTGACCTTAATTCTGGCCTTTTCCTAACTTTTGAGTGTTTGACTTTGCAACCTTATGTTCTTTAATGTCGTTTTTTATGTGTAATTTCCTAGCTTTTTAAAAAAGCAAACAGAAAAAACAAAGTTGCCATGCTGTGGCTTCATATTGACCCCTTCATGACTCATAAGCAGGGTTGTAACCTTTAGATCCACAGCACAGACCTCTGTCACTTGAGCTAAGGGAACAACTGATAGATACTAATAGCAGGTTTTCTTGGCTTCCATTTCAGTTTCTTCAGAGGAGTATTCTCTAGTGGGCATAGACCCTTCTATCCCTGTGCCTCCCAAACCTAACCCCTTTTGCTGGATCTTTCTCTCCCTGTCTCTCAATTCCTTGTCAGAGTCTCTACTCCCCATGCTTCTTGTCCCACTTTCCAATCCCCCAGACAGGACCAGCTCTAGGCACCAGCAAAGCAAGCACAATTCCAGGGGCGGCATTCTGGCCACCCTTTTTTTTTTTTTGCTTGGGCAGCTCTACTTTCGGAGTTTGGGGCAGCAAAAAAGCCAGCCCTGCTCCCAGACCCCCCATCCAAGTCCCAATCTTTCCCCAACCCTATCTCCCAGTTTCCCATCTAAGCAACTTGTTCTAATCCCCACCTGACTTTTTGTGCAATCTCAGTCTTCCCCCACACTGGCTCTATGTCCCCTTGCCCTGCCAGTCCCAATTTCCCCCTACCCCTGGCTCCTCATATGATTTCAGTCTCCTCCCATTCCTAGCTCCCACAGTCTCCTTGCCCAGCTGGTCCCAGTATCATTCCCACCACCACCAATTCCTTGTTTTAGTCTACTCTTTCCACCCCATCTCAGCCGCAGGTCCAGCTCTTGTCCCCTCTTCATTTCAGTCTTCATCCTCCACACTGACTGAACCAGCAGGGGGAACATTGAAATCAGAGGAGAGAGAGTTTCCCTGTTCTCAGATCTTAGGCCTGACACTACTGGAGCAGCAAGTGCAGAGAAAGTCTTGTTCAACCACTGCAGCTCCTGCATGTAGCATGCTCAGTGCAGATGGAATTGTCAGGGAATTTAGCTATCAACCACTAATAAAGTCTCTATGGAGCATGTGTGAACTGAGATTTTCCAGGAGCTTATAACTTGACATACTTGGAAAGATGTGCCTTATGCCATCCCTAGGCAAATATCCGACACCAGGGTGAATCCCTTGCCAAATTCCTAATCCCTGCTCTCGAGCATGGGGGCACAGGAGTGTCTCAGTTATAAGGATGTGTTTTAACATGGGCAAAACAATGTGTTTTTCCTAGTCTTATTCTTGGAAACAAATTAAAAACAAATAAATAAAATTAAATTAAAATAAATCAGTCTGAAGCGTGGAAAAAATCCACTCAAATAGCTAACGCTATAAGTGGAAAAGATGGTATTATAAGGGAAAGTGTCAGACAACTTTATCGATAGGTCACTACCAGCTCTGCTTATAATATGTAATGGCTAAGAAATCATGCAGATGGTATTTTGAAGCACTTAAACTCTCTCCTTTGCTTACATTACTGTAATGTGATATATGTATAAAAATCACAACTCCTTGTGTAGCATTACCTGGCTCTAGATAAATAGATTAACTAGTGTGTGTACATAGGTCCTCAGATACTACAATGATAGGTACAGTATAAGAACGTAGAAGTGTTTGTGTGTGGCACAGCTAACTACAGTATACAGCATTCTATCTAGCAAATACACATACATGCTGTGTTTGTATGTATGAGTACATATGTATAAATATAAGAGAGAAAATAGCATTTGTTATAGGTAAGACTGCAAAATAATTTTCACTGTAACTTTTAGTCACCAACGTAATTTTTCAATATACTCTTGAAATACAGTGGGGAGACACCCACCAGCAAGGCCATGTCTTTGTCAACCATTTCTTACTCCCAAATGCAGGGCTGCCCTGCTGTAGGAACTCTTCCCTAAAGTGCCTTTCTGGGGGCTGGCCCTTTAAATGTGGTAGACCCAAGCAGCTGCAGGCCCAAGGTGTCTACCTGGCAATTAGCACTGTGGCCTGTAGTTCCCTATTGCCAACCTGGTAATTATCCTACTTGGCATCTGAAAGACGGGGATATTTTCTGATGGCAGGGGGTTGGTCAAACAAAATTCTTTCCATTGATTTTTGTTCTTAGTCAAAGGAGAGTTAAAATATTTTTGCTATGGTAAAAAGCCTGCAATATATTTAAGATGCCTTATTGAACCTAATACCTCTGATTAGTTTGAGACAGGAAAAATCATTTAAAAAGTTATACATGGACTCCCCCCTTCTGTGGTCAGTAGCATCTGCTACAATATTAGTAAACCCTTATTAAAACCTTTGTAATATCATAGTGTGTGTTCTCCCTGCCCAGACAGGTAGCTATTGCTCTCAGGCTCCAGGAGCTATTTGTATGAGGGAGGTGGTGTCTTGCTGAAATATGTACAGCAAGATTCTCTTAAAATGCTGCACGGCCTTAACAATGCAGAGGAAATAATTGCACATGTAACCCTCTGTTTGCTGGAAGTGGTACTCTGTCCCCCTCTGGTGGTGGCTAGGCCCCTTAGAGATTCACGAGCCTGCTACAGGCTTGGCCAGTGGTTCTCCGCCCACAGCCCAATCAGCACACAGCTCGGTCCATGTGCCATCCTCAGGGCATACAGGTATCTATACATATCTATTGTCTGGATGCGGCACACATAGTTGCATATGTGACTCACAGTGGTTAATTGGTTGAGAATTACTAGCCTTGGCTAACAGAGAGGTGTGTCTTAGCTCATGCATTTAGCTCCAGAGTTCCCAGGTTTGATCCTCACTGCCAATACCCATGTGAGGGTCAGCATTACACACACATGAAAAAAGGTTGCAGCTTCTGTGATTATGGTGCTCTCTCCATGGTTTTGTTGCATTCTGCATATTTTAAATTTTGAACTGAAGGATCAAAAAAGCGGTGGCATCAAAAAGGCCTGATGTAAGTGGGGGCATTTCTAGACTAAATAGGGGTAGAGTTTTTACAGTCTTGGTTCTGCACAAAAGTTGTCTGGTTTAACTAAAATCAGTTTTCAAATTAAATTACTTAAATCAGTGCTTTCCCACTGGTGGGCACTCTTAGGGTTTGTCTGCACAGGAAAATTGTACTAGTTACACTGCTAGAATTAAACAAGGATAGTTACACTGGTATAAATCCTCGTGTGGACACTCTTATACCAGAATAAGAGTGTCCACATGGCACTGGTAGGTGTTATACTGTCTTTATGATTGACTCATTTTCCCCCTGCTTGTTTTTTCCAGGAGAGCTATAAGGTCTTGACTTCCCTATTTCTGCTGGAGGGCGGAAGAACTGCAGGGAAATAGTGATATCACAATATACTGAAACTGAGTTACCGCTTTCTGAGCCCTACATTGAGTGGGAGAGGAATGAGAAGACTTAAGGTTCCAGACTATTGCAATATCCCTGTGCAACTCCAGTGCTCCAGCAAGAAAAGAGAAGCCAAGACAGGTACTGCTGATGTGTTTAAACATAAAAATAAAGCAGAGAAAAACCACACCTTAAAATGGCGAGGAAAAAAATGTCAGGTCACCTTATTAAAGAGCAGTAAAAGGGCACCAACAATATAATATTTGCTAAGCAGTTTGCATCTGAGAGCCCATGCATTAAATCTTGGTTAAAATGTTACTACTATAAAATGTAGGCTACTTGGCTTCTGTAGGACTACTCATGTGAGCAAAGCTACTATCAGGCCATAGGATTGTGGGCCACGGGCTAATATTGCACAATGCACCACGATCTTAGGAACATTTTAGTTCTGGGCATTGGTTTACTGCTATACTGCTATTGCACTCTGAGCTGGTCAATATGGGTATAGCATATAGTTAGTCTGTATCTGCTGCTGCTACAGTTGGGCTATAATGCAGTCTAGTGAGGTGACATTTCAATCACATGGTTTGTAATTTGTGAACCTGCCAGTAATTAAACTGAGCATCAAAAATCTGATGTGTAATGAAAAGTAAAATGTACAGATGTTACTTTTGTGTAGCCATTAAGAATGCAGTATCCAAATGAAAGAGCCCTGTAAACAGCTTTCCTTACCCACGTCATTCCTCTCCCTTCTCCAGGATGTGCTCCTTCCTCACTTACCTGTCATGGCCATCACCTCAACTGTAAATTCTTTGGGCCACAGGACCTTCTTCCTTGAGCTTTCTCTGAAACCCCTCCTGTACTTGTGGGCACTACAAGGTAATCACTACTACAAATAATAATAATATGGATGCAGGAAAGGTGGTTGGCTGACTTACCTTTGCAGTCTAGCATGTATAGGAAGAGGAGGAGAAGTAAAAGATGATGTGTCTCTGAGGTCATAGTCTCCCTGAAAATGTCATCATAATATCACCCAACACAACATTTTTCATCCTCCAAAGGCCACAGTGTGGGAAATTCTCCCTGAACAAGGATCATTCATACCCCCGCCCCATTGTTTTTCATCTCCTTCCCTTCCCTCCTGTCTCCCTCTCTCCTCCCTTCTTTCTCAATCGTCCATTCCTTCTCTGTCCCACGTTTCTTCCCTGAGCTTGCTTGTCCCTATCAGTCCCTCCTTGCCAATGGTGTGGAAATGCTGCTCATACTATCTCTATGCTGTCAGGTCTTCTCCTCTCCTTCTGACTTGTGCTCTGTTCCCTCCGCATGTAATACATGGACAGGTTGGAGGTAGCTCAAAAGGGAATTGCTTGCACTCGAGAATGTTGATGTTCCCACTACCATTACAACCGTCTAGCAGGCATGTCACATGCCTGGCAGCCACACAAATGCTTCCAATGGGAACTAGTATTCACAGCATCACAGGTACAGCTCTTCCTCTGAGCATCGATAAGCTCTGTGTCTCCCTGCTCCACTGTAGTGCCAGTGTAGACCGCAAGGGCTGGCATAGTGGCTGCAATGGTGCAATTGGTCCCTTAGTGCAATTCCACAATGCTCCGGCCCTACCTCTCAGTGACAGCTCTGACTGCCCAGAGCATGGCTCTGTCACTTATCAAGATACCCCCTTACCAGGTGTATGCAGGCCCAATATTTATCTGGTCTCAACGCTACCCAGCCCCTTACCCTAAAACCCCAACTACAAAAGCAGCATCAGAGGCCCACAAGTTTACTGTAAAATAAAATATATAAGCTGTATTGAATACTTCTAAAACCTATATAAAAACTCCACCCGAAAGACAAACTCCCTTGTTAGCCAGCACAGCAATCACATCATAAACCTTCTACCAGGGCACTTATGTCATTGTGGGGTGGACTCAGAGGCCATGCACAGCCTCAGAACATCTGAAAAAGGGACCATAGCAAAAGGGACATTAGTTAGGGGCTGGACAGGAACACTACACTGTGTCTTCCCCAAGTGAATCAATATATCTTACCATAATGCTCTAGCATCCTCTGGTCAGCACCAACCCATGGTATACCCAGAGCAATGATACAGCCCCACTAGGCCCCCACTGCAGGACATATGGGAAGGGGGGAAGGGGAATTTGGCTGGCCACATGGACGGGGAGGGCCTAGAGGAACTTGGGCCCAGACCACTCCCGTTTCTGGATCCTAGAGAAAAACACAAGAGATGGAAGCTGTTAGTTTAGCTACAAAGCAAAAGAAGAAAATACAAACATAATTAGAATAATTATAGAATAAATGAATGAACATAATTAAGCTCCTTACTTCCCTCCTTGAGAACAGACACTCAATGCTGATGGTGCTCAGCATAATATTGCCTGATACTTCATGCCATCGTCTGTGTGGCAGCAAATTCAGGAGTTGCTACTAAGTTTCCACCATCGCATTTGCAAGTGTGAGGGTGTAAAAGGGTGTCATCTCAGTCCCTTAGGACAGACATGCAGTTCTTTGTGAAGAGCAGATCCATTCAAAGGGGGCAATGGAACCAACCAAAAGTGCTGCAAATGTACACTTACGTATTCTAGGTATTATGCATCTGCTTCAGGGAGCTGTGCTGGCCATTGTAGGTCAGGTGCAACAACCTACAAACCTGTAATCCTTGCAGTAACAGCTATGCCGTGGACATGGTGCACTCTTTGCACTCCAAACAGAATGCTTCGTAGGTACGCACTGAGCTGTTGCAGCTTGCACCAGTGCAGGTTGCAGTGGTGTTAATTTGACCCATAAATATTGAAGCAAATCCGAAGGGCGTTTACACCATTGGTATGAGGTGGCCACAACAGGAAAACCTCTAAGCCTTTTCCGGGACAGTTGCAGAGAAAGGCATACAAGTTTTCCTAATGTAGCTGCATGCACCTGATGGAAGTAAGTGGCTGTGTCTTCCTTAGCATTTTGCTTTTTCTCATAGCACGGTAATACCAACAGTGCAGCTCCAATGCTGGCAGCAATAGAAGCAGCATGGAATAGTCCAGCTACTGCATTTTTAACTCCCCGTTACCTGACCCTGGTAAAATGCCAGTGGTCAGGATATATTAACCCTCCCACCATCACTAGCCCCCATGGACCTGCCTTGGTGGTAGTATATGCTGGGCGATATTAAGAAAGAAAAACATCAGTGCCGACAAGTAGCCTGTTGAGATGGGGCCAGGAAAAGTGCTGAGAAGTGGGATGATGCAGGACACTGAAGAGGTCTAGCCAACCACGAGCTGTTCAGAGCAGCAGCAGGTGAAGAAGATGGGAACTCTGACAATGCTACCACCTAACAATGAGCTTTTCATAGAATAGTAGTGGCAGGAAGGGGAGGGACAAGGGTATTGGAAAGGGCAGTGGAGTGGGCAGGATACAATGGGAGGAGTAGTAGGGGGAGAAAGGGGAAGGGCAAAACAACGCATGGGGCAGCCTACCATCTTTGAATCCTGTAAAATAATACAATAGAGGCCTATACAATACATAGTAAGACATTGACCATGTCTTTAAATTCTCATTGTGGGTAGCTAAATAGCTCCTAAAATGAGCTTCTGAACTTAACACCTGTACACAGTCGCTGATTTTATAAGGTGCTCAGCAGTTTGTAGGTGCAAGTAGCATAGCATCCTGTGCTTCTATGGCCAACTGCTAAAGCACTTACTTTGTTTTTGCTAAGTTAAAACTCTTACTGAAGTCAATAAGGTAGTGTTCTGCGTAAGCATTGAATACAAACTACATCATTTCCCTGTAGTTTGTGTTACTAAAATAGCCCAGGAATATTGTAATGATCCTTTCTCTCGCTGTTCCATTTATCAGTTTTTACTTTAAAAATTTAGTTAGTATATTTGGGAAAAAGCAAATCTATCAGGAAGGTCAATAAATAAAAATATCTCCAGCTCTTATTATCAACTTGGGCTCCTAGGCAGGGAAAGCAGTTGAAAAACGGGGGTTCTCTTCTCACAAGTGACTATGTAACATAACATTCCTGCTCTTCAGATCTGATCCCTAAGTCTATTCAGAGTCTTATCTTCCTACATAAGTGACAAAAATAAGCGCTTTTTACTTCTGCTAGCTCTGCGGGACTAACATAAGCCCTGGTACTTCAAATGCTTACACACATGCTTAACTTAATGCATACATGTGGCCTCACGGGGGTCAATGGAGCTAGCCACATGAGTAAAGTTACACATATGCTTGTGTTTGTAGGTTAAGAATTATAGCTAGAAGCGAATAAGCTGGATTTGACTCCTTTCTGCGTATCATCAATAGAATTGTTCACTACTTTCTGGTTAGTGCCAATTAGTCACACCTAGTTAAACCAAGTGAAGTGTCACTGAGGGCAGAATTTGAAGATGGTGGGGTTTCACAGAGGTTACTTGGGGTATAATTTACCTTGCAGCGTCTTTATTATTGATGATGAATAAGAAGGAAAGAAGCCTCTGTGGGGTTCCGCAGGGATTGGTTCTTGGCCCAATGCTATTGTTTTTGATTAATGGCCTGGAAGAAAACATACAATCCTCACTGATAAAAGTTTGCAGATGACATGCAATTTGGAAGAGTGGCATATAAGGAGGAGGACAGGTCACTCATACAGAGGGATCCAGATCTTTTGGTAAGCTGGGCACAAGCAAACAATATGCCTTTTAAAAGGGCTAAATGTAAATGTATACATCTCGGAACAAAGAACTCAGGCCGTATTTATATGATGGGGGGCCTCTATCCTAGGAAATGGTGACTCTGAAAAAGATGTGGGTGCTGTAGTGGCTAATCAGCTGAACATGAGCTCCCAGTGCGGCACTGTGACCAAAAAGGTCTGATGCAATCCTTGGTTGCATGAACGGGGGAATCTCAAGTAGCGATAGAGATGTTATTTTACCTCTGTATTGGGCACTGGTGTGACTGCTGCTGGAATAGTGTGTCCACCTCTGCTGTCCACAGTTGAAAAAGGATGTTGGTAAAGAGGAAAGAGCCACAAGAATGATTACAGGATTAAAAAACATGCCTTATAGTGATAGACCCAGAAGCTCAATCTATTTAGAAAAGGTTAAGGGGTGACTTGATTACAGTCGATAAGTACCTACATAGGAAACAAATATTTAATAATGTGCTCTTCAGTCTAGCAGAGAAAGGTGGAACACAGTCCAGTGGCTGGAATTTGAAGCTATACAAATTCAGCCTGGAAATAAGGCATAAAATGTTAATGGTGAGAGTAATTAATCATTGGAATTTACCAAGGGTCGTGGCAGATTCTCCATCACTGACAATTTTTAAATCAAGATTGGATGTGTTTCTAAAAGCTCTGCTCCATGAATTATTCTGGGGAAGTTCTATGGCCTGTGTTACACATGAGGTCAGACTAGATGATCACAATGGTCCCTTCTTAGTCCTGCCTCAGTGCAAGGGACTGGACTAGGTGACCTATTGAGGTCCCTTCCGGTCCTACATTTCTATGATTCTAGGCTTGGAAAGTATGACTCAATTAACTAGTTTGATTTACAATCCCCAAATTGAGTTTATGAAGTTCAGTTAGAACAGCTATTTTTGTACTTATAAATTAAGCACACTTGATACCAGAGTATCAGTGAGACACACTAAACAGGGAACTTCATAATATCATAGCAATACTGACTTCATTGGAGTTATGACAAGTAACACCAGCTGAAGATCTAGCCCAATGTTTCCAAGAAGTGAATCACCCTTATATTTTACAAGTGCCAATGTAGTGGATGGAGACAGGTGGGCATATTTTGACTGTCACCAATGCAGTTTAATACAAATTTGTGTCAGGCTTTGATTTATTTACTGAATATTTTAGCAAAGGATTTGAATGAGGATAAGGAATGTAATACGACATTTCCTGTTTTTGTTATTGAATGAAAAGTTATAAAGCTTACCTATTACCGCTAAAAAGTGTTTTCTTTTGCAGCCATTCCTCTGTAACACTAAGCAGTACTTCTGCATTTGTAGTGACACTGGTATTTGCAACTGTTACTATAGCAACTGTCTCCTTAACCACAGGCTGCTAAATTTATTGTTTGCATTGTCTATTAAGCAATAAAGTTAAAAGATATGGGTGCTGTAAGATAACCACACTCTTGGGGATAGAAGAAGGAAGAACTATAAAAGTGTTATTTCAAACAATAATACCCAATATCCTATCCTATTTTATTTACTTATGACATTGAAACATAACTCATTTTCCCTTCACAAAACTTACATGAATGTCATATACAGAATATAAACCATGCTAGACAAAGTAACAACTGCTTCATAAAAAGCAGTGTCTCATAACATTTTTCATCTTTGCTTTTATTTTAAATGGAAATAGAATCACTTAAGGCTTTTTAAGACCTTGGAGGATAGACTGAAGCAGTTATTCACATAGGCTGTGAGCCTGCAAGTGCTTCAACATGTGTTTAACTTTACGCACGAGTAGTCCTGTTGAAGTCAGTGAGACTACTCACGTGTGTAAAGTTAAGTGCATATATGTTTGCAGGATCAGGCCAGACAATGCACTTTTCAACCTCAATTTGCAGACTGAGTGTAAACTAAAGATGACTGATCTTGAAGAGAAGCTCGTATTTGAGGGGAAAAAAGGCACTTCAACAAAGCCTAAGTCCAAGAGAAATGTGCTCAGGAATGTTAAGAGTCCAATGGAAAAGATTAATTTTTAAGAAATAAACATTTCACTATAGTGTTTGCAACCTAAACCATGCAGTAGAGAACCTTAAAGTGAAATTGACAAATGTAGTTGAGAGGAAAACAAAAAATAGACAAAAGTAAATGTGCTTAAAAATGATCTTTGAATGATCTAATGTGGTGTTTATAACATACGGTAGATAAGAATTATTATTATGTTTAATCCATCAAAGAAATAAAACACTAAAATTATAATAATTGTATTTTTAAAAGGACTAAATTTGTAAGCTAATATGAGGTTCAATTTCCACAAACAACTTTAACTGATGTCCACATTATCTATTGGTATTCTGTATTATGTGGTACTGAATGACTAGGCCACTGGGACAGTCTGTCTTTAAAAAAAAAAAAGATGTCAGCCATTTTAGTAGGACACCGTTAACTTGAATATCACATATTGTCAGAAAATGTTGTATCACTTATAGTTACAAGTATCATTTATATTTACTAGAATTGAAAGAAGTTGGAATTTTCCCCTTTGTTTATTTTGTACATTTTGTGCACAGTCAGTTTTACTTTACCCTGTGTAATAACCAGTTAGGCCCTGAACCAACAAGTGCCGAGTCCGAACAAGTAGACCCATACACGATAGCAGCTGTACATCACCCTGGAATTCACCTGTGCACTAGTGCTATTGCCTTCAGTGCACACATTGAGGAATTGAAAAAAACCAAAACACTTAAATGCCCACAACCTTAACTCCAACCTTTTACATTGTGATTTTGTTATTATGGAACTGCCGTTTGTGGTTCCTCATAGCTGAGTTGAGTTTTGCAATTGAAGCTGGGTTTCAACCACTTTGCTTTGTATTAAGAGTACAGCATATCCTGCCCCAAATCACTATTTGGACACAGAATGAGTATTCTGAGAATTCACAAGTAAATCATTTAATTAGTTTTGAGTTAAAATGTAATTAAAAATAGGTCCATTACGAAATTTAGCACCTAGTGTCAAGCTGCTTGTTTTTTTTGTTGTTGTTTTTGTGTTTGCTTTTTTTGTTTGTTTGGGATCTGGAATGATCTTAATAAACAGACTCTTCCAACTTCCCATATAGTTAAAACTGATTGATATTTCATGCATTGGCTACTTTTGACATTTTATTTTTCAAACAAGTCATAAAAGAAATCCAGACATGTTAAGGTCTGAACATACACAGTTAAGGCAGCCCAACAACCTTAATTCTGCCCTGTAGTGACACCCTGAGGGAGGAAAAAAAAACAACCTAATATGCCTTTAACTAGAAGTCCCCTAGAAGTTTTTTTTGGAATTACACTTAGGCTTTGTCTACACTAGCACTTTTTGTAGGGAAACAGCACAGAAACCCCTGACTGACATAAGTTTCATGAACAAAAGAGCTGGTGTGGACAGTGCTATGTCTGGGGGAGACGCTCTCCCGCTCACATAGCTACCACTACTTGTTGGGGGGCGGTTTAATTATGCCAGCGGAAGAGCTCTCTCCCGCTGGTATAGAGCAGCTACATGGGAGACCTTACAGCGGCACAGCTACAGCGGTACAGCTGTGCCTCTGTAAGGTTCGTAGTGTAGATGTAACCCATAGTAGATTGTGTAGGCTGACTTCATTGCACACTTTATCCCTCCGTTCCTCCTACAAGCTCCCTGTATATCACCCTTCCATCCCACTCTATTGTAGGGACTCCTTGCAACCCCATTGCCACCATCCTGTCCCTCATGCCTTGGGCTTTGTGTCCCAACCGCTTCCCTCATACCAGGGTCCCGGATTCTCTACCTCAACCCCAGGGACTCACCCCCATTCCCTCTTCTACCCATATTCCACTTTCCCCCTTCTCCTATATGCTAGAGTTCCCCAATCTCCCTCTGCTAGGGATTCTGTGTACCCCCATTCCCAGTCCTCCTGTACCAGGGTCACCCATTCTTCCCCCATGCCAGCAATTATGTGTGGATCCCCATTGCCTCTCCTCACCATTCCAGTGGCTCTGTGTGGTCCCCTCCCCCATGCCAAGGTCTCTCTGCCCTCCATTTGCCCCTCCCCAATGCCAGGGGTTTTGTGCATGCCCCCATCCCATTATTATATGTCTTCTTCTTGTCTGAAAGATAAGTCATCCATGGGGTCAACATGTTAGTGTTACATCTTTTTGACGTGAGCAGCTAGTCAAAGTTTGAGGTTCTGTGGATGTTCCAACTGGGAGTAGAAATCAAGGATGGAATCTGGTATTTTCTTTGATGCAATCTTGTTTCTTTACAAGGAATGTACAAAGTCCTGCTTCTTTGAATGTAGGAGGAACCAAAAACAGGAGATAGCTTCTTTGATTACAGCACCAAGCCTCTCTGGACTGCACCAGACCCAAAAGCTCTCTGATCTTGGCTTATGCCAGTGTCAAGCCCTGTTTATGGGATCCTGCTTGGCTTGCTCTGCTTCAGTCTCTCCCTGTTTCTTGTTTGTACCCCAGATTGTATTTTTACACACGCTCGGCTGGTCAGAACAATATCCAATGGACCCTTCCACACACACGGTGCTAGTTTCTGGACAAACTAACTCTAGTAGGCCTTGCTTTAGGTGTGGTCCCTTAACACTATCTATTTTAAGAGACGAGCACATTCACAGCAAGCCAGCACTAGGCATAATCAGACTAAGCAATTGCTTAGGGCCCAGAGCAGCTCAAGGAGGCCCCCCCCCTTAGCTTTTTTAGTACAGTAGAACCTCAAAGATACAAACACCAGACTGACTGGTTGACCAGACACCATGTGAAACCGGAAGTAACCAATCAGATAACAACGGAGACAACCTCCCTCCCCGCCAAAAAAAAAAAAAAAAAAAGCAAATACTACTGTACTGTGCCTGTATTGCACCTTAAAGGTAGGCATATCTGGGCTGCCTGTCCCACCTCGCTCCCACCCCCACGTGCAGGGCAGCCACTTACAGCTAGGTGGTGAAGATGCTGGGGCTGCCAGCCCAAGGCAGCTGGAGCCGGCAGAGCAGGAGCAGTGCTGGGGTCTGCTCCACTTTAACCCCCACTCCGAGGGGGATGCACTGTTTCCCCCCAGGATCCAGCGGAGAGGGGGACTCGCTGTTTTCTCTCGCGTGCACACACGGGACGGGACGGGGACAAGTTTGCAAACTCAGTCCAATCCAGGGAAGGAAGCTGCCAGCGCTGAGGTGGGAGCTCAGCTGCTGTTGAAGCCTGGCCTGGAGTGTCAGCTGCTGGAGTTGCAGCCCAAACTGTGCTTTATGCAGAGTTACCAACAACCTCCATTTCCCAGGTGTCGTAACTCTGAGGTTCAGATGTATGTGTTTTGTGTGGGGGAGGGGGGAAATATGGGCTAGCTCTGCCTCTGCATTTACACATTAGTTTCAACCCCCTAACTCAACACACAAGATTTAACCTTAGCTCATAAATAAGGCTGATTTTGTCATGGATATTTTTGTAAAAGTCATGGACAGGTCACAGGTAATGAATAAAAATTCATGGAAGCTTGTCCCTGACTTTTACTAATAATATCCCTGACAAAATGGGGGCGAGGGGAGAGGAGGGTCAAGCACCCTGCACCACTGCACTGGCTGGGAGCTTGGAGGGACTCTTGACTGCTGGGCTGGGATCTGCAGGGTCCACTGGCGGGGGCTTGGGCCCTCCAGGGCATCCCTCACCACCCATGGAGGCTGTGGCATTCAGGGGATACCTTGCTGGTGGCTGGGGCACTCCGGGGAATTCCCCTGCTGCCCAAGGGGCCTGGAGAATCATAGAATATCAGGGTTGGAAGGGACCTCAGAAGGTCATCTAGTCCAACCCCTGCTCAAAGCAGGACTAATCCCCCATAGTTGCCCCAGATCCCTAAATGGCCCCCTCAAGGATTGAACTCACAACCCTGGGTTTAGCAGGCCAATGCTCAAACCACTGAGCAGGATTCCCCCAGTGCTGACAGGAGCTGGGGGGGCCACTGCCTATGGGGGCTGGGGAGTTGCCAGGGATTCCCCGCTGCTGGGAGCTAGGGGGTGCCCTGCTGCCAGTGGCAGCTGGGCTGCTGTGGGAAAGAAATGCTGTGTGACAGAAATGCTACTCAGTTGAGCACAAGGCCTTGCAAGCCTTTCTAAATATTAGTTTAATTTAGCCTAGGAGTACAAACACTTACATACCAGTCACAATTATGTGGCTATTGCATGGTGTCATTAGCTAGAGTTAAGCTAATAGAGTTAAGGTCATGGGGTGCTTAGGTAGTTCCAACCCTTAAAATATTTGCATTTCTTTTAAATTTAACCTTAACCCTCCATTTCCTGGGTTTGTGATGCTTGTTGTGGGGATAATCACAATATTATGCTTCTGATGTTGTTTACTGTTATTTTACAGATATGCACTCAATCTTAACTTTATTTTAATATAGGTTTTGTCTGGTTTTGGAATAGCATATATACATGTATTGATTAAGTCTATTTGTGTGGGAGGTTTAGTAGTATGTATTGACTATAGCTGATCTTGTTATTGGAAAGCCATAAAGTAGACATATAGTAGAACTTAATGTTTTTGGTAGGGCAGTGATTTTCAACCTTTTTGCTTTTGCAGACCCCTAAAACATTTCAGATGGAGGTGCAAACCCCTTTGGAAATCTTAGACGTAGGGTGCAGATGCCGATGGTCTGCGGACCACAGGTTGAAAAACACTGTTCTATGGTAAGGACTACCTTTCAGTACCTACCTGAGACATAGTCTGCGGACCACAGGTTGAAAAACACTGTTCTATGGTAAGGACTACCTTTCAGTACCTACCTGAGACATAGTCTGCGGACCACAGGTTGAAAACCTCTGTGGCAGGGTAAGAAACGTTGACTCTAATAAATATTGCCTTCTTTCTCTGGAGGGTGTAAGTTTCAGTTTACATGCTAACTGTGTAAATTAGGTGTCGCTTTGGGAGTTGGGGTGAGAGTGGAGTTTGAGGCAGCGGACTGCTCCGTTAGGGTAGGGTGCTGGTGAATTGAAAGGGTGCGTGTGAGACCAGGAGGGTGGCCGCTAGCAGGTCATGGCGGGGGGGCGGGCGGGCGACGACGACGACACGGACGCTACCCTTCCTTTATACTTTTTTGCGATGCAAGAAATACATTGCAGCAGCAATCTTAAGTCTCCGCTCAGCCCAGGTTTGGGCTGTATTGTTTTTTCTATGGGGAGGGAACACAACAAAGCCGATATTGCACGCACCCTGCTTGTGCCTGGAGGACGGAGGCTGGGAGCGCTGGGCTGCCGCAGACAGCTGGACTGAGCGGCTGGCGATGCTCCCGGCGGGCTGGGCAAGGTCCCTCCCCGCGAACAGGTCGGTGCCTCCCTCCTTGAGCTGGGGGAGCCCCGTGGGCTGGGAGGTCCGGCGCCGGGAGCACAAGGGGCGGCCCTCCCGGCAATACCGGGCTGCCGCTGCTCCCCGCCTCCCGGCTCCAGAGGGGCCGCCCGCGGCGCGGCCAGTCCCTCCCCCCGGGGAGCAGCCGGCGGCGGAGCGGGGAAGGGGAGGGTCTAGCGCTCGGCGCACCGAGCCGGGCACGGAGGGAGCTGCCGGACGGGCGGCTCCTGCCGGGTTCCGGGCCGGAGACGGCGGCGGCATGGCCGAGGCTGGCGGGGCCGGGGCGGGAGCGGCAGGAGGCGGCGGGGCCGGGGGGCTGCAGCAGGGCTCCCCGGCCGCGGGGGGGCTGGCTGCCGGCGGGCCGGCCCGTGCTGCTGCCGCCGCCGCCGCTGAGAGCCCCGGGGGCGGCGGGGAGCCCGGCTCGGCCCGCAGCGCGGGGAAGAAGGCGCAGCTGCGCTCCGCTCCGCGGGCCAAGAAGCTGGAGAAGCTGGGCGTCTACTCCGCCTGCAAGGTACCGAGCCGAGCGGCGGGGGGCTGGGCAGGTCCAGTCCCTGGCCTGGGGGCGGGGCCGGGCTCCGGCCCCTGCCGCCTGGGGAGCGCGGAAGCGGCTGCGCCTTGGTTGTTTGTCTTTGGTTTGAAACCAGGCGCAAAAAGGGAGGCCCCTAAAATGGAGTTGGGGAATTGGGGAATGGTGTATGTGGGAGCAACCCGCGCCCCCCCCCGCAGTGCTCCCGGGCCCCCATCCCCCAGCTTGTCACCCCCTCCAGCACGCACCGGCCAGCTGCCTTCTCCCCTGTGCACCCTCCGCAGTAACCAACCCGTCCTGCCACCTTTTGCCTCTGGGCAGCCTTCGCCCTGCAAACCCCCCCAGCCACAGTCACCTTCACCCCCTGCATTAACCTCGGACCAACCCGCCCTCTTCTCCCTTTTGCAAACCCCTCCCTACCACCTTCACCCCCCTGCAACAACCCCGGGCACAGATACACCCCCGCCTGCCACTCCCCTGTAGCAACCCCCTCCTGTCCACTTCCCCCCGCAAACCGCTCCCTGCCACTGCACCCCTTTTGCCTCTGTGCAATCTCTTTCCTGCCACCACACCCCTCCCCCTCCATCTCTTGGCCACCTTCACCCCTTGGAAGAGCCCCCATGCGACCCCCCCTTTGCAGACCCCCGTGCCCCCTGCACTTTGTGGGTTGTTGTTGTGAAATTTGCATGGAAGATCAGACCGAGGGGAGAGCCCCTCCTTTTCTCCTGAACAGCAGGAAGAGGGAACTTGGCCGTAGGAAGGTGGGGGCGGGACATCGGAGAATATTGCCCGTTTCTGCAGATATAGTGGCTGATGGGGCAGGGGTGTCTAAAGGTATGTGTGCGGAAGACGGTGCACATATCTGTCGGGAAGGCGATTTAGGCCAGCAGCACACACCAGCCCCTGTCATTACTGTATTATTTGTTTGGTGAAATCCTGCTGCAGCTGCTTGCCTTGTAAACACAGGATTTGGCAGCGGGACAAGCCCCAGCTTTGAACGCTGTTGCCTTGTTATTTTAACCCCCCCACCCCCGTTGTCCTCCCCCCATGTTTGCAAGACGCTGCCTGGCAGATCCCGGTGCCTGCAGTGGCCCCTGCACGGGGGAGACGGGTGCAGGGCCAGGGTGGGAGTTGGGATCTGCAGCTGCACTCCTGGCCGCCGGGGCCCAGAGCTTGGCAGCAGCGCCTTTGTTTTGACAGGATGACAGCTGAAGGAGGCGGGGACTTCGCCTTGTTGCTTCTGCGGCCTCTGGCTGACAAAAACATTGTATTACTGGATTATCAGTAATGTGACGAGGTCAGAGCCCAGCAGCCAGTGGTGAAGGAGCTTTCCCAGGGCTCATCCTAAAGTTTCTTTCCTTTCTTCTCCTCCCTTTCTAGAGAAAAGAGTCCAGGCTATGCACATTCATTCAAACACTATTAGAGACTGGGTCTTGAAGCTCTTGATTTTATTAATCTTTAAAAACACTTTAATTTTTTTTTTTAAAACACCAGGGAGCAATGATGGCTGTTTGATGGTTTTAGCTTGGTTCCCAGTGGGGGGCTGTTGGCATCACAAAAGCCACTGCTAGAATTGGCACTCTCCTCTGCGGTCTTGGCAGAGAAGCACAGGAGTGAGTGCAGCCTCTTAACTCCCACAAGCTTATCCCTACTGGTCACGATTTAGGCAAATTGGGGAAGTTGATGTTGCCATTGCCTTTGCTTCTATGGGGAAATAGGCTATGTTAGTCTCTGGGGTCATTAATCCAGCACCTTTGATGAGCGGTTAGCTCATGTAAATTATTTTCAGTACTGAAAAGCATTACTAGAAGTATTGAGGTGAAAAAGAAAACTGAGAAACTGTAGAGCAGTTATAAAGCAGATAGCCTGATTGCAAGGGTCAAGTAGAATTGAAAAGAGCAGCATGTCTAGTTAAAGCCTCAGTGAGATTGGCTCTAGTTACCTGAGAGATTGATTCTTCTATAGCTGTGGCCGTTCAAAACACCTATGTTTCACCAGAACAGTGAAAGTGTTGACTGGCAGTAGGAGCCAGGGGCTTCTGAACGCAAGAGACGGAACCTTCATGGGAGCTGAAATTGATGGAACTCAATCCCATAAGAATGAACACTTTCAGAATTAAATGTGAAATGAATTTCTTTGATTTAGCTCTCTCTGAATAATTTGTTGATGCAACACTCCTACCCACAAACATAAGCAAGCAAACAAATACCTTTCCTATGAAGGAATCATACTTTTTCTCCTTTAGGCTGGGAGGGAAGGAAGAAAGGGGAGAGGTGCTATTTCTAAATATTTGGCAGGTGTTCAGGTACCATAGTGATGGGGCTATACAAGAAATAGTATTTGCAGGAGGTTGCAATAGTGAAGAGGTTAACTTTGAAATTTCATGCTTTATGTCTCAACCTTTGATTCATTTTTGTGTTTGATTTCACAAGCTCTTAGATCACTGAAGTATGTAATTAGTGTTCCCATTCATGCAGTAAGCATATGTGAATACTGTAACAAAAGAGTAAATCTATGTATAGTTGTTCACCTTAGAGAGCGCAGGAAATGTGCTTGTCACTCAGCATGTTTGGCATTCTCTAGTCCTTGTATTTTTCTCCTCCCCCACTCCAGTGTGCATCACAGCAGTCAGCAAGATGGAATTTATTAGAATCTTAACCTTTGAGGGGCTGTAAGTAGCAAAGGAAGAGAGAACATTGATTAGGTCTGAAGAGACATGACAACACAGGAAGGATCAGAGAAGGTGAGAACACTGAATGGAGGAAGACTAAAGTGCTGGCCTATCTGGTAGCAAATGTTGCTATGCCAGAGATAAGACTTCCACAATGCTCTACTTCCACCCTTTGCTCCTCTGGAAGTAGGTTGTTCATACCTTACAGCTATTGCTCTCTAATTATGCCCTCTGGTTCATCTTTGAGAGGCACTGGCAAACTCTGCAGGGAGTGTGTCTGTGATGCTGTGCACAGAGCCTTTGGTGGAGAGAAAAAAGGAAAGATCTTATAGGACTATCCCTTAAGGAGGATACAAAGGAGAGGCAGGGCATAGGAAAGACAAAGCACTTTTACTAGAAAACAAGACGATAAAAATAAACATATATTCAGCACTACAAGTGTTTTTACAAAAACTGTCTTCATTAATTTTAATTTTCTATGTGACATACTTTTTAAAAAAGCTCTCTAAAACCTCAAGTTAAAGTGCACAATTTACTTTAGATAGGCAAAATAGTATACAATTAAAATGAATTAAAACTCCCCTTTTTATTGGTATGCTTTGTAGTGCATTGAAATGGACACTATTATAAATATGAATGAATTCATAAATATTTATTTTCCCCAGCATGCGATTTGAGCATTTGAATGCAAGCTTGGCAATCATTGGTATGAAAATAGCACTGTGTGACTTATACTCATAAATGCATTTAGTGAAGATTGGAGGAGGAAAATCATTGGCTTTTTATACATGTTCTTTCATGTGATGTAAACCATGTCTCATTGGGAGCTATATAAATGTCTTTAAGTATGTACTATTTTTGTACTCTTGCATTTTCTATATATTAAAACAGGATTATTTTTTATTCTTAGTTATATGTAGTACAGTAATTCCTAGAGGTTACAACTGCGACTGGAGCCCCATGGAGTTTGGCATTGTACAAACACTTAGACCATGTATGCACTGTGGGTATTAAAGCAGCACGTTAGTGTAAATGCAGCCTGTAGTGACAGAAAGGGTTTTTCCATTGCTGTAAGAACACCACCTTCTAAAGTGACAGTAGCTAGGTCGACAAAAACATTTTTCCTGGCTGTGTCTACACTGGGGATTGGATTGGCTCAGCTGTGAGGCTCAGGTGTGTGATTTTTCACATCCCTGAGTGTCTTAGATATGTTATCCTAAATTTTAAGCTCATACCAGGCCATAGTAGGAAACAGTCCCTGCCCTGAAGAGCTTAGTCTAAATAAATGAGACAGACAAAATGTTGGAGGGGAAATGAAGAGGTGAAAGCGTGTCAGAAGAAAATTAGAGCCAGCGTAGAACCCAGCTCCCCTGAGCCCCAGCTCAGCGATCTATCCGCTGGACCACATTGCTTTTCATCAGGTTCTAGTTGTGCACTACTTCTGTAATGTTTAGATCCTGCGGTGAGCTCGGTGAGGGTGGACCTGTGTGCTCAGGTGGAGTCCCATTTCATGTGAAAGTAGGAGCTAATGACATATCTATTTCGTGTAATATTTCTGTCTTAGTTAATGTTACCTGCTTTATAGGACTGACTGAGATGATCCTTGACTGTCCTACCTTTTGCTTAGCTTTGTACTTTGGAAGTATAACTTTTGGAAGCGTCTCTGAATGATAAATTAGTGTGTGAAAAAGAGTTGTTAGAGTTGTTCTCTGGACTATGTATAGTTCCATAGACTCAGATGTTTACTGCTTTCTCAATATCAGTTTAAAAGCTGGGGCAAACCTGTCTAACGAGGGTTTTGGGCCCAATCCAACTTCCATTAAAGTAAATAAAAAATCAGCCACTGACTTACATGTGCATTGGGGAATGGGGGAACAGGTCCATATTAGCCTACAGCCACTATAAAAGTAACAGCAAAATAGGAATAAATCAGATTCTAAAATTTGTCCTAAGAAATCTAAGGGCTCTACAGAATGCTTTAGTCAAATGGATCTGTTCCCCTCTTAATATCTCTGTGATTCTTCTCAGTGTGATATATTTTCATGGAGGATACTCGAAATTTGAGTAGGAACAATTAGGAATAACTTTTGCAAAATTATCAACGTTTTTGTTTTCATCCGCATGAAGCATGTAATAGTTTATCATTGTTTTGAGGTTACTGCTTGCTGCGGAAAGATGACTTTGCTAAATTTAGACACCCTAAACAGACTTGTATAACTTTTCTTTCTAAATCTGAAGGAAAGATAATCTTGTGTAAGGTTTTTGTTCCACCCCCTGTAATTCAGCAATTAACCTATTACATCCTACTCCCCCTTTAATTACTAAATAGGTCAGTCCTTCAAAGAGCCAAGTACAATGCCTAGCTCAAAGAGCTAATTCTCAGAGTCGTAGGGTCCTTTAATTTGCAGCTAATCTAGCTCAGAATTTGTACCTTTCTATGTTCATTTCCCCATCTTTAAAATGGGGATCCTATTTCTTAGCATGTGAGGTATTGTGAAACATCACTCTTTAATCTTCTTTAAGCATTTTTAGAACCTTAGATGAGAGGTTGCATGTGCAACCTTAAGTTTGTCATTTTCTGACTTTTGAATGCTTCATTTTATAATCTTAACATTGTAATTCCACAATTAAAACAAACAACCATGGAGCTATTAATATAGAGTATCTGAAGCATGCTATTTTCAGACTCATTTTGGACATAGTGTCAGTGTACAAGGTTCTAAAGTGTAGGTCAGCCGTTTGTCTGTTGGACAGCAAATAATATTAAATGTAAAAGTTGTTTTTGGTTATTCTTGGTTCCTGGACAACATACTTTCCTAGTCTTAATACTTTAATTACATATAATATAGAGAAGGAGTTCTTGTGGCACCTTAGAGACTAACAAATTTATTTGAGCATAAGCTTTCGTGAGCTACAGCTCACTTCATCGGAGTGAGCAGTAGCTCACGAAAGCTTATGCTCAAATAAATTTGTTAGTCTCTAAGGTACCACAAGTACACCTTTTCTTTTTGCGAATACGGACTAACACAGCTGCTACTCTGAAACCTGACATAATATAGAGGTATCATGAGGATTCAAATGTTCATATTTTTTACATTGCTTTTATCAAGTAAAGCCCATTGTAATTGCTAAGTTTTGTACTAATCCAAATCTTTCCAGCATGGGTTGAGGATGCTTCTGAGATAGCATACAAAATTACCTGTTGTGGCCATTTAAGGAACAGTGTTAATGTCCCCTGTGTTGGAAGGATGAAGCTCAAAACCAAAGTTCTTGAAGGCTGTGGTAAGGCAGGGGAAAATGAAAGTATCTTAAGTGTCCTTTATTAAAGCCCTGCAGATGGCCTAGAAAATCAATACAAGAACTGGATGTACTAGGTCAGATACTCCTCCCAGACACCTTCCCCCCAAGACTGCTTTTGAAGCTAAATTAAGTATTTGAGGAGGTAATTTCATACTTTCCTTTCTAACAAAAAGCAGGTGAGTGACATGTGAAAAGAAAAACCATCATGAGAGGGTCAGAGAAAGAAATGAGTGAAGAAAACACGGCGGAAGACTCAAAACAACTCAACAGGATGTAAGCCACTAAGGAATGCACACTGAGTATTCAATGTATTTGCACTGTCAGGGTCCATAATGAAGGCTTAGTTATCAAGAGGACCTTGTTCAGGTTGTGCTGCTGTGTTGCTGACCAAGCTTTTATGCTGTATCTGGTGCTTTATGCTGAGTTTTTAAATGTTAATGTTTGTTTGAGGCAGAGATCTCTGGAATATTGGAACAAAAGAATTGAACATCTGTTTCAAAAGATCTGGCTAGGTTAGGAAGTACAATTGAGGGCAGAAAAAATCTGCCACTGAACGTATTTTATGTTCTGTGGGAGGGTTGATATTTAAATCTGGCAGTTTAACTGAGCTGTTATCACTATTCATACATCTGTTTGTTTGCATCTTTGGTGTTAATTATCGTGTGATGCTAAAGTTTGTGTAGTTACTTGCTGTTTATGGATTTAAGGATTTGGAGTAAACATTGTGTTGTGTGCTTATGTGAAATGTTGACTGATGCTCATAAGAAATTATCTTAGAATTCTTTAGCCAAGCTTTTCTTACTATTTTTATTAGCTATGATTGACGCAGCTACAAGCTTAATATTTGAGTGGCTTTTTTATAGCATTAAACATTGCCTTTTGTTAGAGACATATTTGGGTCTGAGTGGAAAAAAACCCCAGTTCTGACAGACACATAGGGAGAAAATGGATGGATCAAATCCAAGTCCCTTTTAAAAAATATTCTGGTTTCTGTTTTTCAGAGCTTCTTTATTACTATCTTTTGAATTTTCCTTAATGATACTTTGTTATAGTCCAGACTGCTCTTTCTTTCTCTCACAAATAACTTGCATTAGTGCAATGCTAAGGTTCTACATTTACAGTTATAAATTAGAAATTGCAAAAATTAGCAGTTTCATGGTAACACTGACTTTCCCACAGAGCATGTATGGGAAATTTGGGCGGCATCAGGTTTTGTTTTGCTCTGCAACCTAAGAAAAAATATGGTATCAAACAATCTCAAAGGGTATGTCTATACTGCAATAAAAGACTTGTGGCCCAGACGTGGCTGGCCCAGGTCAGCTGAGTTGGACTGCAGGGCTGTCCAGTTGCAGTGTAGACGTTTGGGCTCAGGCTGTGGCCCAGCCTCTGAGATCCTGCAAGGGGGGAGGATCTCAGAGCCCGAGGCCCAGCCTGAGCCCAGATGTCTGCACTGCAATTTTATTACCCCATAGCCCAAGCTCAGAGAGCCTGAGTCACCTGATCCAGGCCCTGAGACTTGATGTTGTAGTGTAGACATATTCAAAAAGATACTCTGTTGTAAACCCTGGAAAGGTTTACAACAGAGAGTATCCTTGGCTCACCGGCATCACTCAAACCTTTGCCTTTTATCCTAGTAACTAAAAATAAACAGGTTTCACAGCCGTTGGGTGACTAAAACAAAAGTAGGACCCATGCTTGTCAGTATGTGAAAAATAAGAGTGCTTCTCCAGATAAGCTGGATATCTGTGGTCTTCCAGATACTGGTGTATATTCAGGTATTTTTCTTATGCCTCGTCTACACTTACCAGGGGTTCAATGTGCGGCAATCGATGTGCAGTGGTTGATTTAGCGGGTCTAGTGAAGACCCCACTAAATCTACCACAGATCACTCTCCTGTTGACTCCTGTACTCCACCTGAACGAGAAGCGCAAGGGAAGTTGACGGGAGAGCGTCTCCAGTCGACATCACATAGTGTGGACCCCGTGGTAAGTAGATCTAAGTACATCTACTTCAGCTACGTTATTCATGTAGCTGTGTAATTTAGATCGATCTCCCCCGCGTAGTGTAGACAAGGCCTTGGAATGCTAGAGAAAACTGCACAGAAGTATAGCCTAAAATTCACTAGAATTAACATAAATCCTCCAGACCTCAGCTTATTTGGAAAAAAAAAATTATTGGAAAAAATTGTTCCTATAAGTCCTGCCCCTAGCTCCTCCAGAACTGACCCTCCCTTTTGCCACATACAGACTCATCTCCTGGGAGTAGGGTTGCCAACTTTCCAATAGCTGAAAACCGGACACCCCTGCCCCCATCCCCTGCCCTGCCTCTTCTCCTAAGGCCCTGCCCTTCCTCTTCCCCGAGACCACGCCCCCACTCACTCCTCTCCCACTCTCCCTCAGTTGCTTGCTTCTCCCTCCCCCGGGACTCACCTGCCACTTACAGAGCCAGGCTGGGAGAAGCTGACGCGGAGCCTGCCTGCCCGCCCGCCCAACTGGGGCACAGCAGTCAGGCTTTGGCTTAGAAAAGGAGCGAGGGGCTAGGGTGGGGCAGAGGGGGGGTTGGTCCCCAGAGCAAGGGGATGAGGAAGGGGCAATCAGGGCACAGGCTCGGGGGGTGAATGGGATCCCCCCAGGTAGCGGTGCCAGTATCTACCTCTCCACCGAAGGCTTGAGCTGTGGGTCCGAGAGCCCGTTCTCTCTGTTAGCAGCTGGGAAGCTCCTCCGGGCAGCAGCTGCTGCTGTTCCTGCTCTCTCCGCAGGGAGATCGCGGTTACTCCCAATAACCAGACTTTTAGTGTCTGGTCAGCAGTACTGACTGGACACTGCCAGGCCCAGGAGTGGTGGAAGTTCCCTAAAATTGAAGGGGCCACTGGTGCCCAAACTGTGGCTGGCTCCCATGCTGCCTCTTCCTGCAAGGATGCATCCCGGTGCCACATCTTCGCCCAAGGCTGCACCCCCCACTCGCTCCTCTCCACTCCTTCCCCCCTGTCGCTCGCCCTTATGGCTGGTAAAAAGTGGGAGGGCTATGCTTTTAAGTGATGGGGCCATGGCCTGTTGGCCCCCCGTTCCGGCACCCGTGCCAGATCCCCTTTTTGACTGGACTCCTGACAACCCTACCTGGGAGCTTAGTGGTTCCCTCCCCTACCTGGATACACCTCTCAGCTGCAGATAGCTGCTCACGTTTCTGCCAACCGTTTCATGCCCAGACAGTAGCATGTATGTGTGGAAGGGGAGGGAGAAGCACACTTCCTCTTTCCAAGGGTGGTGTGCTGTTATGTGCTTCCTGGGAACCTCTAGGGGTAATTCTAAGTCAGCCTGTTGACTTCAGCTGCTGCATGGACCTTCTGCATCCCTTCTAATGTGCCTGACTACATTGGGTGCAGTCAAACTATCATTTGGCGTGCATATGGTATCACAGGGATAGACTGGTGGTGCCACGAGCCCTTCCAAATATATCCAGTGAATGGTGATTGTTCAAACGTTATGGAGAGAAAACGTGTTATGTGTTGTCCAGCAAAGATCTGGCATTGCAATGCTTAGTGCACAGGTTGCATGATTTGAAATGGTGGAGTTGAAGAACTACTTAATCACAGTTGGCTAATATTTTCAGTTCTGGTACTTGAAAAGCTGCAGCCTCTGTTGGGCACTGGTACCTTAGGTATAAGGCAATTCAAAACAAAAGACAATGAAGTTTTTGTGGAATAAGCTACATGAAATATTTATTTTTCATACCTTTTCTGAACATAATGAAACACACAAGATAGACATTAACACCACAAATTGAAGTACTACACTTATTTTTAAGTTACTGTTAAGTATTATGCAGTAATTTCATTACTAAGAACCTGGAACAGCAAATGATTGTGTATCTTGTTACAGTGCAGTACACAAATATTTCTAAATATAGAGCAGAGAGGAGATGCTTTTCTTGGAGGTGGGTCTTCAGATTGGAATATGAGTTCAGTTAGGAAAATCCAGAAAGTCTTTAATTGCTTTGATGCTGGTACTCAGAAAAGAAATGACCTTCAGTGCTGCTCTTGTACCAAGTACTTTGCTTCTCAAGTGCTAGCATTCCAGTGGAATATTGCCACTTCACCCCTGAATGTCTGGAATTTGGCTACCGGAGGCCCCACTGCCTACCTTATCATGTTATCAGTCCTGTTAGTTAGGATTTGCTGAGCATCTTTTAGAGTGGTAGCTGTGTTAGTCTGTATCAGCAAAAAGAATGAGGAGTACTTATGGCACCTTAGAGACTAACACATTTATTTGAGCATAAGCTTTTGTGGGCTAAAGCCCACTTCATCAGATGCATGCAGTAGAAAATACAGTAGGAAAAGATATATATACAGAGAACATGAACAATGTTCAATGGCAACCCCCATTTTTTCATGTTCTGTGTGTGTGTGTGTGTGTATGTGTATATATATATATATATGAATATAATCTTTCTACTGTATTTTCCACTGCTTGCATCTGATGAAGTGGGCTTTATCCCACGAAAGCTTATGCTCAAATAAATATATTAGTCTCTAAGGTACCACAAGTACTTCTTGTTCTTTTTGGGCATCTTTTGCCATCAATATTTGGATCTAAATCTTCCAGGATAAGCAGCAGCATTTCCTTAGTAGAGACCAGTGCCTCTGGAATTCCCTCGTTTTGGTGGTTTGCTCAGACCTGTGGTTTTGACGCCTCTATTGCGTGATGTATTGTTTATTTTGTTTTGCTTCACATGTCTGTTGTATGGTGGTGTGTTGTATGGTTCCTAGTCGGCAGGAAAGAAGACAGGGCAGTGATGCGGATGCTACCGGATGGGTGACCTATTTATTTTATTGTTTTAATTGTAAAAGTGTCTAGATGATATAGCAATAGGAGCCAGCACATCAAATAGATGAATGCTGCTTTTGCACAAAAGTTGGAGTGAGGACCTGCTGTAGAGGAGTTAGCCTGTGGTTTGGAGTGCTTGTCTTTTTTCTCAGCTGGTATCTTCTGACCAGCTGGAAGCAGTTATGGGCCGCCACAGATCACTGTGAATTCTCTGCTTTTAAGTAATGAGTTCTACTTTATATCTGTGTATTTCTAGAAAACATGAAATACATTAGTTGTGTGGTAGATATATTAACTGTCTATTTTTATTTCAGGCTGAGGAATCTTGCAAATGTAATGGCTGGAAAAACCCTAACCCACCTCCTACTCCTCCCAGGGCAGATTTGCAGCAGACAATTGTCAGTCTTACTGAACCATGTCGCAGCTGTAGTCATGCACTAGGTAAGTATTTAGCTTCTCCTGGATTTGCAATCCATGTTCTTAGACCCTAGGTCATAATATTACATGTTCTGTTATTCCCAGACAAAAACTATATTAAGATGGAGTTATGGTTGGGTGTATGCATCAGGAATTTAGAGTAAAATATGGTAGAGATGTGGAAATAATCTTAAAAACAAGTGCTACAAACCAGGAAATCCAGAATTAAGGTTAAACTTAAAAGAAATCCAGATATTTTTATGGTATGAAAACGCAAAGTTAGTTCACCAAACAACTTTAACTCTGCCCTATAGTTATTTATTTAGCGTGTGCATAGTCGTCTAGCCAAGCGTTGGCATCTTCAGTGGCGTGATGCAGTTCTTCTGGGCCACCGCTGAACCTAGTCAGCAGGCATTCATCGACAATGTGCATCATCGTCTGTGTTGCGCCGCAGCTGCACAAAGGGCTGTCACGAAAACCCCAGCGATACTGATTGGTGGCACAGAGACCTTGTCCGGTCCGAAACCTGTTCAACAGGGACCATTGGGGATGGGGCAGGTCAAAACCAGGTGGGCAGATTGTGGAGTTGGTGACGAGGCACTGGTTGGGGATTATAACAGATATCCATTCCTCTCGCGAGAGTGTTTCCACCCTAACATCCTGGTGTGGTGGATGAGACCATAATGGGCAATGTGAGGCAAACGTGCAGCTGGTGGTTTAAAAAGGCCATTGTGCAGTGGCAGGCTTGAGTTGGCGTATACTTTCTCTAGTAACCTGCCAGTGGCAACCCCTTGTCTGATATGAGGAGGAGCAATATTGCTCAGAACTGGAAGCCATGGAGTTGGACACAGGATGTCAGAGATGATACACATGGCAGCATGTAACTGAGTATCTACCAGTTTGGTGTGTGATGATTGACACCAAACTGGTGCACGGGACTGTGCCACTGAATATGAGATAGCAAGAGCTGACGTCCGCAAAGTTGGAGCTTGAGCACCCCATGACGAACATGCCAGTTTGCTAAGAAGATTGTTGTGCATCTTAACTTTAGCTGCTGTCTTCTTCAGGTGGGCATGGTAACTCAGTGTGCGGTCTAAGGTTACACCTCAATAGACCGGTTCTACTTCATGCTTCACCTTCTGACCATTGAGATAAACTTTCAGTTCTCAGGTTGCGCTGGCGTGATGAAGATGGAACAAATTGGAGGCTGTTTTTATGACACTTGACTGAAGGCACCAAGCCTTACAGTAGTCAGCTAACTGTATAATGTCCCAGTTCAAGGTGGCATCAAGCTCGTGAAACGTCCAGGGCTGGGTACCACAACAAATGTCATCTGCGTAAATGAACTTTTGTGACTCCATTGTTGGCAGGTCACTGGTGTAAAGGTTGAACAGGGTTGGAGAAAGCACAGAGCCCTGGGGTAACCCATTGCTCTGTCATCTCCAAGCACTCGTCTTCTCTCCCATGAGGACTCTGAACTGCCTATCGTGGAGGAACAGTTCAGTGATGCCTATGAGCCCAGGTAGCAGGACCTGTGATACCTTCACTAGCAGGCCAGTGTGCCATGCCGTATCACATGCTGCTGTTAGATCAATGAAAACAGCGCCTGTTTTCAAGTTTCTCTGGAAGCCATTTTCAACAAATGTGGTCAGCCCAAGTACTTGGTCGCACGTGCTACGGCCTCAGCGAAAGCCGGCTCGGTCGGGGCTCAAAATTCTCTCCACGTCAGGTAATATGTGCTGTAGGACCAAGCGCTCCAGTGCCTTGAAGCACACCGACAATAATGATATGGGACGATAGCTTGATGCTTGACTTGGGTCCTTTCCAGGCTTTAGGAGGCCAATGACTTTTGTGGTGCACCATATCTTCGATAGTCTACCTTCACTGATGACCTATAGTGAGACTATGCAATAATCATATGACTAAGATTAAGGCATTTTAGTGTTTGTAGTCCTAGATTAGATTAAACGGATTTTTAAAGACAGATTTAGCCCCTGCCACCTCCATCCCCTGTTGTCAATATTGTGGCTGATATCTGTGTTGTGATTCTTCTGAAACTACAGCCTCATTTGGGGTCTGTCTATGCTACGATTTCACCTCTGTCAGGTGACCTAGTTACAGCATGGTTGTCTCACAACATGGTCATTTTTGTAGTACAGATGAGACAGTGACTGTCTCTGGACAGTGCTAACGGTAAAAGTCCATGTACGCTACCAAATGGAACTATGCTTGTACCATATTGTGTGAAACTGTGTTGGAACCAGTCTCCCTTTATGGTTAAAGCTGTGTTATAAACAACCTCTGTGCTACAGAAACGACTGTTTAAGTCCATTGTGAAACATGGTTGTATCCCAACCAGGTTACAACATAATGATTCCTTACCAGTGTGGCCAGAAAAAAACCACCATGTATCAGGGACAGTTAGAAACTTTGTGGCTACTTAAGCTAAAACATGATTACTTAACATGGTTGTAGCATAGTTTTTCTGACCGTGAAGTCAAGAAGAAACACTGCTAATAACAGTTGGGACACAACAAATTTCAGAACTGTTTAAAATGAAACTTGTTTTGGTTGTGTAGATATGGCCTGAAATTACAAATCAGTAAAATCAGCAATTTTGTTAAATTATGTAAAATCATCACAATAGGTGATTTTTAAAAAAAGTAAACCAGTGTATCTTTTGAGGGGTTATTCGCTGCAGAATTTCTGTAGAGAATTTATTTACCTCTCTGCTCTCCTTTTTGTGTGTTCTTTTGTTGTTTAACCTATTCCTGGGCTTTTCTTTATTCATTGTTTTCATTTATGTTCAAAATCTCTTCTTTCATGCAAGAGAGGAATAACAAATTTATAGCAGCACATGAGTTCAGCATGTTTAGCGAGGCAGTTCATTTAACTTCTCAACGTATAGCATACTTTTGCTTCCTCTGGGATATGCAGTTCAATTCATTTATGTTATGAAACCCTTTCACACTGTGCTCTGGGATACTGAAGGCATTTCTTCACTGCTGCCTAATCCTGTTAGGTGCTGAGCCATTAAGCCACATCTTCTGTAGGATTTGAAGATGCTCACCTCCTTTCAGAAGAGCTCAGCGCTTCTGAGGATCTGACTTCTTCGATGAAAATCTTCGGTCACTCATTGAGAATCAGGAAAAGCAGTACGTTGTTACTTTTGAATAAACATTACAGACCATATCTGGTGCAGTGTTTCTTTTTCATTACTGCCACAGTGAAGAAAGATGAAGTCCTATCCCTAACGAGGATGATGCCTTGTTCGGAATAACGGAAATAAATAACGAGTGCCACCTACCACTCAGTTGTACCGAACATGGAAAAGTGAACATTGTTCAGAAATACTTCTCAAGACATTTTTCCTATTTCTCTCACCCTGATCAGCATGTTTCCCTCTTGAATTCTTTTAAAACCTGAAAGGTCATGAGATATCTCTATTTCAAGTGTTTCATCTGCACTATTGTCTCTCTTTCTAAGTGAGTTCTGAAAAATAACTATGCAGAAACTTCTCTACTATTCTAGGAAATGTAGTGTTGGCTTTTTGTGCCTATATTTTTTTCAGCACTGGAGCCCAGGCATCAATGCACAGTAGGCTCTTCCCCACTCAGGACTTGTCTATATTCAGTTTCACTGGCTTAATTAAAGGTTTAGTTAATCAGATGCAAAAGACTGTGGATGCTTATATCTGCTTAAATTAGACTTATTTCTGGTTATTTTGTGGGCAGGAAGGGGGTGGGGCTGGGGTGGAAAAAGTCAGGGTGGGGTGAGGGCGGTGCAGGGGCGAGAAGAGGTGGGGCGGGGAGTCGAGCACCCACGAGGCAGAGGAGAAGTCTTTGCCTATGACAGTGAATGTTTTATAAACAGGTGCAATAGAACCAAACAGACTAAATTAGGCTAAATAAAAGGGCCTACTGATATGGTTCAAGGACTGTATTAAAATCATACTTGGTAAAAACAGAAGATGTAGAACTGGAGAGGATTGGTGTGCCGGATATTAGGCCTAATTGGTGGATAAAATAAAGAGGGGATGGGTTATTTCACCCATCTCTCTCTTTGTGGATCCTTAAAGAAAGAGACTTTGGGGGGAAAATGAGAAGAACAGATATTGACTACAGGAGTGAGCTTCACTATCATGGCTGCCATGCCCCACCATCTCCTGGATCTTCTTTGTCCTAATCCTAAGCAATGATCTGACCAGATCAGGCCAGAGAGAAGGATCCAGATGACATCATTACCCGTATCAGCTCCAGCTGAATCCCAAACGCCACCTGAGATAAAATGGGATTGGACTTTAACAGCAGCAGCAACGACTCCAACTCATCTGAATTAACTACTTCTTTTTCCCCCAAAGGACAGTTACCACCATCTTTAAATCATCTACCAGAGAGTGTCAAATATGTTTTTTTTTCCTTTTAAGACTCTTTCCAGCTAAAGGGAACAAGGGATGTTGTGAAGTATTAAATATGGCTTTAATTTTAACATTTTAAATGCTTTAACTGTTTTTCTTCTTTATCTGTAATAAAAGGTTAAAATAATCCTTAATGATGTGTTTGCCATGATACTAAGGAGGCAGAGGTCTCTATAGGCCAAACTCTGAACCTTGTTTAGTGCTGTTTAATGTTGGACAGTGAGTAGGTTGTGTTAACAGCTTTAGCCCATTTATTCCATGTAAATTGATACAACAATCCACATACAGATTTACACTGGAATAACAAGGCCTGACTTTAAACCGATTTAATTAAATCGGTGCAAACACCTGTGTGGACATTCTGAAACAGAAATAACAGTTCTGCTCATCTACCAAAGGAAAGTCTGAGTAGCTTTCATCACCACTGCTGGTTTTACTACTAGGCATTCTTATGATATTGGTGCATATTTCTTTTCTGTTAGATTGCTGAAGAAAGCATTTGCAGCTTCTGTCAAGCTACTGTAGACGTGTTTGTATGCATGCTTCGGACCTTGAGTTTGTTGCTCTTTTTAGGGTGATAGATCCAGAAATAATGGCTAAAGCTTTTCTTCATTTAAAAGACGCTTCTCACTTATACCAGTGTAAATCAGGTATAATTCAATTGAAATCAATTGTAAGTGAGAGGAGAATGAGATTCTTAGATTTCAAGTTGTCAAGTACACACAGGGTTAAAGTGGGAAACTTCATGGAAGAATCTGCAATGTCTTAAACCCTACTGTGTATATTGTGTGGTAGTTCCTGGGATTTATTCTTGGGTATATTAAAAGGGTAGAGAGTAACAAATTGGGATCCTAGTTAGACAATTTGTTCTGTTTTCTCAGTAATACTAATAATTAATGAATTAATAACACTGAATCTTCTATTAAATACAAATTTAGAACTTCTCCGAGGCTGTAGATAAAAAGTGCTTATGTTATGCACTTAGGCACTTCTAAATTCTACTATGGTGTATTCCGTACAAAACAGACTCTCTGCAGCATCAGAACAGCTGCAGTTGTTTTTAATTAAGAACACACTGAATCTGGAATAATCTGGATTTCTCCATTGGGGTCTTCAACTCAGTTTTTTGATCTATCTACTTGTGAACCAAGTTACTGTATTGTGCATGATTTTTATATTTTTACTATGTGGGGATAACCACATTTCCCTGATGCACCTTGTTTGGCTGGTAGACTCTCTCCTTTATGGCAACTGATGTTTGTGGGTTAGTCACCACTGGCTGCTGCAGAAGGATGTAAGCAGTGACACACTTGTGGAGAATTGCCTTCTTGCTGGTACTGATTGGATAGTGCAGCTGATGGGGATTACACAGCTCTGGGTCAGTTACTCCGTATTTGGTACCAGTGGAGGGAAGGAAGCATTTCTTTATAGATGGGCTTTAGTATTTGCCCTTTAGAGGTGGGTGACCAAAACATAATTTTAAACAGTCCACTAGACTGATATGATGATTTAAAAAAGTGTTCACACCAATAATACAGAAATGGCAATCTGTGGTAAACACAAACTGTTAATATGTTTGAAGCAATTTACTGTTGGGTTCATCACATAGCGGTTAGTTCGACTTTATGTGTTGACATATGACCACACACAAGTCAAGATAATATATATGATAGCAGTTGTACAGGAAGTGGATGTAGCTGGCTTGTAATGCTGATATGCTCTAGTTGTTGGTTGATTCCAAGGTGCGCGTGTGTATGTGTTTTTTACAATGCTATCAATTTTTAACGTGCTGCTGATCTTGAAGTGAAAATTCATTACATTAGCAAAATCAGAACTGACAGCTGGAAGTATTAAACTTTCATATCTTGTTGGAAGACAAAATTGGAAGCATTTTACTCTGCCTGGAACTCAAAATATTTTTAAATTAAAGAAGATAACTTCTGATGACTATCTCACTTTCAGCTGGAGAATGTTAGGGACATAAGAGATCATATTGCAAACACTGCTTTTGCACCAATATCTTGCACCAAAGTCTGCTTTCAATTGCATCTGTAAAAAATCCACTGAAGTCAATGGATTTCCAAGAACTGATTAAACTTTCCAAAACAAAACATCACCTCTGAGCTGACAAAAAATAAGGAATTTCAACTCAAAGGGCGTTTCCTTCTTTGAAGTCATAAGTGCTTGAGAACAGGAGCATATGATGGAAATGCCTTCGCAATACTAACCATATTTCACTCCTAGGATAACATGAATAATTTTACAGCAAGTGGGTTATGCCATAGAGTTCAGTGGGACTACTTCAGTGAGTAGAATTACTGAGGTGCTTAAGTTTTGCAGTATTGGGCTCTTAAGTTGTGAGCTCCTCAGAGCAGCGACTGTAATTTCCTTTGACTAGTATAATGCCAGTCACATTGTCCTGCCTTAACAAATAGTAAATTTCCTTTTTTCACAAAAATAAAAGTCCAGAATTAACATGTAGGAATGAAATCAGGAGGGCCAAATCACACCTGGAGCTGCAGCTAGCGAGAGATGTCAAGAGTAACAAGAAGGGTTTCTTCAGGTATGTTGGCAACAAGAAGAAAGCCAGGGAAAGTGTGGGCCCCTTAATGAATGATGGAGGCAACCTAGTGACAGAGGATGTGGAAAAAGCTAATGTACTCAATGCTTTTTTTGCCTCTGTCTTCATGAACAAGGTCAGCTCCCAGACTGCTGCGCTGGGCATCACAACATGGGGAATAGATGGCCAGCCCTCTGTGGAGAAAGAGGTGGTTAGGGACTATTTAGAAAAGCTGGACGTACACAAGTCCATGGGGCCGGACGAGTTGCATCCGAGAGTGCTAAAGGAATTGGCGGCTGTGATTGCAGAGCCATTGGCCATTATCTTTGAAAACTCGTGGCGAACGGGGGAAGTCCCGGATGACTGGAAAAAGGCTAATGTAGTGCCAATCTATAAAAAAGGGAAGAAGGAGGATCCTGGGAACTACAGGCCAGTCAGCCTCACCTCAGTCCCCAGAAAAATCATGGAGCATGTCCTCAAAGAATCAATCCTGAAGCACTTACATGAGAGGAAAGTGATCAGGAACAGCCAGCATGGATTCACCAAGGGAAGGTCATGCCTGACTAATCTAATCGCCTTCTATGATGAGATTACTGGTTCTGTGGATGAAGGGAAAGCAGTGGATGTATTGTTTCTTGACTTTAGCAAAGCTTTTGACACGGTCTCCCACAGTATTCTTGTCAGCAAGTTAAAGAAGTATGGGCTGGATGAATGCACTATAAGGTGGGTAGAAAGTTGGCTAGATTGTCGGGCTCAACGGGTAGTGATCAATGGCTCCATGTCTAGTTGGCAGCCGGTGTCAAGTGGAGTGCCCCAGGGGTCGGTCCTGGGGCCGGTTTTGTTCAATATCTTCATAAATGATCTGGAGGATGGTGTGGATTGCACTCTCAGCAAATTTGCGGATGATACTAAACTGGGAGGAGTGGTAGATACGCTGGAGGTCAGGGATAGGATACAGAGGGACCTAGACAAATTGGAGGATTGGGCCAAAAGAAATCTGATGAGGTTCAATAAGGGTAAGTGCAGGGTTCTGCACTTAGGACGGAAGAACCCAATGCACAGCTACAGACTAGGGACCGAATGGCTAGGCAGCAGTTCTGCGGAAAAGGACCTAGGGGTGACAGTGGACGAGAAGCTGGATATGAGTCAGCAGTGTCCCCTTGTTGCCAAGGGGGCCAGTGGCATTTTGGGATGTATAAGTAGGGGCATAGCGAGTAGATCGAGGGACGTGATCGTCCCCCTCTATTCGACATTGGTGAGGCCTCATCTGGAGTACTGTGTCCAGTTTTGGGGCCCACACTACAAGAAGGATGTGAATAAATTGGAGAGAGTCCAGCGAAGGGCAACAAAAATGATTAGGGGTCTGGAACACATGACTTATGAGGAGAGGCTGAGAGAACTGGGATTGTTTAGTCTGCAGAAGAGAAGAATGAGGGGGGATTTGATAGCTGCTTTCAACTACCTGAGAGGTGGTTCCAGAGAGGATGGTTCTAGACTATTCTCAGTGGTAGAAGAGGACAGGACAAGGAGTAATGGTCTCAAGTTGCAGTGGGGGAGGTTTAGGTTGGATATTAGGAAAAACTTTTTCAGTAGGAGGGTGGTGAAACACTGGAATGCGTTACCTAGGGAGATGGTAGAATCTCCTTCCTTTGAAGTTTTTAAGGTCAGGTTTGACAAAGCCCTGGCTGGGATGATTTAATTGGGGATTGGTCCTGCTTTGAGCAGGGGGTTGGACTAGATGACCTCCTGAGGTCCCTTCCAACCCTGATATTCTATGATTACAGATGAAGGGCAGACTGAATATTTAGAAGTATATAATATGTGAACAGTCTCCTTTGACCAGATGACTACAAAGGCAGTAGTAGTCATGGAGACAGTTTGGCATGTTTCAGGAGTCTGTTCACTTCATGTTTCGTCAAAAGACATCATCCTTGATAAAAGGGGAAGGGGAATCCTTAAACACTGGGGGACCAGGCCAGACCAGAAGTCACTGAGCTGTTTTTGAGCTTTTATTCATCATGTGCCTAGAAATAGGTGAGAAGATTTGAGGTACAGGCCACTTAAAACTTTAGTAATTTAAAGTAATTTAATTTCTTCAGTCTTTATGGATTAATTTTACTAATCTAATGGAATGGAAGCTAGTGGCTTTTATCATGCTTATCATTGTTCTGTCTTTGTTAATTGAAAATGCATCTTTCAAATCCTTATCATGGATATAACCCTGAAAACCCTAGCCAGTTTCTAGGAGCTAGGAGAGACCTGTAGAAGACACTGTGCTAGTTGTGGGGAGGAATGGGGAGGGACTCTTGCCTTAGAGCCAGTTAAGACCACTTACCATTTTTGGTGAACCAAAAATATTTTTTTTCAGGTTTAACTTCTCTGTCTTCCTGCAGGTACTTTTGAGGCAAAGTTTTGAGACCACCTTTCAGTGGATTTCCCTCTTTGCACTTACAAAACTGCAGCCTCAAAGAAATTGCAAGTGCAAAATGATGCTTGCGTTTTGCAGGTGCTAAAAGGAAAGACGGGCTTTTGTAAATATGGTCCTGCATTTGAAAACCACCTTCCCTAAAGCTTCTGCTTGGAAGGGTATGTAGAACATGCAGCAGGAGGAGCATTGTAAATATGACCCACACTGTGAATCCTTGGAACTTGATACTATATAAGTAGAAACATACTTACTGGTGCCTGCTTTAAAGCAAGAAATTTTCATTTGTGAGCAGGAATTTTTCTCTCATTGCTGGTTAAATTGCCACTGGTAAATTGCCACTGTGGGGATTGAACTTGGGATCCCTGAGTTAAAAATCATGAGCCGCTACTATGTAGCTCTAGGACCAGATCCATTAGGTTGGAGGCAGTAGCATACTCATTATCTCTGTACATAACCTAGACACTAAAGAGAGAAAGAGAACTAACCTGCGTTAGTGTGAGTTACATAAATAGTGGAAGCGCAATCTGCTGGTAGAGTAAGGCAGTAGCAGACAGGATTTGTGGGTTCTGTTCTCAGCATGGCCACGGACTTGCGTGAGTTTGTATAAGTCACTTATCTCTGTGCTGTAGTGTCTCAGCTGTAAACTGTTATAAAAATTGTCCATATGGAGTCTGTGCCTTCAGGTTCTTCTGATGAAAGGTGCTGTTTAAGTGGTAATGGTGGTCATGGTTGCAAGAGTCGTCCTTTGTGTTGTCTTTGAAATTATGTCTTATTGACCATAGAATGCCATCCTACCAGCTATTTTTTTTCACAATGTTTGGATTTTTATTTTGTTTAGCTGCTCATGTTTCTCACCTGGAGAATGTGTCTGAAGAAGAAATTAATAGGCTGTTGGGGATCGTGTTGGATGTGGAATATCTCTTCACCTGTGTCCACAAAGAAGAAGATGCAGATACAAAACAAGTTTACTTCTCCCTGTTCAAGGTAAGATGAAGATTTTTCTCAAAATGCAACATCATACAATTGTATTTCTGCAACCTTAGATACACATGTAGCATCTTGTCATATTTTTCATTCATTTGTACTTACATTAATTTTATTGTCCTAATGGACCATTATATTTGTATTGACTTAGACAATTTGTAGGGTAAGCTCTCCTTTTTCCAAGGTAGTAATAAGGTTTTTAATTTTGGACTAGATTCTACTACCCTTACGTTGTACAGTACCTGACTTCTGAAGTCTTCCCAGTGATTTCAGAGTCTGGTCCAAAGTCAGCACCCGTTTGGTATGTGTTTTCTTTCCAACCATCAGCAGCATCTTCCTTAATTACAGGTTTCAGAGGAACAGCCGTGTTAGTCTGTATTCGCAAAAAGAAAAGGAGTACTTGTGGCACCTTAGAGACTAACCAATTTATTTGAGCATGAGCTTTCGTGAGCTACAGCTCAAGTGAGCTGTAGCTCACGAAAGCTCATGCTCAAATAAATTGGTTAGTCTCTAAGGTGCCACAAGTACTCCTTTTCTTTTTCCTTAATTACAAGTCAGAAGAAGAGCCAGTTGACAATGAAGCTACTTTAACTATATACACAGGCTCAGAACAGCCTTTCTTGGTGCATTTCAGAGGGCGAAGCAATTAACTCTGAAGTTAATTTAGCTGCAAACTTAGTTTATTACATGTACTAGCAAATATTTCAATAATAATATGTTGTACCAGTACAAATTTCACTGACTGTCAAGTGTTTATATAAAGATGTTAACCATTTAAAAATAAATTTGTTTTTTGATAGCTTTTGAGGAAGTGCATCTTACAGATGGGGAAACCTGTGGTAGAAGGGTCTTTGGAAAGCCCCCCCTTTGAGAAGCCCAGTATTGAACAGGTAAAACAGAATATGATGATTTCTGTGAACAATGACCCTGCTGCAGTCCACATGAGTGGATTTGGGCAATGTGTGAATATTAGTTCCCTGCATCATTTTGAACAAAGTTGAATCTGAGGTTTGCATGAGGATGGTTTCCCCTCCAGCCCCTGGGAAGGGTATTTCAGTTCAATTATTGAATTATTTTTCAGAGCGGTAGCCGTGTTAGTCTGCATCAGCAGAAACAAAGAGGAGTCCGTGTGCCACCTTAGCGACTAACAAATTTATTTGGGCATAAGCTCTCGTGGGCTAAAACCCACTTCATCAGATGCATGGAGTGAAACACACAGTAAGCAGTATATATATACAGCGCATGAAAAGATGAGAGTTGCCTTACCAAGTGGGGGATCAGTGCTAATGAGGCCAATTCAGTTAAGGTGGAAGTGGCCTATTCTCAACAGTTGACAAGAAGGGGTGACTATCAAGAGAGGGAAAATTACTTTTGTAGTGCTAACGAGGCCAATGCAATCAAGGTGGACATCGGTCATTTCCAACAATTGACAAGAAAGTGTGAGAATCAGCAGAGGGAAAATTACTTTTTGTGGTGACCCATCCACTCCCAGTCTTTATTAATTTGCAAACTGGCGCCATCAAATTAAGCCTGAATAAAGACTGGGAGTGGCTGGGTCACTACAAAAAGTAATTTTCCCTCTGTTGATACTCACACCTTCTTGTCAACTCTTGGGAATGGGCCACATCCACCCTGATTGAATTGGCCTCATTAGCACTGACCCACCCCGCACTTGGTTAGGCAACTCCCATCTTTTCATGTGCTGTATGTATATACTGCTTGCTGTATTTTTTTCACTCCATGCATCCAATGAAGTGGGTTTTAGCCCACGAAAGCTTATGCCCAAATAAATTTTTTAGTCTCTAAGGTGGCACACGGACTCCTCTTTGTTTTTGCAGAATTATTTTTACAATTCAACTTACATTTTAATGTAATCTAGAATGTTTTTTCTCAGTTTGAATCACAGGCACCGACTCTTCGGGTACTCTAGGGCTGGAGCACCCATGGATAAAATATAGTGGGTGCTTAGAACCCACCGATCAGCTGTTCAACCACCCTTCACCCATCTGCTATTCAGCCAGTCCTGCTGATCAGCTGTTTGGTGGTGGGAGGGAGGCACTTGGGGGAGATGGCGGAGCAGGGGCAAAAGAGGAGTGAGGGCATGGCCTCAGGGAAGGGGTGGAGCGGGAGTGGCAAGAGGTGGAGTGAGGGTGAGGCCTTGGGGGAGGGCGCATGAGATCTGGTGCTATTGAGATCAGTGGGAGTTTTGCCATTGAATTCAGTGGGGCCTGGATTTCACCCCAGGATTACAAAGCAGAAACAACTGAAAGAAAACCAACATTAGTTGGTGCCTTTATGAATACATGGATAGATAGATAACATACACAGAAACTGAGATTTTGATTCAGCAAGATACATAAGCATGTGCTTATCTTCAACCACACGAGCAGTTCTGTTAACTTCAATGAGACTGCTCACGTGCTTGAAAACTATGCTGAATCAGGGCCTGAATATCTTTCAAGCAATCTGTGGCTTAATGGAAAGTATACTCTTTTATTACATAGCCTATTTTAAACTGGCACACTGTGTAAATGTTTCTTTGAGTTTGCTTATCATAACTCAGTAAAATAACACTCTTCATAGCGGCATTCCTTGTTTTTTAGGACTAATTAGAGTGTACATAATGTTATGTACTAAATTTCTTATTTCAAAAAAGAATTAGTGTACATAATGTTATATACTCCTACTCTCTAAAATATACATTTTGTACAGAACTTCTTTTTTTAGCAGTAAAGCACTTTAAGTTTTCCTTTTGGTTAATTGGGTTAAGAAATCTCTCTGGGTTGATACGAGGGGTAATTCTCTTTACAGTTTATTCTGAAAGGATTTCATGTCAAATGAACAATATTTTCTAGTAAATTCTGGATTGTTATAAAATAAAAGAATCTAAGTCACACATTAAACATTTGCTAAGGCAGCAATGCTATTTTTTTGTTTGTAAGAGTATGAATTGTGGCAGTTTATTTTAATGACACATTTTAATTCTCTTTGAGTGTTTATTAAAGGGGTTGTCAAGGTTCCTTCACCACTCTGAACTGTAGGGTACAGATGTGGGGACCTGCATGAAAGATCCCCTAAGATTATTCTTACCAGCTTAGGTTAAAAACTTCCCCAAGGTACAAACTTTGCCTTGTCCTTGAACAGTATGCTGCCACCACCAAGCGATGTAAACAAAGAACAGGGAAAGAGACCACTTGGAGAAGTCTTTCCCCCAAATATCCCCCCAAGCCCTACACCCCCTTTCCTGGGGAAGGCTTGATAATAATCCTCACCAATTGGTACAGGTGAACACAGACCCAAACCCTTGGATCTTAAGAACAATGAAAAATCAATCAGGTTCTTAAAAGAAGAATTTTAATTAAAGAAAAGGTAAAAGAATCACTTTGTAAAATCAGGATGGTAAATACCTTACAGGGTAATCAGATTCAAAACATAGAGAATCCCTCTAGGCAAAACCTTAAGTTACAAAAAGACACAAAAACAGGAATATATATTCCCTCTAGCACAGCTTATTTTACAATCCATTAAACAAAAGAAAATCTAACGCATTTTCTAGCTCGATTACTTACTAACTGTACAGGAGTTGTAAGGCTTACATTCCTGATCTGTTCCCGGCAAAAGCATCACACAGACAGCCCAAACCCTTTGTTCCCCCGCCCCCTCCAGATTTGAAAGAATCTTGTCCATTTTGGGTCAGGTGCCAGCGGGGTTACCTTAGCTTCTTAACCCTTTACAGGTGAAAGGATTTTGCCTCTGGCCAGGAGGGATTTTATAGCACTGTATACAGAAAGGTGGTTACCTTTCCCTTTATATTTATGACAGGGGTAATATAAAGAGTGAAGTGATGTGTATACGCAGTACAGGCAATTCATGAAGAAATAACACACTGTATAAACAGGAGTAAGGTAGAAGTACTCCAAGCTCCACCCACACTTCAAAAGTAGCTGGAAGTTTTTGCTTACATGATCCGGAATTAAATATTGTTAACAATATCTCTCCTTAAATCTTTATCTGTAGTCTTCAGCACTAATGCTCATCTGCACTGCTAGTGAGATGTGTCATTGGTGGGTCTCGGAGTGATGGGGACATGCATGCCACCCTTTCCCCCTCCGTGTGGGTGAGGAAGAGGGAAAGGGGGGAACTTAGGCTCCCACTGGTGCCTCTCTTCCCTCTTGGGGGCAAAGGGCATGGCTTGGATCTAACAGAGTTTGAATTCTGAGCCTGTCTCACCCTTCCCTGCTGCCATTGGATGATTGGGATGAGGGCAGACCCCTTGTTTGGCTCCCTCCTGCAGAGATGGGGAGGAGGAAGAAAGGGTTGTTTCTGCCCTCTGCTGACCTCCTGAAACCATTTTGGCATTGTTCTGTCATGGGGATGATTGCAGGAAGCATATGCCTCTCCTAGAGCTATTGCTTTAGTCTGTCTGCTGACACCAGAATGCAGAATTGGAATGGATTTCCGTGAAAGGGTGCCTTTTCAATCATAAGGAATAGAAACTCTTTTTCTTAAGTGAAAACTTATATTTTGCAGAAACAGGAAAGTGTTGGTATGACTCACCAATGATTCGGTTGGTCTGACCCTGTGAGTTTAATGAATCCACGACTACATGGTACACATACAGTATCGGGGGATACAACCCAGAGACTTTGTTTCTGAAATGCAGACTTCCACCACATCCGCTAACATGTTGATGTATATACTCTTTGCAGGCTAATGCCACAAATATTTAATCAGATCTGAATTCCTTCCAGCAGAAAACTGTGTTACACATACACACTACTGTTGATAGACATTTCTATTGTGATAACACCTGGAGGCCTCAGCCAGGGCAAGGTTCCATTGTGCTAGGAGCTGTACAAACATATAGTTAATGACAGCCCTTGCCTCAAAAAATGTACAATCTAAAGTACAAGACATAACAGGTCGGTGAAGTAAACAGTAAGTGGGCTGAGTGTGGACAACTCAGTGGCAGACAGATTGTGCCAAAACATTCTGCTAAGTTTGCATGCAGTTTTGGCCAGTCAGTAACAGTAATCACAATTGGTCATCTGCCTAGTCTTTCTCAGATGGCAACACCTTAGCTAGTATGTTACATGCTTTTGTCAGTCCCAGAGGGAAATGGAATCAAACACACTTGAGCAGGCATAACTTTCCATTTAGCAGAACCAATACTTTGGTTACACCTCTGACAGGAGCAAATATTTCAAACGACCCAATATGTGTTTTCTCTGTGTTGTAATATAAGTTCTATTATAAGAAAAAAAGCTAATAGTGCTCACAGGGAAAAAGGTTATGCCTGAATTGTTAAATAATCATCACTTTCACCCTCTGTTTTAAGGGAGTGAATAATTTTGTACAGTACAAATTTAGCCACCTACCATCAAAGGAAAGGCAAACGATAGTTGAACTGGCTAAAATGTTTCTAAACCGCATCAACTACTGGCATCTGGAGACACCTTTGCAGCGAAAATTGAGATCACCTAATGATGACATTGCTGGCTATAAAGTGAACTATACAAGGTAACTATGCTTCGCTTCAGTTTTCCCTTTCAGAATATAGGCGCTGATTCCGTAGCTAGATGCACCAACCCAGATTTCTTACAACCATTGTCTTTACCTGTAGACCTACTGGCTTCAATGAAGTTCCATGCTATCATAAGAGGCCATGCTGTCACTTCTATTTACAGAATTGGGGCTGTATTTAATAATTACTCTTAATCTGATTGGATGCTTAGTGGAATGTCAGGCTTCATTTCATGCACTATACGTTCATGAAGCTTGTTGTTTAAAAACCTTTAAAAAAATTTAGACATTTCAAAGCCTCTGTTTCAAACTGAAGTATGAGAAATGTGCAAATTAACACCATCTTTAAATATTTGAGAGCCAACTGGTTACCTGACATTATTAGATTCTTTAAAATGAAAATTCATGTGTGTATTTTCACCATTTCCATCAGAATTCTAAGGAATGACTTATTAATTGGAAAAAACTAATATATTTTAATTTCTGTAAACTTATTTTTCTTAAAAAGTAGTATAGTTTCTTTTTGGATTAGCAGCAGAGATGCCACTTAGTCTTCTATAATAACAAATGCTCCAAGGAGGGGGTTAGAAAGGACTGCAGTTCAAGATCAACAGAGCACTTTGTCTTTACACTGATCATCTTAATTTTATCACTTTTACAAAACTTCAATTCCATCAGCTGTATTAAAGAGGAAAGGCAAAAGTTTTCAGATAAAAAAATTAATATTCCTAAGTTAATAAGAATAATTTATAACGTAATAGACTTCCATAATAGACCACCGTATTGGTAGTCTTTATTCCCCCATCTGTTTGTGACAGTGATGACACATATTATTAGTGTGCGTAAATGAGGGGATATGATATCACTTCAGACGTAAATCTTGATTATAAAATTGACTCTACATAGTCAACTGTACTGCTGCTTACCCCCTTCAGTGCCACAATCCATCCCCTGGAGAGATGTAACACAAAATGCTGAATTTTTACATTGGTCTGCTAATAGACTATACAGAACCCTTTATGGAATGAGTCACTTGTAAGTTAAGGAGAGTATTGGGATTAGATTTAGTGAGAGAAAGTGACTTGGAAAGTTTAGATAAATTTGGTCAATCCTAATAAAAAAAGTGAAATTCCCCCTGCACATATGCTATGATAAGGTATGTCTGATATGCTATCTCGTTCAGTAGCAAGAGTGTTTTACAGGGTCTGAAGGTTAGAGAGAGTTTGGGAAGATCATGAAAGGAGTTACCCAATTTTCAGAGAAATGGCAGACCATGCAAGTGCTACTTCGCTATATGTGCAGGGGACCTAAAATGGATTTGTGTAGTCATTTTGTCTTCTTTTGTTGCTAGTAGTTTTGACACATCAGGTTATTCACAGGTTGAGGTAATTATCTGGCTTTTTTGCTGCAGGTGGCTGTGTTACTGCAATGTTCCCCAGTTCTGTGACAGTCTACCTCGATATGAAACCACACAGGTTTTTGGGAGAACTCTGCTACGTGCCGTCTTTACTGTTATGAGACGGCAACTCCTGGAGCAGGCTAGACAGGAAAAAGACAAGCTTCCTCAAGAGAAACGAACACTAATCCTCACCCATTTTCCAAAGTAAGGAGTAACTGCTCATCTTCCTTTAAGATGGTTAACTAGCAATATGCAATTTTGTCTTGAGATGCAAAAATGCTTGTTGGAACAACTAACTGGTTACATCTGCAACAGAAAGACTATTTACTCCGATGTTCAGTGACAAATACACCAGCCCTCTGCTGTCACTTGCACTACACATAGTCATTTGGTACATTCATACCTTCTATTTATATTTAATACAGTGGCTGTATCTCTTTGAGATGGAGTTTTGTTTTGTAAGTAGGGCTGTTTTTCTTGCCAGAGGGGTTGTTCTCACTTTATACTGGAATTTATGATTGGACACTGTTTCTGTTTCTTTTTCCTTTTCTTTAGACCACATAAGTACCTAAGGGCAGATCTACACTACCGCGCTACGTTGGAGCAGCTGTATCGTGTCCGTCCGTGCTATGACGACGGGAGAGTGCTCCCTCGCTGGCTTAATTACTCCACTGGAGGCGGAAGCTATGTTGGCGGGAGAGCATCTCCCACTGACATAGCACGGTGTGGACAGCGCTTTAAGTGACTGTAACTTGCGTTTCTCAGGGGGTGTCGTTTTCATACCCCTGAGTGATGTAAGTTACGTTGACTTATGTGGTAGCGTAGACCAGCCCTGAGTAGTACCATACATTCGTTCTCTATCAGTTTGTTTAGCTCTGCATCTTTCTATGCTCCTTTGCTGTAGCAAAGAAAAAAATAGTGTATTGTACTACTGTCATTGGAGTAATATTCACAGATCCTACTTCGCTTTCCATTAATGTATTTGAAATATAGTAACAGGCCATAAAGTTGATTGTGTGGAATAGGCCTAGATGGAATCGTTTATTAAAAGAGATAAGGTAGGTGAGGCAAAATCTTTTATTGGACCAACTTCTGTTGGTGCAAGGTACAAGCTTTTAAATGCAGAGCTTGTCTTCGGGTCTGATCTGAAGAAGGGCTCTGTGTAGCTTGGAAGCTTGTACCTTGCACAAACAGAAGTTGATCCAGTAAAAGATACTGCCTCACCTACCTTATCTCTCTCATATCCTGGGAGTAACACAAGTACAACAACACTGCAATCATTTATTTAAAGACAGACTGATCGAGGTGAAGATGCTGCTACCAGCCTCACAGTCTCCATATTAATGACAACCAGTTCAACATATCTATATAATAAAATTCCAGGATTGTCATTCTGTCTGTGTGTCACTCTGAAGGCTAGAATGTCTGTTGAGTCAGTGTGAAACAATGGAAACGGCTACAAAAGAGCTCTTTTTGTTCGGAACTCCACCAAGTTCAATCATCACTGGGATTCGTGATCTGTTACTATCCAATTTTTAAATTCTTAGGCCTTTTGGCTTTATGAATTTCCCCTGTGTGACAGCATAGGCTTTTGGCTACAGTAAGGCATTTATTTATGCTATGCCAAGAATCCTAGACCATTGTGATATCAGAGGTAACTCAGCCTATCACTACCCTAATTCTACAGCTAATTTGCATATAACAATTTCATTAGCTGTGTGAGGAAGTCTGCACAGATAGTGGATTACTTAGTAGTGGATAGTCGCTCAACTGGCACACCCATGTGACAGCACAAGTAGGGTGACCAGATGTCCCAAGATTCTTGGGACAGTCCCGATATTCAAGGCTTTGTCTAATATTGGCACCTATATAGCCTCGCAGCCCTGTCCTGATTTTTCACACTTGCTATCTGGTCACCCTGTGCATAGGCTTTCAGCTACTAGTATTCCAGTATTCAATACTAGTTGCAGCTCCTATCAGAACTGACAAAACAATAATATGCCGAGTTTGAAGTGGGTGGGAGATATGTCTAGTCTCAGAACTTTGTTGAGGTAATTGGTCTTAATTTCAAATGAACTTTATTTTTTAAAAATGGACTTGTTTGCACAAAATAGCACAGACATTTAAAAAAATAATATTTTTTTTTATTTTATTTTTTGCAAAAGTGACTCTGTTCTCCTACTGATATTTATAAAGGTTCCTTCTCCATGGAAAGAACTGGCTATACAAGGAAAGTAGTGAAACTGACCAAGCAAAGTGCTATGCAGCCATGTTGGTGCCAGGATATTAGAAAGACAAGGCAGGTGAGGTAATATCTTTTACTGGACCAACTTCTGCTTATATGAGAGACAAGCTTTCAAGCCAAACAGAGCTCTTCTTCAGGTGTGGGAAAGATACTCCCAGAATGACAGCAAAATGAAAGGTGGAACGGATTGTTTAGCACAGGGGTTCTCAAACTTCATTGCACTGTGATCCCCTTCTGACAACAAAAATTACTACACAACCCCAGGAGTGGGGTCCAAAGCCTGAGCCCACCCACGCCTCACCACCCTGGGCCGGGGAGCCCCCACTTCTGGCCTTCAAGCAACTCCCCTCCTCCCCTGAATCTCTTCGAGCTCATCATCTGGAGCAAACTCCCCACAGACAAGGACAGAGCAATTTGGAGTGGCACCAGACCCTGCCAGAACAACAGATGCAAAACCTGCAAACTTATCTCCACTGGTACAATGATCAACACCCCCCACAACATACCTTTCAAGATCCATGAATCCTATATGTGCTTATCACAACATGTGGTGTACCTCATACAGTGCACTAAATGCCCCAATAGGAACCATGTGTGTGAAATCAGATAATCATTGAACTCACACAGGAAAATGATAAAAGACAAAAACACCTTCTCAGCTGTGGGTGAACGCTTTTCACAAAGCAGTCACTCTATATCTGACCTATCAGTCCCCAACCTCAAAGGAAACCTGCACAACGCTTTCAAAAGATGAGCCTGGGAGCTTAAATTCATAACTCTGCTAGACACTAAAAATTATGGATTGAACAGAGACACTGGATCTATGGTTTATTACAACAATCTGTAACCTGCTAACCCCTTTTTGTCCAATGGCTGCAGAGATGTTAATGTGCCACTCCACCTTGAATGGTCCCTTACAATATGTGCTACCTACTTATTCTGAACAGTCTGTTCCACCTTGCATTTAGCTGTGACCCTGGGAGTACCTTACCCACAGAGCTCTTCTTCAGACCTGGGAATGTCTGCATTGCAGTTGGACACCTCTGGCTGACTCAGGCTCCTGGGGCTCAGGCTGCGGGGCTGCTGAGCTCTAGGACCCTGTGAGGGGGAGGGTCCCAGAGCTCAGGCTGTAGCCCTACCCCAGAAGTCTACATTGCAGTTAAACAGCCCTGCAGCCCCGGAATCAGCTGCCATGGGCCAGCCATAGGTATCTAATTGCAGTGTAGAAATACCCTGTGTGGCTTGAAAGCCTCTCTCTCTCTCTCTCTCTCTCAGACAGATGTTGGTCCAATAAAAGATATTAGCTCATCAACCTTGTGTCTCTCAGCAAAGAGCTGTCAAATGCTAGCATGGATTAACACCCCCAACAGGAGTAAAGAGCAATATAAACCTACCTTGGATAGTAAGGGCCAGATTGTGATACCCCTTACTCATATTACCTTTCATTACATTGAAGTCAGTGGAACTGCTTGTGGAGTTAAGGAATTTCTCAGGAAGGGAAAGGGGATCACAGTCTGGCCCCTAAAGTAAAATGGTATTATATTAAATAGGGAGCAGATCTCTGGATCAAGAAGGTGCCATGTTTACATAGTTGTGGTTCTAACCCCAACTGTACTAGGCTTGGTAGAAATTTAATTTGAAAAGCACTTTTATCCCTGCAATTTCTTGATTTTTCTAAGAAAAGCATATTTAAAAGATGTGTGAGAAGTATGAATGGAATAGTAAACCTTTTATACACTGTACTCCTGCTCTGAATTATTTTTCCACTCTATCTCCCTCTGCTACCTAGACTTAGTTCATTCTGTAAGCTACAGTTTAGAATACTGAGCTAATTCTTATTTTCAAAGTGAAGTTCTCAGCAGTCAAACCCTGTGTGGTCACTTGTACTTTGTTCAGTGTCTCCACATGGGTGGGTAAGCATGTGTGCCTTAAATGCGATCTTTGAGGGATTTGTATTGTTATTTAGTTATAATTTATAACCTCAGTGTTCTAGGGTAGTGTTTCTCAAATGCTGCCACCATGGCCTCATGCGGCCACCAGGGGCTTTTCGTGTGGCTGCAGCCTCCAGGGTGGTGATGGGTTGGGGGGGGCAAAGCAGTTGCCCCTCCCATGGCAGCCAGTAGGGATTGGGCCCTGCCCCCTCTGGAGCCACAAATGCTGGAGGAGCAGGCAGGCCTGGCAGGGCTTGGGCTTCAGATCTGGGGTGGCAGGTGGCAGGCTCCAGCCGTGTGGTGGCAAGCTCCATACCCTGGCCACAGGCTTTGAGCCCTGACCCCAGCCCTGGCGCCATGCTCACCCCGCCCCCCCACCTGCTGCCTCCTCTGGCCCCGAGCTCTGGCCATGTGATCTGACACCCAGCCTCAGGGTTTTGGTCCGCAGGGTTTTGGACTTTGACCCATGGGGCCACATGATCCGGCCCCCAGCCATGTGGCAATGACTGCCGGCCCCAAGCTCAACACCCCTGCACATTTCCCAAGGCCTCCACCGCGTCCTCCGGCCCCAGACTCATCGGGCTGTGCAGCTGCAGGCCTCCGGTCCCTGGACTCGTTCCCCCCTCATCACCCCTGGCCCTAAGCTGCCTCCCTACCCACCTCCCCATCCAGGGCTTAATTTATCCCCCAGCTTGCCAGGGCTGAGTAAGTCTGTTGTGAAAAATGATATTTGTATGTTTGTTAATATCACTTTTCACTGCCTCCCTGCTAGCTAGCACATCTGCTGCTGTGAAAAGTGATATTAACAAAATACAAATACCACTTTTCACACAAACAGACTTACTAGCTAGCAAGGCTTAAAAAACACAGTATTTGTTTCTATTCTGTTTAGGTCCAGTAAAGAACAGAGAAAACTGTACATTATTTTTATTATTGAGTCTGCCAAAAAACCCTGCATAAATAAATTATAATGATTTGGACATGTATATGGGCATATTTATTTGTTAATTAAGTATTTTAGGAAAAATTGTCAGAGTGGTCACCAGCAATAGTTGGTGGCCGCACTCTGAGGCCACCAAAAAATTTCTTGTGAGAACCCCTGGCTATGTCTAGACTGCAGTAAAAGACCTGTGGCACAGCTGCTGCTCCTGGCCCAGGTCAGCTGACGTGGGCTTGCAGGGCTTGGGATGTGGGCTATAAAATGGCAGTGTGGGCATTCAGGCGTGGGTGAAGTCCAGGCTCTGAGACCACGTGAGAGTCTATGCTGTAAAGTGATTTAGTTATAATTATAACACCAGTGTTCTAGGGCAGTGTTTCTCAAATGCTGCCACCGTGGCCACAGGCGGCCCAAACGTCCATACTGCTATTTTTAGCTCTGCAGCCTGAGCCCCACAAGCAAGAGTCTGCTGACTTAGGCTCTGAGATGCAGCGCCGTGGGTTTCTTGTTGCAGTGTAGACGTACCCAGAGGTTGTTATTTTCTTAACCAAGATAATGTAGTATTTTAAAAAGAAAATTAGGAGGGTTAATTCAGAAGTATTTTCTGAGGTACCAGTTTATGGTGACACAATGACACAATGTAAGTATACACATGTTATATCTGTGGGTGTCTAGGCAATGAGGGGAGTATAAGGACCACTGTGTCCTGGGCATGTACATTCAATATTTCTGACACCTGTAAACAGCCTGGACTAGACTTTAACTTCTTGTGATGCTCACGGTCAGTATGACTGAAAAATGGTTAGGGGGTGGGTTTAAACTGCTTAAAACATTATATAGCCATTTTCAATTATAGTGGATATCAGTTGACTCCCCAGGTGTCATATATGTGTATAAATGTACTATGTCTAAAATACAATCCTGGGACTCAGTCCTGCAACCCCTTACTGCAGGGGTGGGCAAACTACGGCTTGCGGGCTGGATCCAGCCCCCGGGATTGCTACCCCCATGGCGCTGCGGGCCCCACTTCAGGAAGCAGCGGGCACCATGTACCTGCTGCCCCTGGGGGAGAGGGGGCAGAAAGTGGGTACCTCCTCCAAAGCTCCCATTGGCTGGGAACAGGGAACCACATCCCTGCCTTACTGAGTAGTCCTTACTCATAGATTCATAGCTTTGGTTTTTTTGTTTGTTTTTTTAAGCCAGAAGCGCTCATTAGATCATCTACCCTGCCCTCCTGTATAATACAGGCCATTACATTTCTTCCGGTTATCCTTAGATTGAGCCCCATAATTTGTGTTTGACCAAAGCACATTGTCCGGAAAGGCATCCAGTCTGGATTCGAAGGCATCTAGAGATTTCGAATCCATCACAGCTCTTGGGACTTTGTTCCAATGGCTATTCACCCACATTGTTAAAAATGTGGGCCTTATTTCTAATGGGAATTTGTCTGGCTTCAGCATCCAGCCATTGGTTCTTGTTGTGCTAAAGAGCCCTATGTACCTGATATTTAAACCAAATCCAGGCATTAAAACACCATGATCAAGTCACTTCTCAGTCTTCTTCCCAGAAGTCCTGGGTTCTGTTTCTGGCTCTGCCCCTGACTTGCTGTGTGATCTTGGCCAGTCACCTTCCCACTCTGGGCCTCTGTTCCCTCACACCCTCCTTCTCTCTCTTGTCTATTTAGCTTATAAACTCTTGGGAGCATGGACTGTCTCTTATTGTGTGATATTGCAGCACCTAGCGTTGTGGATCCTGATATCACTTGGGGCCTCTAGATGCTAATGTAATACAAATAATTATAAATTATAATTATTAATAATGTTTGTTATTAATACTGAAAAAAGGAAGGAACAGAATAAGGGTTAAAACTGGACTGAGCTCTTGGGAGGTATGTGTAGCCTTTAATACTCAGTGCTTCTGTAGCAGCTATTGATCTGGAACTTGCAAAGCACTGTACAAAGGTAGTTAGTCTCATTATCTGCCTATTTTACAGTGGGGAAACTGAGCCACAGATATGGGAAAGCAGAGCTGGGACCTGATCCCAGGTCATATGATCCAACAAAGACTTGGCCGTGATGATCTACGTTCTTATTTCAGTGAGATATCACTTGGGAACTGAGTGGTGTCTGTGTATGTGTGTCTGTGTCCACTGTCTAGTGTCTGGGACTGTGTACATGTGCATATTTACGTGTGTGTGTGTGTGTGTGTGGATGGAGAAGGTGGTTTCGGTTTTAAATTTATACAATCAGATGGTCTTCCAGCATTAAAAACCTATTAACAGTCCAGCTGCATTTACTCCCAAAGTCCCTCTGAAATCTGGTACTTGCTGTGGTTACAGGGGACACTGGAGATGAGAGTAGTTGAGGTCGAAGAAGGAAAGACATGGAGTAACAATTGCATCTTCAGCCTTTTTTCTTAGTGCCCTTGGCAGCACTTTACATAGTGTCACTGAATCTCCTACAAAGTCAGTTTCCCAGTTGTTTTGTGAGGTCTCTCACATGAGGATATGGCAGAGAAAAACATTTACAAACAAAAAATGAGGTGGTAAAACCACAAAATGTGGCAGGGGGACCTTGGGGCAGCACCTGCAACGACTTTAAATCTTCTTTTGAAACTGCCTAGGTTACTGGTTTGACCTTTAAAGCCTCAGGGAAATTCATCCCTGGATCCTGAGTCAGTTTAACTGATTTCTCACTCAAATGATCACATTTGATTTCAGTTGGACAATTCACATAAATAAGGACTCCTCTAGAGAGTAAAATTGTGTGCTGTTAAGCTTCTGGCCTCTAAAAACCCTTCTGGGTACCACAGGGTACGACTGCACTGCAGGGGGAGTTGTTGTTCCCAGCTCGGGCAGACACACACACACCAAGCTAGCACACGAAAAGTCACAATGTGGCCATGGAGGCATGGGTGGCAGCTCAAGCCAGCCGCCTGAGGACAGTGCTGTCTGAGATCCTTGCTGCATAACCAAGTGTCTAGCCTGTGCCATTGTGGTCTCACTGCCATTTTTAGCACGCTAGTGCAGTCAAAACTGTGCGTGTATGTGTAACAGAGCTAGGAATTACATGGCCCAGCTTCAGTGTAGACCTATCCAGAGGATGTGCCGCTGTCTGAGCTATGAAAGGGAATTGCTGTCGTGGTCCTATGAAGGCATGCTGGATGTTCTGATGTGTAACACTTGAGTGTTATGCTTGTGAGACATTCCATAAAAGAGTGTAAAGTACGTTCATTTTTTCTAAACGTACAGACTAATTTTTAAAATGTCATATAAGCACTAGGTGTAATTACGCACTTACATGTAAGTGTTTTCATAAGGCCAATGTAAATGGCTAGTGCTAGTGGGATTTTTTAGCAAACTTGTGCTAAATACTAGATTTTTCAGAATGAATCGGAAAAGCATGTGTTGCAGTTGCATAAGACCAACACACTCTTGCTTGTCAACACACAGCTCTCCTATTGCTGCCCTCACTTGTGCTATGTAAATGCAGTATGCCATCTGTGATCGAAAAACGTTTTAGTAGAGGAAACATTTACTTCTAGTTAAGGTGTATAACCTCAGGTTTTACACGTTCATCATGGGTATTTTATTAAAAAATAATTTAAAAAACTGTCCAGCAATGTTCAGTTGTAGAATCACCAGTTTCTTCATTCTGTATTCAAAAGATTTTAATGATTATTCTGAAGGAAGGCCTATCTTCCTTTGGGTAGGAGTAATTCTGTGGTGTTTAACATTGCCTCTGTATTTCTGCATTTAGGTTTCTATCCATGCTAGAGGAAGAGGTGTATAGTCAGAATTCTCCTATTTGGGATCAGGATTTCATGGTGTCCTCTTCTCGAACTGGCCAGCTAGGAATCCAAACAGGTAATCTGCATTTAGGACAGGGTCAGGGAGAGACTATATAAAGAACACTCTACATCTACAAAATCTTCCACTGAGAGAAAATGGTATAATTGTAAGAGGCAGTACTGGAACTGCAGATTTATGTGGAAGCTTCTGTTAAAACTGGTAGCTTGAATATCAGTCCATGGCCAGATGTACACAGGAAGCAGTCTCTCTGGTTCCTCATGGAATGATGAAATACTCTCCTGATGAAATACTCCACAAAGGCATACAAATGGTGTCTTACCTCAGAACATTTTATATCTTGTTGCTGTCATATGTACTTTAGCTGTCTTGTTTTTTCAGAGCTCCCTCAAGCATTGCCTGGTGTCCATTGACACATCCTGCCCCATACCATGCCTGGTGTCTCTGATAATGGGGCTCTTACCACATATTAGGGACCCTTCTATTGGGACAAGCATGTAACTTTGAGTAATTCCTAGTTTCTAACTAGTATCTGATCATATATGGGCATTGCGAGGTTGGGGTGGAGGACACCTGTTGAAAAATATATCTATAAAAATTGCTAAATTGTTAAAGGGCCAAGTGAAATTATACTAAGATGCCCCCCACCCCCACCTAATCTATCCTGTTTATGAATGGTTTAAGAGAGAGGCCCAATATAGCGCTAAATGTATCTTGGTCATAAAGGTCATTTCACCAGCTAATCTTCAGTACACTTCAAATTTTGACCTGTACTCCTTCGGTGTCAAAGTAGCCAGGTTCTTCCCTCATGAATGTTTCAGAAAACAATTGAAAGGGGGCCTGCTGCTTTTGAGGCCATAACAGTAAGGGTTTACAAAGAGAGAGACTGCATGTGTCCAGTTTCCAAGGAACCACCTTGTTAGAAAATGATTAATGGCAGTAAACAAATCTGAGCCTGTGGAATTAAATCTATTTGAGAAGGGGTGGAGAAGTGTGCGTTTTTTATTTTGAAAAATAATTGTACAGCTTTAAGTGGTGCCATAAGAGTCATTTTCATTGGATTCGGTTTGGATCGCACGTTCATAGAATCATAGCAATGTAGGACTGGAAGAGACATCAGACAGTCATCAAGTCCAGCCCCGTGTGCTGAGGCAAGACCAAGTAGTATAAGTGGAATGCACTTGAGTGAAATCTTACATCTTTTCCTAGAAGACCCTTGAGAACTGGCTGCAAATCGTTTCTTGACGTGGCAGAATGCCAACTAGCTAGGTAGGTATGTTGAGGAAGCCCATTTTTACTAGCATTTGCACAACACTGCAGAGGAATAAAGCCTGACATTGGCAGTTGAGTAAAATTAGCTCTGTAAGACAATGGAAAGTGTTAGAGCTGTATTTGTTACCTGGAAGCTTTTAGAAGATATAGTTCGTAAATCCCCATCTGCGCATCAAGGAATGTGGCTTGCTGTGCAGTATCAAATTTTAAAATACAATAAAAGAAATCAGAATAAAAAACCCCTTCTAAAAATAGACACAAATAGCATTCTGTACCCTGGTTTTTGATTGCACTACATAGCATGGAGTGCTGTTGAAAACCCATTGGATACTTGCTACCAGTGTAACTCTTTGAAGTTGTTTGTTTGTTCTTCCAGTCAACGTTGTGGTGAATTCTAATGTCTTGAACGTTCTTTCTCTTTTATATTGTTGCAGTTATCAGTCCTCCCCCTGTGGCAAGGTCTGTTTCGTATAATGCAAGTCCTTCATCTCTAGAACAACCCAACAGTGGAAGTATGAGTCCTGCTTGCAAAGTTTCTTCTTGCCATGACCCAGCTCTAGGTAACTTGAAAGGAAGTTGATCTTGTCTTCTGTTCAGCCTAATTATCACAACATGACTTTATGTTGTGTCAAACCTATAGTTTTCTTTGCTTTTAATAGCTGTGGCATAGCTGAAATCCAGACCTTGTTCCTTGCTGGACCAGAGAAAACAAGTCAACTTTAAAGAATTGGTGTCCTTTCTAATGTAGACAAATTACAACATAGCATTCACCACATGTCGAACTCTGGTGAACATATCCACTGTAACGGAAAGCAAAATGATGCCCAGTTTAGTTCAAACTCTCAGTTATTTACTGGACTATTGTTTTGTTTACAGATACGATTTAAAACTCCCATGTTAATCCAGAAGAAAAAAATCACAGGTGACCCAAACATTTTTTTTGAAAAATGACGCACTTTTAGGGTCAGATGCATAATGTTCCAAGTAGTAGGAAGCAGAGGGATATCAGCAGATAACTGTTTATGAACTTGCTTTTTTCTTGTAGTTTAAAGTCCTTTGAAGTCATGTTACCGGCTTCCATTCCACTGCTGTGCTCCAGCATGTATCAGCATATGCTATTTGGATTACAAAGTGAGACAATTAAAAAAACAACAACCAAAAATGTTTGCAACACAATAAAAAAAAATCTTAACCCAGACCCCTTCCCTTCATATGTTGTCTCTGTGCACCAGTGTGTTTACCTGAAAGCTGTAACATCTCAGTATGATGCTTATTGGGACATCATAGCAGAGTGGAAGCCAGAGAACTGTGACCTAACACAAATAAAAGATAAATTTACAATTAGCCATATAGTGGATAATCTCTGCCCCTTGCTATTTGGGAGATTCAGCATTTAACTCATTTTTAAAAACAGTCTTCAGTCTGCCTTTACTACATTACATCTCAGTCTATAATTAACACCAGTGTTGTTTCTATTGTATTTTGATTGGGGGTTTTAATATCTTGGTTTCTTAAAGTTACATATGTTTGAAATACGATATATATATATATATATATATATATATATATATATGTACTGTCAGACCAGCTGCACTTTTGTTTCCACAATGAGTTAAAAAACATCAATTGTGGATATTTAGTTCTAAGATATCACAACATGTAAGACATAACTGGCTTCACTGTTATATCAAGTTTTGGGTAAAATTACTTGAGTTAATTTTTTAAAGGGAAGTGGATTTAGTAAACTTCTGATGTTTTGAAGAAAATGGCGAAAATATGTACTATTGGTAGGGCCCTACCAAAGTCACGATCCATTTTGGTCAATTTCACGGTCATAGGATTTTAAAAATCATAAATTTCATGATTTCAGCTATTTAAATGTGAAATGTCATGGTGTTGTAATTGTAGGGGTCCTGACCTGAAAAGGAGTTGTGGGGTGGGGGGGTCGCAAGGTTACTGTAGGGAGGGTTATGTTGCCGCCACCCTTACTTCTGCACTGCTGCTGGCGGCAGCGCTACCTTCAGAGCTGGGCAGCTGGAGAGCGGCGGCTGCTGGCCAGGAGCCCAACTGTGAAGGCAGAGCCGCTGCCAGCAGCAGAGCAGAATTAAGGACGGCATGTTGTGTTGCCACCCTTCTGCGCTGCTGCCTGCAGAGCTGGGCCCTCAGTCAGCAGCCGCCGCTCTCTGGCCGCTCAGCTCTGAAGGCAGCACAGAAGTAAGGGTGGCAATACTATGACCCCCCAAAAATAACCTTTTGACCCCCTACAACCACCTGTTGGGTCAGGACCCCCAATTTGAGAAATGCTGTATAGTATAGGGTAAAAGTACACAAAACACCAGATTTCATGGGGGGAGACCTGATTTCATGGCCCATGACGCATTTTTCGTGGCCAAGAATTTGGTAGGGCCCTAACTATTGGCTCCTAAGTGTGGGAAGCTTTTCAGAACTTTTCTGTGATTGTGCTAATCCACTATTCACTTTATTGGGGTTTCTTGTCATCCCCAAATGCTCGTAACAATGCTAGTGCACGTCTGTGAGGTTGATGTGATTTCAAGATGGTGGCAAAACAAATCTCTGAAGAGGCCATTGTGATGATCAGAAGCAAAATGGCTTTAATGTGAATTTATGGAAATAAAAGTGGTTCAAGCGAACGTATGTATGTCCTCAAGTCAGTGCTGACGTTCCAGCATAAAGACAATGTTGCACTGGTGATGTTTACATATGATAATTTGATATAAACAAACATACCAGTGACCTTTCTTTCTATTTCCAGGTTTTTAAAAGAAATGAAATTAAAAACACTCAACAAAATCTAGTACTAATGTTAGAATGCAAACCAACTAAAGCAAGAACATGGTCTAAATTGATGATTCATAGCCTAGTCCCATAGTGCTTAGACACACAACATGCTGCCAACAACAATAGGAGAAGATTAAAGTGCAGCTAAAGGCAAACAGGCAATTATTAAACTGACATCGTTGGGGTATCCTCTCAAGGACTTTCATATTTAAGCAGTTAATACTGCAAATCAAAACATGTTTATTTTTTAAATGCCAGCCTAGCATATACAGCAGGGGACCTGAAAGCTAAGCTCTTTTCTTCCTGTTTGTTACACAACAAGTAATAGATTATGCAGCTGGAATTCAGCTGCCAGATTTGTGGATGGTACATGAGTGAGAACAGAATCCAGCTCTGTCTTAAATAGCTATATTGTCTCTTTAGTGCAGACTGGAGTGAAAATTTGTTTTGGTCAGTAAAGCCATGCAGTGAGCAGATATGTTGAGTCAGAGAAGGTGCCATTTTTAGTCACTCCTCATACCATAACTACACGTTAAATAGCAGTGGGAAGATATTTAATCATTATGGGACAGGTTTGTGGAGAGCTATTTAAGACAGAGCTGAATTCTGTTCTCACTCATGTACCATCCACAAATCTGGCAGCTAAATTCCAGCTGCCTGCATTAGTTCAGTGGTAGCTCAGTTGCAACTTAAGCATATAGTGTGGTTTCTTAGCAAGACTTGTAGTGATTTCCTAGGGCTCTGAGTAATGGATTCATGCCTAGTACAGACTTATTAATATAAAGATTGATCACGTCAGTACCGTGAATTGTAAAATTGACTTCTGGCATTGCTGAAAAAGCACCTCAAATCTTAGTTCATTTACAGAAATCAGTTGCATTAGGAAAGTGATTGACTGCCTGCTTGTGCTTGCTCAGATCCACTGCAGCATTCACTAGGCTAATTTCTTGCTGCTTTTGTCTTATAAATGGAATGAATATGTTCTGTGTCTGTGGCAACCTGTTTGGCCTTTAAATTATCCTTTCTTTTTGTTCTGATTTGGCTGTGTAGGAGAGAAGAGAAAGAACACTGAACCTTATTCTCAGGAAGATTCAAAAAGGCCCAGAGTTGTAGGAGATATTCCTATTGAATTGATCAATGAAGTGATGTCAACAATTACAGATCCAGCTGCGATGCTGGGGCCAGAGGTGAGAAATATAGACCTGGCAATATTGACGGTTCACTTTTGTAACCATTACAACACAAATGGGACAATATAAACTACTAGAATTTAAGGATCCATTATAATTATCATGCCTTGTTTCTCTTTACTTAAAATGAAGGAAAATATTTGGTCTGTTTCTCAAATGAAATGCATTGTTTGACAGAACAATAAATAGAGAGTAAAAAAAAATCTTTTGTTATATAATATGTACCATTTACAAAGACACTTTGATACCAGTGGTAGCAAAGAAATGCTTCAGCAACTCATTGCTCACAGCTTGTTTTACGAGGTACTTTTACTACAGAGCAGTTCTATAATACTTCATTGTTAATTGCAGATGTTTCATATTTTCTCTTGTTACTTTAAGACATGGGTGAAGTTGGTACAAATCTTGTAGCAGAATATTAGATTCAGATTTGAAACTTCTCCCAATCACAGCAGGGTCGATTTTTCTTTAGTGAATATGTAGATGTGCTGAGGCTCAAAAATGAAACAACTTCTTTGCTTTTTCTCCTATAGCTTTTTCCTTAACAGGGGGGCGGGGAACGGGACATGGGAGACTGAATTGCATTCTACCTATTTTCTACATTAGCATACACACCACAACATTGCACACATTTTTTGGTTTGCATTGCCAGCTCTTCCTTCTCCTCACTCTCCTCTTGATTATGTTTTGCCAGTCTTTCATATTTGCCGAGTTTCAGCCAGAGACTGCAGAAGATTTGGAGCTTTTACAAAGTTCTTTCCCAAATTTTGTAATCTGATTGATGGGTATGTTCATTGTGAATGTTGGGACAATCAGGACGCAGGGCCTGACAGTGACTGGATGCTCAGCAGCTAAACTTTGCCCTGGAAAGCAAACAGTGCATGGAAGTCTGGTCTAGTGCAAAATAAACGTTACTGTGGGCAATTACTGTGTAATTGGTGACAGTCCTATGTCTGTAGTGTGTTAGTTCCAAGGAGCACTGACTATACAAATAAGTATGTGGGTTTTCCCAGACAGCATTAGAAATATTTTAGTATCCAACAACTATCTTTAACCTTTTCAATCACATTTTAAAGGATAGGTGGTTGGGAGTACCTCAGGCTTGTTCACTGTGAGTAACTGTGATGAGCTTTCATTACCTGTTCATTTAATTCACTATGATAAAGCTAAAAATTTAAAAACAAAATATAGCCACAATTTTAATAGGGCCTACAAAAAGTATTTTTTCCAGTATTGCTAGAGTAGCAATTAAATACTATTTTCAGACTTCCGCAGTAGATGCTGATTGCAGTTGATGCTGAGGTTGAAGACTCACCAGCGTGGCGCCTCCTGCTGGTCGTCTTGGGAATTAGCTCAACTCCAGCTTTGGAACGCCCTCTGCTGGCTGGTGTCTCACCTGTCTCAGGCCCCCGTGTCCGTCCCAGACCCTGGTGCCCCTTACCCTGGGGTTCTGCCTACTGCAGTACCCCCTCCCCTAGGTCTTCCCTCCCAGGGGAACCCCCAACCCTCTACACCCACCTTGCGTCAGGGGCTACTGGCAGTTGTCAGTTAGACCCCGCTCGCTGAGGCAAACGGCAGTCTGTAAAGGCCACTCATCATCGGCAAAGGCGTTGGGCCAGCTGCCTCTGCCTAACCCCAGGCTGCACCTCTGCAACCCCAGTACCTGCTTTGGCCTTTAGTAAGGCCCGCAACTGGGAGATTTGCCAGGTTGGAGCTCCCCAGCACTCCTCTACTCCTGGTACCCTGAGCTCCCAGGCAGCCAGGTCCTTCTTTCTCCACAGCTAGAGGAGACTCTGACCCATCTCCTCCCTGAGCCCTTATAACAGGAATCAGCCTAGCTTTTTTCCACCAGAGTGGGGTAACTGTCCCGCTACACCCATGTAAAAGCAAAAATATTTCGGCATGGTAAGGTGTTATACAAGTAGAAGTTGCTAAACAAATTGGCTGTATTAGTTTCCACTCCATTCGGATATAGACACACAACTGTCAGATTTTAGAAGCAAAATTAGAAGAAAATGAAATGTTGTTTTCAAATTCTTAAAGTAATTGTGTAATTATGGAAAGTAATAAAATCAAAACTCTGTCAGGCTTATTTGGCAGAATCACTTTTTATTTAATACCCAGAGGCAGCTCTGTTTGTAAAAGGATGAATGGGAGACTTAGAACATTTCTTGATTGTCCTGTTGATAGATGTGAAATTAAGACCGTATCTCCTCAAACTCTCTCAAATGTATTTTTGTTCCCCTCTTGCACAACACAGACTAACTTTCTGTCAGCACATTCAGCCCGGGATGAAGCAGCAAGACTAGAGGAGCGCCGGGGAGTGATTGAATTTCACGTAGTTGGAAATTCCCTGAACCAGAAGCCAAACAAAAAGATTATGATGTGGCTAGTTGGCTTACAGAACGTATTCTCCCATCAGCTTCCCAGAATGCCAAAGGAGTACATTACACGCCTGGTCTTTGATCCGTTAGTATCTTCTTTCTGATGTATGAGAGTCTGTAATGTGCGGTAGATAGACAGGAAAGGATCAATTTACAGGACAAAAAAGACAGAAAGCATGTCTGTTCTATGCTTGCTTTATTATTTCAAACAGAGATTGAGCCTAGCAAATATATCAGGTTGCTACTTTCCAAATTTACTGAATGTAGATATAATCAGAAGGTGTGAGAAATCTGGAAATAATTTTCATTGTTGCTGTCATAAAAGTTAACGATTAATAGCTGGTTATTGGCTAGTGCAGAGAATGGATGCAGTGCAAATTTTCCCAGACCTTGAAGTTTGCAATAAAATTCTTGAACCTTGCCATAGACAGTTATGAAGGGTTTACCGATGGCAGTCTTGTTCTTTTAATGGTTAGCACATGGTGTAAGTGCTGCTGAAATGGATATTTCTTCTGATTTTTGCATGCTTTTGAGAATAGGTGCTTAGAAATATCTATAATAATTGACTGCCTGGTCACCTATGCTGGAAATTGATCACTTAAGCTATGTAGAATGCACACAGGGAATCAGGCATCTGGTAGTAAAGGCTGAATGTCCTGAAGCTCTGTTAATCTCTTATTTAGCCAGGGTACAGTCGTGATAAGAAATGCAACATAACTGTATAACTTATAGTGACAAAGGCAAGAAAACTCTTTATAAGGCATTTTACAGTAGATGAGGAACATGATGTTAGTTAAATCAGCAACTGTTCTATAGATACAAGCAATTGATTTAACAAATTTCAGAGTAGCAGCCATGTTAGTCTGTATTCGCAAAAAGAAAAGGAGTACTTGTGGCACCTTAGAGACTAACCAATTTATTTGAGCATAAGCTTTCATGAGCTACAGCTCACTTCATTGATCCGATGAAGTGAGCTGTAGCTCACGAAAGCTTATGCTCAAATAAATTGGTTAGTCTCTAAGATGCCACAAGTACTCCTTTGGTTTAACAAAGACATTTATAATTGCTTTTGGAAAGCAAAGAATAAATTTCTGAGGGAAAGATGGCACCTGTGCTATGGCCATGAACTAAGGCTGTCATTATTTTATGCATTCAGAAAACACAAGACCCTTGCATTAATAAAAGATGGTCGTGTGATTGGTGGTATCTGTTTCCGGATGTTCCCATCTCAAGGATTTACGGAGATTGTTTTCTGTGCTGTGACTTCTAATGAACAAGTCAAGGTAAAGACAATGTTAGAAGTGGTTGATTAAGTCTATTTGGGTTCTGCGGGGCCAGAACTCACTAATGGGTCATAGTCATAATTTTGGAATCACCGTCTTCTCGCTTCCCTTTCCTGTTCAAGAATACTTGGCAATATATTTAACACACAAAGCAATTCAACTGCCTAAAAATGTTATAGGTCTGAGGACCACCCCCTTCAGAATAATTAAAAACATCTTCCATCAACATACTAATCTGTTGGCTCCCATTATTGGGCTCTTTACTCTTCAGTCTTCACTGACTGGCCTTATATCAGCTTATCGTAACATTCGTAGTTGAACGAAAATGGGCATTCTGCTTGTGAGACAGTAATGCTACGACCACAACCTTAAGTCACTTCAGTTAACAATACAGTTTTTAAAAAGTGGGTATATTCTTGCATCTAGCATGCTGTATAATTCTACTAGTGTGTACTTGAAGGGTATTTAAATGTTAGGCCATGTCTACACTATGGGCACTATAGTGGCACAGCTAGGATGCCGTAGCTATGCTGCTGTGTCACCCATAGTGTAGATGCTCCCTAGAGCGACAGAAGGGGAGTTTCCATTGCCATAGAAACTCCACCTCCCCAAGCAACGGTAGCTAGATTGATGGAAGCATTCTTCTGTCGACCTAGCTATGTCTGTACTGGGGGTTAGGTCAGCACAGCTATGGAGCTCAGGAGTGTGGATTTTTGACGCCCCCCGAGCGCTAAAGCTATATTGACCTAAATTGCCTGAAGAATGAACCTCTCTGCTTAAAGAATGAAGAGTGTAAAAGTACAGTACCAGATTTCCTTTTAACAGAGGATTTCAGGTGAATCAAAATTATTGCTGTTTGATTTCAACCTCTTGCCTTTAGATGGTGCTGTAGCTGTATGTTCAGTCAACTGTGTTTATAGATGAGAATGAAACTAATTTGGAGTTCACATCACAGAGTTGGCAGAAGTTATGTGCTACATTCAGGCTCTTGAAAACAAAGAGCCAGGGTAGAGGAATAGCAGAGTGGGAGCTGAATGCTTTTACAGCCTTAAATGTGTTCCCTCAGTCTTGGATTCACTAAACTCCAGTTTTAGAGAGAGAGATTCACTCACTCTCTTAGCTGGCGGTCTGTCACAAGGGGATTCATCCAGCATTTCAGCCGATCTGAACAATAAAATATAACAGTCCAGACATGTATATTTGTAAGACTAAATAATTAGAAAAATGTGTGTTCACTGTGTAATGGCTTTTGCTGATTCAGTACAAAGTTGTGCTGACACACTTTGTGTAACAGTTCTGCTGGGGTAGCATTTTAAAAAACAACCAACCAAATAAAACTAACAAAGGCCAACTGTCAAAAGTAGCTGCTTAAACAATATATGCATGAGCACTTTGGTGCACAGCTATCAATTTTACACTCCTGAGTGCCTGTTAACATACATATATATTTGAGATAACTACATCTGAAAGCTGGGCTTCCTGTGTTCCTTTCTGTGGAAGGTGGCCACCACCAGTAGCTAACTAAGAAAATCTTTACAAATGGATCTTGGTCTCTTCCTGCTGAAAAGTACTTCCTATCTTTATGAACTTTCAGATAGCTGGACTAAGTAAGATGGAGGACTATTTTTTTTAAATTTGGCTTTTGAAAGTTGAAACAGTTTTGAAGTAGCTGCATGAGACTTCTATGTACAATGTGCATTCTAGCTTGTGTGTCTTAATTTCTCTGTATGAATATTCAGCTGCAGAAGTTTTTGTGAGAATGAATAAAATTTGAAGAAATAAATTTACATAAAATAAGATGGCTAAATTAAAAATCATCTCTAGGACAAAATGTTCCAGGTATATGTAATTGCCAATGTCATTCTCAGAATTACTTTAAAAAAATTCCGTAAAGCCTCAGATGTGACACTCAGGGTTAGCAGTCAGACAAAATAATTTAGAACTCTTGAAATGGGTCACTAAATTGTGACCAGAGAATGATGGGCACTGAAAATGTCATAGTGTATGTCTACGCTGCATTTAAAAACGCATGGCTGGCCCATGCCAGCTGGCTTGGGTGAAGGGGCTGTTTAATTGTGGCGTAGATGTTTGGGCTCAGGCTTCAGCCTGGGCTCTAGAATCCAGCAAGGTGGGAGGGTCCCAGAGCTCAGGCTGCAGACAGAGCCTGAATGTCTACACTGGTTAAACAACCCTTAGCCTGAGCCTTACAAGCTGGAGTCAACTGGCATGGGCCAGCTACGAGTGTCTAATTTCAGTGTAGACATACCCGTAGTCTCTAACTTACTGTTTGGATTGTTCTGCTACAGAGAAATAAGCTTGACTAGCATTCACATCTCTAGTTTTTAGGTAAAAAATGATTTTTCATTACATTTTGATCATGGTTTCGTCTATTTAAATTAAACCCTTGTGAATATAGAATTTGAACACTGAAAATCCCTTTATATCGTGTGCACTTCTGAGAATTTCTAAAGAACTTTTGGGACCCCTCAACGGTCCATGAGTTGTCAAATCACGTATTTGATACCAGTTGTACTCTTTGAAGGGCGAAACAAGTATCTTAGTAGTTTACTTAAATTTCAGAAATATGCAATTTAGTACATAATCTGGGGTTGTAATTTTAAATGTGAAGTCTGTAAAAGGGCCCCAAACTTTTAAAGGGTAGTCACTGAAAATAAGTTGGTGCAAAGGTATTATACCCCACAGTGACAGACTTTTCCAAGCATGTGTCATTATTAAGTATTCTGTATTAAATTTCCAATATTTATTTATTTATGATATAATTTTGTTGCCATTTTCCAGAGGCCATTAAAGATAGTGAATCATGAGTAATGTTGTACTTTCCATTTTGTAATTTATTGTTCTATTTCATGTCAAAGCATAAGAAGTCTCCCAATCTTCCAATGAAATAAGGAGACCCCAGATATGTTTCCCAGACATTTTTAAAAGACTCCAGTTTTTTATCCATTGTCTCAATAATTGCAGCATAAGCAGGAATGATTAATTCAGTTACATTGTGTCCAGTTAGTATAAAATACTCTGTCTCATTAGTGAAGGATTACTGGGTTTAGTCTGTATCAGTTCTTTTTCATCGCAAGAGAAAAAGAATAGGACAGTTTGGAAATATAAATAGCATATTTATTTTCCTGTAGGATTATTCACTTTTAGCTACATTATTGCATAATTCTCTTCTGTTTCTGAATGAGACTGGGAATTGTTTTATTTGGCATCAGAGGACATCTTTATTCATTATTTATTCATTTATATTGTGGTAGTGCCTAGAGACCCCAATCAGAGATCAGGTCTCCACTGGGCTAGGTGCTCTGCACATATAATAAAAAGATGGCACCTGAATAAAAAAAGCCTAAAATCTTAGCATGTGATGAAAAACAACAGGTGGGTAAAATGAACAAGCAGAGGGGTAAGAGGACAAGGTAACAATGAAACAGTCATGATTACCATAATAACCAGCATTCTTAGTACATCAGCTGCCTAGCCATTACAAAGTGTTTTGTAAGTGACATGACCAAAGTAAGTCTTAAGGAAGAATCTGTTTCTCAGATATATCATTGTAGCATCCGAACACCTTTAGCTTTGTTAGTCCCCAAGGTTGTGAATCTATATACTTGATATTTAACTTAAATACACTATATAGAGATATATTCACCTTAAATTACAACTATCTGAAAAAATAACCTCTCGATCAACACACTACTCCCCAAGGGAGTTGAGGTTGTTTCTTTTAGATCAAAAGTGAATCAATAATTAGAAGCTATGACGTTCTGTGTCGTCCATTGGGTCACATATGTGACCTTCCAAGTATTGTAAATAGTTCAGTCTTTGCTAATAACTGAGGTCCTTGAGTTCAGCTCTGGAGAAATACTCCCTTCAAAGAACAGCCATAGCTTCTAATACATGTAACACCAAAAAGGTTTTTCTCATGAGATAAATTTCCTTAACTATTTCCACATAGGGTTATGGAACTCACCTAATGAATCATCTGAAAGAGTATCACATCAAGCATAACATTCTCAACTTTCTCACGTATGCAGACGAATATGCAATTGGCTACTTCAAGAAACAAGTAAGTCAGCCTAAGAAAAGTCTTCAGCCAATGTAAGACATGGAAATGTAGAAACCCTATGGCCGGGCCAGGTCTACAGTTACAAGCTTACAGCAGCACAGCTGTAACTGGATTTGTGTAGCTGCGTTATGCTGATGGCAGAGAGCTACCCTATTGACATAATAAAACCAGCTCAACAAGTGGTGGTAGCTGTGTTGGCGGGAGAGCGTCTCCCCCCGACGTAACCGCTGTGCACATGAGCACTTATGCCAGCAAAACTTGTGGCATTCGGGCGTGGTTTTTTTGCACCCCCGAGTGACACAAAATTTGCCAACATAAGTGCTAGCATAGGCATTGCCTACGTAAAATGTATTAGCAGCTTGTGGTATCTAAGCAGCTGTGTAAAATGTGTAGTGTCTTTTTATTTTAATGTACAAAATATGTTCTGTGTTAGCCAAAGTTAAGGTACTATCTTTATAGAACAGTGTATTTTGTAGGAAAAATTTGATTGTATTTGCAGATTACATAATACTCTCAATTAAGTGTTTTTTTTAAAAAGAAGTCACAGCTGAACTTCGTTAAGATAAATTCAGACTTTCTGATTTCCTAATTGTATGTTAAAGAGCTGTTATCAGCTCCATGCACTTAATAAATCACTGTTTTTGGAAGGAGTTTGAGGTAGCACAGATGTATGTGGGAATACAGTATGCTTACCACACTGAACAGAAATAGATTTACAGCTTTATCTTGTATCTCTTTTGTGCTCACAAATTATATTGAAACCAGTGAGTTATGCCAGCAGAAAATTTTAGTCTAGTGTTTGGTGACTGAGACTGTTTTAATCTTACTTTGATCCTTCTTTAAAATAGATACTAACTAAAAAGTCAGTTCAGCACTGAAGCACCAGTCCTGTTTTGGGTCTGCTACTATGGACCCATACACAGTGCTGTTAACTTCAGTGTGAATCCATGTGAATGTAGGGGTCTGTGATGACAGACCCAAATGCAGAATTGGGGACCTATATTGGCAAATTTTAACAAAAACAAAACAAGTCAGATTCCGCTAGTCTAAGAAAATCCATAAGGAAGTGGCCAAAGGGGAGGAAAACTTCCCCGTCCTTGTTTTGTCAGGGAATTATTGGGGCGGGGCAGGGTGTTCTGTCCCCAGTACCTGCAGATTTTATGAGATCTGTATGCTCTAATCTCTGGAACTTTCTTTGGTTTTATATTTTGTTTTTTATTTTTTGCACTTGATTTTTATGGGGCGGGGGGTCGTTCTTTTGGGGCACAATGCAGCAGCCTTACTTAGGCAAAACTTTCATTGACTTCAGCAGAAGCCTTGCCTGACTAGTGACTGCAGGATTGAGACCCTTTAATGTAATGTTGAAATAGAGCTGAAAGTTGCCTTCATACTCATCTATAAACATCTTACTTTGAATAAAAACTGTGTGTCTCCCTGCTTCCATTCTCCGCCCCCCCCCACCCCCCCGAACATAACTGGTTACACTTTGGAGTTTAGTTTCTACTCCTGATATGGGCCATGAACCTGCATGTGAGTACTGACTACTTGTGTGTAAAGCTACTTATGCTCTAACTGGGGCCATGGTCTGTAGCTCTCTCTTTATATTTTTGGCATTTTGACAGTGTAATGAATCTGATTGTAATTCATAAATGTAAACAGAAAATTGTCTTGTATCAATTTGAGTTTATCATTTCTTAGGGTTTCTCCAAAGATATTAAAGTACCAAAAGCAAAATATGTTGGCTATATCAAGGATTATGAAGGAGCCACTCTAATGGGATGTGAATTAAATCCAAGGATTCCCTACACTGAATTTTCTGTCATCATTAAAAAGCAAAAAGAGGTAAATAATGAAATAAGATATTGTTTAATATTAACACTGTTTTAAAAAAATGACACATTTAAAATGGCTTATATAAATATTTCTAGCTGGCTTATATAAACATTTATTTGGTCAGCACTCAGATATCTACCTCCTTTCATGCCCGTGTCTGATATTCAAAATATCACAGAAGCATTTGTTTAATTAATTAAAACCTATATTTTAATCTGGCCTCAAAATTATCACAAATTTACCATCTCTCAAGCACAAATTCTCCTTTCCTGCAGTTAACATAATGATAACATTGAAAAAAGTATTGATATATTACTGATGTCACAAAATAAAATTACTCGTTCTGGGTGAGCAGATGTGTGAAATTTTGTGAGGTTGCTTTAATCTATTTTTCAAATGTGTTTGTTTTTTTAAGTATTTGAGTTACATAATCGTTATTGCAGCATTCATTAATGGTAATTTTGAGTGGAAAGTTCTTATTTATATCCTTTAACTAGTTCATCATTTTTTCACACAAAGATCCTGGTCCAGCAAAACATTTTGGCATTAAAGTGACCGTTAAGCACATACTTAAGTGCTTTTCTGAAATGTGGTTCAGTTGGGTAGCCGATAAAACAAAAAATGTTCACAAAAATGTTTCTTTAAAAAGCACAAGGCTACTGGGTCCTTCTGTGACAGGGTCAGATCTTGTGATTTCAGTTTTATTTTGTAAAATGGTGTCTGTGTCAAGCAGCCATTTCTTTTTAACAGGAGAACATCCTGACTGAAAAACAGCCTGCTCTGTTTGACAGAAGCTGTTTCCCATATTAGCCTTCTAAGTTCCAGTTGCTATTAATTGCATTACCTCAAAGGCAGAATTATTTTAAAAGATGAATGGAAGATGCAGTCTGTTCTTAGACAACAGAGAGTCAAAACAACTGATTCTGGTCTTAATTTTTAAAAAAATCTCTCCTGATGCCCCTGTGTGTAAATCTCACACACATTCTCTCTCACCCTTTTATTTTCTACAGTTGATGCCAAGTAAAACAACTTTTTGTAAAAAATTCAGTCTTTCTGAACACATTGGTTTCTAAATGATGTCCAGGAACCTAAAGTTGACTAAAGTTGCATGTATACTTAATAGCTAATTTGCGGATCCTTCAAGTACTAAAGCTTGTAATAGATCTATAATGTATCTATAATAGATCAAAATGAATGGAAATTTAAGATCTAAATCATGAAAACTTCATAGTTTTTTCCTTACTATTGTTTCTTCCTTTATGTATATTTAAGTATAAGGAAAGATAACGTAGATCAGGGTGGATAAAAATCAATGATTTTTAAAAAAAAATCAAAACAATCAGATTTTTTTAATTTAAATCAGATTTTTTTGATAAAATGCTTTTTGAGGAAAAAACCTATCTAAAGATAGTTTTAATTAAGATACATTATAGCTCAAGGATATCTCATCATGGAATAGGGATTATAAATTCTAATTCTATAGTATGAGACAATATATTCATGTAATGTTTAAGAAAAGTTTTGTAAATGTGTTCTAATAGTTAATGGACTAGGGACCCAATCTTATGGGGTTCCAGGGACTTCTGTATAGATTATTTAGGTTAATCTTTCTATCTACCCAGTGGGACTCCGTGCTCAGTCTAGAAGATACCATCAGAGATCCTTAGTTTTGCAGTTCTCAAACTGTGGATTTGTGTCTCCAGAGATAACATGCTTGTTCACAGCAAAAATGTTTTAAAATAAATTAATTAATTAATATATAGTGGTGAGAAATAAGACCTCAACCACTGAGTCAATCCCTTACCTCTCTCTAAAAGTGCAAAGTTTCAAAAAGTTCAATGAATAGAAGATTGTTGGAGGCGGAACAGATCTGGACAAGGAGAAGAAGTCTGGAGATAAATGTGGGAAGGGAGGGACTGGAAGTAGAAACAAAAGTGAAACTGTTTGAGCAGCATATTCTAGAAGTCTTGAGGTCTTTCTGAGTGTAGCCTTCACTGATTTGAGGTCTACCATACCATTCTCTCACCAGAAGGGAAAACCTATTGTCAAGGTTCCTCCCCCACGCTGAACTCTAGGGTACAGATGTGGGGACCTGCATGAAAAACCTCCTAAGCTTATCTTTATCAGCTTAGGTCAAAACTTCCCCAAGGTACAAAATATTCCACCCTTTGTCCTTGGATTGGCCGCTACCACCACCAAACTAATACTGGTTACTGGGGAAGAGCTGTTTGGACGCGTCTTTCCCCCCAAAATACTTCCCAAAACCTTGCACCTCACTTCTTGGACAAGGTTTGGTAAAAAGCCTCACCAATTTGCCTAGGTGACTACAGACCCAGACCCTTGGATCTTACGAACAATGAATAATCCTCCCAACACTTGCACCCCCCCTTTCCTGGGAAATGTTGGATAAAAAGCCTCACCAATTTGCATAGGTGACCACAGACTCAAACCCTTGGATCTGAGAACAATGACAAAGCATTCAGTTTTCTTACAAGAAGACTTTTAATAAAAATAGAAGTAAATAGAAATAAAGAAATCCCCCCTGTAAAATCAGGATGGTAGATACCTTACAGGATAATTAGATTCAAAAACATAGAGAACCCCTCTAGGCAAAACCTTAAGTTACAAAAAAGATACACAGACAGAAATAGTTATTCTATTCAGCACAGTTCTTTTCTCAGCCATTTAAAGAAATCACAATCTAACACGTACCTAGCTAGATTACTTACTAAAAGTTCTAAGACTCCATTCCTGGTCTATCCCCGGCAAAGACAGACTATAGACAGACACCCAGACCCTTTGTTTCTCTCCCTCCTCCCAGCTTTTGAAAGTATCTTGTCTCCTCATTGGTCATTTTGGTCAGGTGCCAGCGAGGTTACCTTTAGCTTCTTAACCCTTTACAGGTGAGAGGAGCTTTCCCCTGGCCAGGAGGGATTTCAAAGGGGTTTACCCTTCCCTTTATATTTATGACACCTATAATGGCAGCAGGCCATAAAAGAGACCCAGTTTGGGAATATTTTAATGAAGTTTCTCTACCTGTGAAGAATATGTATTAAGGCTATAACAATCAACAAGAATGCACTTTTATGTAGAAATCTATGATTAAATCAAGTCTTCCTGACTAGTGATTTAAATCAAATCCACCCTGATGTAGATAACTATAGTCATCCCATCTGATTATGGTAGTATATTTTGTGACATTGAACTACCTGTATCTATTTAGATTTTTCTCACATTTTGCCCTTTTGAGCAAAAAGTTTTTCTGCACAGTAGCTAACTTTCAGAACCTCAGGGCAGCTTGAATTTGACATATATGCTGTGTATTACAAAACATATTTTTGAGCTAATCAGGCAGCCAGATGAAATTTCAGATTTCTTCTCAATTTAGGTATCTGTAGGCTATATCCTTTTTTCCCACCTCAAAAAATTCAGCCCAAGGATAACATTTTCAAAAGCGACCTGATCTGCACACAGATTTTGTATCGATTTCTGTTAGAGATGTGATCTTTTTTCCCCCCAGAGTAGTTATGCTTGAACACCTCTGGTGTGGGTACAGTTATAATGGTATAAAGATGCCTTATGCCAGTATAGCTTATTCCCCTTCCTACACGGGAATTAAGTGTTTCGGTATAAGCACCTTCATACCGGCACAATTGCAGCCATACTACAGGAATTGTACTACTTTATCTATGCCAGTATTGTTAAAGTATACAACTTTTGTATGTACACAAGCCCTTAATCACCCTTAAGCCTATTTTCAAAGGTGACTTAAACACTTAAGTCATTTAGGTGCTTTTTAAAATTTTACAACAGGTCTGGGTGCTTAGTTATTTTATGCGGTTTTCACTACTCACCTTTGTTTAAAATGTTTCAAAGGAAGTTTGAAGTGTCTCAGTTTGAAATAGATTGAAATGCTCCATATCCAGATTTTTCTAGTTCTATCAGCTTGTACAGAATTTAAGCTTCCATTTAAAGAATTGGGTTGTACTCCTGTGGTTGCAAAGAAGAAGGTTCTGAATGTGAACCAACACACTGCTGTCTGGCATAGTTTGTAAATAAACAGAAAACAATAGTTCTGGGAGGAATGAAAAATCCCAAATCACCTTGATGACCTGTTGTCTTTGAAGTCTAATTAACATGACTTAAATGTCCAGATTAACTATTAAAGAAAACTATTGTAATTTAAAAGATATTGTGATCACTAACTAATTAAAAAGGTAAGTAAATAACCAATATTAAGTGTCTTAAATGTATAAAAGAACAATTAAACAGGAAGCAGTCATCTTGACCATGACATGTTTGAGAGAGAAAGTGTAGTTAAGCATTTTAATGTACATCAAGAGCAGAAAACCAAATTACTTAGAACTGAGATAACCAAAGGGGAAAAAATAGAATAGAATTTATCTTCCGATTGGGGCAGTCTCTTGACCTTTTTATGCATCAGATTTTGAACTGAATTTGTGTCTAGACACAATCTAGACTTCCTTGGGGGGGAAACATGAGTAAAATGGCAGCTCATTAACGTAGAAGCACCTTCCACAGTTTAAGATTTTGAAATGGAACAGGTTTTTCTAAAATCGGGAGTATAAACAGTGTTCTCATTTAGTAAAACATTTATTGACGGGGTCAATCCTGCATTCTTTGTGCACCCAAAATGCTCACTGATTTCAGTGGGACTCTGTGAGATCAGGGGCCTGTTATGTTTCTCACTGCCATGGTTTTCTTTAATGTTCTACCACTTTGCCTTTGAGCCAGTCAACTACTTTCCTTGACTTTCAAAACTAAAATTGTGTCGTCCCCCCCTTTTCTCTGCAATATTATTACAGATCATTAAAAAGCTGATTGAAAGGAAACAAGCGCAGATTCGAAAAGTCTATCCTGGCCTTTCCTGCTTCAAAGATGGAGTACGACAGATTCCTATAGAAAGCATTCCTGGAATTAGTATGTATCAACCTCCCTTTGTTAATGTGGAGCTACATCAAAACAGACAAGGCCCAAGATTAGAGAAATTTGAATTTGCCAAGTATTGTCTTTTGAACAGGATTCAATTATCCTATTAATCTGATATAAGACAGGCTGGATCTGTTTCTAGTACAATTGTTCACTTCTGGCTTAGAGACTTCCCTAAGGTATTCTAGTGTAGTGCTTCTCTACATACATTTATTTAATTCTGCCCCCTTTGTTTTGCTTCACAGTGCAATCGGCATTTTCCCTCTGAGTCCATCTTATGTCTACAATTCTAGACCACAATACAGTCCTGGGCTAAATAGATACTGATTTGAATCAGGGCACAACAAAGCTACAACCAGTTATTTTTTCAGTTGTCTGTGTAATATATTTTATGTCCATAGGAAATTATTGTGTTGAATCATTTTTACTTCTATTTTCTTTACATAGAAGAGGCTAGATGCAATGATAAAAGATGGTAAAGAATTTTTAAAAACCAGTGCATTCCTTGTAGAGCATGTTACAGTATACTTGAATGTGTGGTATGTAGGAAATTAAATGGGGTGGGAGCTAGAGTGCTGTAGTTTTATTAGGATTAGTCTTTAGAAAGCGTTTTATTGAGGGAGTACTGTAATTTTATTAACTTTTTAGATTCATATTAACTTTCAACCTGAAGTAGTTCTCATGTAATGTTTAATTTTGTTGGTGTGCAGGAGAGACTGGCTGGAAACCAAGTGGAAAAGACAGAGGGTAAGTACTACTTGGACTAAGGATAATGATGAAGCAGTTTGGGAATCCTTTGAGAACAAACGTCTCTAAACTGAGTAACTTTGAAATATTTCTTTCCATCTATCACAAAACGGAGATAAGGAAGCTGCTGTAGAATAGCTCTTGGGTCTTATTTTTCCATTAGTGATAAAATGTTGTAAATTTGTGAGTTGCTCTTATGAAATGTATAGCATTGTAGAAAATGAACATAAGAGATAAAGCTTATCTTCTTTGTTAATATTTTCTTTCAAGTAAAGAACCCAAAGATCCAGATCAGCTTTACAGCACATTAAAAACCATCCTGCAGCAGGTGAAGGTGGGTATTAGTTTTAGTTTACCTACTTTAAAGATTTTGAAATGATTTCCAATATGGAGTTTCCATATTAGATACCTTACTTTTTTCTTTACCAAAGAGCCATCAAAGCGCTTGGCCCTTCATGGAACCTGTGAAGAGAACAGAAGCTCCTGGATATTATGAAGTTATAAGGTTTCCCATGGGTAATGCCATTAACATTTTTAAAGTATAAACTTACAGATCTCTCTAGCTGGAGACATGTGAGACAAGTATAGTCATCAAGATTTATTACAAACGTTTTCTAATGTATTGCTTGCAGTGCGATAGTTTGCAACTCAGCAGTTGCAAAAATATATTGCTATCAGTTGAAATGTATGAATAGTTCGTAACCTCAGTGAAGCATCTATATTATGTACTCCTGTAAGAAAGCACAAAATATTACAGTACCTGAGAGGCTCCCAGCAACCTCTTAAACTGGGTCTGTTCCAGCACCTTTTAACTGACTGTATGGGTTAAGAAACCTTTGGAGGTATGATCTTACACGAAGGGTAATTTGTCATTGCATATTTTGTTGTGTATTTTTATCTAACTTTTTAAAAAACCCAGAGACAACATTTCCAGACTCACGTAAGTGACTTAGAAGCCTAGGTCCAATTGTCCAGTTGTGCTGGAAGAAAGACAGGAGGCAATGGGTGTGGTTCCATTAGGCCAAAACTTTGTTCATTTGAAATATCTGGGAGTAGCTGGCAGTAAATTCTACAGCGCAAGTCCTCATTCTTTCCTTAATCATTTCTACATAACACCCAATCTGGTCCCAGCCATCATGCTGCTGGGACCTCTCCCCTCGCCTGAGGTGAAAGGGAGTTATGAAAGGAAGGAGGTCAACTCCCTACTATGCAAGATGAAGGAGCCTCAAACCCCCTTCCTCAGCTCCTTTAAGGGATGCTTTCCTTCAAATCCTTTTCCAGTCCATTTTATCCAGTAACCATGTCCCTTCCATAGTGATTACCTGCACTGGACATCTGCTGCAAGTTTTGTGTACCAAGTTGCAACATTATAACCTATCCCCTCTGCCCCACTGTGTCCCAGACCTGCTGTGGGGAAGGCAAAAAACCGCAAACAGCATAAAAAAGGGCCTCTCTGTGACTGGCTGAGTATAAATATCCCCCCACACACACAGACACCTCCTCCCCCACTCTGGTCAGCAGGAGGGGCAACAGAGTGATGGTCTCTTGACTTGGCCCCAATTATGTCCTGCCCTCCTGTCCGTCCCTCCTCCTCACTCATTTAACTTGTAATTTAAATTTAAATCAAGTGCTTGTTTCAGTTTAAGCTCAGCAGACGTGCTAATTATCATAACCAGTCTTACAACATTTTTATTTTGAGAACTTGAAAATCAGGGTGTGTGTTTTTTATGGCCCTTCTATTGCAACACAAGTGCTAATGAGAAAAAAATTGAATGTTTACATTGCCTTTGGCTGCTATGCTTTACAGTCCTAGATAGTGATTCCATCCTGTTCTAAACTAATGCTTATTTGCTTTGTGGCACTACAGAACTAAAACTGAATCAAACTATGCATTCATTGCCTTACAATATCATTCCTCCCTCTCTTACTGCTTCAAGTCACAGCATTTTCTCTTGTGATCAGAGAACAGAACACAGCTTCATTGAGACCACTGTTAGTATCTGTGTGAATCAGTCTGTAGGGCAAAGAAAGCCCTCTGTTTGGCTATACCGAAAGGACAGGAGACACTGGATGTGGTTTCATTTAGGCCGCAACTTTATTAACAACTGGCTGGGTGCACCCGGCAGATAAAAGTGTACAGTGCAGGTAACTCTATGACCATTTCAGTGTCTGCATAGGGTCGGGGGAGGGCTTCCATCAGCCTCGCCACTTTTCATCCTGGTCCCCAGCCAACTGGCTGCTGGGTCCTTAAGATCCTCCCACCTCGAATGAGGGTTAAAGTGGGCTATATAAGGGGTGGGAGTGTTTGCTCCCTGCTGGGCCAGACAGAGGGTAAAAGTGGGCTATCAAGGGGGGGACTGGTTGGCTCCCTGTCGTGCCAATCATAGGCGCCTCCCCTTCTGCCCCACTCCTGTTTCTGCTCTTTTAACAAACACCTCCTTCAAATCCTTTACCAAACCATTTATCTGATCACTGTGTTCTCTCCCTGCAGAGTACATGCACTGGGCATTCGTCCCAGGCTTACAGAATGAGTTGCGACATCACAACCAAACTCCTGTTCTATGCTCACTTCAACTAAGCACCCACCCCCACCCCCCAAATGTGCTGTGGGGAAGGTGACCCCCCTCCCCCCACACACACTCTGTCTTGGCCAATCTGGTGGTGAGGAAAAATTGCTTTTCCAATCTCCCCCACCCACACCCCCACCCCAAGAAAGGAGCCTTTAGTGCAGTGCCCACAATAGATCCTGACCAAACTTGGTCTTTCACCACTTTTATGGCTGGGAGGGTGGGTGCTGCTCTGCCTGGTCCGGATAAAAGAGAGCTTTTCCTGCTTGTCTTACATCTATGTACGCCCCACTCTTCTGGTCACCTGCGGGGGATGAGTCCGCGTGCCCAGGCTAACCTGCTCTGAATCTGCAGCAACGTCCATGCCTCTGCCCTTAAAGAGGTTAGTGCTTCCCCCAGCAAGCCAGACAACGCCCCTGCCACCACAGGCTTAAGGTGTGGTGTGGTCATTCTAAAGAGTAGAGATGGCAATACCTAGCTTTTCTGTGGTGTCCTCGATTAGTTACTAGGAACATACCCACCAATCTGGCTTAATGATTATTGTACTGAACTAATCCTTTCCATATAGGAAATATATGTGTTTGTATAAAATAATAATCACCTTCCAGTATCCTCTTAAAGCAAAGGTATTTCATTTTCTCTTCTCTACCAGTGACGAAAATGAATGCCATATTGCTAAATATTATGAACCAGCTTTGTGCACAGAGTTTAGGCCACCATTTACTCGGAACAGTTTTATGATGGTAAAGCACACTTACTGCCTGGATTGGCAAGCCCAAAATCTAAATATTAGCCTTCATTTTTTAAAATGTCCCGTGCTGTGGATAAAATAAACAAACTCTGTCAGCCTTCATTTTAAGGCGAAGATAAGTTTAGCTTCCCAACACCAAACAACTGAAAGCTCAGAGTTTTTGATTTGTGAGCCTGCACATTGTACTGTCCTCCTTCTGACTGCCAATATACTGACACTTTAAAAAAATCATCATGTGATTGAACATATCAACAATGATAAAAGATAAACAGCCCTCAGCTTTGTGTTTTTCTTGTGTGGGATGAATGTGTTTTGCCAGATTTCTACATCCTTGCGTTATCAAACGTAAAACACTCACAATAATGTTCTCTTTTTTAAAAGTTCCTGTGACGGCTAAATTGCAACACATTCTATGGGTTGGTTTTCTGGTGTGGGCGTAGGTTTTCTGACTACGTCCAAAGGCAGATCTTTCTCTGAACGTAGTCCCAAAGATAGATAACTAGCCTGGGTTTATCTGGTTTCCACTGTTATTCCGAGTGCTTTTGCAGATACTTATTTTTCTAAACTTCATCATTTCTAAATGGTGCTGCCTTATTTCATGTGATTTTTCCTGTTCACCTGTGGTAGTTCAGGGTGCATGACTAAATGGAAGACACTTCTAGTTTTGCTGGTCATAGCTAAGTTTGATGATAACGTCCCTGTCAGATGAATGGGAAGACTCTACACCAATGTTGGAGCTAGATTATACTGTTTGATTTCATGACAAAAGAGTGTTCTGGTTAAACTAGTACAACCTGTTAATCTTTTTCTATGTGCATCCTTTGTAGAATTAATACCATTTATGTTTTTCCCCAAATCAGTCTGAATCCTAAAGGTACCAATCATCCCCACATGAGCTGAACATGATATTAGCTTGAGGACTACGTTTCACAGTGCTGTGGCCAGGCCTGCACACACAAGTTGTGCTGATTTAACGAAATAAGTTTAAGCAGATTTAGCTACATCAGTGCAAGGCCGTGTGTTAGACCCTCTTAAATTGGCTTAAATTGGTCAGATGTTGTCTTAGGCCAGGTCCACACTAAAAAGTTAAGTCGACCCAACTACTTCACTCAGGTGTGAAAAACCCACACCCCTGAGCAATGTAGTTAAGCCTACCTAACTCCCAATATAGACAGCGCTAGGTCAACTGAAGAATTCTTTCCTTCACCCAGCTGCCGCCTCTTGGGGAAGTGGATTAACAAGAGTGATAGGAGAACCCCACCATTTGCTGTAGTGAGTGGCTACACAGCAGTGCTGCAGGTGTTGCTGTAATGGTTTAAACGTAGACATAACCTAAGCTAATGTCAGCAAGCAATCAACTTTAGCTAAATCGATACAAGGTACTCTTAATCTGATTTAAGAATGCCCTCAGAAGGTGGATTGCACTAATCTGACTAAATCTGTTTCTAAACACATTTACCGAAAAATCTGTTCAACTTTTGTCTGACAAGGTCTGAGTGTCCAGGGTGGGAAGGGCTTGACTTGTATACAGCTGGCATATACTACACAATTCCTAGTTTTTGTGAACTCAAGGTTCAGTGCTGCCAATATTCCATATAAGAAACATGGTGTTCCCTTCATTTCTCCAAAGATGTGTACCTCATTCAAGGCCCAGAAAGGAGCCCTAACACTGCTCCAAACCCTCGTAGTGGTAACACACTGCCTTCACGCTTCAGTTCTCTTCCCACCGTCACTTACCTGTTTACATGCTGAAATGTCCTCAATTTGGTGTAACGAACATATTGGCATACTTTCGTGTTACATTTTTGCATATTCCTACTTATTGTGCGCTGTATTTGCTTGTAAATTTGGGGTCACTGGTAGAATTGATTTACATAAAATGTTTTATTACTTTTGGCAGTGGCTTTGGCTTGTAGAATCAGTGACTTACACATTCTAGTGGCTGTTTTTCTCTTTTTCCCTACACTACATTTGCCACTAAGAAAGTGATTCCAGTAGCAGAAAGCTGAGGTCTGACATCATCCTACTGGAATTTTCCCCACTGCCAATAACATTCATAGTCTTCCTTCACAAACTAGATTTAAGGGACTTTGGGGATCTAGCTGGCACTTAAAAATGCTATGCAGCTCTGTTTTGACATAGGCAGAACTGTGGCCCAAATAGCAATTTGACCGAAATCTGAAAGATACACCTAATTTGTGTAGGTGTGTGTGTATTGTTCACATATGTCTGCATTAATTTTTTTCTACAATCTAAAGACGTTTATGCCATTGATTTAATAATGCGTTTCATAAAAATTAAAACAGAGATTCAGCGGAGATTCTTTCACAGCCAGGCAGTCTGTGTCAGCAATTTTTATTCCTCTCTCTCTCTCTCATTGATTTGTATGTTTTATTTGGGTGAATATTTCATTATGTTCAACTAAATAAAACATACAAATCAAGGAGTTTACAAATCAAGTTTAGCAACATTTGAAATGTCTCCCTAAACTGATGTGTGCTTTAGTTATTTGTGGATTGCTCCAGAAAGAGAGACATGAAATCATAGCTCAGTGGTTGCTTTGTGTGTGTTATATGCAGACTGTACAAATATTGTTATATCTAATTGGGAGGAAAAAAACCTCTGAGGAATTGGGATGAAAATTTTGACTGTATACTCAGATAAAGAACCAGTGTTTTAATGACTTTACCCATTTTTAATATATGGAAGATGTCCATTAATTAATAATTTTTGATCACATTTACTCATTTAATGAAAAAAACTGGTAAAAATGGAGACTAAAGTGTCGCTGGATTACTGTCAGAGAGACAATAAAATAGTTTACTTACATGTATGGTTGAGTTACATTCTGCTAAAGACAGTAGGAGCTTGCCTTTGTGAAAACTTTGTCAGGATCTCAAGCCCTGGCCCCAAAAAAGAGCACAGGTGTAAGTAGGACAGAAAGCTCACAGTTGTTAGATGTTAGATAAATGCAGTGTTCCAGGTTGTTGGAGGTACAAAATGACAGGAAGTGGATAAGCCTTTGCCTTTATAGTAGTTGTTACTGAGGTTTTTTTGCTTCATTGCTATTCATAGGTGGAAGCATGAGTGTCTGTTAGCTGTTGCTTTTGTAGAATGCTGTGCAACAAGACTAGCAAATGGCAGAATTATGCAGCTAAGATTTCCAGGCTATTTGTGGGTACTCAGCATACCCGTTCTTCTTTTCTGAAAGAATTTCACATTAGTCATAATTCACGTAGGGCGTGTCTCTTGACTGGAGTGTCCTCTTTTTTGCAGATCAAAGGCAGAAGGACCAGTGAAAAAAGCTCGTAGTATCTTTATTTCTGCAGGGTCTGATACTATCACTCCACTGTAACTGAGACATGAATGTCATTTTTGAGGCTGTGCATTCTTCTTTAGGGATCTCATGGCTTTACAGGGAATGTGCCAGCATCTCCACTGCGAGCAGTGGATTATGCATGGTCCTTGGCAATGAGTAAGATTTTTCTGGTGCACTGATTAGATATTTTATTAAAATATTAATTTTTTTTCTTTCATGTTTCTAGAGCCTGCACTCCAGCACTGCTATGATATAGCTGTGAACTGGAAAAGCATTCTGGCTATATGGTTAGACCAATGCACACAGCAAGCACGTCACTACCTCCGAATTTTTATATCCAGTACTAGCACCTCTAAAATAGAAACGAGGTTTTAACAAGACCTTAGTGTTGAACTGTGGATTGTAAGGTCTAGATGTGTGTTGAGTTCATTGACGTTTTGTGAGCAAAAATAGTGGAGGACTTTCATCACTTTGTTTCAAAGCTGCTGAACAGTAGACAGTAAAATGCACTTGCTTAGATTGCTGAAAAACAGAAATCTTGTTTCATAAAAACGCTGTATATTTTACTTGATTTTCCTCTTCACTAAAATATAAAATAGCATTAGTGATTAGCTCTGGGCACAGTATATTACTTCTATGCACTTTTACTTACCATATGTAATAGAGAGAGGTGCATTCTTTGCTGTATTCAAACTGAATGGCTTATGTTGATTAACCTGATGCTGGTTTTGTTAATGCAGATACCTAGAAATTACATGACAGTTTGAACTTTTTATTCACATACTGTAGGGCCTCATCCTTCAAGGTGGTGAGCTCAACTTCTGAGGTTGAGGAGACTCAACGCCTTATAGGATCAGGGCCTTACAGAGACAAAGAAGAGTATCAGGAGAACAGCAAGTATGCCTTAACCTATACATTGAGACATTTTAGGCACTGCAGAATTGCATTCATTGTTAGTGGAAAAGATGCTTATGTGACGCAGGGCTTGATCCTGCACTCCTGTTAAGTTTTGCTATTGACTTCAATGAGAGCAGGATCAGGCCCTAAGGGAATAAAAGTAATTAAGAATTAGTAATTTTCCATTGAAGAAATGAGCTGATGGCAAAGATTGCGTATTCCAAGCACTGTATGTGTCTTTAGTATTATAGGAATCAGATTGCTAATGTTTTTTTTCCTGTACAGATCTGAAAACCATGAGTGAACGACTCAAGAATAGGTACTACGTGTCTAAGAAATTATTCATGGCAGACTTGCAACGGGTCTTTACAAATTGCAGAGAGTACAACCCCCCTGAGAGTGAATACTACAAATGTGCCAATATATTGGAGAAATTCTTCTACACGAAAATTAAAGAAGCTGGATTAATTGACAAGTGACAGTTGTTTCTTTCAACCAATCAGTGTGCCTAACTTATAGGCACAGTATGCTATTCACCTTCATGTAGATTTGGGACTTAACACATGTATGTTCAAAAAACCTCTGTGTATTTTAACTAGCACTTTTAAAAGCCCTTTTAGTTTTGCAAACATGTATTATACTGAAGTTACAGAAAATGTTTATTTTATTAAAATGAAGCTTTATAATGTATTTAACATTACTTTAAAATTTCTTTTGCATACATATTTGCAGTATGATCAAGAATAGGCTTTTTATTGGATATCCCCAAAACTTTCATATGGGAATTTGCACATGTTTGGGGATTTGGAATCAGAAATTCCCATGCAATGAATGTTTTAGCTTATCTAATGCAGTATATATTTGAAGAAGTTTTATTTTTTTCCAGTAAAAACAAAACATTAAGGGAAAATTACAATTTAAGAGGCACTGAAATATGTTTTGTCTCTACGTTTCATTGTAGAGTCCTTTATATTATTTTTTAAAAGAAGCAGTCAGCTAGTTGAGACGCTATGAGAGAGAAAAGCAACTTATTCTGGAAAGGAATTGCTTTGAATCTTTAGGAAAAAATCCTATATAGATGCAAACTTTTCTATGGATTTTGTTTTTGATAAATATCTACCTGCAAATAACTTGTGATTTCATAACCACTATTTAAACAAAAAAATCATATTGACTTTGCTTATGCAGGACATAAGTTCCCCAAATAACTCAAAAACTGTGGTAGGCATATACTATAGTCACATACTTTACTTTAGTAGGGATATGTTTTGGATGTACTTCAGTGAACTATCCCATTTCCTGGTCTTTTAACTGATACATTCTTTAGAGTTCCCAACACAGATCATGAAGACTGTTGCTTAAGTACATACCAAAATGTTACCATATCACAGCCTCTAGTTTATGTATTTGCCTAAACTGGATTTTCTACTAAGTTCCGCTGTAAACATTTTATTAATTAAAATGATATTTAGAATATTTAGACCCAGGAGTATATTTAAAAAGTTACACAGATCATGTTAATACATCATAAGTATCAAATCAAGCACTTCTGTGTACTACTGCTTACACTACATATAGGAGGTACTCTTACCTTTCTAATAGAGACAGAAATTAATACAGTCCAAAAAAGAAATTGTCACTTGACATTAATTTTATAATTGAAATTTATAAACTGGTTTTATGAAGGCTCAACTTTAACTTGGTGTTTTTATATGTACAGATGTTACATGGCAAAGTGCAGTAGTTATCAAGTTGAAAATAACTGAGTTGTGACAAACATATTCTTGCAAAATACCTGTGCAGTGTTAAATCACAATTCTATTCAACAAGTAGATGCCAGAAATTAGTTGGAAGTAGTTATTGTGGTACTAAAGGTATTCAAAATGTTAACATTAGAATTGCCTCAATGCTTAATATCTGAAACCAGTCTGAATTACATTTAGATTTATAACTATAAAGGTACAATACAAGAATTGTATTAAAGCATCCAGTACTGACTATAAACTGTATTGTAAACTGGGCCTACAGATGCACCTGTTGAGCTTGGTATCCTGTGAAAGTTTGTTATTTTCTTAGTAGATTTTCTTACTGTCTTTAAATCAGATTGTCTCTTCTATATTGAAAGCATTTGTTTTCTAATTTAAAAATTAATATTTTCATAGATATTGTGCAATAAAGCTACAGTAGGATGTGTGGTTTTGCAAATGCTTTAACAGTTGATAAATTTTACATTTGTAAAATTAATATATTGTACTGGTACAGAATAGTTTTAAATTATATATATATATATATACATATATATATAAAAATCTAATTATTTTGGTCTCTTATTTCAATAGATGACTGCTCTGAAGACATTTTATTAGTTCTCACATTTAAAAAAACACACTGAAGCAATTTATATTTTCTTGTATTGAACAGAGATTTGCAAGGCCCAGCTATGCAATTCATTTATCTGCCAGTTGCACTGTGGGTAGCTGCTCTAAAGTTAACACTGCAGGCCAATGAATTCATTTGAAGTGTAAAGTCTGCAGAATTGGGCCCTTCTTCACGAAGAGCAATGAAAATTCCAATAAGTCTGCAAATACAGTATATGCACTATTCGAGCTGAAACATTCATGTTACAAGTGCCTGTAATGGTTTGAATAAATCTTTATTGGCTTTAGCTGTTTAGTAAAGTTGACAGTCTTTATTATTTTTATTTGGGTATCTGCTCTTGTGTGGTTCATGATAGCAAATGGCTCTTTTGAGGGCAAAAACTATCTTCATTAGCTCCTGGCTTTTGATGTGTGTGCCATGAATTCCCTTGTCTAGATACTAGAGTACCTAATTTTTGGATTTTAATTCTCTTCCACTTGGACGCCACCTGTGAAGAAGCAGATGGTGGTAGGTACAATCCTTCTGCTGGGCTCTGTGCAAGCTGCAGATTATGGCTGACTTTCTTAGGCAGTCCTAGATAAAGTGCAGCACTGCACTAGTCCAAGCTCAAACACAGACGTAACTTCCAAAAGAGTGTAAAAGCGAAACCATCACACTGTTGGGAGTTGGAACTAATTAGCCTTGTCCCTATGTGACACGTGGTCTGCCACTGTGTGCAAGTTGTAGCTCTGTCAGCACTTTGGGTTATGTCTATACTGCTATTAAAAACCCACAGTTGGCCCATGCCAGGTGACTCAGGCTCAGGGAGCTCGGGTTAAGGACTGTTTAGTGGTGGTGTAGGCTCCAGCCCAAACCCAAACATCTACACTGCACTTAACTTAGTAGATAAGCCAGTGAGCAAGCAGGTGCCTTTCAGGACCAGCCTAGCGAATCGTCTGGGTAATTTTGGAAATGATGCAACAGAGCAGAGGGTAGGGCCAGGTTCAGACTCTTGCCTGCAGTGAATCCTACCTGCTTCATGCATAGGAATGGAAAACGTATACATAATTTCCTTTCTGCTAGCAGCATAGCCCTCAATTCTGGACATCTGGGTTGCTTTCCCCTCTCTGCAGCTCACAGAGACAGATCCAGTGTTTTGGCATGACATGGTCTAGTCACACCCCCACTCCTGCTTTTAGCCAGATGAGTTATTACCAAGCTGTAAAATTTGCATAACATCATGAACAAATATTCCAGAGATAAGATGACTATACACATTAGATCAAGGAAGACAGTCACATGATAATGATTCCACTTAATACCTGACGCCTGACTCATGAGCCATCCAGGGAGGATAGAATTGTGGGAGAGACTGCTAGCAGGAAAAAAATAAAAAAGGAAATTTCCTATTTTGCAGCCCAGCATCTCCCCCAATTCTGGGTATCTAGTACAAGTGAGTGAACAGATATAGGGAAGGTTATGAAGGAAAAGTTTGTCAGAAAAGAAACACTCCCCTTTTTCTGTGAGCTCGCTTATCTCTGGGCCAGCAACTGTAGCACCTTCCTGCAGGTCCTCTGCAGAAGATCAATCTTGTGCTTAAAGAAAGTGTTACCTGTAGACCAAGTGGCCACTTTGCAAATTTCCAATGGCGACACACTTGTTTGTTCCATTTATGAGGTTGCTCAGGATCTCCTGGAGCATGCCTTGACCCTTCTGGGACAGGAGCCTCTACTGATCTGTAAGCTTCCACAATATATAGTCCACCTAGCAACAGAGAACTTGGAAGTTCTGATTCCCTGGCATTTCAGGCAAAAGGATATGACCAGGGAACCTGATCTTCTGAATTCTGTACACCTTAGAGAGAGTTTCAACACACTTCTGACTTCTAAGGTGTGCCACTCCTTTTCAGTTGGATGTTATGGTTTTGGACAGACGAAGGAAATATATCCTCTTCAGAAGTGTGGAGGGAGGAATTTACCTTAGGAAGAAAGGATTCTGGTGTCCTGAGCACCACCTTGTCCTCATGGATCTTGCAGTAAGGCTCCTTCCTAGATAAGGCTGCCAGCTCAGACACCTGCTTGGTGGACATGACAGCTACTAAGAAACAAATCTTAATGGATAAATAGGCCAACACTGAAGTCAGAGGCTCAAAGAGATGACTTGTCAGAACCTTCAAAACTAGCGGAGGGTCCCATTTTGGGAAGAGTGGTTTGATTTGATGATCTAGCTTTGGACTGCTTGAAGGAATCTGGCTAGATCTGGATTGTTTGCCAGGGAGCCAGAGGATCCTGCAATTGCATGCTACTAACAGACACCTGACAAATAACTGGGCTGAAGGCATTTGTCTATGCCTTCTTGGAGAAAGTCCAGAATGTTTGGAATTACAGATTTTTGGGGTTTGCACCGTGCTCCTGGCACCAGTTGTTGAATCTGGACCAGATAGAGGAATACACTTTTAGTATATATATTCTCCTAGATGAAAGCAATGTCTTAATGACTATGAAGGACAGACTAAGACCTTCTAGTCACTAGTGGTTCCCTCTCAATATTCAGGCTTAGCTGAAGCTGCTTTGTGTCCAGATGAAAAGGACCTTCAAAGAGGATGTCCTGTTTCCAGTGGGGCTCCAATATCAGCTCTATCTGTTCTGTGAGCCAGTCTCCTCGACCAATGGGGAGCTATCAGTATCACTGTCGCCCATCCTCATTTTGTTTTCTGAACCGACTTCGCCAGTACGGGAAAGGGTGGAAACTTGTAAAGGAGGCTCTGCAGCCAACTGTGCAATACAGCATCTGTCTCCATGCAGCTGGAGTCCGCTGCCCTTGTGAAGTATTTTGGCCTCTTAGTGTTCATACGATTCGCAAATAGGTCGGTTGAAGGGAGACCGAATGTCTGAACAATGAGAGTGAAAACCTCCTCCTTCAGGCACCACTCTGAGTTGTTGACCCTGTGTCTGCTAAGCCAGTCTGCTTTTGGTTCAGTTCTGCTATAATATGGATTGCGCAGGGGGAAAGGTGGAACTGTTCTGCCCACCTCATTATCGCCGTTGCTTCTGCGTGTGATGTTGGACTTCTTGTTCCCTTTGGCTGTGTAAATGTGACTGCAGTTATCTTGTTTGCTTGAACCAGCATGTGGTTTTTCCCCTTAAGGTGGGCTGGAATCTTTGCATGCTTAGTTTGAACTCTCTGAGCTCTGGGAGGTTTATGCTGTGAACCCTTTCTTCCTTGTTCCTGAGCCTTGGGCTGTTTGGGTCTCTGCTTCTCTCCAGGCTGATGTTTGTTGCGAGGAATTGGACTATAGAATCTTGACGGCAGATGGACATGTCTTTGTGACGTTGTCATAGGCTTACAGCCATTGTAAGGAGTTGAACATCTGTGTGGGAACTTGTACTTGATCTTTCATGTGTTCTAGAGAGTGGTCCCACACCTTTGGTATGAAGCCTTGAAGACTTCTGATGTGTGATTATTCTCATGAATGATCCCAGTGTATGACACCAGGAGTCCTAGCAGTTGTAGACATAGGACTATGGTATGGTTCCTACAGTTCTGGAGCAAGAAAATACATTACCGGATGGAACCAGAGAACTTTTTTGGTACTCATGATGAAGCTGAGCCTGGAGGAGATTCAACATCTGATATGTGGCCATGTGCGCCGTTAACTGTGATTGAGTTCTGATTAGGATGTCATCCAGGAAGGGGTTCAAGTTAGTTCCCTGCAACCTAAGTCTTGCTATTACCACCACCTCCATCATCTCTGTAAAAATCCTGGGGGCCAAGGACAGGCTAAATGGGAGCGTTCAGTAGTGATAAAGTTTTCTGCTGAAGGTGATTCTCATAAGTCTAAGGTGGTACGGTTGGCTGAGGATATGCATCCGCTGAAGTCAAAGTCCTAGTGCAGGGGATCGCATGGTAGAGGTCGGGGCTCCAGCTATGCTTCATATTCTTCATCTACTTATTGAGACTTTTGGGGTTGAAAAGGGCTCTGATACCCCCAACCCCCATGCACTTCTGTACAAAGGTGATGGAGGAGAGCCCTGAAAACCTTTCTTCTGATAGTGTTATCACTCTCCTATCCAAAAGATGAGAGATTTGTTTGTATCAAATTGTTTTATGGTGTTATTGGAACTGGATGACTTGATGAAAAAGATGGGGTGGAGATGGCAGATTGAGGGAGTATCCCTGGCTCACTATTTCCTTGACTGACTTGTCTGTGGACAATGAGAACTATTCCTCTAAGAAATGGGAAATCTTATGGCTATGTCAGGAATTGTGAGAGATGCTGGGTGACAGTTCTTCATTATTTGGGCAACTTCTCACTAAGATGCTAGATTATAAATTGTAACGTCCATTGAACCCAGAATCCTCTCCAAAAGCTGGCTGTTTAGTTACTAAGTCTACATTTACTGTATCTTCTCCAAGTAAAGGTATCCCTTTTACAAATAAAAAATCCATCTGTAGGGGCTAAGAGCATATTCTGTTTAATTCCCTACAATCCTACAGAGAAACAGTGGCAATCCTAGGTGTGGGCAGAAGTGGGCTTCTTACTCCAGTAATGGAAATTTACAAGAGCTGGTCCTATATTAAAAAAGATACCTTAGGATAGATGTTTTAATTCAGTAGCTATTGCTTTCACATAGTTCTGCATTAAAAAATTAATACTTGGTGTAATTTTTTTTATTACATGCTCTACTTTGACCACTTAATGTGACACTCCTCAAGTTCTGCTAGCCCCATCCTTGATGGATTTGGCAGACAAACTTTTAAAAAGTGAATACCCCACTCCTATGGTATCAGAATTCCAGGATGAGGAGGACAAAGTGGCAGCTTTGCAACTACAGCTGTAGTGGGAGAAGTGGCAGCTGCAAATTTTTAGTATAGTGAAATGAGCAGGTAGGAAAGTAAGTTTCTGTTTGGCTAGATTTCTGTAAAACCCTGTTAAAAGGAAAACAACTTTTGCAGGAAAAAAAAAAAGGTAACCTAGGAGTTGTAGAATGTGCAAAGCTTTTCTCACTATACATCTTCATTTAAGGGAAAAAAAGTGTTTCTCCTACACAAAGAACCTTCTTTTAGCTCCCACCAAGAGACTCAAGTCAGAATTAACCAATGGCAGCTGTCAAAGCAGACTACCACAATTTACACCCATCTGTGTAAGTTGGGCTGAACTGTGTAAGTCTGGTTAAAAACCATGTTACCAATCAACTTTCAAATCCATTGCCTTACTGTTGTTTTGACTATGTAGATGGAGCTTAATATTGGGAAACAATTGCATCTGAAGACTGCTTCATGATACATTGTTACTCATATACCTTATCTGATATTTTTGGTTTGACTTAAGCAGAGTTAGCATGTAGATAAACTGTGCCTTTCACATGGAACTTAAAATGCCAACAGCTGGAGTCAGGGCAAGAAGCTTTTAACATTTTCTTTACCACCTCTGAGCCTGGGCACGGTTACAGTAGAGTTTACAGCAGTGCAGCTGTGCCTCGGTAAGCTCTCTAATGTAGCTGCTCTAAGCCAACGGGAGAAAGCTCTCCTGTCAGCTTAACTTCTCCAGCCCCCACGAGCAGCAGAAGCTATGTCAGTGGGAAAAGCTGTCCCCCTAACATGTGCCGATGTGGACAGCGCTATGTCAGTGTAAGTTATGTCATTCTGGGAGGTATTTATTCACCCCCCTGAGCAATGTAAATTATGCTGACATAAGCTGTAGTGGAGACATAGCTTGTCTCCGCTACCGGTGGGATCAATGCTGTGGCGATCAATCCACCAGGGGTCGATTTAGCGGGTCTAGCGAAGACCCGCTAAATCGACCATTGATCACTCTCCCATCGACTCTGGTTCTCCAGCGGAACGAGAAGAGTAACGGGAGTTGACAGGAGAGTTTCTCTCCTCAAACCCCTGGTAAGTAAATCTAAGCTACGTTGACCTGAGTTACGCTACTAATGTAACTCAAATTGCATAGATGGACTTTTCCCCATAGTGTAGACCTGCCCTTAGACTGAAACCATTGCAGTTAGAATGTAACTTCTCTACAAGACTTTATAAAATCTAAAAGTTTTATTATACATTTCATATTCGTAGACTACAGCTTTGTATAAGTAACAAGACATCTGTACAAACTTGCTCACTTAAAATTGTGATCTAATCCCAAGATTTACTATAATTCATCTATATCAACTGAGGGGTTACAATAAGCAGGGGCTGACAAATCTAGTAATCAGTCAAATAATTCACATATTGCTTATCTTTTTACACCAGAGATTCTCAACATGCCTTCAGATAATGGACTTCACAATGGAGTTCAGGAATCAAAGAGTTTAAATAGAAACTACTGCTGGGTAGCAGGACTGCTTTTATAACGAACAAGCACAACAACAGTTACTCCTTACTCTGTTACCTTAAAGTGATTTAGATGTATTTATCTGAGCTCTACTGAAATTCCCATGAAATCTGAATTCAGAATAGTCTACAGTATCACTGCCTACACAAATATACTGTTAAATTTCCTTGGTACACAGGACACAGGCTGAGCAAGACATTCTTATGGCATAACAGTAATGTGAAATTTTGACAAGCATACAATTACATAGCAAATTTGTTAGCCAAATGTTCTTTGCCTCAGAACTCCACAAGGGGGTGCAAAAGGGCTTCTCAACGACATCCAACAAATGCCTCATTGTATTTGGACAGAGATTCCTTTTTTACAGAACTGTGTTTGGGATCTTTTTTCTGCTTGAAAATTGGAGAATTCAGAAAACACATATCCGTAAATGGATCTCCTCTTCTGAGCTTCCTGTCAAAATAATTTAGAAAAGAGTTATTCTTGCACAGCTTTAGATGTAACAAAATGTAGTTTTCAACCAGAAAGTTACATTTAACAATTTTACTTGAGCAATTCAAAATTATTAAATTTCTCACCAAAGCCTTTATTTCCAATCAAATAAAATCCTAAATTCTAAATGTAAGAAAATTTTAGTACATTAACCTGGACAATAAAATAAGATACTAACCCGCTGATACTTGGTTCCTTGTAATTCACATTAATAGTACACCTGCGTTTGTGGCTGGGAATTCCTGGTTTTTCATCAATACTTAAAAATGGATGAGAGATTCTACTTTTTGTATCAGAAGATGAAGATATGTTGGTGACATCACAGAGATGAAGACGAGAAGTCTGAGAAGCCTCAGGTTTCCCTGCTGAAAAAATTGAATGGATACTTTTTTGCATTGCTATGCTACCCGTTATTTGTTTAAAACTAATTTGCACAGTACTTATTGAGACAAGGATCAAAAGTTTTCTCTGGGGGAAACAAAGCTTAATGTAGTTTCGTCTAATAAAGGAATTTATTCCCTAAATCAGATTGAGCATGGGGCAGACCAAATTCCTATGTTCTCAAGCAAAACTACTCTGTTGAGAGAAGCAAAGCAAACTTCCAACTCGCCAACTTCACAAAGTGCTTCAAACCTTGTCCAGGCTGAACTACCTCTAAAGAAGAAGAGAGGGCAATTTCATTTCCATACCCGTTCGAACTTTAGCCTTAACTGCTAGTAAACCATGCTAGTTCTGGGGACATCTATCCATTAAACCAGCGGTTCTCAAAACTTTAGCAACCCCAGGACCCCCATTTGGGTACCTCCCCTGAATGCACAAATTCTGGGGCTGCGCTGCTTTCAGAGTCCAGCTCTGAAGGCAGCAGCCATGGAGCTTCCTGCAGCCACGGGAGATTTCTGGAGATGTAGGTGAGTCTGATCTCTCCTGTGCTGCTGGGAACCTTCATAGCTGGCAGCAGCCACAGAGCTTCTTGCAGCTGGGGGAGGTACCTGGAGGTGGATCTGATCTCCCCACAGAGAGTGGCTGTGCAGGGGAAGAAGTCATCCTGTCCCTCCCCAGCCTGGCGGACAAGCAGCTGAAGCCCAGAGACCGGTAGGTGCTCCCGGCTGACTCCCCTCTAATAGCTAGATTTCATGGGGGAGGTCTGATTTCATGGTCTGTGATGTGTTTTTCATGGCCATTAATTTGGTAGGGCCTTAACTATCACCATGCCCCTTGTCAAACTGTTCCAATTCAGTTATCCTATTAAAACATCACCCCTTATTTCTAGTTTGAATTTGTCTAGCTGCAGCTTCCAACCATAGGCTCTTGTTATACCTTCTTCTGCTAGATTAAAGAACCATCTATCTGAAACTTCTTCCCCCAAGTCGGTACTTGTAGACAGTGAACAAGTCACTTCAACCTTCTGTTGGATATATTAAATAGATTAAGCTTAAAGTCTTTCAGGGTAAGTCATGTTTTCCAGACCGCTAATAATTTTTAGCTCTTTTTTCAATACTTTCCAGTTTTTAAACATTTTGGAGGTCTGGACACCAAAACAGAACCCACCCCATTCCAATGCTGGTCTCATTAATTTCATATTCAGAAATAATACTACCTTTCTCTAAGTCTACTTGATATGTCCCTGCTTGAACATCGAAAGATCACAGTAGCCTTAACTACAACATTGCACTGGAAGCACATGTTCTTCTGGCTATCACATGACCCCTAAATACTTATCAGAGTCACTGCATCCTAGGATATAGTTTCCCATCATAAGTGTGACCTAGTCTTTTTTCCTAGATGGATAACTTTGCATTTGGTGGTATTAACACATGTTCAAATGAGCCCACTTTACCAAGCAATCCAGATCACTCTGCATAATTGACCCCTCCCCATCATTATTTACCACTCTGTGTCATCTGCAAATTTTACCATCAATTATCTTCTTCTTTCAGATCATCCACACAGACATTGAACAACACTGGACCAATAACTGATTGCTGTGGAAAACTATTAGCAATGCTCCCTTTAGATGATGATTCGCCAGTTACAATTACATTTTGAGATCTACCAGTTAACCAGTTTTTAATTCATTCACTATAGACTACCTGATTTTGTATATAGTACTAATTTTTAATCAGAATGTCACACAGGACTACATCAAATGGCTTAAAGAAGTCTTAAGTATATTATGTCAAAGATAATCTAAATACATGAAAAATTGAACTCTAATTTATCAACAAGCTTGTAAACTCATTGAAAATATCAAGTTTGTTTTATGGAAAACAGGTCCTGTCACACAATGTTGCTTGGCATTATTTATGTTACCATTCTTTACTGATTGCATTCCATATTAGCCTTTCCATGACTTTGCCCAGGATCAATGTCAGGTTAACCTACTCAGGTCATCCTATTAATTCTTTTGAAATATTGACACATTTGCTTGTTTCCAGTCTTCTGGAACTTCCACAGTAAGCAACAATTTTTTAAAATTCAACATCAGGGGTTTTAGAACTTCAGTTTGATCTCAAGTATCCTGTTGAAGTTGATCATACCACACCAACTACTAACTGATGTGGGGGTGTTCAAGAGCATTACCTTTAAAAAAGAATAATGGAACTTCAGAGATTTTTATTTTGTGGTTGTACAGCACCTAACACAATGGAGTCAGTGACCAGCGCTCATAGGTGCTACAGTGACAAACTAGTCAGAGATGGAAAGCAGCAAGCAACAAACAAACAAAAGTACCTTTAACAAAATTGCAATATGTATTTCCAGAGGAAGAATTCTCATCTACTTTTGGTACTGTATCCATAGCACATAGAAGAGAATGTGATTTTACTTCATCTACTTTCATCATAGTGCTTGCCTGAATGTTGATTTTCCTGATCAAGGAGGTAGTATCCACTGGAGTATTTTCAACAGTGCCTGCAATTTTAAACAGATTTTTAGAACCACCACTGGTTTGTGCACTTTATTAGTGCCCCAAAATTTCCTTAATGCAGAGTCAAGATAGCTTAGTAGCGCCTTGTGCCTTTCCCGAACCTCAAGTTATCTACACTCAAACCTCTGAAAGCAAGGAAATACAAAGTTAAGGTAAATGCCACCTCTGAAACAACCCTAACTCTGCTGTCCCTGAGAGATGCCCCAATATGCCAACAACATAATCCTTTGTATCCCCCTTGTTCCCACTCCATCCCAAGACCAACCTCTTAATCCCCTTCCCTACCATCCATCCCCATTTATCCCATCTTCCCTTAATGCCACAGCCCCCCTCCTCCTGATACATCTTCCTCCCTACACTGCTTCACTTTCCCTTCAATGTGTTCTTCCTTACTCCAGCAACCCCCCCATAGTCCCTAGATCTGCTCCAAAAAAAGTTGAGAGAATCTGGAAATGTTATGAGCTGTTCATATTAGAGGAGCTGTGTATCATGAACCTCTTTACCAAGCAACCCTGCAGCTGCTTTCCTTTGATCACACTCAGTTCCACTGGCTAGGATAATTACTCTAACTGCTTATTGTAATCTTTCATATTACCTCAATTTAATTAATGTTAATTTCCTTGACAATACTTCTAAAGTAAAATCACAGTCCACATGTAGCTTTTAGAGCACTTTAAAATGTCACTCAAACCAGAAATTTTGGTCTCATGGCAAAATTTCCAAAAGGCGCCCCTGCAGAAAGAGGCAGTGAGCAAGGAACATACACAACCCATATTCTCTAAAGGCTGCCAAGGGTAGGGCTCTCAGTGCTTGGGTATAGCTGAGGTTCAATGATCACAGCATGTCTCCTTGAGCCACCCAATTACTGTGACAATCATCTGCCTGGAAGTTTTTTGATTGGTGGTAAAGGTTTAGTCTTCCTGCACATGCATGTTTCATTCTCTTTGTTTTGAGCTAATCACACTCCAACTCAGAATTCCTAGCTTAACTTTGAATAAATTCAGTATAACCCACCCAAAGGACAGTGCGTGCCATGCATTAACTGAGATAAATCCTGAGTGGCTAAACTCAGTTTGGGGAGGATTAGAGCCATAGTTTGAGGAGCAAACTATATTAGAACCAGGGTGATTTTAAAAAGGGGAGGGGTGGGTCCTGTATCTCAGGAACCCCTTCCTCAAATGACTTCAAATTTGGACCACTAACCCTACCCTGTACCCACATGAGGCAGGGTAAATTTCAAGAGAATCCAAGTAAGCAAGTGGATTTTAGTATTTAGTAGAGTTTTCTTTTAAACAGAAAACATGCACATTTAAGTGAAACCAGAGCTACTGCTGTCCTGTAATTACTCGATTATAGTAACAATAGTAGGTAAAGAAAGTAGTGTGATTTTTTTTTTAAGCCGATGGCATCCTGTTAAGGTCTTAATTTTTTATAAAAACAAATTATTGCCTAGTACATCATAGCACAATTTATGCTACTTGTACTTTTGGATTTATCTTTTTGGTCTCCTGATTTCCCCCATCCCCAAAACACCTTCAAATACATCTGATTTGGGGAAAAAATTTACAAAAATGTATCATAAGAAATTTATTCCAATAACTTAATAGTTTTAAATGCTTTTAAAAATTTAGCTTGTTTAATTGACTAAAACAACGACAAACCACTACTAAATAGGAAAAAAAATAATGAAAAATGCTTTCCAAAAAGGTCGCTTACTGATCGATTTTTCATTTGATGTAGTATTCTTAGTCTCTCTTTCATTACTGGTTTTCTGTTGCTGGTACACCACAGATCTTTTAGATCGTGGTCTCATATGGACTGGACTTCCATCACTTTTGCACTGTGAACTCTTCCTGTATTTTGATTTACTCCTGTAAGGCACATACAGGCTGTCATCAGAATTCTCTTCTGAATCACTTGCTTCACTGCTCTGTGTTTTCAGTTCAGATGTATCCTCTCTTTCATCCATGTCATGATCACAATCATTCATCTTGTTTTGTCGGAAAGGTGTGATATGGACATTCTCCTCAAACTGAAAATCATAAGCTTTATTGGAGCCAACTGATAAATCCAGTTTCGCTTTGGAAGTTTGTTCTGCCTGGCTTCTCTCTCTTTTTGATCTTGTTCTGGAAGTCTTTTTACTTCCTTCCAATTGTCCTTTTTGTATTTTCTCTCTTCTTGTTTGAGAGTCTTCTCTGCTTTTAAGTTGAATTTGTTTAAGTTTATGTTCTGCAACTGAGCAGTTCAATTCAGTCAATGTATCTGCGTGATCCAACATTGGCTTCTTCTTTTCATTCAGTTGAGAAAGATTTGGCTCTATATTTTCTATATTACCTTTCTCTAGACTTCCCTCAAGTCTAGTTTCATCCTGTTTATGAAATTCTTTGCTCAAATAAGCCCTTTCTGAATTGTCTAGATTATGCACATGGATTTTCCTGTTTGAACAGTGACGCCTGGTAGATACAGTTTTTGGTAAGATATTACCAACTTGCCCATCCTCTTCATCTAAAGGAATATTTTCCAGGTTGGCCTCTAGGTTGTCCAGATGAAAATCAGATCTTTGTCCTTCTGAAGAAGAAGAAGATAATACATGTCAAATTAATTGTTATTGGAGGTGTTTAATTTGTTGGCAATTTTAGGCTTTTAACAAAGATGAACAATCTTAGAATTTTTTACAGGCAAGTATGAACCATGACACAAGGACAACCAAAGTTATCCCTTGAACGCAGCCTCAAAAAAGTAATTCATAGCCGGACTTGGACTTACTGAGGTTTTTTCCAAGCATATGGTGAAAGATTAGTTTTGTCTTGGAAGATACTAATAGCTTACACTCAATACTTTGCCTCCTGAGGGCTTTTGCAGCAGCTCATGCCTGTTTGTCAGATCAGATTTTTTTTTTTTAATGTTTGCATTTTAACAGTTATGTTTATATGCTAACAAAAAAACCCTTAGCCTGTATGCCAAGTTAGTTTAGTCTTTCAAATCATTCAGTAGGTAGTGAGAGTTAGTGTCTCAGAACAGGCCAGTTGTTTAAGAGATGCTGCCTTCTGATCCCTCCCCCTTTGTTTAAAAGAATTGTCCTTTCCTGGCATTTACCTTCATTTTGAGGCCCTTTTCACTAGGTTTTTACATCAGGACATCCCTCATACTACACACTCTCCAGAAATGAGAATATATATGTACTCGTGAAAGAAGGAAAAATACTTAACCTGCTATTCTGCTTCTCTCAGAACATCTTGTAAAATTATCACAGAACCTCGGAATTTGGTGGCCTTTCATTTTTTTCCCTGTGGTACTATATCTGCATGTTAAGTTTCTTGGTGCCCCCTTTGAGTATAATATTTTTCAATCAAATGTTTGATGATTGGGCAGGGTTAATTAAGCCAACCACGAACTGACTGGAATGTTCAATGGTTCGTAGTTAGAGGTCCAAGGACACATAACCACTACTGCTGGGCTAGGTTGTTTCATATTCCAAAACACTATCACCACTCATACAAACAGAAAAAAACCTTTAGGGTTGGGGAGTTTTGCATATCTTTTAGAAGTCAGAATTCTACATTGAAGATATTTAAATCAGCAGTTGCTTCCCTTCTTACCCTCAGAAAGTATGCTGCATTTGTGTAGATCTAACATATGCTTTTATGATGGAGGAAGAGAGGAAGCTCTACTTTGAGTACATACAGAAGAGTTATAACCCTTACTTCAACATGTATGGCGAGACCCTCCCATGGAGGCATACGCTGTAAATTGGGATGGTCACCACCTCAAGGAATTTTTTAAAAGGTAATTTGAAAAATCCTTTGGTGATTTGCTGCTTTTTACTGTCTAGTTGCAGGAATTTTAAAATGTTGATCAGACAACTGAAAACTAATGATCTTACTTTATTTAAAATTGCCAACCTGCCACATAAAGTAACTCCTCACTTAACGTCATCCTGGTTAACGTTGTTTCGTTGCTAATCTATTAGAGAACAGGCTCGTTTAAAGTTCCGCAATGCTCCCTTATAAGTCATTCGGCTGCTTGCTTTGTCCATGGCTTGCAGGATTCTCTGGAAGAGCAGCCCGTCCTCATGGGGGCTTGGAACCAGGGTGAGCTGCCAACCCCCCCATTAGCCCCTCTAAGTTCCCTGTAAGTAGGTGTGTGGCTGTGCTCCCGCCCAGCAGGCTATCAATTGCCACAGTTCAGGTGTCCCTCCCCCACTATGTGCTGCTCCTGCCCTCTGCCTCGGACCTGGCTCCCAGGAGCCTCCTGCTTGCTGTGCGGGGGGGGGGAGAGGGGTGCTGATGTCAGGGTGTCCTCCTCCCCTTGCTCTTGTACCCCATCTCCACAGGGGGAAGGGGTTAGGGAGAAACACACGACAGGGCTCAAGATGGAGGGAGCTTGCTGGAAGTTGCTGCTGTGTCTGAACTTGCTGATCTACTTAAAAGGGCAGCATACTTAAAGGGGCAACACGCATCTCTGTCACTCACACACACACAGCACTTTGGAAAGTCAGCTCCTGTGGAACTGTGCTTGCGCTGTCTGGAAGAGGGAGTGGTGCGCTCCAGCGGGATAGAGTGGGTTCATCACCACGTTCAGTTTCTGCAGGGAAGTGTTCGCAGCCATTGCCGGGCGTCTATTATGTTTCCTCCCTCCTGCCTCAGTCCATGCTGCCTTGTAGAGTGTGAGGCTACATTAACAACAACGTGTTAACCCTTGTGCTAGTGCTAGTTCATCATTTAGCCAAGTGCTAGTTCATCATTTAGCAGTGAGCATTCCCTGGGAAATATCCCACCCTCTTACTCTACCACCTCAACCAAGCTTCATGATCATCATTGCTGTGTACAGCATTAAATTGTTTATTTAAAATTGTTTAAAATCTATACTGTATATGTATATAATGTCTTTTGTCTGGTGAAAAAAGTTTCCCTGGAACTTCACCCCCCTATTTTACATTAATTCTTATGGGGAAATTGGATTCACTTAACATCGTTTCGCTTAAAGTAGCATTTTTAGGAACATAACTACAATGCTAAGCGAGGAGTTACTGTATATGACCTGAGCAGCATACTAGTTTAACTGTACCCATCAGCTGTATGATCTGACTCGTTTCAAGGGTCAGAATTTTGCAAGAGAAAATCAGAAGCAGGAAAAGAAAGATGATGGTTTAAGGAATCACTTTCAAAATCCTTAATTATGTTTTGAAAGTTACTTTCATCTGCTACTTCAATTTTAGGAGGAAGAACCATCACTAGTTTAAACCTAGGTTTAGTTACCTGTGTTTGTTGCCATTTTTTTAACTGAAGTGGCATTTTTAAAGGTCTGCCAGGAATCTGACATAGAATAAGATGCATTGTTTGTATCAGTATTATTCTCTACTTCACTTCCAAGCATTTCACCTTCTATGCTAGTATCTGCAACACGAACATGTGTAGGAAGTCCCCTATGAACAAGAGTTAGAGTTTATGTATCAGTCATACATTTTAAGATAATTCATTTTATTTGATTATTATAGCAGCTTCCTCCCCTTAATTCCTACTATAAAGACATTTTGTAATAATCTGAAAAAGTATTTCCCACAGCAATTCTGTACAAAACACCAACCCTCTCATTTGAGATCATCATCAAGGAGGTATGTCTTTGAATGTAAAATTAAACATTCTTTAACTTGAAAGTTTTAAGTCCATTTCTACCATCGTATTCTACCACCAATATGAAAATTTATCTACTTATAAAAGTGATGAGTTTCTTACAATGACTAACACTGGCAAAATTTATCTTTATCTCTAGAAAATGCTTCTGGAAGAGGTGACTGGAGTTTGAGTGCTAACTTGGTGATATGTACAGGATTGTGGTAACTTCATTCTAACGTCTATTTGTAAACATTTCAGCTTGCTCTTGAAAATCTGACTGCTGCATCTTTGCACACTACTATGTCTACTGAACAATTTCTTAAATTGAAACTTTTTGTGGATGAAGGAGAAAGGAGATGTGTTGAAATATAATAAAGATGTAATTATGAACTGGTCTAGCAGTAGTATGCTATGTTGCTATGTAGGAATTCAGGTAGGGTTTCTGAGCTCATGTCATGTCCTGGGACAACAAATATTGAGTACATTTAGAAGCAGTAGTCCTTCTCCCAAGAGCTAAGTGTTGAGCAGAGCAAACACTTCTAGATGTTCCAGGAGTAGTGTTCCTCAGATCTGGATTTTTGGGGGTGGGAATGGGAAAATTTGGGGCAGATAGTTTTTGGAGAGAAAAACCACTAAGCATCCTTGAAAGACTCCCCACCACCACAAAAAAGTGACATTTTCATTGGCTAAACATATAAACAGGACTCCCAAAACCAAGATTTTGCTTCAAAACAGACATTAATGGCAATGTATAGATACATTTTGTCAAACATCACTGCTTATCCCTCATCATTATTTCATGAGCAAACAGAAGGATGCTGATTAAGTTACTATAGTAGGCTTTATAAAGACAAAAATTAATGAATAAAAAAAAAGCTGCACTTACAGAGAACCAGCTTGCCTTAAAATACTGGAGTCTTCATCTTCAAGAACTGAGGGACACATCCTCTTGTTCTGTAAAAGGAACAAATTGTACTGTGATGAAGTGGTAATATATAGATTGTTACAAAACTCTAGCAGAGTTAGGAGTTAAAGGGACACCATGACCTTGAAAAATCACATTTCTGCCTGAAAATTTTGTACCTATATTACATGTAACACACATTACTATAATTGATAAAAATGAGCATAGAATTTTCAGTTTGTTTGCTTTCACATTTGACAGCTTCTTGTGGATGGTTAATTTCACTGTTTCTCTCTTATTGAAAAAAACCTCAGACTTCAAACAGAGAAGCCTTTAATTTTTTTTTATAATAACTTAAAAAAATAGGATACACGATTTAAAGATACTAGAATATCAAAATTAATTCGGAAAAAATTGTGTGTGTTCTTTTAAGACAGAATTTTCTTCTTGGTTATAAATTCAGTTTAATACTGTGCCATCTTTTACAAACCCCTTTTGTTAAAGCTTGTTATACAAGTTGTCAGCCTAGAAATGTATATTTTTAAACAACAAATTGTTTAATATTAAAAGGTATTTTAGTAATCAAGTAATTAGAATAAATGATGACTGATTTCAATGCTTTTCCTTCCAGCTTTTGGACAACAGGAAAGCTGCAAACATGATAAGCCAAATGTGGCACTAGATTTTTTTAAACAGATCATGCCTTTAGGATGATTGTGGAGGGAAAGTGATGAAGAATTTGTCACAAAAAATAAAGCAAACTGTCAAAAAATGTGAATTCAGGTGGGCAAGTTTTCAAAGTTGGAGACAGGCACCCGGGAGGGGGAAAAAAAAATAGCGTGCATATAGTCTGTGCCTACATACTTTTTCTGAAACTGGAAATCTGATAAATACCTGTGCGTACACGTATAAGACCAAGGTTTTATAGCATACATGCTGTATCTTACTTGGAAAATTTAGCTGAAAGTTTAAAATTTACCTAATAAGTGACAATTTTCTGAGAATGAAGATTTAGAAAAACCTAGAATCCAAAGGGATATGTAGTATCCCTCCAGATACCAATTTTAGAAAAGTCAAACTGAAAATGTGGGAATAAAATCTTGACTGCTATGTTATTGTAATAGTTAGTAGTTCTATAAACTTGTAAAAAATAGTCATAACAGATTGCCATCCATTTTTAATAACTGTTCATATCCTCTTGGATAATAGGATTTAAGTATTTGGCAAAAATATCTCTTAAAATGGGATAAAGGAAGAAAAACATACACTGAATATGTATTAAATATGCAAGAAACAGTCTTAAGTAATTGCATATCTTTAATTACTGTACTTCCTTATCACCTTATCCTCTGCACTGTTTCTTTTTGCAAAGGATTTTGAGATCTACAGGTGAAAAGTGCTGATAAAGAGTTAAGAATTATTATTTTGTTTGTAGATGATAAGTTCTGCCTCATATCTACAATTACACTGTAAGCGCCGCAGGGCAATGACTGTCTAGCTTATCTGTCTAAAAAACATCTAACATTCTGTGGGTGCTGAATTAATAATTGAGGGGGGGGGATATTTTGTAAACACCAAAAGTGACTTAGGAACACAGGTCCCACTGAAAGCTAATGGGACTTATGCTAAGTCACTTTTAAAAAACCTATCCAAGAACCAAAAAAACCCACAATGCACAAAAATACATGCAAATCTAAGAAAAATATAGGCTGGACTTACAAGATCAGTGGAACACAAATCCTGAGCTGGACCAAGAAGATCAGCTGTATCGAGCAGGTTTTGAACAACTTTAGAAATAATCTTGCTCAAGATCAATGATCTGGTCTAATGGAAGGAGAAGAGCAAACAATTTTACTCCAATTCTATTCGAAATAAGCAATGTAAAACACTCTCATACTATTAGGTTACTTCTCTCTTTTTTAAGTGCACCATGTGTACTATGCTATACAAAGAAAAGAGACAATAACCAAACAGAAAAGAATCAGTTACAGCTTGCAGAAGAAAAGTACATTTTTTTCATTCAAAAAAAAAATTAGTTTCACAATATTTGGGGTTTTCATATTTTCACTGAAAACCCAAAATCAAAATTTTTTTAACAGGAGGAAAAAAATGTCCTGACTTGCTCTATTAATGCTGGTGCTTAGGTAAGTACCTTTATAAATATGTATGAAGTTGAATAGTATTAAAAGGGGAGGGGAAAAACAGAAAAGTAAAAGATATTTAGACAGCTAGGAAATACCCGAAACCATTATAACAATTAGAGCTGGCTGAAAGTGAATTTCTGGTTTGGGAGAAATGTGGACATTTTTAATTGTTTTTAATTCTGGTTTTCTTTGGAATAAAATTTTCTTTTTGAAATTTCCACAAACTAGAAATTTAAAAAAATAAATAATTTTAGAAACACCAGTACATATGGTGGTTCTAAAACAGAGTATGTTCCTGGAACCCAGGGCCTGCTGCCTTAAATTGACATGATTCTTGTCATTTTCACCTTGCTGAAGATGTTTCAGTCAACATCTTCCAGAGTCTGCTGCTCTGGGGCAGCCCTACCATGAAGTCCAGGGTTTCCAGATTCCTGGGCCAGCTAGAGAATTTGGAAGTGGTGAGGTTGCCTGGTCAGAGCAGTCCACATGCCACAGCAGTCCCAGAGCTGTGGACCCTGGAAGCTATTCCCAGGACTTCAAGGCTCTGTCACAGGTAGCATTGAAATACTAACATGGCACGCTGCGCTGAAGCTTTGGACCCTAGAAACTTGAGGTTCCCGTCCATGGGGCAGCCCACTCTGATGGGGCTCCCTTGGAGCCATGGATCCTGGAAGCCATTAGGTCCATGACTCTTGGACAGTCTGCATGGCAAGGCTGACCTGGAGCTGTGGATCCTTTAGAAACCCAGGGGCAGTCCACATGACAGGACTGCCACAGACCCTGGAAGCTAGGGCTACCAGCATCCCGATAAGCTGGGTTTCATTGGAACTCTGCCTGTGATTTGATGAAAGTTCACTGAAATTGTACCATCTGCAAACCTTTTGTGTTCAAGGAATCAGTGTTTTCCAACTGAACTGTTTTGTCAGAAGTTTTCTAACAATGGCTAAGGAGACGATTTAGTCACGGAGGTCACAGATTCACCTCCGTGACTTCTTCGATTTCAGCCCCTGCTATGGCCGCCAGCTGCTGTGGCTGGAGCTATCAGCCCCCATAGGTTATTTTTATAAAAGTCATGGACAGGTCATGGGCTTCCATGAATTTTTGTTTATTGCCCGCAACCGGTTCATGACTTTTACTAACAATAACTGAGACAAAAATCTTAATCTTAACAATAGTTTTTGATAACTCATTCAAATTGAGTTAGATGTGTAAAACAAGCTCATGGATTGAAAGGTAGCCAAGTAACCATAAATGGGTGGTGATAAACAAAATATCGAAGTGTGGAAAGAGATGAGAGAGATATATCACAAGGACGGGTTACCTTTAATTGGAGTTGCAGGGTGCTAAGCACTTCTGAAAAGTCAGGCCATTTATATAGGTGCCTAAATAAGGATTTAGGAGCCTAATTTCAGACACCTATTTTTGAAAATCCTGACCTTAGTTTTTGAAATCCTTTCACAGATGTATACACTTTGGAGCCAGATTCCATCTAATAAATAAATGTGGTTCCAACTGATTTTAACAGGAGCCCTTCACAGTGGGCACAATTCAGCTCTTGGTGTTGCATTTGATTTTTATGCACAGATGATTTATTTTCAACATTTCTAATTAAAACTGAAGTACTGATTGTTGTTTAAGTTTGACTGAAACTGAAGTACATTGATCACGCAAGTATATCTTCCAAAGAAAGTGTTTAAGTTAATCACTGATTCAGCTCATGATGTTGGAAAGCACTGTTTCTGGTTCCATCAACAAAAAGGTTTTGTGAAACATATGTACAAGAAATTTTCGCCATGCAGAACTTCAGCAAATTCTAAACTAAGTTTTAACCCAGGTAGGACTTTCAGGCTGGGAAGAATGATGAAAAAAAAGGAAGGGAAAGGTTCAGTTTAAACATTTACTAGTAAATCTTTCCCTACTGAAAATCCCCCCAGTAAGAGTTGGATTAAACAGTTGATTTTGAGAGTTGCTGAGCACCCCTCATCTTGAATGGATTTCTACTAAAATTGTGGCTGCTGCACACCTCTCAGAATCAGGCCCTAAAACTGTTATTGTCTATTACAGTGTTTCCCAAACTTGGGACGCCGCTTGTTCAGGGAAAGCCCCTGGCAGGCTGAGTCGGTTTGTTTACCTGCCGTGTCCACAGGTTAGGCCAATCACGGCTCCCACTGGCCACGGTTTGCTGCTGCAGGCCAATGGGGGCTGCAGGAAGCAGCGCAGGCCAAAGGAGGGGCTTTCCCTGAACAAGCAGCATCCCAAGTTTGGGAAACACTGGTCTATTATCAGGGATTTTGACACCGATCTTGCAAAGATTCAGGCATATGCTTGCCTCTATCCATTTTAAGTAGGCCTATTGCCTTGAATGGGGCTATTCAGTACGTAAAACTTTGCAGTATTAAAGCCTTTCAGAGTTCAATCTATTTCTTACTAGAATAGAAAGATGTAATTGCAATGAAAATACCTCAACAGGTTCTTTTGCTTGCTGTGAGTTAAGATTTCTTTGTAAAACAAATATCTGAAACTTCAGAGACTGATACTCTTTCTTTAAATGCAGAATGATATCTTGGGCTTCTTTTGTTTTGGCTTTTTCCTCTTGCAAAGCTAGAGCTAGTGCTCGATTGTTTGCTTGCAAGCTTTTCAGTTGCCCAGAACTGTTGGCTGTAAGAAAATAAACAATACTTAGAAATGATAAAAACCAAGCTTATGGAAAAATTGTGAAACAAAATAGTAAAGCATCTTACTTGCTATTTTGCATTTTATAGGCAAGACCTGGTTTGTTTTACCCAACTTTGCCCATTTTTGATTTCTTTTCTCTTTCATTCGTTCTTTTATGTCTTCCAGACTGTCCTTAAAGGGCCTTTTCAAGCACTTTTCTCCACCCATCTTCTACCTAAGGAAATGTAAGTGCAAAGAACTGATTAAAATATTTCAGAATATGTACTTGCAAGCAGCCGTTTACAGGACTGCACTATGAAAAAATCCATTCTAGCTGAATCAGTTTTACAAATGAGTTCAGATAATAGATTCCTCACCACAGACACAGCTATATTTATAAGATGTGAGATTTAGCACCGTTATTAAGAGCTAAATGTAGTTAACACACTTTAGGAGATACTTGAAAAACAGTGACTTACAGCTTCACTATGTTGCTTGATTGAACTGGAACTTTCCACCTGAAAATGTTGTGCCTACTATTGTTACAAATAATGCCTGAGAGTAATAGAGAGAGGGTTTTTTTTGTTTTTGTTTGTGTTTGTTTGCATTTGACAGCAATAAGAACAGCCATACTGGGTCAGACCCAAGATCCATCTAGCCCAGTATCCTGTCTTCCAACAGTGGCCAATGCCAGTGCCCCAGAGGGAATGAACAGAACAGGTAATCATCAAGCGATCCATCCCCTGTCGGCCATTCCCAGCTTCTGGCAAACAGAGGCTAGGGACTCTATCCCTGCCCATCCTGGCTAATAGCCATTGATCGTCCTATCCTCCATGAATTTATCTAGCTCTTTTTTTTGGAACCCTGTTGTAGTCCTGGCTTTCACAACATCCTCTGGCAAGGATTTCCACAGCTTGACAGTGTGTTGTGTGAAAAAAATACTTCCTTTTGTTTGTCTTAAACCTGCTGCCTATTAATTTCATTTGGTGACCCCTAGTTCTTGTCTTATGGGAAGTAGTAAATAACACTTCCTTTTTTATTTTCTCAATTGTGTAAAGTCAACTTTACTGTTTTGTTGATGGTTAATTACATTATTCATGAACTGCTCTGGGGGAGCTCAAGAGTACAGCTTTTCAAATAACTGATTATTCAACTAACTGAGAGGACAGGTCAGAAAAGTTGAAAAAAAATCAGATTGGGTTGAACCAAAATTGAAGAATTCCAATCTTGTTGGTAAAATTGACAAAGTCACTTCCTGATTGAACTAAACATTTTGTTTCTGGACATTTTTAAAAGGCTAGATTCACAATGGAGGAGGAGGAGGCAGCAGTGATGACTTGAATAACCATTGAGTTAGAGTATGATGATAGCCTGGTGGTTAGAACACTCACCTGAAAGTTGTGAGACCCATTTTCATGTTCCTGCTTCAGGGAGGGGGGAACAAAACATGGTCTCCCACATACTGGATGAGTTTTCCTAACCATAGGGCTAAAAGCGATAGGAGACAGCATTTCCTCCTCTGGCTGTTTTGTGAATGGTACCAGACTCCTCTTGTGAGTCTAACCCTGCCCCCACACCAATAAAAAAATTGAGGGGTCCAAATTATTAGTATCAAAGTCATGGATAGTATTGGGGCAACTGAAACAGCATATTTAACCAAATAAATTATTTGTCCAAAACGCTTTGCCCAGCTCTACTCATGAGTGCTCTTTCCTGGGCTCTAAAGGTATGTCTACGCTGCAGTTAAACATCTGCAGCTAGTCCAGGTCAGCTAAATTCAGGTTCATGGGGCTCAGGCTAAGGCAGTGGTCTCCAAACTATGGGGGCACAGAGGAACATTTGGGGGGAGGGAGGTGGCCTGGGGGGCTCAGGCCAGCCCTCACAGGGGGTGGGGAGGAGGTACCACCCAGCTCTGCTCTGCCCCCAGCTCCTGGCCATGGTTCCGCTCCCAGCCTCGCCCCCAGCCTCTGTCTCCGGGCTTAGGCCCTGCTCCCAGCCACAGCCGCAACCTCACCTCCAGCCCCGAGTGCAGCTTCGCTCCCGGCCCCAGCCTCAGGATGCAGCCCTGCTGTCAGCCCTGGCTCCTGACTGCAGCTCCTGGGGGTGGGGGATACAGACAGATCACATTACAGGTAAGGGGAGAATGCAATGTAAAGTTTGGAGACCATTGGGCTAAGGGGTTGTTTAATTGCAGTGTAACGTTCAGCCTAAGCTCTGGGACCCTCCCCCCTCACGGGTACCCCAGGAGTACATCTATATTGAAAAAAAAACCACTGGCTGTCAGTTTCAGAGCTTGGGTCTACAGTCTTTGGCTCAGGCTATGGCACTAAAAATAGCAGTGTAGACATTCCTGCTTGGCCTCTGAAACCCAGCAAAGTGAATGGGTCTGAGGCCAGAGCTGGAACAACAACATTGCTATTTTTAGCACCAGAGTACAAACCCAAGCCTGTAGACCTGGGCTCTAGGCTCACTGCTATGGCAGGAGGGATTTTTTTTATTTGTTTTTTTGTTGTGGTGGCGGTGATTTTTTTTTCCTCTTGTAGATGTACCCTAAAAGAGAGTGGTAGAGTAAAACTGAAAAAGCAGCCTATGGCTCTTATGTGTGCTTATGATCAGTGAAGCTGAGCACAGTTGGTGGTGGTCTTATGAGAGTAAAGGTTTTCCTCCTGTCTCCCATTTAAAAAATGAGGGCATACTAGTTAAAGTGCATGATCAGAAAATTGATTTTTTTCAAAAATTAGTCAATTAAAAAGCACTGACAGTGCCTCTTTACGCATGAGAGAGAAACCTGCAGTGGGCCAGGAGGCCAGAGGAGCTGCCAGCTTTGGTTAATTTTCTCCAAAGGGTATAGCTACAATGCATGGTAAACCCCATCTGTGGGACACAGGCTTTCAGAGTTTGTGTTTCCAAACCCACACTTGAGTGTCCACATTGCAGTGTACACCTGGCTTCACAATTTCTGGACCTGGGTCTCACAACCATGCTAGTGCATCCATCCTGCATTACACAGACCTTTTGACTCCGGTCTGCAGCTTGACCTGCAACCACACACTTCAAAACGGCAGGGCTTGGATCGGCGTCACACAGGGGCACCCGGGCTCTGCCCCAGTAGAGTGCTCAGACCTCAGGCCAGCTTGATTTGTGTGGACGGAGGAGACTTGGGCTAGTCAGAGCCGGGTTCAGTGCGCGGCGCCGGGTAACCACCCCCAAAGCTAGAGGGGAGCCTGGAGTCCCCAGGAAGCAGCCCCCGTGTGTCTAAGAGGGGCTCGGCGCGCAGGACCCCTTCCTTCTCAGGGCACCGAGGCAGCTGTGGAAGAGACCAAGGGCCCTGGGCAGCGGCGCACGCCGCAAGCGCCCATCACAGCCCGGCCCCGCTGCGCCGCGACTCCCCACGCGCTCCCGGGGCCAGGCGTGAGGGCGGGCCACGAGCCGGGACGGGACGCGCTACAACGACCAGGCTACGTCTCCGCGGCGGGCCGAGTTTTACACGCCCCGCCAACTCGCTTCCCCCACGGGCCCTACGCGGCCCGGGCAGAGACTAGAGCTACGGCCTACCCGTGGGGATACAGGAAGCGAAACCCCAGGCCGCCGCCGCCGCCCCTCCCGCATCGGGCCCCATCCCCCTGCCATTGCCCCGCATACCGGCCGCCGCTTCTTGCTCACTCGCGCGCTCTCGTTTATCTCCGAATCTGACCTCAACGGACTCCGGCGCTTAGACCGTTGGTCTCCTTCCTCGCTTCCGGAATCTTCCTAGTTCGAAATTCTCCGCTTCCTCCGCCCATTGGCTGGACGTCCCGCGACAAGCTGTGCGTGACGTCATCGCGCAAATGGGTGCGGCGAAAGTGCCAATGTTGCTGTTATCATCCGGGTTCTTCTGCTCCGCTGCTGTCACCTGTTGCTGCCCCGCCCCTTGGTTGAGTACGGCCTCCTCGGTGCTCCTAAGAGCCTCGCGGCCACAGCTACGTACGATATACGGTGGAGTCCCACGCGGGGGCGGCCGGCGCTTCAAGGTGGCTGCGCCTGCGCCACAGGCCTGGCACCAACAGCTACTGACAGAGCCTAGCCCGCACATGGCTCACTGGAGCTCCTGCCCCCTCAGTACCCACCCTGCAGCCCGCCAGACCCTCCTGGTCCTGCCCTACGCTCTCTCCAAATCCTCCCTGTCCTGCCCTGTCTCCCCAGTACCCAACCCTGCACCCCACCAGACCCTCCCTGTCCTCCCTACCCCCTCTCCAAATCCACCCTGCCCTGCCCCCTCAGCTCTGCCCCATTCCAGACCCTCTCTGCCCTGCACTGCCCTGTGTCCCTCCGGACCCTCTCTGCCCTGCCCCCAGTCCTACCCTGTGCCCCTCCAGACCTGCCCTGCCCCCAGTCCTGCACCCTTCCAGATCCTCTACGCCCTGCCGGTACCCCTCCCTGCCCTGCATTTCTCCAGATCCTTTCTGCCCTACCCTGCACCCCTCTAGACCTTCCCTGCCCAGCCTCCAGCCCTCCCCCACACCCCTCCAGGTCCTCCCTGCACTGTACCCACACTCCTACCCACCAACACCAGTAGCCAGCCATGCCCTAAACACCCCCAGCAGATCCGCCCTGCCCTATGTATTCAGACACTCTCCTGATCCTATCTTCCCTGAAAGCTTACACACACCAGTACCCTGTCTTACACACACACCCCAGCTCCAGATCTCCCTGCCCTACTGTAAACAGATGTGCCCTCCAGATCCTTCCTGCCCCGTCTGCACATTCACACATCCGCTCCAATTCAATTTTGCCCTGCACACACACCAGTATGCATCCGTGTCCTGCCCACTCAGATCCCCTCCAGTTCCTCTCTGCCCTGCACACATACTCTTGCCTTTTACCTTTTAAACCACACTGCTATCTTTCCCCTCTGACTTGCACCTGTCCCCCCTTCCATATTCCCCATCCTGTGGCTGTACACACACACACCAACAACCTCCAGCTTCCCTTTGACCGTGTGCAGGAATCATCTACCACCCCCCTATATATACTTATACAAATATACTGCTTGTCACAGTACCCCTCTGCTCCTTGCTTCATAGGAGGCCACCTACTTCTCTGAGGGCAGCCTACTGGGAACAGTGGGAGGAAGTGGCCATATTTTCTAAGGATAGCCTATAACAGTAGTGCCTTTGAGAAAAAATGGGAGATAGGACCCATTTTGAAAGAGGGCAGTTCTCAGTGAATATCTCTGAAGAATAAAAATTTTGTGGGTCAGCCCCTGCTGAAGGGTAGATTTTCAGTTATGAAGACTAATGGAAAAAATAATCATTGTTATTTAACTTTCATCACACTCCACAGTCCATTCCTGCAGAATGAGATAATGTCTTTGATTACATCCTTTTGTGAGATCTGGGCTTGCTCACTTGTTTAGCTTTAAGCTGTTTCTTGAGCTGTAGAGGGCTGGTAACTTCTGATCTATTAAATGCAAAATGGAATACAAATGAATGATAACACATCAGTAATGGAGCAGGTAATTCCCATCCTGGTAATAAGTATATTGTTGCACACAACCAAAGAGAAGTCTGAGTCTGTTCCACTTGATTTTTTTCTAGAAGGTATTTTACAATGACTGTGTTTTTCTGTTTGCCCATTTGCTTGTAGATACAGGGACTATAAATTGTGTGACAGAAAATCACCACTATATTCAAACTGTTGGAATTTTTGTGAATTGTGTATTGTTGGATATCAGCTTCTCATATATTCAGGTTGAATTACTGTCAAGGTTCCTCCCCCACTCTGAACTCTAGGGTATAGATGTGGGGACCTGTATGAAAAACCTCCTAAGCTTATCTTTACCAGCTTAGGTCAAAACTTCCCCAAGGTACAAAATATTCCACCCTTTGTCCTTGGATTGGCCGCTACCACCACCAAACTAATACTGGTTACTGGGGAAGAGCTGTTTGGACGTCTTTCCCCCCAAAATACTTCCCAAAACCTTGCACCCCACTTCCTGGACAAGGTTTGGTAAAAAGCCTCACCAATTTGCCTAGGTGACTACAGACCCAGACCCTTGGATCTTAAGAACAATGAACAATCCTCCCAACACTTGCACCCCCCCTTTCCGGGGAAATGTTGGATAAAAAGCCTCACCAATTTGCATAGGTGACCACAGACTCAAACCCTTGGATCTGAGAACAATGAAAAAGCATTCAGTTTTCTTACAAGAAGACTTTTAATAAAAATAGAAGTAAATAGAAATAAAGAAATCCCCCCTGTAAAATCAGGATGGTAGATATCTTACAGGGTAATTAGATTCAAAAACATAGAGAACCCCTCTAGGCAAAACCTTAAGTTACAAAAAAGATACAGACAGAAATAGATATTCTATTCAGCACAGTTCTTTTCTCAGCCATTTAAAGAAATCATAATCTAACACGTACCTAGCTAGATTACTTACTAAAAGTTCTAAGACTCCATTCCTGGTCTATCCCCGGCAAAGACAGAATATAGACAGACACACAGACTCTTTGTTTCTCTCCCTCCTCCCAGCTTTTGAAAGTATCTTGTCTCCTCATTGGTCATTTTGGTCAGGTGCCAGCGAGGTTACCTTTAGCTTCTTAACCCTTTACAGGTGAGAGGAGCTTTCCCCTGGCCAGGAGGGATTTCAAAGGGGTTTACCCTTCCCTTTATATTTATGACATGCCCCCCAAACCTCAACTAGGGTGAAACACTGGCTGGGATTTCTTCCTGGAGCTCTAGGAAAAACAGAGTTAATAAGACACATGCATCTCTAAATATACTACCAAGTACATAAAGACTAACAATATTTTCTACATCTCAAGGACGATTTTAACCAGTTGATTCTGGGAAACTTTCACGGGAGAGTGCATCAGCCACTTTGTTAGAAGCTCCTGAGATGTGTTGGATGTCGAAATCAAAATCTTGGAGAGCTAAACTCCACTGAAGAAGTTTTTTGTTAGTTTCTTTGACGGTGTGAAGCCACTTCAGTGCAGCATGGTCGGTTTGCAGGTGGAAACGCCGTCCCCAAACATATGGGCGTAGCTTTTCCAGAGCGTAGACAATGGTGTAACATTCTTTTTCAGTGACTGACCAGTTGCTTTCCCTCTCAGACAGTTTTTTGCTGAGAAACACTACAGGGTGGAATTCTTGATCAGGTCCTTTCTGCATTAAAATTGCTCCCACACCACGCTCGGACGCATCTGTGATTACTAGGAATGGTTTGTCAAAGTCTGGGGCCCTTAGTACAGGGTCAGACATGAGGGTCGCTTTAAGCTTGTTAAAGGCCTTCTGACACTTTTCGGTCCACTGAACAGCATTTGGCTGTTTCTTTTTGGTTAGGTCTGTCAGTGGGGCAGCGATTTGGCTGTAGTGCGGTACAAATCGTCTGTAATAACCGGCCAAGCCTAAGAAGGATTGAACCTGTTTCTTTGACTTTGGGACAGGCCACTTTTGGATAGCATCCACTTTGGCCTGTAGGGGGCTGATAGTTCCTTGACCCACCTGGTGTCCAAGGTAAGTCACTCTGTTTAGGCCTATTTGACACTCCTTAGCCTTGCCTCCCTTATGTGCTCAAGGACTTTTTGTAGATGTTCCAGGTGGTCTGCCCAGGAATCCAAAAATATGGCCACATCGTCAAGGTAGGCGACTGCATATTCTCCTAATCCCACTAGGAGACCATCTACAAGTCTTTGGAAAGTGGCGGGTGCATTTCGCAGCCCGAAAGGGAGTACATTAAATTCATACAGCCCGAGATGTGTGGTGAAGGCTGACCTTTCCTTGGTAGATTCATCTAGCGGTACCTGCCAGTACCCCTTGGTTAAGTCCAAGGTAGAGATGAACTGGGCCCATCCCAGTTTCTCTAATAGTTCATCTGTGCGTGGCATTGGAAAGTTGTCTGGGCGAGTTACAGCATTTAGCTTATGGTAGTCCACGCAAAAACGTATTTCCCCATCTGGTTTGGGAACTAGAACCACTGGAGATGCCCATGCACTTTCAGAGGGGGTGGATTACACCCATCTGTAAAATATCCTGGATCTCCCGTTCTATAGCAGTTTTAGCTTGAGGAGACTCCCGGTAAGGTTGGACTCTAATTGGGTGAGCATTACCTGTGTCAATGGAGTGGTATGCCCGTTCAGTCAGTCCTGGGTCCTGGTTCAGTCAGTCCTTGGCTGAGAACGTTGGCGCGTAGCTAGTGCACAGCTGGATCTGCTGTCGCTGCATACGCCAAAGGGTCATGGAGAGGTTCACCTCTTCCACACCACCAGCACATTTCCCTTCGTAGTAGACACCTTCAGGCCACTCAGCGTCGTCTCCTCCCTGGGATGTAAACTGACAAACCTTTAATTCTCTGGAATAAAAGGGCTTTAGAGAATTAATATGGTACACCTTAGGCTTTCGGTTGGAGGTGGGGAATGCTATGAGATAATTAACAGCTCCCAGGCGCTCCTGGACCGTGAATGGCCCTTCCCACGATGCTTCCATTTTATGTGCCTGGAGCGCCTTTAAGACCATGACCTGGTCTCCTACTTTGAAGGAACGCTCTCTGGCATGTTTATCATACCAGGCTTTTTGCTCTTTTTGAGCATCCTGTAAGTTTTTTCTAGAAAGGGCTAAAGAGGTTCGGAGGGTGTTTTGTAGGTTGGTTACAGAGTCCAGAATGTTAGTTCCTGGAGAAGGTGAAAATCCCTCCCATTGCTGCTTCACCAACTGCAATGGCCCCTTAACCTCACGGCCATATACAAGTTCAAATGGGGAAAACCCTAAACTGGGATGTGGTACCGCTCTGTAGGCAAAGAGCAACTGCTGCAACACTAGGTCCCAATCATTGGAGTGCTCATTTACGAATTTACGTATCATGGCCCCCAAAGTTCCATTAAACTTCTCCACCATGCCATTTGTTTGATGGTGGTAAGGAGTGGCAACCAAGTGATTTACCCCATGAGCTTCCCAAAGGTTTTTCATAGTTCCTGCCAGGAAATTAGTCCCTGCATCTGTGAGGATGTCGGAGGGCCAACCTACCCTGGCAAAAATGTCTGCTAATGCCTGGCACACACTTTTAGCCCTGGTGTTGCTTAGAGCTACTGCTTCCGGCCATCAGGTGGCAAAATCCATGAAAGTCAGTATGTACTGCTTTCCTCTGGCTGTCTTTTCCGGAAAAGGACCCAGAATATCCACAGCTACTCGCTGAAATGGAACTTCAATGATGGGGAGTGGCTGGAGAGGGGCTTTGACCTGGTCTTGGGGTTTTCCCACTCTTTGGCACACCTCACAAGACTGGACATAGGTAGAAACATCCTTGCCCATTCCCTCCCAGTGGAATGACCCCCCCCCAAACGGTCTTTGGTCCTGTTCACCCCAGCATGGCCACTAGGGTGATCATGGGCTAAGCTCGAGAGCTTGGCCCGGTATTTAGTTGGAACTACCAACTGTCTCTGAGGATGCCAGTCTTCCTCGTGTCCCCCAGAAAGAGTTTCCTTGTATAAAAGTTCTCTTTCTACAACAAATCTGGATCGATTAGAAGAGCTGAGAGGCGGTGGGTTGCTCGGTGCCGCTGTCCAAGCTCTCTGGAGGCTTTCATCTGCTTCCTGTTTGGTCTGGAACTGTTCCCTTGATGTTGGAGACATCAGTTCCTCATGGGATTGTGGACCTAGGCTTGGTCCCTCTGGAAGCGATATAGGGGATGGAGCTGTTTCTGTTGACTGTGAACCGCTCTCCGCTGGTGCACTATGTTGGGATTCAGGCTCCGGCTGAGCCTCTTGTGTAGGGTTATCGGCTGCTGCCAGTTCAGGTTCGGTGGGGCCCTCTGGTGTTGAGGTTGCAAGTACTGGATTCAGTGCTGACACTGGGTCTGGTGTTGGTTGTTCGGCTGGTTCCGGTTCTGGGACTGGTTCCATCTGGGTCTCTGGGATGGGATCCACTACTGCTGTTGCAGACATTGGCCTGGGGTCCGGGTCCATCACCTCTGACTGGGTCCTGATAGAAGTTTCCGGAACAGAGCTAGGCCTCACGGCTTGTTTAGCCTGGCTGCGGGTGACCGTTCCCACCCTCTTGGCCTGCTTCACATGATTGGCCAAGTCTTCCCCCAACAGCATAGGGATGGGATAATCATCATAGACTGCAAAAGTCCACGTTCCTGACCAGCCCTTGTACTGGACAGGCAACTGGGCTGTAGGCAAATTGAAAGAGTTGGACTTGAAGGGTTGAATCGTCACTTGGATCTCTGGGTTGATTAAATTGGAGTCCACTAAGGAAGCATGGATAGCTGACACTTGTGCTCCGGTGTCCCTCCATGCGGTGACCTTCTTCCCGCCCACACTCACAGTTTCCCTCCGCTCCAAGGGTATCTGGGAGGTATCTGGGCCTGTGGACCTCTGGTGTGATTCCGGTGCAATGAACTGTAATCTGTTGGGGTTCTTGGGGCAGTTGGCCTTTACATGCCCCAGCTCGTTACACTTAAAACATCGTCCAGCTGACGGGTCACTGGGGCGAGGTGGGTTGCTGGAGAATGGGGTGGTGGGACGATAAGGGGTCTGGAGGGTTCTTTGGGAGGTAGGTGGGGCCTTGGGTGGCCCCCGGTAATAGGGTGTGGTCTGGGATGGTCCCTTCTGGTCTCCGCTCCAACTGCGACCAGTTTTCTTCTTCTCTGCCACCTCCACCCATCTGGCTCCAATCTCTCCTGCCTCGATTACAGTTTTGGGCTTCCCATCTAGGATGTATCTTTCTATTTCCTCAGGAACACCCTCTAAGAATTGTTCCATTTGCATTAGGAAAGGCAAATTTACTGGAGATTCAACACTTGCTCCTGATATCCAGGCATCCCAATGTTTCACAATGTGGTAGGCATGTCGGGTAAATGACATGTCTGGTTTCCACGTTAGGGCTCTGAACCTCCGACGAGACTGCTCGGGTGTTATCCCCATTCTGACTCTCGCCTTGGATTTAAACAGTTCATACTTGTTCATGTGTTCTTTAGGCATTTCAGCTGCCACCTCAGCTAAGGGTCCACTGAGCTGCGGCCTCAGCTCTACCATGTATTGGTCAGTAGAGATGTTGTACCCAAGGCAGGCCCTTTCGAAGTTTTCTAGGAAAGGCCTCAGTATCATCGCCTGCCTTGTAGGTGGGGAACTTTCTGGGATGGGAAGTGGTACCTGGAGAAGGATTACTAGGGTTTGTTGGGATATTCTGCTGAGCCTTTATCTTCTCCATCTCCTCCACATACTTCCTCTCTTTTTCCTTCTCCTCCAGTTCTTTGTCCCTTGCTTCCATAGCTCTCCTGTGAGCAGCCGCTTGGTGTTGTTCTGCCTCTCTCGCTTGTTCCTTCTTCAGCCACATGAGTTCTGTCTGTCTTTCATGTTCCCTTTGTCTTTCCACCGCCTGAAATCTGGCTAATTCCAGCTTGTGTCGAGCCATGGATTTTGTCATTCTAACCTCTCTGTTTTAACTAACTTTACGCCCAAGGTTTAGAAATAAACAAAACTTGGCTGTAAAATTTTGCTGTGCTGGAATAGAATACCTATTCTCTGATAGTGATTGTCAGCCTACAGAAAAAGACAATTCCCTTGTCTCTGCTCTGGGCCCAAATCAAAGCAAAAAACCTCCAACTACTTGGAAACCTGCTTACCAGCAGCCCAACGGAAAAAAAAAATTTCCTTTTCAAACCTGTGCTCCTTGTAAAACAAAAAAATCAAAATCCTAAAAAAAACCCCCTGCCACTTTTGTCTCCAGGCAAATGGGTAGAACACCCCCCTCCCATTTACTTTTAGGGAAAAAAAAAACAAAACCTCTGGGTTGGAAGACTGTGAATTTCCCTGCAGGAGTTAGGTTTCAGAGTAACAGCCGTGTTAGTCTGTATTCGCAAAAAGAAAAGGAGTACTTGTGGCACCTTAGAGACTAACCAGTTTATTTGAGCATAAGCTTTCGTGAGCTACAGCTCACCTCATCGGATGCATACCGTGGAAACTGCAGCAGACTTTATATACACACAGAGATCATGAAACAATACCTCCTCCCACCCCACTGTCCTGCTGGTAATAGCTTATCTAAAGTGATCATCAAGTTGGGCCATTTCCAGCACAAATCCAGATTTTCTCACCCTCCACCCACCCCCACACAAACTCACTTTCCTGCTGATAATAGCCCATCCAAAGTGACAACTCTCTACACAATCTGCATGATAATTAAGGTGGGCCATTTCCAGCACAAATCCAGGTTTTCTCACTACCCACCCCCATACACACACAAACTCACTCTCCTGCTGGTAATAGCTCATCCAAAGTGACCACTCTCCCTACAATGTGCATGGTAATCAAGGTGGGCCATGTCCAGCACAAATCCAGGCTTTCTCACCCCCCCCCTTTTCCCGGGGATACACACACACACACACAAACTCACTCTCCTGCTGGCAATAGCTCATCCAAACTGACCACTCTCCAAGTTTAAATCCAAGTTTAACCAGAATGTCGGGGGGGGGGGGGTAGGAAAAAACAAGGGGAAATAGGCTACCTTGCATAATGACTTAGCCACTCCCAGTCTCTATTTAAGCCTAAATTAATAGTATCCAATTTGCAAATGAATTCCAATTCAGCAGTTTCTCGCTGGAGTCTGGATTTGAAGTTTTTTTGTTTTAAGATAGCGACCTTCATGTCTGTGATTGCGTGACCAGAGAGATTGAAGTGTTCTCCGACTGGTTTATGAATGTTATAATTCTTGACATCTGATTTGTGTCCATTTATTCTTTTATGTAGAGACTGTCCAGTTTGACCAATGTACATGGCAGAGGGGCATTGCTGGCACATGATGGCATATATCACATTGGTGGATGTGCAGGTGAACGAGCCTCTGATAGCCCCGCAACCTGAAGCAAATACTCACCAACAACCACATACCACACAACAGAACCACTAACCCAGGAACTTATCCTCGCAACAAAGCCCGTTGCCAATTGTGCCCACATATCTATTCAGGGGACACCATCACAGGGCCTAATAACATCAGCCACACTATCAGAGGCTCGTGAGATAACCTGGGGTGAGAAAACCTGGATTTGTGCTGGAAATGGCCCACCTTGATTATCATGCACATTGTAGGGAGAGTGGTCACTTTGGATGAGCTATTACCAGCAGGATAGTGAGTTTGTGTGTGTGTTTTTTGGAGGGGGGTGAGGGGGTGAGAGAACCTGGATTTGTGCAGGAAATGGCCCACCTTGATTATCATGCAGATTGTGTATAGAGTTGTCACTTTGGATGGGCTATTACCAGCAGGAGAGTGAGTTTGTGTGTGGGGGGGGTGGAGGGTGAGAAAACCTGGATTTGTGCTGGAAATGGCCCAACTTGATGATCACTTTAGATAAGCTATTACCAGCAGGACAGTGGGGTGGGAGGAGGTATTGTTTCATGATCTCTGTGTGTATATAAAGTCTGCTGCAGTTTCCACGGTATGCATCCGATGAAGTGAGCTGTAGCTCACGAAAGCTCATGCTCAAATAAATTGGTTAGTCTCTAAGGTGCCACAAGTACTCCTGCAGGAGTTAAGTACCCTGCCTCCAGGCAAAGAAAACCTGCAATTCACAAAGATAATCCCCTTTTTTCTCAACTCTGGCTCCAAAGCAGAGAGAAAACAAGCTGCTTTTCCAGCAGCTTAAAGGAAAAAAAATTTCCTTTTTAAAATCTGTATTTCTAGTTCAAAAAAATCTCAACTGGATCTCAAAATGATTTCAGGTTAATCCCACCACTATGCCACCATGTCAAGGTTCCTTCATAGAATCATAGAATATCAGGGTTGGAAGGGACCCCAGAAGGTCATCTAGTCCAACCCCCTACTCGAAGCAGGACCAATTCCCAGTTAAATCATCCCAGCCAGGGCTTTGTCAAGCCTGACCTTAAAAACCTCTAAGGAAGGAGATTCTACCACCTCCCTAGGTAACGCATTCCAGTGTTTCACCACCCTCATAGTGAAAAAGTTTTTCCTAATATCCAATCTAAACCTCCCCCACTGCAACTTGAGACCATTACTCCTCGTTCTGTCATCTGCTACCATTGAGAACAGTCTAGAGCCATCCTCTTTGGAACCCCCTTTCAGGTAGTTGAAAGCAGCTATCAAATCCCCCCTCATTCTTCTCTTCTGCAGACTAAACAATCCCAGCTCCCTCAGCCTCTCCTCATAAGTCATGTGTTCTAGACCCCTAATCATTTTTGTTGCCCTTCGCTGGACTCTCTCCAATTTATCCACATCCTTCTTGTAGTGTGGGGCCCAAAACTGGACACAGTACTCCAGATGAGGTCTCACCAATGTCGAATAGAGGGGAACGATCACGTCCCTCGATCTGCTCGCTATGCCCCTACTTATACATCCCAAAATGCCATTGGCCTTCTTGGCAACAAGGGCACACTGCTGCCTTCTCCACTCTGAACTCTAGGGTACAGATATGGGGACCTGCATGAAAAACCTCCTAAGCTTATCTTTACCAGCTTAGGTCAAAACTTCCCCAAGGTACAAAATAGTCCACCCTTTGTCCTTGGATTGGCCGCTACCACCACCAAACTAATACTGGTTACTGGGGAAGAGCTGTTTGGACGCGTCTTTCCCCCCAAAATACTTCCCAAAACCTTGCACCGCACTTCCTGGACAAGGTTTGGTAAAAAGCCTCACCAATTTGCCTAGGTGACTACAGACCCAGACCCTTGGATCTTAAGAACAATGAACAATCCTCCCAACACTTGCACCCCCCCTTTCCGGGGAAATGTTGGATAAAAAGCCTCACCAATTTGCATAGGTGACCACAGACCCAAACCCTTGGATCTGAGAACAATGAAAAAGCATTCAGTTTTCTTACAAGAAGACTTTTAATAAAAATAGAAGTAAATAGAAATAAAGAAACCCCCCCTGTAAAATCAGGATGGTAGATACCTTACAGGGTAATTAGATTCAAAAACATAGAGAACCCCTCTAGGCAAAACCTTAAGTTACAAAAAAGATACACAGACAGAAATAGTTATTCTATTCAGCACAGTTCTTTTCTCAGCCATTTAAAGAAATCATAATCTAACACGTACCTAGCTAGATTACTTACTAAAAGTTCTAAGACTCCATTCCTGGTCTATCCCCGACAAAGACAGAATATAGACAGACACACAGACGCTTTGTTTCTCTCCCTCCTCCCAGCTTTTGAAAGTATCTTGTCTCCTCATTGGTCATTTTGGTCAGGTGCCAGTGAGGTTACCTTTAGCTTCTTAACCCTTTACAGATGAGAGGAGCTTTCCCCTGGCCAGGAGGGATTTCAAAGGGGTTTACCCTTCCCTTTATATTTATGACAATTACCCATTATTGTTTACCTATTACATGGAAGTTTTTGTGTTTCTTAGTCTCTCCATTTCAAACTAGTGGGCCTGATTCTCCTATTGTTTACACAGGTTGTTGCTATTGTAACACCACTGATTTCAGTAAAAAATTGACTAGCTCACTTTGTGCATATAGATTTTACGATCTAATATGAAAATGACCTCAGATGTGAGATGGCATATTATGAAGGATCATGAGCTTTTTAGAGTTTGACATGCAATACTGTAAGCCAATTGGACATGCTAATTAGTGCTTCTTTTTCAATTTGTGAATTCACACAAGGCCAAAACAGCAGAACTCTGGCCCTTTATTTACAATTTTCTACTCTCGGTGTCCCAAATGCATGTATTTTGTCTTTTCTAATGGTACCACACAAGTTCTGCCTGTAAAGATTAAAATCTCTAGAACTCTGCCACTTAGGGCTGACACAAATATTTTGCTTTTGATCAATCAGCAGTTCATGGTTTCCAGCAATGAAGGTAATGGGGATATGAGCCCCTGGCACCCCTATATTCACCACTGTCATATAATTATAATATGTTTTGTACAAAGTATGCCTTGTGAGGTATCATTCTAAAATTCTTGATCTGCTAGACTTTAATATCTCATTGAACTGTATGTGCTATTGTTGTATGTGAAGTTATGGAGTTTGGCTATGTATGTGCTACTGAAACATGTTGTGAGGTTGAGAACACCCACAAGCAGCCTTTCAGGTACACAATAAAAAGGTCAAACAATGTTAATGGCTTTTTGAGGGAATTCACTCAAGCACAAGGATTACCCCAGGAACTGTGTACAATAGAAACCTCTTAGAGACAGCACCACACAATGCTGTTTGAACCAGATCACAGCAAAAGAGCTTTTCAGCAAGTTGGAAGAAGATATAAAAGGGAGAAATGACATCATGACTATATCTCACTCTCTCTACAACAACACACCTGAAAGTACTGGAGGAAAAAGACTGAACTGGATGGGCAGGGGTGGGAGTGCTGGTCCCACACTAAACTGATTTCTAGAATGTATATGGAAACTTGGTGGACTGCTTGTATCATCAGCCAGGGTGAGAAATTACTAATTCATAACTAATCTTCCTAGTAATTTTGGCTTAGTTTGCAGTTTTGTTTATTTACTAGGTAATCTACTTTGATAAGTTTGCCACCACTTACAATCACTTAAAAGCTACCTTTCTGTAGTTAATAAGTCTATTTTACATTTTACCTAAAACACTCTGTGTTGTTGGAAGTGCAAAGGAGATAAATCTCAGCTCATGAACAAGAGTTGGTGCACATTCACTTTCCTTAGTAGAAGTGGCAGACTGGGTAATAAATTCATACTGGTAGGGGTTTTGACTAGGACAGGACGGAAAAGCTTTGGGGTGTTAGGCTGGGGTGCTGGGAGTATTTTGGCTGTAGTTTCTCTATTGTGGGTTCATTAGTGGCTGGCCAGAGCATTCATGAACACAGCTGGGTGTGGTTCCTGCCTAGGGATGTTGGTGTGGTGGGTGCTTGCTTGGAGAGATTTGCAGCTTGTCACAATGTCACAGTGCAAGAGGGAACCCAGATTGGTGAGACAGAGGGCTCAGCTGTACCTCAGTTCCAGGCGGCACTCTGGGAGGGACTCGTCACAGGGGGTTTTTCCTGAATTCTGTCTATTACTAGTCTGTCATAGAAAAACATAGTTTGGCATTGAAGTTGTGCTTCAATTGAAAAGGAAATCTTTTCTCATTCCTAACCAACCGCTTCACTACCAGTGACTTACTGTTTTTTCAGAGAATACTGCAAAGGCATAATAATTTCTTGTCTCTTTCTACTTACTCTGCTTTTGATGGTATCCACCAAATCATTTCTGACATAACTGTAAAGAGTATGAGGAGTTATTCTAGATCTCACTTTGTTTTTAAACATCTAAATTCTATGTTCTGATAATCTTTTATTCCTTTTAACGATGACTAAGTTGTGCACATTTCTTCATCACTCATCATCTTGAGACATTTATATCTTTTTGTTACTACATGTTTAGATTGTTATAGGCTACATCTGCTATATTATTTTGTGCTATTTATAACATTTGATCCTTAAGCAGTGAATCTTTCTAGCTCAAATAACTCTTTGCTGTCAGCAATTTTATATTTTTCTCTATGGTGACTGATGCTATCTTATGTGTCTGGAGTGACCTGGATTAGTTTTTTGCTACTACATGCACTAACATGAAAAAACAGTTGTTGAAATCATCAGAGTTGGTAGGACACTAATAGATATACACCCTCACCTGAGCTTGAGCCCACTTCTGTTAAAAACCATAGAAAGACTGACTTTAATGAGAGTTGGATTAGGCCTAAATGATTTGTAAAATAATAGCCTTTTTAAAAAATTTAATGAGGTTTACCTTGGAGTTTAAAAAGTGATACCTTTATGACCAGTTAGATATTCTCTTCTAATAGGTTTTTGGAAAGTAATGAGGAGAGTTTTTGCAGTATCAAGCCTTTCTCAGAGCACATTTTCTGGTTGTTTGCATTTTTTTAAAGTCTTTTTATTAGTTTTAAAGGGGCATGATAGCTCACAGTGTATCATACAGCACAATTATATTAATAGTTTCATTTCTCACTAACTTAAACTCAATACTAGAGGCAACCAAAACCATTACATAAATGAAAAGAAAAAAAAGATGAGAAAAGATAATGCCAGTAACCGTAACCATGAGCCTGTAAACGTTCTAAATACTTCTCAGCGGAATTCCAATTTAAGTTTAGTATAGTGCTATTACCAAAGAAATTCTAAGCCCAGTCCAAGTAAAGTACTTATTTGTCAACACATTTATTATTTTTCCTTTCTAAAGAAGTGATTAAATTTGAGAAGTCAGATGGAATTTTAAAATTTTCCTTCTGATCTCATAAGTGTTGCTTTTGAGTAGGGCATGATAGGGTATATAAACTCCACACTGGACAACAAGTAGTTAAGGGGCTGCTCTTGGCTCAGGCAGCTCTTCTCCACCACAACTACAAGGCATGCACAGGCTGGAGGAGGAGCTTAAAAGGGGAGAGAGCTACTGTGTGATGCCCAGCCACAAGGAGGCGCCAGCTGTGAGTCAACCCCTTCACAACTAGTGGAGAATGCAGGCATCCTTCACACCCCTCGAGAAGGCAGGGGAAGGTAGAACAGTCAAGAGTGTCTTCTTAAGTAGATTACTAAGGACCACCAGCAGCAATAGGCAGCCCAGCAGCAGCAACTGATGGGGAAAATAACTGTCCAACAGCAACTACTAGTCTGGGATTTAGGGCACAACAACAGGAACACCAGTAAAGGCTCTGATGAAGGCTCAGGGTTTCTCTTCCAGGGACTGTAGACCTGGCCTGGTGACCCAGCCTGTGCCAGGAAACTCAAAAGATGAGCCCAGAGGCTTTCCTGGTAACGTTTAACTGAGTGGCGATGGAACCTGACCACTGGGCCATCCTGTTGACTTCTTACCTGATGGGGCCAACACAGGCTATATACTGAGGGCTGGATGCAGTCTGCTCAAGACTATGCCCAAGTGAAAGCTGCTATGCTCAACTACTTTGACATCACAAAGGAGGCCTTCCAATAAATTCTCCATTGGGAGAAATATCCCCGGGGAACCCAGCACCACCTGGTCATCCAGAAATTAAGAGACCTCTGCCGGAGTTGGTTAAAGTTGGAGATTTGGACTTGAGTCAAGATGGCTGAGCTCATCATGGTGGAGCAGTTTGCCCACATACTTCTGCTGGGGATATGGATTGTGTGCTTAAACACCGGCCAGAATCCCTAGCTGATGCTGTCTGGCTGATGGAAAATTAGTTGCTGAAATGACAGTGGCAGCATCACATGAGCAACTGCCTGAGGCCAAGGAGGCTCCTAGACTCAAGGGAGAACCAAACTGGGGGAAATGGCAATCAGACAATGTGGTCTCAGAAGCGCAAGCCCTCTAAGGGGCCCAGCAGGCTGCGGAACCTGGACTGGACTGGCCCTTGTTGAGAAACCCCAGCATCTCAGGCCCCAGCCCAGACAAAAGACCCTGGGATTCCTGCAGGCTCCTCCACAGGAAAGCCAGGGGGTGGGAGCTGACAAGCCACAGAGGAAAGGACTACCTCAAACATTACGCTCAGGGCTGATACCCCCTCAGCGAGCAGTGGGGGGTTTCTTTTCATGTGGGTGCCCAGATCATCGGTATCATGAGTGCCCCTACATGGAATGTGGTTATGGACAGGTGTGGATAATAGACAGCCACACCCATAAGTGAACCCAGCTAAAGTGACAGTCCTTGGTCAGATAAACAGAACAGAGGTGATGGCCTGGTGCATTCCAGATGTGGGTAGATCCTGGTCCATGAAAACTTGGTCCCAAACCCTGAGGCCACTGGGGAGACTGTGTTTCTACAGTGTATTCAGAGAGGTATTGAATTTTATTCCAGTGTATGCATGCACTTGACTTTAGGGGAAAACATGAAGTCTCTTGTACTGGGGCTAGCCTCGACACTAGCCTATGTCATTATCACAGGTTGGGATTGGGAGCATTTCTCTGACGTTCTAAGTGTGTTTAAACCAGTGCCAGATGGAGTAACTTAGGGGACCCTGGAAGATGGGATCTTGAAACCTGTCATGTTAGCAGGAGTAGGTGAGGAGCTAGACCCTGGAGAGGGAGGAATTTGGCCAAGGGGCAGCTCCCCCAGAACAGCCATGCAATGGTGGTCCCCTGCAGAAGGGGGACATTCTAACTAGAGGGACTGACTTCATCAAGGATCAGAGAGAAGACAAACTTTGAGCTGAGTTTATGACCAACTGCTGGTGGTTAATGGGGAGGTGATAGACCCCCAACAAGCAGAGTAGTACCCCCATTTTGAACTTCAGGTAGAGTGACTGTAGCAGCTGGAGAGAGATTGACTGGTGGGTGAAGTTCGGTCAGAACTCCTTGTTCCCCAGGCTCACAGGTGCGAGGTTATGCAACTGGCTCACGCTATCCCATCTGCAGCTCACTTCAGTCACCAGAAGAGGTTGGCCAGGAATCTGGATTGCTTTTTATGGCCTGGGTTTCACCAAGAAGTTAAAGACTTCATCAGCTCCTGCCCCGAATGCCAACTTGTAGTGTTAGGGAGATTTTTATTTTACCATGTTATCTCCTCTATGGCCATTTTGTTTTCACTAGGTTGTTGTTGGCCTCCATATTGAGTACCCTCCTTCATGGAGCATTTGGCACCTTTTCCCCAAAAAAGAGCAGGAAAGGAGAGGGTCAGGTGACCAGTAATCTGCCTGGAAACAGAAGATTACTTAAGGGGTGTTTACCCATCCCTCAGTGCCATCTGTCAGAGTGACAGTCATTTTTCCACATGCACAGCTGCTAGCCCCAGAGCAGACCCAGACTCGTGGTATTCCATCTTATTCCATCTGGTTCCCTACCTGTGCCTACTTGCACACATCAATAATTCCATCAATCCATATACTACACTCAGGACAGCATGTCAAGTATCGAAGAAAGAAGATACAAAGACCGGTCACTTACCTGTGTAACATCCTCACATGTTCCAGTGTTCTGTGTTCCTGATACCGTGTCCTGTGGTTCTGCTCTTCCTTCCCTTCGGCGTCTGTGTGTCTTCTCGTTCTACGAGATATGGTATTGTAATAGTCCTTTATTATTCTGGTCATTTTCCCTAGTGTATGTATGTGGTGAGGCGGTGCCCCACCCCTGGGCAAGATTGGGCTACAACAGGCCAGAGTGGCTGTGCAGAACAGCAGCCAATCAGAGAGGGCCTGTGAGGGAGCCAGTCAGTGCCGAGCTGAGGGCGGCTAATCAGGGCCAGGCTAGGCCCTATAAAAAGGCTGCCCAGGAGAGAAGCAGTGAGTCGCTCCAAGACCTTCAGAGGGAAAGGTCTGTCTCCTGAGCTAAGGAGACCAGCACCTCGGACAGCGCAGCGCAGCGCAGGCTTGGGGGAGCAAAGGAGAGCTCCAGCCTGATACCTGTCAGACTGCAGGCCCTGACTAGAAGGACCTAGAGGTTGCAAGGGGTCAGAGGGGAAGTGACCCAGGGAGGACAGATAGACGAGGAGAGAGAAGGAGGGCGGAGAAGCTGCCACTAGGCCCACCCACTACTCTGTCGGGACCCAGAGTAGTGGGTGGGCCTGGGTCTCCCCCTTCCCTCTTGTATGGCACCTGGCCGTGGAAGAGTGGCCATGATAGACTGCAACTGGCCCTTGAGCAGAGGGGCTAGACCTTTTGGGGGTTATGGTTGGTCACTTCAGCAGGAGCAAACTGGAAAGACTGCTGTTAACCCTCACACCCCGGAGGGGGGTGAGGACGGACTAAGGGGCACTGTCGGAGGGCAGTGACCAGAAGCGGACATCGCCGAACAGGGAGCAACGTGGGTCCGGATACCAACCGGGGAGCAGACGACGAACGGGACACCACTGGCAGAGGGCGCCCCACAGAGGACAGAGCTAATTCCCAGATGTGCCAGCGGGAGGTGCTGTGGTGGTGAGTCCCAACCTCGTCACAATGTAAAAGGGTTTTGGGGCTCTGGGCTTTATGCCCACATTATATATGTTAACAACTGAGCTGTTTTGGTTTCATTGTTGTTCACATTTTGGTTGGGGTCCTTGCTTAGTATATTATCTGCTTACCTGTCTGTACAGTAAATCCTATTTGTTTTCACCCTATCCATTTGTTAAGTTTTATATCACTAATTTAAACACCGTTGAACAGATGCAGATGGGGGCGGAGGATTTGTGATTAGCCCATTCTCAGGCTAACAGTAGGACCTAAAGGAGTGACAAAAAGCCCCTCTGGTCCCATTCCCTGTAGTAGGCATCTCATTTGAAAGAATCAGGACGGACCTCATTGTGCCCTTAGATAAAAGTGTAGCTGTGTATAAAAACATATTAGTGATTGTTGATTATGCCATCTATTATCCTGAGGCAATCCCACGGCATACCACCAATACAAAGATGTTGCAGCGGTACTTCTAAAAGTCTTTGCTGGATTAAGGGTAACTAAGGAGATCCTCACTGATCAAGGCACCAACTTTATGTCAGTTAGTGAAGGAGGTGTGTGATTTTATAAAAATAAAAACTCTGTGTGTGTTTGTCATCTGCAAATGGATGGTCTGGTTGAATGATTCAACCCGACCCAGAAAAGGATGTTAAAAACTGTTATTGCTGAAGATGCCCATCATTGGGATGAGATGATCGCTCTCCTGTTATTTACTGTTCGAGAAGTTCTCTAGTCAACAACTGGATTCTCCCCATTTGAACTCTTTTATATGAGAGACAACCCCAGGGAATTCTTGACCTCATCCATGAGATGTGGGAATAGCAAGCTTCTAAGATGAAGACTGTTATAGGGTGTATGCACTGAAGCTCCAGGAGAGGCTCGAAACCCTGAGTCCTTTGCCAAAGAAAACCTCCTCAGTGCTCAACAGACCCAGGAGTGAGCCTATAACAAAGGGGCACATATGGGCATATTCAAATCAGGCAATCAGGTACTTCTAAGTGACTCACTAAATGGCAAGGACCGTACAAAGTAGGCCGCCAAGTTAGGCCAGAAAAGTATTAAATCAGGCAGCCCAACAAGAGGAAGCTAACACAGGTCTATCAGACTGGACCCTTAAATTGAAATAATAACTCAAACAACCTGTGAATAGGAATAAGTTGTTGGTAGTGCATTTTTTCTGGTTTTCCAAGGATTTTGTAGCTGCCTTCCAGTGGGCTTTTTGATATTTATTTACTTAAAAAAAAAGAACCACTTTGTTATATTTACAACTAAAACAACAAATATACAGTAAGATTAAAACAGACATGAGTTAAGTGAGACATAAGACAACATATGTCTCATTCAAATGTAATTAATATTAGGGCTGTTGATAAATCGCAGTTAACTCATGAGATTAACTAAAAAAAATTAACCGTGATTAAAAAAATTAATCACGATTAATCATAGTTTTAATCACCCTGTTAAATAATAGACTACCAATTGAAATTTATAAAATATTTTTGGATGTTTTTTCTACATTTTCAAATATATTAGTGTGTGTGTGTGTGTGTGTGTATATATATATATAAATTGCACTACAGTACTTGTATTAGGTGAATTGAACAATACTATACCTTTTGTTTTTTACAGTGCAAATATTTGTAATCAATAAAGTGAGCACTGTACCGTTTTATTCTGTGTTGTAATTGAAATCAATATATTTGAAAATGTAGAAAACATCAAAAAATATTTAAATAAATGGTATTCTGTTATTGTTTAATAGCACGATTAATTATTTTAATAGCTTGATAGCCCTAATTAATATGCAATAAATCATCAGAGCTACAGTATTTGTGTCAGTATTTTTTTTGTATGTGTATATATAATCTCTGATATATTTTCAATTATTTGTCTACTTATTCATATAAATTAACAAAGGATTAATAAATATCCAGATATATAAGGAAGAAATTCCAGATAAGAAAACATGCAATGATCATATGGGTCAAATACTGCTATCCCTTTTACCACAGGTACAATTTGTTATTAACACTTTAACATATATTGGACTAATCTACTACAAAAATCATTTAGTTTAATCACACACAAGATTTAGAATCCCAGAAGACTATCTTAATCTCATGGCACTAAAATAATACAACTCTTACTCTGTAATCTTGATATTGTATAGATAAAACGAGTGAAGGGGGAACCATAAATCAATAAAATGTATATCAGCGCTTCACCTTAATCTTGTTAATTTTTCCATTGAGTATGTATCTTAAACTTCATAAAACCATCTGTTAAATGACTAGACCCCAGCAGTTAAGCATAAAGCCAGAAGCAAAAACCCTACACTTCTGAAACGAATTCCTACTGTTCTCAGTTTCTAAAACAGCTTGCAGCAAGGGAATAGCTGAGGTGTTATTAATATTAATTTCTGTAATAACTATTGCACAGTATATTTGATTACAAAAATACCAGTGTGTTGCTGGCTATGCTCTAATTCTCTCCCATTTTTTTCTGATTAACAAATAGCCTAAAGACTCTAGTAGAATAATGGTATCTATTGGGCAAAAGGCTATTCTCAGATCTGCATGGAAGATCTTGACTATGATATTCTACTTGATAAAAACAAGCTCTTTTGTACAGAGAGCAGAATATCATAGTCACGATCTGTCATTAGGATCTGTGAGCAGACTATTGAACATAAATACACACAAGGAAATCTTGGATCAGAAAAACACATCCCAACAGTTTTCTGCTCTCGTGTATCTCCTGTACATACATTTTGGCATCACTGGAATTACTCCAGATTTATACAGATGAAGCCAGAAGCAGAACTGAATTCTTTAATTTTATTTTGCTCTCCAACATGGATACGTCATACATATGTACTGTATCAGAGGCTACATTGTCTGTTATTATGTGTTTATAGTACATAGCACAGTGGGCCCCAGTCTCAGTCAGGGCTTCAAGCCCTGTAATATAAATAAAGAAGGAAAAAGAATAAGAATTAATAACAGCCATCTGTTGTGCATATAGATATCAGGTGAGGGAAAAAAAGACTAGGCTATTCAAATTTGCTGCTAGCCCAGAATGTTTGGATCAATCAGATTTTAATGTAGTGAGGAATGGCATTTTTCTTTCATGCTGTGGTTGTATTGCTGTACTCAGCACCAGACAGTCTGGAGCACAGAAGATGGACTTTCAAATAGCTGATCTCAATCATCACTATTCAAAGTCAGGAGAAATTGACAGGGACTGACCCTTTCTTTGTTCACAATAGGGGTTCATTGCAAATACTTTTTAATGACTTCCATCCAACAAGAAGAAAAGGGGAGAAGGCATAAGGAATAATTTATAATTAAGGCTAAGATTTTTTCACGGATATTTTTAGTAAAAGTCACGGGTAGGTCATGGCAAAAAAGAAAAATTCACGGAAGCCATGACCTGTTTGTGACTTTTACTAAAAATTTGTGCTACAAAATGGGGATCTGCAGATCCCCACACCTCCTGAAGCGGGACAGCTGCACAGGGGCTAGGAGCCACCTGCAGCAGCTGGGAGCTGTGGGGTACCCCTGCCACCTGCAGCTCCAGGGGTCCACCCCACTCCTGGTGGGGGCCGGGAGCTGTGGGTTCCCCTGCTGCCCCTGGCAGCCGGAAGCTCTGGGGGTTCTCTGCCGCCCATGGTGGCTGGGAGCTATGGGATTACCCTGCCACCGGCAGGTCCAGGGGCCCCCACAGCTCCTGGCTGCCACGAGCTTTGGGGTATCCTGCCGCCTGTGGCGGCTTGAAGCTCTGGGGGCCGCCAGAGGTGGCAGGGGTACCCTGCAGCTCTCTGCCCCTGTGGGTGGCAGGGGACCCTGCAAGCTGAAGTCACAGAGGTTGCTGGAAGTTGCGGATTCCGTGACTCTTGTGACTAAATCTAAGCCTTATTTATAATTAAGGATGTACAAAGGAAAAAAAGAGAAGCAACCACTACTCAGTAGAAGTCCATTCAAACCTCCTCCGAGTTTACAATATATGTTTGTGAGTAGTGTCAGACTGAGAGCAGAGGCTGAAATCCACTAATCCACACTAGTCCAAGAGTGCTCCCTCTCATGTACCACTATAATGGAGCCCTCATTGAGAGCTTTCTACTTGACAATATACCTCAACTCATATTAGGGGCCTAACTTCTTGAGTTGGAAATAAAGGTTTGAAAGCATTCTCAAATGAGAGGGAGCATGAATGAAAACTATAAGGCCAAGGTGTCATTTCCACGTTCCAAATGGGTTGTTGGAGATATTTTTAGTGTAACCCACTGCTGACATTATGATTTATATTTGAACATTTGAAGAAAATCCATCAATACTGAAAGTTCTAAGCAGTGTGGCAGTTGGTAAAGAGATAATGAAAGCAGTAACTGAAGTGTAGCTGGTGTCAAGTTGAAACATAACAATATTTTTGATTGACAGGAAAAACTCAACAGTGGCAAAATTCTGCCATCCCCATGTTATCTTTGTACTTTTCTCTCTCCATAGTCTCTTTTCATAATCTTTAAAAAAAATTCTAGCTTTTTTCATTCTGTTATCTTAGCTTCCAACCATTTTATATTGTCCAAGTTGTACCAACTCATTTTCCCCTGCAAAGCCATCAACCTTTCTAGCTGTCACTTCGAAATACTCTCCCTCATTCCCTAATCAAAGGTTTATCACAAAAGTCATGATTCGGATGATAAGACATAAACATTGAATAAAATAACATTCTGATATGAAGATATTGTAGCCACAATGCAGTATGTGCTAGAGGTCAAAAACATAAGGAGGAGTGTCGGAATAGAGCTGGTAGGAAAATGGAATTCCTGTCCCATGGAAAACTCCAAGATTTGGAAATTTTTGTTTTGTCCTGAATCGGAATGTAAAGAAGAAATCTTGGAGATTTTTGTGAAACAAAATATTCTGAAATATCTTGTTTTGACCTTAGTGAAACATATGCCACCCACCCACATCAACAGGTAGGGGAACTTGATGGGGACAGTCCCAGTAGCAAGGAAGGGAGACACTCGCCAAGGGACAGTAGGTAGTTCCTCCCCCGGAATTCTCTGGCACCCACTGGCCAGCTGGGGGAGAGTCCTGAAGTGTCTCTCTGGATTTGGCTTATTAGATATATTATTTACACAGCAGCATAGCAGTAAATTGTGCTTTAGAATGTGAAAAATATATTAACCAAAGAGCATGAGCTCCTGCTCCAAGAAGTTTGTGTTCTAAAGGCACAAATAAGCACAGTACAGTCTGGCATATAGGTGTTATATGTAGATGGTAGTTTCTGCAGGACAGGAGGATTTCTAGTAGAGCTGAGCAATTTATTACTAATTTATTGAACAAATATTGCCTCTTTCTGTTTGTGAACTGTCCACAAGCAGCTTGTGATTTTCTCAAATTTATTTATTTGAAATTGCCTGCCAAATAATTTATACAAATAATTCTTGGCTTTTGGAGAGTCTGTGGGCCGTTAATTCTGAATATTCAGTAGTCGAAATTTGAGAACAGCTGGTTTTGATTGGACTCATTCCAAAGGTTACCTAGCATTGTTTCTCTTCCTTTATTTATTAGATGAGCATAATACTTAGAATCAAGTTTCTGTTCCTTTCCTTATGCCAGCTCTTCCTACTGCCACTGTCCTACCCTTCTTTGCTGCTGTTATTAGTGTTTTAGAAAAGGGCAGATGGAGACACACATGAGAACAGAAGTTCACCTGCCTTCCAGTTCTGATGCGGCGCTATAAACATCAGCTGCCTAACCCTTTCCCTTCTAGTTTAGCTCCGCAGGACACCTCCAGCTCTGGCAGTCCCTTTCTTGATTTCCTCCCCCTACAACCGCTCCACACTGGCTATTGTTCCAAATTAGTGTGGAAATACAAAGTAACTTGTGCACAGCTGTGGCTGAGTCATGGGCAGTTATTGGAGTCAAGCCATAATCTCTGAGTAACCTTAAAGAATCTTTAGTGCTCTAGTGTGGCAATCACATTACTGGTTTAATGTTTAATTTCTTCGTGTCCCCACAGAAGTTCACTTTGCCTCCCGAGTCCTGAAGTACATTTTCCATTATCCATCATTAGAATAATTTGAATGCAGATTTATCAGCTTTGTTCTTGCTTGAATGGGCTATTCCTGTCCTTTGACAGACCCTTCAGCCCCGATTCTTTCATGGTGTCTGTTAGCATCCAACAACTAATCCTTGTAGAGTTGCTTTGTACTCTACCTGCCCCTCCTTTTCCCTCTATGCACATTGCTCTCCTTCCTCCATTAACTCATCTTGCCCTCCCCAATAGTCAGTTTAAAATTGGGGAGAATTAGGATTTTTAATCCTAGGACAGAGTGCCTTTTTATAAGGTTTTAGAATATGAAAGAGAACAGTTATTACTTTTATTGCATTCCAAGGGTTGTCTGCCATAAATAACTCTTCTCCTTATTTCCCAGTGTACAGACCATTTCTGCAATACGGCCATAATTGAGAGTGAGCAGATAGCTAGGAACACAGAGAGCAGAGTTCTGGACTAAATTCAGCAGAAGAAACCAGAAAACAAGAGAATCTGTTTTTTGTCTCATGGGGACAAAAATTTTAAGTTCAAGGAGGAAAAATGCAACCTTTTTCTTCTTTTTTTTCAGAAACACGACAGATTTAGACAAGAGGACAAAGAATCCAAACAGAAATGCAGCTGCAAGGGAAAGAGTTCTACTCTGAACATCTGAGGGAGTACATACAGGGCCAAAGGTGACTTGCACTGTTATCCAACTCACAGGCCTTGGCATGTTCTTCAGTATAATGCCATGATACAGGACAGCAGCAGCTCTTACGGAACTACCCATACTTATCTTCTCCCTCCCATGCATTCCTAGGGCACTCTGCCTCTTCTAGTGAGCATGACAGAGAAAACTGGAATCTCCAGCACATTAATTTGATCTCTGCATAGTCCAGAAACCATATTGTGTGGGGGGAAAGGGGTTGCCCTCGGTATTGCAACTGACCTGCATATTCGTTTGTTAAACAAAGTTGATTAGCAACATTTCTATCTCTGCTAATTGCTCATGAAAAGTACTCTAAATTAAACAATGCTGCTTAACTATTCCATAACTGTCCTCATCCAAAATGCTATAAATGCAAACGATGATAAAAAGATTATAATAAGATAAAAGATATTAGGATAAAAAGAAAATTATATGACGTAAACCCCACAACCAACTAGGAAAACAATTCTATTCAAGAACATCAAATGCTAACATTTGATTGAGCTAGTTTTAGGCTTCAGCAAGATCCATCCCCTCATGCCCCTCTGTATCTGTAAAGGATGAGCATAAAGGTCCAGATTCTCAAAGGTATTTAGGTGCCTAACTCCAATTGAAATCCTAAATACCTTTGTGGATCTGGGCTAAAGAGTCTCTGAATTGGTTCACAGACTTGGCCCAATAAATGTTCACAACAGTCACAGATTCTAGTGGTACAGCTTTCCTGTTTGGTTGTGCATAGCTTGCTGCAAGGCCCGAAGCCTCCTCGCTACTTGGCATTTTAAACTTCTTACCTTTGCTTTCACAAATGTTATGCAGAATACAACAGGTAGATGTTATGTTACCTATGCTGGGGACTGTCTGTCAGCAAGCACCTCCACTTTGCTTTGAGCTTTCCCAATGCACGGTCTTTCGTGCCCCTGTAGGTAGAGACTGTGAGTGGTTTGTTTCAGAGTAACAGCCGTGTTAGTCTGTATTCGCAAAAAGAAAAGGAGTACTTGTGGCACCTTAGAGACTAACCAATTTATTTGAGCATGAGCTTTTGTGAGCTACAGCTCACTTGGTTTGTGTATCTATGCCCACAGTCAGCCCTTCCATAGCTGTGGGCCTACAATCTAGCTTCTGCTTCTGGAAGCCAGCAGAACTCAGTCAATTAATCTGTCTCCCCTGCATATTAGTTCAAAAGATATTACTGTAATTGCTACTAATTATTTGAACACGTTTGTGAAACAACTGTTTAGCATTAACCAGTAATGGTTGGGCAAATAAGAATTTCATTCTAACTGTTTAGTGTTTCAAGGTGACATAATCAGTGCGCAAAGAAGCTATTTTACAGTCATGAACTGTTTGACTCAGAGCCTGCACAACAAAGAAAATAATTTTATTGGACTGGTTTAGTGTGCAGTACACGTTCATGTCATTTCAAATTCACTGACAGAATGGCAACCGCAAGAAATTGTCACTTGGTGGAGCTAGATTACTCTACAAATCGAATGCACTTTAAAAGACGCTTACTTAAGAGGCCTCAAAGGAGAGTTTATAAAGAGTACATAGGGGAAAATAATACAAGGAATTGGGGGATTTTAGTAAATCCTTTGGGGGAATCAGAGTTTTTATAGCCCTGGTTTTAATTACTCTACCATAGTAGAAGTAAAAGTCTTGTCTGTTGAGGGCAAAGGTTATCATCTGCTAGCTGAGAGAGCTGAAATGTGATTTCAACAACTTGGGTGCAAAATCGTACAGAGCAAATTTTATGTCACATTTTTTCCAGCAGTAAAATTGAATTAAGTCCTGATTTTTAAAATTCAGTTGTTACTAAAACATATTGTATGAGATTTAAAAAAAACACATTTGTTTTGCATGTGGAAATCTATTGCTGAAATGCTTTGTTTTTAGAGGTTTTTTTTACCATCCTTCTACACTAACTTCTCTAAATATTCTGCACAAAATCAAGAAAGTCCCCCTGTTTACTTCCAGTTTAGGAACACAGAGCATCCAACCGACAACTCCTCTGTACCCTTCTGTAGTTAGCAATTGTGCCCTGACAAATATGTTTATCTCTCTAAATACTTGTTCATTTCCTTTAAAAAATGAATACCACTGCAAGGGCTTTGTCATAGGTCAGTTGGCCCTTTAAGGAGAGCCAAACTTATGGTGGCTTTCTGAAGGCTCACCTAGGAGTAACTGGTTGTGCCAAGTGGTTGGTTATGGTCAATTAGTAGAGGAGTGCCAGCACCCTATTCAAAGGCTGCTGAGGCTCAATCACAGAGAGTGCTGTCAGAAGGAAGGTGGCTTTGAGATGAAGAGGCTTGTGAGAAGAAGGCAACTTGAGAGGGAGAGAGTACCCTGAGAGCAAACAGGAGTAGACCAAGGGAAGGAATTCAGGGAGAGACACAGACACTGTTCCTCAAGTGGAAGGAGCAGGAGTACTCTCAAGGGAAGGGGTCTGTGACTGTTTTTGGGAGAAGAAAACTATTCGGAGAGAAGGGAACTAGAGTCCTGAAGGAAGAAGCCAGAAGTAATTCTATAATGCTAGTTTGACTGACCCGGGACTGCAGATGCCCTGAAAGTTACCTGAGTAAGGTCTCGCTTATGTTTGCGCTAATTTCTGTTAATAAATGAGGCCCTGAAGGGGGGCATTCTTGGATGCACAGAAGGTCTGTTTGGATTGGTCTGTACCTGGCTGAGGGGAAATTAAGGCAGGGCTTGTTCATGACACCTCTCTTGAATGCTAGGGGGCAAGCAGCTGGAGGCAGAGCATCCACAGTCTTATTGCTGCTGCCTTTGGTTGTTTATCTTACATACTGTATTCACTGTGATGAAGGGTGAGAGAAATTTTATCTCCCACTACCACCTTGATCCTCCATTCTTGGTGTATGGTAGGATATGCCTATTGAGTATGTATATTCCCTGGTAACTTTTAATCTCTGGTCTCTTATCTTGCCTTTCTTTGCAATGAATCAACTCCAAGCCGGGGGGAAAGGCCAGAAGTGGAAGCCCGCGAGCAGAAGTGAGTGGGGTATGCGTAGACGCCTTCCACTTTATTTTGTGTGTATGCGCATGTGCATGGTTTTTAGTAGACTTTGAGCACTCCTAATTTAGGGCCTGACTGCCACTGGTCCTGTGCATCCCATAAGGAAGCAAGAAGGACCACGGAGTCTCCCTGCTTTATAGATTCATGTATTTTAAGGCCAGAAGGAACCGTTATATCATCTAATCTGACCTCTTGCATAACAAAGGCCAATGAGTTTTCACCAAGTAACTAAGCTTGATACAGTGTAACTTCTGTTTGAGCATCTCTCTTAAAAAGGTATCCAATCTTCATTTAAAGACAACCATTGATGGAGAATCTACCATATTTATAGGTAATTGTTCCAATGGTTAACTATTCTCACTGTTAAAAATGGAGACCTTATTTCTAGTGTGGATTTCTCTCGCTTCAGCTTCCAGCCATTGGACTTTGTTATTCCTTTGTCTGCTAAGTTGAAGAGCCTTCTACTTCCTTTTGCTCTTTCTCCCCTACATAGGACCAGCCACATTGTGGGCTTGATCCTGTCCTCCTTGCTCATGTTAAGCAATGTTTTATTTCCTGAATGGATGCTTGGGCAATAACTGCTCAGCATGAGTAAGGGGAGAAGAATTTGATCCTGTGTCTGGGCAGCAGACCACTGCTCCATGCCAGTGTTGACAACCTCTTCAGATGCGGCGGGGGCATGAGGGTAAGCTGGAGGAAAGGGATCCAACAGAACACTTTTTTTAATCCTTTCCAGTTTTTTTTAAAGATCAAAACCATTTTCCTGGTTCCTTCTGTACTCTGGTTTTTAACCCTTTTCTTTTTATAAACATTTCCCATTCCCATTTGCTCCTATCCCTCCCTATCTGCTGTCACTGGAACAGCTGTGACTGGGTATGGTGCCAATGGAACTAAGTTCTTGTCAGCTGGAGGGCTTTAGAAGTGAGAGGCTTTAATTTATTCTGCTCTCCAAAGAAGGCTTGCATTGTCATTGGAATATTAATGTTTGTTCTGTCTCTCTCACTCTGTTCAACTTGAATTGAAGATTTATGGATAAAATCTTTGATTTAATATAATCTAACTAGTGTGCCTAGCTTTCTTCATTCTACGTCAGCCACCTGATTTCTCATGCTTTTAAATCTATTCAATTTATTACCCTCCTCCTTCATACTGCCCTCCCCATCGTTTTGTATCCTCAGCAAATGTCACCTCTTACTTCACACGTCTTCATCCAGGTTAAAAGGTAGAGACAGTCAATCAGTCAGTAAATCCCTACTCTCTGCATATGCAGTTAGGACCAGCTGTAGCTCAATTAAACTCAACACTTGAATAGTTCACAGGAGAACACACACACATATGCACAAATTAATCAAACAAATCCATTTTCCAGTGACTAAAAGTATTCCCAGAATTTAAAACAGTAGAGCACGTGAAGAGAATGGTGGTTCTCTGCAGTGGCACTGGGAGGTTGGAGTGATAACTTAGTAGTCAGAACATAATTTTGAAACTAAGGGTTTGTCTATATTTAAAATGCTACAGCAGCACAGCTGTGCCAGTGTAGCATTTCAGTGTAGGATCTAAATGCTACCTATGCTGATGGGAGGGATTCTCCTGCTGGCATAGGTAATCCACCTGCCCAGGAGGCAGTAGCTAGGTTGATGGAAGAAATCCTTCCATCGACCTAGTGCTCTATTCAGGGACTTGGGTTTGCTTAACAGCACTGTTTTGGGGTATGGATTTGTCATACCTCTGACCGCTGTAATTAAACAGACCTAATTTTCTAGTGTAGACCAGGCTTTAGATGCCTAAATTAGAGTGCCTATCTTAAAAACTAGATGCATCTCTAATTAGCATCTACATTAGGAACCTAATATGGGTGTTTTGGGGGCTGAATACTGATTTGGGCAGCCTAAGCTGAGCAAAGCCCCAAGGTAGGCATACATAACTGGGTGCCATGTGTACATATTTTGAAAAAGTCAATGCACATTTTTAAAGTTTCATAATTTAGCTTCTCCCATCCTTCAGAAATGGAAGTGGAAGCAGAAGCCAGGGAGGGAGGCCCTTGTGGAAAACCCTAGAGTGTTTGCCTGTTTGATAGGTTTTTAAAAATCAGCTTTAAAACCACTTAAGAAAATTATATCCGTGCTCTTGAATGGTTTAAAAAGCCTACGGTGTTTATCTTCTGTTCAAATATATAGGTTTTTCAGAACCGTATTGGTTTAGGTCTCACTTTGGGAAAGCAGTTAAGCACATACTTTAAGTTAAGCAGTGTAAGTGCTGTCCTCAGGGCCTCAGTTCCTTCTAAATCCTACAGGACTCTCACAGTGGAAGAAATGGTGGAGAGCATAGTATTGTGGGATCAGACTGTGTTACTGTAGGAGTACATTCAAGCAGGTTCAATGGGAGTTACTGATAAAGAGGTTGAGTGAACAGGTGTGTTGTCCTCTGCTTCCATCTCTGAATAATTCCACTCTTGCCACCTCTACAGTCTTGTCTACACTAGTTTCCCTCCCACCCCCGAATGAGGCCACACTAGCCTTATAATGCTAGTTAGTGGGGGGAAGAAATCACAACTTTTTTCAAAAATTTTACCCCAAACTTGAAATTTTGAAGATCTTCAACCAGCTCCAAATTCGGCTTTCAAAAAGTGGGGGAGACTTTCATCAGTTTTTTCCTAATCTTTCATTTAGACGTTATGAAATTCAAAAGACTCTGAGCAGCTCTACATGATAACAACAGTAAAAGTAATAGCGCTAGTATAAGTAGCACGCCAGCGACTGCTGTCATTTTTACTACCATGTTGTAAAACCTGCTCTGAGCAGCTTTTGGACAAGACTCTGCTTTAAATGCTGGCATCTAGTTGGAGTCCTGTCTCCAGGGGTACATCTAAGCTGCATTTTAAAAGTCATGGCAGCGAGTCCCGGAGCCTGGGTCCATAGGCGCCAACTTCCCCCCTAACCCATGGGTGCTTGGCTGTCAGTGGGGGCAGAGCACCCACTCATGTTTCCCCATGGGTGCTCCAGCCCCGGAGCACCCACGGTGTCGGCGCCTATGCCTGGGTCTGCAGACTTGGGTTCATATTAGGGTACTAAAAACAGCAGTGTAGACATGTGGCTCGGGCTGGGACTTGGGCTCTGAAACCCAACCCCAGTGCTTACTTTGTAATGAAAGAGGAGCCTGGGCTCAAGCAATTTTTTACATTCATAACTGGTGGAGCAAGCCAGAGGTGCCGGAGCTATGAACTGCCAAGCGTAGAGGTGCCGGGGCTCAGCCCTAGCAAGCCCTGACACAAATTAAGCAGGTTTCAGAGTAACAGCCGTGTTAGTCTGTATTCGCAAAAAGAAAAGGAGTACTTGGTTAGTCTCTAAGGTGCCACAAGTACTCCTTTTCTTTTTACAAATTAAGCACTGCCCAACCCTCTCCGTGGGCTTCAGAGCCTGTGCTTCAGCCCAAGCCCAAATGTCTACACAGCTCCTCTGTGGCTCGAGCCTGAGTCTGTAGACCTGGGTTCTGAGACTCACTTCTGTGGGTTTTAAAACACAGTGTGGACATACTTCATGTGTGCTCAAAGCATTGCTACCACTGGCTGAGATGCTGTTCTTAGCAGTGCTTGGGAATATCTTAGAAAAAAGACTAGCACAGCCTACATATGGAAAATGCCTGTGTATGATCGTGTGAGTAATGCGTTCTCTCTGCACTTGAATATAGTCAGGCTGCTAATGTAGATATCACCAGGTCATTCACAACACCCTTTGCACAAATCACATGTGGCCAGAGACTCTCAAACTGGGGGGGCAGGCCCCCCTGGAGGGGATGCGAAATGTATTTTTTGGAGGGGGGGCATGAGAGGCTTCAGTGGGAAATAATAACATACTAAGCACATTTTACCCACAGTAATGAATAACTAGCAAAGCGGATTCCTCCAGACGTATCAGGTCCCCAGATGGCGCTGTGCATTTGACTGTAGAGGGCGCTGTGCATTTTAATAAATTTCTGTTAAGCCTGCATAGCATTATACAAAGTCATTGCTAGCTGTACGTTAATACGTTTGCTATGATGTGGTGTGCACATTTAATTGTAAGCCTGGACCACATTCACAGTTTTGCTTTTGCTCTTATTACAATGCATCGTTGGCTTGTTTGTGCGACAGAAAAAGTGAAAAGCATAGAAGCCGAAACTGATACAAGTGAAGCATCACCACCACAGATACTGGTATACATGTATTTGTGGGGTGGGAGGGGGGCAGGCCATAAACTACTACAGACACAAAGAAAGGGGGGGCATGATCAAATAAGATTGAGACCCACTGTGTTAGGCCATTGCTGAAATGAAATCATGTTGTCTGTCTAGGATGCTGGTAATGGCTTGCCCTATTTGAGGGAGGCCAGGAGTGAGAAGCCATTACTGATGCTTGTTGTCAGTGATGGATCATTTTCCTAGCTTAAACAGATTCTATGAGTATAATAAATAGGCACTGTGAGAAATAGAGATGCTTGATGCAAAGTCTAGTGGGAAACTTTGTATTTACTTCAATGGGCTTTGAATCAGGCCCTAGTAGGGAAAGATTTGAAGGCTGTGCCTTACTGTTTTGACACTCAATCCTTTGCCATTCAGTAGATAAAAAAGTTTGCTATATAATAAAATTTTCAACCGTTCAGTTCTCTTCTATTTTAAAACTCACTATTTCACTTGCTCTATATATTTCTTCTTAACTACAAAGGAGAACTTGTTCATAGAAGCATTACAACATCACAGATGCTGGTACTAAGGTTGTGAAGTCACCAGTACATTAGTATTCTCAGACACTCCTGTTTATACACCTGAATTTTAGAGTAATAAAAAGCTACAGGCTGATTAATCTATGATTTATGCTATGAAAAGCGTTACCATCCTACAGTGTAAGAGGAATACAAAATAAGAACTGGCCACAAAAGTTGACTCCAGCTCTGATACTTTTAAGAGCTATATTAGTCATTTTTATTCAGTGTAACTCTAAATAGAAGCATTGAAAACATTGCCATAGGCTACTTCCCTGCTTCAGGGTGTCAGGGAAATAACTTCTGAATATTCTCAGAAGTGTTCAACAAAGCATAAATTATAGTGAGGATGGGGAGACAGGAAAAGCTCAGATGCCTATGAATAACTGAATATTTCCCCAGGGTATAAACATTAATGACTTTAATTAGATTATAATTGCTCATGGAAGCATATTCTTGCACAAGATAAAAAATACCTGACACTGCATTCATGGCTAAGCTACTGTATCAGCAGCACAAGGAGGCTTAATGTAAACTTCACTTAAATACAAGTTCCTCACTAAATGTAAACTACCTAAGCCCATAGTATATAATGTACTTTCAGGCTTATACACATATATTAGTGTGATTGTAGCAATGCTTTAGTATTTAGAGATTGTGGGGCAATGTGCAGTCATGGCACTGCATGGCTAGATTCATCAGAAGGATAAGTGGTACACTTGCGGTGGCAGGGGCCTCAGGCATTGATGGCACTTCAGTCTCTCCTGTTCTCTACCTGTGCACACAAAAGTTTAGTCTCCTGAGGACTAAAATGCTTTGGTATGGCCTATGATATACAAGGAGTCAGACTAGGTGCTCTAATGATCAATTCTGCCCGTAAACTTGATGAAACAATCAGACGGCATCCCAAAAGCATCACCTCCATGCATCCACCACAGGGGATTGTTAGAATGTAGGATGAGGTGCTCTTTCCTTACTAGTCTGGGACTTTAAAATCTAAATGCAGATCTACTCATTGCATTTCAGCTAAAAACACACTGAGCAAACTAGTCCCAAATTCTATCCTTGAGCACACAACCTGAGCAGCTGGGTAGTTTATTAGGTGCTGGGAGAAAAGAGTCCCGACCCCATATTAGGCCGCAGAGCATTAATAAAGCCATCTCACCACTGCTACTCCAGCTCCAGGGCTGTACCACATATGCCTTGCCATTCCCCCTCCACAAACAGCAATGGTTGGTGGATCCATGTAGTACTGAAGTGACCAGACCCACACCTGGTCCATATTCTGTTCCCACAGCATTCAGAGAGCTTCCACAGCTCCATGGTGCACAGAGAGTGCGAAACTCTGCCACAGTTCCCTAAAACCTGTCTTTCCCTTTGTTTCCCCATGCAACAAGATCACACCAATTTTGTTATGTCTGTGGACTTCTGCACCTGTAGGGGTGGGGGAGGAAGAGAATTTTCCACTTAATTAAAATTTGGTATTTGCTGATGTTTGAAAGGAAATACTATTTGTTTTCCCACATCTGATTTTTTTTTAAACGACAAGAAATATCAAACCATGAACTATCTCCTTTATTTTTTGTTATATTTGGCTTGAATAATCTGATGTTGAGGGGAATCTGGGAACAATAGTACACCAAATAAAAAAAAGTGGGTTAAATTTTTTGGTTTTTGTAAAGATAATTTTTCTGGTGTCAGTTGAAGTAGTGAAGGGATCCTTTAAAAACAAGAATTCCTTAATTTACTAACCTAAAATCAGTAGTGTCAATTTGTAGTTGTAGAAGCACTGAGAATGTGTCTTTTTAAATTCAGGAACAAACTTCTTTGTGCTTAAAGCTCTGTTAAGACAGAAAGCGCACAAGCTTCCTTTGACAATACAGCTCAAATTCAAAATAACTTGACTGGAGGGAGTAAATATTTACGAGTTCAGCCTCAATCAGCAGCAATTTTCTGGGGAAAAATATTTCAAGAGTGATCATAAATTTTGGTATTAACTATATTGTATATGGACACAGTTCATACAGAGGACCAATCTTGCCATGACTGGTTACAAACTCTTCTGGAAGTTGTTAGAGAGACAAAGTCTTGGGTATGTTCTGGTTGAAGCTGATAAAATGAAAACGGATGTGTGGAAAGGTTATTAGGTAATGATTGCATTGTAAGTATGGAGATTCAAAGCCACATGTTTACTGGGGCTGAAAATATAAAACTCTAGCAAACAAAGGAGACCAGCAGGTTCACAATTGGTGACACTGATCCTACAACACTTATTCACCAATTACCATCCAGTTAATAACTACTAAGATTTTACCAGTCATACAACAGCTTGTTATCTTTAAAAGCATTGTGACGAAGACTTGGTGAGATCATTAGCTTTCATATCATTGCTTCCCAGATTAGATTTAGAGGCATTGACCATCAACTCTCACTGGTAGATGTGAATATTTTCAATTCAGACAAACACTGCTACAATTAATTTATTTGTAAAAATCTTTACCCCAGCTCCTAAGACAAATCAAGTGTTGCAAGCCACTCTGATGAAGTGAACTGTAGCTCACGAAAGCTTATGCTCAAATAAATTTGTTAGTCTCTAAAGTGCCACAAGTACTCCTTTTTTTTTGTAAGAACCTTAGTTTTAATGAGAACATTATTGACTAATAACACACAGAGGAATGTGTAATACTTTACTTTTGTAATAGGAAGCAGTAGTTTGCTAAGGAGGATGTTGAAAGTAAGCTAGATAATATAAATGGAGAGGGCAAAGCCTGAGGTCCTTACTTCATTTTTATGCAGTCTTTACTCATTTTGGACCTAGATTAAATAACCTATTTTGGCCCTAGAAATCAGGATCTGGCCTTAGATTAATAATCTCTGTGAACACAAAGAGAAATGATAAGATTCTCCACTGACCTGCACCTTATGTAGTCATTTACCTCTCCTCCCCTTATAGTCTTTCATCTGCTTCCCTCATTCATGCTGCCCTCCATGCTTCTCTTCATCCTTCTTACCCTACCTACTCCTTCCTCTCCCTACCTGCCTTTCATACCCTTCCTCTAAGTGTTCCTCTTCACCTTCCTTCCTTTTTTTTACTCCTTTGATCATGTTACCTCTTCCTCCCCTGCCATTTCCCCATGAGTTTGTTTGTTCCCTTTAAATACAATGTAACTAACAAGATAGTTTGATTCATGTGTATGATATAGCTCAGGGGTTGGCAACCTTTGAGAAGTGGCGTGCCAAGTCTTCATTAATTTAAGGTTTTGCGTGCCAGTAATAAATTTTACATTTACAGGGCCCCACCCAATGGAATCCCGGGCCAGCAGTGGGCTGAGCAGTGCTGGCGGCCAGGACCCCAGCTGGCAGGGGCTGACGGATAGAACCCCAGACCAGTAGTGCGGGCAGCAGACGGAACACTACACCGGCAGCAGGCTTAGCGGCTCAGCATGCTGCTGGTCTGGGGTTCTGCCTGCTGCCCGCGCTGCTGGTGGGCTCCCGGCCGCTGGCTCCGCTCATCCCGCTGCCGCCCTGGATGGACGGAACCCTGGGCCGGCAGTGGGCTGAGTGGGGCTAGCGGCTGGGACCCTGGCTGGCAGGGGCCAGCGGACAGAACTCTAGACTGGCAGCGCGGGCGGCAGATGGAATCCCAGACCAGCGGTACACTGAGCCACTCAGCCTGCTGCCAGTCTGGGGTTCCGTCCGCCGGTCCTGCTTAGCCTGCTGCTGGCCCGGGGTTCCGTCCATCCAGGCCGGCAGTGGGCTGAGCGGGGCCAGCGGCCGGGACCTTCACTGGCAATAAAGTGCCACTAAAAATCAGCTCATGTGCTGCCTTTGGCATGCGTGCCACAGGTCGCCAACTCCTGAGATAGCTGTTTCCCCTTCCCCTTGTTTGTTTTTGTGTCTTTTAGATTGTAAGATCTTTGAGGCAGGGTTTGTCTTGTCATGTCATGTGTTTGCTCAGGGCTCAGCACAAATGGGACCTCCAGTCCTGACTGGGGCCTTTGGCACTAGGACAGGATAAATTATCAATAAATAATAATCATAATATTAGTCTGGCCACATGGCACACCCTGTACGTCTTATGCAACAGAATAGACTAAACAACACAAACTCTAATACATTAATATTTACACTTAATGAAGAAAACAGGAGTAAAAATGACTGTTTGTGTTGAAAGTAGCGGAGTTGAAACTGGAGGAAAAATCATAACTTTTGGAATATCCTGATTTCTGAGTGCTTGCTTTCTTACCTTGAATGTTGCATTAATGTTAGCTATTGTGTTTAATTTTCCAGGTTTTCTTAGGAAAAGACACTGCTAAATTGTAGTGCAACCTTACCTAAATAATCCTAAATTGAAGTGGATTTCACTGAGGAGCTATTAATTGATTAGTCCTAAACTCAGGAGGCATTTTAACATGGCTCTATTTATCTTAGGGAATCTTTAAACAAATATGTGACTCTAAATGTTCATAGGTTTACAATTACTGAACCAATTTTCATTAGACCATGAATAATTTTTCCTTCCTCATTGATGATCTATGAAACAACCTGGTTTGGAGGGTGTAGTATTAGCCTTTTTGTGAGATTTGCGTGCTTCAAAATTTCAATTAGGACATATGGGGAAAGTGTGCTGTATTTTTCATGCTAGCTTAACTCAAATGGTTGAAGTAAGTTTATTCATGCTTTCCAAAATAATTCAACCTTGGGCTTAGAACAAACATGGAAATTTTCAGCCTGATGGAATTTGTCTGAGAAAGTTATGAGCAACTGAAAAAGGAGAGGGTTGTATGGAAGTTGGAATTCCTCTTTAACGATAGTGGTCACTACCTGCTGGATCCCAAAGTAGTTTGAACTACATGCTCAAGTGAACGATAATGGAAGATTCTAGTAGAAAATTAATTGACTGTCAAATACTATTATGGATGATGAACTGTAATTGCAGAGGAAGGCTAAATGCTAACAGTAAAATGTAGCCTAACAAAGATTTATACCATGGTTATTTGGATGGTTATTCAGCTATCTTCTCAAAACTGAAAAGCAAACAAACAAAAGACTCCCTACACACACGCACTCATCTGAAAACATTGGGTATAACAAAGCAGCTAAACTCAATACCATTCTAGCAAACTGCAAATGACAGACAAATTACAGTCAAGTGATGTAATCCTATGAGACTGGTTTCTGGACAGAATTCAGTCATGCAATTGCACCCTGAAATAGCACAATAAAAAAAAATGCTCCAGTTTCTTTCTTTCTTGCCATAAAGTGAGAGGCATATAAGAGTTCTAAATCTCTTACTTTCTATCCTTAATATGGCATCAGATGGGATTAAGCACTGGTTTAGTGGCCTTTCTGCTCAATTTATGAAGGTTCAATTTCATGTTATGCATGCTTTACAGAATGCAGCATCTGCTTTAGCCTACACAGAAGGTGTATGCTCGGCAGGAAAAGCCAATCCTGGTACCTCTCCTGAAGGAGTTGTGCTGCCAGAGAAGGTAGATGCAAAGAACCCCAGGGGGAGTCTTGTGAGAGAGTGTTCATGTCACACAAAGTCTGAGCAAGATAAAAAGGACCAATTAACCTTATAGCCTGCACCTGGAGGAGGGCAGGGCTGGATAAAGCCTAACTGGAGATGAAGCCTAGCTGGGCTAGGGCAGCTGGGGCTTGTATCTAATCCAGGAAGGTGAGTACAAGAGGGGGCTGTAAGGAGGTGCTTTCTAATCACCTTCTAAAGAAAAATTATGTTTGCTGTGGGCAAGGTGGTGTTGAAGGGGGAGACTACAGAGTCTGGCCAGAAGCTGGGGGGAGTAGACACTGGGAGCAGAGGAAGCTTGGGCTTATAAACTTAGAGGTTGGCTAGGAGTTACAGAAATGAAGTTTAAAAAAAAAAAGCCCAAGGAAACAGTGGTAGGGACTGAGATTGAATAGATTATGGTTGCTTGGCAAGAGTCCCTGAGTTGGAATTTAGGGGAACCTGGACTTGTGTACTGGTCCATCAGCCACTGGGTAGCACAGGGCCTGGATTTGAACTGGCAGACTGCCTGATGTGGTGTATGGACTGCTTGCCCAGAGGGGCTTTGACAGGCCTAAAGGGGAGGACTAAACAGTGACCTATCTAGAGGGCCAAGTCACAAGGAAGGAGCACCATGAGCCCTAGAAAGAGAGAGAGGAGCACTATGGTGTGAGCAACAGATGGAAAGGGGTGCCAGCCTGGGTGAGAGCTAGTCCACAGGCACAAGGACGTGCCCCAGTGGTGTGTGTACTTGTTACTTATCTCCTTATGGATGCATATGTTTACATATGGTCTGTTCCTGAATTGACCCATTGGCTCTCCAGGGTTTCAATGCCTTGTTCCCAGCTATCTCTATAAGGTTCCAAAATCTTACCCAGTAAAGTGACTATTTCTTTGAAGCTCTCTGAGTTCTGCTACACTGTTATCTGGGCCCTTTTACCCCTTCCTGAGTCTCTGTGATGTTGAAATGTTTGCCCCCAAAGTGATTATTTATTTGCTGTAGTACAATGAACCAATGGCAGGCTTTTTTTTTTAATGTTGCTCACATGAGCTCTTCCAAGATTACTATGGCACGTACAATAGAATGAACTAAGTTCTGAAAGCTTGTTTTGGTTTTGACAGGTCAGTAAACCCAAAGCAATAGTTCCAGTGCTCTGAGATGTCACAAGCCATTTCTGTGTGAATGAGTATAATACCAGAAAAAGAGGGGGGTGTCCTTAGCTTTCTCTCTCCATGGTACAGTCACTGAAAATCAAAGGAAGGCTTAAAATGGAGGAAGCAATTGCATCAGAAATAAGTTTATTAAAGATCTTCAGAAGCAGAAGAATATGTGAGGGAAAGACTTTTAGCTACACCTTGACAGAGGTTTTTCACTGTAAATACGATGTTTATAATTCCTTATAATTATAAGAATTTGAAAATTCAGAGTAATAATCTGTTTACTCTCTTACAGGAACTTCCTCCCAGAATGCCTTTCTGGGAATGTTCCTTTAATGTGACAGAGGCAAACAGCTGCAGCCCTAAGTAGCAACTTTGTTGCTAGCTGTTCTTTCCAGCATCTCTCTCTCTCTTCCCCTTGGTAAGTAGTCTTACTCCTGGTTATGTTTCTCTTTCTTATTCTGGAGGAGATACCACATTCTCACACTATGTACTTGCATGTTCATGAGGACCAGAGTGTGCTGTTTCCTGTTGGCTCGGCCTACAAAAAGCTATTGGAGTTTTCATTTATGAATTAATGACTCCAAAACTGTCCATTAAGGTATAAGCCAAGTACATCTCCTCAATACAACAGTTACAGCCCAGTTCTGAAATATGTCTCTGAGCAGAACTCTCGTTTCATAGAATATCAGGGTTGGAAGGGACCTTAGGAGATCATCTAGTCCAACCCCCTGCTCAAAGCAGGACCAATCCCTTATTTTTGCCCCAGGTCCCTAAATGGCACCCTCAAGGATTGAACTCATAACCCTAGGTTTAGTAGGCCAATGCTCAAACCACGGAGCTATCCCTCCCCACAGGGCTTGCAGGAATGGGCCTTCAGGAGCACATCATGTTTTGGAATGAAGCATAATAGACATGAGAAAGGAGGCATGTTTGTGGATGATGCTGTGGATTTTCCTTCTCTATTCCTGCTTTCCTTTCTCTACCACAGTAAGTAAAATCTGTGGAATGCAGAGCTATGCGAAGCTACTAATTTTCACTTTGAGTACAATGAAGCCTACTTAAATTAACAAATGAATAAATAGCAAATTCATTTTAAAAATGAATAATGCATAAAATGTGTGTAATAAACATTTTATATGCCTACCTATGAGAGCTGCAACTTTTAAATGAATAAAATTCATCAAAGAAACGTTAACATCCCTTTTATTCATTAGCATTTTAGTGCCTCATTAATAGACTTTAGATAAGTCAGGCTGTAAAGTGTCTATTGTCAAGTACTGACAGTGCAAGAAATTGCCTTCTGTACCACTGAAGTGTCACCTGACTGCAGTTAAAAACTCATCTGCTGTTAAGGGTCATCATGAGAAGGTATAAATTAACAATGTCTCTGAAGAAGCTGAGCTGCTTTAACACTATCAATCCTGGTTCTTTGTGAGCCATGGCAATTGATGAAAAAAGGTTTAATGACTCAAACTAGATGACAAAAATATTACTTAAGGATTTCTCACTGTATTCTCAATGAGAACATAATGTAACTTTCCCAAGTACTCTAAAACTGGAATGTTTGGCCTTCCCTGTACAGATAAGATGGAACCATGTGTTTGGAAACCATAACACTTGTGTTTTGAACTCATCCATGCAAACAAGACCAAACTGTTATAATGGTCTGGGGATTGTTGTGTTACAGTAAGCTCCCCTGTCTCAGTGAAATACCCTGTGCAGTTGGGTTTTGAAGTTTTGTCTAAAATACCTTGCCAAAATGAACTGTTGCCAAAATGAACAAGCCACAGAGAGGCTGCAACTGAAGCAATGCTAAGCATGGTTTCTCTGTGAAGGTTGAGACAAACAGTGCTTGGTACCATTTTGGAAACTTGACTTAAAACCTGAGGCTCAAGAGTAGTCATAGGCTTCAAGAAATGGACAAATGCTGGCCCTCATAGTTAACTGTCTCAGAAATGGTATAAAAACAATGTCTTATAATTTCTCAATCTAAAAATAAATGGCTGTGGGGTGTAAATTACATTGTAATTGGTATGAAACAAGAAATTCTGAAGTACAATAATGTAATTGTTTTTTGGGGGGCAGTATTCTAGACTTTCTTACAAGTAATCCCTTACTGGCTGTCTGCTTTCCTCTTTTTCTAAATTCACTGTTTGTTATTTCCATATTCGGACTCTTAAGCTATGCCCTATGGCTATTACATATTGCAATATATTGCAACTGTATTAGGCTATTGCAACTATGTTAGGAGAACCCTGTAATTCAAAATGTGCATGCTGTGAATGACTTGTTGCCCTTTATTGATCAGTAATGCTGCATTTCAATATGTGTCCAAATTATATAAATAACCCTGTCTAATTCAAATTTCTTTTCTCTTCTAATTATGGGAGAAATACACTATAAATACCAGCTGATACTATTGAACATACTACATAAAAGCTTTGTGAACTACTGTACTGTACATTTAAAATCTACTAACATAGAGGTTGTTTAGAGAAACATTGAAAGTTGCAAATATATCTCAAGCTAGATTAAATGACCATTGTTTGTGACTTGGTCAATGAGGTGAAGTACTGTGTATTGGGTTAAAAGATTTCAGCCAGAATACATTCATGCAGGAAATGGTGGACTATGAGGGAAAAACAAATGGGAAAGCAGCACAAGTAGATCCAGATAAGCAATCCCTCAACAAACACTTGGGAGGCAATTGCAAGACCATCTATAGAAATGTAGAGCTGGAAGGGATCTCCCTGACAGGTATTTGTCCAACCTGTTCTTAAAAATCTCTGATGGAAGGCTATTCCAGAACTTAACTATCCTTGTAGTTAAAGATTTCCCTAATATGTAACCTAAATCTCCCTTGATGCAGATACAACATTCTCATGAGTGCAGGTGTCCATGTATAAGCCATCCCCACATTCAGAATCTTATCAAACTCCTATTGGAACAACTTGATAAGCGTTTCAGATTTCTCTAAGTTGGGAAAAACAATGGAATCACAAATAACCCCTTTCTGAAACTTTGGAAAATCACCAGTGCCATAAAAAGAGTCATTCTTTTCTACACACCAACAAATACCCACGTGGCTAATAGCAAAGCATTGTAGCTTCGAAAATTTTCACAAACTAGACCAATATTACACCATTGAAAGAGCTATTATTTTAAGTTATTTACCATTCTCATATCTGTGTATTTCCATTTTAGATATAATACCTAGTAAAGAATATGAAGGATGCAGATGAAGCCCATTACTACTTGTCCTACCTTCAGCAGACATAGAAAACAATTGTTCACGTTTCTCTTTATAACAGCCCTGAACAGATTTGAAGACTATCAGGTCTCCCCACAGTCATCTTTTTCTCAAAACTAAAGATGTCCAGTTTTTTTCACCTTTCCTCATGGTGAAGTCTTCTAAACTTCTTATCACTTTTTTGTTGCTCTCCCCTGGGCTCTTTCCAATTTATTACATCTTTTCAGAAGTGTGGAGCCCAGAATTGGACACAATTCTCCAGCTGAGACCTCATCAGTGCTGAGTAGAGCAGGACAATTACCTTCCTTTCTTACCTCAACACGCCTGTAAATAAACTCCAGAGTGTTTGTTTTTTGCAACTGCAACACAGTGCCTCATATTCAATTTTTGATCCTCTGTATTCACCCAGATCTTTCTCAGCAGTATTACCACATAGCCAGTGACAACCCCCTCCCCCCATTTTGCAGCTGGCATTTTTTGTTTTCCTCCCTCCTAAGTGAAGTCCTTTGCCCTTGTCTATTGATTTCCTCCCCCCCCCCAATTCTCCTATTTCGTCAAGGTCATTTTGAATTCTAATCCTGCCCTCCAAATTACTTGCACCCTCTCCCAGCTTGGTATCATCCACACATTTTATAAGCATACTTTCAACTTCATTATCCGAGTCACTAATGAAACCATTGACTGGCATGGAACCCAGGACAGACTCCTGTGAGACCCCACTAGATATGGTCTCCCAGTTTGACAGCAAACCATAAGTACTCTTTGAGTATGGTCTCACAACCATTTGTGCACCCTCCTTATAGTAATTTTACTTAGCCCATATTTCCCTAGTTTGCTTATGGGACTGCCATCTCTAGATTTTTAGTAAGGCTTTTATCACAACTACTGTCCCCCCCCATCCACTAGGATAGTAACCCTGTCAAAGAAGTATATTAGATTAGTTTGGCATTACTTGTTCTTGATAAATCCATGCTGGCTATTCCTCATAACCCTGTTATCCTCTAGGTGCTTACAGATTGTTTAACAATTTGTTCCAGTATCTTTTCCAGTACCAAAGTTAGGCTAACGGCTCTAGAATTCCCCCAGGTCCTCTCTTCCCCTGCCCCCTTAAAAAAAATAATAAAAAAAAATAGATAGGTACTATATTTGCCCTTCTGCAGCTCTTTGGGACTTAATCTGTCCTCTGTAAATTCTCTAAGGTAATTGCTAATGGTTCAGAGCTTGCTTCATCTAGTTCCTTAAGTACCCTACAGTGAATTTAATCGGGCCTTGCTGACTTGAATACATCTAACTTATCTAAATGTTCTTTAATCTGTTCTTTCCCTATGTTGGTTTGTATTTCTTCCCCCTTGTTAATATTAATTGTGTTGGGTATCTGGTCACATTTAAATTTTTAGTGGAGACTGAAGCAAAATAGGCATTAAACGCCTCAGCCTTCTTGGTGGTCATCAGTTATCAGTGCCCCTTCCCTGCTAAGTAGAGGACCTACAATTTTCCTCTATCTTTTGCTTCTAATGTACTTAAAGAATCTCCTCTTGTTGCCTTTTATGTCCCTTGCTAGGTGTAACTCATGTCTTAGCCTTTCTGATTCTCCTCCCCTGCCCCATCCCGGCCATATGTTTGCACTATTTTGTGTTTCTCCTTAGCAATTTGTCCATCTTTCTACTCTTTGTACGCTTCCTTTCTTATTTTTCAGGTCACTAAAAATCCTTTTGATAGGAAGAATAGCAAGAGGCCAATATGGTTCTATTAGCTTCTAGGATCCTTTCTCCTGTCTCCAGGGAAGAGGCAAGCTTGCTTTGTCAGGCTGGGAACTTGGAGATACTCTCCCAGATGCAAGGAAAGATAAATAGTTTGTGAGTTAAGGGAACAGACTGTCAGCCAGACCCTAGTGGTCTCAAGAGGTCTATAACAGTGGTTCTCAAATTTTTGCATTGGTGACCCCTTTCACACAGCAAGCCTCTGAGTGTGGACTCCCTAAATTAAAAACACTCTCTTTTTATTTAACACTATTATAAATGCTGGAGGCAAAGCCGGGGTGGAGGCTGACAGCTCCCAACCCTCTGTGTAATAACCTTGACTCCCTGTGGTGTCTCAACCCCCAGCTTGAGAAGCCCTACTTAAGACACTTAGATGTATCAGGACTCCTATATGTGGCAGAAGATTAGGTACCTGGTAAACTAGACTTGCATCTATCTCTTTTTTGTTTTAATATCTGATTTTCTTTTAAATGCTTTTGTTCTAATAAATACTTTGCTTTCTAAAGGCTGTCTGGCCACTGATGATATATCACAACCCAGGAGTAGTGACAATAAGTCAGGGCTGAGACACCAGTAAGACCTGTTGAGGTAAATCATGGTTGATTACAGGGGACTTCAGCCTGGGGCCAGTCTGAGAGTGGGAGAATTGTGATTCCACCTTGAGCCAAGTAATGGTCTGAGGCCTGAGAGCTGACAGTGGCTGGACTCACACCAGGAGAAATCTGAGCTAGTTAGCCTGGTAACTGTGCTCCTAACTAATCTAATTAACCAGAGACTAAAGTGTTTTACTGGAGGCCTCTGTTAAATCATTCTTGTACTTGTTGCTTCCTGAAGACTTGCACTAAAATAAAACTTTACAGATTTGACCAAATAACAATATTGTATTGAACTGTGCTGCTTACAAGCTTTCTGCTGTTTATCCACTGTACTTACTCTTCATTAGGCCCAACTAGAAGAACTAATATCTGTGTTATAGCAATTGTCTGCAGGTTTACATAGCAAAGAGGTTTATATAGCCATTGTCTGTGCCCTGTCTGCAGTATCACTTACTCCATCGCCACCCCTGGTGCAACTGTGCTCTTGTAGTGGCAGCTGAGGTAATATGGGTACTAATTAGTCTAATATATGTGCATAGGGTTGCTAATGTTCTAATTGCACAAACCCAAACAGTCTTGCCCCACCCCTTCTCCGAGGCCCTGCCCCTGTTCACTCCATCCCCTCTCTCACTTTCACTGGGCTGGGGCAGGGATTGGAGTGTGGGAGGGGGTGTGGGCTCTGTCTGAGGGGTGGAGCTGAGGGGTTTGGAGTGTGGGAGGCGGTGAGGGCTGTGGCAGGGAGTTGGGGTGCAGGCTCTGGGAGGGGGCTCAGGGCTGAGGTAGAGGGTTGGGGTAAGGGGTGTGGGCTCTGGCCGGGCAGTGATTATCTCAGGCAGCTCCTGGAAGTGAAAGGCATGTCCCTCTGGCTCCTAGGCTCAGAGGTGGCCAGGTGGCTCTGCACGCTGCCCTTGCCTGTAGGCACCAACCTTGCAGCTCCCATTGGCCGTGGTTCCCAGCCAATAAGAGCTGTGGAGTCGAGGCTCGAGGTGGGAGCAGCGCACAGAAACCCACTGGCTGCCCCTGCACCAGAGGGAGGTGCTGGTTGCTTACAGGAGCCAAGCGCAGCTAGGGCAGATAGGGAGCCTGCCTTAGCTCCACTGTGCTGCTGACCAGACTTTTAGTGGCCTATTGAAATATCCCAGATTGCTTTCAATAGCTACCAGGAGATCTATGCTAATTTTGGTAGACTCCTGGCCAATCTGGGAGGGTTGGCAACCCTATGGAGATTGTGTTGGAATTTGATGTGTTTAGGCTTGGTATTATCTTAATTCAGGAGTGACAAACTTACCTTGATAAAATAAGAACCCACTCCCTCTTGAACCTTTACCTATTTTTTAGAACCAAACTCAAACAAAAGTTACTTAGGGCTTGTCTAGCCAGGGAGTTTAAACTAGACTAAATCAAATAAATCTAAACTGAAAACTCCTGTGTAACCCATGATGTAATTCATTGTAGCTCACTCACTCCCCATTTACTTTAAACTCTGGAGCCCTCTTTCAAACTGAACTAACTAAAGGTTTATTAGCTAGGAAAATACATTTTACCTGCTTTTATCTCTCAATATCTAATTTATATACATGTGAGTCAGTCTCTAATTTCCAAATGGTAGCAGAGATGTAGTAATCTGCCAGTATCCCAAAAATCTTTCAGGGCTACCCTGAGTAGCTCTGGAGATCTCTCTTGTTCAGTTATTCTGCCCTATTAGAATCAAGGCAGTCTAAAGATGAAGAATTCTTCCTTGTCCATTGTTTTAGTTGCTTCTCACAGAAATCAGGCTGATAGGTTTGCTTCCCACATGGGCTCTTTCCTTGAGGGCAGAGAGAGGAATGCATATAGAGCATTTGAGCTCTCATCACACAATGACCACTTGCCTTCAAATGCACAAGAATTAGCACTTTAACAAGGAAATCTTTCATTTGCATGATACAAGGCTTTTCTCGTTTGAGGAGTTATTTAGTTGCAGGGGTATATATATGATGTAAGTGTTTGCTATTACATTCTAACAGGATTTACATTTCCAGCAGGATACAGATAAGTGAAAACAAGGCATGCACCATTACACTGGTTTTCATGATGTTTAAACACTCACTTTGATCTATACAATTCACAAGTGAATTCATCTGGCTTCCACTTCTGAGTTTCAGTTCTCAACTGACACCTTGACATTGGCCAGAGCTGCCACTTGGTCTGCCAATGTCACAATGTGACTACCCATCCAAATATGGGGCCTGCTGTCTCTCCTCCCTTGCTCCCAGCCATAAGTGTCTGAATCTCATCACCTCTCCCTGAATGGCGATGAGATCCAGGGTCTCAGCACAGCTCCCAAGTGATTGTTCAAGGCTGACCAGCAAGACTCCTAGGGGGACAAACGTGAGGAGTCAAGTGGAGTCATGACCCCAAAAAGCCAATATCTGTTCAGGACTCAGGACCCTGATGCTCGCTAGGTAGAAGGAGAGCTGCCCTGCAGCAACCAACCCAATTCCTGAGCAGCAACCCAGACAAGGACTGAGAAGGTGGCTCCTCTAGAAGGAACCTCAGAAGGTAAGTCATCTTAGAATTTGTTTAATAAATTTTTAATTTAAAGTTTTAATTTTATTATTGTGCTATCCTGCTGTGCTAGCTTCAGTTGTGAGTGCCCTACAGCCATTGTTGGTGGATGTGAGGTAGAAGCTTTTCCAGGTCCCCAACTCCCTCCCTGCATCATCACATGCTCTCTGTTCACCGCCCGCTGCCCTCCCCCATACACTTTTCCAAAATGGCAGCTTCTCCAGCTGGCCAATGAGCATGAGACAGAGGCCAAAGCCTTGACTACTGACTGTTTTCAGGCCCATGCTGTGGAATGCCCCAGCCCATATTTTCCTTTCCCTTCCATCAGCTGTCCTGCCTGGCAAACTTCCCCTGAAACCCCATGCACTAATTCATCATTAATAGCATGGTGCAGACTCAGCCTCTACCTCCACACCCTGTGACACTTCCAGGATACCCAGGGCTGTGAGGCACCTTGCTATCATCTGTATTTAGCATGAGGACATCTTGGGAAGGCTTGTGCAGGCACAGACCTCTCTGCCTACACATGCTCTGCTGTCCTTGAAGTTAGCACTAGGCATGCTCCATCTCCTGAGTCCTCCAAGCATTCTCCTGGAGTGTCCAGCCACTGTTCCACAGGTCGCTCACATGTCCACTATTCCCAAAGGAACATGTCACCCCAGCTTACTGGTTTTACCTCTGCATCACCACTGTGCTCCTCCCACAGCACTTGAATTTCTTTATATTTGTGAAAAGAAGTGTACGTTTATTGAACAAAGAATAGATTTAAATGATAGTATGTAGGTAGAAGTATTAGTAACACAATACACACATAATATGCCTTTTAGAGCTTGGGGCCCCTAACGGGACACTGTCCTGCCTCATAAAGGTTAGCTCACCCAAAGTCTTTCTCCCAGCATATAACAGCCACCCTCACTGTGATCTTCTTTTTGTAAGATAAGCATGCTGGCAGCTTGTCCTTTAGGTGACTTCTCTGCCTCCTAGTTACCTGCCTCAATATAATGTTGTTCTGATGGTGTAGTTGGCCCCTAAAGGCAGTAGGGCCTACTGGTCAGCCCATTTTCCTATGTGGAATGGCCCATTAAGCATGTGAAAGGTGTTAGAAGTGGACTGAAGGGCAATGTGGGGAGAGAGAGAGAAAAGTCCTGGAAATGAATGAAGAATGGGAGGAAATCCTGTCACTGTATCTCTAAAGGTCTGGAGCCCTGAGCCATGTAGAGAAGGTGAGGCAAGGCTCACCTCTCCCACCAGCCAACGGGCAATGAACCATGAGAAGCAGACCAGCATATATGTGGTCTGCTCCCTCATAGCAGGCCAGATGCTTGCAGATACTGGCGAGAGTAAAAATATTCCTTCAGAGCCCTGATTTAGCAGGGAGAAGGTGACAGCAGGGGAGGGTCTACCTGCTGAGTCTCACAGCCTGAGGGTGAAAGGACTGATGCGGGAGAGGGGGAAGGGCAGGCTGGAAGAGAAGTTGCTGGAGGCTCTACAGCTGGCCTAAGGTACAACTCCAGCTCCAGCAAGGAGCACTAGGGAAGAGGGGTCAGAGGACTATCTAAAGTACAAACCAGCTCCGGGAGAAGGGCTGGGGTTTCCTGAACAGGGGAAGGGAACTGATCAGGACTTTTACATGAATCATAGACTTTAAGGTCAGAAGGGACCATTATAATTGTCTAGTCCGACCTCCTGCACAATGCAGGCCACAGAATCGCACCCACCCAGTCCTGTAACAATCCCCAAACCTATGTCTGAGCTACTAAAGTCCTCAAATCGTGGTTTAAAAACTTCAAGATGCAGAGAATCCTCCAGCAAGTGAGCCGTGCCCCACGCTGCAGAGGATGGTGAAAAACCCCCAGGGCCTCTGCCAATCTGCCCTGGAGGAAAATTCCTTCCAGACCCCAAATATGGCGATCAGCTAAACCCTGAGCATGTGGGCAAGACTCACCAGCCAGACACCCAGGAAAGAATTCTCTGTTGTAACTCAGATCCCACCCCATCTAACATTCTATCACAGGCCTTTGGGCCTATTTACTGCTAATAGTCAAAGATCAATTAGTTGCCAAAATTAGGCTATCCCATCATACCATCCCCTCCATAAACTTATCAAGCTTAGTCTTGAAGCCAGATCTGTCTTTTGCCCCCATTGCTCTCCTTGGAAGGCTGTTCCAGAACTTTACTCCTCTGATGGTTAGAAACCTGCCTCTAATTTCAAGTCTAAACTTCTTGATGGCCAGTTTATATCCATTTGTTCTTGTGTCCACATTGGTACTGAGCTTAAATAATTCCTCTCCCTCCCTGGTATTTATCCCTCTGATATATTTATAGAAAGCAATCCTATCTCCCCTCAGCCTTCTTTTGCTTAGGCTAAACAAGCCCAGCTCTTTGAGTCTCCTTTCATAAGACAGGTTTTCCATTCCTCGGATCATCCTAGTAGCCCTTCTCTGTACCTGTTTCAGTTTGAATTCATCCTTCTCAAACATGGGAGACCAGAACTGTACACAGTATTCCAGATGAGGTCTCACCAGTTCCTTGTATAATGGTACTAATGCCTCCTTATCTCTACTGGAAATACCTCGCTTGATGCATCCCAAGACCGCATGCGCTTTTTTCATGGCCATATCACATTGGTGGCTCATAGTCATCCTGTGATCAACCAATACTCCGAGGTCCTTCTCCTCCTCTGTTACTTCCAACTAATGCATCCCCAGTTTATAACAAAAATTCTTGTTATTAATCCCTAAATGCATGACCTTGCACTTTTCACTATTAAATTCCATCCTATTACTATTACTCCAGTTTACAAGGGCATCCAGATCTTCCTGAATGATATCCCGGTCCTTCTCTGTATTGGCAATACCTCACAGCTTTGTGTCATCCGCTAACTTCATTAGCACATTCCCACTTTTTGTGCCAAGGTCAGTAATAAAAAGATTAAATAAGGTTGGTCCCAAAACCGATCCCTGAGGAACTCCACTAGTAACTTCCCTCCAGCCTGACAGTTCACCTTTCAGTAGGACCCACTGTAGTCTCCCCTTTAACCAATTTCTTATCCACCTTTCAATTTTCATATTGATCCCCATCTTTTCCAATTTAGCTAATAATTCCCCATGTGGAACCGTATCAAATGCCTTACTGAAATCGAGATAAATTAGATCCACTGCATTTCCTTTGTCTAAAAAATCTGTTACCCTCTCAAAGAAGGAGATCAGGTTTGTTTGGCACCATCTACCTTTTGTAAAACCATGTTGTATTTCATCCCAATTATCATTGACCTCAATGTCCTTAACTACTTTCTCCTTCAAAATTTTTTCCAAGACCTTGCATACTATAGATGTCAAACTAACAGGCCTGTAATTACCCAGATCACTCTTTTTTTCCTTTCTTAAAAATAGGAACTATGTTAGCAATTCTCCAGTCATACGGTACAACCCCTGAGTTTACAGATTCATTAAAAATTCTTGCTAATGGGCTTGCAATTTCATGTGCCAGTTCCTTTAATATTCTTGGATGAAGATTATCTGGGCCCCCCGATTTAGTCCCATTAAACTGTTTGAGTTTGGCTTCTACCTCGGATGTGGTAATATCTACCTCCATATCCTCATTCTCATTTGTCATCCTACCATTATCCCTGAGCTCCTCATTAAAGACTGAGGCGAAGTATTTGTTTAGAATTGGCCCATGCCTAGATTATCCTTAACCTGCACTCCATCCTCAGTGTTTAGCTGTCCCACTTCTTCTTCCTTCTTTTTTTTCTTCTTATTTATATGGCTATAGAACCTTTTACTATTGGTTTTAATTCCCTTTGCAAGGTCCAACTGTACATGGCTTTTGGCCTTTCTCACTTTATCCCTACATGTTCTGACCTCAATAAGGTAGCTTTCCTTGCTGATCCCTCCCATTTTCCACTCCTTGTAGGCTTTCTGATTTTTCTTAATCACCTCTCTGGACCCAGAGTGGACATGAACTCAAGTAGCTAAATAAAATGAATAAGCAGATCCCATAAAGCAGGGGGGGCAATGGAGGGGATTTGAACTGGCCTGATCTGTGCAACTGTATTCAGGGTCCCTTGGGTCCTTTCAGACAATGCTTATGAAGGGCCAAAAGGGGCATGGTGGAGAGGCTCACCCCAGGATAGTCACCCAGAGTCAGGGCAGCTTACAGGGGATTACAATACATCTTTCCCCAATTTTCATCCTGCTAACCCCTCTGACATCATAGAAGCAGAGCAAAACTGCGAAGCCAGACCAGGAACATAATTCCCATCCCCAGACTGGAACATATTTCCAAACCCCTTGGCCCCCTCCCTGAGTCGCCAACGCACAACTGCAAAGCCAAACAGCACGTATGCATGGACAAAAATCCCATTGCCCTCATCGCTTACCATTTCCAAGTTTCCACCCAGACTGAGAATAATCTCAGGAAGGTAAAGTCAAATGCATGTAAAAATACTATCTCAGCCTCCCTAGACTATAAACAGTAACTGCTTGTCACTTTTTAAATACCCCTACAGCACCTGTACCAACCAGAGCCCCAAGGGCAGGACCTTATCAATAGTTGAGTGGCTGGAAAACCTGATGGGGAGAAAATGGGAAAACTCCAGGATGGAATGTCTTGCGGATGTCATTAGTCTACCCACAAAATGCAGAGAGGTGGAACCTGTATTTGAAGGCTGAGAGGAAATCCAACAAGGACCCTGTGGCCCAGAAAACCTATGTTTTACTTACTCTAACCTGCTTAAGCCACTGTCTTAAAAACATTCCAGGGCGACAGTTGCAGTGACAAATGACAGGCAATGCAGTACAACAAACCAACACCTAGCCATGTTATGCAGCCCTGGACAATATGGGCTACTGAGAACAACTGCTCCTTGCTGTATCCCCTGCAGTACTGTTCCCAAGGCCAAGTTGTTTAGTCATCTGTGACTTTAAACCTTTGGCAACCCTGTTTCACGTTGCTGTTTTGTTTCACTGCTGCTTTAATGAAAGGTCTCTTTGTAGGTGACGTATGAAACAATATATTAAAAGCCATTGTTTCATTTTTTCTGTTGAAGGTTCATTTGTTTGTTACATAATTGTTATTAAACCTTAAAATTTAATTTGTTAGGAGTTGACAGTTTATTTTATACAGAAAATAATTGATTGCACTAATTCATAAGGCTTTACAAACACACGTAGGCAAACACTGCACGTCCTCTACCCATAAATCTGCCATGGTGGTCTGCAAGCCCTCAGAGCACTGGAGTGGTGACTTTTTCCATTTATGAACTGAGCCTTGATGGTGGAGGGACAAAGTATAGGCACAGGGGTCCCATCAGTTGTCCAGTACAGTTTAGGAACCCCATGTGTGCAAAGCCATCAACCACTGGAGCATCGCCAAGCTTTATAACCCAGTACAACCATATCTTTTTCCCTGGCATCACATCTCCATGACAGTGGTTGACAGCAAGCCAATTTGGCATGGGGATATAGACTGGAAACATTATGGGGCAGCCATCTTCCAAATTGCAATTGTGACCTGCTTGCCCATGTATAGGGCACCACATGTTGGTATGCTGCCACTGTAGTTTTGGGGTTAGTTCAGCCCACGTTTCCAAAAAGTTTGCCTTCCCTATCCTGAAATTCTCTTGCCATTGCTGGTCATCCTTATTCTGCAGACCAATTCTTTCCTACCAATCTGTGCTGGTTTCTGGAGCCCTGAAACAGCTCTGCACTCTGTGAAGCTGCACTAGGAACCAGTTCTCTATCATCAATTGTTTGGTGTCTTCCTCATCTGTGTCCCATTGTATAGCAGCTGGAAGAGCTGCTGCTGTCACATCTTGATGCAGCAAGCAAAGCCCCAAGTCAAATTCATCCCATGTTGAGTGATAAAGTGATAGAGGCTGGTTGGCCTGTATTAGAGGTTACCACTATAGTGGCACAGAGCCTTGCAGCTGACAACAATTCAAAAATGGTGGTAGCCCACCTGTAAAGGAAGTATGGGGTGGACACAGATGGATCATGGGATTTTTTTAAAAAAACATGAACTAGGCTGGTTTCTGCTATACAACCCACTGTGCACAGTGCCAAAAAGAAAAAAAAATCCCAGAGTGCACACTGCTCATCAGTAAAGTAAAGGCGTGTGGGATGCCTTCTGACAATAGCATGCCTTCAGTTTTCAGCAAACTGCTGTCGTGTGTACACAGTGGTGTGCATTGACAGAGGGCACACTTTCCTGTATGTGCTATTACTGCAGCTTGTGTACTGTACGTCACCTGATGCTCAGCAAAAAGCTCTAGATTAACTCCCTCAGCCTGTGCAGATGAGCCCATAGAATAGATTGTGAGCCCTTAGGACAGGGACTATCTTCTTATGTGTGCCTTGCATAATGGAGCCCTGACTGAGGCCCCTAGGTACTGTTGCCATATAATAAATTATATTATATTATTTGTAATTATAATTACAAAGTGAGATGTTGGTGTTCAGATTCTAGATGGGATAAGTGCCAAATATCATATTAGGCTGTTCTCATAACACTTTCCACAAGGAAGTCAAAGTGCCAGAAATTTCATGAGAAAGTCTATTACTAGAAGATTTCAACCTGATTTTGTACACTTTAAGGTTCAGAGAATCTTTGAACAAATATTTGAACTGATACAAACTAAGTTCAGTTACCAAACTTTTGAGGTTCATCCATCCCTAATCTTAATATGAAAAAAAACCGCTCTCTCATGCCATTACTGGCAGTTTTCCAGTTGCACTTGAACTGAACATCATTGACTGTATACGAGTTATACCCTGAAAAAGGTTACTTGAGAGACTTCTAAGTTCTACGGTTGCCCAAAGAACAAAAACTATGGTGTCTCTTCCATGGAGACTAGCCCACTGGACAATGCATGGAAATTTTCCAAAGCACCAATGCGAGCTAGGCACCTAACTCACTTAGGTGTTTTTCAAAACTCCACCCCAAATAAATTAGAGTTGCCTCTTTTCTTCTTTGTGAAAAGCATTTTACCTTTCTTTATATGGACCTATACTAATTTCTTGTTTTTTCAGGCTTATTGATGCTACTTTTAGAGTATTGATTTCTTTGGACATCACTGACAATTCATTTGACTCCTCCTTCCCAACATCTCCCAAAATCTTCCCCCCACAAAGTCAGTTTTGGGAAATGACTGAAAGGAGGAAGGCTTAATAAGGTGAGGAAAACACCTGAATAGTTTAAAAAAAATGAAGAAGAAGAAAGCAAGTTTAATTGGAATTTTCTCAAAAAGTGAATCTCTGGGTTTCAAAATGGTCAGTTTCTGATCTCTCAAGGACATGGAATCATAACTCATAAAATAAAGTGGAGGATAGCTAGATGAAATCAGTCATGTGAATAATATGAGACAATGACTGTATTTTCAGGACTGATATTTACACTAGACACATGGTCAAATTACTTGATCCTTATTGATCCCTAAACACGTATTATTGCAATATATTAGCAGATATCTCCTTAAAAAGGGGATGGATACAGAAATATGTGGAAAAAGTCCTTTAGATCAGCCATTTAAAGATTGGTTAGGTTTTCTTAACCACTAATAGGGAGGGTGCTTGGCCACATCATAAAACCTGATTAGGAAGGCTGGGCAAAATGAAAAACTTAGTTGCCATCCACTAGCCTTGTCCAAATCAATGAGTCTATGAAGAAGAAGCCTGGTAGAGGAAAATAAGTGAACAAATTGAAAAATGATTACGAATGGTAGTGTTGCCACATGCTATAAATAAGCAAAGCTTAAAAATATTTAGAAGAGGAAACTGCATTACAGAGCATGCATTTGTTCTGCTGAGTTTCAGCAAAGCTAATAATGAATCAACACATACTTAATGTTTACACACCATCAAGCGTAGCAGGAGTCAGTGCTATTGTTTCATGTAGACTTGGACATATCATTTGGTAGAAGTCTAATGTACCTCACTTCATAGCTCCTTTCTTTTCCTTTTTTAATTTGAAATGGAATTTCAAGTGAATAAATTAGTGAATTTATCATTTTCTCTATAATAGTGTCATATGGACAGTTTGATGAAATAGCTCATTATAGTCAATGAAGTGAAATATGAGCACCATCAGCACATTTTCATCAAGCAGGGTTATGGAAATTGGCTTGCTGTTATCAAGGACTGTGGAAACCAAAAATAAAATTAAGCAAACTATTAGATGATAAATTTAGGGAGTGTCCCAACTGAGTTGGAACACAATAGCCACTGTGAAAAACAGAAGGCTACTGTATGTCAAAATTAACTGAGACGCCTCAATATTTGTTGTTCATTGTGTATATTAGAGATGAAATTTACTTCAGATGCCTATACTCCCTTGGTGTATGTAAATACCACCTGCAACTCAATGCCAGTACAAGGAAAGTATGGGGGCAAATGTTTGCTACTCCTTAATGATTGCTAGAGTTTGAAACAGAAATAATTTCATTATTTCAGTAACTGCCCTGCTATGGACTTAGTCCAGGAGTCCAGAGGCAAATCCCCCACTGAAGTCATGCCCTTTACTGACAAAGTTGTCAGAGTCAGAACAGCAGAATCAGACCTTATGATAAAGTGGAGGAGGGAAAGCCCTCCACAGAAAGTCAAGAAGAAGAAGAGAGACGAGAAGACTTGTGTATAAGGGATACTTGTCCTGTGGACTCTCTTTTATTGTTTGATCCTCCAGCTAACCCAACCTGTAAGGTATCCCCACACAGCGTTTGCCCCGATTTAACTACATCAGTGCTACCAGTTGTCATATGACAAAACTACTTATAGGACTGCTTCCAAACAGCACCTGTGCTGCATGACCTAGGGATTTCCTCCTCTCCCTGTTGTGAGTATTAGAAGTTAGTAACAAAGGCTTTCTCAGGATTTAGCCTGGTTAGATCTGTTGCTCTATAGGAAGACGACATGCCATTTCTGCAGCACTGCAGTTTGTAAATGATGTTTTAAATGAACATATCTGCTGCTGGCACACAAAGAGGGTCCAATTTTGCCATCCATACTCAGGCAAAATGTCAACTGTAGGATTGGGCAGAGAGGATATAGCCAGTGCAATTAATTCATTGCTATTATAAAAGCAATATTATTGTTACAACACTCAGCTGAGACCCAGAAAGGTGCACCAAACCCAGAATTCTTAGACCAAAACAAAGTCTGGGCATAGAGCTGTTCTTTTAAAAATAAAATTTATTTTGTTCCTTTTATTCTCCATTAAAGAGTTTCTCTCCTCTCTCTGCTACCTGCAACAGATGAAACAGTAGGAAGAAACACCCTTTCTCACATAATTCTTACCTTCCCCAGCCCAAAGCTTGCTTTAGAAAAACAAAAATTAAATTTTAAAACTGTTCTCTTTTAGTTAGTCTCAGGTGTTTAGCAAGCTTTCAAAGTTCTTTAAGGATTTTTGTTTGTTTTGCCCAAAATTACAGAGGCAATATTGTTTATGTGAGCTTCAAGCTGAATTAGAAAAATCACTAACTGTCATTAAGGATTAAATTCAACTACATGAGCCTAGAAGCTAAAATCCTCTTGTTAATCTAAGAACTCCACTCTTACAATGTATTGAGCAACCACATGGGTAACCACTGAAACACAAGATAGAAGCATTGTGTCATCAAAACATTCCCATTGACCACATCTATCCTCTGGGCAGATTACCTAGATTAACTACTGAGAACTGATTAAAATTTTTGGTGGGTGTCACGTACACTATGGGAAGGTCTATGTGTTACCCTGGATTTGAGGGCTGTGTATACTCCAGAATGTGATCAAGCTAATTGCAACCATATGATGTGCATTCAGCCACCATGAATTAATAAAATAGAACACCAAATAGTTAAGGATTAATTAGAAAATAGGCTTTTAGAGGCAAGATCAAAACTAGCTGGCAATTTCTGCTAATCAGAATGGGAGGAGGGGAGAGAAAAGTAAATAGACTGAGAGAAGATAAGAGGATGGAAACCTTGAGTCTAGACGCTTCTGATATTAGAAGTTTATTGAAAGTTAGGAAAAGTGATGATTTAGTAGGGATCATTATGACCTATGTATTTTGTAGAAGTTAGTTATAAAAGTCTAGCTAATATAGTGTACTTTGGAGCAGTCCTCTGAAGCCATCGTGAGAGACGTTTTTCCTAACACCTTGTTTTCCCAGTGGGTGAGCAGCTGGCCAGTGTGTAACTGCTGTTAATTATTCAATATAGTTCCAGATTTTAGGTAAATATCTGGGATGTTCTAAACCTATTGATTATGTCTGCTTGTGCTTAAATCTAATAAACTGCAGTTTTAGATAGAGCATGCTTACTTGCATTAATCTTTTATCAGATTTCAGAGTAACAGCCGTGTTAGTCTGTATTTGCAAAAAGAAAAGGAGTACTTGTGGCACCTTAGAGACTAACCAATTTATTTGAGCATAAACTTTCGTGAGCTACAGCTCACTTCATCGGATGCATCCGATGAAGTGAGCTGTAGCTCAGGAAAACTTATGCTCAAATAAATTGGTTAGTCTCTAAGATGCCACAAGTACTCCTTTTCTTTTTGCTTTTATCAGATGGAATTGCTGTGTTCCCATTGATTTATTCCTGACACCACCTGGAGTGAAACAGTTAAGTTGCCCCTTCTGAGGGTTCTGAAAACCCTGGGTAACGTGCTACAAAGATTTGTCAGCATAACTTTGTCAGTTAGGGTATGGAACGCTGCCTAGTTACATAGCTATGCCAGCAAACCCCACAGTGTAGACACAATTATGCCGACAAAAGAATGCTCTTGTTATCTTAGCTAATGTTGTCTAGGAGGTGGTGTAGCTATGCTAGCAGAACTCCTCCTTCTGTCAGTATACACTGCATCTACGCTACAGGACTCTGCTGGTGTGACACTGACAGAGTGGTCAACTTGTGTGTGACCCATAACAACATAACAGGAAGCACTGAAATGGTAAACAGGGCCATTCCTTATAGATAGTTATCAAAGCCATGTTAAGTAGACTAGAATCCTTGTTATGTTGGCCTGTATTGTTAGAGAATCAAGAGTAGATACTAATTGTATTTGCCTGTGTTTAACTATATCTGGTTAAAAGTTTAACAATATGATCTAATTAGCTTGTAGATGCTAAGCTTCTGTTCCTGTCTATAGTGATTCATTATTATATTCTATTGATTCAGAGATCAAAAATGAATATTATCATTTAGATGGGACTTATGGTGTAATAATATTATTGTCCTCCTTTCTCTTTGACACATGTAAATTCCACATAGTAAACTACCTATGAACTGTTTGAATGGTTAATTATCTTATCCAAATGAATACAAATAGTTACTAGTGTATGCCTAGGAAACAGAGATTAGCTTCAAAGCAACAATATACAATAACCTGTGCTTCAGCCAAGGTTCTTTATCCAGTGGAAAGCCTTCTGAGACGATGGCTGACTTCAACTATAAAGGAAGCCCCGGGCCTGGTCCTTTTTTAAATCTCAGATCTGCTTAAACTTTGACAGGGAAATCTAAGCCTGTAAGACAGGTCTCCAGCTTACTCTAGGTTCACCCTGAAATTCACATGGAAGAATTTGAATAAACTCTGCACATGGACTGCCTGTTGGACTATAACCTTATAAATTGCTTCCAAAATGACTTTTACAAATCAGCAGCCTCATCATCTCTGCTATGAAACTGACTTCTAAACTTTACTCATATCTGTATGTATATTGATCTCTTGACCATAGCAACTCTTTCTTTTTTCTTTTTATTAATAAATCTTAGATTTAGTTAATAACGATTGGCTGTAAGCATGTATTTGTGTGAGATCTGAAATATCCATTGATCTGGTGGGTAATGTGTCTGATCTCTTGGGTTAGTAGAACTTTATATACGGTGAATAAGGTTTTTAGTAGCCTCTCATTATATTAGACGTGGCTGTCTGGCTGGGAGCCAAAGGCTGGATTGCTTGAAGGAGGACTGTATCTTGGCTTCTTGGTAACCAGTGAGTATTACAGAAGCTGTTTGCTTACTGGCTTGGTGAATCTGATTATAGAAGAAAAAAACCAGTTTTGGGATTCTTTGCCCTATTCCTTGCAGTTTGCCCTGAGTAAACATTCTCAGTGTGGCTCCTTCAGGCATCACGGTCACAGCTGGTATAGCTATACTGGTGAAACTATACTTTATAGTATAGATTAAGCCTATGTTTTACCATCAGAACAAACTGAAATATCTGGCATCAGAACTACACATTTAGGCCTGATCCTACACTGAGAACTGTGCACGAATAGCCCTGCTTCTGCATGGATCACCATAGGCTTCATCTGGGCTCTGTACAGACAACAGTGTGGCAGGAAGTGGTTCTTTAACCAGTGGAAAGCCTTAAGAGGCTTCCCTCTGTGGCTGTGTCTACTCTGTGAGCTGGGGTGGGATTCCCAGCTAGTGTGTCGACATACTAACACTAGCTTTCATTCACCTAGTAGGGTAGCAATGGCAACACAGGGAGTGGGTGAGTGGTGGCAGAGGCTGGCCAACCTGAGTACAAACCTGCCTGAACCCTGTGGGAATGTACTCGGAATGGCTAGCCCATGCTTCTGCTTGCTGCTGCCCATGCTACCAAAGCTACATTACTACTGAGCTAACATGAGTATGCTTATGCCAGCTAGTAATCACACCCCCAGCTCAAAGTGTGTGTGTGTGTATATATATATGTAGCCTCGATTTCAATCCATGTAACCTTATTTGAGGGAGTAAGTGGTAAAACAATGCCCCCATTCATTAAATAAACTCTTTCTTAACATAGCACCAACATTAAACTTTAGTCTTGGATCTTTTACTGGCATTTAACCTTTAATTTGACTAAATTATTATTAGTCTTTACTTTCTATGTTCAGTGCAAATTGCTCCAGTTTCCATTTATCATGTTACTTTTTTACTTATTACTGTTCTAATTTTACTCCTTATCTAGCTTGGGAATTAATTCTGAGTGCCTTCATAATGACGTTATACAGACTAAACGCTCCAGGGCATCCAAATACCAATTTCATGTGACATTTTCTGGAGGTATCGTAAGTGGTAAAGTTCTCCTATGTGAAATGAGAGGAGACAGCCTAAATTGTAACAGGCAGGAACTTCAAAGAATGATCACAGTTACTAAAGCTTGGAGGCTGCCTGATTTGTTATTGCATAGGGCATGGGTTTGCTGTTTTACTTGTCTTCAACTGAAGGTTATTATCATAAGTGAATTCAGAGTCATGGCTGTGACTCAGTCTCTGAAAGATTCTAATAAAGCAAACTACCCCCACTGCCTTTAGAATTATGCATGCTTAACATTCTCTCTTCAGCTGAGTCACAGGATTTACCTAATTTTGGAGATGAAATTTAATTTTAATTTTGAGATGGCATTTCCCACAGGGGAGATGAGTGTATAAATAGGATAAAACTCTAATGGATGGGAACTGTTTGCCTTTTGACTGCTATACCATTAAATTGAATTATGTAATGGTTTAAAACCATTGAGAAGAAAGGAAGGTTTCTCATTTTGGGATGTCATACCTCTGTCAATATTGGCAAGCTAATGTACAACTCTGAGATTATATTTTCAAATGCAGGAGCATTATTTTTTCATGTTCACAAGCATGCTTAGTGTTAAACAAAAAAATTGAGAGTGGTCTCCACCTCGAAGAGCTTTCAGTCTTAATGGTGGTGGACTAGACAGACAAGTGAGGGGAAAAGGCAGAAGGGATGAAAGCCTGATCGCATGGAAGTCTATGGAACTTTGACTGTTGACTTCAAAGGGGTCAGGATTTCATCCCGGGGAAGGGAGGAGATAAGTTTCAGAGGATGTAAGTTGTGCAGTCGCTGAGCTTCGGCTTACGTAAGTCTAGTTAGTTCTGAGTATTTTTAATGTTCACTTTTGGTAGATGGTGCTGCAAAAAATGAATTTTTAGAAGTAATTTGAATGAAATGAGACATGAGGTCTGGTATAGATTTTGGAAGGATGTTCCAAGCATAAAAACATAGAAGACAGCAAGGAGACAAAAGGGACATCAAGCTAGTATAACTGGTAGAGCAGAGAGTTTAAGGGGTGGGTTCGGCAAAAAGCAAAGGAAGGTTTGGGCAGAAATAGAGGCATGGGCCGAAAACCAAAGGATGCACTTTCAAGCATTCATAGACAGTAATTGTAATTTCAAAACCTGAACTAGGAGATATTCACTGAGAATTTTTCAACCCTAATTTTTCAACCCCTGGTGCACATAAGTACACATACACTGTCAATACACACATCATATTTTCTCCAATTGATATGTAGCATAAACTAAAACCATTATCTCTCCTTTATAAGAATATATAAAGTATAGCCTTTTACATACTGTACGTAAACAAATTGTAGTTTAGGGTTAAAAAATTCTCAAAATATTTGTCAAATTCACATTTTTCTCACTATTAAAGCTGTTGGTGTCATGGATCTGCATTATAGTTCCCTGAAGGTTACTATTATGAACAAGTCTGGATTCAGTTATTGAATGGTGCTTGAATTTTGCCTATATAATTTTCATTACAGTAATAGGATGTACAGATTCTGGATTTCTCAAACTGTTCACAAATGAAGCTTAGCATCATGCTCTTAACTGCTTGTATTGTTTCCTATACTGGAAGCAAAATATCTTTTATTTCAAATGTAGGGGGAAAAAAAGAGAGGACATATGTAAATGTAAAGGATTGTTCACCCCAGGCTAATATATTTTAACTAATTGCTGTATGCAGTGTTGTTGTAGTCATGTTGGTCCCAGGATATCAGAGAGACGAGTTAAGCGAGGTAGCTCTTTAGATCACTTCAGGTTAAGAAGAGCTCTGGGTAAGCTCAAAAGCTTGTTTCACCAACAGAAGTTGGTCCAATACAACATATTACCTAACCCACCTAGTCTTGCTAATGTTTTAACAAACATATTTTAAAACTTTAGACCTTGTCTGCGCTTGCCCTCACTTGTGGTGGCATGTAGGATACGTGTAGCTACACGCTGCTGTGAAAGGCAGGCTACGTTTACACTCACTATGATGTGTAGCTACATATGGCAATGAAAGGCTGAGGCAGTGGGAAAAGGTTTCCCACTGCTGGAGCCTTTTAAAGTATCTGGGAGAGGCTCCTGTAGTGGGGAGGAAGCGGGACAGTACACTGCTAAAAATAGGAGTGTAGATGAGGGAGGTACTGCTTGCATGTAGAGAGCCATACAGGGTATATACCCTTGGATTCAGGCATGTAGGGCACTCTTCTCTAGCTGCCTAAACTGTGCCTCACTGTCTACACTGCTGTTTATACCTTTGCTAGCTGCATGTGTAGTTTCTGTACTCTATACGCTGCCGTAAGTTTAGACATACCTTAGCATAGACGTGTATTTTAACATTCAGCTGGTAGAGGGGAACCCTTCAGGTATGTCTTCACTGGAGCTTTCACTCAAATTAATTGATTGCCATCTAACTTGAAGTAGCTAACACATTTAGACATGCTAGTCCAAGAACTCCACAAACAACCTGGGCTCTAAGGTAGATCTCAGATATTTGTGTTCTGGAAGAAACATACTTGGATTATCCAGACAACTATATATAAATGTGTTAGCTTAGCTAAGTGGCAATCAGTTAACTCGAGTTAAAAACTCCAGTGTAGACATACTCTTCGTGTGGACAAGAGAGACAAAGACAGAGGGAGTACTGAGCCTCCAGTGTCTTACACCTTGCATCGCCATCTACAGTAGGGTAAAGTGAGTGAAAAATGCTACTAAATCAGACTGGTAGCATTTTATATCTACCTCACATATTTAATAAATGGCTTTACAACTTCAAGGGACAGTGGAGAATCAGGCCCAGAGTCTGTTACTACTTGGGTTACAGCCATTTACAGTGGACTCAAAGCATTCCCCCAAATTCTACACCAGACAGGCAGGGGTACTTTCTAGGGTGTCTTCCTAGAAAATCCTAAATAATTCTAAATCCACAATCTAAAATGATGTCAATGTTTTTCTGCAGATGCAGTGCACAGAACATCTCTTTCCATTTACATTGCTATATACACCACAGCTCCATTGCTGATCCTCCATCCAGCTGCTGCACTCTAGTGGTATATGACAGAGGATCTTTGATGTCCTGACAATTCACTGAAATCATAATGGAACTTAGGTCCTGATCCTGCAAACACTTCAGCATGGGACTGCTGTGTGTAAATTTACTCACATGCTGAAGTGTTTGCAGGATTGGGGCCTTAGTGAGGTACCGGGTGCCTGGGACAGCCTTAGAGGTATATACTTCCTGATGTACCTAGAATGTGAATGAGTAGCAAAACTCATGCTAACTGTTTTAGAGCTGCACTGCTATGTTTTGCCTAATACTTGAGGGATTGTGTCAGCAGAGCTTGAAAAAAAATCAGATAAAATTTATAACTTTTGTCTCATTTGAAGATTTTTGCAGAATTGTTCAGGTTTTTTATGAAACAGAAAATTTTCCTAGTTTGGAGATTTTGTCCCTGCCCAATTTTTCTCCCTTCTTTACTTTTTTTTTTCATTTGGCAAAAAGAGGGGAAAGAGGTGTGGGGGGTAAATAGGAAATAAAACACCTTTTTGACCCCCTCTCCCATTTTTCTCCCTTCTCTGCTTTTATTTATTAGGAAAGGGGAGGGGGGGAAGCAAATCTAAAACACTCACAACCTTTTGTAAACCCACACTGAGTTTTGTTGAAACAGAGAACTTGCCTGGATCCTTCCTTATTGAATCTCCTCCGCCCTTCCAGAAAGTCTCCTCTTCCCTCCTACCCTGGATTGCACTGGTCTTTACTTTAGTTTGGGGCACAGGGACACATGGGCAAGCAAGGATTCCCCTAGGTTTTTCTAAACTTTGCCTAACCTTTTAGCAAACCTTAGAGTTTCACTTTCATAATGAAACCTGAAACCAGGTAAACATTTTTGTCTGATCTGGGGTTTTATTAAAAAAGGTTCCCAAACCTCTGATTTCAATGCAGCCAGGTGGGACTTGCACCTGCAGGGGAGTAAGTATAATTAATTTTCCATGCCTCTTTAGCCCCTCATGCAAATCAGGGGGCTTGTTAATGCCAGTCGTGATGGTAATTTTGGAAATCTGCCTATTAGGAACAGGACTGAAACCACAATCAATGCATTTCACATCAGTCCCATCAATACTAAAATGTGCAGGATTTGAACTGTTTACCAGAGGTAAAAGTCTTCTTATATCCAGCCTCCTGAGTCATCCAGTCCCTCTTGTGTATTTTTTATATTCTAAAGATGTGTTACTGAACTGTCAAAGAACTTTATAGAATTTTGCGTTGCTGGCGGCACTGTCAGTAGAATATTCTTGCTTATTATAAGGGTGTCTTCCTAGAAAATCCTAAATAATTCTAAATCCACAATCTAAAATGATGTCAATGTTTTTCTCAGGGCTCTTTGTTATTAGAATGGTATTTATTGCCTTGTCAGCTAAGACTCTACAAGTAAATACAGAACATTAGGGCAATTGGTCAGCTGTCATTGAGGAGATCATAAGGAATCAAATGAGGTCAAATTAATTAACCAGATGATATCTCTTACTGTTTTGCTTGCTATATTTTTAAATAGATTTTTTTGATACACTTCTAAAAATAAATTCATTAACTATGTTGTTTTGAAGTTGCAGTGTTGATGTTCAGGATGTTAATTTGACACAAGCAGTAGTTGAGTGTGGTGGGTGGTATGTTACTTTTTAATATTTATCTTGTGAAAAATGGCCTGTAGCCATCAGAACAGGGCTCCAGTGTACTAGGCATTGCACAAACCTAAAGTGGATGACAGACCCTGCCTCACAGAACTTACAGCCTTAAGTTAAGAGTTATCTTAAATGACCACACTTAAGATGTATTTTTAAGGGTGCCTAGAGCATATCAGCAGGTGCTTTTTAAAAGCATTTTTATAAATCTAAAACAATAAATAGTGGGTCAATAAAAAGAGCACAATGCCCATAAAAAGCTGGTATATAAAATCAGGGGGAGACAGTGTTTCAGTGACACACTGGCAGTAACTACTCATGAGAATAATTTATTTACCCAGGAAAAGTTCAGCTCAGATGAAGCATCTGCTTCTTAGGGAGGTAAGAAAAGTCCACCATAGGCTTCTTATAAAGCCACCGTTGCTTTTAACGTCTGCATTTAAGAAAATTCCAGTCCTTAGAAAATCTTTCTGCGGACACATTGCAGTCTGACAAGTGACTGTACCGGTTATGTCACTTCACATTAGGCAATACGATGTGACTGACATGAATGATATAAAATGCCAAATGAAACACTTGACAAAAATCGCAACATTTTCTCTTTAAATGTAGCCAAAGAAGCTGAGGTTTGAGAACTGTGTAAGTGGGTTTTTCAAAAGGTGACCTTGGAAACCTTTCTGTTAAAAAAAATCCTGTAAGAGTCTAAGGACTTGATCCTTCAAGAGAGTGGTGACTCTGTTGCAATCAATGGGAGCTTTGCAGGGAGTTAAGGGCACTCAGCACCTTGTAGGACTGGGCCCTAAAAAGTATTGTAGACATTGTTTCAAAATGTAGAGCCCTGTCCTTCAAAGGATCCCAGTGGCAGCAAAACTGTGTGTAGAATTAGTTCCGTGTGCAAAAAATTTTATTCAAAAAATTAAATGCTTGATTATATCCTGAAAGGGAGGGGGATTAGGAGTGGGGAACTGATTCACAGGTAAGTAATTAACAGCTGGAAATGATGTAGTGGCCATGTACCAGGTTGAAATCCTGGCTCCATTGAACTCTGTCAGAATTTTGCCATTAGCTTCAGTGGAGTCAGGATTTTACCCCAAATGCATATCTCTAGCGACTTTTGTATTCTTCTGCAGGCCTCCCTGGAGAGCAGCTCTCATTAAGTTCCCAGAACAGTAATAGAAATGGAGTCCTGTGTTTGGCTGGTAAATATTTTTTTCACTTGGTTTATAACTTTAATTTGCAAAGTCATTTCTTCAAACATGGGAGGCACTTGTCCTTAATGGTGACTAGTCCCTGAATGTTTGAAAAACATTTCCTAGCCGAGTGCAAAATGTGCCAACTTCTTTTCATTTGATTATTTTTTAAAAAATAAACCATCTTTTCCAGTGCTTTTGACTCAAACTCAGCTTGACTAATTTAGTTGGAACTCACAGCAACAACAAAATCCCCCTCTGGCTGGAGACTAGCAGTGAGAAATTTAAACCAAGGAGAAAATACTGACAATTCTGAGGGAATGAAATTATAGTTTAGAAAGGAAAACCTTTTTTAATATCTAGGCAAAATCTTGGCCTTAAGTGATGTAGCTGCTTGGGACTGGGGTGAAAACAGAGAGATGCTGCCTTCCTAGAAATGTACTACTGGCATAATACAGGATGTCTCACCATGACAAAGGGGAAATATCACGGGGCTCAAATAAGCTGGAAGATAGAACTGAAGGCAAAATGTAGTACTTGGACCTTAGACCTTGTCTGCACTAGAAAGTTGAACCACTTTAATGATATTGGTGGAATTAAATGGATACAACCCTCCCTGCAGTGTGGATACAGTTATATTGATATAAAGGTGTTGTATACTAGTATAGCTATTCTAATATGGGGAAGAGTCTGGGGTCTGTACTGGCACCAGTGTTGTTCAACATATTCATAAATGATCTGGAAAAAGGGGTAAACAGTGAGATGGCAAAATTTGCTGATGATATAAAATTACTCAAGATAGTTAAGTCCAAAGCAGACTGTGAAGAGTTACAAAGGGATCTCACAAAACGGGGTGACTGGGCAACAAAATGGCAGGGTTCAAAAAAGAACTAGATAAATTCAAGGAGGATAGGTCCATCAATGGCTATTAGCCAGGATGGGCAGCAATAGTGTCCCTAGCCTCTGTTTGCCAGAAGCTAAGCATGGGTGACAGAGGATAGATCACTTGATGATTACCTGTTCTATTCATTCCCTCTGGGGCACCTGGCACTGGCTAGTGTTGGAAGTCAGGATACTGGGCTAGATGGACCTTGGTCTTACCCAGGTTGGCCATTCTTATTTTCTTATGTATGGTCTTGTGTCCACATCAGGGCTTTTATTGGCATAACAATTTTTGTAAAAATATCACCCCCCTAACTGAAATAGTTATACCAGTACAACTTTCCAGTGTAGAGCAGAACTTAGTTAACAATTCTGTTGATGTGTGAGAAAGACTACTGCCTCTGCAGAAATTAATGGTTGTCACTAAAGTAAGCAGATCAGACTGAACCAACACAGGAGCAGTTTCATTTAGTGAGACAGGGCCATTTTCGCAGTCACTGTTTAGAGCAGAACTACCTGCATTTCAAACTGTTGTGATGTCACTGGAGCCTGTGTGGAACTTTCTGCCAGCTTGCCAGTGATGATCTTTCCTTGATGCCATAAAGAACATAGGAGCATATGGGCCCTGAGTTAATGCCTCAGAACGGTGTGACACTGTAAATTAATCAGGTGTATTGGTCTAGGGCCTCCGAGGTGGACACAGGGTTTGGGAATGGATTATTTTTTTCAGCTTTCCTTCTTTTCCCTTTATTTTGTGTTTCTAGGTCACTGTGAGCATCATCAATGAGTCTGATTGTATACATGCTATTTAGGGTCTGAGATTATGTAATACTTGACAGACAGGTACTTGTTTCATGTAAGGTTTAAAGGGGGATTTATTTTCACTGGAATCTGAATTACTTGACTCCCGCCCCCCCCCAGTTGGCTTATTGAATAACAATTCATGAAAGAATATCATTCTGATTTTTACACAGTACTAGATACTAGTATTACATAGTGATCAGGCATAATGGTAATGGGCATAGAATAAAGGACCTAAATAGAACAGAAATCTCTGATAAGATAGTACTATGAAGTGGTAAAATCCTCAATGCACTTTTTTCAAGTGTTCAGAATGGTTTTGTCCAAGAGAAGATGCTGTAAAAAAAAAGACTAGGAGGGTTCCTCATAGAGTCAAAGGAATTCAAGATTTTGGGCCCAATCCCTCATGTTTACTTCCTCCTCCCATGAAATTCTCGCACCTCCACTCTTACTGAAGAAGTATCTTCAATGGGCACTGAGAGTGCTCAAAACAATACAGGACACTGGTTTTTGTTGTTGTTTGTTGTTGTTCCATGGGAAGTTTACTCATCATTTGATAATTCTCCCTGATAGCAACTTTATCTGCTAATGGGCACTGATGGTAAAGATGAAAACACGCTTTCCTCCTCCTAAAATATGACACTTTATGAACCACTCCACAGATCAGGTTGTGTAAATGCTATGCTGTGGTTTCTAAGATTTATGCATTTGTGGCAAGTAGTGTGAAAATAATTTAAGTATTTCTAGTTTTTATTATTTTTAAATGTAATCTTATCTGTAATATGCTGCCTGTTACCATGGAATATAAAGCTATGATTGGCTGATACATCCCAACACAGTAAAGATTGATTGCAGCTATTCAATTGCTTGACCTAAGCACTGGCCTTACATATTTTATTAGGGTTGTATGTAACATGTGAGGAAGGATAAAGTTGTAGTAAAAGCTGAGTGCAAATAAAGACAACCCAGAAGTGAAGTGACATGAAAGAAGAGGGGGCTGAAGAGAAAAACTTGTGTTTTGCAGAAAACAATGTTTTCAGCTCCAAAAATTTCCACAGGGCTAAGTGTTTCCTTATGAATAGATACCTAACACTACTTAGTGTGGTGAATGAATAAGACTTCATGTCCACTCTTGTCCTGTCCCTCACATCACTTGGAGCAAAAACAATTCCTGTCAGTCCTTGAGGTGAAAAGCAAAATGGAATAAACATAGGGAATGACTTGCTCTAGTCTGTGACTTCAACACTTGTAGCTGGAAAGAATACTGCATTATTCACTGAGCCAGTACCTAGGTGATGGTTTACAGTGCTGAAATCTGAAAAGGGAGAAACTTGTTGCTTTGCCTACTGTATATCTCCATATATCCTCAGATCCACCCATTCAAATGACTACATAAAACCTTCATAGGAAGATGTTAAATGTTAACGTACCTTCATACTGTACATGGGGGTCTCAAAAATGTAGAATGGTTCTTTACCACATCTGAGGTAGAGAACATCAGTTCCTATCTACTTTGGAATAATCAGGACTTTGTGGTGCTGAGAGACCAGATCTCCTGGTTACAGGTTTCTGCAGAGGTTGGTGAAGGTGCATGTGTAAAGGGTAAGTAAAGAAAGAAAAGTAAAACAAGAAGGAGAGACTCCCAAAGTGAATCAAGAGCATTTATTCACCCTTTGCTTATCCGTGCCAGGGGCCCATGTCTTCCCCCTCCACTTTCTATTAATGATTACTCTTCTGTGTTGTTCTGTCTTGTCCCAGGGTGAAATGTGTGATATGTTAGGTGATATTTTTAAGGGAGACCAGACCACTCAAGCAAAAATCCTAGCCACTAACTGATCCTTTATGCTACCACACTTGAAAACAAATATCTTAATTGATCAGGGCAGTTGATTTAATGATATGAAATTTGGATGTAATGAAAGCAAACAATACAGGCATCGTCATCATAGGCAAAGGAAGAGGGATGCAGAATACTTCATGTTAGCTCTAAATTTTTAGTTCTTTCCTGGTCAAAAAGATTAAAAATTTGAAGAAAGGCTTCCAGGAAACCCAGAAGGCACTGTTGTTGATAGGCATACAACATTAGACACACTGGGGGTATAAATAAATGAAAGATGCCTGGGGGTGCTAATCATGTACTAAAGGAAAAAGGATACAGGATTAGGGATAGGACAAACAGTATTTCCCCATAATGAATGCATGATGGTCCAGTGAGATAAGGCATGATCCATGTTCAGATGTCTTGAAAGGAGTGAAATTAATAGCCAGCAGGTTTAAAACAAACAAAAGGAAGTATTTCTTCATATAACGTACAGTCAACCTGTGGAACTGGTTGCCAAGGGATGCTGTTAAAACCAAAACTATAGTTGGGGTAAAAAAAGAATTAGATAAGTTCATAGAGGATAGGATATTAGCCAACATGGTTCATAGAGAATAGGATATTAGCCAGCATGGTCAGGGATGCAACTCCATGCTCTAGGTGTCCCTAGCCCTTGACTGCCAGAAGCTGGGAGTGGATGACAGGGGATGGATCACTCAGTGATTGCCTGTTCTGTCCATTCCCTCTGAAGCACCTGGCATTGACCATTGTCAAAAGACAGGATAGTGGGCTAGATGGACCATTGGTCTGGTCCAGAATAGCAGTTGTTGTGTTCTTAGGGGGGGTAGGGGGATTGGAGGGGAAAGAAGACAGAGAGAAAAGGAAAGAGAAACTGTAGAAAAATGTTACTTTTCTAATTTTCAAACATTCCACAGAACATTTTTTTCTGGCCCATATCAGTGCTGTTCTTGGGATTAATGTTCTGTTTTACTTATTCATACAGTTCCATGTACACAAAAACCTTTTAAAAGAGAGAGTCAACTTAACGTAGTGTGGGATGTGTGGTCTAGTGAGATATACCCTATGTACCAGTTCTTAGGTTCTGGAGGTAGTGACCTTAAACTCACCAGTGTTGTATGCACATCTAAATGTAATGGCCCACCCTGTTTTATGATACTCTTAAAATTCCTCAGCAGGTGAACAGAAATAAGCTTCTGGCAAGATATTTGCAGAGTTCACTCTGCTTGAGTGTAATCCCCTGATCACAATGGTATATACCTGATGAAGTGCACACAATCCAACAGACAATATTTGACAAGACAATTGAGAGAGTAACTTCAGCACTTTCCCAAACTGTTAACAGGTTAGCTGGGATGTATCCAGGTCCCTTAACTGTGGGATTATGAAATCTCTTAAGGGAGATTCTTAAGGGAGTTCCTGTACAGCTGATTCAGGCAGCAAAATTATTTGGTACAACAACTGCATTTCCTCAACTTCCTCTCGATATTGCTCATTTCCATTCAAAAAATATTGGATATTTAATCCAGGGGAAACTTTCTCGATAAATTTTTGGATGTCAAATAGGCAGTTAATTCACTTGCAGTGCTTCTCAGTGTTTTACCCAGGAATGGAGTTGATTTCTTACCTAGTCATGTTAATTTTTTGAGTGTCCTGACAGGTTGAGATTTTCAAAGCAGTGTAAGGGGTTTAGACACATCTTCCATTAATTTTAACTGATACTGTGTGTCTAACTTCTTAACACTGCCTTGAATAATCTAAACCAGAGCTGATTAAGAGGAGATAAATTGTATTTAATCTTGAATGAGTATGTTTGATGGGGAGGAGAAAATTAAATATGAATTAAATATTTATTGACTGAGGCATATTCAATAAATACCAATATTGTCCAAAGTTCAACTAACCCCACCCCTGCTATCTAAGCCCCCAAAACCACCATCCTCAAACAAGGGCCTCATTAAAAAGATGAGACTTGAAATATATTCTGAAACCCAGAAAGCCTACACTTTGTTGGACCATGACAGAAATGAATGCCCAAGCCAAAGGCTCTCCATTGAGAACCCTGTGTCTTCAGCCTTCCTGTGTTCAAATGTGGGGACTATTAGAGTATTTCAGATTATCTCAATTGTTAGCACAGTGCACCAGGAGAAAGGTGGATTCTAAGAAAAGCCAAGGCCCTACATATACATGGATTTATAGGGCAAAATCTATTGTTGGATACAGAAACAAACTGGCAGTGAGTGTGGTCTACCTGGGTGTAATATATTTCACATGAGAAGCCCCACCAGGTAAGCAGGCAACTCAATTCTGTGCTAGTTGAAATTTCTGAACAGCTTTTAAGGATAGTAACATATAGAGCCATTGCGATAATCTGTTCCAGCATGGGTAACTAGTGATATTTTCTCCCAAGAGGAAAAGGATATGACTTTTTAGCAAACAGCAAATAGAAAAATAGGTTCTCTTGGCTGCTGTATGAGAATCTGGAAAGACCTCCAGACTGCAAACATCATTAGCAAAAGATGAGCTTAGCCCCTCAATAGAGAAGGTAAGTGTCTCTGACAAAGCTTATGGATGTTTTCCCCAATCTACCAGCATCACTTCCATGTTACTTGCCTTGAGCTTCAGACAATTCACTTTTATCTTAAGGCCCAATTTAGGTAAGAACTGAGAAGGGAAAACTACTGCACCATTACAGTCCAATGCAAAAGAAATTCAGAGTGGAATGTCATTTGCACGTTGGTGGCATAGTAGCCCAAGTTGTCTCGCTAGCTTCACCTTTGGCTTCTCATACATGTTAAATGGGAAGCATGACAAGAAAAAGCCCTATGGCACATAAGAGTCTTTGGGGCAGATTAGCAATCACTAAATATCACCTTCTGGGATCTGTTTGAGAGGAAACAACAGAACTGCTTAAATGTGACTCTATCTACCCTGGCAGGGAGTGATGAGTAATAGTTTATCTGCAATATCAAAGACTTCTGGCAGATATAAAGAATCAGACTAGACACCTGACCTTTGCACAGAATTATGCACTGCCAGCCTTAGACGTATTAATGCCCCACATAGAATTTGTGCTTCATTCCCTACCTCCACCCAAGTAAAATATAAAAAAGTCAACTATATTTATCCTTAGAAAAATTGGACACTTTTAATTGATTGTAATAAAACATGTGTTAAAATACTAATGATTTTATTTTACCTTGTCTTCTGCTGTGTCCTACTTTCATTCCTTTTCTCCATTCAGTTGTTTCCCCTTCAGTTTTCTTTCACCCTTCCTCTCTGTATCTTTCCATTATTTTATCTTTTTCTTCACCCACACAGGGCCTATTCCTTTCTTTCATGCGTCAGTAGGTCTTCTCTCACACACTTGCTCCTTCTCTCTTGTTTCTCTCCCTTGCCCTTCTCACCCTGGGCCTACAGTAGTCTTGCACTTCTGAGGTTGTGTGCCTGGTAAATATGGGGATTGTCCAGACCTGCTAGATTATACAAAAATGGGGCATGTGCACAGGGTGGAGGGTGGAAAGATTGAGCCTACTCTCATGGACTATATTTGTACAACACTTGTGAGGAGTGTAGAAGGATAAAGCTCAAAATACTGGCTGACAACTGGCATGGCACTGCAGAACTGAACAGGTTGTGTTCAACTTCAGAGACACTTTGACATCAGTTGGAACATGACCTCTCAGGCAACTGTGTACTCAGCCTATGCCTGAAGCTGCCATTGTGGCTGTATATAGTAAATGACAGGGGGGGAGATTTCTGTAACTATGAGTCCATCTTGAGTAAGCTGCATCTCCTGTTCAGAATCACATTGAGAGAGCTAAGTCTCAATGCACTGGCCTTTCCCATCTCTAGAATAGACTGAAATCCTGTCCTAGGTCATGAGTCATGAGGTTATGATATATTTGGTCTCTTCCTAAGGGACATCTGCACGCACCAAAAAATCCAGTGCTTGACTGGTAATCTCTGTGCAAGACTAGAACAGTAGAGATATTTTGTGTCAAAAGTGAGGCGTATTAGCAGAGCTGTATGAATGGGGAAGCCATATGAAGTTCAGTTCAGAGGTGCTAGTTTCTGCATCTTTATGAGCACTAAATTCATACCTCATAATATTTTAGAAAAACCACATGAGAGGAAGAGTGCTTCAGACAAGATTGACTCAGCACAGCAGGAACAGGTAACTTACTGGCAACTATAAGAACAGCCATACTGGGTCAGACTAAAGGTCTGTCTAACCCAGTATCCTGTCTCTGGCAGTGGCCAATGCCAGATGCTTCAGCAGGAATGAACAGAACAGGGCAAATTCGAGTGATCCATCCCCTGTTGTCCACTCCCAGCTTCTGGCAGTTAGAGGTGTAGAGACACCCAGAGCATGGGGTTGCATCTCTGACCATCTTGGCTAATAGCAAAATGGGTCAATCCCATCCATAACATAATCCCATTGACTACCAGCGTGATGCATAGTGCCATCATATTTATATTTACATTTCTATGGAGTTACCCCAGGAGTGAATTTAGTCCAATAGGTGTGCTGAAGTACTGTAGCTTGTATAACACCCCTGTGTATTCTGGCAAACAGCCAGGATGCCACCTGTGAACTGATTAATTAGTCATTGTTTTATTTTACCTTTAAAATAAAAACAGTAATGAAAAAGCATTTTCTTTTGGCTCTTGTCTGCTGAAAAAAGAGGAATACACCTTTTGGTGGTAAAATTTCATATAAAATAATTCAGAAGCTTTGAGTCAGAACTCTTGGGATTGTTATCAGTTGGATAATCTGACTATTCACTAAGATTCAGTGCTTACTAACTAATATAATTACAGACATGTGTATATTTTCATCATCACTAATCACACATTCACTGAGCAATGATTTCTGTAAGAATGTCAGGATTTATTAAAGTGAGAGATAAGAAATAGTTAGCAAATTAGTCTGATGCACTTGATTGGGTGTCTCTTGATAGCCATATTCCTCTTTCAGCTGATAGTAGTCAGATCTAGTTGTAGTTCTTGCTAACACTTGCCAAAGGTACAGAATTTTTGAGGCTGGCGGAATGAAGAGAAGAATCTTCCCAGGCTATAGATGAAAGCAGATGTTATGGCACATTTGATTCTTGCTCAGTAATTATTCTTGTTTGTTGTTTTTATTGTGGTAGGGTCTAGTGCCCCCACCTGAGATAAATGTGCCATTATGGCAAGCACTGTACACGCACTGTACACAGTATGAGAGAGTTTAAAATATAGATAGACAAGCCCAAAAATGGGTGGGAAGGAAAAAGGGGGTAAAATGACTTGGCCAAGGTCACAGAGGAGGCTAGTGGCTGACCTAGGATTAGAACACAGGTCTCTGGATTTGGGGGGCCACAATCCCAACTTCTTGACCATGCTGCCTCAAGTTATGTTCCTTGTCTTAGGAAACCCTCTCACCTTGAGTAAAGCTATTACCCACCAGAGGCTGAGAGCTGGAGTTTGTCTTCATGTCCAAACAGTTTAGAGATTTTCTAATCTTAGTGGTTGTCATCAGTAAAGGTCAGAAGGGATGCTATCTTTCATAGTCAGTCTAGTTTAAAACCTGGCTATAGTTCATGAATAACAACAGCAACAATTTACATTTATATAGCACCTTTCATCCCTTAGGATCTCAGAGTGCTCTATAAAATATGTGTGGGAATAACTTCGCCAGTGAAATGCAGCTAAAATCCCCACCAAAAGGTCTCAGTCTGTGGGGAAGAGTGCGGCCATTATTTAACAATGTGCAGGACTTCTGCACAGCATATAGAGCAGGAAGCAAAGAAGGCAAGGCAAGCAGAATGTAATTATTCAGATTGTAATTTGATCTGACGCATGGGAATGGGAATTTTCATGACTACTAGTAGTCTGGACTTCAGTTTTATGTCTTTTCTCCAGGATGACACGTCCAACAGAACAATATATCCTAACATTTGTCTGGGGTATTAGTTGTACTGGCTCAGAGAGAAGAGTGTCACTTACTGAATTGCTAGCAACCCATCCTACAGCCTTGTATATTTTTGTTGGAGGATTCCTATCCAAGCATCCTATTGACCTGGCTCTGCTCGTTGCGAGTTCTGACAGTATCGCAGCGTGAGGTAGTATAATTGCATTGTGAGGAGTACGGCCATGACAAAAAAAGGATGTATTATTTACAACGTTTTGGCTGTTTGAGAAACTGATTGCTACAGTTATTAGAATAACACACACAGCACAATGTCCCACCTCTTTGCCAGAAGATTTGAAACTGAGCAGAAATTTTGGATAACATAGACTCCATGCAATCAGATACAAATCCACACATCAGCATCATAACTAAATTCATAATGTTCTGCTACCTTAAAAATGTTCCATGCAACTCCGAATTCTCATCCTAGAAATCTTTAGGTCAGTGGCATCCATTTTGTGTTAGCCATTTTTCATGCTAATGCTGCACAGAAGAGTATTTAAAAATTTCTCAACAAAATTAACAGTCCTTGCGAACGCTTGTGATTTTTTTCGTTCAAATCACTGTTTCTTGGGGTGGGCATGAAGTTAGTGTGTCTTACTCTAATTTTCCATTGAGTTAGAAGATGTGCAAAGGCTGCCAGATATTTCTTTAAATTTGTTCTTTTTAGATAGTGTGCTCCTAACTTTTATTATGGCAAAGACAGTATGTTGATAAAGGACTTGATCCAGACAAGGGCCAAGCCCCAGCACTTCCCAGTGATGCCAGCTATACCCAGCTCCAGACTGGGAGTGACTGGTGCTCAGCACCTCTGTGAAAATCCTAATTTGATTCTGAGAAGTCCTGACTACTGCATCCCACATTGTGTGTATAAGTGTGTAACAGAGTCCAGTGGCAGTTACTGGTGCTTAGAACCACACAAGAGCAGAACTGTAGAGAATCATCCCTGATAGCTTTGCCATTCTTTCCCATCACACTGATAAAAGAGGCACCCAACACCTTTGTGAAAAACAGTATACTAAGTAATGTAGAGAAGTGGGATCCAATTTTAAAGACTGATCTTGCAGAAAATGGAATTACGACTCTTAATGATATAAAATAATATTTCTCTGAGGTCATAAATTTGTTTTACATGACAGGAGGGCTGATAAATGCCCCGATTAGCCTATTATTTTTACTCTTTATGCGAGAAATGTTGTAATGACAGTCTGAGAACACACTGACTGTTTAAATGACAGGTTATTCCAACCTTCCCCCCTCCACCCCCAACATCAGCTAGGTTGTTTTCTGTATCATTTTGTGTGTCTCTTCTACAGCTGGTCAAACTATTTGAAGTAGATTACATATTTAGTTATTTTATTCATAATCTGAAGTTATTGAACAAACATTTTATGGAAACATAATTCATCACTGGAAAGCTATTGGCTGCCATCCCATCTTCAACTATTTGCTATTTGAGGTGCGTGATTGGTCTGCTGAGTTACATGGCAATATTTCTGCTGCCTGATTGGATGACTGAAATGTAGGAATGGGAGGAGGCAGATCAGATTTCAAGTGGGTGGGACCTGTGTAATCCTTTGCAGGAGCACATTTGCATGACATCACAAGGTTGTACCTTTATGCAAATTACTGATTTTTTTTTTTAAATCCCTTACTTGTATGCTTCATAGAGAATGAATGAAAAGGGTCAGGCACACTATCCAAGTGAATTCATAGGTTTTTATTGCCCAGGGCTAGTCACATCAGAATGATGCTGCCTTCAGGAGAATTGAATGTGAACTTCAAGAGTGGATGTACAATAACACTGTTTAGTCCTTCACTGTCTGGGAGCAAGAGGAATTCCCAAAGTATAAGGGTCATTTACAGCTTGAGATGATTCCTAAAATTCAGGCCATCGCTACCCTCACCTTGTAACTGCAAAAGCCCTACAACATACATATTTTGGGTGGAAGTCTGGGGAAGAAATCCTTCCTGCCCTTGTAGTGATCAGCATATTTCCTGAAGTATGTGATTTGACTACACCTAAGTTACCATCCATAACTATAAAGGCTATAGCTAAACTGGACACAGCTTTTCCATCATTATTGCTGCTCAGTAGGACGGGCCTCTGGAGCTGTCTTTTTATTTTGTTTTAGTTGTTTATAATCTATTTAAAAAAAAAAGTCTCCCAATCAAAGTCTCCCAAGCCTGCTTAAAAAACTGAGCCAGTGAGGCACTCTAGATTCAGCTGACTATTGTATTCATTGCTTTTTTCCTTTTTTAGCACAGCAGCTTCATCAAATATTTTTCAAGGGCAACCTTACTCCCTAAAGGTTTGTTCAGCTGCAATGACTGTCTCTCATGTAGGGAATCTATTCTGATTAATTTGACTTTAACTTTCTTATTGCTCCAGTGGATTCCAAATTTGTCAAGGACTGTATATACACACACCAGCCCCCATCCCCAGCAGAGAAGTTTCACAAAAGCAGCGGTACAGGGAGGCTCTAATTTTAGTAGTGGATCAGCCTTAAGTTAGGGCTGCTGCTGTTGTCTGGCTAGTCACATTGGAAATCAGCAAAAGACAAGTAAACTAACCAAATCTATAGATCGGTACGTAGTCTGGAAATATTCAGGGTCAGGGAGTTTTTGGTGATGCTGTTTCTTCATATGAAGAGGTTTACCAAGCTGTCAGGGTAGCAATGAGAGAATATTGCCAGCAGGTGGCTGTAATTTCACAAAAACAAAACAATAAGGAATGAAAGAGCTACCAGAACCAAGAAAACTATCAGGCTGCAGCAGCTGAGCTACTGGGTCATGAACCTTGTGCTTGTTCAGCTGTAATGCTGTTCTAAGCCTTCTGCTTACAGTCTCTTGTTCCTACTCATTTGGCCTCTTGCATTCTGTTCATTAACACAGAAGGGTACTAGTTATTTTTAGTCTCTTTTCTTAGAATGCATCTGCATCATCTCTCTAAGAGCTCTCCAGATTCTTGATACTACGCCAATCTTTTCTACCCCTGTTACCTTTTGTTTTAGTTTTTGCTTTTCTTACTAACACTCCTCCCCTTTAGCAATTCATTCTCCTCTTATTTTTCAACCTAGTTAAACTAGATCCCCATTTTGTTCTGTCACATCTGTCTTTCAGCAATATTCATTGTCAGTAAAACATGTACTGTTCAGTTCAGGAAATGACATTTGGCCCTGCATGTCCTTCTTTGTTTAATTTTCTTTAATTTCATATTTTGAACAGAATTTATAAAGAAAAGAGACCTAAAAATTGTCTTTCAGTCATAAGCAAATAAAGGCATTATTTCCTCCAGAGTTAAAAGAGAAGCCCAGATGAAATGTAAGCCAATAAAACTATCAGAACCCCAATCAGCAGCCTCCTTCTGATGGAAACTGCACTGAGAACAGCCTTTAATGTACTGTCACTCTCTGGGATGATGCCAGATAATGTGATTGAAAAAAGATCTTTCACAATAAGTCATGATGAATTTTCAATCTAAACAGAAAATCAATTAGTCACCCAAACATAGTTTTCCTGCCTCCCTTCCTATTTTTAGCACACATTTTTTGCAAGAACCTGTTTTACAAGGGCTCATGAAAAATTAACCGGGGGCGGGGGGGGATGGGAGGGCTAGTCTTGTTGGTGCCCAATACCTCATTGATATAGGAATTCTGATGGTTGTGAGTTATCAATAGGTGTTTATAATAACTGAAATAAGTGAATAAGTGAAATAATAAGTGAAATTCCTTAACTGGCTGTCAACAGTAAATATCTCAAGTTGATTCTGTGTGGGTGTGGGTGTGGAGTGATCACTCCTTGTAAGAGATTTGAAGGAGGGTAACTGTAAAGAAATACATTGAAAACAGCTTGCTGCATTAGAACAATGTATCCAAATTGTGTAAATTTCCCAGGATTTAGGAGGCCTGATTCTCTGAGGCTTCATTCCTGTGTTCAGTACAGGAAGGTGGACTTAAGCCAACTTTGAACTTCCCAGTGTTCTGGTCCACAGGACTGCTTAACTTATTGCTTGGGCTGCTTGTAGCCCATTGGCAGCTAAGAAGAGTGCAATTAACTCTAGTCACTTCGCTATCCTCAGCTAAGTACCCCTCATATTTTAGGGGTGGTGTAGGGAATCAGAGTAGCACCATTGCATCAATTCTGCACCATCTAGGAAGGTTAGATGCCTAGAGGTGGGCTAGGGTAGTGAGGGAAAAAGCCATTGCCAAGGCCACTTCACACTGCTGGAATGGTGTAAAGGGGCTTATAAACAGCAGAGAATTGGGCCCAGATAGTACAGACTGTAAGTAAAAATATAATGGATAGAATTCTTAAGGCTCGTCTATGCTGAGAATGCTATAGCTGCACAGCTTTGCCACGGTAGCACTTCTGGGTAGACTGCACCTAAGCTAAAGCGAGGGGTTCTCCTGTCAGTGTAAGTAATCCACCTCCCTGAGAGGCAGCAGATAGCTTGATGGAAAAATTCTTCTGTCAACCTAGCAGGGCTACATGGGGAGTTAGGTTGACTTAACTGTGCCGCTCAGGTGTGTGGATTGTTCACACCCCTGACCAACGTAGTTAAACTGATCTAATTTTCTAGGGTAGAGCAGATGAAAAAGCTTTCATGTGTAGAATATGCTTTTTTAATTGTTCAAGGACATGTAAGGTTGATAAAGCTGAGTTTATTAGCTTTACTTAACATTCTGTGAGCCATTTTAGTTTTGTTTCAATTTCTTTCCTTTTCTGTTCCTACTACCAGTTAGGAGGTTAGCTTCAGAAGGTTATAGTTTGAATAACTGGCACACAGCTAGTTTTTCAGATGAGCATCTGTCCTTTCAGACTACTCTGATTTATCTCCTCTTTTTGTGTAGACCTTTGCTTTTGGGTTTAGAGAGAATTCACCATTGAATGCCTTTTGCTTATTGTACTGAGCTAAGAGGAAGATTGCTTCTTTTCTCTGAATGAAGGTGAAAATAGAGTGTTGGGTTTTTTATTGGAGATTTTGTAGTTCTCACAAAGGTACCATTTTAAATCCATTTTGTTCAAAGTTAGCATGTATAAAAATAAATGCATTTAAGAGGATCTACACTGTAGAATCTGAAGAATAAACCTGGGATATTCCTAAAGGAATGAAATAATTAAATCAATACTTCACTTCCAAACCATTTTTATTTTTTTAAAAACTTCCTTCTTTATTGTTATTTAAAAATATATATATCTAGCCTCATTTACCAGTGTGAAATGTATCTTAAGTTTTGTGCATGTTTACAACAATAAGGAGAAAAAGGAAATGAGACACATTTGCTTAACAATTTTTCTTGTCATTTTTAATGAAAAGCTTTTAACTGGCCTCATGGCTGAGAACAGTCTTTTTAAAAGACTCTCCTGTTATTTTGCATACACTTCAGTCTCAGAAACAGCAACATGATAATGCTTAATCATGTACACAGGTATATATTTTTCCATGGGAAAGTTTTCATATAGTCATATTCCAAAAGGTAAATAAGTTGTAACCAGTTGGAAGCTGTCCTTCTGGTAGAGTAAAAGCAGTCTGTGCCACACCTTTTGGTGTGGAGAGAGTGGAGATGGAATGGTGGGTGATAGGGGCATGTCAAGACCCAGAGTGGAGGTGGAATGGATGATTCTTTCTTTCTGCAGGTTCCCTGAGATCCACAGAGTTCATGGGCCAGTTACTCATGTCCTGTTCCACAGAAGGTAGGAGCAGCCCAATTCTCCATACAACGGAACAATGCAGGAGGAATTTGCTCCCCCTTAGATCCTCCTGCAGGCTTTCCCTAGGGAGACATGAGGAAGTCCTAGGTTAAATCCAACAATTCTCTGTAAATTGGTAGCCATTTTGCTATGATGTGTTCAGTGAGGTGAAAAAGGATTGAGACAACAATTAGGATCAGATACTTTTTGAAATGCTCACTGTTCCAGTAGCTTCCCATTAGTGAATATTAGAGCATGATGTTAAACCTATGTAGACAGTAATGTCTAGGAACTTAGAGAACTCTCCTTTTAGGAAGTGCTTCATGAGAGAGGAGAGTATTTGTGGAGGAGGGAATAAAGCCTGAATGTTGCACTGTCTTGGCTGTCTCTTTTTATGCTGAACATTCACTTTACTTTTACTACCATTGCCCTAGCAGCGGACACAATGGCTCTCTCTTTGCCCTTTGGCTACTCACTGTTAGCCCTGGTGATCCATTGTTAGCCAATGCATATAGGTTACATACACCCACACACATATACATGCCCCCACATTAATATGTATTGTGCGGATGCTATTAATATTGTGTGGGTGTGTTTGTGATTGATAATCATGGTAAAGTGTATTAGGCTTACTCTTGCTCATTTGTGCTAAGTATCCCACAATATCTGGTGGCAGTACATCTCATACTCCTGGGGGAATTCTGTGCCACTGCAAATGCACAGAATTTATGTCCCGCGCAGATTTCTTTGCTTCCTTGCAGAAAAATGACTTTCTGATGGGGAAACAAAGGGAAGCCACAAGAGCAGTCATATGACCCTCCCCAGCAGTATGTTTTGGGTGCCCAAGGCAGCCAGCAGAGAGGTAAATCACTGTGGGGTAGAGGGCAGGACTCGGAAAGACCCCTGTGGTGCCTCCTACCCTGCACTGGGCTCAGCTGCTATTTGTAGCTGGGCTGGAGAGGATGAGACTTCCTCTTCCCCTGTACAGCATCCTGGACTGTGTCAGACCCACCCCCAGATTTCTCCCCCAGCTGTAGGAAGCTCTGAAAACTGCCCTCCCACGCTTCCAGTACCCATCACGCCTCAGCTGCAGGGGAAGGGATCACTGTATGGGGAGATGCTCCCCCATCTGCCCAACCCTCATACATCCAGACCTCCTCAGACCCAGACCCTCCCATCAAGCCTCACCCCCCCAACAAGTCCCACTCCCCCAGCATCTGGACCCACCACTGAGCTCCCCACACCCAGACCTCACTGCTGAGCTCTGTCCCCCCGACACTGAGAACCCCCCCGCTAAGCCCCAGCCATCTTCACCTGGACCTTCCTGCAGAGTCACATTACCATTGCACCCAGAATCCCCCTACATGTCCCTGTGCATCCAGATCCCCCCCACACAGAAACCTCTCAACCACACCTGGATCCCCCCACACTAAGCCTCTTCATAGTTGGATCCTGCCTTAACAAGCCTGCCTGCCCACACCCGGTGTACCTGGCATGGAGGGGCAGGACCCTGGGGTGTTCCTGAGGCAGGCCTGGTCCTTTTGCTGTGTCATGGTTTGGTGAAGCCTCACCTCTGAGTCTGTGTCCTGTGAGGGGAGGGGGCAGAGGGAGCTGCACAGTGATCTCCCACCTCTCTGCAGCCAGTGGCCTGTGCTCCCCAATGCCATACTGGAGCCTCCACATTTATTTGACAAATAAAATTTGCAGAATTTTAAAATACGGTGTGCAGAATTTTTAATTTTTTTGGCGCAGAATGCCCTCAGGAGTAATCTCAGCATTTGGCATAGGCGGATAGGAAACCTGTCAGAGACAAGAAACGTTGATGTTCTATCCTGGTACAGGTAAGTCATGCATTCTTGGCCCAACTAGTCTGTAATGCTGTGTCTGAAAAGCAGAGATAAGATGGGTGCACCTTGGTATCAGAAAAATAAAGTAATTGGGAAATGCAGTCTTGGGCGCAATATAAAGCGCTAACTAACTTATAAACAAGCACCGTTTGTGTGTGTGTGTGTATATATATATATGTATATATAAAGTGGTTTTAGGGGCATATTCTGGGGATCACATCTTCTGTGTAAGGTGAATTGAACACACTGCGAGAGTTCAGTTCCTGGAAAGGATTGGTGAAGTATTAAATATTTATTTCCTGTACCCTACTGTTTTCCATTTAGACAATAACTTTGGCTGAGCTTGGTTATTTGATCCCTTGAATGTTGTTAATATCGAAACGCAAATATAGCCAATCAATTGGCTATCCATAACAATCAATACAACAATGGCAGAACAATCACAGAAATGTTGGGCAAGAAGGGACCCCAAGAGGACATCTAGTCCTGCCTTGGCACTGAGTCAGGACTAAGTAAACCTAGAGTGTTGCTGACAGGTGTTTGTTTGACCTGTTCTTAACAACCTCCAATGATGGGTATTCCATAGCCTCCCTTGGAAGTCCATTTCAGAGCTTCACTACCCTTATCATTTCCTAATAACTAACCTAAATCTCCCTTGCTGCAGATTAAGCCTATTACTTCTTGTCCTATCTTAAGTGGACTTGGAGAACAATTGATCACCATCCTCTTTGTAACGGCACGTAATATATTTGAAGACTGTTCTCAGGGACCCTTCAGTCTTCTTTTCTGAAGACTAAACATGCCCAGTTATTTTAACCTTTCCTCATAGGTCAAGTTTTCTAAACCTTTTACCATTTTTGTTCCTCTCCACTGGATTCTCTCCAATTTGTCCACATCTTCCTTAAAGTGTGCTGTCTAGAACAGAACACAGTACTCCAGCTGAGGCCTTACTGGTGCACAACAGCGTGGAAAAATTACTTTTTATGTTAAGATAGTGAATAGCATCTTTGACCAACTCATCCCACCTCCTCACTCAAATCCTGTTATACTTTTAATCCAAGCCCTGTAAAAAACTTTTAAGGAGTAGGGTGGGGGTCTGGATGGTGCTATTGAGGTGGCAACCTCCTCAATGAAGGTTTGGAGAGATTCAGCCCTGGAGGTAATGCTGTGCGGGTGGCACAGTCATGCCTTCCAATTACTGAGTCTCTTTTGAGGCAGCTGGAGTGACTTGCCTCCTTTCCCTCCAGTGGTGGGTTTCTTCTTTGAGGAGCTGTTAGCTTGCTATCTTCTGTCTCTTTGCTATAGTAGTAACTCCTTGACTGGGCCTTGCAGACACTGACCCTTTAAAATTCAGCTGCATTCTGTGACTTTGCTGCAATTGTGCCCCACATTGCACAATGTTTGTAAATTCAGAAGAACAAGTGATCCTTCCTCTCTCTCCTTGCCATGAGGCTCCGGGGGGAAATTTGCAGGCCTTTGCTCCTTACAAACATCCAAAAGGACGTGGCATTTGGGGCAAATGCAATGGTAGGCAAAAGTGGGTTCCTGAAATTTCTTTAAACCTTAAAGAAAGTTTGGGTTTGCTTTAATGGAGGGATAAAAGTACAGGCTAGTACTTATTTTCACCACAGTATTTCACCCACCACTAGTTGTTATGATCACATGAATTTAGTGCTCACATGCTGTTGTTTTCTTTCTTAGCTGCCAATAAATGGTTCTTCAGAGTTAGGGGTTGATTTTTAGAGCAGTCTATTGACTAAAAGACTTTGTTTTTTGTGCACACAAGTTCTGTTTTTCTTAGTTTAGCGAGAGTAAATGTTCCAGGAGGTGTACACACACAGCTCGTTGTCTGCTAATGGAATTCGGGCACATACCTTCCACAGACTGTTAAAATAGCCATATCATTTATCTTCTGTATTTACTTCCATGTAGCACTCTGCACAGAATGTATACTCTTGCAAACCCTGCTGATTTGGACAGGAGAGTCTTGGTTTCCTTTCAGAGATCCCATCTCCCTTTTAATTCGGCACATCTTGTTATTTAGATATTGTTTGAATCAAAGGGTAAAGAAACATGAAAGCAAGTAGTATTTATAGCATTGCCATTGCGCATGGCATTGCCTATTGATGTAAAGCAGTATAAAGTGTATTATTATGTATGACTGAAACAGGGGGACACAGAGCTGTTCAGTGGCTGTAGCAGAGGTCTGGGGAGTCACTAGCTCTGGGGTGAAATACTGGCCTCATTGAAGTCAAAAGGAGTTTGTCATTGGTTAAGTCAAGTCACTTAGCTGTTAGCTTCCCCAACTGTAAAATGGGGACCAGACTTACCTTCTATAAAACTGGTTTCAAGTATCAGAGGGGTAGCCTTGTTAGTCTGGATCTGTAAAGCGGCAAAGAGTCCTGTGCCACCTTATAGACTAACAGACGGATTGGAGCATAAGCTTTTGTGGGTGAATACTCACTTCGTCGGATGCATGTAGTGGAAATTTCCAGAGGAAGGTATAAATATGCAAGCAAGAATCAGGCTAGGGATAATGAGGTTAGTTCAATCAGGGAGGATGAGGCCCGCTTCTAGCAGTTGAGGTGTGAACACCAAGGGAGGAGAAACTGCTTTTGTAGTTGGCTAGCCAGTCACAGTCTTTGTTTAATCCTGAGCTGATGGTGTCATAATTTGCAAATGAACTGAAACTCAGCAGTTTCTCTTTGAAGTCTGGTCCTGAAGTTTTTTTGCTGCAGGATGGCTACCTTTAAATCTGCTATTGTGTGTCTAGGGAGGTTGAAGTGTTCTCCTACAGGTTTTTGTACATTGCCATTCCTAATATCTGATTTGTATTTGAAATGGTTTGAGATCTTCTGATGAAATGTGATGTATAAGTAGATTGATAGCTTTTTAGGACAGGGACCATTTGTTCTGTAAAGTGCCTAGCACCCCTGGGTGTTATAAACACAATACATTATAATATGTGCAAAGTATTATTATAGCATTGCCATGAAATACTTTCCTGTGTCATTCCACCAAAAGCATTGGAAAACATTGGAAAGTATAATCAAGTTGCACTAGCTGCATATTTTTAATCAAAATGGGCTACTTCAATACCATGAAAAAAGCTTTTCTTTAAAACAAACCAAACTAGTTTGCTCTTGAGTCATTTTGACCCCAATATTATACACCATGAAAGTTTGTTATTCCATCAGCAAATTTCCTTCTGATTTTAGTTTCATGTAGTTGCTGTAAATATTGATCATTTCAGTTCTGAAAAATTAATTGCAAAATGTTGCTGTCCTTCTTGTAGGTCCCGAAGAGAAACAGAGTTTTTGTAAATTCATGAGTCAGATTCTGAGCTTTGTTGTGCTTTTTTGTAAGATGAGATCTTGGAATGTGAATCTTCAGTTGGTAACAGATACCATAATGATGCCTTACGCTTATATAATGTCTGGATGTGAGGCGCTCAAAGTTCTTTGCAAAAGTAGGTAAGTGTGAGAGAAAAGATAGTCTTGTGGCCAAGACACTGAACTGGGACTCAGGAGATCTGGAAGCAGTTCCTGGCTCTGCATCAGACTTCCTGTGTGACCTTGGTGTGGGGATAAAAATGCTTCCTGTCTCTCAAACTTGTCTTGTCTACGTAGATTGTAAGCTCTTTGGGGCAGGTAATTAGTCCCTACTGAATTTTGCAGTGCCTAGCACAATCTCAGTTGGGGCTTCTGGGCACTACTGCTGTAAAGATGAAGTATTATCCTCATTTTACAGATGTGGAAACGAAGGCATAGAAAGATTAAACCCAATATTTTCTAACTTGGATGCCTAAAATTATTGCTCCTGTCCTCATGGGGCTCTGTCTACATTTTTCTCTTAAATTGAGGAGAAACTACTCTATATAAGGATTATCGATTGCTTGTTGGCACATATAACCTATGTGCATTGGCTAACAATGGCAACACCGTGGCTAACGTAGCAAAAGGGCAAAGAGAATGCCATCGTGGAAATCCCCTTACTATAGGAATCAGCTTTGTTCAATGGTTATAACAGGAGAGTCGGAGTCAGCAGACATGGGTTCTTCTCCTGATTCTACCACAGCGTGGGTGTGTGATGTTGTGCATGTTGCATAAGGCAGCATTTTCAAATTTGGACTCCTACGGTAGGCACCCAACCCAGTAGATAGTCGTTAAACCAGAGTGGCCTGAGTGGGGAAAACTGGGCATGAGAAAGTGTTTCTTCCATTATTTCTGGTACTTCTTGCTTCCATTTGGGCCAGAAACACCATGACAGTTTTTCCCCAGGATATTTCCAAACAGCTACTTCTGAACATGTCTGAACCTAACAAATAATTTGGTTCGAATTCTAGGCATAGTTTTGGGTTGGTTCCTTTTCAATCCAAACTGGTTCAACCATCCCTAATTTGCTAATTAGTCATTCTAATAATGACTAATTACTGATTCCAGTCCAGTATTAACCTAAAGGTGAAAGCCTGGCCCAACTAAAGGGAATGGCAAAACTCCCATTGACTTTAATAGGGTGAGGATTTCACCCTTAACCTTACACTACCATCTCAAGTGAACAGAAAGCTATCCATTCATTCTGAAATATTATGTATGTTTCCTTCTAGGATTAATTAAATCAGAGATTTGAATAAAACATACTTTTTCCTTCTGGAAGCTCACTTGTTTCCACCTTGTCCAGAAAATGGCTGTCAGTCATAGGATACAGCATATAGTAAACTGCCACAATACTATGGCTATAATATTACAATTTGATGCCTTGGTATATAAAGGATAAATACTGAATGAATGAATCAGTGTGAAGCCAGAGGAGACAATGAACCATGAGGAGAAAATGGGTCTCTAAACAGACAGATTACATTGCAATTAAACTACATGGAGCTGTGTGCAGGTAAAATTCAGGGTGTGATTTAAGACCTCCAAAGCTGGGAATGACATTCACAGTTAAGTCTGAAATCAGCTCCATCCTTAACTCACTGTACTGGAGTTATTTGTAGCACTTGTTTGTTATTTGCAGAGCTGTGCAAAATTTTCATTGTTTTTTTTGGAACTGCCAATGAACAGCAAAATCGGTTATTCACACAGCTTTAATTCTAGGTGCTTTAAATCGTTTAATATATCTAGCATAGACCAGACCATAGATTTTACTAGAGATGCTCAGATATCATGGTACAGTATGAAAACCTAGATACGCAGAGGACAGAAAGGCTTACTTATACTGGTTTTACACCATTCCCACTCCACTGGTACCAATTGAGTTATTCCTGATTTACATCAGTGCAAATGAGAGGAGAATCAATTCCAGAGTTTTATCATGATCTCTGGATTTTCTTAGATTCAACAGACTTCTAAGGTGGTTTAAATTGTCTCTTGTGACTTAAACTCAACATTCTCATGGCAGTTGCTCTCATGGAGTTGGGCAAAACTACATGCCCATGCGTATTTTTAAAAATGTATGTAATTCACCTCATCATACTGGTTCCTGTAAAGGAATGTTTAAGTTCCCACCTCACACTGAGAGAATAAAGGTCCTTTTCTTAAACAAGGGAAAGTCCCCAGTCTAGAGGCTGCAGTGAATGAGTGAAGATAAGTCCTCATGAAGAGAATAAAATCTTTGGGGAAAAGAACAAGCCACACCCAGGAAATGTGGACCCATGAGTGAGGAATTATAATTTCCTTTTAACAGCTAGAGTTACAGGTATGGTGAGGGATGGCTTTGAGGATTATTATTTTTAGGAGCAGACGTAATCTCGGAAGTATAGAATTTTAAGGGTTTGCAAATAGTATAAGTGGAATAGGGGCTCAGATTTCTTCTCTGTCACATTTCCCCACCATACCATCCTTGATTAAGATGTATTGTTTTCCTATGGTCCACAGAGTGACTCCACAGCTGCTACTTAAGCCCCTAGGCTTCAATAAACCATGGTGCTGCTGTGCCTGTGCTTTGTGGAGGGCGATAGCTGATACAATACCTCCTTTCATCTGTTCTCCATTCTTCTTCGAAACTCCACTTTGCAGGGAGGTGGAGAGAGACTCGTGCATAGACTCCCCAACTCTTGCCTTCCTCACCCTTCTGTATTCAGGGCTGTTCTTGGCTGGAGGATGCAAGATAGGATTTGCTCCAAAGAATGAAAACCCCAGGGAATCTTTTTCTCTCTGGTTGTATGCTAGGAATGCATTTTATAAGAATGGGGAAAGAATCACAATCCAGAATACCAAAAATGGGACCTTACTGATTAACTAAGCAATCATCAGGTTGATCTAATCTTTCTGATGTTTTTCAACAGCTACATGCGCACACTATGTGAAAAGATTAGCATTGTAGGAGCGCCTGTGATGGCAGTAAGGTCAGCATCTTGATCAATAACAACTCAGCCTGAACAGATATCTAATCAAAAAGAAAAAGGTCATCTCCAATAAGGGACTTTAAAAAGACCGACCAACAATATCTAATCACTGATTACTGAATATTTAGTTAAGTGGTGACCTTGGTTGTTATTTATTTAACCATAGACTATTAGCTAATTTCCTCCTGGTTGTAGATTAAACTTTCACAATTATTTTATTAGCTGAACTATTAAACAAAAAGGGTAATGCTACTGCAGCCCAGCTGACATCACAGCAATGCAAAATAGGACATGCTCATCCCTTAAAAAACCTATGGGAGAATAAGATTTGATCGTGTATACCAACCTCAGTATAAACCATGCATAAATACCGATCACCAATTAGAATATGGTAAAAGGCTGTAGTTACCGGAATGGGGTCACCGGTGATTCTGAAGGTGTTGCATTGTACTAACATATACTGTCTCTTGGGGAGGAGTGATCTTGCTCATGCTCAAAGGAATAATTTTTCTGCCAGCCTCACATACTTCACTTACACTCGCTTCTTTAGTTCTCATGAAAGCAACACTGAAAATTCCAGCCACAATACATCATGTCCCTTAGCAGTTCTAAATCAAAATCAAATACATTCTGTTGAGATTCAGTGCTGGGCATTAATTAGAGAGTTTCCCTTGCTTTTTAAAGAGAAAGAGAGTAATTAGATTCCATGCAGTTTAATAGGTAATTGGCAAAGGTGTTTTGTATGTGTGCGTCTACATCTCAGATTCAGAGGACATTCGTACTGCACTAATGCATTGGTAGGAAGCAGTGTTAATTATTAGTATGTTAAGGTTGCAGACTTTGGCCTTGGAATCAATGTTCATTCTCTAATGTTAGAATCAGGATTCCCTGAGAAGTCTTGTAATTGCAAGTCAGATAATTAATGGAAGCTGTCATCTGGGAGCAAATAAAGGACAGAGATACTGGTTTCTAATTTGAGATACTTTCTTGCAATCGGACCGTATTGTGCCTCAGTTAACCCACCCGAAAACTATGTCTACACTACGAAATTAGGTCGAATTTATAGAAGTCGGTTTTGTAGATAGCATTTTTATACAGTCGATTGTGTGTGTCCCCACACAAATGCTCTAAGTGCATTTAGTCGGCGGAATGCGTCCACAGTACCGAGGCAACCGTCGACTTCTGGAGTGTTGCACTGTGGGTAGCTATCCCACAGTTCCTGCAGTCTCTGCTGCCCATTTGAATTCTGGGTAGAAATCCCCATGCCTGATGGGGCAAAAACATTGTCGCGGGTGGTTCTGGGTACATATCGTCAGGCACCCCTTCCCTCTCTCCCTCCCTCCCTCTGTGAAAGCAATGGCAGGCAATTGTTTCGCGCCTTTTTTCCTGGGTTACCCGTGCAGATGCCATACCATTGGAAGCATGGAGTCTGCTCAGCTCACCGTCACCATATGTCTCCTGGGTGCTGGCAGACGCGGTACTGCATTGCTACACAGCAGCAGCTCATTGCCTTTAGGCAGCAGACAGTGCAGTATGACTGGTAGCCATCATTGCTGTACTCCAGGGTGCTCTTTTAGTCGACCTCAGTGAGGTTGGTCAGGGCGCCTGGGCAAACATTGGAGTGACTCAGCCAGGTCATTTCCCTTTTAAGTTTCGTCTCATGGCGATTCAGTCCTGCCGGCAGTCCTACTGCACCATCTTCTAATGATAAGCCAGGAGATGACGATGGCCAGCAGTCATCCTGCACCATCTTCTGTTGAACACCCAGGAGATGATGACGACCAGCATCCCTTGCTCCCTCCATCCGTAAAATCAATGGCCTGCGAAACCCAGGGTTTTGAGTTCTATCCTTGAGGGGGCCATTGTGTTTCTCCTTGATGCAAAGCTACTCACTTTGTTCATTTTAATTCCCTGTAAGCCAACTCTGTAAGCCATGTTGTCAGTCCCTCCCTTCATCAGAGCAACGGCAGACAATCGTTTCACGCCTTTTTTCAGTGCAGATGCCATAGCACTGGGAACATGGAACCCGCTCAGATCACCGTGGCAGTTATGAGCACTATAAACACCGCGTATGTTATCCAGCAGGATATGCAGAACCATAACCTGCAAGAAAAGCAAAACCAGGCAAGGAGGAAGTGACTGCAGTGCGGTGATAAGGACATGGACATAGACTTCTCACAAAGTACAGCCCCTGCAATGTGCATGTCATGGTGTCAGTTGGGCAGGTTCATGCTGTGGAACGCCGATTCTGGGCCCGGGAAACAAGCACAGACGGGTGGAACCGCATAGTGTTGCAGGTCTGGGACGATTCCCAGTGGCTGTGAAACTATCGCATGCGTAAGGGCACTTTCATGGAACTTTGTGACTTGCTTTCCCCTGCCCTGAAGCGCAAGAATACCAACATGAGAGCAGCCCTCACAGTTGAGAAGCGAGTGGCGATAGCCCTGTAGAAGCTTGTGACGCCAGACAGCTACCGGTCAGTCGGGAAACAATTTGGAGTGGGCAAATCTACTGTGGGGGCTGCTGTGATCCAAATAGCCAACGCAATCACTGAGCTGCTGCTATCAAGGGTAGTGACTCTGGGAAATATGCAGGTCATAGTGGATGGCTTTGCTGCAATGGGATTCCCTAACTGTGGTGGGGCCATAGACGGAACCCATATCCCTATCTTGACACTGGAGCACCAAGGCAGCGAGTACATAAACCAAAAAGGGTACTTTTCAATGGTGCTGCAAGCACTGGTGGATCACAAGGGACGTTTCACCAACATCAACATGGGATGGCCGTAAAGGTACATGACGCTTGCATCTTCGGGAACTCTGGTCTGTTTGAACAGCTGCAGCAAGGGACTTACTTTCCAGACCAGAAAATAACCATTGGGGATATTGAAGTGCCTATAGTTATCCTTGGGGACCCAGCCTAACCCTTAATGCCATGGCTCATGAAGCCGTACACAGGCAGCCTTGACACTAGTCAGGAGCAGTTCAACTATAGGCTGAGCAAGTGCAGAATGGTGGTAGAATGTGCATATGGGTGTTTAAAAGCGTGCTGGGGCAGTTTACCGATTCGGTTAGACCTCAGTGAAACCAATATTCCCATTATTATTCCTGCTTGCTGTGCGCTCCACAATAACTGTGAGAGTAAGGGGGAGACGTTTATGGCGGGGTGGGAGGTTGAGGCAAATCGCCTGGCTGCTGGTTATGCGCAGCCAGACACAAGGGCAGTTAGAAGAGTACAGGAGGGTGCCGTGTGCATGAGAGAAGCTTTGAAAACCAGTTTCAGGAATGGCCAGGCTACGGTGTGAAAGTTCTGTTTGTTTCTCCTTGATGGAAGCCGCCACCCCCGCTCCCTGGTTTCACTCTACTTTCCTGTAAGCTAAACACCCTCCCCTCCTCCCTTCGATCACTGCTTGAAGAGGCAATAAAGTCATTGTTGCTTCACATTCATGCATTCTTTATTTATTCATCACACAAATAGGGGGATAACTGCCAAGGTAGCCCAGGAGGGGTGGTGGAGGAGGGAAGGACAAGGCCACACAGTACTTTAAAGCTTTAAAACTTTAAAACTTATTGAATGCCAGCCTTCTGTTGCTTGGGCAATCCTCAGGGGTGGAGTGGCTGGGTGGCTGGAGGCCGTCCCCCCCCCCCGCATTCTCGGGCATCTGGGTAAGGAGGCTATGGAACCTGGGGAGGAGGGTGGTTGGTTACACAGGGGCTGTAGCGGTGGTCTGTGCTCCTGCTGCCTTTCCTGCAGCTCAACCATACGCTGGAGCATCTGAGTTTGATCCTCCAGCAGCCTGAGCAGAGACTCCTGCCTTCTTTCAGCAAGCTGACGCCACCTACCATCTTCAGCCTGCTACCTCTCCTCGCAGTCATATTGTGTTTTCCAGCACTCTGAGATTGTCTGCCTCCATTTATTTTGCTGTGCTCTGTCAATATGGGAGGATAGCTTGAGGTCAGAGACCATTTCATCACGAGTGCAGTTTTTTTGCCTTCTAATCTTTGCTAGCCTTTGGGAAGGAGAAACTTATGCAGCTGATAGAGGGAAAAAAAAGGGAGAGTGGTAGTTAAAAAGACACATTTTAGAGAACAATGGGCAGGGCCGCCCTAAGGGGGGGCAAATGGGGCAATTTGCTCTGGGTCCCACAGGGGCCCCCATGAGAGTTTTCGGCAGCACTTTGGTGGTGGTGGGTCCTTCAGTGCTGCTGAACACACACGGAGTGAAGGACCCGCTGATGCTTCTTCCGCTCTGGGTCTTCGGTGGCAATTCGGCGGTGGGGGTCCTTCTACTCCATGACTTCGGTGAAGTGCCCCGTAGACCTGGATCGGAAGGACCCCCACCGCCGAAGATCCCAGGCCCCCTGAATCCTCCAGGCGGCCCTGACAATGGGTACACTCTTTCACGGTAAACCTTGCTTTTAACATTACATAGCACACGTGCTTCATTACAAGGTCACATTTTGCCTCTTATTGAGGGTATGCCAGTTTGGTGTGAGAGATCACTTATGCAGGGCTGGGCAGCAGAATTTGGCTTGCAGGCAGCCATGGTAAGCCACAGTCTTTTGGCTTCTTTAACCTTCATAACATGTGGGAATGGTTTCAAACAGCAGTGCCCTAATTTCCCATATGAAGTAGCTGTTGGGTTGGCCATTAAAAAAGGGTTGGCAATTTAAAAGGAGGGACTGTGGTTTCCGGGTTCATGTGCAGCAGAAACCCAGCTAACCCCCCCATCCACCCAATTCTCTTGGATGATGGCTTCACCCCTCCCCTCATTGCGTGGCTAACAGCGGGAAAGATTTCTGTTCGGCCAAGGCAAACAGCCCAGCAGGAACGGGCACCTCTGAATGTCCGCTTACTAAAACCACCCTATTTCAATCAGGTGACCATGAATGATATCATTCTCCTGAGGGTAACACAGAGAGATAAAGAACGGATGTTGTTTGAATGCCAGCAAACACCGGGACCATATGCTGCAATGCTTTGTTCTACAATGATTCCCAACTACGTGCTACTGGCCTGGTGTGGTAAAGTGTCCTACCATGGAGGACGGAATAAGGCTGCCCTCCCCAGAAACCTTTTGCAAAGCCTTTGGAAATACATCCAGGAGAGCTTTATTGAGATGTTCCTCGAGGATTTCTGCTCCATCCCCAAACATGTTAACAGACTTTTCCAATAGCTGTACTGGCCGCGAATGCCAGGGCAAATTAATCATTAAACATGCTTGCTTTTAAACCATGTATAATATTTACAAAGGTACAGTCACCAGAGGTCCCTTCTGTGCCTTCAGGGTCTGGGAGCCCGCCTTGGGTGGATTCAGAGGGTACTGGCTCCAGGTCCAGGGTGATAAACAGATCCTGGCTGTTGGGGAAACCGGTTTCTCCGCTTCCTTGCTGTGAGCTATCTACAACCTCCTCCTCCTCATCTTCCTCGCCCCCCAAACCCGCTTCCAAGTTGCCTCCCACTCCTTGGACAGAGTCAAAGTGCAGGGTTGGGGTAGTGGTGGCTGCACCCCTAGAATGGCATGCAGCTCATCATAGAAGCGGCATGTCTGGGGCTCTGAACCAGAGCGGCCATTTGCGTCTCTGGTTTTTTGGTATGCTTGCCTGAGCTCCTTAATTTTCATGCAGCACTGCTGCGGGTCCCTGTTATAGCCTCTGTCCTTCATGCCATTGGAGATTTTTTCAAATATTTTGGCATTTGGTGTTTTCAAACGGAGTTCTACCAGCATGGATTCGTCTCCCCATACAGCGATCAGATACCGTACCTCCCATTCGGTCCATGCTGGAGCTCTTTGGTAATTCTGGGACTGCATGGTCTCCTGTGATGATGAGCTCTGCATGGTGACCTGTGCAGGTGAGCTTGCCACGCTGGCCGAACAGGAAATGAGATTCAAAAGTTCACGGGCCTTTTCCTGTATACCTGGCCAGTGCATCTGAGTTGAGAGTACTGTCCAGAGCAGTCACAACTGAGCACTCTGGGATAGCTCCCGGTGGCCAATACTGTCTAATTGCATTCACAGTACCCCAAATTCGACCCGGCAAGGCTGATTTCAGCGCTAATCCCCTCGTCAGGGGTGGAGTCAAGAAACTGATTTTATGAGCACTTTAAGTCGAAAAAAAGTGCTTCGACTTCTGGACGGGTGCAGGGTTAAATCGAGATAATGCTGCTAAATTCGACCTAAACTCGTAGAGTAGACCAGGCCTAAGTAAAAACCATGGCCACTATGAAAACTATATGCTGCATCTAACCCAAGTCTCAATGGAAAAAGAAAAGGAGTACCTGTGGTACCTTAGAGACTAACCAATTTATTCATGAACGAAAGCTTGTGCTCAAATAAATTGGTTAGTCTCTAAGGTGCCACAAGTACTCCTTTTCTTTTTGCGAATACAGATTAACACGGCTGTTACTCTGAAAAGAGTCTCAATGGGTGAATTATAAAGAAGATTCAAAATGGCACTTATTTTTTTCATGCTTCTTGCACAGCAGGCAGTCATATTAGCTCTTTTTCACTTCATTATTGGCGGCTCAATTAGTTATTTCATTTCAGATACGAAAACAATCCTCGGAGAAGGATTTTTTTCAAAGTTGAGCCTCCAGTTCATGAATTGTAGTCTACAAATCCATTGAAATCAAATGCAGATGCTGTTATTGCAGAAGACTATGCTATTACCTCACATATGTAAGTTTTGTCCTCTTTCCAACAAAGGGGTAAAGCTAGTCCAAGATTTGTTTTAATACAGCTTTTAATATTTTAACATTTTTGGCCCTAGTTTTCAGCTAGTCTACATGATGTTTTAAAAGTAAATGGCATGACTAGTTATTTCTGAACATTTGGAAGTCTCTAAAACCACATTGGATCCATCATATAAAGAATTCATTTTTCACCCATGAGATAACTTCTTTGTAAGTGGAGGTAACTAGAACTGCAACAGGCTGGAAGAATTCGGACCTTCATTCTATTCTCCATTTTAAAACCAGAACCTTGCTATAAATGACTCAACTCTATTAAAAGCAAAAGCAAAAAAGTGGAGCTGCAGTGAGTTATGTGGAATTAATTTTGCTTTATTGTCATGTAGACCTCATAAACCTCTTGTAGTTTATGATGCCACAAGAAGACGTCTAAGGAGTGATTTTCTTGCAAATGACTGCAGTCTGTTTTCTGTATTCGTTGGGTCAACACTTTTAGGGTCTCATCTAGAAGAGCATTGAGCACCCTCAATTCCTAATGAAGTCAAGGGGAGTGAAGGGTGCTCAGCCACATTAGGACATTTGAAGTGCAAGACCTGTTTGTGTCTGTGTACAGTGCTCTCCTGATTCAACGCAGCTTGGTGATAGTGATATTAGTCTGATGTTTGAGAAAAAGGGAAAATAGCCCCTCTACTGAATTGTTTCTATTTGAGTTGCTGATTCACTACACAGCCTTGCTGTAGATGGTAATAAAATAACATTTCAGACATGGAAACATAGGCAGAGCAGACCTGAACAGGATCTCTGTGTGTGTTTCTGCAGTGGGATAAGGATTTTTCCCTAGCAGTAAATGGACCTTAAATTAATATGAAAAATAACAAAGGTGCAGCTATCCAAGCTGCCTTGCTGCACTGATAACTTATCTCTCCACAGTCTCTCCTGAGAGCTCTCCTGTGCAGAGCACACCCCATGAAGGCCAGGAGAAACCACAAGTGGTGGCAAAAATTGTTTATTTGCAGAATCTTTAGATTCTAGGTGTTAAATGTCACAGAAGGGCAGTTTGACTCCTCAGTTGGGGAGGGCCATTCTGAAACCTTAGATTACAGAACCATCTTGAAGGAGTGAAGGAATGAAAATAACACCTTTGCCAAATAAGACGGCTGGATGTTCATACAGAACTGAGAACTGAGACCCTAGCCCCTATGGAGACTCAATAAGTTACAGACCGATTGGACTCTCAGTGACTGGGATTCAACTATGGTGCAGTGTGAGAAACTTGCCCATGGATAGATGTAGAGCCTTAAGAGGCGGTGACGTGTTATTTGTGACTCTCAATTGGAAGGGGGAGTTAGCAATAAACCGCAAAAGGAAAACAAAAACATTCTTAACTTAATGAGAGTTGTGTGAATTTAACGTTGGTGAAAAGGGGCAGCTTGCCAAGACAGTCTCCTCTTTGTTCTCCCAGAATGGGAGGTACATAGGCAGCAGCAGGATGATGAGATCTTTTATGCTGCTCTCTCAATGCACTTTAACCCTGACTTAGAAGGGCAATGAATCGTTGTGAGATGATAGGTTTCAGAGTGGTAGCCATGTTAGTCGGTATCAGCAAAAACAACAAGGAGTACTTGTGGCACCTTAGAGACTAACAAATTTATTTGGGCATAAGCTTTTGGGGGCATAAACTAAAACCCACTTCATCAGATTGTTAGTCTCTAAGGTGCCACAAGTACTCCTTGTTGTTTTTGTGAGAGGATAATTTAGTTTCCCAGTCTGTAGCTTCTGCACTGAGGGAATAGTTCAGTAACAACAGACCAAACCAAATCACACCAGGGTATAAATTTAGTTTTATTTGTGGTAGGATTCTGTTTCGTATAGACACTTATCTACTGAATACTGACTGAAACCATCTCACTGATTTCACTATTGTCCTTACTATTAACCTGGGCTGGATTTTACCAGAGACTTAGAAATAAAAGGCCCAGCAACCCCATATGAATCTTCTGCACCATCCCTAACCAAAAACTTTTCATTTCGAAATATCCAAATGCTTCAAAAGACTCATTTTATGGCAGTTGACCTCTAGATAAGTCATTAAAGTTAAGGGCCTGATTCTCATCTCATTTGATATCTCCCTCCCTCCCGTGTAATTCCATTGGCTTTAATGGAATTTCTTCTGAATTACACTGGAAATGGAAAAACAGGAGTTAAAATGTGTAAAAAATGTGTAAAATCTTTGGGCCAGCTCCTCAGCTGGTATGAATTGGTGTAGCTTCAATGACTTTAATGATTTCATGGGAGCTATGCCATTTTAACCTACTGGGATCTGGCCTCCTGTCCTGGATACTATCATTTTTATTGTTTTTAATACTTTTGTTTGGCTTTTTAAATTTTTTTTAAAGAGGTTCTCTGTTAAAGTAAAACTTCTGCTGGATTGGAGGTGTGCAGCAGCACGACTTTCTAAACACCAAGTATTTCCACTGAGCTACACAGGAAGCTTTAGAGTTCAAAAGAAACTGGAGTTAATTTTTATTTTTATCCCTGAATAGTTTGAAACATCTGTATGGTTTATGGCTATTTTAGAAATGTATCTGGTAAAGCAACATGATACTCCTGGATTAGACAGTTCTGGGCTCAGGTCCCCTAGCAGATGCTTTGGGCTTATATCCAGAGCTAACACATGTCCCATGGTCACCCGACACTGGCCTGCATTTCACAGGTCAAGGTTGTGATTTGCTAGCTGAGAGAGAAGACTAGCAGTTTTAAATGGTTTTAACTGCTTCAGTCTTGCTTAATCTTATTTTCCCTACCCCATTGTATCAACTGAAAATCCGTCATTTGATGTGTATCTGACACAACAGCTGTGGTTTGTTTAGCACAGTGGCTCCCGACCTGTCCAGACTATTGTACCCCTTTCAGGAGTCTCATTTGTCTTGCGTACCCCCAAGTTTCACCTCACTTAAAAACAACTTGCTTACAAAATCAGACATAAAAAGACAAAAGTGTCACAGCCACAGTATTACTGAAAAATGGATCACTTTCACCATATAATTATAAAACAAATCAATTGGAATATAAATCGTGTACCTACATTTCAGTCTATAGTATATAGAAGCAGTATAAACAAGTCATTATATGAAATTTTAGTTTGTATTGACTTTGCACGTGCTTTTTATGTAGCCTGTTGTAAAACTAGGTAAATATCTAGACGAGTTGATGTTCCCCTTGGAAGACCACTGCATACCCCCAGGGGTACATGTACCCCTGGTTGAGAACCACTGGTTTAGCAGACTTAAAAGTTAGGGTGGGTTTAGGAGAACAATGCCATGGCAACAAACGGTTAAACTATTTATTACAGATCTCTATTTCTGTAAAAGAAATGTTGCTAGTGCCTTTTAAACTGTGTCTTCTGTGGAGAAGGATCTCATTCCCTTGTCCTGGAAGTGTGATAACGTTTCAAATTCACTCTGCAACATTTTACATCAAGCTCAGTTACTTTTGAATTGAAAGGTTGTCTGGAATATTGAACAGGATGCTGAAATGTCTGTCAACAGAATTTCAAACAGACATTCCTTTAGCTTATTTTTCAAAGTATTTCAAAGTGTCCTTGGACCACTTTCTTGGTTTTTGTTCATTTTAGTATAACTTTAATTATGTTCATTTTAGTATAATGGCATGCTAAAATTAGCTAGTTGTCCTGATGTTTTAAAAGTTATCAGCATGACATAATATGTCTTCAATATATGGTATAATATAGGTAATCACGTCTGGTGTGGTAATATTCATATTATATATGCCATTTTATCTTGCTTCTTTAACTGCCTCATTTGCATTCTGCCTACTAAACTATCTCTGCCAGAAATGCTAACATTCAAAATCTCTGCACAACTTTCAAATAGTCACCATCATAATAAATCGCTGTTAAAACATCTGACCACATAAATGTTTTCTTCTTTCTCCCAAAAGTGGAATTTCTATTTAATTCAGATTTTTCTGCAGTACCCTTCACTATGATGGCAGAATGTTTAATTTCTCCCGCAAGGCCCAGGATTAGAAATATTCACTCCTGGACCAGTGACAGGTTTAAGATTTACCATCTTGTAAACTATCAGGGCTAGAAATTGGACATTTATACCATTACAAAGCCATGACTCACTACTTCCCAACAGTATAAGGCTTTGGTTTCAACCCCTTGTAGGCCAGGAAATATTGAATCTTAACATTGCTATATTTTTGTGTATTGAAAATCTATTTTAGGTGACTTTTAGAATTTTCTAAAGGTATTAGTTACATTTTCTCCCCCTCAGAAATCTGTATGGTTGGAACTCACTGCAAAAATAGTGCCCAGGTTCACCAACAGAGCACTTCAACAATAGTTCATAGACTCTTTGTAAGTGATGCTTCTTATGCAGAATGGTATCTATATTCACCCTCCTACATAATTCACTTGTAGGTTTTCCATTCCTGGATAAGGTCACCATCTGTCACATGACTGTGAAATCTTGATACCATCCCATTGTGTGTGTGTGTATACACACATCACATGATGGTGTTTGGAGGTATAAAGCTTTTTTTGGCAGGGTTTGGGTTCGCTGCATTACTCACATACCAAGCATGGAAAATGGAAAATTTGAGTTCAGTATGGAGAATGTTTCAGAAAATTATGATTATGTGTAAACAGAGTTTTAATTAGAGATAAGCCAGAACTTCTGCTCTAAACTCTGTCTCTCACACACACTCACTCACTAACTTTGGATTCAGATCCAAACTTTTAAGCTTAGACCCAGCTGTAGTTTTAGTGGAAATCCTTTTGTAACAAGCCAGAAGATGGAATTATTTGGTTTAGGTGACTATCTGTTTTCATAGTAGTAAAGGTCATGGTGAATAATTAAATTTAGTCTCTTAAAAAAGTCTTTTTGAGGGTGTGGAGTAGGGGGAGAGCAATGTTTCTGCATGCCATAGTCATGTTGTTTGGAGCAGCTCACATCTGTAAGTGCCTACCTCAGGGCAGACTGTCAAAAACAGGGCAGACACCAAAAACAAGTTGTATGTTCTATAATTAGATTTCACCAACCCAGTAACAAATGTGAACTCCTGGATCACTATCAGTCTAGAGTCTCAGACAGTTCCTTTAGGCTCTCCAGTCTATCTTGCCACCCAGTCAAGCTGGACTTAGTGATGATAAATGGTTACGTACACCAAAAATCACAAAACATACAAGTTTCTTCCAGTCCCAAGAGACTAGTCACTTACCCTAGATCATTTGATACCCTAGATCTTACACCAAAGACACCGCCTATAGCCAACCATGTATAAATCATCTAAATGTTTATTAACTAGGAAAAAGAAATTAGAGTTATTTACAGGTGAAAACAAGCAACTTATACACACAAATGAGTTGCAATCTAAATCCTAAGAGTGATAGAGTTATAGTGACCTGTCAATTTAAAATATCTTTCAGGGCAAACCAGGGATAACCCTGGGGGATCTCACACTTCAGTGTAGAGACTCTGGCCCCGTGAGAGTTCAAACAGCAAAGAGATGAAAAAATTCTCTTGTGACCTTGTTTTATCTTTTACATTTAGTCTTCTAGTACATGAAATGAGCTCCCTTGCAAGTAGCATTTCCAGGGTGTGATAGGGCCATTCACCAATCCTCTGTGTCGCGTTGTTCCTTAATGGCCCATTTATTTTTTATGGCCCATCTTGACAGGCCTCCTGAATGGGCAGGAGGGATGATTCCCACGCTGGGTTCACAAGTGCAAAGCAAGCATTTTCAAAGTTATAAAGCAAAACGTACATATTTTCTTATAGTATGGAATACAGATATTACAAGTGAGATTAATGCATGAAGTAAGCATTTCAGAGTCTAAACACTAAATACATTTTTATAAGACTAATACGTATTTTGAACCCAATGAACAAACAGGTGAGCTGGTTTGGTTTCCAGCTATGAGTTTGTCAGTTCTTAGCTAACACCTATGGATTGGATAGAGCTGGCACTTGGTTTGCCAGTGTTACAAACAGTCCAAGAAGATATAGAACACTGACTGGCTTTGCTTTGCAGCTTCTCTATTATAGCAAAGCAAATGTGTATTGCTTATGCAATGGACATATTAGTGTTTTCTCCTTCAGAAAATTATTTTATTTATTAATATCATGGAGCTATAAGTGACATATTTGAATCTCTGGGCTGGGCAGTTACCAGGCTGGCCAAAGTGAATATTTGCTTTTCCCTCTCTACTTTTTGTTTATATAGTACCCAAAGGAAACCTGGTAGAGTCAATACTTCTCTGCTTGAGTTCTGAGTGCAGAAGCCAGGTGGGTGGCTGGTATATATGTTTACCTCTCTATTCAAAAGGAAATGGAGGAACTACAAGGGTATTTCATTCACTAGCTGTTCACTAACTGGGATGAATTATACTAGAGCAGTGTTTCAGAGTAGCAGCCGTGTTAGTCTGTATCCGCAAAAAGAAAAGGAGTACTTGTGGCACCTTAGAGACTAACAAATTTATCTGAGCATAAGCTTTCGTGAGCTACAGCTCATTTCATTGGATGCATCACGAAAGCTTATGCTCAAATAAATTTGTTAGTCTCTAAGGTGCCACAAGTCCTCCTTTTCTTTTTACTAGAGCAGTGTGCGTGTCCAATGTATTTCTAAACAATAAGTACCCCAGAAAGTTACTGTATGCTACCTGCTGGGACACCAGACCAAATACATCACCAGCTAGTTTCTACAGGAAGTACAAAATAAAGAGAGCTTATTATATTGGTGAACAAGGGCCAGTCCACAGTCTGGCCTTCAGTTAATATTTGGCCATTAATGGAGATTCTGAAGTGGGAGAACAGCTTTGAACTTCTGTGTTACAGATAAGCTTCAAAAGGAAAGAGAAAACCCAAACATGCACATACGAAAAAAGGGAAGTGGGGGAAATGTTCAATAGTGACTAAAGTAAGATGTGTCGTCTTTTTTGGAGTCCTACGTACAAATTCAGGTGTTCAGATACCACAGTAACAGGCACAATATAATAACCTGAATAGAACAGACCACAAGTCCTATATTTTGTTGAAGATCTGAGAAGATCTTCTTCTCTTGCAGTGTTCTCCAAAAAAGACAAGCATCTGTACCTTTCAGCCATTTGTCCACACAAAGAATACAAGCTTTCTACTAGGGCTGTTGATTAATCAGAGTTAATTCATGCGATTAACTAAAAAAAAAATTAAATTAATTGCACTGTTAAACAATAGAATACCAATTGAAATTTATTAAGTGTTTTTGAATGTTTTTCTACATTTTAAAATATATTGATTTCTATTACAATGCAGAATACAAAGTGTACAGTGCTTACTTTATATTATTTTTTATTATAAATATTTGCACTGAAAAAATGATAAACAAAATAAATAATATTTTTCAATTCACCTCATACAAGTACTGTAGTGCAATCTCTTTATTGTGAGAGTGTAACTTACAAATGTAGATTTTCTTTTGTTACATAACTGCTCTCAAAACCAAAATAATGTAAAATTTCAGAGGCTACAAATCCACTCAATCCTTCTTCTTGTTCAGCCAATTGCTAAGATAAACAAGTTTGTTTACATTTACGGGAGATACTGCTGACTGCTTCTTATTTACTATGTCACCTGAAAATGAGAACAGGCAGTCGCATGGCACTTTTGTAGCTGGTGTTGTAAGTAAGGTATTTATGTGCCAGATATGATAAACATTCATATGGCCCTTCACGTTTCTGCCACCATTCCAGAGATCATGCTTCCATGCTGATGATTCTCATTAAAAAAATGTGTTAATTAAATTTGTGGCTGAACTCCTTGGGGGAGAATTGTATGTCTCCTGTTCTGTTTCTCCACATTCTGCCATATATTTCATGTTATAGCAGTCTCGAAAGATGACCCAGCACATGTTCATTTTAACAACACTTTCACTGCAGATTTGACAAAATGCAAAGAAGGTACTAATGTGAGATTTCTAACGATAGATACAGCACTCAACCCAAGGTTTAAGAATCTGAAGTGCCTTCCAAAATCTGAGGGGGATGAGCTGTAGAGAATGCTTTCAGATATCTGAAAAGAGCAACACTCCAATGTGAAAACTTCAGAAACCGAACCACCAAAAAAGAAAATCAACCTTCTGCTGGTGGCATCTGACTCAGATGATGAAAATGAACATTCATCGGTCTGCTCGGCTTTGGATCGTTATTGAGCAGAACCTGTTTTCAGCATGGATGCAAGTCTTCTGGAATGGTGGTTGAAGCATGAAGGGACATATGAATCTTTAGCGCATCTGACATGTAAATATCTTGCAATGCCGGCTACAGGAGTGCCATGCGAACACCTGTTCTCACTTTCAGGTGACATTGTAAACAAGACGTGGGCAGCATCATCTCCTGCAAATTGTAACCAAACTTGTTTGTCTGAGCTATTGGCTGAAGTAGGACTGAGTGGACATGTAGGTTCTAAACTTTTACATTGTTTTATTTTTGAATGCAGGGTTTTTTTGTACATAATTTGACATTTATAAGTTCAACTTTCATGATAAAGAGATTGCACTACAGTACTTATATTAGGTGAATTGAAATATACTATTTCTTTTGTTTTTTTACAGTGCAAATATTTGAAATAAAAATAAATATAAAGTGAGCACTGTACACTTTGTATTCTGTGTTGTAATTGGAATTAATATATTTGAAAATGTAGAAAACATCCAAAATATTTAAATAAATGGTATTGTATTATTGTTTAACAGTGCGATCAATTTCAATTAACTTGTTTAATCGCTTGACAGCCTTACTTCCTATATATCTATTTGTCTAAGAGCTCATATTGCCCTATCACTGTAGTATCTGAATGCCAGTGCCTTCCAGGGAAAATCCTAGCAATGGAGGTTGTTTTGTGTTTAATTAGAGAGAGTCCCAATAATCATTGGGTAAAGTCTCTGAGGCTGATAAATATTTAGAATTTATAAAGTGTGTTCAATAAGTTTTACAAACTTCATAGAACTGGACGGGACCTCAAGAGGTCATCTAGTCCAGTCCCCTGCACTTGTGGCAGGACTAATAATCTAGACCATTTCTGACAGGTGTTTGTCTAACTTGCTCTTAAAAGTCTCCAATGATGGATATTCCACAACCTCCCTAGGCAATTTATTTCAGTGCTTAACCCTCCTGACAGGAAGTATTTCCTAATGTCCAACCTAAACCTCCCTTCCTGCAATTTAAGCCCATTGCTTCTTGTCCTATCCTGAGACGTTAAGAAAAACAACTTTTCTTCCTGCTACGTGTAACAACCCTTTACATACTTGAAAACTGTTATTACGTCCCCTCTCAGTCTTCTCTTTTCCAGACTAAACAAACCCAGTTTTTTCAATCTTTCCTCATAGGTCACGTTTTCTAGATCTTTAATCATTTTTGTACTCTGGATAGTATTACATCTATATTGCTAGACAACATCATTTTTGACCCCGACAGTATTCTCTTGAGCTGCTCACCTTGTTGAGATGCTCCATGCCAGCCAATAATAGTCTAAAAAGAAAAGCTCACAGTCTAAATTGGACCTACCAAAGCTTTGCGGGAATGGGCAGATGGTCTTGAAACCAAGATCCAAGACCTCATGTGGTCTTATGCAGTGTGAAAGGCTGAACAGTAGATATGAGGACAAAGGAGCTGGCTACACCAATGCAAGTTTTTTAAACAACATATATTATGTTCTACCTCCATCCCTGTGCACTTGAAACTTCTGCTGCCTTTAATGGGAACTCTGGGTGTGCAAGAAGTGCAGATTTTGGGTGTCAAATGGAGTTGCTTGATGCACTGCAGCTAGGCTACCCAGGGCCAGAGTACCATTCCTGGCACACACAAACCTAAGAAAACACGCTGGGCCTTATTTAGTTCTGCTTGTAACAGACCTAGCAACACTATCTAGACAGTTTCCAAACCCAGATCTCATCTCCTATCATTTAAAAAAACCATTGTTCTCTCTTTACAACTGCAGAGGTCTTGCAGGGAATAGGTACATTGTATCACTTTGCACAGTAATGGAGGAAAGAAAAGAGAATTATCTATCATTTGTTTCTCCATCCAGACAAGTCAAGCTAAGTTATGATGAGAGCGGTGCAGCAGTCATGATCACCTACCGTTTTATAACTGATGTGATTGTTTTTATGAAGCCTATAACATTTTTAACAGTGCTGTTGTGCTGATCATAGTTCTTGCCTCAGCAGAACAATATTACTACAGTTAAGTCAATTCAAAATGCAGGAAAGGCTTGCTAGTGACACGATGTGAGAGGAAATCTTAGAGAGGATTCCCAGACAGAGAGTGAACGAGAGAGAGAGAAAGAACAGGGAACACCGAGTTGGTCAGACCCTTCTATGAATTCATAGACTTTTCTTTGGCAAGGTGAAGGTCAAGGACAAGTCGATGGCACTTCAGGTAGATAGCAGCTTAACATTTAGGGTGACTTTTTTTCTGCTGTTCTAACTAGTGTTTAGGTGAAGGGCATAAGTATGACTGAAAATAAGGATTGGAGGAGAGAGAGAGAGACATTTTTGTTCAGCTTGAGTTCCTAAAACAACCCCCTCTAACTAGAATTTACACAGGAGTCTGATAAAGACCTGGCAAAAACCCCACACAGAAGGAAAAGTGAGGTGGATGGGTGTAGAAAAGGTAATAACATCAGAGTCTTTGCCAGGCCTTTAGTGCTTAATTCTTCTGCCTGCATACTAATGGCCCTTGTATAATTGCTTATCTGATTGTTCATGTTTCTTCACTGCTAGGAGGTATAAAATGATTGTTAACACCTGAACAACTTTTTTCTGTCTTCTGGTAGGGCCTGGTAGCTTGCAACAGTCTTCTCCCCCTCCTGATGGTTTCCTGGGGCACTCCACCCTTTTGCAATCTTTGGAGGAGAGCAGGATGAGAGGAGGGAGGAGTGGCAAGCTCAACCTATTCCTCCATTCAGATATTCCCCATGGGAGTAGGCTCCCATGCATTTCCATGTGGCAACTGAATTAATGGACTCTAAATAAAGAAGGTCAACAGACCCACCAAGTCAACAGCCTGGGTCTCTCCTGTCTTGCACCTTGTTCAACCGTTTATGCTTTATGCAAAGAGGGTATAAAATGGTACCAAAGCAGGACTCTCCACTCACTTTCACCAATGGTAGCACTTTATACACACTTTGCAGAGGTGTAAAGGACTAGAGAGGGGGCAAGAAATGGAGGATCAGATGCCTGGGGCTGATTCCCCTTGCATTTCCAATGATGTAATTCAGGAGTATCTCCACTGAAGTTGTGAGTGTTATACTGGGGTAAAGGGGAGAGAAGAATCTGATTCCAAGCGTTCAGCCTGTTACCCCTCAATAGTGCCAATGTAAAGCCCCTTTTGCGTCAGTCTGTAACAACACCTGCTCCTCAGTATTATCTGTGTCTGCTTGTGATCATGATCCAGTACCATCAGCAGAATAATCAGCATCTATGTTGAACAGTGTGTCAATGTCTGACCCCTTCCCTGGTGCCTTGAACTGTATTGTTGAAAATTCATTTGAATTTTTAATGCAGAAGTGCTATCATTTGTAGGTAGAATTGCCTGTCTGGGATGTGGACAGTGATGTAGAAGCTATAGTGCCCTTGTCTAACCCCACTGAATCTGGTGATTACCCTTTGTAAAAGTTACCACTTTCTCCAAAATACATTCTGGATTTAGTGTCTGCTGCTGCTTCTGCTGACTCTGTTTTTGTTTGTTTGTTTTGTTTTTCTGGGAGTTGTTTTGAGTAGATATTTGCATAGATAAAGAACTCGGACCTGCAAAATAATAATGTGGGACAAGGTGGGCGACGTAATATCTCTTATTGGACCAACTTCTGTTGGTGGAAGAGACGAGCTTTTGAGACCTCACTCACCTTGTCTTGCTCGTATCCTGGGACCAACACAGCTACAACAACACTGCAAAGAGTGGTATAATATTTTAAACATAGAGATGGAAGGATACTTGGAGGATGAAAGGTGCTATATAAAATGTCTGTTCATTCTGTTTGGGATTGTTTGTTTTTGAACTTGCAGCATTATAATTGCATATGGGATTTGAAAGTTTACTGAAGGTCTACTGTACATTGTAGAACTGGATAGATACTTCTCTACCAATATCCAGTCATGTACAGCTGCCACCAACATACTGTATATCAGGAGGTAACTGAAAATAGATGAAACCTGGATGACATGGGACGATAGAGAGCCTTACTACTACTTAAAGAGGTGCACAATTAATATAAAGTCTACAGCTCTCACTGAAAGGTAAATATCAGGCCAAGTCTGAAGACTGAATATACGTTTTTATAATATATTCCATTTTATATTATCTTCCTTTCCAAATGATTTTGATAAAGACAGACCATGTTTTAAGGTATAATCAGTGCATTTCTTGGTTTGTGCGCTTTGGTTTTGCAACCTCCATGTTGCATTACTTACATGCTTGGGTTTTGGAATATACTATAGATGTATTTATTATAGACTCTGGACATGTCTGTATATGGATATAAATATTGCACAAACATTGGGTACACCGTAGAGTGAATGTTATCAATACTACAGAACTGATCCTCATGCTGTCTATTCTGCCAGTTCACGTGGATGCCCATTGCTATGGATTTGACATACTAGGGTCTGATGAACTTATGAAATGCTGAGCATCTGCTGCTCCCGCTGATTTAATTGGCAATCAGGAACTTGCATAATCTGGCCCCTATGTATCTGCAGTGTCGGTGGTTGCAAGATTTTTATTGTATGGCCTTAAAAATACTATTGTTCTCTTTGTCAAAATAAGTTGCTTCATATGAGAGATGAAACAAAGAAATGATGCTGCTGTAGATTAAAAAAAGCACAAAGAGTAAAGAGAAAGCTGTGCCCAAGCAATGGGCTGCACTGTAGATGTTTTGTAAGCAGGCTCTGGGGTCTATAGGTTAGCAAAAAGAAACTACCCTGGGAGCTGGAGGTGAACAAGGATTCTGACTTGGGCTAAGCCACTGGCTCACCACATAACCTTAGGCGGCTGGTTAAAGCTCCTTGTTCTCTCAGTTCATCTGGAAAATTGGATGAAAAGCAAGACATCACTAAATACCAGATGCTGCATCTGAACTGAATTTTCCTAGATAAGAAAAATACAAACAAATATGCTTTTTATAAAAGCCCAGTATGCTAATATGAGAACACCACAACACAAGCGGAAATGTGAGTTTGAGAGCAATCGTCTTTCGCTGTGTTTAATGTATCTCAGTTATAAACAGTTTTGTGGTGATCTCCTTGAAAATATAGTGTGTGGTACCCCTTAAAATGTCATATTTCTCCTTTGTGCTGGAGTCACCCTGACTTTGTTTACTGGAGAAATTAAGCTAGGCAGAGAAAGACACTGATTCAGAAACTCTCAACAGGACTCTTAAACATTTTGTACATTGGTTTCTTTACTTAATGTTTATAAAATGAATTGTGGTCCTTGGATGAAAGGATGGTACAGCAGTGTAAATATTATTACATAGATTCTTCTGTTTCTGATTAACACATTTAACAAAGGCAAAACAGGATTTAAAGATTCTGTTGACATAATTATAATGAAAGAGCATAGACAGCCTGCCAAAATGGAGAGGGAAACTCAGAAGGACTCATGTGGGAGAACAAAGGCTTTAAATGTGGTACTATTCCACACTTCTACCAAGTGCATTGCCAACAGGATACATTTGTACACCACATGAGCACTTACAAATGCACATACAGAGGGTTTGGAGTGTATGTAGTGATAGCACTATACCCATAAACATTCATTTCAAGATGCATTTGTGCATCTGGTATAGGCTGGCTAATTGTTTTTAGGATAGTTAGACAGTTTTTTTCTTAAACGTTTTCAGTGTCAGTTAAAGCTGCTGGCTTTGAGAGCACATGGGACTGAACGTTAAAGATAATTAACTGCTGAGAATTGATCTTTCCCTGACCACGAAGAAAACAAAAATGGAAAAGTTTAAAAACTGGCTGATGTAACAAAGGTGGTGAGTATAAAATGGGAAGTAACAGAGGTAGTGTATACAGTACATGAAATAGGAATTTATTCTGTGAAATTACTACTCTTTCTATAAAATTTCTCTTAAAATACATTTCCCTAGACTGATCAGTCTCCTCTGAGTACTGGTTAAGTTGTGTTGTCCACTATACACTCTTTTCCCTTCCCCCTTATGATCTGAATCATCCATTTCTTTAACTGGAAGATGGTAATTGTACATGGAGAAAATCATATTGCCTGCAGATCAAACAAGAAGTATTTTTTCTTTAAGTGCCCATGAGCAACATGATATTAACAGACATTTCAGCCAGAGGGATGTTTTATTCCCTGTCCTCCATATCCAAGAAATGCAAAGCAATAGTTCTGGAAGACTCATGACCTTTTCACCATGAGGGTGTGTTCAGAGAGGCATTCCTTTTCCTACAGGTTAGGCCAGCTCCTTTTGCAAATGGCCCCATTTAAAATGCAGAAGAAAGTTGGGTGTGAAGTCTTCTGAAGGCCTTGCAATCAGAGACAAGTTAAGAAAAGTATGGTACAAGTCAAGGTCCTTGGCTCAGTGATGCTATGGCAGCTGTAGAAGACAGGAGGTCTGTGAAATAAACTCTCTAGAGTTCCCCAAGCATTCAAAAACCATGAGTCAGGCTCCCAAAATCATGAGATTGGCTTAAAAAGTCATGAGATTTTGTAAATAATTTTGGGTCCTATGCCTGATGGCATTGGAGTCCTTAGGGCACACTTGGGGCATCTTTTCAAGCTTTTCTCTGCAACCATGAGGGTTAGAAACCTGTTTTAAAAAATGAAAGCTGAGATTCTCACATGAATCCTGGAACTGGGCCTTTCAGAAAACCACCAGATACTGGGAGTCTCATGATTAAACCATGGAAGTTAGCCCCACTGAGAAGAAACTGTGGTGGATCAAGGCAGGATCTATGGATTCTGGCTTAGGGCTGGGAGGGTGCCTATGGACACCCACAGTTTAGATCTAAGGATAAGCCATGGAGTGTTCACTGCTGGAGTGCTAGGGTCGACTGTGGGGACTGAGAAAAAAAGGTTGCATTAGCAGTGTCGAGGACCCAGAGCTCCATGAACACTTTTGAAAGAGGAGGCTTTTGTTACATTGGGAATGGTGGGAGGGTTGTAGTGAATCTGGGCCCTAGTTAGGCTCAATTCCCCCACTGGAAGGAGCCCTGATTCAGGAGGTAATAAAGCCTAGCCTGCCACAGAGATTGTAAATGGAAAAAGTGAAACATGGGCATAGCAAGTGCTATGTGGTGTGGAATGATCTTTCCTAGTGGGAAACATAATAAAATAACCTGCTTCAGTGTTGCAGCTGGGGTTCCTGAGGCATTTGCGTCTGTGAAAAGGTGAGATAACTGCCCCCTGAAGCAACAACAGATGAAGCTCTGGCTGTTTTGTTACAAATGGTTGATGACAGGACTCAGGTGTCCCTTCTTAGAAAGGAGCTTTTCTCTACCTCTGATGGGACAATTTCACGGTGGAGTACAGAAAGGCTTATTCTGCCCGCCACCCCATTTTTATTTACGCTGCAGTTATGATTTATGGGATACATTAAGATCTCTGGTCGTGCAATTTCCAAAGAGAGGTTAAACATTTCTGTCCCCTCCCTGCCCTCGAAATTCCCCTCCTAGCCCTCTGCTGTGAACTTTGGACCAGCTGTCTCCCTACACTGTCACTGGATATACAAGGCAGGTTGCAAGGAGAACTGTGCTTTCTTTTATTGTAAGCACAAATTGATAGAGCATACCCCAGGCATGTGACAGGTCATATTTTATTCAAGCAGTGGGGGCAACAGATTGTTAAAAACATTAGGACAAGTGCACAGTGTAAATAGTCAAACACTTTCTTTCAGTAGAACAATGGTATGGCAGCATGCTCTGTGAAAGTATCCACCTACTTCTCAGTCCATGAGACACTCCTCAGTTTTTGTGATGTTGTTGTCAAATCTCAAGTTTGCAAAATAAAGTGCTGGCTCCAGCTATAAAAACTAACACACACGTATGTAAATATAAAACGTGTGAGTATGGATGACAGAGTGAGTGTTAGTGGGCTTGACCTGTACAATAGATAGAGGAATATCCAGTACCTGTAATTATGTACATTTGATAACTAGGGACTGGAAGACATAGTCCTAAAGCAGTGAAGAAATTTATTGTAAGGAATCTCCTGGCTCAAGTGAGTACCTCCCTTGTTACCAGATGTGCCCGTTACTTTGGGGTATGCTCATTTATTAGGATTACTCTTCTGGGGCGGGGAAGGAGGGTGGGTTCTGTAATTCTATTAATGTACTGCTTGTGTCTCTTGTGTGTTCATATGGAGCTCTACTTCTCCCTTCTGCAAGTCCCCTCCCAATGAAGCTATACTGCAGGACCTAGGTCCTCCAGGGCTTGGTTCCTCCAGCCCCAGAATCAGATGAATGAACACACACACACACACACTAACAGACCAAGTCTGAGTGGACCGGGTCAATCAGCACTCTCAAGCTGACCCCCGCATATGCCCCTGGTCTCAATAGGCTGGGCCAAGCAGCACTTTCAGCTGCCACCTTTATACGCCACAGGTTCAGCACGTCCTTCTCCCCACTTTCACGTTACAGTTATACTGGTAGAAACCCACTTGATGAGCAAACACCACTGTATTTTTGGGCGCTACAGGGATCTTTAGCTTAGGTAAAAGAAGCGTTGCTGTAGAGTAAAGGGGGAAGCTAAAACCACAAAAGAGTAAAGTTCAGAGAGAGAAGCAACCAACTTAACCATAAGAGTTATTTATTGAAGAATATTGATAACTACACAAGGAGGGCAAAACAAACATAACAGTTCCATTATTAAAGGTTAATACCTGAGGTAGAAAAGAAAACAGAGAGAGAGAGAGAGAGGGAGATCTCACCCACCCCATGAGGTTTGAACTGGTTGGGGTTTCCAGGTGATGTTGGTAGCTCAGGGTCCTGAGTGCTGGAGACAGGCAGAGCCCCCAGCCATGATCAGTCAGGAAATGGAGTCCCACTGGAACTGTTTCGGAGTTTGGGTCCATGCATCAGAAAACTTACTTGGCATAGGTAGGGGTTTTTCTAGAGAAACAACAATGGTTCAAGGGAGAACACTAGATTTGTTTAAGGGTAAACTGATGACTCAAGGGTTTTCTTTAGACTAGACAATAGGAGCTGATCACTTTTGGCTATGAGTGGTGGTTTCTTCCAGGGAGCTCACAGTGCAACTAGGCTGCTTCAGTATTTTGGATATCAGTCAAGGATTCAATACTAGAATTGATGTGATAACTGCTGAGCTGGGTGTGTGCAGGCATAGGTTCATTAACATCTGGAGCAGAGCTCCCCCAGGATGCAGTGCTCCCCTGCTTTTCTGGTCCCAGAGTTCAGTGTGGTTCTCTGTTCTCTGTTCTCCATTCTGTATGCTAATGGAGATGCCTTAATCTTGTCACCCTTGTCAGGAGGGGTCTAGGTGTGTCTCCAAACGCCCTTCACTGATCTCTTCAAGTCTCTTCTCTGATCCGTTTTGGTTCAAGCAGAGACTGGTGTGGTGGGGGGTGTCTTTCATGAGTCAGACAGGCTGGATACTGCGCCTTGGTTTCCCAAGAACACAGAGCTGACTGGTACCACTCTCCCACTGTGGTGGAGCTGAGGAATGGGGGCTAGCCAGTGGAGAGCACAATTATCCAATTCAACATCCAGTCAGTACAGGACATGGGGAAGGGAGGGAACAGCTAGAGATCAGAGATGGCCAGGTTCAGGAGAACTGAGGCTCAGGTTTTTTGGGAGCAAGAGGCTGGAGGCAGCAGCCTGGGAGCTGCCTGTGCAGGGGTGGGATGGAAAGCTGAAAGCTGGGTTGGAGAAGCAACCAGTTGCTGCCAGAAGGGCAGTGGAAGCCACACAGGGAGATAATAGGAAGTCACCTGCAAACAGTAGGGATGGGGGAAACTGTACATGTGCTGGCAGCAGGTGCGGCACTGGGGGAGGGCGGGATTACAGGGGCTATACCCAACCTCAAATTTTCTTTAGTTCCCCTGTAGCCACCCTGGAGCAGGGGCTGCTCTCCAGCCACCCAGCTCTGAAGGCAGAGCAGAGAGAGCAGTGACTGCTGGCTGGGCGGAGCACCTGGGGAGCCCCAGGCATCAGCAGGAGGAGGAGATGGGGGAGTATCGTGATTGCCTGCACCATGGCACCAGCCAGCATAGCAGCTCTCCTGTATTGCCCATCTTTGGCTTCTAGTCTTTGACCTGGCCTGGGGGTGGGAAGTCGGGGCTGGGGGCAGAGGAGGAGGTGGGGCTGGCACTTATGTGAGGAGGAGAAGCGGTGGGGCCATGGAGAGGGGCAGGGCCTCATGGCAAGTGGGGGCACAGCCCCCCAATTTTCTGTCTATCCCACCTCAGCCCCCCCACCCTGGCACAAAGCTGGTGCCACCCCTGGTTGGTAGTGCAGATATATAAAACAGTTACCTTCATACTAGGTCTGGCTGGAAAACAAGAATTGTGTTTCACAAGAAGTGTTGAGATTTTGAAATTTGTTTTTGTGCCACACTGGAATGAAAGCAAGACCTTTCAAAAAATTTCTTGAAAAATCACCAGAGATAGCAGGCTAGCCCAGAGTAGCAAACAGCCTTTTGGTTAGGAGACTCACCTGGTATGTGGGAGGTCCAGGTGCAAATTCCTCTGCCTGAGGCTCCCACATCCCAGGTGAATGCCTAAACCATTTGGCTATTCTGATGTCTCTTTCCAGTCTCTTCCCCCACCCCATACATATTCTTTTAGTATAAAATGACTCAGGTGAGCATAGAGTGTATTCCAAAGAATTCTTCTTCTAACCCTCCACAAACTGTTAGGCTGGCCCCATGCATAGTGGTTTAGAATGCAAGTCAGAAATCTGTTATGTTTTGGCAGAGCCAGCAAAAAATTGTTTGCCCCAAATTGCCCAGGCTAGCCCTGCACATATGTGAGATTGATGAGGCAGAGGAAAGAACTGAAATCCAGAAGGTTCTCTTGTGTAAGCAGTGTCAGGATGAGCTCCACCCTGACATCTGGTGGTGAGGTGTGGCAAGTTGTGGAAAAGAACTTCAGGGGCCGATCTCATTTGCATAGGCACACCCACCACACCTAGAATGAGACCATAGCTGCCCAAATGGTCACTTTGGCTGCTGTGGGATCCCCAGTGTCTCTGTTATTGGGGCAGGAAGAATAAATTGTTATTACCCTGATTATGGGAACTGTGCTTGGAACTGTACGTGGCCTTTTGTTACGATGGAGGGATTCACCATCATCTAAGTAGCACTCGCTAGGCAAGGGTCATGGGTTCCAAAACTGTGTGAATGGAGAGAGGCTGGGGACAAGTATTAATACTTGGTGGCATGGGCCCCTTGGTGAGGGCCTTACATGCTGATTGCACTTCCTCCTCTCTCCACTGTGGAATATCAGAGCTAATTTTGATTTCATTAGAAGTCTAGTTATAGGCTGCTGAGCTCACTTTGGGCTGACAGTGCACCAGCACTGGGGCTCCCCTACTACAAGCTGAATTCACCTAAGAGCTGAAATCACTGAGTGTTGTGTTAAGTAGTGGGGGAGCCTGAAGATATATTGTGGAGCAGTTTGCGGGACGGCTGGTGAAGCAGTTCGACACGGAGCAGTGTGTGGATGGCAAATGTAAACCTGTAGCCTTTGCCAGCCGAGGATTGTCTGATAGTGAAACTCGCTATCCCACCCACAAGCTGGAGTTTTTGGCCTTGAAATGGGCCATCACTGAGAAATTTCGAGACTACTTGTATGGTGCTCAGTTCCAGGTGTGGACAGACAACAATCCACTGACTTATGTGTTAACAAGTGCTAAGCTGGATGCTACAGGGCAGAGATGGGTGGCCGCCTTGGCTAGCTATGAGTTCAGCATTCAGTACCGATCAGGGAGAAGCAATGTAGATGCAGATGCATTGTCCAGGCGTCCGCAGGCTCCAGAAGTTGCTGTGATACCCACAGATGGAGTGAGAGCTATTTGCAGTGTGAGTCGCCGAGAGCCAGAGGCCCGTGAAGACTTTCAGGGATGTGTTGCAGAAGCTTTGGGCCTGCCCCCTGAATGCATGCCTTCTGCTTCGGTGAACTATATTGCATTAGACCAATCTCCTTTGCCCATGCTCAATGCGGCTGACTGGCAAGAAGCCCAGCGGCAAGATATTGACATTCGTGATACACTACTTGCCAAAAGGGAGGGGCGAAGCCCAACTGCGGTTGTCCCACCTAACCCGGAGGTTAAACTACTATTGAGAGAATGGACCAAACTAAAACTGATTCAGGGAGTGCTACACCGAATGACCACTGACCCTTTACAAAAACAACGAGCACAACTAGTACTGCCAAAAAAGTACAGAGCCCTGGCCATGAGGGCCCTGCATGATGACTTTGGGCATTTAGGGATGGAGAGGACCCTGGAACTTATTCGTAGTAGGTTCTATTGGCCCCGAATGGCTGAAGATGTTCGCAGGAAATGTGAGACTTGCGCTCGATGTGTTCAAAGGAAAACTCTGCCCACGAGGGCTGCATATCTCAAGAACATCACCAGCAACAAACCTTTGGAGTTGGTATGCATTGATTTCTTGTCTGTAGAGGTAGACAAGAGGAATGTTGGAAACATTCTAGTAGTGACTGACCATTTTACACGGTATGCACAAGCATATCCCACACGTGATCAGAGGGCCACCACCGTTGCTCGAGTATTGTGGGACAAATATTTCTCAGTCTATGGATTCCCGGCTCGGATACACTCTGATCAGGGGCGGGATTTTGAGAGTCACCTTCTGAAGGAGGTGCTGAAGATAGCAGGAATTAAAAAGTCTAGGACAACACCTTATCACCCCCAAGGTGATCCTCAGCCAGAGAGGTTCAATCGAACCCTATTAGATATGTTGGGAACTTTGCGACCAGAGCAGAAGGCAACCTGGAGCCAGCATGTCGCATTTCTGGTGCATGCCTACAATGCCACAAAGAACGATGCTACGGGAGTCACCCCATATCTCTTGATGTTTGGGCGAGAACCAAGATTACCCATAGACTTGTGCTTTGGTGTATCAGAGGATGGAGATAGCTATGAAACTCATCAGCAATATGTATCCCGACTAAGAGAAAAGCTGCGGGATGCTTATCGTTTAGCTACCGCTGCGGCTCGGAAGAACGCAGACCGCAACAAACATCGATATGATGCTAGAGTGCGTTCGCAGGAGCTCCAGCCGGGGGACAGAGTCCTGCTGCGAAATTTGGGTATTGCTGGCAAACACAAGATAGCTGACAGATGGAAGGCAATACCTTACCTGGTGATGGAAAAGCTGGGAGATCTGCCGGTCTACAAGATCAAACCTGAAGACGGTCCAGGGCAAATAAAGACAGTGCATAGAAACCTTTTGCTCCCTGTGGGGGAATTGGTAAGCACCCCTTGTGAGATGGGCCACGGCAGGGCCGCCGGGCAGAACAGAGGTGCTAGACCAAAGCCGCCATCCAACACAGACAGTGGGCCCCCTGCAGCTAACTTACCCCTATTCTGCACATCTGAGAGTGAGTCTGAGGAGGAAGACACAACCCTGGTGTATCCTGGGATGGAGACAAGATTTCAGTCTCGATCAGCTGAACCAAACGAGAGTTTTCCCTCTTCCGCCCTAAACCCAATGGCGGAACTATTTAGGCCCCTTTCTGATACCCCGGTGCTGCTGATGAGACCCCCCTGTGATGACACACACAGGTTATTGGACAATGGGGACAGACAGGTAGAGGATGTCCTGGGCACCTTGGACCCTCCAGCGTTAGAACTAGGAGTGCAGGGGCCTACGCCAGTAGCCGAGGGACCCTCCAGGGAAGCCTCTCCATCCGTCACTCAAGAGGATGTTCCCCTTACTTCGGCAACAGAGATTCTCAATAGACGAGACAGGGTGATAAGACCAGTGAAACGGTTAACTTATGATGCACCTGGGGTGACTAGTGAGGAGCCAATACATTTAGCACACAGGCTTGTGGAAGCTAAAGTGGGCTTCCTGAGGCCCTTTGGAGGAAACCAATGAGTTGGTATAAAGGGAGTGTGATTTGTCGGGACGACAAAGTCTCGGCTGGGGGGAGGATGTAAGCAGTGTCAGGATGAGCTCCACCCTGACATCTGGTGGTGAGGTGTGGCAAGTTGTGGAAAAGAACTTCAGGGGCCGATCTCATTTGCATAGGCACACCCACCACACCTAGAATGAGACCATAGCTGCCCAAATGGTCACTTTGGCTGCTGTGGGATCCCCAGTGTCTCTGTTATTGGGGCAGGAAGAATAAATTGTTATTACCCTGATTATGGGAACTGTGCTTGGAACTGTACGTGGCCTTTTGTTACGATGGAGGGATTCACCATCATCTAAGTAGCACTCGCTAGGCAAGGGTCATGGGTTCCAAAACTGTGTGAATGGAGAGAGGCTGGGGACAAGTATTAATACTTGGTGGCATGGGCCCCTTGGTGAGGGCCTTACATGCTGATTGCACTTCCTCCTCTCTCCACTGTGGAATATCAGAGCTAATTTTGATTTCATTAGAAGTCTAGTTATAGGCTGCTGAGCTCACTTTGGGCTGACAGTGCACCAGCACTGGGGCTCCCCTACTACAAGCTGAATTCACCTAAGAGCTGAAATCACTGAGTGTTGTGTTAAGTAGTGGGGGAGCCTGAAGATATATTGTGGAGCAGTTTGCGGGACGGCTGGTGAAGCAGTTCGACACGGAGCAGTGTGTGGATGGCAGGAGCTGCTTGTGGGCCGTGGAGCTGAGTGAAGGAGTTCGTGGGGTGGCTGGCGGAGCGGAGCGCAGCTGAGCGAAGGAGTTCGTGGGGCGGCTGGCGGAGCGGAGCGCAGCTGAGCGAAGGAGTTCGTGGGGCGGCTGGCGGAGCGGAGCGCAGCTGAGCGAAGGAGTTCGTGGGGCGGCTGGCGGAGCGGAGCGCAGCTGAGCGAAGGAGTTCGTGGGGCGGCTGGCGGAGCGGAGCGGAGCGGAGCGCCGCTATGGAGCTATGGGGCGGTCAGCTTCAGATCACGTAAGGTGCCTCTTACCCCCGTCCCATTTCCACCCAGGTTGGGAGGTAAAGCTCCGCCGATAAGCTTTCGAACTCTGGGGCTGCCCTGACCAGGGACAGAGCAGCATTGGACTTTTGGGGTTGCTGGACTCAAGAACCAAAGGGAAAAGGGCATGCCCCAATTTGCCTGGGGTGGGGTTGTTTTTGCTCATGGGTTGTGTTATGAATCCGGTTGGTGGTGTTTCCCCAACATAATGCCACATTGTTTCTCTCTGTTATTAAAAGACTTTTGCTACACTCAGACTATGTGCTTGCGAGAGGGGAAGTATCGCCTCTTGGAGGCGCCCAGCGGGGGTGGTATATATTTGTCCCAGGTCACTGGGTGGGGGCTCGAGCCGGTTTGCATTGTGTTATTGGAATGGAACCCCTAGATATTGAACCCGGCCCTTGTTGCTGCCAACTCTGACGGGCAGAAGGGTTACACTTGTATATCGTACTTTTCAGCTTAGGCTATATTTGTAGAACATAAAACATGATTTATCTGGAGTATTTTTGGAATAATCTACAGTTATTCTACTGTGCCAACTAGCACCACTGTAGTTATGGGCCTGTCAGTGTTGTAATTATTTACCTTTGTTTTCAAGGTTTTAAACTTGGGTGTAAACATTCACTTTTGGCTGAAACTCGGCAGACAAGTGGTTTTGTTCTTAAATGTAGTGCTACGACAGGATGAGTGTAGCATGTAGGGTTCCCTATTCTGGCCTAAAAAATGTGCTGTAACCCTGAACAGGAGGGACCACTTCTGAGGGTGAGAGGGTTGTTTAGTCCCCCAGACGTATCCAGTCCTTGGCTTCGCTCATAGACCTTAAGGCCAGAAGAGACCACCATCATCATTTAGTCTGACCTCCTGCACAATGCAGGCCATACACCATCACCCACCCATTCTTGTAGTAGGCCCATAACCTCTGGCTGAGTTATTGAAATCCTCAAATCTTGATTTAAAGACTTTAAGTTATGGGGAATCTACCATTTAGTCTAGTTCAAGCTAGTAAGTGACCTGGGCCCCATGCTGCAGAGGAAGGCAGAAACCACCCCAGGGTCTATGCTAATCAGACCTGGAGAAAATCCCTTCCTGACCCCAAATATGGCAATCAGTTAGACCCTGAGCATGTGGGTGAGACCCACCGGACACCTGGGAAAGAAGTTTCTGTAGTAACTCAAATGCCCTCCCCATCTTCTGTCCCATCTCTGACCATTGGAGATATTTGCTAATAGCACTCATGGATAAATGCCACTGCAGGAAACCTCATAACACCATCCCCTTCATAAAATTACCAAGCTCAGTGTAACAGACAGCTTGGAGGGACGGGCAGCCTAGTGGTTAAAGTGCATGGCTCTCAGCCCCCTGCTTAGTTGAGGAGCCTCAATCTTTAAGGCCAGGGAAGGTTAGGGGGACCTGGGCCCACCCTCTCCACCAGATCCCAGCCCAGAGCCCTGTGTACATCAACCCCCCGAAAGTGGGGAAGGGCCCTCCCAGCATGGAGTCAAAATCCACTACCTTGGACTATTTCCTAACAGTCTGTTCAGTTTGGGACATAGCCCCTATAGTCAAGTTTGCTGGATGTCTTGCTTTTTGTCCCCTCTTGGGTGGCACCTTGCCATGGTCCCAGGCTCCCCACAATGTCTCTGGGGTTCACTCCTTCAGTTGCCTCAGGTGCTGGAAGCACCTCGGTTCCCTTCATAGTCTCCCTTGGCTGGGGAGACAGTGTTTACTCCCTGTTGGCTGCCTTAGCTGGCAAGATTGTACTTTAGGTAGGGGGACAGCTGGCTCCTACCTCTTTCCCTGTCAGCACCAAGCTGAGCCAGGCTCTCTTCTTTTCTCCCTGCTCCAGACCTGGCATTGGCTGCAGATATAACAGGGTGGGGCTAGATGGAGCATAGGCGCTCTTTAACCCCTGCTGTGTTGGCTGGCAGTTTCTCTGCTTCATGACATTTAATCTTGAAGCAAGTTCGGTTTTTTGTCCCCACTGCTCCCCTTTGAAGGCTGTTCCAAAATGTCACTCCTCTGATGGTTAGAAGTCTTATTTCAAGACTAAACTTGGTGACCAGTTTATATCCATTTGTTCTTGTGCCAACATGGGCCCTTAAGTAACTCCTCTCCTTCCCTGGTGTTATCCCTCTGATGTATTCATAGAGGGCAGTCATATCTCTCCTCAGCCTTCATTTGGTTAGGCTAAACAAGCCAAGCTCCTTAAATCGCCTCTCATAAGGTAGGTTCTCCATTCCTCTGATGATCATAGTACCCCTTTTCTGCACCTGTTCCAGTTTTAATTCACCTTTCTTAAATATGGGAGCCAGAACTGCACACAGTATTCCAGATGAGATCTCACCACTGCCTTGTATAATGGTACTAACACATCCCTATCTCTACTGGCAATACCTCACCTGATGCATCCTAGGATTGCATTAGCCTTTTTCACAATCGTATCACATTGGCGATTCATAGTCATCATGTGATCAACAAATACATCCAGATCTTTCTCCTTCCCTTTTGTTTCCAACTGATGTGTCCCCAGCTTATAGCAAAAAATCTTGTCAGTCCCTAAGTGCATGACTTCGCACTTTGTACTATTGAATTTCATCCTATTGCTGTTACTCCAGTTTTCAAGGTCGTCCATATCTTATTGTATGGTATTCCAGTCCTCCTCTGTGATGGCAATACTTCCCAACTTTGCGTCATCCACAAATTTTATTAGCACACTCCCATTTTTTGTGCCAAGGTCAGTAATGAAAATGTTACATGAAATTGGTCCCAAGACTTTTCAGCATGACCCTTTGTAGTCTCCCCTTTAACCAGTTCTTTATCCATCTTTCAATTCTCACATTAATCCCCATGTTCTCTAATTTATCTAATAATTTCCCATGTGGAACTGTGTCAAATGTTTTACTGAAATGCAGGCAGAGTAGATCTACTGCATTTCCTTTGTCTAGAAAATAGGTTATTGAAGAAAGAGATCAGGTTGATCTGGTACAATCTACCTTTTGTAAAACCATGTTGTATTTTATCCCAATTACCATTTACCTCCATGTCTTTAATTACTCTCTCTTTCAAAATTTGTTTTAAGACCTTGCATACAATAGAGGTCAAATTAGTGGGCCTGTAGTTTCCTGGATTGCTTTTTTTTCTTTCTTAAATATAGATGCTCTATTTGCAATTCTCCAATCATAGGGCATGACCCCCACATTTATAGATTCATTAAAAAATCCATGTTATTTGGCTTGCAATTTCATGTGCCAATTCCTTTAATAATATTCTTGGATAAACATTATCTGGGCCTCCTGATTTGCTCCTATTAGAGTGTTTGTGTTTGGTTTCCACCTCAGATGTGTTCATTTTTATTATATATAGATGTGTATCTATTATTATATATAGATGTATTATATAGATGTGTTCATTTTATTTATATCCTTGTTCCTGTTAGCCACCCTGCTACTGTCTCCAAGCTCCTCTTTACTCTTATTAAAAACTGAGGCAAAGTATTCACTGAGGTGTTGAGCCGTATCCAGATTATCTTTAACCTCCACTCCATGCTCAGTTGTTAGTGGTCCCACTTCTTCTTTCCTAGTTGTCTTTTTATGTATATGGCTAAAGAATCTTTTACTATTGGTTTTAATTTCCTTTGAGAGGTCCAGTTCTGCTTGGATTTTGACAGTTCTCACTTTTCCCCTAAACTTTCTGGCCTGCAAAAGGTAACTTTCCTTGCTGATCCATCCCTTCTTCCATTCCTTGTTAACTTTCTGTTTTCTCTTAATAACCTGTTTGAGATGCTTGTTCATCAACTTGGGTCTGCAGCTCTTCCCTAAGAAAGTTTTCTCCTTGCTTGGGGACAGTTAGTGCTAACTGTAATGGTGTTTATTATGATATGGTCACCTGTCCACAAGGAATTATTCAGATACCAGCTCATTTTATGTAGACCTGTGAGCAGTAGAGAGCCTCAGAAGGGGCCTAAGAAGACCTGAATTCTGTGGTCAGCTCTGGCACTGATCTGCTGGGTGATGTTGGGCAAGTCACTTCCCTCTGTGTGCCTCAATTTCCGCTTCCATCCTTAGTTGCCATGGGTACTTAGTAGGACTGGTTGAAAAATTTAGAACTAAGCATTTTCCCATCAGAAGATGGAGTTTTACCTAACTTAAATTTTCTGCAAATAAAGATTGATTCCGTTGGAATTTTCCTTTGGGAAAATTGAAACCAGACATTTTGTTTTGGTTTGGTGATTCTTTCTTTCCTTTGTTATGTACTTTGATGGCAGAGAAATAGTTAACAATGTTGATATTTAAATCATCATCATTGGGCACTTGAGTTGACATGATATAGAGATGACTGGGGCGGTCACACCTCAGAATTAGAGCCCTGCAAATCTGCGGCTATCTGCATCTGCGGACCATGTTTGCAAATCGCAGATTGGATGTGGTTTCAAATTTTGTATCCGTGTAGGGCTCTAATCAGAGTTATTGTTTCAGACTCTCTGTGGACATCCTTGTATCAGTCACACTTTGTTCATATTTTGAGCCTTTGTTGGCAACAATAAGAGATAGAGGTTTACTTTTTGAAACTGAAATTTTAGGCCTTGTCTACATGAAAACATTTTACTGATTTAACTAAATCTTTTCTTAAATGGATTTACTTAAATTGGTGTAGGCAAGGCCTTAGATTCTGGAAGCAGCTGGGGGTGGGTGGGGGTTCACCATCCCTCCACCCCCCAATTTCAGTCCTGCTCAGCTTCTTTGGAGGTACTTGCTTGGAGATTTCTGGATGAAAGAAGTTAAGTATTATCTAATTCAGGGAGGGAGGCATTTTTAAAATCCTGGTTTCACATAGATATTAAGGTTGGAAGGAACCTCTTGAGTCATCTTGTTTATCTTCAAGCCCTGCTGCTTTTGAATATGGTACCTTGATTCTGGAGATCCTTTTCCTACGTACAGACCATACAATGAGATATAAATATATATGGTACCAGCCAAGTAATGTGTGTTTTCTATTCCTGTTCACTCTCAGTGATGCACGGGAATTACAAAAGGCAGCCTTAAATGACGCTTTTCCACGAGCTCATCACAGTTCTACTTTGCATTCATAATTTTTCTGTGCTAGCACTCTTCACTAATGCAATAGCGAGTCAATGCAGAAATATTTTTTCATTGCTTTTCTCTCTCCCAATGTTAAATCAAGTTAAAAGGACTCTGTAGTGACTTATTTACTTTCTGGAAATTAATGACATATTTGTAAGTCAGTAAACAGGCATAAATTCTGTTTTTCAAAGTATTTTGTTTATCCCCTATAACTTTTTGTTTTAAATTCACTCCAGTGACTCATTTGTTCTGCAGGGTGTTGTAGATGTCAAAGTCTGGAACTTAAATACACTCAAATAAAACACACTGTCTCAGGACAGCAACAGTGTTAATTTGTGCCTGAAGGACCTGAACCTGCATCCTTTCAAGTCAATAACAAAGCTCCCATTTACTTCAGTGGTGTAGGAGCAGGTCCTTTATGCAACCTGTAACTAAATGAATGTGGGGGCTGTTGGAGTCCAGGTCCATCCTTCTCTTTTTTTATCCATCCTTTCACCAAAGATCCAAGAATCTTTGCTATATTGGCTTGAAGGCATAGGTTTTAACCAGTGTGTCCAAGCTGCAAAATTTGGTTTACAATTCATACGCAAATTTCAAAGCTCAGGAGTATTCAGACTTCAGGTTTTGTTCCAGGCATATATTTTAACTGTCTTTGCTAATAGGTAGGTGTCTTCAACTGCATTTTGTTAATTAATGTACATCCTTGACATGGTGAACATAAAGGTAAGATAAAGGTTAATACATGCCTCCATTAAAATAGCACTATGCATTCTGGTTGGATAAGTCTACTTATCCAGAAGCTACTAGATCGCACGCCCTGGTTCTCATGGGCGACTTCAATCATCCTGAATCTGCTGGGAGAGCAATACAGAGGTGCACAGACAATACAGGAAGTTTTTGGAAACTGTAGGGGACAATTTCCTGGTGCAAGTGCTGGAGGAACCAACTAGGGGCGGAGCTCTTCTTGACCTGCTGCTCACAAACCGGGAAGAATTAGTAGGGGAAGCAAAAGTGGATGGGAACCTGGGAGGCAGTGACCATGAGATGGTCGAGTTCAGGATCCTGACACAAGGAAGAAAGGAAAGCAGCAGAATACGGACCTTGGACTTCAGAAAAGCAGTCTTTGATTCCCTCAGGGAATTGATGGGCAAGATCCCCTGGGAAAATAACATGAGGAGGAAAGGAGTCCAGGAGAGCTGGCTGTATTTTAAAGAATCCTTATTGAGGTTACAGGGACAAACCATCCTGATGTGTAGAAAGAATAGTAAATATGGCAGGCGACAAGCTTGGCTTAACAGTGAAATCCTTAAACACAAAAAAGAGGTTTACAAGAAGTGGAAGATTGGACAAATGACCAGGGATGAGTATATAAATATTGCTTGGGCATGTAGGAATGGAATCAGGAAGGCTAAATCACACCTGGAGTTGCAGCTAGCGAGGGATGTTAAGAGTAACAAGAAGGGTTTCTTCAGGTATGTTGGCAATAAGAAGAAAGCCAAGGAAAGTGTGGGCCCCTTACTAAATGAGGGAGGCAACCTAGTGACAGAGGATGTGGAAAAAGCTAACGTACTCAATGCTTTTTTTGCCTCTGTCTTCACAAACAAGGTCAGCTCCCAGACTACTGCACTGGGCAGCACAGCATGGGGAGGAGGTGGCCAGCCCTCTGTGAAGGAAGAAGTGGTTCGGGACTATTTAGAAAAACTGGACATGCACAAGTCCATGGGGCCGGATGCGTTGCATCCGAGAGTGCTAAAGGAATTGGCGGATGTGATTGCAGAGCCATTGGCCATTATCTTTGAAAACTCATGGTGATCAGGGGAAGTCCCAGAAGATTGGAAAAAGGCTAATGTAGTGCCCATCTTTAAAAAAGGGAAGAAGGATGATCCTGGGAACTACAGGCCAGTCAGCCTCAACTCAGTCCCCGGAAAAATCATGGAGCATGTCCTCAAGGAATCAATTCTGAAGCACTTAGACGAGAGGAAAGTGATCAGGAACAGTCAGCATGGATTCACCAAGGGAAAGTCATGCCTGACTAATCTAATTGCCTTCTATGATGAGATAACTGGTTCTGTGGATGAAGGGAAAGCAGTGGACGTGTTATTCCTCGACTTTAGCAAAGCTTTTGACACGGTCTCCCACAGTATTCTTGTCAGCAAGTTAAAGAAGTATAGGCTGGATGGATGCACTACAAGGTGGGTAGAAAGTTGTCTAGATTGTTGGGCTCAACGGGTAGTGATCAATGGCTCCATGTCTACTTGGCAGCCGGTATCTACTGGAGTGCCCCACGGGTCGGTCCTGGGGTTGGTTTTGTTCAATATCTTCGTAAATGATCTGGAGGATGGTGTGGATTGCACCCTCAGTAAGTTTGCGGATGACACTAAACTGGGAGGAGTGGTAGATATGCTGGAGGGTAGGGATAGGATACAGAGGGACCTAGACAAATTGGAGGATTGGGCGAAAAGAAATCTGATGAGGTTCAACAAGGACAAGTGCAGAGTCCTGCACTTAGGACGGAAGAATCCAATGCACCACTACAGACTAGGGACCGAATGGCTTGGCAGCAGTTCTGCAGAGAAGGACCTAGGGGTGACAGTGGACGAGAAGCTGGATATGAGTCAACAGTGTGCTCTTGTTGCCAAGAAGGTCAATGGCATTTTGGGCTGTATAAGTAGGGGCATTGCCAGCAGATCAAGGGACGGGATCATTCCCCTCTATTTGACATTGGTGAGGCCTCATCTGGAGTACTGTGTCCAGTTTTGGGCCCCACACTACAAGAAGGATGTGGAGAAATTGGAGAGAGTCCAGCGAAGGGCAACAAAAATGATTAGGGGACTGGAACACATGACTTATGAGGAGAAGCTGAGGGAACTGGGGATGTTTAGTCTACGGAAGAGAAGAATGAGGGGGGATTTGGTAGCTGCTTTTAACTACCTGAAAGGTGGATCCAAAGAGGATGGATCTAGACTATTCTCGGTGATCGCAGATGACAGGACAAGGAGTAATGGTCTCAAGTTGCAGTGGGGGAGGTTTAGGTTGCATATTAGGAAAATCTTTTTCAGTAGGAGGGTGGTGAAACACTGGAATGCATTACCTAGGGAGGTGGTGGAATCCCCTTCCTTAGAAGTTTTTAAGGTCAGGCTTGACAAAACCCTGGCTGGGATGATTTAGTTTGGATTGGTCCTGCTCTGGGCAGGGGGTTGGACTAGATGGCCTCCAGAGGTCCCTTCCAACTCTGTTATTCTATAATTCTATGATTCTAAGTTCTGTATGGTGGTGACACAGTGCAGCAGAATGAGTTGTAATATGGTTAGAATCCTGGCTAGAAGCTCTTCCCACTCTAGCATCTTCCTGTATCCCCCCACTTCCCAAAACTCACTCGTTTGGTAAAAGGAACAAATTAATATATTTTCTCTGTTGGACCCTTCTCATATTTGGAACTGCATTTCTTAAGATGTTTGTATGATTAGATTGTCCAGTGTTATGATTTCACTGTATTTTCAATAACTATAGATTTTTCTTTTTCGGGCCCTGTTGGAAGTCACTACCCTTCTCCACATATGATTTAAGCTAGGCATTCCTTGACTACATAGCATTACTAATAAACCTTCATGATAACCTTCAGACTGCTTACATTGTAGTAGGTTTCAGAGTAGCAGCAGTGTTAGTCTGTATCAGCAAAAAGAACGAGGAGTACTTGTGGCACCTTAGAGACTAACAAATTTATTTGGGCGTAAGCTTATTCTTTTTACATTGTACTAGGCATTCATTCATTTTACTCACTGTGATTTCTTTGGGAAATCAACAGCCTGCCTCACATGGTATAAACTGGCACATAAATCAGCAAGTGTCCATAGAAGTGTTGGGCTCTTCTTCACAAATGCATATAGTGATACGCAAATGCTGCTATCAGGATAATTTAAATTTTAGATTGGTGATCCTAGCAGCTGAGGGTGCTTGGATGCACGCTTTGGAATAGATATTTGTATCTAATTTTAGGCCTGTGTGTGATTCACAACTAAAGCAAAGACAAATGCATAAGTTGTGGCAGATTAAAGTTGTCTCACTGTTTCTCTTGAAAGATGCAACACTCTCCTACAGCCATTGGGGAGTACAGACATTGAATAATTGTGAGAAATCCAGATCATCCTAAAACCTTATATTTGGAGTCTGTCTGAACAAAGCTACTAAACTTGAACCTTTCAGATTCTAATTGGCTCAAGTTGTTTTTATTTTTAAAGAAATATTTTTCTCACCCTTTGAACATCATAGCATTAAAAGGAGAGGGCTCATGGATAGTGGCAGGTCAGGAAACCCAGCTCATTCTTTTCAGAAACCATTTTTACTGTCTGTAGCTTATGATGGAATTATCTACATTCAATTCAGACTTATGCCTTTTCACTCACACTATTAGACCTAAATAATTTCAACAGCCTTTCAACCAGTTAAAAACTTTATTTCAAACAAAGGTTTTCCATTTCCTAACAAAGTTCTTGGGATGTCTGAGTTAATGCTGATTCTTATTCTACCCAAATGGGCTCATCAAACTCTAGAGGTAACCGAACTTCAATTACAACTTTTATAACAAGAATATTAAATGATCATTTGAAGTCCTGCCGCAATCTCAAAAATAATGAGCCACTGGAAATTCCCTTTGTGGTTGCAAGCTTGTTTTAATTTTTTAATATAGAGTCTAAGACCTTCTACTTGTCATGGAAAAAAAAAGAAAAGCTCCGTTGTCTTTTCCATGTCATAAAATAAGTTGTGAATGACAGGTCTCATTAATTGTTAAACCTAGAGTGCTCTGGACCACCCTGAAATTGTTATTGCATCTTATTTTGTGGCCATTTTGCTAGATTTCAAACCAGTGGGGTGACTTATCTGTATGCCCATTGGATTTTAAAATATTTTAATTAGTATTTTAAAACTACAAACCATTTTGCTTTTAATAAGGACATGGAGTTAATGTCCAGAACCAGATTTTGTAGACAATAGTGATATTTTATATTTCTTTAGAACTTCACATCCAGAAGTCTCCCAGAGCAGTTTACAGACTAATACATATATATCCAGAGATTACTACCGTATCATTAATGGCTGAAGTGCAGCCACCTTTGGGATGTAATTTGAGAGCTATGCAGCAGACAGTAATGTCATATAGATCCATTTTGGAAGGAAGTGAGGAAGAAAATGTTGCTTGTCCAAGAGACTCATGGGAATCTGAATGGATGCAAGTGTTCACTATCAGGACCTCAACTTTCCATCTTGTGCAGAGTGCACCTCCAGCATCACTCTGTCCCCAAACAGCATGCTGGGGCAATGGTTTCGTCCTGACCCAGTAATGAATCTGGTCCAAGACCCTTGATCCCAATAACCCTCCCTGCCCCCAAAGCTTTCTGGGTCAGCCTCAGCATGAAAGGTTAACTCCAGTGACCTGCTCAAAGAATTGATACCCTTAAAAAGAAATGTTTGAGTGAAACTGCTGTGGCACATGGCACAATAACTCAATACATGATAGTAAATTTATTTAGGATAATCTGTATGTGGTATTGAGCAAATACTAACTCAAGTCTAAACAAAAGTGATTCTGAAGACACCATAAGGACAATAACTGGCTGGCTGCCGCCCATTCTGGTTATTAAACAGAGCTTCTATAATTTGTTTCTTTACTATCACAGGCTGGACGCACTGAAGCTTTCATTGAGCTATTGTTGTCAGCTTGTATATATTAATACATTGCAGTTTCAGAATACTCAACACTACAGTATAGTTTTTGTCTCATTGAATACTTTATAATTCACTATCATTTGTATCTATAACTAGTGAAAACAACGAGGAGTCCTTGTGGCACCTTAGAGACTAACAAATTTATTTGGGCATAAACTTTCATGGGCAAAATTTATTTGGGCATAAACTTTCATAGCACTGACTCCCCACTTGGTAAGGCAACTGCCATCTTTTCATGGGCTGTATATATATATATATATATATATATATATATATATATATATATATATATATATATATATATACTGCTTACTGTATTTTTCACTTCATCAGATGCATGGAGTGAAAAATATAGTAAGCAGTATATATATATATATACAGCCCATGAAAAGATGGCAGTTGCCTTACCAAGTGTGTGTGGGGGGGTCAGTGCTAACGAGGCCAATTCAATTAAAGTGGAAGTGGCCTCTTCTCAACAGTTGACAAGAAGGGGTGAATATCAAGAGAGGGAAAATTACTTTTGTAATGCTAACAAGGCCAATGCAATCAAGGTGGACGTTGGCCAATTCCAACAGTTGACAAGAAGGTGTGAGTAACAGCAGAGGGAAAATTATTTTTTGTACAGACCCATCCACTCCCAGTCTTTATTCAGGCCTAATTTGATGGTGTCCAGTTTGCAAAATTAATTTCAGTTCTGCAGTTTCTCTCTGAAGTCTGTTTTTGAAGTTTTGTTGTTGAAGGATTGCCGCTTTTAAGTCTGTTATTGAGTGTCCAGGGAGATTGAAGTGCTCTCCAACTGGTTTTTGAAAGTTACAATTATTGATGTCCGATTTGTGTCCATTTATTCTTTTGTGTAGGACTGTCTGGTTTGGCCAATGTACATGGCAGAGAGGCATTGCTGGCACATAACTAGTGAGTTTCAAAGGCAATACATTGAGTCATGTCTCAGGCGACTAAATCCTTCCTTCAGGGTTATTAGCAAATCCTGTGCTGATGTCACACAGGCACTGAAATATCTCCCAGGTTCAGGCCTCATCTGTCTTCCTTTACATGAGCTCAGCAGAGTTCTGTGTTAAAAATAAACAGTGTAATTATATTTGTTGCTTCAGAGCCCAGGGAAGCACACTCATGGTTAGATGGAATGGCCATTGTGGTATGAAAAGAAAATCATTCAACAAGTTCAAAGAGAGAGAGAGAGAGCCCCCAGCCACTGACCAGATCCTTGATGGTTTCACTCTCTCTTGTCCTGCTGGGATTTTGGTTTAATCCAGTGTGTATTACTAGCACCTGAACAAGCATTAAATCAGCTGGTGGATTCTAACCTTTTGATTGAGGATTCCTTTTATGGTTAGTTGGTTTGGTTTTGGAAGCTCAGTCTCCTTGGGATTGTCTGCACAGAGCTGCTGTGTGTTTCTCTCTCAGGTGTAAAATACTCTTCAACCATTTACCTTCCCTACCCTTTTTCTAAATGGTGTCGAATCCACTCTGATAAACCCTCATGTACCAGGTGGGTCAGAGCTCAGAGAGGGGAGGGCTGAGGGGCTGCGGAATGTACACATTTGCTTTCCCATGGGAACAAAACTCCTTTCTCATAACTATCATAATACCAGCCGTTTGGGGAAATCTGTCCCATTCTAAAGGGAAAAAATTGCTCTTCAGCAATACTTGTCTAAGTCCCATGGATAATCACTCACTAGCAGTGGGTGATTCCACTAGAAACAGGGAGATCTACCTAATTTAAATCTTTAATTTGGTGGCAGAATTTCGTTGAGGGGTGCTTGTGATCCCCTCCAGCACACTGCATAATAAGTGAAGAGATTTACAGCTTTATGTACATGTAGATGGGGGAAGCTGCACTAAAAACACTGGGAGTAAGCTATGATTTATTGTTTCCTTTGGGGTGTACGTGTGTGTGTGTATATATATATATATATATCTGAGTGTGGGTGGGTGGATGTGTCACTGACCCATGCTGGACCTTCTGAAGTGTTTGGACAGGCACGTTTTCTCTTCTGGGACCAAAGTTGATTTTTAACATTTTACCTGGGCAAATTAATCTATTCCAAAGTAACACTGAACCTGTGTTAATTAAACATATCTCCTAATCTTCAGATACTCACAGCCCTGGAAAAAATTGGGCTGAACTTGCCATTTTGAAACAGAAAAGACTTTCTTCATTAGCTACTACCTGAAAATGACATTGAAACTTCAGAGCTGAAAATGTTTTCAATATATGCTTTCAATTTATTGGTGTCTGCTGCTAAATAGAATGTGTTTTACTGTGCTGACTAGCAAAGCACTGCATAAACAGGTCTGTGATGGGTGTCCCAATAGCCAGCAGTAGGGTATAAAATTAGAGGTGTTAATTTGATTTAGAGCAATTTGCCAGATCATGGTGAAAACAATCTAGGAACCTAGTTCTGAAAGGTGCTGAGTACCCACTGAAGTCAATGGGAATTGAGGAAGCTTAATACCTTGCAGGCTTGGCCCCTAGCATTGCTGGCTGCTCTGCTTTTGTTCCCAGCTTAGTGGAAGCCTGTTGTCTTAAAATATCACTTTCATCTTATTTTCCTGTTCTATTTTCCTTTTTATCGACCCTTTGTCTAATTTTGCAGCCTATGAACTGATGCAGCTGCCTATTTGTTTCCGTATCATTCAGACAGCAAGTCATCCAGAGATGAGGCAAACGTGCAGTTTTTCATTTTCCAACGTAACCAGTTGATACCTGGCACCCTCCACAGTAAGGCCATTTGCAGTACCCACTATAAAAAGAGATAAATGGTGGCAGCAGCAGCCTGAGGGCTGGAGAATGGTCAAGGTAGCTTGTGTTTTGTGTTGGTAGGAGAGTGGAGTATCCATTATTTCACCTTTATTACTTTGACGGCAAACACTTCATGTGCTAGCAGCAGAATCAGCTACTGGCTAATTCTGGGCAGGGTCATCAGGAACTGGAGCTGAGGGACAGATATTAACCTTGTGAACTTGGTTTTGAAAGGATGACTTTTTCCATCTAACCACTTCACAGTCAGACTGAGGTCATGCATCTCAGAATAGTGGTGTCCCATTTAACTGAGTGGGTAACAATAAGGATGACAATAAATGATATTTCAAAGGACAAATAATGCTTTTAGGATGGAATTAACCCTCATGCATCAAAAGGTCTATGTCCTTCTTAGCCCTTTTTTGAGACAGTAAGTAGGGCTTCAGTGGTACAAAGACCTTTTAATGGCTCTATGCATAAGGTGAATTTTACCCTTGTTTATCATCCTTTATATTAAGCAGCATAACAGGATTTATAAAGAGAAAGGGAGTCTAGGGAAAAGATGTGTTATATTGCTGGCTAATATAACAGGCAGAGAAAGAAATGCCATAGAATAGAGTAGAGAAAAAGAAGAAAAAGCAGGAGGAAGAGAGTTTATTACAACTCCCACTGTGAAACATCATGTATTTCACTTCAAACACGTAACATCTTGTGCATTGAATCTTCCCTGATGGGTTGTGCTATAATCTGTATTCCCCTTATGATCCTTGATCTTAATGATTATATTTCACTGATACATCAGTGTTCATAAAAAAGTCAATTGGAGCTTTGCCTGAGGGACAACTGCAAGATTGGGCCCTTTAAGACTTTCTTCAGCTTGTTGTAATGGTTTATCAAGCCCCTCTGCTCACTTTACATAATCACTAGCTACTTAAAATTATCCATCTTTAACTAAATATTCCTTCCTGATAAACCTGAAATAACGTTAAAAAAGCATTTTTATAATGGTGCATTCAGTTGCCAACTTCTTGTGTAATGTAACTGGTTTAAAACAAAGTGAACTTGAATATTTGTGTGTAACGTCTCCCAGGCTGTCATATGAGTATGATTGCATAACACATAGTCTAATGTGTGTTACTGGATAGAGCAGTGGCCTGACAGCTCATATGCCTGGATTCTACTCTTGGGTTCAGGGGTCTGTCTATGAAGAAATCTTGCAGGACTAGAGCCTTAGAGTTTCTTACTTTCTATCAAGTGATAAAATATGCAACAAATGATTCTAGTAATAAAGCTTTTAGTGAATATCTTTTAACATTAATGTGGCAGACCTTTATCCACATAATGTTAGTGAATGTGGATTCTTTGCTAATATCTTAAGTATTTTAGTACAATATTAACTGCAGGAATGTTGCACTCATCAATATCACACTCCTAATCAAGTAATGGAGAGTGATCAGCATAATTACCCAAATAGCAATATCACAACCAATTAGAATATTCAATTTTTAAACTGTAATATTATCAGTCTTTATTATGACACAGTCCATTGTGCTCTTTAAAGTCCTCTGTATATAGGAGGATATAATATAGAATCCTACTTGTACCAAGAGAGGTACCAGAACCTACATCTGGGATCCTACCAGGCTAGAAGCTGTCTACATTTAGGTGTTTTTAAAATCTTTTTCCTTAGTCCTGCACCAGGGGAATTCTGCTATTTATTTCCATTGTGCAGGATCAGACCCTTCATCAGTTTTTTGCTTGTTTTAAGTATTTCCTGACCATCATGGAATAGATTTTCTTTTAAATGTAACAGGGTCAACCCAGGCCTGCTTTTAAGTGGCAATGACTGGTTAGTCAGTTTTTGTATGGAAGTATGAAACCATAACAAGGGTTGGTTTGGATCCAGGTCTCCCTTTTATCCAAATGCCACTACTGAAATGATGGCATCTCTGACTTGCCTAAGGCAACACATCAGTTCCCTGGCAAAGCAGGAAATAGAATGGGCTCCCAGTGCCACATTTAATCTGTGATGCCAACATTTCTCTACATTGAGTTCAAATGGGGCAGCATCTAAGGGGCTAGATGAGCTAGCTCTGCCCTGCAGCTAGAGAGAAATAGGTTGCAAAGTAGATGGGGTTCCTCTGGAAACCCACAAGGAGAGGAATGCTGCTGAGAGTTCATTCTGGTATATATCTTACCTTCATGTAGAAAATAGTAAGGTGATAAGTAACAGTCATGATAGATTTGTCAAGAACAAATTGTTTCAGACCAACCTAGTAGCTTACTTTGACAGGGTAAGAAGCCTTGTGGATGGGGGTAAGCAATAGATGTGGTATATCTTGACTTTAGAAAGGCTTTTGGTATTGTCTGGCATGACCTTCGCATAAACAAACTAGGGAAATACAACCTAGATGGAGCTACTATAAGGTGGGTGCAAAACTGGTTGGAAAACCATTCTCAGAGAGTAGTTATCAGTTGTTCACAGTCAAGCTGGAAGGGCATAATGAGTGGGGTCCTGCAGGGATCGGTTCTGGGTCTGGTTCTGTTCAATATCTTCATGAATGATTTAGATAATGGCACAGATAGTACACTTATAAAGTTTGTGGGCGATACAAAGCTGGGAGGGGTTGCAAATGCTTTGGAGGATAGCAGGATAAAATTCAAAATGGTCTGGACAAACTGGAGAAATGGCTCTGAAGTAAATAGGATGACATTCAATAAGGACAAATGCAAAGTACTCCACTTAGGAAGGAACAATCAGTTGCATACTTACAAAATGGGAAATGACTGTCTAGGAAGGAGCACTACAGAAAGGGATCTGGGTGTCATAGTGGATTGCAAGCTAAATATGAGTCAACAGTGTAACACTGTTGCAAAAAAAGCAAACATCATTCTGGGCTGCATTAACAAGAGTGTTGTAAGAAAGACACAAGAAGTAATTCTTCCACTCTACTCCACGCTGATTAGGCCTCAGCTGGAATATTGTGTCCAATTCTGGGTACCACATTTCAGGAAAGATGTGTACAAATTGGACAAAGTCCAGAAAAGAGCAACAAAAATGATTAAAGGTCTAAAAAACATGATCTATGAGGGAAGATTGGGAAAAAATGGGTTTGTTTAGTCTGGAGAAGAGAAGATCGAGAGGGGATATGATAGCAGTTTTCAAGTACATAAAAAGTTGTTACAAGGAGGAAGGAGAAGAATTGTTCTCCTTAACGTCTGAGGATAGGACAAGAAGCAATAGGCTTAAATTGCAGCAAGGGCAGTTTAGATTGGATGTTAGGAAAAACTTTCTAAGTTTCAGGGTGGTTAAGCACTGGGATAAATTGCCCAGGGAGGTTGTGGAATCTCCTCATTGGAGATTTTTAAGCGCAGGTTAGAGAAACACCTGTCAGGATTTTCTAGATAATACTTACTCCTGCCTTGAGTGAAGGGTACTGGGCTAGAAGCTCTCTCAAGGTCCCTTCCAGTCCTACAATGCTATGATTGTATATGCTTTAATTTCCTGTTCATCTGTATTTCCATTTTTCTCTCTTCAGTGTGTGAAACCATTTTAATTTGTGTTTTTTTGCATATGGTAGAAGTTTGTTAATCTGCATGCTTTTTAATACAAATGCCCCAAAATGGCAGCCTCTTTCACTTCTCAGGAAAGATTTAATTGGGGTTGATAACTTACTTTACTGAAATCAGATTATGTCTACAAGATCTGCTCTAGTACATTTTACTAGTACCTTATATAATGTGAATTACGTCATATTTGTAAAACCATAGAAGAAATGAGGAAATATCTGTACTTTTATACTGTTTGTTCACTTATTAGATAATTTGCAAAATTCAGTAATGCAGAATGATCCAGTCAGGGTGAATTAGGGAGGTTGTGTAATATCATGAAGGCATATTATCAGTTTTGGATCAACAAACAAGGAGGGTTCATATTTATCTACATATTATCTATGTATTTATCTATTATGTAGAGACATGCAAATAAATTCAAAATGAAATGCAAACAGCCCAGCAGGAACGGGCACCTCTGAATGACCCCTTAAGAAAAGCACCCTATTTCAACCAGGAGACCATGAATGATATCACTCTCCTGAGGATAACACAGAAAGATAAAGAACAGATATTGTTTGAATGGCAGCAAACATACACTGCAATGCTTTGTTCTACAATGATTCCTGAGTACATGCCACTGGCCTGGAGTGGTAAAGTGTCCTACCATGGTGGATGGAATAAGGCTGCCCTCCCCAGAAACCTTTTGCAAAGGCTTTGGGAGTACATCCAGGAAAGCCGTGAATGGCAGGGCAAATTAATCATTAAACATGCTTGCTTTTAAACCATTTTAAAAGGTACACTCACCAGAGGTCCCTTCTCCACCAGGTGGGTCTGGGAGGCAGCCTTGGGTGGGTTCGGGGGGTACTGGCTACAGGTCCAGGGTGAGAAGCAGTTCCTGGCTGTCGGGAAAACCGGTTTCTCCTCTTGCTTGCTGTGAGCTATCTACAACCTCATCATCATCATCTTCCTCATCCCCAAAACCTGCTTCCGTGTTGCCTCCATCTCCATTGAAGGAGTCAAATAACACAGCTGGGGTAATGGTGGCTGAACCCCCTAAAATGGCATGCAGCTCATCATAGAAGTGGCATGTTTCGGGCTCTGACCCGGAGCGGCCGTTTGCCTTTCTGGTTTTCTGATAGGCTTGCCTCAGCTCCTTAAGTTTCATGCGGCACTGCTTCGGGTCCCTGTTATGGCCTCTGTCCTTCATGCCCTGGGAGATTTTGACAAATGTTTTGGCATTTCAAAAACTGGAATGTCGTTCTGATAGCACGGATTCCTCTCCCCATACAGCGATCAGATCCTGTACCTCCCGTTCGGTCCATGCTGGAGCTCTTTTGCGATTCTGGTCACCTCTGCTGATGAGCTCTGCATGGTCACCTGCAGCTTGCCACACTGGCCAAACAGGAAATTGAAATTCAAAAGTTTGTGGGCCTTTTCCTGTCTACCTGGCCAGTGCATCTGAGTTGAGAGTGCTGTCCAGAGCGGTCACAATGGAGCACTCTGGGATAGCTCCCGGAGGCCAATACCATCTAATTGTGTCCACAGTACCCCCAAATTCGACCCAGCAAGGCCGATTTCAGCGCTAATCCCCTTGTCGGGGGTGGAGTAAGGAAATAGATTTTAAGAGCCCTTTAAGTCAGAAAAAAGGGCTTCGTCATGTGGACGGGTGCAGGGTTAAATCGATTTAACGCTGCTAAATTCGACCTCAACTCCTAGTGTAGACCAGGGCTAAGTCATTCACCTTGCTGGAAGGAATGTGAATTCTCCAGGCACACTGAGGTAACTTCAAAGGTTACTATAACAATGGCTCTTTCTCTCTACTGTACTCCACTTGCATTACATGGACTCTCACAAAGAATATGGTCATTTCCCTCCTCTTTGCTTTTCATAACATTTGGGAATAAGATACAAAAGGTGAGTTAGAATGTAGACAATCATAATATGGTGAAGTGAGTAGACAGGTAGGAGCCGAGCTAGTCTTCCCTTCAAAGAAGTGCTAATGTTTCTGTGAGGAGAGGACTAGCCCTAAAGATAGATGACTAAAATCTCCAAACATGCCAAAAGGAAACTTAAACTAACAAGATGTGCTCAGCATCACTCCTAAGTCCCATCTTCATCCTTCATGTATAGATTGGCTGCATCAGGATATGCTACCATCCGTGTGGAGTCCTGTTGCCCAGCCATAGATACTACTTGATCCTGATGAAGGATTGGGCCTTGTATTGTAAGCAGTGCTAGATAAATATCTCCATTTGCTGTGGCTATTCACGCCAATCAGAATTAAAATTTATGTTGGCTGTGTTCTAGTCCCTTTTGTATGCTGTCCATCAATATTCTCGCATGAGAGTATTTTGGGAGGTTTAGAAACAATACACTTTAAGAGACTATTAATTTGTTAATGTCTACACCTGAGTGTACTCACCAGAAACCTGATTCTAAGAATTTTGCTCATCTAATAGTTAATTAGAATCAATGCCCTGTGACCTGTGCATTCAATGAAAGCTAATCCTCAGAGTTTGAATTTCAAACATATGCAACAAGCTTCATATTAACAATCTAGGGTTCAAAAATTATTTGTCAAACTCCGAATAACAAATAATATAAAAAATTTGTAAACTACTAGTGGACAAAGAAGGAAAAGAGGCTGAAGTTTGTTGAATGTAAAATATTTTCTTTGGATTATTCACTAAACCCTAATTTTAAGGTGTTTGGGACTTTTTGAGGATTTGTCCTCATATTAATCCCCTCTAATCTCCCTAGCACAGTTCTGGTGCTATATACATAAATAATATTTGGAATGATAAATAGAAAGCATGGGTTCAGGGGACAGAGTGTATTGCAGGACTGGGACCTAACTGCATAGCAATAATATAAATAAGTTAAAGTTTATTTCAGGCCTACATCCTGAAAAGGTTTATACACTTGCTTAACTTTAGGCACTTTGTGAATGGTCCCATTGAAGTAGGTGAGGCTACTCACAGTGCATAGAATCATAGAAATGTGGTCTGGAAGGGATCTTGAAAGGTCATTAACCATATCCCTGAGCTGAGGCAGAACCAAGAATATCAAGACTATCTCCGTAGGTGTTTGTCTAACCTGTTCTTAACAATCTTCAATAAGAGGTATTTCACAAGCACCTTTGGAAGTCTATTCTAGTCCTTAACTATCCTCATAGTTGGAACATTTTTCCTAATATCTAACCTAAATCTTCCTTGCTGCAGATTAAGCTGATTACTTCTTGTCCTACCTTTAGTAGACATGGAGAACAATTGATCACTACCATCTTTATAAAAGCCCTTCACATATTTAAAGACTATTATCAGGTTCCCACCTCAGTCATCTTTTCTTAAGATTAAACATGCCCAATTTTTTTAACTTTTCCTCATAGATCAGGTTTTCAAAAACTTTCATCATTTTTGTTGCTCTGCTTGGGACTCTCTACAATTTAGCCACATCTTTCCTAAAGTGTGGAACTCAGAACTGGACACAGTACTTCAGCTGAAGCCTCACCAGTGCTGAGCAGAGTGGGACAGTTACTCCCCATGTTTTAGATATGACACTCCTGTTAATACACCCCAGAATAATTTAGCTTTTTTCAAAATTGCATCACATTGTTAACTCCCATTCAATTTGTGATCCCTATAATCTCCAGATCTTTTTCAGCAGTACTACTGCCTACCCAGTTTTTCCCATTTTGTAGCTGTGCATTTGATTTTTTCTTTCTAAATGCAGCACTTTGAATTTATCTATACTGAATTTCATCTGATTAATTTTAGATCGTTTTGAATTCTAATCCTGCCCTCCAAAGTACCTGCAACTCCTCCCATCTTGGTGTCATCCACAAATTTTGTAAGTATACTCTCTACTCCATTATCGAAGTTATTAATGAAAATACTGAATAGTATTGGACCCAGGGCAGATTCCTGTGGGATCCCACTAGATATGTCCCCCAGGTTTGACAGTGAACCATTAATGATTAGTCTTTGAGTACATTCTTTCAACCAGTTGCGTACCACTTTATAGTAATTTCATCTAGATCATTTTCCCCTAGTTTGATTTAGAGAATGTCATGTGGGACTGTGTCAAAAGCTTTACTAAAATGAAGATATATCACATCTACAGCTTCCTTCTATTCACTAGGCCAGTAATCCTGTCAATAGGGATGGGGAAGGGATGTGGTAAAAGAACATTCACTTATTGGACATTCACACAAGAGAGTGGGGAACTGAGTTAACAGACTACTTCCAGAGTTAGTATGGGGAAATGTTTTATTTGTTATTCAGATTGATATATTGTTGCTGTGTTCCCTTTTCCCTAATAAAGTTTCATTACTTCATATAGAGTCTCACTACTTGGGAGTAGAGAAGCATTGTCTGTTAAGGTAATTTAGGGAAGGTGCATTTAGTTTTTCCAGTTTATTTATTTCTCAAGAGGGATGAGAGATATATTGAACCTGGTCCTTGCCACTGCCAACATCACCTGACAGAAGAGTTACAGTTGTATCAGGTTAGTGAGGAGGCTATAGGCTCTGTGAGAGGCAATATTGAGACTGAAAATCCCCACAGATTTCCTAATGTATGAATAAACTGCTTTTAATAACTTGATAACTAATCCTCAGTCCCTCAGACTAGTCAAAGATGTCAGTTCTCACCAAAACCAACAGATTAAAATAAATATGAAATCTAGACCATGCTCTTTGGGAGTTATGATGAGACATACAAAGGTTATGGAAAAATAAGAAACTGAAACTACCTCATTATTAATTATTATAATTAACCCTAAACTTACCAGGAAATTCTGCCTTGGCAGAAGATCAAACCTGGGAAATTTCAGAAACTTTTTTTTTGTTTTGGTGAAGACAGTATGAGAATTAAAATCAGGCTTACAATGGAAAGTTAGCTGCAGTCTGTCTTATGGCAAGATGGTCTACATCATTGTGAATGCTTTAAAAAAAAAAGGTAGGGCAGACGGACTTTCAAAATTCTGTGAACATGTAATAGATATTCCATAGTTACAAGAGCTATGCTGACAGGTTTCAGAGTGGTAGCCGTGTTAGTCTGTATCAGCAAAAACAACGAGGAGTCCTTGTGGCATCTTAGAGACTAACAAATTGATTTGGGCGTAAGCTTTCATGGGCTAGAACCCTCTTCATCAGATGCATGGAGTGGAAAATATAGGAGCAGGTATAAATACCTGAAAAGATGGGAGTTGCCTTACCAAGTGTGAGGTCAGTCTAATGAGACAATTCAATGAACAGTAGGATACCAAGGGAGAAAAAATAACTCTTGTAGTGGTAATGAGAGTGGCCCATTTCAAACAGTTGACAAGAAGGTGTGAGTAACAGTAGGGGGAAATTAGTATGGGGGAAATTAGGTTTAGGTTTTGTAATGACCCAACCACTCCCAATCTTTATTCAGGCCAAATGTGATAGTGTCCAGTTTGCAAATTAATTCCAGTTCTGAAGTTTCACACTGGAGTCTGTTTTTGAAGTTTTTTTGTTGAAGAATTGCCACTTTTAGGTCTGTTACTGAGTGACCAAGAAGACTGAAGTATTCTCCTGATTTTTGAATGTTATAATTCCTGATGTCGGATTTGTGTCCATTTATTCTTTTGTGTAGAAACTTTTTGTCTGGTTTGGCCAATATACACGGCAGAGGGGCATTGCTGGCACATGATGAAATATATCACATTGATAGACGTGCAGGTGAATGAGCCCCTGATGGTGTGACTGATGTGGTTAGGTCCTATGATGATGTCCCTTGAATAGATATGTGGATAGAGTTGGCACCATGGTTTGTTGCAGGGTTTGGTTCCTGGGTTGGTGTTTTTGTTGTGTGGTGAGTATTTGCTTTAGATTGGGGGGCTGTCTGTAAGCGAGGACTGATCTGTCTCCCAAGATCTGTGAGGGATCATCTTTCAGGATAGGTTGTAGATCTTTGATGATGCACTAGAGAGCTTTTAGTTGGGGGCTGAAGGTGACAGCTAGTGGTGTTCTGTTATTTTCTTTGTTGGGCCTGTCCTGTAGTAGGTGATTTCTGGGTACTGTTTGCATAATACATTGCTATTTTGTTTATATGTAATCAGGAAAGAGGATTTAAAAGTAGATACTTTGGGAACTCATCCCAGATAATGCCTCTGCACCTCTAATTTACACATCAACGCCACATTCCTTTTTCAGTTGTCTGGTTACCAGATTACCCACAGATATAGGGTGTCAAGCACTGATAGTGTCAATATTGCCTGTTAACATGGCTCATTAATGTTTTTAGTGCTTATTAACTTTGCAGAGAGCTGTTGATTCTTATGGAAATTAAGGGGCAAGATTAAAAAAAGGCAGAAATGTCTATAGAAATTATCTGTGCTCTAAATGTACACTTAACTCTTAGCAGCAGTGAACTTTTATGGTGCTCATGGGAAGATTGTGGGGTGACTGCACACAGTTTAATGGTTAAAGTAATCAAAATGCATTTATCTCTACACATGAGAATTGTATTTCATTCTTATTTAAGTATTTCTTGCTCCTATAATTGTATTGTAGTTTTAGGAGGTAAATTTCCTTCTCAGTTCAGAATTCTCTTATTGCATCAGGAGTGAGACCTAACTTTTTGTATTCTTGGCAGAAGACTATATGATTCTTCCATAATTTTCTAGTTTGTGAGTGCTGTATCATTATTCCTCTGTATTTTTAAACCTTGAAAAGAGCTCAAGTGCCATCGGTGGCCACTTATCTATTTATGTGTGTAAATCAAAATAAATAAAATATGCTTTCCATAACCTTAAGTATTCAATGCACAAATCAGAATGTCTCTTTTCACACACATAAGGGCTACATTTTTCATCTTGGTGCCAGTGTTGCATATACAATTGATGCTTCCCCTTTTTTGTGTGTGTGCAGTCATCAATTTACATGCACAATTTTGCATTTATAACTTGGAGGCAGGTTTTAAGGGTGTCTGAAAATTAGACCCTACATCCTTTCTACTTGGAATTCTTCTTCCTTACCCAGTTGAATCTGTTTCACTAATCTAGTTTTGGTGTTTCTGTCACTGGGCCACTGGGATCTGTGGGCACGTGCGGTTGTGTTTGTCTTTCCTAGTCATAGGGCTCTCATGCCTTGAAAAATCCCCATATTCAATAGAGTTTGCTTTCACTTGTTGAACTTTCTGTGAAGCAGACATGTGCAATGATCTATAGATCCCCTGAGGCACTGTAGAATGTCCAGGTTCACTAAATAGAAGTTTCTTCTTTTTGTGGAACTGTAGGTTTTAGATATACATTCTCCTCATCACCTTCACTGAGGTGGCATGGTGGGTATGACACTGCAGTATCAGACCTGATAGTGGGCTGATATTGCATTACACAGAACCCATTTCCAGGCATTAAAGAATGAAGGCAACACCACCAAACATAGAATCATAGAATATCAGGGTTGGAAGGGACCCCAGAAGGTCATCTAGTCCAACCCCCTGCTCGAAGCAGGACCAATTCCCAGTTAAATCATCCCAGCCAGGGCTTTGTCAAGCCTGACCTTAAAAACCTCTAAGGAAGGAGATTCTACCACCTCCCTAGGTAACGCATTCCAGTGCTTCACCACCCGCTAAGTGAAAAAGTTTTTCCTAATATCCAATCTAAACCTCCCCCACTGCAACTTGAGACCATTACTCCTCGTTCTGTCATCTGCTACCATTGAGAACAGTCTAGAGCCATCCTCTTTGGAACCCCCTTTCAGGTAGTTGAAAGCAGCTATCAAATCCCCCCTCATTCTTCTCTTCTGCAGGCTAAACAATCCCAGCTCCCTCAGCCTCTCCTCATAAGTCATGTGTTCCAGACCCCTAATCATTTTTGTTGCCCTTCGCTGGACTCTCTACAATTTATCCACATCCTTCTTGTAGTGTGGGGCCCAAAACTGGACACAGTACTCCAGATGAGGCCTCACCAATGTCGAATAGAGGGGAACGTTCACGTCCCTCGATCTGCTCGCTATGCCCCTACTTATACATCCCAAAATGCCATTGGCCTTCTTGGCAACAAGGGCACATTGCTGACTCATATCCAGCTTCTCGTCCACTGTCACCCCTAGGTCCTTTTCCGCAGAACTGCTGCCTAGCCATTCGGTCCCTAGTCTGTAGCTGTGCATTGGGTTCTTCCGTCCTAAGTGCAGGACCCTGCACTTATCCTTATTGAACCTCATCAGATTTCTTTTGGCCCAATCCTCCAATTTGTCTAGGTCCTTCTGTATCCTATCCCTCCCCTCCAGCGTATCTACCACTCCTCCCAGTTTAGTATCATCCGCAAACATCTAAAGGTTCACTTGCTTGCTTCTATTAGGTGCCAATGGCGGCAATGAAAGCCAGGTTCAGTCTGTCTAGAGGTTCTTTCCTTCCCCAAAAAAGTCAATAAAACAATGGTTTGAAGACCCCACCCATAGCTGTGCTCCCATTTGTGGCTCTGGAAAGTTAATATATAATTTCCCTGTCACCTTTGCAGGAGGTACTTCACCACTCACAAGCATTTAGGAGTCCTTTGGAGTATGAAATCACAAGTACCTTTTATTTGGGGAAAGGGGAAAAAGCAAACAAAAGAAACATGATAAACATTTATCTACATACAATAAAATGAGCAAATACTAATCTATGTCAGGACTATGGCCAGCCCTGCAGTTTAAGTATTAATTGTTCCATTTATTAAGGTCCAGGTGTCCTGTAACAAGTCATTGCTACCCTACTAACCCCCCACCCCAGACAGGTCCATTTAGATTCAGGGGACGTCAGGAAGTGGCTCTCCTCGACCTGTCTGCTCCAGTGCAGAGAAATCCACACCACTAGGTTCCACTCCGAGGTGCAACTATCTAGTCCAGTTCTGTGACATCAGCCCTCCACCACTGGTCTGGTCAGTCCTCGTGCAGTGCCACCATCTATTAGGGCACTGTGAAGTCAGCTCTGTGCTGCCGCTGCTGGTCCAGTCAGGCCTTACTGAATCACGCCATACATGTCAGAATTTCCAGAGCAAAATAGGATAGAGTCGCTGCTCACTGGGAATGAGCTTCTGGTTAGACTCTTCTACTCTCCAGTTGAGTGTGAATCCTCTGTGGAAATCAATGTCCATTATCTCTCACCTCAGAGTCTCCCACTCACTCCATGGTATATCATGCCCTTCCATGAGTACAATCACAGTAACAATCGCTTATCATGTATACAAGCAGAACATAGGCAAATACCAACAAACAACAAAACACAGTAGAGGGAACTATGGGTAAGCAACACTGAAAATTTAAATGAGATTGGCTAGAGCCCCCTTTTCCCCTACAGAGGGAGCAGAAAGTTCCATCCCTATAAGCCCTCTAGCTGTGGGACTTACACAGATAAGCACTAAAATCTTTGGATTCCTCTTCAGGTCTTTTCACATATTTGCAAAGTCAAGTTGGAAATCTTCCAAGAATAGGTCCTCTCATAGATTGATGGGGTATTTCTTGGCTTCTGTCAGGGTATAAATATAGTAAAAGCAGCCTTTTTTGCAGTATTTTAGTACTGCTGCTTTTAATCTTGGCTGGCTGAAGTCCTGAAAAATAAAGGGAAATATTAATTGTACTTTACCTGAGCCTCAAAAAAAGTTTGATTCGGTACTGGTTAATATTGTATCTAAACTGGCTTGTCTCCACCTGAAAGTATATATAAATATATATATAAGAGCAGCGTGGTTTATTTCTGTATTGAGCATTTTGGCCAGAAGGTGGCAGCTATTTCAGCTCTAACGCACCTCTCACTTTCAGGATTTTTTCTGTCTGTGCTTCCTGCCATCACGTCCCATGAGATTCTGTGGAATTCTCTTTTGCTGTGGCCAGAGGAAAAGGACAGACATAGTTAGTCTGACTTGAAAGTGATATAGCTGTTTAAAAAAATGCTATCAAGTTCTTTCCTTTTCTATCATTTACTGTTATTTTAGACCTACTTACAAGCCTCAGACTGCCTTGGTGTGGAAGATAAAGGATTTTTTATTGCACTATATTTTAAAGCTAACCAATAATTAGTTAATCAAAGAAAAAGGTTTTTCAACAGCATTGCTCTAATTCAATGCATTAAAAAAAATCCGAGCAATATGGTTGGGTCAGTAATGATCATACAGAAAGATGTATTGACTTGCTTCCACAAACAATAAATCAATCACAAATGCAAGACAAATCTAGACTAATACCTCCAAGCTGGAAAGCCTTGTTAGGAAGTGTCAAGGTTCCTCCCCCACTCTGAACTCTAGGGTACAGATGTGGGGACCTGCATGAAAACCTCCTAAGCTTACTTTTACCAGCTTAGGTTAAAACTTCCCCAAGGTACAAATTAATTTTATCCTTTGTCCTTGGAATATCCACTGCCACCACCAAACTCTAACTGGGTTTACTGGGAAATGTAGTTTGGACACATCTTTCCCCCCCCAAATCCTCCCAACCCCTGCACCCCACTTCCTGGGAAAGGTTTGGTAAAAATCCTCACCAGTTTGCATAAGTGACCACAGACCCAAACCCTTGGATCTGAGAACAATGAAAAAGCATTCAGTTTTCTTACAAGAAGACTTTTAATAGAAGTAGAAGTAAATAGAAATAAAGGAATCACCTCTGTAAAATCAGGATGGTAGATACCTTACAGGGTAATTAGATTCAAAACATAGAGAATCCCTCTAGGCAAAACCTTAAATTACAAAAAAGACACACAGACAGAAATAGTCATTCTATTCAGCACAATTCTTTTCTCAGCCATTTAAAGAAATCATAATCTAACACATACCTAGCTAGATTACTTACTAAAGTTCTAAGACTCCATTCCTGGTCTATCCCCGGCTAAAGCAGCGTACTGACAAACACAGACCCTTTGTTTCTCTCCCTCCTCCCAGCTTTTGAAAGTATCTTGTCTCCTCATTGGTCATTTTGGTCAGGTGCCAGCGAGGTTACCTTTAGCTTCTTAACCCTCCTGAGAGGATTTTTCCTCTGGCCAGGCGGGATTTTAAAGGGGTTTACCCTTCCCTTTATATTTATGACAGGAAGAAACCCAGGGCATGTGTTACTTTGGTAGGTATCTCTCATATAAAACTTTGCAATTCCCTTCACCGGCATTGGGTAGCAATACAACAAGGGAACAGGCTGTGAGTTTCAAGAAGCAAATGATTGTCTAGTAACCCCAACTCTCAAGCTGACCCTTCTTCTCCAGTGTATTCCATGTTAAATGTCTCTCTCTCTTCCTGAGTTACACGGAAAAGAAAACAATCCCAGGCTTTCTGTGACTCATCTTTTGTTGTTTCTTTTCTTTTTTTTTTCTTTTTTTTTTTTGCACTCTTTTAATCCGACCACTTTCCTTCAGATCCATTCAACACAAAAACAGAACAGGGTGTGCATATTTTATTAACTGATTCTTAGACACTGCACAGTTTCAGAGGAAAAAACAGTTTCTGCACACTGACATTCGCTCTCCCCTTTCAAAGGACACATTGACAACAAGCTTGGATTCTGCTCACAAATAGAAGGCTGCTTTCATAATCACGCACAAATTAAAGACACATTGACAGTGTGGATATTCTGATCTAATGAATACATTACGGGGAATGCTTTCCAGCACACTGGTTTGGGTTTTTTTTTTTATTATTTGTATTGATGCTGTAATACTGCAGTTCAAATATTTAAATGCAAAACAGCAAAAGAGATGAAATAGAGCAAAAGAGAATTTAAATGAGTCCCCTATTTAACCTCTGTTTGTTTTTCATTGTTTGTGCATCTGCAGTAGTCAAAGGCTACATGGATCTTCCCCACTCCAACCAGAACCAACCAGTGTACTTGGTATTTTTTGATTTTTTCCCAAAACTTCAGCTCTTTCATCTATAATATTGAAAGGCCAGATTCTGATTTCACTGAGACTGGTGTAAAACTGGAGTAACTCTATTCAAATCATAAGAGTTATTCCAAGATTTATAGCAGAGCAAGTGAGATCAGGATCCTAGGAAAGAACCCTGAATAGTGGTTAACATTTTCCAAGAGTTTTTTTTGTTTGTTTTTTAGATAGCAGTTGCTGGGTACTTGTCAATTTTGAAAGTGAGGCTCCTTATATGGGTGCTAAATATGGATTTAGGAGCCTAACCTCAAGGCATCCATTTTTTAAAAATGTTGGCCCAATCCCATTATGGTAAATCACAAATCCCCTGGACAGAATTACACTTCTCAAGCATCAGAGAAAGCAAGGAATACCAAGTGCTGTGGGGAGGTTTACTGTGTCTGTCTAACACATGTTCTTGCCTATGAACTCAGATTCAAGATGCGACTCTTATGGGCCTGCAGACAGCTATTCCACCATATAATCTCAAAGGAATTTCCTCCCTACCTTATTTCACCTGATTCCTGAATTATGTTCAAAGTCCTTTTTCGGATTTTCCTCTTAACAACTTTGTAACAGTTATACTGTGGTATCAGCTCTCAGCCAAGCAGTAAAGATGCCAGTCTCTTAATGGCACAATGTGGGTCTTGTATGTCCACATTTTCAGTGCTGCTTATGGTTTTACCTAGACAATTCCCATTGGAATCATCGGGATTCACCTGTCTTATATCCCCCACGAATCACTTTGAAAATGTAGGGGATGATGTCCGTAAGTTCTCCTACGGTATAGTCCTCAGTCCTTCCTCTGTTTCTGCAGACAGCATTATCTTATGACCTCCCTTTCAGAGGTGCTCTTGGACTTTTGTCTTCACCAGTAAGTTCTGGCTTTGTCCCTAATTTTTCATGTTCCCCATCCTTCTGTTTCCCTGTCTTCCAACAATCACTGTAACCACCCTACCCCAGTGGATATCGACAGGCCCTCTCCTTACCCACAAGCCATAGCAGGTTACGTAGACTCCCCTTACTCTCCATTTCACTGCCCTGTAGTACTGTGGAGTTCATTCTCAGGCCTAGTACATTCTCTGTTAGGCCAGTGCTGAAATCTTGCATGAAATCTTGCATGAAGTTTTCTGTTTTGTGCTCACCTCAGAATAATGCCTTTGAGTCCGGAAAGAACCAGACCATATGAGAATCACCAACAGCAGCATGCAAAACCAATCACTGATGGACTTTGCTATGGGGATCATCAAGCTCTATTAGAAGTAGGGGGCAAGGCAGAGGGTCTATTTATGCTAGGGAAAATGTAGAGGGGGTATGATACTTATTAGAAATTATTCTGAAATCTGGATGTTTATTTGAACCTGCAAACCTATGGTGGCCCCTTCCAACCAACCTAGTTCAAAAAATACTCTCCTGCTCATCAGGGTCTTTGCAGACTTTCCCCTCTTGTCTTTCCATTCCTGACTACCCCCTGGACAGATTTCCTGCACAGTCCCTCCATTTCCTGAACCAGGCAACAGGGAAGGCTGGATGGCTGTCCTTTAAAAAAACCTATGGATATGTTGGCTTTTTAATGACATTGGGAGAAATACTGTAATATGTAGTGTTCCAGATTGAGTACTCAGTTTTTATTCATTCCTTACACAAGAAAACTACCACTGAGTTCACTGCTAGTTTTGCGGAGTAAAGATATGTAAGACCTGATTAAGACCCTCAGGAATTGGCCCACTGACCTGAACTATGAAAAGGTTTAGTTCAGCAATGGGGAAATTCTTTGTACTCATCCATAGTAATGTATGTATCAAAGTTAATCTAAATCATTATATATATGTTATGTTGGAAGGAAGGTCTTAGATGTTTATTTAATTGAGGACCTGCTAACATATACTCTTTGAATTATGCCTACACTAATCAACTACACCATGTAGCCCTTAGCCCTGAAGGAGTCACTAGATATTCTAGGAAAAAAATGTAAGTGGAATTAAACTAGCAAGAAGAACTGAAACAAAAGGGAAATGCATCCAATTTGGCACCTCAGAGAGGCAACATCTGGGACTGTTTGAAAAGAAATTGTTTTAAAAACCCTTTGGTATCACATAAAAGGTGGGAAACCTGTTCTGAGGCAGTGAGGGAAAGCTTTTTAACTTAACTGCAGGTCTAGAGAAAAGGCTGTTTTTTTTCCAGAAGAAATTTCTGCAGATGCCTCAAACACAGATAATTTTTTTAAAAAAAACATCTTATATGTTGTTTGGAACCTTTTTGATAGATCAATGATCTCATTATGCCTTAATAGAAAACTTCACACAGAGGGCATATCACCAAGACCATTATATCATTAATAAGAGTACTGCATCCAGCATCCCAAATTAGTCTCCCCTGGAGACATAACACTCACCACTTTTTGATGGTGAAACAAAATTGCAGTGTCCAAGGCCTGAATAAAATCTCTAGAATTCCCATTATTTCAGAAAGAGCAATTGTTCTCCGATATCAATACAGTTCTGCCTAGGAATGGCAAAAAGGCTAAACTGAGATGGACATGCTACCCTAAAATGGTTTCGCTGGAAATGGATATTACTCAATAAAGATTTTAATAAATAAGAAATGATCAATTAGATATGTTATTTTTATTGCCGTTTCTATATATCCCCTTAGCATATCACCATTGTAGGAGATTGCATGTTGTGCTTCAGAAAATTTGGAACAACTGAAAGCAATGCCAGTGTTAGAAGGCACACATTCATCACCCTTGAACCTGAATGTTCCAGAATGCAATTATAAATGACCCTGTCTCCTAAGCCAATTTGATTGAGTTCCTCTATTTTCAGTAGCTGTTGTGGTCATAGAATAGTTTAAAGTCAACTGTGTATTGACTCTGGACATCAGAATGCCTTCTAGTTCCTCAGAGCGGTGGATTGAGGTTCAAGAAGTATTAGATATCAATACTTTACCAATATATTTCCTGCCTGATATTCCTGATGAGCAGCACTCTCTTACTGGTTGCTCAGTCCGTGTGGCTTTTATAACTCAAGTTAAGGGAGAATGAATGTAGCCCAGGTGTGGATCTTAATGCCAGTAGCAGCTGGTTCCTTAATCTTCTGTGCTCAAAGGAAGCAGCACAGCAAATGTTTTAGTGGGAGTGAGGTGAAGAAGCACTCAGTCGGGTAAGACAGAAGCAGTCCCATTTCTGAATAAGGGGAGGTCAAATACAGGCCACTGCCATTCAGTTTTCTTGGATCTAGTAAATAGACTGTGATTTGAGGACATAAGAGGCATTTAATCAGACCAATGGGGATTCTGGATGCTGGGGCTTGTAAGCATCTTTGGATTCAAACAGTTCCAGTTAGCTGACTAGGTGTTATTCCTGGATGGAATTTAACCATCTTCCTTTTCCATTCCAGAATGAAGTCCTCAGATCCAACGGCATCATGAACTAATAAAGACATAACTGAAGGTCTCTTTCCAATAGGTTGTTCAACTAAGAGAAGCCTCTTGTCAGTTCTCCTAGATTTCTCTCTCTATAGACCGGTTTCAGAGTAGCAGCCGTGTTAGTCTGTATCCGCAAAAAGAAAAGGAGTACTTGTGGCACCTTAGAGACTAACAAATTTATTTGAGCATAAGGTTTCGTGAGCTACAGCTCACTTCATCGGATGCATGCAGTGGAAAATACAGTGGGGAGATTTTATATACACAGAGAACATGAAAGAACGGGTGTAATCGAGTGACCACAGTCTCTATGTAAAAGAATAAATGTACACAAATCAGATGTCAGGAATTATAACATTCAAAAACCAGTCGGAGAACACTTCTGTCTCTCTGGTCACTTGCTTACAGACCTAAAAGTGGCAATTCTTCAACAAAAAGACTTGAAAAACAGACTCCAACGAGAGACTGCTGAATTGGAATTAATTTGCAAACTGGACACCATTACATTAGCCTTGAATAAAGACTGGGAGTGGATGTGTCATTACACAAAGTAAAACTATTTCCCCATGTTTATTACCCCCTCCCCCACTGTTCCTCACATGTTCTTGTCAACTGCTGGAAATGGGCCACCTTGATTATCACTACAAAAGGTGTTTTTTTTCTCTCTCCTGCTGGTAATAGCTCACCTTACCTGATCACTCTGGTTACAATGTGTATGGTAACACCCATTGTTTCATGTTCTCTGTGTATATAAAATTTCCCCACTGTATTTTCCACTGCATGCCTCCAATGAAGTAAGCTGTAGCTCACAAAAGCTTATGCTCAAATAAATTTGTTAGTCTCTAAGGTGCCACAAGTCCTCCTTTTCTCTCTATAGCTTTGCTCCTTCTCATACTTGGTCTCCTGGTTCAAGGCTGCCTTTGTAGCCTTGGCCTTCTATTGCTACTTGTGTTCTGAAATGCCAGATCAGAATGCTTCCTCCTTATAGCTTTTGAGGCCAGGTGTGTTACTGGCTCCAAATCCTATCTCATTTTACCGAATCAGGGGAACAGCCTTCAAGGACATCACAAGCAGATGGGTATATGTCACTGTTCCCTTCTCTTGTGTATCTGAGAGCTTCTCAGGCTCTCTTATATCCTCATGGGTGATTTCTTATGTCTGTGGCATGAAGGGATAAGGTTGCCAAGTTGGAGGCAAAAAAAGAACAGGAGGGACAGATGACGGAAACATTATCCCTGTCCTTTATTCTGCTAGATGATTTTATTCTCACCAGTTCTGCCTCTTACCCAGATGATCCCAAAGGATATAGTAACATATCTGGATAACTCCTTTCCTTTGATTTTAGGAAAAACTGCATAAGCTTTTTGTTATTTTAGAATGGAGGCAAGTGATGAAAATAATTGTCCCAATTAGTGAAGGCATGCTGGAAGTCTGTAAGCTTTGGCTATATCAGTCACACTGATGGTTGAAAGACCTGACTCCTTATATTAGATCCTCAGAGAAAGTCTGATTCTTTTTATGTACTGTACCTTCATTCTCTGTAACTGTTGAAAGGACGAAGGGCAAGAGGACTTTAGATCTATATGTGTCCTCCTGGATCAATATATCAAAGTAGACTACCTAGAGACAAAGTGCCATTCTTCAGAGAAGAATACTTGCTGTAAGTATAACCTCAGTATGATGTCTCCCTAGGAAACTGAGCTCTGTTCACTAGTCAAGTGTTTCTCAAGGGTTACAGGTCTAGAGGTGCAGTTGACTAACTAGGAAAAACAGGATCTGGCGGGCTGTGTGGTTGCACTGGTGTGACTTGAGGAGATTCTGACCTAGTAAGGTTCCTGTTCTCTTATTTGCCTTTGTGGCAAATTGCTGGCATGATTATGATAGGTCCTGTGCTTCCTCTTCTTGTGGTGGTGGGGAGGGGGGGCGCGGAGTTCAGGGTACAGTTTCCTGCCCCTGAACTAGGGTATCTACTGTCCTACTAGTAACCCAGAGAAGGGTAGTGGAGAGGGAGGGACCCAGGCCTGCTCTCTACTCCGGGTCCCAGCCCAGAGGCCCTAGGGATAGTGGCAAACAACTTGAACTAGTGCTTCCTTCCCCTGGGCTACTTCCATCTCCTGCTCTTCAGCTTGTGGGGCTTCCTGCCCTCTCTCTCTGCACAAGCCGGTCTTGGTCTTCTAGCCAGGTCTAGGGTCTTGGTCTTCTAGCCAGCCATGGCACTTCTCCAAACTCTCCTCTACTTCAACTCCTTCAAACTGCTCTCTGCTCTAATTCCAAACCATTCTGCACCAACTCCTTCCCCTGGCTGATTGAAGCTGGGGGTTTTTATCAGGTGACTGGCTTCAGGTGCTCTAATTGGCTTCAGGTGCTTTTAATTAATCTATAGAAACCTTTCTTCCCTCTACAGGGAATAAGGCTTCACCCACCCACTTCCTGGATCCCAATACGATCACTCTCCTGCTGCCTTCTGTCCGTGCTGTATCACACCTTGCTCACAGCCACCGTATCTCCGCATAGCTGACACCCATTTCTTTAGACCAACTCCCAGTCCTTTGTATATAAACATTCCACATTAAGCACAAGAAAGAGTAGCAGGCTGCCTATCAGAAAGTTCTGTTTATGCTGAGATCCAAGAGAGTATGGAAGAATCTTTTAAAGGAAGTGGTAGGAGTCCCTTTGCAGGAGTTTTTTAAACCGTAGAAAGGACAAAATACTTAATCATAGAATCATAGAGTATCAGGGTTGGAAGGGACCTCAGGAGGTCATCTAGTCCACCCCCTGCTCAAAGAAGGACGAATCCCTGACTAAATCATCCCAGCCAGGGCTTTGTCAAACCTGACCTTAAAAATATCTAAGGAAGGAGATTCCATCACCTCCCTAGGTAACGCATTCCAGCGTTTCACCACCCTCCTAGTGAAAAAGTTTTTCCTAATATCCAACCTAAACCTCCCCGACTGCAACTTGAGACGATTACTCCTTGTTCTGTCATCAGCTACCACTGAGAACAGTCTAGATCCATCCTCTTTGGAACCCCCTTTCAGATAGTTGAAAACAGCTATCAAATCCCCCCTCATTCTTTTCTTCTGTAGACTAACATCCCCAGTTCCCTCATCCTCTCCTCATAAGTCATGTGTTCCAGTCCCCTAATCATTTTTGTTGCTCTCTGCTGGACATTTTCCAATTTTTCCACATCCTTCTTGTAGCGTGGGGCCCAAAACTGAACACAGTACTCCAGATGAGGCCTCACCAATGTCGAATAGAGGGGAACGATCACGTCTCTCGATCTGCTTGCAATGCCCCTACCTATACATCCCAAAATGCCATTGGCCTTCTTGGCAACAAGGGCACACTGTTGACTCATATCCAACTTCTCGTCCACTGTAACCCCTAGGTCCTTTTCTGCAGAACTGCTGCCAAGCCATTCGGTGCCTAGTTTGTAGCGGTGCATTGGATTCTTCCGTCCTAAGTGCAGGACTCTGCACTTGTCCTTGTTGAATTTCATCAGATTTCTTTTGGCCCAATCCTCCAATTTGTCTAGGTCCCTCTGTATCCTATCCCTACCCTCCAGCGTATCTACCTCTCCTCGCAGTTTAGTGTCATCTGCAAACTTGCTGAGGGTGTAATCCACACCATCCTCCAGATCATTTATGAAGATATTGAACAAAACCGGCCCGAGGACCGACCCTTGGGGCACTCCACTTGATACCGGCTGCCAACTAGACATGGAGCCATTGATCACTACCCATTGAGCCTGACAATCTAGTCAACTTTCTATCCACCTTATAGTCCATTCATCCAGCCCATACTTCTTTAACTTGCTGGCAAGAATACTGTGTCAAGGAACAACATGTCCACCGCTTTCCCCTCATCCACAGAGCCAGTTATCTCGTCATAGAAGGCAATTAGATTAGTCAGGCATGACTTGCCCTTGGTGAATCCATGCTGACCATTTCTGATCATTTTCCTTTCCTCTAAGTGCTTCAGAATTGATTCCTTGAGGACCTGCTCCATGATTTTTCCAGGGACTGAGGTGAGGCTGACCGGCCTGTAGTTCCCAGGATCCTCCTTTTTCTCTTTCTTAAAGATGGGCACTACATTAGCTTTTTTCCAGTTGTCCGGGACTTCCCCGGATTGCCATGAGTTTTCAAAGATAATGGCCAATGGCCATTAGACAGTATACTCTAGGGAGCAATCAAAAATGTGTTTGTGTTTGTTTGGCTTTGTATTGGTAGTATTTGTATGTGTAGAGGCTTGTAGGGGCTTTGTGCTGGGAGAGAAGCTGAGCCCTGATTAGGGGGCGGGGCTTCACTGACTAGGGGTCCTATAAAGGTAGCAGCCAGTCAGGCAGCAGCACAGACAGCTGCAGCAGCACAGGAGCTAGCAAACAGAGCTGTAAACAGGGGAGTTTGAGTGGGAGTTCTGTTGGAGGAGAAGGTATTTGTGTTTGTTTGGCTTTGTATTGGTAGTATTTGTATGTGTAGAGGCTTGTAGGGGCTTTGTGCTGGGAGAGAAGCTGAGCCCTGATTAGGGGGCGGGGCTTCACTGACTAGGGGTCCTATAAAGGTAGCAGCCAGTCAGGCAGCAGCACAGACAGCTGCAGCAGCACAGGAGCTAGCAAACAGAGCTGTAAACAGGGGAGTTTGAGTGGGAGTTCTGTTGGAGGAGAAGGTATTTGTGTTTGTTTGGCTTTGTATTGGTAGTATTTGTATGTGTAGAGGCTTGTAGGGGCTTTGTGCTGGGAGAGAAGCTGAGCCCTGATTAGGGGGCGGGGCTTCACTGACTAGGGGTCCTATAAAGGTAGCAGCCAGTCAGGCAGCAGCACAGACAGCTGCAGCAGCACAGGAGCTAGCAAACAGAGCTGTAAACAGGGGAGTTTGAGTGGGAGTTCTGTTGGAGGAGAAGGTATTTGTGTTTGTTTGGCTTTGTATTGGTAGTATTTGTATGTGTAGAGGCTTGTAGGGGCTTTGTGCTGGGAGAGAAGCTGAGCCCTGATTAGGGGGCGGGGCTTCACTGACTAGGGGTCCTATAAAGGTAGCAGCCAGTCAGGCAGCAGCACAGACAGCTGCAGCAGCACAGGAGCTAGCAAACAGAGCTGTAAACAGGGGAGTTTGAGTGGGAGTTCTGTTGGAGGAGAAGGTATTTGTGTTTGTTTGGCTTTGTATTGGTAGTATTTGTATGTGTAGAGGCTTGTAGGGGCTTTGTGCTGGGAGAGAAGCTGAGCCCTGATTAGGGGGCGGGGCTTCACTGACTAGGGGTCCTATAAAGGTAGCAGCCAGTCAGGCAGCAGCACAGACAGCTGCAGCAGCACAGGAGCTAGCAAACAGAGCTGTAAACAGGGGAGTTTGAGTGGGAGTTCTGTTGGAGGAGAAGGTATTTGTGTTTGTTTGGCTTTGTATTGGTAGTATTTGTATGTGTAGAGGCTTGTAGGGGCTTTGTGCTGGGAGAGAAGCTGAGCCCTGATTAGGGGGCGGGGCTTCACTGACTAGGGGTCCTATAAAGGTAGCAGCCAGTCAGGCAGCAGCACAGACAGCTGCAGCAGCACAGGAGCTAGCAAACAGAGCTGTAAACAGGGGAGTTTGAGTGGGAGTTCTGTTGGAGGAGAAGGTATTTGTGTTTGTTTGGCTTTGTATTGGTAGTATTTGTATGTGTAGAGGCTTGTAGGGGCTTTGTGCTGGGAGAGAAGCTGAGCCCTGATTAGGGGGCGGGGCTTCACTGACTAGGGGTCCTATAAAGGTAGCAGCCAGTCAGGCAGCAGCACAGACAGCTGCAGCAGCACAGGAGCTAGCAAACAGAGCTGTAAACAGGGGAGTTTGAGTGGGAGTTCTGTTGGAGGAGAAGGTATTTGTGTGTGTTTGGCTTTGTATTGGTAGTATTTGTATGTGTAGAGGCTTGTAGGGGCTTTGTGCTGGGAGAGAAGCTGAGCCCTGATTAGGGGGCGGGGCTTCACTGACTAGGGGTCCTATAAAGGTAGCAGCCAGTCAGGCAGCAGCACAGACAGCTGCAGCAGCACAGGAGCTAGCAAACAGAGCTGTAAACAGGGGAGTTTGAGTGGGAGTTCTGTTGGAGGAGAAGGTATTTGTGTTTGTTTGGCTTTGTATTGGTAGTATTTGTATGTGTAGAGGCTTGTAGGGGCTTTGTGCTGGGAGAGAAGCTGAGCCCTGATTAGGGGGCGGGGCTTCACTGACTAGGGGTCCTATAAAGGTAGCAGCCAGTCAGGCAGCAGCACAGACAGCTGCAGCAGCACAGGAGCTAGCAAACAGAGCTGTAAACAGGGGAGTTTGAGTGGGAGTTCTGTTGGAGGAGAAGGTATTTGTGTTTGTTTGGCTTTGTATTGGTAGTATTTGTATGTGTAGAGGCTTGTAGGGGCTTTGTGCTGGGAGAGAAGCTGAGCCCTGATTAGGGGGCGGGGCTTCACTGACTAGGGGTCCTATAAAGGTAGCAGCCAGTCAGGCAGCAGCACAGACAGCTGCAGCAGCACAGGAGCTAGCAAACAGAGCTGTAAACAGGGGAGTTTGAGTGGGAGTTCTGTTGGAGGAGAAGGTATTTGTGTTTGTTTGGCTTTGTATTGGTAGTATTTGTATGTGTAGAGGCTTGTAGGGGCTTTGTGCTGGGAGAGAAGCTGAGCCCTGATTAGGGGGCGGGGCTTCACTGACTAGGGGTCCTATAAAGGTAGCAGCCAGTCAGGCAGCAGCACAGACAGCTGCAGCAGCACAGGAGCTAGCAAACAGAGCTGTAAACAGGGGAGTTTGAGTGGGAGTTCTGTTGGAGGAGAAGGTATTTGTGTTTGTTTGGCTTTGTATTGGTAGTATTTGTATGTGTAGAGGCTTGTAGGGGCTTTGTGCTGGGAGAGAAGCTGAGCCCTGATTAGGGGGCGGGGCTTCACTGACTAGGGGTCCTATAAAGGTAGCAGCCAGTCAGGCAGCAGCACAGACAGCTGCAGCAGCACAGGAGCTAGCAAACAGAGCTGTAAACAGGGGAGTTTGAGTGGGAGTTCTGTTGGAGGAGAAGGTATTTGTGTTTGTTTGGCTTTGTATTGGTAGTATTTGTATGTGTAGAGGCTTGTAGGGGCTTTGTGCTGGGAGAGAAGCTGAGCCCTGATTAGGGGGCGGGGCTTCACTGACTAGGGGTCCTATAAAGGTAGCAGCCAGTCAGGCAGCAGCACAGACAGCTGCAGCAGCACAGGAGCTAGCAAACAGAGCTGTAAACAGGGGAGTTTGAGTGGGAGTTCTGTTGGAGGAGAAGGTATTTGTGTTTGTTTGGCTTTGTATTGGTAGTATTTGTATGTGTAGAGGCTTGTAGGGGCTTTGTGCTGGGAGAGAAGCTGAGCCCTGATTAGGGGGCGGGGCTTCACTGACTAGGGGTCCTATAAAGGTAGCAGCCAGTCAGGCAGCAGCACAGACAGCTGCAGCAGCACAGGAGCTAGCAAACAGAGCTGTAAACAGGGGAGTTTGAGTGGGAGTTCTGTTGGAGGAGAAGGTATTTGTGTTTGTTTGGCTTTGTATTGGTAGTATTTGTATGTGTAGAGGCTTGTAGGGGCTTTGTGCTGGGAGAGAAGCTGAGCCCTGATTAGGGGGCGGGGCTTCACTGACTAGGGGTCCTATAAAGGTAGCAGCCAGTCAGGCAGCAGCACAGACAGCTGCAGCAGCACAGGAGCTAGCAAACAGAGCTGTAAACAGGGGAGTTTGAGTGGGAGTTCTGTTGGAGGAGAAGGTATTTGTGTTTGTTTGGCTTTGTATTGGTAGTATTTGTATGTGTAGAGGCTTGTAGGGGCTTTGTGCTGGGAGAGAAGCTGAGCCCTGATTAGGGGGCGGGGCTTCACTGACTAGGGGTCCTATAAAGGTAGCAGCCAGTCAGGCAGCAGCACAGACAGCTGCAGCAGCACAGGAGCTAGCAAACAGAGCTGTAAACAGGGGAGTTTGAGTGGGAGTTCTGTTGGAGGAGAAGGTATTTGTGTTTGTTTGGCTTTGTATTGGTAGTATTTGTATGTGTAGAGGCTTGTAGGGGCTTTGTGCTGGGAGAGAAGCTGAGCCCTGATTAGGGGGCGGGGCTTCACTGACTAGGGGTCCTATAAAGGTAGCAGCCAGTCAGGCAGCAGCACAGACAGCTGCAGCAGCACAGGAGCTAGCAAACAGAGCTGTAAACAGGGGAGTTTGAGTGGGAGTTCTGTTGGAGGAGAAGGTATTTGTGTTTGTTTGGCTTTGTATTGGTAGTATTTGTATGTGTAGAGGCTTGTAGGGGCTTTGTGCTGGGAGAGAAGCTGAGCCCTGATTAGGGGGCGGGGCTTCACTGACTAGGGGTCCTATAAAGGTAGCAGCCAGTCAGGCAGCAGCACAGACAGCTGCAGCAGCACAGGAGCTAGCAAACAGAGCTGTAAACAGGGGAGTTTGAGTGGGAGTTCTGTTGGAGGAGAAGGTATTTGTGTTTGTTTGGCTTTGTATTGGTAGTATTTGTATGTGTAGAGGCTTGTAGGGGCTTTGTGCTGGGAGAGAAGCTGAGCCCTGATTAGGGGGCGGGGCTTCACTGACTAGGGGTCCTATAAAGGTAGCAGCCAGTCAGGCAGCAGCACAGACAGCTGCAGCAGCACAGGAGCTAGCAAACAGAGCTGTAAACAGGGGAGTTTGAGTGGGAGTTCTGTTGGAGGAGAAGGTATTTGTGTTTGTTTGGCTTTGTATTGGTAGTATTTGTATGTGTAGAGGCTTGTAGGGGCTTTGTGCTGGGAGAGAAGCTGAGCCCTGATTAGGGGGCGGGGCTTCACTGACTAGGGGTCCTATAAAGGTAGCAGCCAGTCAGGCAGCAGCACAGACAGCTGCAGCAGCACAGGAGCTAGCAAACAGAGCTGTAAACAGGGGAGTTTGAGTGGGAGTTCTGTTGGAGGAGAAGGTATTTGTGTTTGTTTGGCTTTGTATTGGTAGTATTTGTATGTGTAGAGGCTTGTAGGGGCTTTGTGCTGGGAGAGAAGCTGAGCCCTGATTAGGGGGCGGGGCTTCACTGACTAGGGGTCCTATAAAGGTAGCAGCCAGTCAGGCAGCAGCACAGACAGCTGCAGCAGCACAGGAGCTAGCAAACAGAGCTGTAAACAGGGGAGTTTGAGTGGGAGTTCTGTTGGAGGAGAAGGTATTTGTGTTTGTTTGGCTTTGTATTGGTAGTATTTGTATGTGTAGAGGCTTGTAGGGGCTTTGTGCTGGGAGAGAAGCTGAGCCCTGATTAGGGGGCGGGGCTTCACTGACTAGGGGTCCTATAAAGGTAGCAGCCAGTCAGGCAGCAGCACAGACAGCTGCAGCAGCACAGGAGCTAGCAAACAGAGCTGTAAACAGGGGAGTTTGAGTGGGAGTTCTGTTGGAGGAGAAGGTATTTGTGTTTGTTTGGCTTTGTATTGGTAGTATTTGTATGTGTAGAGGCTTGTAGGGGCTTTGTGCTGGGAGAGAAGCTGAGCCCTGATTAGGGGGCGGGGCTTCACTGACTAGGGGTCCTATAAAGGTAGCAGCCAGTCAGGCAGCAGCACAGACAGCTGCAGCAGCACAGGAGCTAGCAAACAGAGCTGTAAACAGGGGAGTTTGAGTGGGAGTTCTGTTGGAGGAGAAGGTATTTGTGTTTGTTTGGCTTTGTATTGGTAGTATTTGTATGTGTAGAGGCTTGTAGGGGCTTTGTGCTGGGAGAGAAGCTGAGCCCTGATTAGGGGGCGGGGCTTCACTGACTAGGGGTCCTATAAAGGTAGCAGCCAGTCAGGCAGCAGCACAGACAGCTGCAGCAGCACAGGAGCTAGCAAACAGAGCTGTAAACAGGGGAGTTTGAGTGGGAGTTCTGTTGGAGGAGAAGGTATTTGTGTTTGTTTGGCTTTGTATTGGTAGTATTTGTATGTGTAGAGGCTTGTAGGGGCTTTGTGCTGGGAGAGAAGCTGAGCCCTGATTAGGGGGCGGGGCTTCACTGACTAGGGGTCCTATAAAGGTAGCAGCCAGTCAGGCAGCAGCACAGACAGCTGCAGCAGCACAGGAGCTAGCAAACAGAGCTGTAAACAGGGGAGTTTGAGTGGGAGTTTGAAAGGGGAGTTTGTCTTGTCGTGCTTGTGTGGGGTTTGGTTTTGCTGTGGGTGGTGGTGTTCTGGGAAACACAAACCACACCAAATTAACAGGATTTAGGTGGGAAGGCTATGACAGATTCAGAGGTGGCAGTGGGAGTGACCCATGTAGCAGATGACACAATGAAGATGACTGGATGTGGAAGCTGTGGTATGTACATGATCCTGGAGGGGGCACCTGGTAAGAGTTTTGTCTGCATGAAATGCCGTCTGATATAGCTGATGGAGGAAAAGATCAGAGGTTTGGAGATGCAGTTGGAAAGTCTGGTAGAGTTTAGGAAGGGGTTTGAGCAGATTATGGAGCAAAGACATGAGGTATCTGAAGGGAAAAGCTCAGACTTGCAGATGGAAGCAGGACTAGGGAATTCTGAGGGGAGACTGGGTGAGGAAAGTGGTCAGTGGAAGCATGTGACTAAAAGAACTAGGCAGAGGAAAAGACGGGCTAGTGAAGGAGAAATAGAGCTTCAGAATAGGTTTGCAGAGTTGGAAAATGAAGAAGGGGCTCAGCAGGTATTCACTGAAGGTGACAGGGCAAGGAAGAAGAGAAGAGTGGTTAGTCCTATAGGAAAAGGGGAAGAGTTAATGGAGATTACACCAAATATGAGATCCAGGAGGATACAGGATGGGTTAAAAAGGATTACAAGGGAGAATGGGAATGGAAAAAACTTGCAGCCAGAGGGAACAGGGGATAGACTGGAGAATAGCACCGTCACTAGGAAAAGGCAGGTCTATGTGATTGGGGACTCTTTATTGAGAAGAATAGATAGGCCTGTAACCAGAGCTGATCCAGAAAATAGGAGGGTGTGCTGTCTTCCAGGTGCTAAGATACGGGATGTAGACCTGAGGTTAAAAAGGATTCTAAAGGGAGCGGGAAAGAATCCCCTAATTATCCTTCATGTGGGAACAAATGATACGGCTAGATTCTCACTGGAAAGTATTAAGGGAGACTATGTTAGGCTGGGGAGGACGCTTAAGGAAATTGAGGCTCAGGTGATCTTTAGTGGGATTCTGCCTGTTCCTAGAGAAGGGCAACAAAGGTGTGACAAGATTATGACTATCAATAGATGGCTTAGGCAGTGGTGCTATAAGGAGGGCTTTGGGATGTATGGCCATTGGGAGGCATTCATGGATAGAGGACAGTTCTCTCGGGATGGACTTCATCTGAGTAGGGAAGGAAATAGACTTCTAGGATGGAGGCTGGCACAACTGATTAAGAGAGCTTTAAACTAGGAATTTGGGGGAGATGGTTGGGAGATGTCCAGGTAATCTCCACGCCAGAATTTAGCATAGAGTGGAAAGAAAATGAAGTAAGAGTGGATACAGCTGTAGGTAGGAGGAAGGGCAGTGTAGATACAAGTCTAATAGGTTATACTGGTAGTAAAATAACCGTGCCTAATAGGGTACAGAATGCGAGTGAGGCCAAACAGCAAAAATTAAGATGTTTGTACACTAATGCAAGGAGCCTAGGTAACAAAATGGAGGAACTAGAGTTACTGGTGCAGGAAGTGAAACCAGATATTATAGGTATAACAGAGACCTGGTGGAATAGTAGTCATGACTGGGCTACAGGTATTGAAGGGTATGTGCTGTTTAGGAAAGACCGAAATAAAGGTAAAGGTGGTGGAGTAGCACTGTATATCAATGATGAGATAGAATGTAAAGAAATAAGAAGCGATGAAATGGATATGACTGAGTCTGTCTGGGCAATAATTAAATTGGGGAAGAAAGCTATTAGAGCCTCCCCTGGGATAGTGCTTGGGGTGTGCTATAGACCGCCAGGATCTAATTTGGATATGGATAGAGCCCTTTTTAATGTTTTTAATAAAGTAAATACTAATGGAAACTGTGTGATCATGGGAGACTTTAACTTCCCAGATATAGACTGGAGGATGAGTGCTAGTAATAATAATAGGGCTCAGATTTTCCTAGATGCGATAGCTGATGGATTCCTTCAACAAGTAGTTGCTGAACCGACTAGAGGGGATGCCATTTTAGATTTGGTCTTGGCGAGTAATGAGGATCTCATAGAGGAAATGGTTGTAGGGGATAATCTTGGCTCAAGTGATCATGAGCTAATTCAGTTCAAACTGAATGGAAGGATTAACAAAAATAAATCTGCAACTAGGGTTTTTGATTTCAAAAGGGCTGACTTTCAAAAATTAAGGAAATTAGTTAGGGAAGTGGATTGGACTGAAGAATTTATGGGTTTAAAGGTAGAGGAGGCCTGGGATTATTTTAAATTAAAGCTGCAGAAGCTATCGGAAGCCTGCATCCCAAGAAAGGGGAAAAAATTCATAGGCAGGAGTTGTAGACCAAGCTGGATGAGCAAGCATCTTAGAGAGGTAATTAAGAAAAAGCAGAAAGCATATAGGGAGTGGAAGAAGGGAGGGATCAGTAAGGAAAGCTACCTTATTGAGGTCAGAATATGTAGGGATAAAGTGAGACAGGCTAAAAGTCAAGTAGAGTTGGACCTTGCAAAGGGAATTAAAACCAATAGTAAAAGGTTCTATAGTCAAATAGGAAGAAAACAAAGAAAGAAGAAGTGGGACCGCTAAAAACTGAGGATGGAGTGGAGGTCAAGGATAATCTAGGCATGGCCCAATATCTAAACAAATACTTTGCCTCAGTCTTTAATAAGACTAAAGAGGATCTTAGGGATAATGGTAGCATGATAAATGGGAATGAGGATATGGAGGTAGACATCACCATATCTGAGGTAGAAGCGAAACTCAAACAGCTTAATGGGGCTAAATCGGGGGGCCCAGATAATCTTCATCCAAGAATATTAAAAGAATTGGCACAAGAAATTGCAAGCCCATTAGCAAGAATTTTTAATGAATCTGTAAATTCAGGGGTTGTACCATATGATTGGAGAATTGCTAACATAGTTCCTATTTTTAAGAAAGGGAAAAAAAGTGATCCAAGTAATTATAGGCCTGTTAGTTTGACATCTGTAGTATGCAAGGTCTTGGAAAAAATTTTGAAGGAGAAGGTAGTTAAGGACATTGAAGTCAATGGTAAATAGGACAAAATACAACATGGTTTTACAAAAGGTAGATCGTGCCAAACCAACCTGATTTCCTTCTTTGAGAGAGTAACAGATTTTTTAGATAAAGGAAACGCAGTGGATCTAATTTATTTAGATTTTAGTAAGGCGTTTGATACTGTGCCACATGGGGAATTATTAGTTAAATTGGATAAGATGGGCATCAATAGGAAAATTGAAAGGTGGATAGGGAATTGGTTAAAGGGGAGACTACAACGGGTCCTACTGAAAGGTGAACTGTCAAGTTGGAGGGAGGTTACCAGTGGAGTTCCTCAAGGATCAGTTTTGGGACCAATCTTATTTAATCTTTTTATTACTGACCTGGGCACAAAAAGTGGGAGTGTGCTAATAAAGTTTGCAGATACAAAGCTGGGAGGTATTGCTAATTTAGAGAAGGACAGGGATACCCTACAGGAGGATCTGGATGACCTTGTAAACTGGAGTAATAGGAATAGGATGAAATTTAATAGTGAGAAGTGTAAGGTCATGCATTTAGGGATTAATAACAAGAATTTTAGTTATAAGCTAGGGACGCATCAACTAGAAGTAACGGAGGAGGAAAAGGACCTTGGAGTATTGGTTGATCATAGGTTGACTATGAGCTGCCAATGTGATATGGCTGTGAAAAAAGCTAATGTCGTCGTCTTGGGATGCATCAGGAGAGGTATTTCCAGTAGGGATAAGGAGGTTTTAGTACCGTGTTATAAGGCACTGGTGAGACCTCACCTGGAATACTGTGTGCAGTTCTGGTCTCCCATGTTTAAGAAGGATGAATTCAAACTGGAACAGGTACAGAGAAGGGCTACTAGGATGATCCGAGGAATGGAAAACTTGTCTTATGAAAGGAGACTCAGGGAGCTTGGCTTGTTTAGCCTAACTAAAAGAAGGTTGAGGGGAGATATGATTGCTCTCTATAAATATATCAGAGGGATAAATACCAGAGAGGGAGAGGAATTATTTAAACTCAGTACCAATGTGGACACAAGAACAAATGGATATAAACTGGCCACTAGGAAATTTAGATTAGAAATTAGACGAAGGTTTCTAACCATCAGAGGAGTGAAGTTTTGGAATAGCCTTCCGAGGGAAGTAGTGGGGGCAAAAGATCTATCTTGCTTTAAGATTAAACTCGATAAGTTTATGGAGGAGATGGTATGATGGGATAACATGGTTTTGGTAATTAAATATTCATGGTAAATAGGCCCAATGGCCTGTGATGGGTTTTTAGATGGGGTAAGATCCAAGTTACCCGGGAAAGAATTTTCTGTAGTATCTGGCTGATGAATCTTGCCCATATGCTCAGGGTTTAGCTGATCGCCATATTTGGGGTCGGGAAGGAATTTTCCTCCAGGGCAGATTGGAAGGCCCTGGAGGTTTTTCGCCTTCCTCTGTAGCATGGGGCATGGGTCACTTGCTGGAGGATTCTCTGCTCCTTGAGGTCTTCAAACTACAATTTGAGGACTTCAATAGCACAGATATAGGTGTGAGGTCTTTTTTAGGAGTGGTGGGTGAAGTTCTGTGGCCTGCATTGTGCAGGAGGTCAGACTAGATGATCATAATGGTCCCTTCTGACCTAAATATCTATGAATCTATGAAAAATGACTGAGATGGCATTATTAGTATTCCCCATCTCTAATTTCACTGATTCTATGTATATCAAGACATTGGAGTGAGGGGGAATGTAAGAGAACTTAAAATAAATTGAGGTTCAGATGCGCAATAGTTATAAATACTTGTGAATGGACCAGTTCTCTCCCAAGCACTCCTTGTGGTCTGAGGTCACTATGCAGCAGCCTCACCTCAGTTTCCCTCTGACGCAGCAAAAGGCCACTGAAGTCAAACTACCAAAGCACATTTTTGCATGGTTCTGCTGCACCCTGCCTTGGGGCTGGATTTATTAAAATAACAAAATGATTCCCAAACAAAATTCTCAAGATCCCCATCAAATCCTTATGCCCAGTCTTTCCCAGTGGGTGGGTCTCCCAGGCCTTCCTTGCCTGATGCCTTTCCCCTGAAGCCTCAAGGTTCTCTGCAGGAGGACACTCCTTCCCAGCAGGCTCTATAATCTCTCACTCCCCTTCATTTGGGTTGTCTCTTTCCCTGAACATCCCCCTTCCTGCTGCTCTTCACAGGGTAATCAGCTGCTGCCTACTCAGCTGGTTCTACTAATTAAACGCTACACCTTATTCCTGGTGTGGTGGGCAGGGCTAAATGAATGTGGCAGGCTCCAGTTCTTACAGGCCAGGCCAGCTTGTTGTGCTGCTAGTAGCTGTTAGAAACATTTTCCAGCCTCAGTGAAGTCACTTCATTCCTTGTCCAGCTTCCCTGTGTATTGACATGCACGTTGTCCTAGTAGAGACTTAAAAGACCAGGTATTGTCCCCAAACAGGTGAGCAAACAAGAAGCTTTTTTTTTCTGGCTGAGTCAGTGCAAGTTGGGCTAATCTTTTTGTCAATGTGAACTTGCTTGTACATACATCAGTCAGTATAATCTTCTATCTTGTACAAATCCAATTTTCCATTGGATATATCCTTATTGTTTGTGGCTATTTCCTTTTTCAGCAGAAATAATATCCAACAGGTTTTTGCATGATAACTGTGTGTTGGTGCAGCCCCTGTTTTACATTTATTTGTAGATAAACAAATCAAAAAGAACATAACCAGTTATCTCTTTTTTTTAAACTTGAAAAAGCTTTATCAATAAATGATATTGTTGCTATGAAAAGCATGTAGAGTAAATGCATTTTCTGTTAGCAATACATTAAAATCTTGCAAGGGCAAGGGAAATTGAAACTGTCTTTCTAATGGATCATAAATCTTAGAAATGATTTGAATTCATGGATTAAACGTCAGCTTTGAAAGCCTTTGGTGATTTATTTTAGATCTTAGAAGAAGGAACATTTCCACTGCAAATCAAATTATTGAATTTTCATATTCTGCATTAGCTATTTTCAGAATAATATTCATCAAAGAAATAACCTAGTGAGGGTTTTTTCCTTCTTAGAAAATTTTTTTGGCACACAGCACTCCTAATTAATAGATTTTCTACAATCAAAAGTGTGAGAGGGTCATCGAGATGAGCCTGGCATAAGTAGTATGTGCCATTTGTGTGACAGAAAATGGCAGCAAGTGTTTGCTGACATAGCATCTCAGGTGGGACAAAATTCCAGGCATCATTTCCCATGGTGAACTAGAAGGAAAGTGTAAGAGGTTGGTTGGTGGATAGGAAAAGGAATTCAGGTAGTGTATACAGATTCTGTGACAGGGAAAAGGCTAAATAAAAATAAAAAGCATCTGTATCATTTTAAAATGAGAGGTTTCAAAGTAGCAGGCATGTTAGTCTGTATCCGCAAAAAGAACAGGAGTACTTGTGGCACCTTAGAGACTAACAAATTTATTTGAGCATCAGCTTTCGTGGGCTACAGCCCACTTCATCAGATGCATAGAATGGAACATATAGTAAGAAGATATATATACACAGAGAGAACATGAAAAGGTGGAAGTTGCCACACCAACTCTAAGAGGCTAATTAATTAAGATGAACTACTATCAGCAGGAGGAAAAAAAAACTTTTGTAGTGATAATCAAGGTGGCCCATTTCAGACAGTTGATAAGGTGTGAGGATACTTAACATGGGGAAATAGATTCAATTTGTGTAATGACCCAGCCACTCCCAGTCTCTATTGAAGCCCAAGTTAATGGTATCTAGTTTGCAAATTAATTCCAGTTCAGCAGTTTCTCATTGGAGTCTGTTTTTGAAGCTTTTCTGTTGCAAAATTGCCACCCTTTAAGTCTGTTACTGAGTGAAAGGTTGAAGTGTTATCCTACTGGTTTTTGAATGTTATGATTCCTGATGTCAGATGTGTGTCCATTTATTCTTTTGTGTAGAGACTGTCTGGTTTGGCCAATGTACATGGCAGAGGGGCATTGCTGGCACATATCACATTGGTAGATGTGCAGGTGCATGAGCCCCTGATGGCGTGGCTGATGTGATTAGGTCCTGTGATGGTGTCACTTGAATAGATATGTGGACAGAGTTGGCATCGGGCTTTGTTGCAAGGATAGGTTCCTGAGTGAGTGTTTTTGTTGTGTGGTGTGTGGTTGCTGGTGAGTATTTGCTTCAGGTTTGGGGGCTGTCTGTAAGCGAGGACTGATCTGTCTCCCAAGATCTGTGAGGGATTGTCCTTCAGGATAGGTTGTAGATCTTTGATGATGCACTGGAGAGGTTTTAGTTGGGGGCTGAAAGTGACAGCTAGTGGCGTTCTGTTATTTTCTTTGTTGGGTCTGTCCTGTAGTAGGTGACTTCTGGGTACTCTTCTGGCTCTGTCAGTCTGTTTTTTCACTTCAGCAGGTGGGTACTGTAGTTTTAAGAATGCTTGATAGAGATCTTGCAAGTGTTTGTCTCTGTCTGAGGGACTGGAGAAAATGTGGTTGTATCTTAGAGCTTGGCTGTAGACAGTTGATTGTGTAGTGTGTCCCGGATGGAAGCTGGAGGCATATAGGTAAGTATAGCGGTCAGTAAGTTTCCAGTATAGGGTGGTGTTTATGTGACCATCGCTTATTAGTATAGCAGTGTCCAGGAAATGGACCGCTTGTGTGAATTGGTCCAGGCTGAGATTGGTGGTGGGATGGAAATTGTTGAAATCATGGTGGAAGGATTCTTTTCCATGGGTCCAGAAGATGAAGATGTCATCAATGTAGCGCAAGTAGAGTAGGGGCGTTAGGGGCCGAGAGCTAAGGAAGCGTTGTTCTAAGTCAGCCATAAAAATGTTGGCATAATGTGGGACCATGCGGGTACCCATAGCAGTGCCGCTGATGTGAAGGTATTGTCCCCAAATGTGAAATAGTTGTGGTTGAGGACAAAGTCACAAAGTTCAGCCACCAGGTTTGCTGTGACGTTATCAGGGATACTGTTCCTGATAGCTTGTAGTCCATCTTTGTGTGGAATGTTGGTGTAAAGGGCTTCTATATCCATAGTGGCCAGGATGGTGTTTTCTGGAAGATCACCGATGGATTGTAGTTTCCTCAGGAAGTCAGTGGTGTCTTGAAGATAGCTGGGAGTGCTGGTAGCGTAGGGCCTGAGGAGAGAGTCCACATAGACAGACAATCCTGCTGTTAGGGTGCTAATGCCTGAGACGATGGGGTGTCCAGGATTTCAAGGTTTATGGATCTTGGGTAGCAAACAGAATACCCCTGGTCGGGGTTCTAGGCATGTGTCTGTACAGATCTGTTCCTGTGCTTTTTCAGGGAATTTCTTGAGCAGATGGTGTACTTTCTTTTGGTAATCCTCAATGGGCTCAGAGGATAATGGCCTGTAGAATGTGGAGTTAGAGAGCTGCCTAATTGGAATATGAACAAGGGGCTGCTAGGCAGCTCTCTAACTCCCCCAACTATTTTACATAGTTGACAGACCAGTCCTCACTTACAGACAGCCCCCCAACCTGAAGCAAATACTCACCAGCAACCACACACCACACAACAAAAACACTAACCCAGGAACCTATCCTTGCAACAAAGCCCGATGCCAACTCTGTCCACATATCTATTCAAGTGACACCATCATAGGAACAATCACATCAACCACGCCATCAGGGGCTCATGCACCTGCACATCTACCAATGTGATATGTGCCAGCAATGCCCCTCTGCCATGTACATTGGCCAAACCAGACAGTCTCTACACAAAAGAATAAATGGACACACATCTGACATCAGGAATCATAACATTCAAAAACCAGTAGGATAACACTTCAACCTTTCACTCAGTAACAGACTTAAAGGGTGGCAATTTTGCAACAGAAAAGCTTCAAAAACAGACTCCAATGAGAAACTGCTGAACTGGAATTAATTTGCAAACTAGATACCATTAACTTGGGCTTCAATAGAGACTGGGAGTGGCTGGGTCATTACACAAATTGAATCTATTTCCCCATGTTAAGTATCCTCACACCTTATCAACTGTCTGAAATGGGCCACCTTGATTATCACTACAAAAGTTTTTTTTCCTCCTGCTGATAGTAGTTCATCTTAATTAATTAGCCTCTTAGAGTTGGTGTGGCAACTTCCACCTTTTCATGTTCTCTCTCTCTCTGTGTGTGTGTGTATATATACACACAGAGAACATTCTATGCATCTTTTGAAGTGGGCTGTAGCTCACGAAAGCTGATGCTCAAATACATTTGTTAGTCTCTAAGGTGCCACACGTACTCCTGTTCTTTTTTCAAAATGAAAGGCTCTCTGCCCCTCACAGAGAGAGGCGCTGACAGAGGGCCCAATTTAGCTTCTAGTGAAGTTAGTGAAAAGATTCTCATTGAATTCAGCAAGAATAGGATAAGGCCTAGAGTGAGTCCTGAGACCCCAAGAAAAGCCTCATGAGGCCAGAATTGATTAAGTGAAGGAGAGACTGCCTATGGGTATGTTATAGAGTAGGTCGTTCTGCCTGACTTAAGTTCAGTAGCACCCATCTCTGTGGTGCCTAAGGAAGTACCTCAGAACTGACTTCCTCTATGCTCCCACTGAGGAAAGGAATCAAGCTGAAATGGAGAGAGAAATCCAGTTACATAGGACCAAACTTCCGCTAGAGGTAAAGGAGACTGAGTTCTTCTCAAGTGCTAGGGAGCTTAATGCAGGAGATGAAGTGACAATTGTGGGATGCTGATTTGGCTCTGGTGATCATTAAAAATATCAATAGCTGGGTATGTGGTGATAATGAGAACCATTCAGTAACATGATTGGATACAAAATTACAAGCTCTCATGAGACCTTTAGGCAAACTTCTGCTGAGTATTCAAAAGGAGCCTATGGTTGTGGTACATACTAGTACCAATTGGGAGGTGTAAGACAGGGTGCATGGATGCTAAATTTAGACTACAAAGAAGAAAATTTAAATCAAGCTCCTTAGTATATCTTAATCTGAAATAGATTCATAGATACTAAGCTCAGAAGGGACCATTTGGGGTTCAACATCTAGAAGAAACTAGATAGGGGGAACACCAGGGTCACAATCATGGATGGTATAGAGCAGAGGGGTTCCAACAGGTTAGGTACTGGGACGTTTTGGAAAGGGGTTGCCTATACAGCAAAGGGTGGGCTCCATTTTAAATAATGTGAGACAAGACTACTGGCATGGAGAACAGACAGGGGTTGGGAATTATTTAAACTGGGAGGTAAGGGAAAACTGACAGGTGCCGAGAAATGCTCAGGTTGGACGAAGAACCTACTACTGACAGCTCAATGAAAGCCTCTACTTAGTGTGCGGCACCAGTGAAAAAAACAAAAACCAATCAACCAAACAGGATATGTAAGTAATGGGACAGAAAATAATACTGAAAATATTATCATGCCATGAATACTATGTTCAAGTCTGGTTAACCTCATCTCAGGAAAGATATGGAAACAGCAGTAGTCTAGAGATTGGGGATGAAAATGATTAGCGGTGTGGAAAGATTTCTGTATAAAAAGAGACAGAAAAGACTGGGACTATTTAATTAGGGATGAGACCAACAAGAGGGAACATGATAGAGATTACAGAATAATGACTAGTATGCAGAAAGTAAAGGGAGTGACCCTACTTGCCTTATTCTTGTATGATAGGGAGAGATTCAACTAAATTGAAACACAACACATTTAAATCTAATACAAGGATTTTTCCACATTGCATAACTAACCAATGGTATTAATTGCCACAAGGTATCAGTGAGACCAATTCTGTGTGAATCCTACTATGCTCATGGACATTTACGCTGAATGGGCCTTTTAAAAGAATAAGGATATAGTCCTTCATGCTTCAGGGCATAATCCAAATATTACTTGATGGGGTTGGGTAGAAACTTCCCCTGTCAGCAGAGTTATTCTGTAATTGTTGACTGCATGATTTCTCGCACCTTTTTCTGAAGCAGCTGCTACTGCTCGCCCTCAGAGGCAGGATACTGGATGAGAGAGACAACTGGTCTGATCTAGTATAGCAATTCCTGTGCAATTTAGAGCCTTTCATCTGTAGGTTACAGCTTTGAAACTGGCCTAAGCAAATGGTATCTGGAAATCATTATCTGATCGCTACTATGAGTCAGTATTGTGTGTAAAATGAGCTAGTGTTTTCAGGCCACTTCTTAGTAGACAGGTAGCTGCACCAGAATTAGCACATCTGTTAGCAGTCTGCAGGAAGCCTGAACACTGAATGGGATAATTTACTAATCTTTTTACCTAGTAGTGGTCTTTGCACAATTGGATTGAAGTCCATTGGCAGGAATTTAGTTTCCAGAGCTTTCGTTCTGACAAAAATCCTAATGCTCAATTCACTTAAACTACATCCAAAGAGGGAGGAAAAATAGGATTAAAAATCAAGTGGAAAATGTAGTGCGACTAGTCATAATGGCTAAACCCATTAGACCCTCTGCTTAATCCAGCTCAGCCACAGTTTAACTGTGCTTCAATTTGATATGTTCAGAAATAATAAAAATAAAAAAGGTCTTGTGGGCAGTGTGGACATATTAACAGGATAAGTGAAGGTGACACACTTGGCCCAAAATATCAGAGTTGGTTTGTTGGCTGCAGAAGAATACTAAATATACGCAGGAATGTCTTTAGAGAAATCATGGTAATGCACTCGGAAGGGATTAATTTGCCACCAAAAATGCAGAAGCATGAAAACAAAAGATAGCACACAGGGATGTGAAATAAAAGCAGTTCAATTCCCCATGGCCAAATTTTAAAGAAATGGGGACATAAAGTGTGCCTGCAATATAAGAATAAGCAGTTGCAATTTTGTTGCATGCACCAAAACCTGTGTGTGCGTGAGGAATGGCTGTTTTTTCCAAACATTCATATGAACAACAAATAATTTGCACAAGCATTTGTGAGTAGCAAAAAAGAGCACAAACATGGTTCAAATAAACAGCTGTTCAGAATTTGAATGAGTGTTGGCATACACAGTTTTTCTGTATTTACCCAGCTCTGATAGATAGATATTGTTCAGTATGTAGATGGTGCTGTTATAAGGATGTATACCTGAACTTGACACTTTCCACTATATCTGTTTAGCCTTAAAAATACTTCAAACTGAAATGGAGTATGTTTAAAACAGATTTTATATAACTTCATATAAATAATTGAAGACACAATCCATTTTTTCCCTTGGGGGAAAATGCAGTTTGGAAACCCAAATCAAGTTATTATGGAACTGAGGTAATCTGGAGATGAATATTTTGAAATGTTGCTGGAACAGTCTTTATAGAGGGAAAACGCATGTTATTAAAGATTACTGAATTATATGGCTGCCAAGAAAAACAAAACAAAAACCAAAAAACTCCATATGGTTCTAGATGAAAAGAGAAGACCTGGATTTAGGTGAGTAGTTCTTAAAATGGTGCACCGGTTAGAAGAAACATTTTCAAGTGCAAAGAAAATAGTATTAAAATTATATGAATAAAATAACTTCCAGAGTTATTTTGGCAAGAACTAATACTATCCTGAAGGGATTCTGACATCTTAAAATGAGAAGATAGGGCTGCAGTTTGCTTTTGGAAAGCTCTAGAGCTGATCCTGTTGTATGAGAGCTTTGCCACGTACCTCAATAGGAGAGAGATTTTTTTCTTCACCTGCCCCATTGTTTGTAATGAAAACCCAGTGTTTACTAGATGGTGCAGCTGAAGTGACATGGCGGCAGGAGGTACAGAAATTCTTTGACTTGGGAGTGAGGCTCTTCTTGAGTTAGGGTAAAAAGTTCTTTGTGGTTGGCTTTGATTCTACTCATCCTCACACATCTGAGACCACTTAAATGAAAATGGCACAAGCCTGTCATGTGAATCTACCAGAACGTTTGATTTCGTCTAAACTGACTTCTCAGTCATTTATGTGGTGTATTGATTCTGGAGAGGTTGTCAAATGTGACTTTAAGGAGAAAATGAAGATTTGGAGTCTGCTTCTTTACTGTGTCACATTGTCTTTTTTTTTTTTAAACTGCACTGAATTCATGTTCTTTGTCCTTAATCTCTAGTTTCCTCCAGAGTATTATACCAATGATTGAGGTCTGACATAGGGTTCAGTGGGGAGTAGTAGAAGCATGTTAAAATTGGCATTTCAAAAGGACATTGCCATGTTCTAGAGTGACACCAAAACTGGGCATTTACACCACGTGCTGTATAGGTGTGTGTATATATAAGAGTGACAAACCTTTTAAAAAAATACTTTCAGCACCCTCACCCATTGAGGCACACACATCTTTTTATTACTCAAGCTGATATTTTGTGGGCATTAGATTTGGAAAGTAATCCAAACTAATCATCATCGCTAAGAAGCTTAGACATGATGGGTGAGGATATGTAGATTGTTCTCTTCATGTTCACAGCCACAACATTATCTTAACTGGTTGGCTGAATCACACTCTCACAAATATGCTTATATTGACTTTTGAGGTAATTGTGATGGGGCATTTGCCCCACACTGGCAAGGAAGTGGCTGTTAGAGCCCTAGGGAGGCTCTACAAGAAGCAGCCAATAGGAGAGGTGCTGTAAGGAGCAGCCAGTCAGGGCCTAGCAGGCCTAGATAAAAAGAGCCACAGGACAGAGCAGAGTCAGTTGCTACTGGGAGCTCAAGGAGTGAAGACAGTTTTTAACAGGCTGAGAGACCTGCAGCACCTTGGACAGAGTAATTGCTGGCAGACACTGGGGGAGAAAGAGGCACTCCTGGCTGGTGGCCGAGGCTGCGTAGTTGCAGGTCTCAAGGAAAGGTGAAGAAGGTGTTGGAGCCATGGGGAAGTGGGTCAGGGAGATATAGCAGCAGTGAGAGGAATTTGAGGTGCAGCAGGAGGCTGCAATTCACAGGGTTCCTCAGCTGGGACCCAGAGTAGATGGCAGGCCTGGATCTTCCTAACTTGCCACTGGGGAAGTGGCTGGACTGTAGAACTGGGATAAACTTCTCCCCTGGAAGGAGGAAAACATGGATGGTGGCATGGCTGGAGGGCTAAGTCATGAAGAGAACGCTGTGGAATTTGGGTCTGCAGGTGGAGACAATGATGGGAGAGGCATCATCAGGAGACGGCATGCCACCTGAGAGAGCTAATCCCCAAGATAGCCAAAAGCTCCCAGACAAAATAAGAATGAATAGATCATTGACTAAACTGCAGCTGATAGGTGATTATAATTTTCCTTAATACGGAAATATTGCAGAGTTTTAGTTTGTTTGAAAGATTACAGTAACTGAACAATGACTATAAAAACAAACATGTATAAGAATAACAATGAAGGTAAGACACACACACAAAAGCATCTAGATAGTCTCACAATGAGAAGAAGGCACTTAAAAGTTGTGTCAAGAGGAGGAAAGATGTTTTCAAGGCCAATCTAATTTAGAATTTTCATGTTCTTTGTCAACTCAGATCAGTATTGCTTCTGCTGCTATGCACCCTGTCTAACTCTGGATTCACATAAACATTGTTAATTCAAAAAGTTGACTCCTATTTTACTATTATTGGATTACCATTTCATTTAAGAAACACAATAAAAATTGGAGGAGGGTGGGGACAGAGTTGTTAAAGGAGTTGAACCAAATTGCTTGTTGTCAAGAAATAGAACGTTTTGGGGGTGGTTTCCATTGAGCCACAATTTCTCTCTTAGAAATGGCAGCAGCCATTTTATGGATTGTTCATCTGCAGCATATTAAAAATAGCTCATGGGCCTTTTGGAATAAAAAATGTTTGTTAATCAGAGTAATATAAAGAGTCTGTTAGTGTAGCTCATGCAAAATGTTATAATACTCAAATCAGATCCCCCTTTGAAAAACTCTGAATATTCAGATAAAAATAGTACAAGAAATTGAGGAAATTATTGAAGGGCTTTTACACATAGGGGAACTTGTTAGAAGGAGGTGGTTATTGATTTTGTGATTACAGGCCACATTCAGTCTAAATGACTCCTATGAGTGCAAGAAGATAGACATCTGTCTAGCTGACATCAGTTGCACCTGCAGTTAATTGAGTCTGCAATTAATGGGAAGCTAGTTTTTCAAAATCAGATCCTGAGAGACTAGCAGGGGAAAAATAAACACTAGGAAAATACATATGATTTTCAGGTGTTGGGGGTGGGGAGAGATGTGTGTTTCCTGCCATCCAAAAAAAAAAAAAAGACTTCCATTGTGTTTGGTGTTTCACATAGTTAACAAGGCAGATAGTGAAGTGCGTCACTGAAGAAGGTGTGACCTCACCAAACTGGCACAAAAGATGAACCATGAATAAATGGATTTGAGCACAGATACAGTCTGTGTGCAGCAGATAAACAGAGAAGCAACCCTAGAGCACGTAGAGCCATACCCTAAAATAAGTAGCACAGCTACCGTGGACAGCTGCTCCAGTCAGCGAGCACAAGGAGAAAACCAAGAGTAGAAGTAGGCTGGGCTGCAACATAGTCAAGAAAACGAATGACGTGATGAATGCATTGAGCTGGAAACAGCGAGCCTTCCAATTACTTTTTAGCAATGATGGATGGCGCCAAACTATGCCTCAAAATGGTGCTGAGACATGGGGAAAGGGAATTACAATGTGGTGTTAAGAAAAAACATATAAGGGATAGTGATGGATACCTGGGATATAGCCTGGAACTATGGGACCACTGTGTCCCCTTAACTCTCAAGCCTGGACTGTGTCTTACAACGCTATGCTAGTGACAAGCAGGAAACTGTTCCAGATGCTGTCATCGGTTAGCCAACAACATGCAGAAACGTACCCAGGTAAAGTGCATGAATGCCGTCTAAGCCATTCATGAATTATACAGAGGGAGACACCAGCAAATTCCCTCCAACCCCCAGTCTGGCACCCCAGAAATGTACCCTCTTACCCTGCTTAAGACCTTGTCTTGAACAATGCAAGCTCATTAATTAGTTTGCCAGGATGTCAAAGTGGACACCCACCTGCCTTTGTAATCTGAGAAGATTACCCAAGCTCTTTAGAGAAACTCACTGGTAAAGATAAAACATTAAAATAAGTTTAACTACAGAAAAATAGATTTTAAGTGATTTATAAGTGGTCATTACTTAACAAAATAAATATACAGTCTAAATCCTCAACTTTCAGACTAAGCAAGATTTGAATCAAACAGCTTTTCTCACCCCACTGGATGTGGCAGGCAGTTGCAGTTCTTAATACACAGGTTGAATTTCCTTCTCAGCCTGGGACCAATCTCCCCAGTTCAAAGTCTTTGTCTTCCCAGTGTTCTTGTTGCCTTCAGAGTACGTTGGGGAGGAGAAAGAGGTTGTCTCATAATGCCACTGACCCTTATGTTATACTCTCAGTTCATGTTCCTGGAAAAATACTGGCCCAGACATGTCTTGGTGGGCCTTGTTGAGTCACAGAGTTGAACAATCCCCAGGGTGTGGGGCTTGCACAACTGTCTCTTATTGAATTGTAAATCTCCTGCAGGTCAATGATTGTTTAATGCCTGTCTGGGTGTGGGTCACTTTGTTGCCACTGGAGAACTAGCAGACTCCCAGACTTGCAACATATTTCAATAACAACCATATAACAAAATCTCATAACTTCATACAGACTAATATATATATTTTGACAACAATGAGTTTCAGCAGATCATGACCTTTCATACGATACCTTACAAGGCATGCTTTGTATGAAATATCACAACTATATACCAATGATGAATATAGGGGCTATAGGGTGCAACTTTGAGGTACAGTGCGTCACAGGGATACAATAAATGAAGTCAATATTATTGAGAAGATGTAGCAAAACTCAGAAGGGTATTTAGTACAACTCATCTCCCTCCATGAGGTAAATGAATAGCAGTGGCCAAAATACGAGATGAATTCATAAACTTGGGGGGTCATACCCTATGACTGGAGAACTGCTAATACAGTATCAATTTTTAAGAAAGGGGAAAAAGTGATCCAGGAAATTACAGGCCTGTTAGTTTTACTTCAGTTGTATGCAAGGTCATTGAATAAATTTTGAAAGAGGAAGTAGTTAAGGACATAGAGGTAAAAGGTAATTGGCATAAAATGGAACATGGTTTTACAAAAGGTAGATTGTGCCAGACAAACCTGATCTCTTTCTTTGAGAAGATAACTGATTTTTTAGACAAAAGAAATGCAGTAGATCTAATCTAGCTGGATTTCAGTAAGGTAATTCATGAAAAGTAAGTAAGTATAGTTCCACATGGGAAATTATTAATTAAATTGGAGAAGATGGGGATTAATATGAGAACTGAAAGGTGAATAAGGAACTGGTTAAAGGGGACACTACAAAGGGTAATACTGAACAGTGAACTGTCAGGCAGGAGGGAGGTTATTAATGGAGTTCCTTGGGGACTGGTCTTGGGACTAATCTTATTTAACATTTTCATTTAAGGCCTTGGCATAAAAAGTGGGTGTGTGCTAATAAAATTTGTGAATGAAACAAAGTGAGACGTATTGCCAATACAGAGGAAGACTGGAATGCAAGAAAATCTGAAGGGCCTTGAAAACTGGAGTAATAGAAATGGGATGAAATTTAATAATGCAGAGTAGAAGGTCATGCACTTAGGGACCAACAACATGAATTTTTGCTATAAGATGGGGACTTATCAGTTGGATGTGACAGAGGAGGAGAAAGACCTGGGTGTATAGGTTGATGACAGAATGACTATGAGCTGCCAATGTGATGTAGCCATGAAAAAGGCTAATGCAATCCTAGGATGCGTTAGGAGAGGTATTTCCAGGGGAGACAGGGAAGTTGTACAAGGCACTGATGAGGCCTTCTCTGGAATGCTGTGTGCAATTCTGGTGTCCCATGTTTAAGAAAGATGAATTCAAACTGGAACAGGTGCAGAGAAGGGCTGTGAGGATGATCAGAGTAATGGAAAACCTACCATACAAGAGGAAACTCAAGGAACTTGGCTTGGTTAGCCTAACCAAATGAAGTCTGAGGGGAGATATGATTGTTCTCTATAAATACATCAGAGGGATAAATACTAGGAAGGTAGAGGAATTATTTAAGTTAAGCACCAATGCTGACACAAGAACAAATGGATATCAACTGTCCATCAACAAGTTTAGGCTTGAAATTAGATGAAGGTTTCTAACCATCATAGGAGTGAAGTTTTGGAACAGCTTTCCAAGGGGAGCAGTAAGGGCATGATAAGTTTATGGAAGAGATCGTATGAGGAGATTGCCTACATTAGCATGTGTCCCATCTACAACTGCTTGTAGCAAATATCCTCAATGGCCAGAGATGGGGCAGTAGAGGAGGAAGCTCTGAGTTACTACAGAGAATTCTTTCCCAGGTGTCTGGCTGGTGAGTCTTGCTAACATGTTCAGGGTCCACCCGATCACCATATATGGGGTCAGGAAGGAATTTTCCCCCAGGTCAGATTGGCAGAGACCCGGGGAGGGGAGGGAGGGGCGGTATCTCTTTCTTCTGCAGCCTGGGGCATGGGTCACTTGCACATTTAAACTAGTATAAATGGTGTATTCTCTGTAACTTGCAGTCTTTAAGACATGATTTGAGGACTTCAGAAACTCAGCCAGAAGTTATGGGTCTATTATAGGAGAGCGTGGGTGAGGTTCTTTGACCTGCCATGTGCAGGAAGTCAGACTAGACTATCACAATGGTCCCTTCTGGCCTTAAAGTCTCTGAGATTCATTTTAATGGAGTGCTATGAGACAACCTCAGTGCCTCACAAAACTGAATTAAAGAACAAAGGGTCAAATTCTTCCCTCAGTAAAACCCATGTAACACAGTAAAAGTCACTGTTGGATTGGTGTTATCATGTGCAGGATTTGTCCACAGTCTAAAATACTGCTATCGTAGTCTGGGCTTCACAAATTTGTAATTACATATTTTTAATTCAAGAATTATAAGGAGCAGAATACCGAAAAGTAGCTGCATTTGTTACATGTGAACACATCTGCCAAATAAGCTTTTGTCCTCGATGCCATTCTCAAGGTCAGAATGAATAGAATCTGTAGTGACCTAGAAGAGGCTACTACAGCTGTCATTTGAGGATGATGCATTCTGTTATGACAAGATTTGTGGCTGGGGTTTTCAAAGGAGCCTGAGGGAGTTAAGCATCCAAATCCCATTCAATGAGATTTGGGCACCCAGCCTAAAGGCATAAGGGACGACAAATTCAAAGGTTTGATATATACTCTGTCTTTTGTGAGCAGAAATGCCCTTTTGTTTGTGAAGTTACACATTTTGCCTGCAGAAATGCAAGTTTACACAGACATGACAGGTATATATGGCTTTTTGTGAGTAGACCCCATTATCTCTTTTAAAGAAAAAAATGCCCAAAATGTCCTGCCTAAGTGCTAACAAAAACCCCACCTTTGATCAGGTTATAAATGTTTGGTGCAAATTCAGTATTGCTGCATGTATTTGGCTGAATCTCTGATGTCCTGTGGAGTCCTCATGTATCTTTTGTACTTCAGGAACTTTTATCTTTTAGAAATGCTTATCAGCTCTAGAAATAACTCTGTTCTTTCACCTAGCAATGGCAACTTCCCTCCCCTGTTTTTAACTTTTCCTTTTGTTTTTGTGTTTAATTGAATTACATTTCTGACTCATGCTGAGTGTGGTATACTATGGTTCTCGCATTTGTTGTTATCAATGAATAGAGATAGGCCTCAGCCAAATCTCTATGTCTGAACCATCTTGAATTTTGGGTGGAGTTGAAATTTCAATCTGAATTTTTCACTTTGGATCCATCTCCACCAATAACCCTTAATTGTCTTAGAGAGTTGGAGTGAGTCTCCTTTATACAGGAAGACTCTAAATCTAAACACTAAAAATAACCTTTCAAATTCCATAACTGAGCTAGTTCTGAGAGTTGTCTCCCACAAAGTACATAAAATACTATTGAATTGACCTCAGCTCCACAATTTATTTTACTGAATTTTCTTACAGCTGTAATCCCACTATATGTGCATTTTTAGAATCGCTTTTTGTAAGCAGAATAGCTGGGAGAAGGGCTAGTCTAGTAGTGTCACCAGTATATAAGAATGGCCACTGGGGCAGACCAATGGTCTGTCTATCCCAGCATCCTATCTTCTAACAATGGCCAGTACCAGCTGCTTAAAAGAGGGAATGAACAGAACAGGGCAAGTACCAAGTGATCCATCCCCTGTTGTCCAGTATCAGTTTATGGCAGTCAGACCTAGGGACACCCAGAACATGGGGCTGCATGGCTAACCATCTTGGCTAATAGCCGTTGATGGACCTATCCTCCAGGAACTTATCTAATTTGTTTTTTGACCCCAGTTATACATTTGGCCTGCACAACCTCCCCAAGCAACGTATCCCACAGGTTAACTGTGCACTGTGTGAAGAACTACTTTCTTACATTTGTTTTAATCCTGTTACCTATTAATTTCATCAGGTGACCTCTGGTTATTGTGATATGTGAAAGGGTAAATAATGCTTCCTTATTCACTTTCTCTGCATCATTCATGATTTTATGATATCCCCCTTAGTTGTCTCTCTTAAGTTGGACATCCCAGTCTTTTAAATTTCTCCTCACATGGAAGCTGTTCCATATCCTTAATAATTTTTATTGCCCTCCTCTGCACCTTTTCCAATTCTAATACATCTTTATTTGAGATGGTGTGACCAGAACTGCATGCAGTATTCAAGGTGTGGGCATGCCATATACTTACCATAGTGACCCTATGATATTTTCTTTCTGATTATCTATCTCTTTCCTAATGGTTCCTAATGTTGTTAGCTTTTTTGAATGTTGCTGCATGCTGAGCAGATTTTTTTCAGAGAACTATCCATGATGTCACAAAGATTTCTTTGTTGAGTGCTAACAGCTAATTTAGACCCCAGTACAGTTGGGTTTAATTTTTTTTCCAATGTGCATTACTTTGTACTTATTAACTTTGCATTTCTTCTACCATTTTGTTGCTCTGTCACCCAGTTTAGTGAGATCCCTTTATAACACTTCACAGTGTGCTTTGGCCTTAACTGTTTTGAGTAATTTTGTATTATCTGCAAACTGTCACCTCACTGCTTACCCCTTTTCCAGATAATTTATGAATATGTTGAAGAGCACTGGTCCCAGTACAGATTCTTGGGCGACTCTGCTATTTACCACTTTCCATTGTGAAAACTGACCATTTATTCCTACCCTTTGTTTTCTATCTTTTAACCAGTTTCTGATCCACGAGAGGACCTTCCCTCTTATCCTATGAATACCTATTTTGCTTAAGAGCCTTTTGTGTAGGACCTTGTGACAGTCTTTCTGAAAGTCCAAGTACACTATATCAACATACTTGTTGACACCCTCACAGAACTCTAATAGATTGGTGAGGCATGATTTCCCTTTATAAAAGCTGTATTGAACTTCTTCAACAAATTGTGTTCATCTATGTGTCTGATAATTCTGTTATTTACTATAGTTTCAACCAATTTTTCTGTCTGGTACTAACATTAAGCTTATCAGCCTATAATTGCCAAGATCTCCCCTGGAGCCTTTTTAAAAAATTGGTGTTGCATTAGCTACCCTCCAGTCATCTGGTACAGGGGCTGATTTAAGTGATATCTTACATACCGTAATGAGTAGTTCTGAAGGAATTCAAATATGAAATTGCAGAACTCTTGGGTCAATACCGTCTGGTCCTGTTGACTTATTACTGTTTATCAATTTGTTCCAAAACCTCCTCTATTGACACCACAATTTGAGACAGTTCCTCAGATTTTTCACATAAAAATGGCTCAGATGTGGGAATCTCCCTCATATCCTCTGCAATGAAGACCAATGCAAAGAATTCATATAGCTTCTCTGCAATGGCCTTTTCTTCCTTTAGTATTCCATTAGAACCTTGATTGCCCAGTGACCCCACTGATTGTTTGGAGGCTTCCTGCTTCTGATGTACTTCAAAAAAATTGGTAGTTTTTGTGCCTTTTGCTAGTTGCTCTTCAAATTTAGGCCTGCCTAAATATACTTTTACACTTGACTTACCCGAGTTTATGCTCCTTTATTTTTCCTCAGTTGGGTCTGACTTCCAGTTTTTAAAGGATGCCTGTAGCGAAGAGGCGTGGCCACCCTTGGAGACTGGCAGTGCGAGGCAGCCAGATGCCCCCTGGTGGGAAGAACCTGGAAGGCCACGCTTTCCGTGCCAGAAGCAGAAGGGCGGGACAGGAAAAGGAAGTATAAAAGGTGGGCCTGTAACTGAGTTGGGAAGCAGCTGCCAAGGGAGACAGATGTGTTCTTCCCACTGGGGATGCAGAGCCTGCAGAAGACTTTTGTTGTCCCAAAGAGGGTCCAGAGATACCCACACAACCAGACACGCTGGATGCTGAAGAGTTGTTGGGACTGCCACTTGCAGTGTTCCCTGGGGAGACAGAAGATGATCCTTGGACGGTGCACCCGAGGGGGAGTATAGGAAGCAGGCTAGGAGAACCAGACTACCGTCTGGCTGTGTCACCACCAGAGACTTGGTCAGTGTGTTGCGAGTGGATTCTCCGCTGACCCAGTAGCAGACCACTCTGCTGCTGTTCGGGCCCTGGGCTGGGACATGGTGGAGTTGGGCAGGCCCATGTCCACCCTGCCACCCTTCCCCTGGGGTGGCAGTACTCCTCCCTCCCCCCCTTAGGTCAGGAGACCTGTGCTTGCTGGGGCACTCACCTCTTGCTGGAGCCCCCTAAACTGTGTTGGGGCACTCACCTCTTGCTGGAGTCCCTAGACTGTGTTGGGGTGCTCACCCCTGCCTGAAGGCCAGGATCCTAGACCCTTATCTGCTCTACCCTGCTTGAGGATTGGAGTTCTAGACTGCTTGGTGCCACGCCCTGCCTAAGGGCATGGGCCTGCGAACTGGTCACTGCCTGAAGGTTTGAGCCCTAGAGACAGCTAATTTCCCCCTGTACAGACTGTTGTTCCAGGTGCGTGACAGCGAAGAGGTGTGGCCATCTTCAGAGATTGGCAGTGAGAGGCAGCCACATAAGCCTACACCCCGACAATGCCTTTGTGCTTCTAACCTCCTCTTTTATTCTGCTGGTAAACCATGGTGGCATTTTTTTTTGGTTGACTTACTGTGGGTTATTTTTATTTATTTATTTTTTAATTTGTGTTATACATTTAGTTTGAGCCTCTGTTATTGTGTTTTAAAATAGTTTCCATGCATATTTTGGGCATTTCACATAGCTACATTGTTTTATCATCCATAATACTAACTGTATAATCAGCATTGCTGAAGTATGCTTCCAAGGAACATGTTGTGAGATGGACATAGATATTATATGTTGTCTTTAATAACTAAATGTTAGGTTACTTAGTAACTAAATATTTCCTTCTTTGTTCTTGAAAGTAGAACATAGTAATACTGTCTGCTATAATGTTATTCTTATTCCCGTTCTCCACAGAACTCATGACAAATGTCCTTAGAATATCTGAGAGACTTCAGAGAATTTATAGTTGGAGATATTGGACATACAATAGAGGGTCAAATTTTGAAATAATGTCCTTCATTTGTTTGTGTGCTGCTCCAAAATTCTGCACTCGCATGTCTATTTTGTGTATGATCTTAATGGTGTGCAACAGTACATCCCCAGTACTCACATATTTAGCACAAGTCAAGTACAAATAGGGTTTATATATGCATTATTTGCACAAACAAATGATAGCCTGTAAACAGAACTTCATGCTGAATGAATGCTTATACAGTTGAGCCTGCGTAGGGGACGCTGGTTTCAAATCCCTTCCAAAATTTAGCTCAAGACCTGTATGTTGATGACATGTGTTGAAGTTGGGACCAGCTTCTGTTAATCTTTTTGTGGCTGAGATCAAAAAATTATTTCCCCCTTTTGGCTTTGTATCAAACTTATCTATGTCAAACTTGAACAAATGCCATATTTTTCCTATTTCTTTTAATGGTTATTTAAGGCTCCAGTTTCCACCACCTAGTATGTAGATTTAGGAAGGGTTTACTCATACAAATTACATATATTTTTGTACCCTTCTCACCAGCCCTCCTATGTTGTTTGTTGTCTTAGCACACTGCTGACCTCAAAATTCAAGTCAGGACCCTCATAATCTAAGGGCATTTGTTCTAACTGGTGAGCTTAAAAGGAGCCTCCTTTCATACCCCTCAACACCAATTAAGCTCAGAGCTGTGCTAACCTTGTTTGAGCAGGAAATCTCTCTTGGAATATTTGATAAAAGACTTTACTTTTTTTGTAAGTTGGGAAGAACAACTTTTACAAGGCCCCAAGGCTTAATAACAGCAAAGCTGACCTCGGGTTCTGTGCTATTTGGGTTCTTATACTTTACCCATTGCTGTGGTGTCGAGTTCTTCCCTCCTTTCTCTCTTGTCCACTCCCCAGGGGGAAAAATGGGATGTGTATTAAATATAGTAATAATTAATGTAGGGTGTGATGTATGTTTATATTAGCAAAAGCAAGGTTTAAGAAGTACACGGTACACTTGTAACAGAAGGTAGTGAGGTTTGTGATGCTTCTCATGTCTCAAGGGAGTTCATTCCACAGTCTTTGACTGGCCCCCAAGAATGCTGGGCCTGCACAGAAAAGCTCTACTTTTGTAATAGGCACTGGTTGTTCTATCATACAGGAGGAATAGATTTCTTGATGGTGATAGCAGACTAAGAGCCCTGGGCAACCTTTTAGGAACCTCATCCCTATATTCTTAAATCCTTTGGAGGTAAGGATTAAGATCTTGAACTGGACATGATATTCTATGGAAAGTCAATGTAGCAAGTGAAGGACATGTCTGATGTGCCTGCCAAAGCTTATATTGCTGCATTTTGCATTTCTACAGCACCACAACTATGAGAACATAAACAGGAAAACTCAAGTCAGTCACAACAGTATTTTCAGATAGCAATCCCTAATGCAATCAGCTATGCATAACAGAGGGATCTTTCTCAAAAACCCACTTCAAGAAATTAACCAGATAATTTCCAAATAGAAAGCCAGGTGAAGATACATAAAGAAAATCCTGCTTGCATATTGCACCCTGCTTGCATACTGCATCATTCATGGGTCATTTTTTTAGGGCTGTCAAACACTTAAAAAAATTAACTGTGATTAATCTCTGTTTAATCGCACTGTTACATTTTTTCTACATTTTCAAATATATTGATTTCTGCATTTAGAAATCAATATATTCAAATATATTGAATTCTGCATTGATTTCAATTACAATGCAGAATACAAAATATAGAAAGCTCCATCTATATTTTATTACAAATATTTGCACCATAAAGTGCAATCATAAAGTGCATGAAGGGGCATATGAATGTTTAGCATATCTGGCACGTAAATACCGTGCAATGCCGGCTGTAAAAGTGCCATGTGAATACCTGTTCTCACTTTCAGGGGACATTGTAAATAAGAAGTGGGCAGCATTATCTCTCGTAAATGTAAGCAAAATTGTTTGTCTGAGCAATTGGATGAACAAGAGGTGGGACTGCACGGACTTGTAGGCTCTAAAGTTTTGCATTGTTTTGTTTTTGAGTGCAGTTATGTCAAAAATAATTCTACATTTGTAAGTTGCACTTGCATAATAGATTGCACTTCAGTACTTGTATGAGGTGAATTCAAAATTTTTTTCATCTTTTTTTACAGTACAGATATTTGTAATCAAAAATAATAAAGTGAGCCCTGTACACTTTGTATTCTGTGTTGTAATTGAAATCAATATATTTGAAAATGTAGAAAAACTTCCACAAATATTTCAATTGGTATTCTGTTATTGTTTAACAGTGGGATTAAAACTGCGATTAATCGCCATTAATTTTTGTAATCCTGTTTTGAGTTAATTGCTTGAGTTAACTGCAATTAATTGACAGCTCTGGTTAGTTTGTATTCTAGGTTGTAAAATGCTCAGAGCAGGAATTAGTGCTTCCTATATGTGCTCCTAGCTCCCAGCACATTTTGGATGCTAGCACAAAATACATATATGATGAACACTACAACTGAATATGAAACTCCAGTGGAAAAAATGTAAACTTTCCCCTTTGAAACCAAACCCATTCTTCAGATTCATATAGCAATGGGAGCTGAGACTGAGGGAGAGTAATGGGCACAGAGTTATAACTACCTAGCAAATGGGGTGTTTGGTTTTTTTCTCTCCCCCCCCCCGAAGGATAGAATAATAAGAAAACAAGCTGAAGAAGCACAGATGGGAGACCTTACACACTGTAAATTGGTCAGGTGAATCACTGAGATTTAATGCAGAAGAGAAAAGGAGCTGGAGACTGTAATATGGACTCAGATATCATCTTTGCTTGGCCCTTCTGAGCATTTCTCTGCAGTAGGAAAATAGAGGTATTTATAGCATTTCCACTTACCTCCAAAAGGTTTGTTTGTGGGTTTGTTTCTTTTTTAAAAATATTTTGGCATAAATTTTTTAAATGGAACCTGGAACATTTTGCAGAGCCATATCTTCTTCCTCACCTATGGCGCTTAATATGATAATGTTGGAATGCTGGAAAGAGACTTTGAACTGTTCTATTAGCAAGTCGTATAGCTCACTTATTGTAGTAATGGAAATTATTCTTGAAATGCACTCCACAGCACAGTATAAATGACTATGTGAGACTGAGTTAATCAGCTGTCTTTGTTAAATGTTTTTCCATGTGTGGGAGACCTTGGCAGTGAATGCACCTTCCCCTGATTTGCAGCTACTGTCATCATTGCTATATGTGATTGATATGTCTGCCTTCACAGATTTGCAACCTGACACTGACACTAATAAACAGCTTAAAAACACTGATAATTTCCAAAGGGACTCACAAAATGAGGAGTTTTGGGGGCCATTTTTAACTTGCAGTTTTGTGTCCTAGTAAAGGTGAGACAGGTTTGGCACCCTCACTTTTATTTTGGCACATGAGTACTTGAGGACAGGTTTGCACTGGGTTAACTGCAACCCCCCCAGCGTATTAAGCCAATAATGTAAAATGTTCTGCAGGAGGAGGATCTAATTACAACATTCCTAGTAGGTAGTTACAGAACTTCAGGTAGCTATGGATTTCAGGGCCTGGGCCCAAGTCTAGCCCTATCGTAACTCTATTGCCTTTAGTGGAATTATGCCAGGGACATTTGCTAAATTGTAAAAATAAATTAATGAATCAATGGAACTAAACAGAGGAAGCAATAATTTTTCCTATGATTCTAGCTGGGTCTCACAAAAGTGGAGGAGGCCTGTATCTCAACTTTCCATCTTAGCAGTTTAACTACGTGGTTTAAAAATATCTATATATTTAAGATCACTTGTGGCTAGGGATAATTTTCAGTGCCTGTGTATAAAAATTCTCAGTTAAAATACTGTGTACACATTGCCCAGTCTTTTCTATAACTACTTTTCACTGCTTTTTTCACTCACTTGTTGGGAGCTTTCAGAATAACCTGGGCCTGTCTCGACTAATGCATATGTACTGTAATACGAGTGTGTTATGCATTTACAGTGAGTCATCCCTAAGAACTTTCCGTGTATTGCTTTTCATAGAATCGTAGAAGATTAGGGTTGGAAGAGATCTCAGGAGGTCTAGTCCAACCCCCTGCTCAAAGCAGGACCAACCTCAACTAAATCCGCCTAGGATGGGGAATTACAGCAAATACCTTTTAAATGGTTGTATAGAGAAGTGTCAAATTTGAAAGATGCCTGTTGTAACTCTATATATTCTTTAGTACACTATATGGATGAATACCATATGCATTAACTGCCTGTATGTGTATAGTATAGACAGGTGTGAAGCTATACCTGTGGTGTTCAGCTATCTGTATAAGTGCATATGTATAAATGCAGGAATGCAATGTTTGAGTTTCTTTTTTGGACTGTCAATTATCTGAGACGAGTGCAATTAGATGTGCAGCTTGCTGAAACTTTTTGCCCTGTTGCCTTTTGGGCTTGACAATATTTTACAATCACACACCTTAATTCAGAAAAGTATCCCATCAGCTGTGTTTCAGCACATTTAGGGTTAAAAGGCTTTGAATCAGTAATATTTATATTTTGACCCTGTTAAGGGCTTAAACTCTTGTGGTAACACAAGTAATTGGACTTCGTGCTTGGCAAATGCATGACTAGTGCTAGAATTCTCAATCCAGGAGGTGAAGCATCTTCAAAGCACAGTTGAAGTAATCCATTATGTGCCTCTGCTGTGGCTGGAAGAACACAGGGCTACATTTGTCATTTTGTCAAAATGTGCATGGAATGCCACTAGGAGTGCTAGTGAGAATTTGGGCTGCCATTTTGTTAAGATATCATATTGATGCCATTCATCTGTAAGTTTCATTTTCAGCAGACCAGGATGGTGGTATTTATCTGTCATATTCCATTGCTTGACCTAGATACTAGTTTTGGCTGAAGGTCAAGCAAGATGCTGGTAGACAGAGTGAGCTCCTGTTACTGAGGGCTTGTCACTGATGTTCACAAACCGGGGATGATTTTGAGACCACACTTGTTTCTGGATTTTCAGATAACAGTAGAAGTTAGACTTGCTTTTTTCTTCCATCTGTGTTTGGCTGGAATTTTGAGAACTTTTGATTTCAGACCTCTACACAGTCATCATTGCATTTGTGATCTGTAGATTACATTACTGTGTGTTGTAGAGCAAGCAACTTCTTAAGATCCTTCGTAAGTTTCAGAAAATGCAGAACATAACGGTTCACCCTGAATGGTTAGTTGTGGGGAGCACATTGGCAGAAGTGTCTAAGGGGGCTGTAGTTTATTTCTAGGTGCAGTTCCAAGTATTGATTTTAATTGGCCCTTAGAGCTTTATTAGAATTGATAAATACACACTCACACTTGGGACCAGAAGAGCTCAGATCCCATTTAGGCACAAGGGCCACGTTGACAGATGCTCAAAAGAACTCAGTGTGATGTGGGGTGCTGATCTCATTTGAAAATCTGGCCCTAATGGTTTGTCCCCAAGTAACCTTAGAAGCAAACTCTGTTCCATCACAACAGTTGAGATCAGTAAGAGGTGCTTTGCTAACCGTTTCCATATCTTAATTCTGGGGTCTGGGTGCAGGGCATTTTTGATGAGGGGCCTTTGACTCAGAAATGTACTTTCCTTGTTTGCCTGCCAAAGCCTGAGTTTGTTGACCTTCTGGGTACAGTATAATGTCATCTTTTTGTTCAGGATTTTCCCTAAGGAGGTTGATGTTAGAAAAGAGCTTAATTCACTCTGCCTTGGAAAAGTTCATGTCACAAATTGGTCAATATATATACATATTACTCATGGGGGAATTCTGCACCAAAAAATTAAGTATTCTACAAAAAATTCTGCACACTAAAATTTTATTTTCTCAAAATAACACAATCACATCAGTTTCAATTATTTTTGGTCATTTATTTCAAAATACTTGTCATGAAGTATGTCTGTAATAATACAGACAACAAAAAAGATTCAGGAAATGTTTTTTGACAAATAGATTCCTTACTAGGCATATTAATACAGATCGGAGTAATAATTCATTTAAACTACAATACAGAACCATATTTCCTGCACCCCACAGAAGCAGTGCAAAGGCTTGGGAGTCAGAGGTAACAGAGGAGCTGAGGGAGAGTATGGAACAAGTGTTGGGGGGGGGCAGGGAGCGATTGTTAGGGAGCTTCCCCCCATACAGAACCTGCCTGACCCCTAGCCTCTCCTGTTGAGTCAGGCACATCTGTCCCTGTCCCCATGTGTCCTTGCACCCCCTGCCCACATGTCCCTCCACCCCCACTCAGATACGCACTCCCCCATCACCATGTGGTCCTGCACCTCCCTCCCTCCTGTGGCCCTATGCTTCCACTCCCATTCAGCCCCTGCCCCAGTCTGTCCTCCCTCACTAGCCCTTATGAGCCCCTGTCTGACCCCCATAGCACTCCATGCTGTCTGTCTCCCCATAGTCTTGTCTCCTGACCTGACAGGTGCTATGAAGGCAGGCTCTTCCTCTTCACTTGCTGGCTGGGAGCTGCTGAGCAAAAGGTGGAATTGCAGCAACATTTCAGCAGAAGCTTTTTTCTGCACAAAAAATTAAAAATATGCACAGCTCATTAATTATGCATGTGCAGTAGCACAGAACTCCCCCAGGAGTAAAAGGTGAATGTATTTAATTAAATACATCAGCAAATAAAATATAGTAGTATTTTTAACTAGGACTATCAAGCAATTAAAAAAATTGTGATTAATCACGCAACTAATTGTGCTGTTAAATAGAATACCATTTATTTAAATATTTTTGGATATTCTACACTTTCAAATATATTGATTTCAGTTACAACACAGAATACAAAGTGTACAGTACTAATTTTATTACAAATATTTGCATTGTAAACATTTTTCAATTCACCTAATACAAGTCCTGTAGTGCAATCTCTTTATAATGAAAGTTGAACTTAAAAATGTAGAATTATGTACAAAATAACTGCACTCAAACAATGTAAAACTTTAGAGCCTACAAATCCACTGTCCTACTTCTTGTTCAGCCAATTGCTCGAACAAGTTTGTTTACATTTGTAGGCGATAATGCTTCCAGCTTCTTGTTTACAATGTCACCTGAAAGTGACAACAGGTGTTTGCATGGCACTGTTGTAGCCAGCGTCGCAAGACATTTGCGTGCCAGATGCACTAAAGATTCACGTCCCTTTTATGCTTCAACCACCGTTCCAGAGGATATGCATCCATGCTGATAACAGGTTCTGCTCGATAATGATCCAAAGCAGTGCAGACCAATGTATGTTCATTTTCATTACCAAGTCAGATGCCACCAGCAGAAGGTTGATTTTCTTTGGTGGTTCAGGTTCTGTAGTTTCCACAGCGGAGTGTTGTTCTTTTAACTCTTCTGAAAGCATGATCCACGCCTCCTCCCTCTCAGATTTTGGATGGCACTTCAGATTCTTAAACCTTGGGTCGAGTGCTGTAGCTATCTTTAGAAATCTTACATTAGTACCTTTTGTGTTTTTGTCAAATCTGCAGTGAAAGTGTGTTCTTAAAATGAACATGTGCTGGGTTATCATCTGAGACTGCTATAACATGAATTATATGGCAGAATGTGGGTAAAACAGGGCAGGAGACATGCAATTCTCCCCCAAAGGAGTTCAGTCAGAAATTTAATTAACACTTTTTTTTTTTTAAACAAGTGTCATCAGCATGGAAACATGTCCTCTGGAATGGTCGCCAAAGCATAAAGGGGGCATACAAATGTTTAGCCTATCTGGCACATAAATATCTTGCAATGCCACCTACAAAAGTGTTATGCGAATGCACCTGTTCTCACTTTCAGGTGACAATAAATAATAAGCGGGCAATATTATCTCTCAAATGTAAACAAACTTGTTTCTCTTAGCAATTGGTTGAACAAGAAGTAGGACTGAGTGGACTTGTAGGTGCTAAAGTTTTACCTTTTTTGTTTGTGCGCAGTTATGTAACACTCTACATTTGCAAGTTGCACTTTAACAGATTGTGCTACAATTCTTGTGTAAGGTGACATGAAAATACTATTTGGTTATTCTTACAGTGAAAATATTTTTAAAATTGAGCACTGTACACTGTCTTGTGTTAATTGAAATCAATATTTGAAAATGTAGAAAAATAGAATACCAATTGAAATGTGTTAAATATTTTTAACAGTGATTAAAAGTGTAATCACAATTTTTAAAAATCACAATATTTGATTTACTTGTGAGTTCACTGTGATTGACAGGCCTATTTAACTAATTGGTAAACGTATCCCATTATTTGAAAAAGTGATCTCTTGTCGACAATAGATGGAGGGTATTGAATCTCAATGACTATTTTTCAACCTTTTGTGTTTTAAATGTATTTCTATTCATATTCTGTACAGCTGAGGATGTCAACCTACTGTTTAAGAGTCTGAGACAAGTTATTCATAGAGACTAATGTCAGAAGGGACCATTATTGTCTAGTCCGACCTCCTGCTCAACGCAGGCCACAGAATCTCACCCACCCACTCCTGCAAAAAACCTCACCTATGTCTGAGCTGTTGAAGTCCTCTAATCATGGTTTAAAGACTTCAAGGAGCAGAGAATCCTCCAGACCTGTACCCCATGCTACAGAGGAAGGTGAAAAACCTCCAGGGCCTCTTCAAATCTGCCCTGGAGGAAAATTCCTTCCCGACCCCAGATATGGCGATCAGCTAAACCCTGAGCATATGGGCAAGATTCACCAGCCAGATACCCAGAAAAGAATTTTCTGTAGTAACTCAGATCCCACCCCATCTAACATCCCATCACAGGCCATTGGGTCTATTTATCATGAATATTTAAAGATCAATTCATTACCAAAATCATGTTATCCCGTCATACCATCTCCTCCATAAACTTAGAGTCTAATCTTAAAGCCAGATAGGTCTTTTGCCCCCACTGCTCCCCTTGGAAGGCTATTCTAAAATTTCACTCCTCCGATGGTTAGAAACCATTCTTTCTAATTTCAAGTCTAAACTTCCCAGTGACCAGTTTATATCCATTTGTTCTTGTGTCCACATTGGTACTGAGCTTAATTCCTAAATGTACTAAATACATGCAATTTTGTTCTACTTTTCGTTAGACTCTGAGGAGATGAGCAACCGATTATTGTCTAACTGAGCAATTACATAAATTAGGTTTCATTGTGTACTTTATATTTCCATACAGGATAACTAGGTCCCCTTCTTGGTCTGTGTGTGACACACAATTACCTGGCTACTTTGTGTGAGTAATTACTGCGCTTAACTCTCCATCAGTCATGACTCTACTGGTTACTTGATTTCTGGGTGCAAGTAAAGGAATTTAATGCACAAATAAGACACACAATTATATACACAGTTGCATGTATATATTTCTAGAAATTGGTTCCATAATGACCAATTACAAAAGTGTGCTATTCTAAAAACCAAGCTATGGTTGAGATTTTGATGAATGGTAGCCTAAAATTAGGCTGGAAACCAACATTTAGGTACCTTAAGTAGCCTGACTTTCATAAGGGCCGAGCACCCATCGGCTCCTATTAAATCAGTCCATTGTTTGTGCCTCCATAGGAATTTGCTGCTCCTGGTTTTTTTTGTTTTGTTTTGTTTTTTGTTTTTTTTTAAAGCAGGATGTATGGCTTCTGCATTCACTGACAAGACATGAAGGGACTTGTTTGACCTTGACAGCTGATGGTGCAAGAAAAGACATTGCAGTATCTCCTTTGTCTACTTTTTCTTCCCACTAATGTAGATAAAAACATGATCTGTCATGGATGTCATAAGTGTAACACATTTCTCTTTAAACATGACTATCATATCTTTTAATACCAAAGAGAGTTCTCAGCTAACCACTGTGTTATGAAAAGACTTATATGCTGCAGCACTGATCTCAAGAGAACAAACTGATTTTAAAAGCCACAACAAAAAATGTTGTTTGGTGCTTTCAGTACTTCAGGCATATTACAATGATCTCCAAGCCAGAGCCTTCCAAGGGCAATAGGTAGGGATGTGTGTAAGAGAGAGAAAGATCAACAATGATGCATTTGCATTTTACTTGCTGATAATAAAAACCATGTCACACCAATAAGGCTCTAGTCATGGAATGAGCTAGGTATATACTTAACTTTGCACACTGTGAGTAGTCTTACTTAAGCCTTTCTGGTACTTGTAATCACTTGTTTAGTGAGTACCAATAGTGTCCTCAGCACTGTACATGGAGGAAGACAACTCTGTATGATCAACTTCAGATTATTGAGGAAAAACTCCATGGGGAAAATGTATATTTAAGGAGGACTTTCAGGAGCAGAGGGAAATAGTGATGTGCTCCAAAAATATTAATAAGGGCCTTCCTCAATTTTCTGCTTTAATTGCCAATTCATGTAGCTATGGCTGAGTAAAAGCTTAACACTTTCTCCCCCAAATCCATTGATTCCATACTCTTTTTCCCTCTGCCACAAACGCCATGATGATTTGCACCTCTATCCCTCTCTGTCCACCATGATTCCCCTTCCCCAGAACTTCATGAAGGTTCTTCTAAGGTAGGGACCTCTGTCTCCTCACCGCAGCAGCAGCATTACAAGAAGGTGTATGCCTGGGTGCTCCAGTTGGCTGCAGAATTGGTGGGGAAGGTGGCTCTGCAGTCTCCAGCTGTGGAATGCTGGTGCCCTTTGGTCATGGGCTGGAGTGGGGGGAAATCAGCTGAGGAATGACAGGACTTTCACAGCTGTTGGTGTAAAGATCTGGAGGTGGGAGAAGCTCTCCTCTGATTTAAGGTGGGGGCTGGTGGGTGGGTTTCTCTTATATAATGGGGAAGCTGGGAACAAGGGGAATGAGATTTCACATTCCCTCTCAGTAGAAGCTATTCATACACCAGTATGGGGATGGTCAGGCAAGTAGTAGCAGGAAGGGAGGTGAATGGCTGAACTTGTACTCAGTGTGACTGAACTATGAGTAACTATGTGCATGAGTGGAATATACACATCTGTTTCCCAGCTCATTCTATATGCACGGTGACCTCTCCTTTGAGGAAGAATTTGAATTATTAAATGAGTACCTATTAACATTCCCCATGGTGCAGTTTTTGGAAAAATCTCTAATGTTCTGCAGAAATGCTCAGAGCTCTACAAGTAGCAAGAACCACACCAGCGGAAAAAAGTTATTTTTCAGTTAAATTATCTGTGCAATCAGCTTGAAAACTTTCCTAGCCAGAAACTTTCCTAATGCTAAACATCTAGTCATCAGAACCAATTGAATACTAACAATGCCAGACAGACAGAATGCATCTCAACAATGGGTGCAGTTCTGCCTCATTAACAATTACACCAGGAGAAGTGACATGTCTAATCGTTACTGTGACAGTATTTTTAAAAAAGTACCTACATTTTCCAGACCAAGAACATTTTACTTTGAACGTTAAAGTGGGATTTTTATTCTCCCTTATTAATGTGGTTTTCCATGTTGCAATTTTTCTGGAATAGAAATGAAAGTTTTGAAAAATGGAGACAGTGGAGTGGGGTGGTGAACACAAGCTTCCATTGTTTCCCATGTTTGTCATCATTGTCCTGATTATGCTAATGAACTAATGCGTATGCATTGGAAGAGTCATGGATCCAGGATGCAGTGGTCAGACATCTTGTAGACACAGAGAGCAAGGGAGTTCCCTCGGGAAGAACTTTAAACAGTGGGTTTTTTTTGCTGTATGTGATGGCAATAGATGCAGGTTCCTTGAGTGGAGTCCAGAAAGCAACTTTACTGCTAACTATAGCTGTGGGGGAAGCTCTAGATCTTTTTAAGAGCTTCCTGCCCTCTCCTGAGGGCTGTGAAGATTTTGATAAGGTCTTAGCACAATCTGAGACTCATTGCATTCCTAGAAAGATTGAAACTTAGGAAAGATTCCTTTCCCACACAAGAGTGCAAAAGGAATATGAAGGCATTAGGGATTACATCAGACTTGCAGCGTAAGAGCCAGTCTTGCAACTTTGGGCCCCTAAGAGATTCCTTGATTACAGGTAGGCTGTAATGATGCAAAGGTACAGGAGCATCTACTGAGAGATTGCAACTTGACTTTGGAAAAATCCATAAACATCTGCAAAGCAGGAGAAATGCAAGGTTTTAAGCAAAGAGCGTATTAGGGTCACTGTGCAGGTGGTCACTTCACAGTAGGACAAGGAGGAAATGCATACAAAAAAAGCAATAAACTGACAAATTTAGAAAAGCTGGACAAGCACAAATCAATAGGGCTGAATGCGTTGCATACGAGGGTGCTAAAGGAGTAGGCGGATGTAATTGCAGAGCCATTAGCCATTATCTTTGAAAACTCATGGCAATTAGGGGTGCTCCCGGATGACTGGAAAAAGGCTAATGTAGTGCCCATCTTTAAAAAAGGGGAGGAGGATCCGGAGAACTACAGGCCAGTCAGCCTCACCTCAGTCTGTGGAAAAATCATGGAGCAGGTCCTTAAGGAATCAATTCTGAAGCACTTAGAGGAGAGGAAAGTGATCAGGAACAGTCAGCATGGATTCACCACGGGCAAGTCATGCCTGATTAACCTGATTGCCTTCTATGATGAGATAACTGGCTCTGTGGATGAGGGGAAAGCAGTGAATGTGTTATTCCTTGACTTTAGCAAAACTTTTGATATAGTTTCCCACAGTATTCTTGCCAGCAAGTTAAAGAAGTATGGGCTGGATGGACTATAAACGTGGATAGAAAGCTGGCTAGATTATTGGGCTCAATGGGTAGTGATCAATGGCTTCATGTCTAGGTGGCAGCTAGTATCAAGCGGAGTACCCCAAGGGTCGTCTTGGGGCCGGTTTTGTTCAATATCTTCATTAATGATCTGGAGGATGGCGTGGATTGTACCCTCAGCATGTTTGCAGATTACACTAAACTTGGAGGAGTGATAGTTACACTGTACGGTAGGGATAGGATACAGAGGGAACTAGACAAATTAGAGGATTGGGCCAAAAGAAATCTGATGAGGTTCAACAAGGACAAGTGAGGAGTCCTGCCCTTAGGACGGAAGAATCCCATGCACTGCTATAGACTAGGGACCGAGCGGCTAGGCAGCAGTTCTGCAGAAAAGGACCTGGGGGTTACAGTGGATGAGAAGCTGGATATGAGTCAGTGTGCCCTTGTTGCCAAGGCGGCTAATGGCATTTTGGGCTGTATAAGTAGGAGCATTGACAGCAGATCGAGGGACTTGATCATTCCCCTCTATTCGGCATTGGTGAGGCCTCAGCTGGAGTAATGTGTCCAGTTTTGGGCCCCACACTACAAGAAGGATGTGGAAAAATTGGAAAGAATCCAGCGGAGGGCAACAAAAATGATTAGGGGGCTGGAGCACATGACTGTGAGGAGAAGCCGAGGGAACTGGGATTATTTAACCTGCAGAAGAGACGAATGAGGGGGGATTTGATAGCTGCTTTCAACTACCTGAAAGGGGGTTCCAAAGAGGATGGCTCTAGACTGTTCTCAATGGTAGCAGATGACAGAACGAGGAGTAATGGTCTCAAGTTGCAGTGGGGGAGGTTTAGATTGGATATTAGGAAAAACTTTTTCACTAGGAGGGTGGAATGGGTTACCTAGAGAGGTGGTGGAATCTCCTTTCTTAGAGGTTTTAAAGGTCAGGCTTGACAAAATCGTGGCTGGAATGATTTAGTAGGGGATTGGTCCTGCTTTGAGCAGGGGGTTGGATTAGATGACGTCCTGACGTCCCTTCCAACCCTGATATTCTATGATAAAGGACAAAGGAAAGGCAAAAAAAAAAAATCACTCTATGGAAGGGCCAGCCCAAACAAATGTGTGGGAGTGTTGAACCAAACATGCTTGCAAACAGTGCCCAGCATTTGGACAAAAGTACAGTGTGTGTCATAAATACAACTATTTTGCTAACCAGTGCAGACAACAGAATGCCATGAATGCAACACCGGAATATGGCGATTGCTCTAGTGAGGAGGCAGTGTATGTTAATGCCATACAGCAACGTCTACCCATAGACAAGAACTAGTTTGTTACTTTTAATACTGATGGCTCACAAATCACATGTAAAGTAAATATGGATGCTGACACCACTGTAATTCTAGAAATGTGGTGAACTTTAAAATACAAGCCCATACTGGAGAAACAGGCGAATGTCCTGACAGTTTACAGATCTGTGGTGAGCAGATGTCCACTCAGTCTCACACATAAGAAAGAAAAGACTAAAAAACACCTTTGTTGTTGTTACACGAGATAGAACCCCTATTTTGGGCCTAGAATCCAATCAACAATTGGGACTGATATACAAGCAATTTGATGTAGAACACAACTTGTCACAAGGCATCAAAATTTAGTAGAGGAATATATGAATGTGTTCAAAGGCTTGGGAAAACTTCAGAGTATGCACACCCTGACATACATGCAGAGAGGAAGGTACCTGAGGCCATGAGAAGAGGACTTTGGCAAGAACTACAAGGTCTACTAGCCATGGAAGTAATAGAAAGTGTTGAGGAACATGCAGATTGGGTTCACTAACTGGTGATAGTGCAAAAATCCAGATTTCTTTTGTGCTTTTGTCTTGATCCCAAGGAATTAAATGCTAACATAAGAAATGAGTTATGTACTGACGAGACAAGAAATCTTGCGAAAGACAGTGGGTGCCAAATTTTTCATGGTTCTAGATTCATCTAATTTGAATTGTCATATCCGTTTGACTTCAGAGAACTTATAGCTCTGTACTCTTAACAGATATAGCTTCAAACGTTTACTTTTTAGAATTTGCTCTGCACCTGAAGTATTCCACAGAACTATGCAACACTTATTGAATGTGTCAAGGTGTAAATGGATGATATTCTCATCTGGGGCATTACAGAACAGGAACACAATGTGGGACTGGCCACAGTTCTGCAGATTTCCGGGGACACAGGATAAAGTTGAACAAAGAAAAGTGCCAGTTCTTAACAAAAGAATTTCTCTATTTGGGTAAATCGTGTCAGAAAGTGGTGTGAAGCCGGATCCAGCAAAAGTGCACACCATCCTTAGGATGGCAAACCCAAAACAGAAAAAAGACAAATGGTTTATTGGCATGGTTAATTGACTGAGCAAATTCATAGATAACATGGGTGATTAGAAATATGACAAAGCTATTATTTAAGGGTGTGGAATAGAACTGGATTAGAGAGCATGTACATGAATGCTCCCATGCTGCAATACAAAGATATTCACAGATGTTTCAAAGGAAGGATTAGATGCAGTGCAACTTCAAAAGAGAGGCTGTGCCTGGAGACCAGTAGCATATGTACTGAGAGATTTCACAAATACAGAATACAAATATTCACAGATTGAAAAGGAAACTCTAGGAACTGCAGGTGGCTTTGATGCTTTTCACAACTGGGTGCATGGAATCTCTTTTGTAATTAACACTGATCATAAACTGTTAATAACCATTTCAAAAAGGGACCTGAGGAAAACATCACCTAGAATTCAAAGACTACTAATGAAGCTTCTAAAATATGTCTGTAGCATCAAATTTGCTTCAGGAAATCTTTTAATCCATAGCAGATACCCTATACAGTATCTGGGATGAATCTCAGAGCTGAGGGTCTAAATATGGATATCTAGATATAGATATTCACATGAAGATGCAAACTATTCAGGAGCTGTTTTATCTCACATGTGGGCACAGTTTAAAAAGTGCTACAGTAAAGGGTGAGATGCTGCAGTCAGTGATTCATGCTCTATTCTGGATAGAAAAAACAATTAATGCCTAAACAGTATGTTCCCTTCAGGCATGAGAAGTCAATGGGTTGTGGCGTATTTCTCAAAAGAAGGTGCATTGTGATTCTATTTGACCTCAGAAAAAACATGCTAAGGGCCATTCACGAAGAACACTTGGGTATAGAGAAGTGCAAAAGAAGAGCACAGCAAGCACTCTATTGGTCATGCATGAATAATGACGCCACTGACATGATAAATACCTTTGCCACATGCCAGACCTATAGCCCAGCCATACCCAAAAAATCATTATTAAATACGGATCTGTCAGCTGGTGTTTTGGGATGCTGAGAGTAAATCCTTTTACCTTAGAGGATTATTGGACTATATTTGATGCATCCTCGAACTACCCAGAGGTAGAAATATTGACAGATGCTGCATGAAACCAGGTCATCTTGAAATTCAAAGCTACCCACCCCGCCCCCAGATTTGGGATTCCACAAGTAATGAGGACAAACAATGGACCTCAGATTGCTAATAGAGACTTCAATACTTTTGCAGATGAATATGGATTTGATCATCATATTTTCAGTCCTAGATATCTGCAAAGTAATGATCTTGCTGAACGTGGTAAACATTAAGAGACTGTAAATACATATTGTGGAAGACCTTCTCTTGTTGCATTGCTGAATTACAGACAAACACCTTTAGAATATGACAAGTCACCTGAGGAGCTTCTGCTACAAGGTCAGACATGAACTAAACATCCTCAGCTGAAGAGGATATAGGGTGCAGCTCATGAACAAATGCACAAATGGGTGCAGAAGTAAGGCATAAAGTCCCATTATGAGAAAACCATGGTGCACCTGAGGGAACTACACCCTCGAGAATCCGTTAAAATTTGTTGGGGCAATAAAGATGAGGTGCTTCATCTGGTTGCTCCAAGATCATATAGGGCCCTACCAAATTCACGGCCATGAACAATGTGTCACGGACTGTGAAATCTGGTCTTGTGTGTGCTTTTACACTATACTATACAGATTTCATGGGGGAGACCAGCATTTCTCAAACTGGGGGTCCTGACCCAAAAGGAAATTGCAGGGGGATCACAAGGTTATTTTAGGGTCATTGCAGTATTGTCACCCTTACTTCTGTGCTGCCTTCAGATCTGGGCAGCTAGAGAGCAGTGGCTGTTAGCCAGGCACCCAGCTCTGAAGGCAGTGCCCCGCCAGTGGCAAGAGTGGCAACACCATACCATGCCACCATTAGTTCTGCGCTGCTGTCTTCAGAACTGGGCAGCTGGAAAGCGGCAGCTACTGACTACCGTGAAGGGAAGCTCTACATGTAGAAATGTAATGAAGCTGCCTCTGGTGGGACACTACTGAGAGTATCAATTCAGGACAAATTGCTTAGAGCAGCCCAAGGCTGGGGGTCTTTTGCATACCAAACCAGAGAGGACTTCGGTTTTACCCTATTGGCTAACCAGAAGTCACACAAGCAATTCCCGTAGACACTCCAGTTTCCCAGTATCACCACCAGTGACACTTGTTATGGGGACAAATGGTTATGAAAATCAATACCCCAGTAAAAGAAAAAAGGTTCTCCTGATCCCAAAGGACCAAGCCCAAGACCCAGGTCAATATACAAGTCAGATCTTACCCACAAATCATGCTGTTGCCAATCCTTTAGAATCTAAAATCTAAAGGTTTATTCATAAAAAGAAATATAGATGAGAGCTAAAATTGGTTAAATGGAATCAATTACATACAGTAATGGCAAAGTTCTTGGTTCAGGCTTGTAGCAGTGATAGAATAAACTCCAGGTTCAAATCAAGTCTCTGGAGCACATCCACAGCTTGGATGGGTCATTCAGTCGTTTGCTACAAACTGAAGCTCTGAACAAAGTTCCTCCAGAGGTAAGAAGCAGGACTGAAGACAGAATGGAGATGATGCAGCTACCTTTTTAGTCCTTTTGCCAAATGGATTGTGCTTCCTTTGTTCCAAACAAAAGCTACCCATCACATGGCTTGGAAAAACCTTAGAGTTCTCTCCATAAGCATGTCCCTGCATACCTTGCTGAGTCACAAGGTGTATTTGCCTTCTCTCAATGGGTCAGTTGTATAGCTGATGGTCCTTAATGGGCCCTCAAGCAGGCTAGGTAGTGCTGATGCCAAATTGTCTGGGGTGTCACCCAGAAGCATAGCACAAGTTTGAAATACAGACAGCATAGAGCCAATACTTATAAATTTAAATACAAAAATGATACATGCATACAGACAGCATAACCATAACCAGCAAATCATAACCTCGTCATAGACACTTTTTTGACCTCTTTGTACAAGATTTGGTGCCACTACAGGACCTTGGTTGCAACCATGATCTATATGGTCACAGTTCATGTCAATATCACAAGTAGTAAAGATGGCAATACCATCCCATGCCATCCTTACTTTTTCACTGCTGCTGGCAACAGCTCTGCCTTCAGAGCTGGGCTCCTGGCCAGCAGCTGCTGCTCTCCATCTGCCCAGCTCTGAAGGCAGCGCTACTGCCAGCAGCAGCACAGAAGTAAAGTAAAGCAGTACCGCAATGCCCAATACAATAACCGTGTGACCCCCACAACTCCTTTATGGATCAAGACCCCTAAAATTTCAACACTGTGAAATTTCACATTTAAATAGTGAAATAATGACATTTACAATTTTTAAAACCCTATGACCATGAAATTGACCAAAATGGACCATAAATTTGGTAGGGCCCTACATATGAGATGAAAACAAAACAAGGATTTCTGTTGAGAAGGAAATGTAAACATCTCTTTATTGATGCCAGTGAAAAACATCTTAGATGAGTTACCTCCACATGGAGTACAGCAGTTACCAGTAAAAACACCTACACATTAAAGTGGGGACATCCCGGTAATAACACCAACACATACCAAAATGATACTGCCTGCTGTGATTGCAAGGGATCTGGACCTGTCAGACAAGATCCCATCCCAATGAGTCGAAAGAATAGTAAATATGGCAGGCGACCAGCTTGGCTTAATGGTGAAATCCTAGCGGATCTTAAACATAAAAAAGAAGCTTACAAGAAGTGGAAGGTTGGACATATGACCAGGGAAGAGTATAAAAATATTGCTCGGGCATGTAGGAATGTTATCAGGAGGGCCAAATCGCACCTGGAGCTGCAGCTAGCCAGAGATGTCAAGAGTAACAAGAAGGGTTTCTTCAGGTATGTTGGCAACAAGAAGAAAGCCAAGGAATGTGTGGGCCCCTTACTGAATGAGGGAGGCAACCTAGTGACAGAGGATGTGGAAAAAGCTAATGTACTCAATGCTTTTTTTGCCTCTGTTTTCACTAACAAGGTCAGCTCCCAGACTGCTGCGCTGGGCATCACAACATGGGGAAGAGATGGCCAGCCCTCTGTGGAGAAATAGGTGGTTAGGGACTATTTAGAAAAGCTGGACGTGCACAAGTCCATGGGGCCGGATGAGTTGCATCCGAGAGTGCTGAAGGATTTGGCGGCTGTGATTGCAGAGCCATTGGCCATTATCTTTGAAAACTCGTGGCAAACCGGGGAAGTCCCGGATGACTGGAAAAAGGCTAATGTAGTGCCAATCTTTAAAAAAGGGAAGAAGGATGATCCTGGGAACTACAGGCCAGTCAGCCTCACCTCAGTCCCTAGAAAAATCATGGAGCAGGTCCTCAAAGAATCAATCCTGAAGCACTTGCATGAGAGGAAAGTGATCAGGAACAGCCAGCATGGATTCACCAAGGGAAGGTCATGCCTGACTAATCTAATCGCCTTTTATGATGAGATTACTGGTTCTGTGGATGAAGGGAAAGCAGTGGATGTATTGTTTCTTGACTTTAGCAAAGCTTTTGACACGGTCTCCCACAGTATTCTTGTCAGCAAGTTAAGGAAGTATGGGCTGGATGAATGCACTATAAGGTGGATAGAAAGCTGGCTAGATTGTCGGGCTCAACGGGTAGTGATCAATGGCTCCATGTCTAGTTGGCAGCCGGTATCGAGTGGAGTGCCCCAAGGGTCGGTCCTGGGACCGGTTTTGTTCAATATCTTCATAAATGATCTGGAGGCTGGTGTGGATTGCACTCTCAGCAAATTTGCGGATGATACTAAACTGGGAGGAGTGGTAGATACGCTGGAGGGGAGGGATAGGATACAGAAGGACCTAGACAAATTGGAGGATTGGGCCAAAAGAAATCTGATGAGGTTCAATAAGGATAAGTGCAGGGTCCTGCACTTAGGACGGAAGAACCCAATGCACAGCTACAGACTAGGGACCGAATGGCTAGGCAGCAGTTCTGCGGAAAAGGACCTAGGGGTGACAGTGGACGAGAAGCTGGATATGAGTCAGCAGTGTGCCCTTGTTGCCAAGAAGGCCAATGGCATTTTGGGATGTATAAGTAGGAGCATAGCGAGCAAATCGAGGGACGTGATCGTTCCCCTCTATTCGACATTGGTGAGGCCTCATCTGGAGTACTGTGTCCAGTTTTGGGCCCCACACTTCAAGAAGGATGTGGATAAATTGGAGAGAGTCCAGCGAAGGGCAACAAAAATTATTAGGGGACTGGAACACATGAGTTATGAGGAGAGGCTGAGGGAGCTGGGATTGTTTAGCCTGCAGAAGAGAAGAATGAGGGGGGATTTGATAGCTGCTTTCAACTACCTGAAAGGGGGTTCCAAAGAGGATGGCTCTAGACTGTTCTCAATGGTAGCAGATGACAGAACGAGGAGTAATGGTCTCAAGTTGCAGTGGGGGAGGTTTAGATTGGATATTAGGAAAAACTTTTTCACTAAGAGGGTGGTGAAACACTGGAATGCGTTACCTAGGGAGGTGGTAGAATCTCCTTCCTTAGAGGTTTTTAAGGTCAGGCTTGTCAAAGCCCTGGCTGGGATGATTTAACTGGGAATTGGTCCTGCTTTGAGCAGGGGGTTGGACTAGATGACCTTCTGGGGTCCCTTCCAACCCTGATATTCTATGATTCTATAAGATAATTTGATATCCAGGTCAATTATCCGGGAAACACACCACAAAACACACCACATGACCACAGGCAACCAATACTGTCTCAAGGCTCCTAGCGGAGGAAACTCTCTCAATGGAGAAGAGAACAGGCAGTAGCAGAACAGTCAGAAAACCAAAGAGTAATTGAAAGCTACTGCAACAGATGAGATAAATAGATCTTTTCTTTCCCCCACTTTCTATTTTTCTTCTAGTGTTGTGTGGCTATAGCTCAACCCAGCTTTTTAGACATGTACCTCAAACATTTAAGAGCTGTTACTCCTTCCCTCCCAAACAAACCTGAATTATATGAACCAAGTTTGGTTTTAGCAGGTCTTTACGCAAGCTTCTTCTGCACTGCTCTGCCAATGCCTTTCCGTCCTGACTTCTAACATCTACTTTTTCCAGTCTTGAGCTTCTCATGAGCTGAGATTGCCAGTGAAGTTACAACTCAATAAAAGTATCATAATTTGAAACAGTCTTACAATAAAAGTTGAAAGATTTGGTAACTGTCAATGAAGAAATGATATCATAGGCCAAATTCTTCCCTCAGTTACACCCATGCAAAGTCTCTGAGCTCAATGTGACCCTGTGGAGCTCAATGGGGCTATGTGAATTCAGAATTCTGTCCTGGAGCAAATTTATCACTGATCTACATCTTGTGCAGTCCCAAGGCAGCCATGCATTTGTCTGCTCATATTTATACACCACTGTGGTGAAACTCTGTTTGAACTGGTAGCTGCCTAGGAGCATTGCTCAATTTAAATTATATGGCTATTTCTTCAGTATAGTATTTCCAATTCTCTAAATGGACTGTGTAGTGAATAACACTTAACAAAGATTTTGAACTTGGATTATAATACCATACATATGATGTTAATAAAAACAAGTGACAGAACGAGGAGTAATGGTCTCAAGTTGCAGTGGGGGAGGTTTAGATTGGATATTAGGAAAAACTTTTTCACTAAGAGGGTGGTGAAACACTGGAATGCGTTACCTAGGGAGGTGGTAGAATCTCCTTCCTTAGAGGTTTTTAAGGTCAGGCTTGACAAAGCCCTGGCTGGGATGATTTAACTGGGAATTGGTCCTGCTTTGAGCAGGGGGTTGGACTAGATGACCTTCTGGGGTCCCTTCCAACCCTGATATTCTATGATTCTATGATTCTATGATTCTAAGTGCAGCATGGATGACTTTCCTTAAGAGGAACCAGGTGAGATTTTATTTGCAAGACCTGAATTCAAGGTTCTATGCTTCCCTTTCAGTAGCTTGTAATCTCATTAACACCTAAACAATGCAGTGCTGCATGCCTTCCCTTCTTCACTAATAATATAGTCAAGCATTGTTACAAAGGGAAAATGGAAGTCTGAACCTAGGTCTTGGCAGGTACATGTTATAGGAAGAACAGATTTTCAACTATTTTATTTGTTATTTAAAAAAAAATTGACATCTGCGTTCTGGAAATGATTTGGAACTTCATCTGGTTTTAAGGGGTGTGATGTAACCTTTATGTTATGGGAGCACTATATCTGCAATCACTTTGGGGCAGGGGACCTCTCTTTCTTCTGTGTTTTTGTACGCTGCCTAACATAGTGGGAGTCCTGAGTCTTGACTGCATCTCCTAGAATCTACGGTAATACCAATAATAAATAAATGATAATAGATATGGAACTAGTTAATAACTAAAGTGCCTGTTGATGGCACCCCAGAATATGTAGCGTAGTACCTGATTAAATTCCCTCTCTTGGAATATGCTGGAAAACCACCTTCTTATGCACTGTAACTGGCTTCTTCTCTGCTGCTCTTTTCATTGGTATACACCACCATGGAAGGTCAGTAGAATGGAGAAAGTATATCCCAGTGTATTCGATATAGTACTGGAGTATGCGTCAAGAAACATGTGCTAGGCCACAGCTTGGCTGTCACCTAACCACTCTTTGCCTCAGTTTCCTCATCTGCAAAATGGGGATAATACTGTTTACCCAAAGGACTTTGAGATCTAAGGATGAAAAGTGCTATATATCTTAAGTACAATTATATTACAATGGCTGCAAATCTTCTTGCTCATGTCCTGGTAGCTCACTGACATCTGGCCAGAAGTCAAGCCCCCATATAGAAATTATGTGGTTCAGATTCCCAAAGGTAGCTAGGCATCTAACTTCCATTGATTAAAAATGTGTTTGGAACCAAGGAGAGAGGTGGGAGACAGTTTACGGGTGCTGAGGTGTCTACCCAATGTGCAGGATTTCAGAGGAGTGGGAGCCACTGGCAGGTGAAGCAGCAGGTATCATAAAACTATGATCCTATCAATAACAGGTAGGATCACATTTCTATGTTGATAAAAAATTAAGCTTTTTTTTTAAATTAACAGGCATTTCAGTTCACTTTTAAAGATTTTACTTGGATGTTTTGATAGTATGGGAGACAGGAACTACAGAAGGTCATTGAGAAATCAATATGCCACAAGCAGATCTCAGTACTGCAATTAACATGCTATTGTACAAATTAACTGAAGGCAAATTGTTCAGCTGCTCACTAGCTCTAGACAATCAACTCAGAGACAATGGGTGAGATTTACACAATGTTGCAATGAGAAGAAAGTAAGTCAAAACACTAGGGTCTTTTCAATGCATTATCTATCAGTCCTCTAGTCATACTGTGTTCAATTTAGATGAAAGGGATCAATGATACATTTAATTAGGAGTTTATTACTTTTGAGAGACATTTGCAGAAAGATCCCCAAAAGGTGTGTTCAGAGTCTGCCCTAGCTCTACTTCCCCAATACATTATATCAAGGTTTACATTTCTAACACAAAAATTAAGGCTAACTTTTTTCAAACATGGATTTTTGCACTTAAATAAGTGACCTACTTTTAAGAGGTGCTGAGCATTGAGTTCACAAGGAGCTTGGAGGTCCTCAGGGCCTCTGAAAATCAGGCCACTTATGTAAATACCTAAATATGGATTTTGAGGGCATAACGTCAGGCTGCCAAGTTAGATAATTTTGACTTTAATAAATAAAACAACCCTTCTTAGCTGAAACTATATCAGCGAGTGTGTCCTTTGGGCTCATTCCACAAACTCTTGAGACATGCCTTGCAAAAATCCCCAAAGAAACAGGAATATAAATCCTGAAGTTAAGGGCTTGTCTACATGGGGATGTTAGTATGCAGTAAGCTAGGGTGTGAATTTAAAGTACACTAACTACTCCATGCTAACTCCCCAGGTTAACACTCTTCCTGCACACTCAGGCTTTGTCTACACCGGGGGAAGTGTCTTAGATATGTGTAGCCCATTCAGCAGTGAAAAGCAGCCTGCATCTACACTTCAGTGTATAACTACACTTGGCAGTGAAGGGCTCGGGGGGGGGGGGGGGAGAGAGGAGAGAGAGAAGAGAGAAGAGAGAGAGAGCAGGACACTACACTACTAAATATTACAGTGTAGATGTGGAAGGCACTGCTTGGGTGTGTGGAGAGCCATGTAGAGTATATACCCTAAGTTCTGGGCATGTCTATCTATATGCTACTTGCCTAAGCAATGCCTCATTCTCTACACTGCTCTTTATACCTATGCTGGGGGGTGGGTGGGTGAGTGTGTATGTGTACACTCTACCTGCATCATAAGTGTAGACATAGCCTAGAGAGTGCCTTTGTGTGCATTAGCTTAATGTCCTTTGGAAGTGTATTAAGCTAAACCACTGGATGGCACTCTGCACAGTAACTGTGTCCACATGGGGAGTTAGAACAGAGCAGCTAGTGCACACCAGCTACTGTAGGCTTTCCCCCCCATGCAGACAAGCCCTGAATTGTTGTAAACTAATCTCTTGTATTTTCTTTTATTGTGTTGGCTGTCATACAAGGTAAATGTTTTGACAAACTAGCACTGAACCCCATTCTTATTAAAATGAAGATCAGACAGTCTAGTCCTCCTTTCAGATAGCTTTGTTACTAAAGCAGGCATGTCTATAGCCTTCTCAACAACTTTCTGACCAACAGCACCATGCTCTGCTCCTCCTGCAGGACTGTAGCAAGGCCAAGACTCACCAGTGAGGTGCCTCCCGCTGGTTGTCCTGGGAATTAGCTTTCCAGCCTCCAGAGCACCCTCTGCAGGCTGATGTCCCATTTGTCTCAGGGCCCCCATGTCCCTCCCAGACCCTGGTGCCCCTTCCCTCAGGGTTCTGCCCTCTGCAGTTCCCCTGGCAGTCTCTGGGTTTCTCTGCCCCAGGGAATCCCCACCCTCTATCTCCACATTGCCTCAGCAGCTATTGCCAGTCCTCATCTAGCCCCCACACACTGGGGCAGACTGTACCACTCATCATCAGCAAGGAGGGGTGTCATAAATATAAAGGGAAGGGTAAACCCCTTTGAAATCCCTCCTGGCCAGGGGAAAGCTCCTCTCACCTGTAAAGGGTTAAGAAGCTAAAGGTAACCTCGCTGGCACCTGACCAAAATGACCAATGAGGAGACAAGATACTTTCAAAAGCTGGGAGGAGGGAGAGAAACAAAGGGTCTGTGTCTGTCTGTATGCTGCGCTGGCCGGGGACAGAACAGGAATGGAGTCTTAGAACTTTTAGTAAGTAATCTAGCTAGGTATGTGTTAGATTATGATTTCTTTAAATGGCTGAGAAAAGAATTGTGCTGAATAGAATAACTATTTCTGTCTGTGTATCTTTTTTGTAACTTAAGCTTTTGCCTAGAGGGGTTCTCTATGTTTTTGAATCTAATTACCCTGTAAGATATCTACCATCCTGATTTTACAGGGGGGATTTCTTTATTTCTATTTACTTCTATTTTTTATTAAAAGTCTTCTTGTAAAACACTGAATGCTTTTTCATTGTTCTCAGATCCAAGGGTTTGGGTCTGTGGTCACCTATGCAAATTGGTGAGGCTTTTTATCCAACATTTCCCAGGAAAGGGGGGGTGCAAGTGTTGGGAGGATTGTTCAGTGTTCTTAAGATCCAAGGGTCTGGGTCTGTAGTCACCTAGGCAAATTGGTGAGGCTTTTTACCAAACCTTGTCCAGGAAGTGCGGTGCAAGGTTTTGGGAAGTATTTTGGGGGGAAGGACGCGTCCAAACAGCTCTTCCCCAGTAACCAGTATTAGTTTGGTGGTGGTAGCGGCCATTCCAAGGATAACGGGGGTAATATTTTGTACCTTGGGGAAGTTTTGACCTAAGCTGGTAAAGATAAGCTTAGGAGGTTTTTCATGCAGGTCCCCACATCTGTACCCTAGAGTTCAGAGTGGGGGAGGAACCTTGACAAGGGGTTTGGACCTGCTGCCTTTGCCTACCCTTGGCCCGCCCCTCTGCAACCCCAGTTCTGCTTTAGGCCTTCAGCAAGGCCTGCAGACTGGGGTTTTTCCAGCCTGGAGCTCCCCAGCACCTCTGGCCTTTCCCCAGCCCTGCTCCACTCTAGGTACCCTGCTGAGCTCCCAAGCAGCCAGATCCATCTCTCTCCACAGCTAGAGAGAAGCTACCTGGTTGCCTGGCTCACAGCCTTTTATAAGGCCAGCTGTGGCCTGATTGGGGCGTGGCTCAGATGTGGCTGCCTTCCCCATCAGCCTAGCCTTTGGCTGCCCGGGCTGTTTTAACCCAGTCAGGGCCGGAGCAGGTGACCACCCTGCTACAGGGACTGTTCACGTTTTATAAAATCAGGGTTGTATCTCCAATATTGGAATTCTGTGTGGCTCCTTTTGGCTTCAAAGCCAAGTGCAATAGGACTGCGGATCTAGCCTTTGATTTCAGATGTTGAATATGCTTTATACTGAACACAAAGGGCCAGATTCGTAGCCGGTGTAAGTCAGGGTAGCTCAATTGCAAGTCAATGGAGCTATGCTGATTTGTGCCAGGTGAGGCTCTGGCCCAAAATACAGATGCCAAAGACAAAGGCATTACTCATTAGGTTCCCTAACTTTTTTTAATAGGCAAACTAATAACTCAACATCCTGGAATTATGCTGCTTGTTTTAATGGTGAGTCCCTTTAAGGCCACCATATGGCTGTAACCTAAGAACCCCAGAACTGCTGGTAGAATCAGTCTTTAGAGCACAATCTGTCAGTATAAATCAGACTGCTGGACCTTTGCCAGCATAACAGTGTTGGACTTGTTCCTGTTTGCGCGTCTGGATTTACTTCCCACAAGACAGTATGCTCGTTGCCTTCACAAATCCCTGCTTGGTCTGCCTTTCTTTTCTGGTGTGTGTATATATATTGTGCATGGCCTCAAAGGGTGAGATCCTCAGCTGGTGTAAATCAGTGTAGCTCTGTGGAACTCAGTGGAGCTATGCTGATTTAAATCAGCTGAAGTTCTTGTCTGAAGTTGGTCCCTTTTGATATTTTCTGCAAACCGTAAATAATGTAACTGCATTGGTCTTCATTATTAACAGCTTTAACAAAGAATGTTAACCAGGTAAAAATGTAGAGTCCCTGCACATATATTGGGAGAAGGATGCAAAGATCCTCTTCTCTAACCTCCTGCATCCCTGTGCAGAACTGAAGCAGTCAGAACTAATTACAGTCCTCCCATTCTCCTGAGCATGTTGACGGTTCCTGGCCAGTGTCACTAGAGACAGCAGGAGGAGGCAAGTTTGTGCTTCCAATCCTTCTCCACGTTGGTCAGTGACCAAGCTCAGAGGAGAACATATGCTGTCTCCTCTAAAATTGTGGCATTGAGCACTGGGAGGCATTGTGCCCCCAGTGAAGGATTGTTGCACCTTAAAAGCATAAAAGAGCCTTAAGGGAATAAAAAAATAAATCCCGAGAGAGGAAAATAGGATTTAACTCACTTACTCACCCTCTGTGTCACAGGGGAAGCCAGGCCTTTCCTGATATCAGTAACTGGCCCAATGTTGATTGCCAGACCTGCTGAAGTACCGGAGATGGATGTCAGCCAAAACAGACAGTCTGCTAGAGTTCAGCAGGAAGGAGGGAGAGAGGAACTTGTGTAGTAGAAAGACAGCACTTAATAAATACTGAATTGTGCTATTATCCACATATGTGCTGGGATTCTATTGACATAGCACTAATTTTGTTTAAATGCAGACATTTGGTACTTAGAAGTGTTTGGCTGCCTTTTCTTTTAACTAACAAATGCTATTTGTACGCTAAAATTAGAGATGGTCCTGAATCTGAACCCTGGATCCAAACAGCCTTTTTTTTCCCATCAGGGTGGTGGTGGTTCAAAATCTAATTCTGAATTTTGCCTCTCTAATAGGTTGAATCCATGATCTGGGTCTGAAAATCCCTGAATATATTTTAAGTAGAATTTGGGATAAAATTTTTGCCCTTCTCCAGCTAAAATTTGAAAAACAAAATAATTTAGCTCTGTTGCTCTTTGATAAATCTGTCTCATTGCTCTCCATAGGGAATAGAAAAGTGGGATGCTTCCAACTGGTTATTTCATCACGAAAGCCCACCCAACAGGACTTTTATCTGGTAGACAAAAGTTTCAGGCTAAATCTGATACGTGCACCCAAACTCCTATCAAAGTCTTCATTGGAAGCTGCATGCATGTATCTGATGGCAGAATTCAGACCTTGCACTCTCATGTCTGACTTGCAGAAGTCTGCATGAACCTGTGCTAGCAAAAATGTATGCTTAATTTATGCATGCCACCACTGTGATTTACGGGCAAAATTGTGGCATTTTCTGGTGAAAAGTGTGTAGGCATATTTTTGCCCAATTGTGGTTCACAAAAATCCGGGCTAAAGAGTCACATTTTCAAGCTTTATCAGCTCAGCCTCAAAATTGGCATCCACAATGGTGACAGTGCAAACAATAGTTACATGTACTAAATGGGTCTTTGGCAGTTAGAATTTCAAAAACACTCACCTTTGACCTAATTCCTCTTCTACTGAAGTCCATGGTACTCACCCCTGCCACTTACTTCAAGGGGAGCAGCTTTAGGCTGTTACTGAGTGCTTTTGAAAATCCCACCCTACATATCTGTCTATCTCTGTCTACATCAAGTTTTGTACATATGAATAAAGTTTTCATGCATAACATTTCAGATATGGAGCTAGAAGTTAGGTTGGAGACTCCTTTGAGAATCTGGGTCTTGGGGTAGGTTGCATACAGATAGTTTAGCATTTTCCTTGGTTTAGTCCCCCAATTACCTATGTTGCCCACAATTTTGTTACTCCTTGTTGTTTACAGCAGAAATAAAACATCACAGAATTGAGGTTAGAGTTATTTCCATTAAAGGAATGGGTCCCAAGCATTTTAAGTTTCCTTCATGAGCGAGTCATCTGTCCTCTACATTGAGTCTTTGTCACACTGTCTCACATTGGTGCTGTGGAACAGAAGCTGAACGCTCACTGGGACACAGCATTTAGCGTAAACTTGATGCTATAGAATTGTTCTGCCAGCCTAGGTTATCTTAAATTTATCAATAATGGCTCTCCCTTCAAGGTGAAATACAGGCAGAATATGATGAATTGTTGTGTATTACTCTATTAATATAGTCTTGATTCAGGAATGCACCCCTATTCAGGATTAAGATTAAGTAGGTGCTGTTCTGAATAAGGGTGGACTGAAACAAAAAGATTAAGTGCTTGTCTAAATTAAGGCTATGGAATCAATGCTATTATTGTAAGATTCAAATTCAGATATGATATTGAGCCAAATAGCACAGTAACATTCAAAAATGGGATTATTAGTATGAACATGTTTTATAAGTAAATCACCAGCATCTTCACTTCCACCTGCTAAAAGACATCAGCATGCTTTATTGAAGAACCTGGTCTGGAATTGGGGCAGGAAGAAATTTACCCCCATTTTACAATATTGCAGAGTTAGGTGAATTATGGAGGGTTTACACCTTCCTTTGTTCCTCTGGAGCAACTGGTATTGCCTTTGCTGGAGATTGGTCCATCAAGTCTGAAATCCTATGGTTTATCCTACTATGCTTCCAAGTGCCACTTTTGGATGTTCAAAACACTTCTAATCTCACTGTTGGGCTCCCTCCCTGCAAGGCAGCCTGCTTTCTGAACAGTTTTATTACAGAGCTGAGGATGAGCTTCACTAAACCTGCTTTCATTTGGTGAATTAAACAACTCTTCTCTGAATTCCGTTTGCTTGTGATTGTGACTCTCAGGTAGTGGCTCAGCAGTAGGGCTTTCACTTCCTTCATTCTCTGAAAAACTGACAGCATAGAATGAATTGTCATAGCCAACACAGGAGCAGGTTGTTGCATAGTCTCCTGTAGGACCTGGGTGGATACGCTGGACTGAGAGATGAGGCACCCTGCATCCTCACCCCTCTCTTCCCAAGCACACTTGTGCCAAGCAACTGTAATGGAACCTGCCATTGCTGTAAATGATGGAACATTAAATTAAAGTCAATTAATTATCAATTGGTGCATTGTAAGATTACCTGAAACTGAAACCCATTAAGCATTAATTATACTCCTTATAAACCCAGCCACCTTGGTTTTATGTCGGATTCCTAGATGAGGAAGTTGTTTGGTGTTCCAAGGGGGAAGCCACCCTCCTGAGATACCATAGAGCAAATTGACTTAGCTATCAGTCACCTCTCTGACTGTTCTCATGTCCAAACCATGGGAATAGCCAGGGGTACTAGGATAGCTCCCCAATACGGCAACCTCTACATGGGCCACCTTGAAGAAGAATTTCTGGACAAATGCCCCATGAATGAGTAGTTCACCTCAATTGTCTGCTTTAAAAACTATGGAAAGGCAATGACCATTTTAAGTCTGTCTTTTACTTTACAGTAAAAGAGTTTATTGCCAACCTGCGGCTTGTATGTTCTATTTATCTGAATATCTATTTAACTACCAAACTTAATGGGAGCCCCCTCTTCACGAATACATAAAAAGACACTTACTGTTAATGGGTTGGGATTTTTAACTTCTTGTGAACCGAGCCTCTAGGGCAGTGTTTCCCAAAGTTGGGAAGCTGCTTGTTCAGGGAAAGTCCCTGGTGGGCCGGGCCGGTTTGTTTACCTGCCATGTCGGCAGGTTTGGCCGATCGCGGCTCCCACTGGCTGCGGTTCGCTGCTGCAGGCTAATGGGGGCTGCGGGAAGCGATGGCCGGTACATCCTTCAGCTCGTGCCGCTTCCTGCAGCTCCCATTGGCCTGCAGCGGCGAACCGTGGCCAGTGGGAGCTGCGATCAGCCAAACCTGCAGACATGGAAGGTAAACAAACAAAAGCCCGGCCCGCCAGGGGCTGTCCCCGAACAAGTGGTGTCCCAAGTTTGGGAAACACTGCTCTAGGGATTAAAGTAAATGTTGGGCCTGGGACAAAATCACAAAAAAACCCGAACCAGGAATAAAACTGTACAATTGTTATAAGTTTTCTCTATCTGTTTAGATGTTAAGGGGGCTCTTAAGGATTCGGGAAGGTGACATCTAAAAATGAGAGACTAATGAGGACAAAAGATTAAAATAAAAGTTCCCTCAAAGTTCTATGTGATTCCATTTTGTGGAAGCCTTTTATGCAGGCATGCATTTGGGAATCACACGCTGTTCATCAGGCTTTGTTCGTGAAATCTTTGCCCCAGAAGTATAACTAACACAATTATCTCTCTTAATTTTTGCATTAGTCATGGAACACTAATTAGGAAAAGTCTTCCAGGGTTAGGGATTGTGTCACTGTATTATATGATTCAACAGCCTGGGACATAGTGTACAGTAACTGCATGAACTTGAGTTGGCACTGTAGCTAAATGGATGCGCATGAGATCTCCCGCGCAGATTGGTTAATTGTTGTCTCTTAGGGAAAGATCTGAAAAATTGGCAACATTTGTGCAATACCCTTGTTTTATAAGTAAGTTACCAGCGTACTTGGTGTTCACTCAGTCACATAGCTACTGAGCAGAGGTCATAGGCAATGGCCATCTTTGTATTCAGTGCTGGATTAAGGCAGCCTGGGGACTAGGTACACCGTGGAACAGTTCTGCCCCAGTGGGTCTGCCCTTGCCCTCTGGCCCTACCTACCACTCAGAGTGATGGTGGCAGAGGTCCAGCTCCTTTCCCAGAGAGGTGTGATTAGCAGCATGGGCTTTTCTTCTCCCTTCCAGTAGCAGCAGCAGCAGGGCCCACCTTCCAGTGTGAGAAGTAAGGCTAGCATTAGCCCTCCCTCTTGTCAGTGTGTGTGGTGGAGAGAGGCACAGTACTCATTCAGCAGCTGGGGTGTATCTGCCTAGGACGGGGGATGAGCATGCAATGTGTGAATAGTCCCACTGGAGCCAATAGACATATGCTTATATCAGTGAGGCTATGCACATGTATATGTGCTAACCAATGTGAGTAAAGACTGCAAAGTTGGGTCCATAATGTAGATAGGCTTTAGAGTCCATCAACTGAAAGTTTTGTCCATAATATCCTTCAAGAAGCCAGATTAGAGAATAATGAATAGTGCATTGTATGATCCATGCAGTGACTTGAAAGAAAATTATTTGCAAACAAGACTAAGCTGGCTGAACAAATGGTTATTTTTCCAGTTGAACAAATTCACCCAAGGGTCAGTAATGTATTATTACATGCACTTTTCTCACCAGAAACACTACGTTGATTGCCTGGTCGCAAATTGGTTAAAATATTCTCACTGCCTTATCTCTTCATCATACTAATCACTCACACTGGTTCTCACCTGATCATATCTTTTCAAAGTGCTTATTTATTCCTTCCTTGATTGCACACTTTGTTTTGCTAAGGCCTAATTTCCTTTTGCCGGGGTTCTTAAAATAGAGCATCACTGAAGATCTATTTTAGACTCTCAGTCTGTAATGTAAATACAGTAGATGTTGTTGCTTAGTCCACGTTCAGTCTTTTACAAAGCATGTTTATGTCTTGCTGGAAAATAGTCTAGATAATCTTTATTCTATAAGAAAATTACTCTAAAATGGAGAATGGTGGCTTTCTAAATTTAGCGTTTTGATTTTAAAAAATGCTCACCTCAGAAGCTGCAGGAAGGGAAGGGAACTTTTTACATCTTTCACTCTAAAAAAAATTCCTATTTTTGATTATAATTATAGTACTACAGTGGTAATTAGGGAGAGCTGACAGAAATGCAATGCAGTGCTGTTTTCCTAAAATATCTTGGGGGCGGGGGAAAAAGCCCTGAATTAGATCACCTTATATAGGAAAATCCAGGACTTTTAGAAATGTAGAGCTAAATTTTCTACTGCTATAAATTGGCACAGCTCCATCAAAGTCAATAGAGCCATGCCAGTTTATACTAGCAGATTTAAAGGGCCTGATTCTGCTTTTGTTAACAGCAGTGTGAGGATTATGATGCATGCATTATGATTATTTTATCTGAAAGAAGCAGACTCTGTTTTTTCATGTAGTGTTTGATGTTCCTGTTCTTAAAAATATGCAGGCAATACGTTGGATACAGTGACCTGCAGTGGATCTATCTTTTAGAGACTTTAATTTGTATTTATTTCATACAATTATTCTGCTGTAAACTCACCATTCAAGACACCATTCTTGATTACATTCACCTTACTGGTTCACTGAGCAGGAATGATAGGAAATCACACATCAGAGTAGTCATTCAGGTACAACTGCCTGCCTGTCACTTAATCAAGATTCAGCCTCCTTGTGGTTCCGTAATTTAAAAGCGGGCACTAAAAGTATTTCATCCCTATTTTTAGTCATAAGACTGCTGAACCAGCAAATCCAGCCATCTCAGAAAGTCTAATCATATCCCTTAAAATAAGGTGATATGCTATCTGGTTACTGGATTGATGTACATCATAGTGAATCGACCACCACAGCTTTCAAAGAGCATTGTGACCTCCAGTAAGTGACATTTTTCCCTGCAGTTGCTTTTTATTAAGTGACAAGCTGCTACTACCTGCTTAAATGTTGAATGTTTAAAAGGAATTGACCCTTCCCTTGCTTTGTATTGCCTGTCTATTATCCCCAAATATCATAAAAGAATATTATACTATGCTTTCATATATTTATATTAGCTATCGTAATATTGTACTTTACATAGAGCCTTCCAGGATCTGAAAGGACTCTGCAAACAGGAGTAGTATTATTTGTATTGCTGTAGCACCCAGGAGCTGCAGTGATGGACCATGACCCCATTGTTCTAGGTCTCTTCTCCAAAGAGCTTACCGTCTCAGTAATGAATTAAAAAACAGTGCACTCTTGTGAAGGAGTACTGGTTGAACCTCTCTAGTCCGGTACCCTTGGGACCTGACCGGTGCCTGTTGCCACACCAGAGAGTGCTGGACTAGAGAGGTTCAACCTGTAGTATCCTCGTTTTCCAGATGGGGGAAATTGAGTCATAGAGCCAGCTAAGTGACTTCTCCACAGTGGCACAGCAAGTAAATGGCTGAGCCAGAAATATGGAGACAGCTCTTGTGACTCCTGTATTTTAACCACAAAACCATACGCCCTTCTGAAAATGAACCACATTTTCCTGTAAAATATTTGAAAAAGAATTTGGTATTGACTGACTTCAGTGAGCACAATATTATCTCTTACCTATGCTGAGTCTTCCTCCTTACCTTGCAGATATACTGTTAATTGTCAACGTTTCAAGTTAAAGAAGGAACCCGGCTTTGATACCAAAGAGGACTTTAGAAGATAAGGCATGTGTTATTTTTTTTTTGGCTGTGCGTAGTGCAAGTAGGGCTATTAGACATAACATCAGGGACATTTTGTAAATTGTGTGGTTGTTATTTAGTAGTTTAATTCCAAACTATTATGATTGCAGTAATGTCCAAAGTTCTCACTCAGGATCAAGACCCCATTGTGCTGTACAAACACATGGTTAGATTTTGTCCCTGGGCCAAAGAGCATTTAGTCTAAAGACCAGAGACCACCATTGGATGTAATAAACATTAGGAGGGAGGATGAGGCGAGGAGGAAAGAAATCCAATGTGAAATGAACCCAGGTCTCATTATACGTTTTATATTGAGGAGCATTAATTGAAAGCAGATTGTGTTTGTTTTCGCAGCATGTGTGCACGTTTGTGAAATATGCAGAGAAATTACTAAATGACTTTGAGACAGAGGAATGACAGCATGCTGCCTCTGTAGGCTTACAATGACATCAGTGAATACAGAGCCTGTTCTGTAAAGCCAACTCTGTTAGCCTGGAGTCAATATGGTCTGGTCTGAAGCCTGCTGAAGTCTCCCATTGACGTCCGCTTTGGAGAAAGCTGAGATGCAAGTGTAAATCAGGAGTAGCTCATTCCTCTGCATGCATCCGATGAAGTGAGCTGTAGCTCACGAAAGCTTATGCTCAAATAAATTTGTTAATCTCTAAGAGTACTGGCAGAGAGTATTCCTTTTCATGCCCTGAAGTCAGTCAAGTTGCCCTCTGGTAAAACTAATGTAAGAGAGAGGTGAATCTGGTGCTCTATCACCTATCTTCAGAGCTGTGCCGAGGAATTCCAAAGTGTGGCAATCTCTCTCTCTCTCTTTTTCTCACACAGGACTTACTGTGGCCTTTCAGATCTGGTCTTTTGGTGTTATCTTTCAAGAAGGTTGGATCTCTGTGTCCTTATGTCAGCCTCATTATCTCACCTGCCTCCTGTGAGGTTTAATTCATATTTGTAAAGGGCTTTGAAATAGAAGGGTTTCAATTAAATATTTGATGTCAGTGCAAATTATTATGATTGTTGTCACAGGGCTGCCACACCCAGTCTCCGTTAAGCAGGGTTATTCTTTAACACAGGCATGCAAACAAACAGAAATGGGCTTTTAACTCACTCCTTGCTCTCAGGCACCAGAGTCACCTCCCATGGGTCTCTGGTGCCCTGCTCCTTGCTGCTTCCCAGTTCTGATCAGCTCTGCTTCCTTCCTGGAACAGTAGCCCCAGAGCTGGGTCCTCGAGCACCAGGTCCCTTGCTCTAGGGACCCACCACAGGAGTTAGCTCCATTCCACGTGGCTTCCCTTTCCCAGGTACAGCCTGTCCCAATTAGTCCTTTCCACCGCCTTATTTCCTGCCCTCTGACAGCCCTTTATATGCCCAGATGTGGCTCAGCCCCCTTTAACTGGCTGGATTGGGCTCACTTGCTCTGGCAAAGGGGAACTGAGCCCAGTTCAACTCACAGGGACATAAGAACGGCCATAATGGGTCAGATCAATGATCCATCTAGCCCAGTATCCTGTCTTCTGACAGTGGCCAATACCAGATGCTTCAGAGGGAATGAAAGGAAGAGGGCAATTATGGAGTGATCCATCCCCTGTTGTCCAATCCCTGCATCTGGCAGTCAGAGGCTTAGGGTCAGCTGGAGCATTCCTGACCATGTTGGCTAATAGCCATTGATAAACCTATCCTCCATGAACTTATCTAATTCTTTTTTAAACCCAGTAATACTTTTGGCTTTGAAAGCACCCCTGGCAATGAGTTCCACAGGTTGTCTGTGTGATGTGTGAAGAAGTACTCCCTTGTTTTTGTTTTAAATTTGCTTCCTATTAATTTCATTGGATGACCCTGGTTTGTGTTTTATGTGAAGGGGTAAATAATACTTCCTTATTCACTATCTCCACACTAGTCATGATTTTATAGAACTCTATCATATCTCCACTTAGTCGTCTCTTTTCCAAGCTCAATGTTGACTCTTTCCCAACACATTGTGTTCATCTATGTGTCTGATGATTCTGTTCTTTGCTATAGTTTCAATCAATTTTCCTGGTACTGAAGTTAGGCTCACTGGCCTGTAATTGCCAGGATTGCCTCTGGAGTCTTTTTAAAAAATTGGCATTACATTAGCTACCTGCAGTCATCTGGTACAGAGGCTGATTTAAGTGACAGGTTACATACTACCGACTACCCTGTGACACTTATCATTGTTTATTAATTATTGTCGGGTTTGGGAGAGCCTCAAAACTGGAATGAGGTCTCACAAAATGTTGGTGGAATTATTAGTTGTATGCTATTCTCAGTTACATTACCCCATTGGCAAAAGATGAGATAGGCGGAAAAAGGCTGAGTAAATTTAATGCCACCCTAGCTGGAATAACTTGTGATTTTCAAAAAAAAACCAAAACGAGGAGTCCTTGTGGCACCTTAGAGACTAACAAATTTATTTGGGCATAAGTTTTCATTGGCTAAAACCCACTTCAACAGATGCATGGAGTGGAACATACAGTAGGGAGGTATAAATACACAGCATATGAAAAGATTGGCTCGTTAGCATTGACCCCCTCTTGGTAAGGCAACTTCCGTCTTTTCTGTATTTATACTTCCCTACAGTATTTTCCACTCCATGTATCTGATGAAGTGGGTTATAGCCCATGAAAGCTTATGTCCAAATAAATTTGTTAGTTTCTAAGGTGCCACAAGGACTTCTTATTGTTATTGCTGATACGGACTAACATGGCTACCACTCTGAAACTTGTGCGTTTCAGCATCTTCACATGTGCCATCACTAGGGACTTAGTAGTTTCGTGATGGGTTTTTGTTTCACATCTGTCAGACAAATCAGAAATCCAAATGTAGCACTCAAGTCCATCATGTGGATTTGGGAGTGGTTCAGATCCTTCTTGTGAGGATGTGCTCAGGAAAGAGTTGTGCAGTATTTTGTCTAAATTAGAAGTATTTGTTATTCGGTGTTTTGTCAATTGGGATATCTCCCTTAATATATTCTATATAAATATTATCATTTTTATACTTATTTTTTATTATTTGTATTACTATAGCACCTACAAATCCTAGTCATGGACCCCATTGTGCTAAGTGCTGTACAAATACTGAACAAAAAAGACAGTCCTTGCCTCAGCAATCTTACAATTTAAGTATTAGACAAGAGACAACAAATGGATACAAATAGACAGATGGGGGAGTACAAGGAAACAGTGAGACAATATTGGTCAGCATGATAGGCAGTGGCATCAATACACCATTCACCTAACCATCCAGACTTTTTGTAGACATCACGGCAAAGGAGTTTTGAGGAGGGAATGGGAAGTGGATAATGAGATAGCTTTGTGGATGTTTATGGGAGCAGCTCCCAACCACAAGGGGCAGTTTGGGAGGAAGCACAAAACTGCTTGTTTGGAAATTTAAAAAGTGGGTGGTGGAGGCTGCAATCATTGACTGACTGAAGATGGGTGTCAACATTTTGATAGCGAATGAGAGATAACAAGTAGGATGGGGATAGTCTGTGAAGGGCTTTGTAAGGCAAACATCTTATGTTTGATGCAATACAGAAGGGGAAACCAGTGGTGGGATGCAAAGATAGGGATGGTATGAACAAAGTGATGGTCTAGAAGAATAAACTTTGTTGCATTTTGTAGGGATATGTGTGAGGCAAGATTGCATTTGTCAAGGTCAGAGAGAAGGATATTGCAGTAATTGAGATGTGAGCTGATCAGAGCCTGGCAGAGAGTTTTAGCCATGTAGATGGATATGAAAGAGTGCATCTCAGAGATGATATACAGAAATAATCTGCAATATTGAGACATAGCCTAGATGTGAGGACCTAGAAAGAAGTTTGAGTTGAAGATGATGTCCAGGTTACTGGCCTGAGTGACAGGCAGGATGGTGATGCAGTTCACAGTGATCAAGCAAGGAGGTAGCAGGAAGGGCCTCAGGGGAAACATTAAATGCTCTGTTTTAGCCATATTGAGCTTGAGCTGAAGGCTCATCTATGAGGAGAAGTCAGAGAGATAGGCCAAGATTAAGTTTGGACAGAAGGAGTCAGGTCTCGAGCAGAGAAGTAGATCTGTGAGTAGTCAGCATTTGTGAATCTGAATTTGTGTTTGTGGGTTAGACTACCCAGAGATAAATATATCATGAAAAGAGAAAGGGACCAAGGACAGAGCCCTATGGAACCCCCAGAGAAAGTTGGAGGAGGATCCTCTGAAGGACATGCTGAAAGAGCCACTACAGTGGTAAGAGGAGAGGCAGGAGAGATCAGAGTCATGGAAGCCATGGGAAGACAAGATTGCAGTTATTTCTACTACTTGTTTAGTTGTTTCTAGCTGATGGCTTGATTTAGTAAATATGGGAGGTTTTCTCCAGTAGGTGTTGCTCTTCTTAGCTCTATAGCTTGCTATGTGTTTAAAGGCACACTAGCAAAACTGGTATGTCAAGTTTTTAAAATACCATAATTCTGTTCTCACTTCCCTGATTGCTTGAAATAAATCCATTCAACCAAATGAAAGCCACAGTCTATGTAAAACTGAATTTGCTTTGCCAGGTTGACTCTATAGTCGCAAACCTAGAGGAGCTTAAGTTCTTTGTGGTTATGTATAAGAACCTGGGATTATTGGGGGGGGCTGGGGCTGGGCCGCTGACAGTTCCACATCGCCACTGGAAGCTTAGGCTGGCTTTTTGCTAGAGGATCCTGTGAACCTAGGCTGGCCAGAAAGTACCGCCCATCAGAACCTGAGTGGTGGTCCCCCACAGCCCACTGATTGGCTGAAGCTAGTAATTAAACCAAGAAGCCATGATGGGGCATTGTCTCAGCAACAATGCAGATTGCCTGCCTGCCTCTGCTTGCTGTAGACTCTAGATGCTGGCTTCTGAGCCTGGTTTGTCCTCAACTTTGCTATTTGATTGCTGTCCATAACCTAGTACCTGACCTTGACCTTGCTATCTGCCTGTCGCATGCACGTTGGTGCCTGACCCTGACTTCCTGGTGTTTTGACCTGGCTCAAACCTGACCTCACTAATCATCACCTGACTGCAATTTAGCAGCTGACAAAGTGGATGCAGGCTACCCATGGCCTAGTCCTCTCATTGTTTCTGCACCCATGACATTGTACTTCTGCTGTCTGTTGATTCCATTCTTATGAGCAGTCTAGAGTTTAAAAATATACCAGAAGGTGCTTGTTCTTTGCAGTGCTTGCAGTTTAGGATCCTTGCATTAACAACGGAGAAACAGACTGCAGTAGAAATGAAACATTTGAGTATCCAGCAGCTCAGCTTTGAAGGATGACTTGCTACACCAAGCCTGTGTTGCAGTAATGCACAGGGTATTTGGACATACAGGGTCAGTGGGAATTATTTGGAGGAAAATGTGTTATTTTCTCTATCCTCTGTTGAAAGGTTATGTATATAGCAGTTTTTACTGTGGGATTTATCTGTGCATACTCATTGCATAAACTTCCTCATGTCAGTAGAATTAGTAACCCAACAGTATCTTATTTTCCACACAGTGCATTTATTTTTACTCTTGATCCCTCGGGGCCTTGTCTATGCTAAGCCATTGCTGCTAACATCATTTTAGCTGAACTAGTTTTGGCAACTTTAGGAGACCTAGTTTAGACAGGCCTTTGGCTGCCAACACAGTTTTCAATACACAGTTATGTATCTCTTCTGGGAAAATGTCTAATCTATGTGAGGCTGAAAAATGTGCTGAGAGTCAGTGGGCTGTCTACACCAGAGCTCCCAATGGTGATAACACAGGTTCAGCTGAACCAGTGTTAGTGGCTGTGAGTAATTATTCAAACAATTCCCTAGTGGAGACAAGGGTCACCTGATCAGCCAGCTACATAATGAAACATGTTGAACCTTTTCAGTGGAGGCTAAAATAAATGAGGCTTTTGCTGTAATCCAACTGTCCCTTACTTTGAAGGCATACAAATGTTCAGCAGTGACTTGTGAGTTTGGGCGCCTCACTTTGTGGGTGGCCAACTTGAGACCCCTGAAAGGGGTCTGTTTTTTGGGGGGTGATGGGTGTCTCAAACTGGGCTCCCCACATCACTGCTCCTTTTGAAAATGTAGGCCATGGTGTTTACATTTACCAGGTTAAGGTGTCCTCTTTAGGTCCCTTCATAATATTGAGTAACAAGATTCAATGGTTAGCCTCTCTCACTCATGCTACTATACTCAGTAATGTACAGCTGGATGGCCTGTTTTTTTCACCTCTTCATGAAAATTTCTAGAATGTATATCCTGAGAGTTTCCCTGGCTACTGGCTGGCAGGCAGTATAACACTGTCTAGCACATACACACTCATTTCAATAGTAGGAAAATAGGAATATATTTTCAAAAGACAGTCAGTGACGACGGACCCAATCTTCCTTATCCGTGATAACTCCTAACAGAACTTTCCACGTTCCCCTCAGATATTTTTGGTAGCTGTGACAGAGTTTATAAGTCTTCCTTAGAGAGAAAGGATGGTGCAGTGGTTAGGGCAGTAGCCTGGGACTTGGGACACCTGAATTCAATTCCTTGCTCTTCCACAAATGTCTTGTGTGACCTTGCGTAGGTCAATTAGGGCTTGACTTCATGAACCCTTAGTTCATGGTGAGCTCAGGGGGTAAATCTACCCCACATTAGTTTGCCACACACCAAGTATCTGTGTGGACCCTCCTGCTGCATGCTAGAAGTTCTGTAGTGCACTTTGATCTACACTGCTTTGAAATGGGAGTAGATTAAAGTGCATTAAGGAATTGTTAGTGTGAAGCAGTAGCAGGGTCCACAGTGACATCCAGTGTGAGGCAGGCAAGTGTGGGTAGATTTACACCCCAGCTTGCTGCAAACTGTTTGTGTAGGCAAGTCCACAATTTCTCTCTCCCTATGTAAAATAGGGATAATAGTGCTTCTCTACCTCACTGGGGTGTTGTGAAGACAAATGTGTTGGAAATAGTGAGCTGTTCTGATATTGCAGTAATGTGGTCTGTCAAGGTTCCTTCTCCACTCTGAACTCTAGGGTACAAAGGTTAGGTTAAAACTTCCCCAAGGTACAAATTAATTTTACCCTTTGCCCTTGGATTTCCACTGCCACCACCAAACTTTATCTGGGTTCCTGAAAAAACGGAGTTTGGACACGTCTTTCCCCCCAAAATCCTCCCAACCCTTGCACCCCACTTCCTGGGGAAGGTTTGGTAAAAATCCTCACCAATTTGCATAGATGACCACAGACCCAAACCCTTGGATCTTAGGGCAATGAAAAAACATTCAGTTTCCTTACAAGAAGACTTTTAATAGAAGTAAAAAGAAAAGAATTACCTCTGTAAAATCAGGATGGTGAATACCTTACAGGGTAATTAGATTCAAAACATAGAGAATCCCTCTAGGTAAAACCTTAAGTTACGAAAAAGACACACAGACAGGAATATTCATTCTATTCAGCACAGCTATTTTATCAGCCATTTAAAGAAATCATAATCTAACACATACCTGGCTAGATTACTTACTAAGTTCTCAAAAAGAAAAGGAGTACTTGTGGCACCTTAGAGACTAACCAATTTATTTGAGCATAAGCTTTCGTTAGTCTCTAAGGTGCCACAAGTACTCCTTTTCTTTTTGCGAATACAGACTAACACGGCTGTTACTCTGAAACCTGTTACTAAGTTCTAAGACTCCATTCCTGTTCTGTCTCCAGCAAAAGCATCACATAGACAGACACACACCCTTTGTTTTTTTCCCTCCTCCCAGCTTTTGAAAGTATCTTGTCTCCTCATTGGTCATTTTGGTCAGGTGCCAGTGAGGTTACCTTTAGCTTCTTAACCCTTTACAGGTGAGAGGATTTTTCCTCTGGCCAGGAGGGATTTTAAAGGGGTTTACCCTTCCCTTTATATTTATGACATGGTCAATAGAAACGTCTTACATATATTTTTGGTATTCTCTGGATGGGTTTCACAGCCAGGATACCTTATAGTGGTGGCAACACAGAGAATCCCTGATGAGCCAAAGAGTGGCATGGCTTTTGGGTTTAAATTCCAAAAGGGTTTTTCCATCTAGGAGTGACTCCCTGAGCTGAGTGAATCAGATGCATCTGAGTCTAGTTAAGTTGGGCTTTTATCAGAGAGGAAATAAATGGAGGTAGAGGATTACAGTGGATATGAGTTAGCAGCATGCCCTTGTTGCCAAGAAGGCTAACAGCATATTGGGCTGCATTAGTAGGAGCATTGCCAGCAGATCGAGGGAAGTGATTATTCCCCTCTATTCGGCACTGGTGAGGCCACATCTAGAGTATTGCATCCAGTTTTGGGCCCCCCGCTACAGAAAGGATGTGGACAAATTGGAGAGAGTCCAGTGGAGTCCAACGAAAATGATCAGGGGGCTGGGGCACATGACTTACAAGGAGAGGCTGAGGGAACTGGGCAACACAGGAATTGGTGGGAACTACACTGTAATGTAGATGCTTACAGAGTAGGTCGACATACGCTGCCTCATGTCAACCTAATTCTGTAGCGTAGACCAGGCCTAAGTCTAAGCCATTAGACCATCTTACCAGATGCCCTTACCTAAACTGTGTTAGACCTTCATCAGCATGTGTCATCTTGTCACTGAGACAGCAGTTAAGTGTTTTAGAGCAGGTTTGTCTGGAAGCCACTTCTACTAAAGCTACAAATAATGGATATTAAATACTTAATTAAACTGGGAATGTTTCAGGTTGGAGGAGATTCAACCAAAACACTCAGATAACAGCTGCCAATCTGTATCTTCAGGGGAAACACATCATTAGATGGTCCTTCAGTGTTTATGTTCAAAAACCCATTTCCTCCAACTCCAAGAACACCCATAACACATGTAGCAAAGAATATGAAACTCACATTATTTTTCAGATTCAGGCATTAATGGGTGTCTCAGACACGGCCATTTTTCAAATGCCAGTGGAAAAACAGTTTCCCTTTTTTGTGTATAAAAAAAAAGTATGGATTCAATCTTGCTTGTGCCAGCAAGATTAGTAAAAATATTAGTGCCAGCTTGGAAGTTGTTTTAGTAACATGACGACAGTGTGTAATGTACTGAAGAGCTTGTGGCAGCAATGTAGAAAACGTCTGAGTTTCGCTCTACAGCCTTGGCAAACACCATCGCAAACTGTGTGTTGTAAAAAAGCTAAAGATTAATCCTGCCTCTTTCTGTCCAAATTCTTATCTAAATCTCTGCTCTAAGTGTTACACTTTGTTGATCTCTCCTGAGACTAGGCCTCCTATTCTCTCCCCTCCCCTCTTCTTCGTGGCGGATTGGGCCCAGGTCTAAAACTATAATGTCACCTACTTCAAATCTGACTCGAGGAAGTGAAAAGAGATTTAATTGTTGCTCAATATGTTTGAAGAATGTTTATTTGAAATTATATCTTCAACTATAGTAAGGGAGAAATATTTTAATTCCTTTATTTCTTAGGTTTATCTTTATATTATGAGTGAATGAGATTTTCTATTTGATCATATTTTCAGCACAATTTGTTACACTAAAAGCAACACAACAAGCATACTAAAAACTATCCATTGAATAGTCACACTGACAAATAAGCACACTGACAAATCACTGAGTGGCATATGTATTGTATCACAGAATAAATTACATTAAAATATTATTAAGGCTGCAAAGTCAAGCAGTCTAAAGTTAGGAAATGTCAGAATTAAGGTTGCCTTTGCAACCTTAATTTGGTCCCCTTGTGTGTGCATTTATAGATTCCAAGGCCAGAAGGGACAACAGTGATTATCTAGTTTGACCTCGTGTCTGATACAGGCCATAAAACTTCCCCAAAAATAATTCCTAGAGCAGATATTTTAGAAAAACACCCAGTCTTGATTTAAAAACTGTCAATTATGGAGAATCCAGACCACGCTTGGTAACTTGGTTCCAATAGTTAATTACTCACTGTTAAGTATTGACACCTTATTTCCAGTTTGAATTTGGCTAACTTCAATTTCCAGCTGTTGGATTATGTTATACCTTTCTCTGCTAGATTGAAGAGCCCATTATTAAATATTTGTTCTCCACACAGGTAGTTATAGACTGTACACAAGTCACCCCTTAATGTTCTTTTTGTTAAATTAAATAGATTCAGTGCCTTGAGTCTGTCATTGTAAGGCATGTTTTCTAATCCTTTAGTCATTCTTGAGGCTCATCTCTGAACCCTCTCCAATTTATCAACATCCTTTTGGAACTGTGGGCACCAGAACCTTTCTACTCCTACTTGAGATTCCCCTGTTTCTGTATCTAAGGATTTAATTATTAGTAGTATTATTTTATTTATTGTTATAACACCCAGAGGCCCCATTGTGCTGGGTGTTGTACAATGGGAGACATGGTCCCTGACCTGAAGAGGTTACAATCTAAGGGCTAGATTCTGACTTGTATTATGTGCCCACAAAAGGGAGTACGAGGCCATTTTGCATTCTTATGTGTGAAAAATGGACTTTGAGTCCAGGTGTCTGCTTACTTCCCACCCCAGAGTAGGTGAGCATGAAATGGTCAGGGAATAAATAAAGCATTGACAACACACTATACCTCCTCCTTTCTTATTGGCTTGAGTAGCTGAACCAGAGCCGGGAGATGGTTAATGATTTACTACTGATATAGACTAGGAGCAGATGTACTACCTTCTGGGAGCAAGGAGAAAGCAGAGGAGGAACTGTGATTCATAAGTGTGTCTCTGGATCTTAATGCCTTTTAGTGCTGCTCCTGGATTAGTGCAGTTTACGCATCACCCCTTGCACAAGTTTAGTCACAGTCTAGCCCCAATTTAAGAAAGACGCAACAAATGAACCTGTACATATATACATTGGATAATTCTTATTCTCATATGTGGGTACATGAATGATTTTTGAATCTTAGTAGTGTTATCCCAATACCATATGAGTGATGTTTAATCTAAGATCTCATTCTGATAGTAATGGCTTCTGAGAGCTTGTAAATGTTAAAGATTTGCATACGAGTAAGAGTAATTAGTACACCTGGGCAAGTACTGCCAAAAAAAAATGTTGGTGAACAGTTATATGAATAAAATCCACAAATTTGCATAGATGGTATCCAGAATCCCCTTTATTGCCTTATGAAAATATTGATAAAATATAACCTATCAAATACTATTTGTTGACTTAATTATTTGATGAATTTTGCCATTTGTCATAAAAAAAAACACTTAACAAAATCAGGGTTTTTTGCGGGGCGGGGGGAGCATTTGACTTGCTGCATGTACAACCAAATTTTTGGTCACAAGAATTCTGCTTGTTCAGAGACTATTTTTCTGCTAAACTCAGTATTATCATTATCTTGTCCTCCCCCTGTATCTTCATCCCCATTTCTCTGTCTTGTCCACCTGTCTGACCTTGTCTGGACTGCAAGCTTTCTGGGGAAGGGACTGTCTTTTTTTAATAAGAAAAGGAGGACTTGTGGCACCTTAGAGACTAACAAATTTATTTGAGCATTGTTAGTCTCTAAGGTGCCACAAGTCCTCCTTTTCTTTTTGCGGATACAGACTAACACGGCTGCTACTCTGAAACCTCTCTTTTTAATGCTTGTCTGCACAATGCCTAGCATAATGGGGCCCTGACTGGGCTTCCAAGGTGCTCTCATAATATAAATATAAGAAGAAGAATTTTGATGGAAAGTGGAAGTGTTTCTGAATAGTTGTGCAACCATGTATTCACAGTATTATTTCTATCAGTATTTGCCACCTTCTGGAAATCTCTGTGTGGGTTTGTGAGTGATCCTGTTAAGAAGCTGAAATATCATGTGACTAGTCAAGCAGGGCCAATTCCAGAGCCTACTGGAGTCAGTGAGAGTCTTCTTGTTCACTTTAATGGCCTTGGATCAACCCCCCTCAGTGTAAATAGTGAATAATGACTATCAAAAGCAGGAGTCACAGCAAACAGTTCATGAAGAACTCATGCACTGAAATTTGTCCCCATAAACTATCGATTGAACAATGAACAAACCTGATAAAATCACAGAGGATTCAGGCAGAATTCAATAACTCCTTCTTCTTGAAATTGACAGAATTTCAACTCATTTTAGTGGCTGCAGGATATGGTGCAAGTGGCATGAAGAGTTAAAATTAAATTATTCAAATAACTTGTTGGCCCATCCTCGGGTAACAAGTCATTATACTTTCTAAAAACAATAACTATCCTTTTCATCTGTTTAGCTTCAGGGAACTGAATTGCGGACAATGGTGAGCGCTGCATGTCTAGGCTTTGGAGTGGATAAGGCTTACTCTTCCCAGGGCTTTTTTGTGGAACTTATTCTCGATAGCAGAGGTTCACAACCTTTTTCTTCCTGAGGCCCCCCTGCAACATACTATAAAAACTCCATGACCTGCCTGTGCCACAACAGCTGGTTTTCTCCATATAAAAGCCAGGACCGGTGTTAGGGGGTAGCAAGCAGGGCAATTGCCTGAGGCCCCATGGCACAGGGCCCCCTGCGAAGCTAAGTTGCTCAGGCTTTGGCTTCAGCCTCAGGTGGCAGGGCTCAGAATCCCAGGCTTCAGACCCATGCAGTGGGGCTTTGGCTTTCTGCCTTGGGCCCCAGCAAGTCTAATGCTGGCCATACTTGGAGGGCCCCTGAAACCTGCTTACGGGCCCCCAAAGGGCACAGGACCCCCGGTTGAGAACCACTGCTCTAGGGTACATTCTCATTTCATTTTTACATCAATTAATATTACTTCTAACTAATATACATTGTGGATGTTATCAAGAATAGTTTTTATAGCTTTGGCATGGGGCCTTCAGACATATTGACAGGATAATAAATTACCTCCAGACACAAAGCTTTAAATAAAAATATTCAAACAATAGTTTAAAACAAAATCCTTCAGAGCAGACAGAGGTAAATCCTGAAAGAAGGAAAGGAGACTGGGTAAAACATTCGTTTTAATCATCCACTTCTTCCTTCCAGAAAGAGGAGGTGGACAAGCCATCTATTTAAATCCATTTTCATTTTCTCAAGTTGCTTATTATAATTATTCTCATGCAAAATCTTCATGTCTGGATGCAAATTAATACTTACATATTTAAAGCTGTTCCCACTCCACAGACTGTGGGTCAAATCAGGAACTCCTCTAGGATCAGAGACATTTTATCATCATTATAGCATCAGTCTTTGATTTAGTTAGGGTCCAATCTTGCAAGACCATTGCATGCAGAATTTCTACTCATGCCAGTGGGACTTTCACATGGGCAGTGTCTGGACTGGGTTTGTATTTTGTACCCCAAAATAAAGATGCATTAGAGAAGAAATGTGGAGACTGATTTATGATTGTAAGCCTATATTTCTGTGTCAAACTCTTTGGCAATTACTGTGCATTGTCCCAGACATAGCTCCATATTTGATGTGGTTGGAAAATTTTAATAGAAAATTTATGAAGCAGACTGGATTTCCAAGTGATTTTTTAATGAAAAATTGCGACCTGAAAAGTGGTTTACTTTTTGAAAATTGATGTTTACTGGAAAAGTTTCAGTTTTTGATTTGAAGAAACAACAAAAATGTTTTCAAACTGAGAACTTTTACCAAAATCCAAAAATGTATATTGACATGGAAAACCTTTCGGTTTCCAAAACGTTTTTTCTAGTTTTGGTTTTTCATTGGAGGTCTTTCAGGATTGTCCTTCATTGTAAAAACTAAAAAATTGGGCATTTTTCGACCAGCTCTTCTGCATATAGGCAAACTAATAACTGGGAAACCTAAAAGTAAATGGGAGCCTTCTCTAGAGTTCCTCCTAACTGCTTGTTAGTGAGGTTCCCTGGTTTTAGTTCAGTCAGATTCTTTGGTCATAGAAAAATACCTTCCCCCCGTCCCCTTCCTTACTTGTGTAACTCTAGTGTCCTCATGGCTGAGATGGAATCTGCTCTGCAGGCAGCTCCGGCCAAGAAAAGGCTCGTGCAGCAGGGAAAGTCCCTTCCACCTGAGAGGCAGCTGTTCCACACCCCCTGGAGGAAACACACACACACCGGAGTAGTACAGTGAATATAGGAAAGGGAAATATTTATTTACGGAGGGGTGGGTGTAGAAAAAAACGGCGGGGGGAAGTTAGGGGGAGCAATACAGCAGGGTTACATCCACCATGAGGCCCCACAGGCCCAGTGATACCACAATAGAAAGGGCAGACACCGAGCAATGTGGCTACACTCAGAGTTTAGGAGTTTTGGGCAAAGTTCCAGTCCGGCAGTGAGTCTTGGATGATCCTGGTTGTTTTCAACACCAATAAACTTTCCCCAGCAAACCCCTCTGGCGCCGTCTTCTGCCGTGCTCTGCAAAGCCACACAGTGTGACAACCTCCACACTTAGCTAGCGACAGTTTCCCTCCTTATCCCAGTTCAAAGTCACAAGCCCCAGTACTCATGGCCCCATACAGCTCTGGGCAGCAGTGATACTGGGTCCAGTTCCGGTTTGTCCTTCTCGGGCAATTCCTTCCTGGCACAGTGCTCCTCCTGGTTCCTGTCCTCGGGCATCCTTTTTGGCCTCTCTGTCCCTCCCAGGCTTTGGGCAGGTTCTTGACTCCTTCGTTCTGTGAGGGCCTGTTTGCTGTACCCCTTGTGTCTGGAGGTACAGACATACATCCATTCGCTCTCCTTTTTCTCACACTCCTGCAATAACCAGCACTTCCTCTTCCTCCAACCATCAGCACTTCCTTGCCCTCAGGACAAGGTTTTAAAGGAGTCATGCTGTCTAAACCCCAAAGCGTTTACACTTGTGATTTAGAGGGTTTCCACATTTCTGGAATCTTTCTGTTTGATCTTGTTGATATCATGTAATTAATGAGAAGACAAACGTCACAGTGAAAACACGAACAAAGGTGCATAAAAGGCATCTCTTACTTTGTTTACTGTGTTACTGCTTTCATCTAGACCCTGTTTCAGTCGAGTATCAAGGAGGGACCATGAACTACCTAACTATTTAGGGTGGCTCGGAGTGAGAAAGCAATCGGAAAGAGCCTGTTATATTACTTAACAGATGGAGTGCCAGGCTGGGTTTCCTTGAGGAGAAGTCAGCACTATGGTTGTCTGGGAAAAGAAATCCTAATCTTGCTTCTTTTAAACTTTTTTTGGTGGCAGCTTTAGTTTTGTATGTGTGTTTTTAGCCGATCTGTTAAACAGAATCCCTGTTCCCCTGGAGATATTGCCTGGAGACAGAAGGAAGAAAATTACACTGGCTTGTGGCTTGTAGATTTTCTGAGAAGGCGGTCTTTCAGGAGTGTCTTGGTTTCTTCCGCTTTATTCACGCCTTTCAATAGCTCCCAGCTTGCCCGAGGAAGAAATCTGAGGCCTGTCAGTGTTGATCTGACTCTCCCAGAGGGGCTTCTTGAGACAGACAAAAGGCTCTTCATCCTCTCAGGGGCAGTTCATCCACAAGGGTTCCCAGCACGGTGTGCTGGAAGTGAAGCATCAGATAAGAGGCTGCCATAATAGCCCTGGTTTTGTTTTGTTTTTAAACAGTGCTCATATTCAAGAATTTTTTTTGATCAGATGAGCAAACACAAGGGCAGGCTGGGACAAGTGTTAGCAATAGAAAGGATGGAGTAATACACAAGTACTCGAAACCAAATGCCACTGTATGCACAACTTAATAATAATGTGAGTGGAGACAGATTTGTATCTTCATTGGGCTATTTTATTTCTTTAAGAAAATAGTTTTAAATTGTGCATTGCTTGCTCAAACAGACACCTGGTGAAAATCTTATGTTGCTACTTCAGTGAGTTTGAGGTCCTGCCATAGGATTAATGCTGGGAGATCCCACTGGCTGCATGAAGACTATTGACCTCAAGAGGGTCACCTACCAGCATCCTGTTGAAGTGCCTTGTATAGTTATTTTAGTAGCTATTTGAAGAATTAAAGTAACTATGTCTACACTTATGGGGGATCGACGCTGTGGAGATTGATGCACCCACTAAATCGACCATGGATTGCTCTCCCGTCGACTCTGGTACTCCACTGTTACTAGAAGCATAAGGTAAGTTGACGGGAGAGTTTCTCCCATTGACCCAGGGTGGTGTGGACACCGCAGCAAGTTGACCTAAGGTACATTGACTCCAGTTACATCATTCACGTAGCTGGAGTTGAATAACTTAGGTCAACTTACTCCCGTAGTATAGACCAGGCCTAACAGAACTTGTCTTGCTTGTTTAAATGTGTAAAAGTGCCATATAATGTTCTGGGGCATTTTATAAACATTATAAAATAAGTATTAATGGATCCCAAACATCATTTAAAAAAGCCTTTTCGTCCACCAAAACAAACTGCTCCATATCCACCCACTGTATATCCCTTATTAACCTCCTTCATTTTCCCCACCTTGACACTCTCACACAAAAAGTGTGGTTGGGGAAAATAGATAAACTTAAAACATGTCCTAAAGGTCCCGCAATCCTACCTAGCTTTGGTTGGACCCAGGGTGAAAGAGCATTGTAGAATCAGGACTTTTCTAAATGGGGAAATTGATTAGCACAGCTATAGTGGAGAAATCATATTAGAATAAAGTAATTTTTGTTCTGGAATTGAATGTCACAGGGGGAGTTATACCAGCATGACTATGGAGGTAAAATTATTCCACTGTAACAATGCTGGTCAGTTTCCCTGCATAAAAGAGCCATAAAGGCATACTTACCAAAAACACCCTACTACTGTCTCCATCCCCTTTAAACCAGGGAAGCCCCACAATAGACACAGTATCACACAGGGATAGAGACAGGGCCAAAATTTCCCCTGCTTTGTGCTATTCCACCAGTGCAAAGCTGCCCTAAAAGTCTGCTTAACAAGGGGCAGTGCAAGGATGTATCTGAGCCCTAGATCCGGATGTCCTAGGTGCATGTAATAGTCCCCTTCTGATCATTTGCAGCCACCTTTGCACCCCTTCCTCCAGAGTTGCATCAAGCTTTCCTCTAACAGACCCACAGTTCCAGGCCATCATTTCCAAGACAGCGGGGACTCAAGTTGTTATTAAATATCCATAATTTCTGACTGCTAAATGATAGTTTGCTATATGAACATTACAGTAATTAACAATAACTTTATAAAAAGTTAATAGAGTAGATTTTTTATTTGTAGAACAGTCTGTAATCTAATATTGACCTACATAATGTACAAATACACAAGCCATGCTATTAGCTGCATAGAAAAAAAAAATCCTGCAAATATTACTGTATTAGACTGCCAGCATTTCCACACTACAATTAAAATATATGTTCTAGAAGTCTGAATGCTTAGGCAGCCTTTTCACATTCCCCACTCAGTGACTTCACTGGGAGTCTGGCCTTAGTAAAGACTTCAGGATTTGGCCTTGAATCGTTCAGAATGAGTTTTAAAGGAAACAAATGTGCAATTTGCACATACAAAGCAAGGGTGTGTCTACACAGCAATGTAAACCTGGGATTGAGCTTGGGCTCAAACCTAACCCCTAACACCAATTATGCTAACCTAGGGCTCAGACCTAGGACCCAGGACCCTGCATGGCTGGAGGGCAAGCCCATGTTAAGTTGGAACCCCGGGTCCAAGCCCTATTGCTTTCCTGTGTGCACGCAGCCCCAGCTTGATTTGGGTCCCAGAAGTCCTCAGGATGTATTGTTCCTGGCGGCAGAGGAGAAGTGCTGCAGGCAACCAGCGTAGTGGCTAGAAGCGCTACTACTGCCTGATCAAGCACGCTCCTTCTGACTCTGGCTCCTCCTTGCCGCTGCATGGAGCTTGCCTGGAGCAGGGAGCCAAGCTGACAGGCGGAAGGCGGGTCCTGGCCACTGGTATGTTGGGGGTTATCCCTTCCCTGGCTGTGCTGAGCTAGAAGCTCTGCTGCCTCCCTTCCTGCAGCCGGCCCCAAAACTTCCTTACAGCGAGGAGGCGCCAGAGCCCCTGCTGTGGGAGGCTGCAGGGAGGTTTTGGGACAGGCTCCCATTCAGCGCCCTCACAGTACATGCAGCACCAGCGAGGGCAGTGGGGGCCTGGGAGAAAGAGCCAGAGAGCAGAGCAGGGACTAAGAGGCTGCCCTGCAGGGAGAGGAAACAACAGAGCTCCCAGCTCAGCATGGCCAGGAAAGGGATGACCACCCAATACCCTGGCTACTCCCCCTCCTTGAGGGGCAGCTACCTGGTCCCTGCTCTGCTGTCTTGTCCCTGCTGCCCTCCCTGGGGCTGTGTATGCAGAGGTGCCTTGGCAGCATGCACTGTCAGGGAAGTGAGTGGGAGCCAGCCCCAAAACCTCCCCACAGCCTCCTAGGGATCCCTTATACCTGCCTCCCAGGGTGCAGCAGGGGCAGGAGTAAGGGATCCTGCAGGGTGCTGGAGCACACTGCACCCCAAGTCCTAGGAATGCACTTCACCACTCCACAGCCGGCAACAGCCAGGCTGGGGTGTGTGTGTTCTTCCTCTGAACCCTACATTTTATGTCAAACTTCATAACAAACAGACAAAAATAAATAAAAAAACAACCAAACAAAAACATCTTCATTGAACATCCCATGTTAAAAGTTAACAATTGCAAAGTTTCATTTTAATAGTCTGACAGGCCTGGAGACTAATGTGCCAATTATCCTCAGAAAAGGTACACATGGGTGTTTTCCTGCCAATATAACTCAGCCTTGCGCTGGAGAGCCCTATTCTCAGATTAGATGGTAGTCCAGTATAAACCATTCTCAAACTGCAGTCATTCTACTGAGACAGCCACTAAAGGAGCTAATTATGCAGTTTATGCACTCATGTGCTCCTTATGGGCACCTGAGTCCCATTAACAGCACTGCCTCAATTTGGAAATGGGGGGTAGGGGGCAGTAGAGTTTCCCCCACAGTGCAACACATTCGTAGGGCTAGAGTGTCAACACCTGGGAGGAGGGGGCCCTAGGCACTCTGGGAAAGGGTTCCTTTGACTTAGAATCATAGGGTTAGAAGGGACCGCAAGGGTCATCTAGTCTAATCACCTGCCAAAATGCAGGATTTGTTGAGTCTAAACCATTTAAGACAAATGGCTATCCAGCCTCCTTTTGAAATCCTCCAGGGAAGGAGCTTCTACAGCTGCCCTAGGCAGCCTGTTCCATTGTCCTACTATTCTTACAGTTGGGAAGTTTTTCCTGAGGTTTAATTTAAGTCTGCTATGCTGTAGTTATAACCATTGCCTCTTGTCCTGCTCATGGTGGCAAGAGAGAACAACTTTTCTCCATCTTTTTTATGGCAGCTTTTCAAGTATTTGAAGACCATTATCATACCCCGCCCCAGTCTCCTCTTTTCCAAACTAAATATACCCAGTTTCTTCAGCCTTTGCTCAAATGGCTTGAGTTCCATCCCTTTAATCATCTTTGCCACTCACCTCTCAATCCTTTCCAGTTTCTCTACATCCTTTCTATACATTGGTGACCAAAACTGGACACAGTACTCCTGCTGAGGCCTAACCAGTGCTGAATTGAGCGGTACTCTCACCTCCTGTGATATGCATGCTATGTCTCTATTAATACAACCTGAAATTGGACTTGCTTTTTTTGTAACAGCATCGCACTGGTGACTCATGTTGAGGTTGTGATCCACCACAGCTCTTTGCTGAATTTCATTCTGTTGTTTATAGCTCAGTTCTCCAGTTTATCAAGATTCCTTTGAATTTTAGCTGTATCCTCCAAAGTGTTTGCAACCCCCTCAGCTTTACATCATCTGCAGATATGATCAGTATGCTCTCTATACCTACATCCAGGACATTAATAAAGATGTTAAATAGCACCGGATCCAGAACAAATCCTGTGGAACCCCACTTGAGACTGCCTTCCAATTTGACATCATTCCATTAATAGTTGCTGTTTGCTGTTGTTTAACCAATTATGTATCCAGTTAATGGTAGTTCTGCTGAGCCCACATTTCTCCAGCTTACTTATCAGAATGTCATGTGGGAGTGTGTCAAATGCCTTGCTCAAGTCCAGGTATATTACGTCCACTTCATTCCCTCTATCCACCAAACCGTTTACCCTGTCAAAGAAGGAAATCAAACTAGTTTGGCATGATTGTTCTTAGTAAATCCATGCTGGCTGCTAGTGATTATCCCTTTGTCTTCCAGGTATTCAGAAATAGAATGATGTATACATTGCTCTGGTAGCTTCCCACATATTGAAGTCAGGCGAACTGGTCTATAGTTCACTGGCTCCACCTTTTACTCCTTTTTAAAGATGGGCACTGCTTTAGTCCTTCTCCAATCTGGGACCTCTCCTGTCATCCATGAGTTTGTGAATATTATTGCTAGTGGCTCCGAGATTTCTTCAGCTAATTTCTTCAACACCCTGAGGTGAATAGCATCAGGCCCTGCTGACTTGAATTCATTCAAATTAGTTAGAAGATCTGTGATGTGTTCTTTACTTATCCTGATCTGCATCCCTTCTCCTTTATTGTCTATGGTAACTTTGCTAGTCACCCAGTCACCTGTTATTTTTTGTGAGAAGACAAGCAAAGTAGGCATTGAACAGCTCTGCCTTCCTATCATTTTCCATTACCATCTCACCTTCTCCATTGAGCAGAGGGCCCACACCATGCCTGGTCTTTCTTTTTTGTCTGACATATTTGTAGAACCCCTTCCTGTTGTCTCTAACATTTCTTGCAAGCTTAGCTCATTCTTTACCTTGGCTTTCCTGATTTTTGTCTCTACACGCTCATGTAGCAGACTTGGGTCTGTGCACTGCAGTGTGGATGCCAGAACCCTAGATTCAAGCATGGGTCATAAAATACTTAAGTTAGGGTTAAAATGCAACGTAGACATTTGAACCCAGGGTTCCCTGACGTAGGTCAGCTGACTCGAGTCCTACTAACCTTAGGCTTACATTGCTGTGTAGACATACCCCAAGAGAACAGGGAGAACATGGGGGAAGGAATATCATTGTTGTGTTAGCAAAGCTAGTCAATGATATGTGCAATATCTTTATTTAGTTAAAGCAGCTTGACAGAAGGAGTTATTTTGCACTTCTTAACATATCTTTGTCTTCCAAATTTTGCTGACATCGTTTCCTCTTTGCTGTATTGTTCCCAGTAGAAAGGGTAGGTCACTTGCAGTAGGGGCATGGATATTGGTATGAAGGACAAGAGTCATGACTGAAAATATAGGATATATATTAAGGCTTGGCATATGGTAGTGGAGACTTTACGGAAACGATGTGGTTAAAGATGGAAAAAAGAACTGAATCATAAATCACGAGAGAACAGATTTTTACCCTGAGATATATTTGTTCTCCTTCCTAGCCCAATAAACTGAAAATATAATATGTTTTTTGTTAAATTGGACTCCCCACACAATGATGTCTTCAAGATTTTGGTCCCACTCTACAGGATTCATCTGAGGTCTGCAGCACGCATTGCGTCTGAACTTGTCCCAAAACCTGCCCAAACTTTGGGGATGTGTTGATTCATCTGATTAGAACTTCAGGACTTGGGCCTCTCTCAATAATGGGCTGAATTGCTATACAGAATCTGAGCAACTCATGCTTTGGGGAAGTTTGGATTTAGATGTGATTGTGGATCTGGGCGTTGCCACTTGGATTCATTGCTACTCTTAAATAATATTACCACTGTAAATAACACCGAGCTCAAAATAGTAAAGGTTTAAAAGACAGTAGCATCAGACATTCAAATGTTGGTATTTCAGTGTTTGTCACCCTGATACTTTCACCTTCACTGTATAATATCATTGTATAAAGGGGATGAAAGCTAAACTTTGATGTTTTGTTTTGTTTTTGCAGTGGTGCTCTTCTAAAGAAGATACTCAGTCGGCCATGCTTGAGCCCAATTTCTGTTGCATTCTGTAAAGTTGAGCAGTAAGTTTTACTGGCATGCGTATTTGCAGAAAGCAAATGTTAGAGTTGCCTGCAAGGGAAGGCTTCTGGTTAAAGCACTGGGTTGGGATACAAGAGATATGGGTTCAGTTCTCAGCTCTGCCAGAGGCTTCCTGTTTGTCCTTGGGCAAATGATATAATCTCTCTGTCCCTCCTCTGTAAAATAAGGATAATAATAATTGCCTACCTCTCCTGGGGTACTGTAAGGATACATTTTTTAATGTCAGGGAGGAGCTCAGGTACTGTGGAGATGGAGCCAACTAATTCCTATATGGATATATGTACTCTCAACCTGAATTTGCACATGCCAGTATTCAGGCCAGAAGTGATTGTCCATTCAGGGATCATAAAAGGACTGATCTGACCATTCATGAACGCCCATCGTTACTTTTTGAATATTCATGATCAATGCATAAAATAAAATATTTGGTGTATAATATCAGAGTGAATAAATTCTAGGAAACTGCCATCGGCAGTTCCATGGATGTTCTGCAAGCAGAAAAAGGGGCTAAATTTGCTGAATAAATTACTCCTCGTCAATCATTTGGTCAGTTCTATGAAATATCATCATCGTCATAACACTGTGTTACCAAACAGCAATGTTGGGTTACAACATAGTGATGTGTCCATTGTGAAATTGTGATGCATCACCACTCTGTGCTGCAGCAAATACCAAGAAATCACAGCACAAATGATTCAACTTTGTGACAAGATGACTTTGACCTGGAGGATAAAGTTGGAAAAAGCAGCCAATTCTGCTCTGCAAATTGCCTCAAAATGCACCTCCATCATGATCTCCAAGTTCATCATATCTAGTCCAGAACTGGGCCTCTCCCCAGCAAGTCACTGCTTAATTAGGTGATGGTAGTTTTTGAGAAGTAGACAAATGTCCACTAGGGACTAGACTGAAATTACCAGAGTTATTTTACTTGCAACCTACTTTGAATCTAGGTCTCTAGAAGTGAAAGGCAGGCAATTGCATTAACCCATGTTTTTCTAAGCCCTTGATCATTTGCCTTTCAAATTAGGACTATTTTTGAAAATTTCCATCCACCTCTAGAGACTTTTTTGTAAGAGGAAATGGGACTTTTGCATCCCAGCAAATCCTAAAGAAAATAAATCATTGCAAGCTCTTTCCTAAAAGCCATCACAATTTGGATATTTTTGTATCCTGTAGCTGTCCATAGTCTATCCCTAATTTAATTCCTTCCAGCACAAGGAACTGCTATCAGAAAATTGCCCTCCATGTGTCCCATCAGGTGCTCTTATAGCCTAGTTACCAAAAAAAAAACATTGTTTGGTTAACCATTTTGGGTACTGATTTGCATTGCACTGCAGATTTCCCACTAATCCCTGTATGCTTAGATGGAATTCATCAGTTAACAAAAGTAGTTAAACATATACCATTAAAGGCTAAATGCTTAGGGATTGCTCAAAATCCACAGATGCTTCTTGAAAGAGCTTTGGTTCACTGCACAGCCAGTAGTAATGTTGTCTGGGCTGAACATAGCTGAAGAGATATGTGGCTGATGTAACTTTGGAAGGTCACAGTGGCTGTATTTGCTGGAGCTTATTATTAGCAGGAAACTCTATTTTTGCTATCGAGTGTGCTTGTCAAATGCAGGCTCATTATCAAGGGGCACTGAAGAAGTGATATTCCCTGAGAAGCTGTCCTTCTTATGACCGTTCAATAGTATCCATAAATGAAGATTTAATGTGTTTTGTGTGGAAAACAGAATCTGTATTCCATCCATTTTGAGTCACAGGAAAACAAAAGCATAAGCAGCACTGAGCCCTCTCTCCACGGATAATTTTGTGAAGAGCAGCAGGATTTTGGCAGCATATCTGGCTTCAGAAAACAACCACAGTTATAAAATACAGGAGTTTAGGGGTGGTACGGTTAGTGAAAATGGCATATTTTGAGGCACAGACTTCAGTGATTCCTGAAGTTCCCTTCTTTATTTTCCAGTTTTATTTTTTTTTTCTGTGTATCATTTTCTTTCCTTTGCATGTGTTGCACATCTGCTCTGCAGGCTCCAGCCAGGAGAATAGCCATATGAGGACCTGAAAATCTCTTCTGTATTGATGCCAGAAGACAACTTTATATTCATTCCAAATGGCATGAAGAACCATTTGTCAGTTTTCCCTTTACCTCCCTTCTAGCGACTTAAATGTATAATGTTGTCTAAAACACACAGAAAATAACCTCTTTGGTGACAAATTTCAATCTTCATGTTAGTTTAGTTCCTAAAACACTGAAAAACGTAAGGCCAGAAAGTCCCACTCCTTAACCCTCTGTGAACAAGCAGAAGGACTAACCTCCCGCTCCATTGTTTTCAGTAGTTTTCACCCTTGTTTCTTCTGGCTTTTTTTTTCTCCGTAGCGATATTGTTCTCTGGAGGTGGATATATTCATTTAAAATTCCTCCAAAGTCTGGCCATTAGCTTAAGTTAATGTTCAAACCTCTGCATTGCCTTCAGAATTTTCAGTGAGGTTCATATTAATTTTCAAGAGATATAAATCAGGGGACAGTGTACAGGAAAGACAGCCGGCTTTAAAATGGCTACACCTGACTCACATATCTACAGAGAAGTGGCTTATATAGATATAGTTGCTTCATGTCTGTCTCCTAGGAATTGCTTGTCAGAAAATGAAAAGTCAAAGAAGGTGAACTTGAATTGTATTGGACAGAGCAGTGTTTAGAAAAAAAGAATCTAAGGGCCCAATCATATTCTTATTCAAATCAACAACAAACCATCCATTCATTTCAAAGGGAGCAGAGCTGGGTACAATATTCTTAGGCATAAATAGCTATTGGAAGGTAAATGTGAACTTGGAACAAACACTAGCTTCACATATGAATCTGGTATTAAAGGAATGTGGGATTTGTTCACAGAGGGTGAAATTCCCTTCACTTGCATAATGCTCAAATAATCTGGTTTATGATGGTGAAATGCAGGCAAAATCCACCTTCCTTGCTCCCTGGCATGGGCTCCGGGATTCAGCACAGTCCTAGCACTGCCCACTACCAATGGCCATAGATAGACTCTCCATGCTACTTGCACAGAATGTTGGATTTACATGTCAATCAGCCCCCAGTACCATGCCAGCCTATGCACAGCTGGTGCAGAGACCTCTTGGGCTGATGTTGCAGTCTGAATGGTAGTGTGGATTGGGAGGAGTGTACAGGCACAGAAACTCATGCCTGGGAAGCTGAACAGAAACGTGTTGCAATCACATTGAAACCATAATTTACAGTAACTTCTCCAGATATCCCGCCCTTGATTCGTCCTGAACATGGTTTGGACTGGGCATCTCTGAGTGCCCAATGGTCACCCCCTCATGCTGAAAGGCTCAGTCATCTCCCCTCCATCTAACCCCATTTATTTTTTAACCTTCTAGATTTGGCTCTCCTGTCCCCACCTACTCTGCTTATTTGCCAGTGGTAACTGCTTATTTGCCAGATGGGAGTTACAATGAACAGCTCCCCCCAGTGGTCCAGGTTGGAAATATATCTCCTATTTTAATAGTGGTCTGATTATCATTATACTCTCCACAAATAAATATCAGTTCAGAAAATGTTCACAGCCTTACACTGATCCTCTGTACTCTCTATTTCACACAGAGAAAACCCAGATGGCAGCAACAGGAACAACTGGTATACAGTGTTCAAGCCCTGTACTTTGGAATACTGTCACAGTTTGTGTTTGGTAGCAGCAGTAAGCATTAATCCACAGGGAATATAGGTACTTCTCAGAGGATGTAATGTAATAGGTACATTGGGCAATACCAAAGGTACATTTTTTTTCTCTATACACGATATGGCATACACCATGTTAGATACACAGGACATACACCTGTAGTCTCTTTTATCTTATATTTGGAGCGTAAACGCTTTGGGCCAGAGACCATCTTTCTGTTCTGTGTTTATACAGTGGCTACCATAATATGGTTCTGGTCTGTGGCTGAGACTGCTAGGTACTTCCACAATATAAATAATACAAATAGTACATGGGGTGGGGAAATTGGGAATAGTAATGCTAACTAAACATGAAATGATTGTCTTGATCTGCCATGCAGTCCTCTTTAATCCTTAACATTTGCTGTGTTTTCAATCAGCTTTTCCAATGTTACTTGCCATCTCCCTAATTGTTAAAGTTGTTTTGAGTCTATCTTTTAAAACAGGTTGTTCTTGTTGGGTTCACCACTTGATATCTGACTTCAGACACTTCTGTTCTGGCACAATCTTAATTTCCCCTCAGTATTCCTTTCGGATTCCCTAGCTAATGTCTGTCTGCTTGTGGAATCTTTTCCTGTTACTTCTTTGTAAATTCCAGAGCAAATAACATGTATTGTTTTTTTTTTTTTTTTTTAGAAATACCCTCCTCATTATCCCAGCCTTCTCTAACAGGGTCTCTTTTCTTTTTCGCTGGTCTTTGGTTATTTATGCATGTGAAAATACATCTCATTTTTATGGTGTTGAATTAACAGTGCAAATGTTATCTCTGATTCTCCTTAATATTGTCTGTCTCTTTTGCTGTTCACTAATGGCCAGATTCTTTCCCTCCTTGTTCATGTTGAATCGTACCTTGCTCCATGAGAAGCCCCGTTATTGTCAATAGGACTACACATAGAGTAGAATATCACTCACTGTAGGAGTGGCAAAGCTTGGCACTAAATTAATATTGTTTTTCTTCTCTATCTCTATTTCTTTTTTATATGCCTGACTTCAGTGGGAACTGGATCAGGAATTGACACTCAGTTCTAGATTGTTTAGTGTTCCAAATTTCATTCTCTAGAATGTAAGCAGAATACATTCAAGGGTTGCCTTCATTAAACGGTGTGTGTGGGGGGAAGGAATGAACGGAGGGAGGAATCAATTTTCAAATGGAAGATGACAAAGCCAACTTTAATATTCTTCCCTTATCTTAATTTCCTCTTGGTTTACTTGATTAGGAGAAAATAGTTTGAAATATAGAAGGACCCTCATAAACTTAATTTTACCAGTTTTAAAAGATCACAGTTAAGGTGACACAAACTGTGGCAAAGAACTGCTAATTATGTATGTCAGATTATAACTTTTATAACACTGAACATGACCTCATTTTGGATTAAGTAAGGTTCAGATTGCAGCTGGGAGTCTAGTTGAAAACCTACATTTAAATTGCCTTTGAACTTCTGATTGCTAGGGGAGATAAAAAATAGGAACTCACCCCTCACCACCACCACGGTTTTGCTGCAAAGGGAAGTTTTAGAACCAATGGATGACATACAGTAAACAGCACCCTGTAAGTATCAATTTTTGTGCCATTCAGTACTAGGGATGGTTGAATCTTAAGAAGTTTGGAGTTCAGGTTTGGATAAGCACCCCAAACTTTGGATGTATATCTGGAACTTATTCAAAACCCTCCTGTCTGCAAAATAGACCTAGATATTTTGTAAGAACAGGCTTTCTTATAAGATTTCTGGAATTTCTATTTCTTTCCCCTAAACCAGTCAATTCTTTCCCATTTATTACAAGCCTATAGTCACTGGGCACAATTATAAAATTGTTATTCAGAACTGATATTGGACTAAATTCTATTCTGTAGTGCGCTCATAGAGCCCCAGTGAATTCAGGTATTTTAATGATATTATGGAGAGCAAAATCTGGTCTGTTTTCAAATGAAATCCCTCCAAAGTTAATGTGAGCTTTGTCTGTATGAGGAATGAGTGAGAACTTTAGTATAACATCTCAGTGCAGAATTGGGGGAGTATAGGAAGAACGGAGACAGTCTACATAACTACTCATTTAAGATAGAGCCAGTAATTATTTTCCTATTTGTGTAACTTCTGCTGGTTTTATAAAGAACATTGTTTTCTTTAAATAAACCCACCAACTTTGCTGGACATTTCAGACGTTTACATGAGAGCTGTTATCCTGGATTGGCTCCCATGCAACCCAACAGATCTTTTATTTTAATATTATTTTTCTTTTCCTGTCAGAAGTATGTTTTCAGTGTGAGTATCCTGGAATCAATATTTTGCAGGTAGAAAAATATTAAACCCACTTTGATTTTTCTCCTAACAAGAAAATCTGCAAAATGAATCTAATCAAAAATGGCAAAGTTTTTAAAAAATGCCCTGCTATTACAATTTCTACCTTTCAGTTTGCTTTCAGATCACTTACTGACATTATTTTTCAGTGTGCAAACAATTAATGTAAATTCTTTGATGTGATTCCTAATAGAACTGAAATTAGTTTTATTTTACTTTCAAGTGGAAACCTCAGCATTGGTTTTTTTACAGCCATTAACCTTTACAGTCGCAGTGTATTTATGCTGAGCTATAGATTTTGTTTTCTCGGCATCTTCTGTCAAATCTCCCCTTATTCTTTTGATAGGAAAAGCAAAGTAAAAGGCTTTGGCAGGGTAATTCAACCTTGCCACTCTGGGCCACTGGGAGAGGTGCTAGAGGAGACTGGGTGATATGCTCATTCTTACTAGCAGTGAAGACCTTTTACAAGGTCTTTCTACAGAGAAGATGAACAGCCTTTCCTCTGTACAGCCTTCCCTCATGGCTGACTTCTTCACTCGTATGGGAGTGATAGGCTTCCAGACATAAATACGGCAGCAAACGTCAATTATTTTGAATAATTCTAAGAAGCTTTAGTTTAATCCTTTCTACTCTGTCCCAAGTAATATTTCTGTAGCACAAACATATGCTGTCTCAGTGAAAAAGAAGCCATATTTTAGACTGAGTTATGGTGGAGTGAGTTGATTCCTTATGTTTGTTACTGAGTTCTTCATGGACAAGACAACAAGCAAGAAACTGTATTTCCTTTCCAAGCCATTTCCACTTCATAGCAGTAACTCCACTCCCTGTCAGCATTCTTATCTGTTATGCTCATATCTCTGCTTAGCAGTCAGTCCTGGTTTGGTGCTGTAAAGGTGTAATGAGTGCTTTGGGTTTATGGATTTCTGCAGCTGCTTAAAATGGAATTAAAACAATCATGAATTAACCTCAGATTTAAGCCTTTTGAAAATCCAAGCCAGGTTGCTTTAATCTTCACAAAATCCTCTTTCATTTTAGAAAAAAATAACCAAATTCACTTTCTTCTCCTGCTATCCATACACTCATTGTAGTGAAGCAAGAACATGAAGTTGATTTTTTTAAAAAAGTACACTGCCACTTTTGAAAATCTGCAGAACACTTTAAAACAGACACCTGGCATTCGTGGTGTGCATTGTAGAATTAGCATGGCATTCTCTACTAAAGGCAATGATACCTTGGCAAATTTTCAGGTCCTTGTGTTTAAAGAGAATCTATATGCCCCCATTGGACATTTGTATTTGGCTAAACCCCAGCCAGAGGATGGATAATAATTTTTTATGTTTGTGGGTAAAATTATTATTATTAAACCAATGTACCCACCTAAAAGGTCAAAACAGAGTACAAATAGTGACATTTTTAGAATTTTGCCTATAAAAGTGAACAGTCAAAAGGTTTTTTGCACTTGGACATCCCAGGTTGTGCTGTGTGTTGTTAGTTACTGTTTACTTTTGTTTAGTGAAATTCCTTTAATTAAGCCATTCTACCTTCCCACTAAACAATGTCTTTTACCTTATCCCTCCCAAACTCAGAGTCATTTATTTTGTGCCCCAGCCAGGTGTATGTTTCATTCTTAGGTCAACTCATCAATTATCAGATGCCCACATGGTTGTAATAGCTGGAGAGTTTACAGCACTTGCAGTCGGGGTTTGCGTTGTGGTCATTACAGCTACCAACCAGGGTCTCTGCGCACCACTGTTCTGATGGGATCAAACTCATGCCTACCTCAGGTAAGGAGGGTGGTTCTGTTACAATAAATTGCAATAGACATATCTGATTTGGGGTTTCCTCTGAGAGGGTTCATACAGCTTTACTGTTAATATACTTTGTTTTTATTCATTAAGAAATAAAAGCACAAAGATAGTGTGTGTTGGGGTGGGGAGTTCCCTCAAACTTTTTTGCAGATTTTTTTTTTTATTCCCAAGCTGCCACGTGAGCTGCATGCTTGACTGAAAAGAAAATAATGTCTTAAGTGGATGTGGACCAATGTCAACATGTTGTTTATGTCAGTTCACATTTGTGTGCAGAAATCAAACATTGCTTTGTGGAAGCATTCAGATTTGCCAATAGGTGAACTGATCCAGTGGCCAGCTATGGGAGCTTACCTAGCATCTCACAAATAGAATGGCAGCAGCTGCCTTCCCATGGAACGCTACTGAACAGAGAACTGTCAGGTATAATAATTCATTCTCTTTTTTTTCCCTTCTGTGTTCGTAATTTCTTTTAAAGACCAACAAAGAGAGAGAGAATGTTATGCAATGGAAAATTCCCCTTTCTCTCACCAGAAGCCCCCATACTATGCAAGAACTGGATGTATTGTTACTTGCTGCAATACAAGGCTTCCTTTCCAATTTTTAAGCCAATAAAACATGTACAGATGTTCTAACAATATACCGCCTAAGCCTTTTAAAATAAAGTTGTTAGACAACAAGCAGTTGAAGGGGAATGAATGTGCAAACTCGAGTTGGCAACTTATCCTCTAAACTGTTTTCAGCTCTGATTTTAGTAGTTTTTCCTCACCCGTATTTGGTTATTTTTGCTTGCTCATTCATTTTTACACTGATTTTGTTACTTTCTGAAATTCCAAATTGCTTTTACCTCTTTCAAAGTGTTGTTGTAATTTCTTCTTCTCTATTTGTTTGGAGCCAGGCCTGGTTTGCTAGTGGTTACCACAGGACTGAGCTGAAGCTTGAGCTTGCTTATCGTTTCCGTCACACCTCTGGATATTGCTGAACTGTGCTGAGTTTTTGTTGCTACTATTGGACTATTAAATACTGCTGCAGAATTGGGTGCCTGTATATTCTGACTTACCAACTTTCTGGACATTTTGGCTTTTCCATATGTGTATCTTTCCATTCTTGTCTCAGGAATGCCTCAGTTAAAAATATTTAATGCAAAAGTTGGGATCTCCATTCCTTCCTTTATGAAGATTCTGACTCCAGAAGGAACTTGTGCTGAGTTGGGCCTTATTGCTCAAGTAGTAGCCTTGAAATCTACTACTTACTGCAGATTCATAGATTTTAAGGTCAGGAGAGACCATTACGATCACATAGTCTGATCTGCAGAACACAGGCCCAGAATTTCACCAAGCATTTCTGAGATAGATCTTACCTTTTCTCCTCAACCTTTAATCAAAGCTGCATATCTTTCTGAAAGATATCAGAATGTAGCCCAAAGAAAGCATGACTCCCGTTAAAAAATCTGATAAGTTATTGGCCAATATTAGATCACTGGAACCAGCCCTGCTCTCACTGGAGTCAACAACAAAAATTCCAGCTCAGTGCAACAGTCAGTATTGGGCCCATTATTTCTGAGGTAAGTTCTGGAGAAAATAAGAATCCAAATCCAGACTCACTTGTCCATTAATGATACATCTACACTATGAGCTAGCTGTGTGATTCCCCTGCTTGTGTACACATACCCTCACTCATTGAGCTAGCAAGAGTATCCATAGCAGTGTAGCCATGGTAGCAGAGGTAGCAGTGGTGGACGCATGGCTTAGCCAGGCCAAGTATGTACCCACCGGATTCAGGCAGATTTGTATTAAGCATGACTAAGCCTTGCCTCCACTGCCACTGCCATGCCAACACAGCTACACTGCTATTTATACTCACACTACTTTGAGAGCTAGTACATCTCAAGTACATGAGAGGAGAATCACACCTCTAGCTCACAGTGTGGACATAGCTTAAGCACTGAGAGCATACAAGAATACAATCTGGAATTGCTGGTGTTGTCATATTGAGATATGATGGCATTTACATTATTGTATTTGCAGATCTTGTAAACAGCTTTGTTAGCATGTCCTTCTGGAGACTGCTTTAATGGAAAAGTCCTATAGAACTTAATAGGTATGAAACCAATAGGGCTCTATGGAAATGACTCTAAAATACATTGAATATAATAAAGAATGCATTTTCTGGTCATAGAATTCTGTAGGATGGTTCAACAAATCTATAGAAAGATCATTAATTTCTTTTACATTCCATAGGGCTTTTTCCATAAGGGGTAGTTTAGCTGCTTCTTCTAAATTGTCTCCTTTTGTCATCCATATTACTGCAGTAGTGATAGTTCCTGCTGAGAGTCTGTCCAGCATCTCTTGGGGCTCTACTCTCTCTCCTACTGTCAGTCTAGACATTAGTGTTCCAATTGCCAGAAATGTCTCATCTTGGTATCTGAATCAGATCAAACTCTTCATGCATTTTTACTAGCCACTATCATCAATAAAGATTCCAAAAGGAGAATCTGACTGGCAATTTTGCTGGTGATCCGTGAGGCAGAAAATAATTGGTACCCTTTTCCAGTACTACTAATTCTTATGTATAGCTTGGATATGTGGCAACGATTAAAAATTTATATCTAGTCCTTCAGGCCCCCGGAGAAATAATGAAGGGGACACTCAGATATGATGTGGTCTGTCGTTTGTGCCTGGTGACAACAGTCGCATACAGGTGTTCGCTTCATTTTCCATTTAAAGAGGGTTTGTCCACATCTCTCAGGAAATGTCCAGATGCGATTCAATCGGCACCAATCTTTCTGACATACATCAAAACCAGGTGGTTCCTCGGCAGGGCCAACAATAAACTGTTTTGAGCAGTTGAAATACTCCATGTGGCTCTCCACTGAGCCTCAGCATTGGAGTAAGGGTCTTGATGTGGTTACATAAAGGATTGCAGGATTTTAATCTCGTCTTTGGCGGATGTCAAGGCTAATTCCCCACTCTGGCACTTCAAGTGCAGAAGGTGGGGGTCCGCAAGGATTCTAAAAGTTAATACTGGCCACTCCAGGCTTGTATTAAACTTCCAAGATTACAGTTTTTATCTGAGCTTGGATTGGTAGGTGTTGCCACCACCCAAGTGCAGAACCCCTTTGAGAGCCCAGGAAGGCGCACTTGGGAATTCGTTCCTGTGGGGTACCCTCCAGCCCTTTCACCCCCCTCCGGGGAAGAGCTGAGAAAGAAAACAAAAGGAAATCAGCTGTTGCCACCAGCTAATTAAAAACATGTGCACAAACATCTTAAGACACAAATCCAATTCTGTTCTTAAAAATGGTACATTTTATTAATTAAAAAAAAGAAAGAAAATACACCTGGGAACTCAGGCTATTGATAGATTTTAAAAGAGCAACTACAAGATGTAGCAGATCGAGCACTCACCGCTGCAACGCCTCCTGCTGGTTGTTCGGGAATTAGCTCAATTCCAGTCCTTGGAGTGCCTCCTGCTGGCCGATGTCTCTCCTGCCTCGGGCCCTGTGTCCCTCCTGGACCCCGGTGCCCCATTCCCTTGGGGTTCTGCCGACTGCAGTACCCCCACACTCTGGGTTTCCCCTCTCAGGGGAACCCCCAACCCTCTAAGCCCGCCTTGCCTCAGTGGCTACTGCCAGTCATCATCTAGCCCCCTTTCTCTGGGGAAAACTGCAGTCTGTAATGGCCACTCATCATTGGCAAGGGGGTTGGACCAGCTGCCTCTGCCTATCCCCATCCTGGGCTGCACCTCTTCAGCCTTTACCAAGGCCTCAGCCTGGAGAGTTCCCAGGCTGGAGCTCCCCAGCTCCTTTTGCCCTTCCCCAGCTCTGCTCTGCTCTGCTCTGCTCTGCTCTGCTCTGCTCTGCTCGAGGTACCCTGTGCTCCCAGACAGTTAGGCCCTTCTCACTCCAGGGCTGGAGTGAGACTCTTTGCCTTCTGGCCCTGCAGCTCTTTTATAGGGCCCAGCCTTTTCCTATTGGCTCTCAGCCCCAGCCCTCATCCAGGGCTGGCTTTTAACCCTTTCAGGGATGGAGCTGGGTGACCGCCCTGCTACACAAGGATTAAGCACCAAGAATAGCTTTCTTGAGGTCCAGCTTAAAGGTTACAAGCAAAACAAAAGCACCTGGGGTTAGCACAGAGGAGTCCACAAGTCATAAATAAATAAAAAGAGATAAACCTAATCACGTCTTTCTAGACATTTCCTGATCTACTTACATGCCTGGGGGTTCAAATGAGTAGCTTCTAGGTATGATACTGAGGATTTTTCATACCTGGCCCAAAGCTTCCTATAGCATAGCTGTTGCCCTGTCTGCCTCTCCCCGGGAGAACAACAACAGACAGACAGAAGGGAAGTCTTCCTTCAGTTTTAAAAAGTTCTAGCCTTCCCATTGGCTCTTTTGGCCAGGTGCCCACTCCCTTCCTTTTACTTATGCATAGCAGTGAGACTTTTTAACCCTTTACAGGTAAAGCAATTAGAGAACAGCTACTAAGAGGGATTTTATAGCTACTCGCTGGCTGGATGTCCATAAAAGGGAGCTCCACCCCCTTCATTTATCACAGAGGGTTCTGCAGGTCATCGTGCAGCGGGATCCTCACATTTGAATTGACATGGTTGAAAAAGCGAGATGTCTGAGCAGCTCTTCTAATCTGAGAAGGCTGGATGTGCGATAGGACCGGGAGCCAGTCGACCTGAGTCGATTTGAATGTCCCTGACACTATGCACATAGCGTTATTGAGTTGAGTGTCAAGGAGTTTAGTGTGACTGCTGTGAGATCACACACATGGACTGGAGGCCCATGATGTTCCAGTCAGTTTTCTGATAAGCGCGACATGAGTCCTAACCTTATCATGGGTGTTCTTGAGGTGTTGTTGAAAAGTCAAGCTCCAGTCCAGTGTAATGCCAAGACTGTGTTTTCCACTGAATGCATCCGATAAAGTGAGCTGTAGCTCACGAAAGCTTATGCTCAAATAAATTTGTTAGTCTCTAAGGTGCCACAGGTCCTCCTTTTCTTTTTGAAGATACTTTGGGTTAGCCTTATGGCTGATGCTCTCACCGCAGAACTGCACATCGAGTTTTGTATTAGCCATTTTATTGTTCAGATGGAAAGTGGTCACCAGGGTTTTTTTTGGGTTAGACCTAAGTTTCCGGTGTCGGAAATAATCAGCCATTGTGCTAAGATCTCGGGTTAGCATGCAGCTGATGGTATGGAGACTTGTATGCTGAACAGCTAGGGCAATGTCATCTGCATACATGTATTTCCTCGAATCCGTCGCTGGTATATCCACAGTGTATATATTAATAAGTATTAGGGCCAGGATGGAGTCCTGTGGGATGCCTGAGTTAAGAGTTCTTGGTCTACTGATCTGGCCATTAAGGTGCACCTTAAAACGGTGGTCTGTGGTCACTGCCACCAAGAGGCTGATTGTTCACCTGCAGTGAATGATGTGGTCGATCTCGAGGAGGACCTGATTCCAGATGGTGCCATATGCTGAGGACAAATCAACAAGGGCGGTCCCTGTCTTCAACTTATATTGGAATCCTGCCTCAGTATGGCCGGTGAGTAAAGCTACCTGGTCATAGCAGTTTCTCTGTGTGCAAAATCCTGCCTGCTCTACTGGAGGATGTCTCTGATAATGTCAGACAGATGGCAGTGTCTCTGTCTCTGCAGTGCTGACGGTAGTAAAAACTAGTCTGTCAATAATCTAAGGTGATGCAACTGGGCTGACCCATAGGTATGTGTTTTCAGATAGGCTGATGCCAACTTCCCTTTTAGTAAATGCAATCTGAACCACTACATTTAACTTTGCAAAATGAATCGCAAACCCAAGAGAGAATTCTTGCCCATCTGTTGGCCTTATTGCAAGTGCAAAGACAGTAGTAACAGGAGCAGCACTCTTATTTGCACCTGCAATTAAGACATGCGTGCACAACTAATGGCATGAATTTAGTAACATGATTTTTTTGAAATCCAAAAGGTTGATCCTTCAGTGGCATGAAGCTTAGCTGGTGGTTTGCAGACTCTGGAATGTTTTTGGTATTTTGACAATACACATCTCTCCTCTTGGGAGTGATCAAATAACTCCCTTGTTGTCACAGCACCCTGAACTGTGTCCAGTGGGTCATGACTCCACTCTCCTTCAGACCTTGGAGATGTTGTCAAGGAGGCAGTATTACACATGCATAGTTCCTCCCTGATTGTGCCATTGGGGCTTTACATCTAATTATCAGTCAGCTGTGAGGCAACCAAAGAGTTTGGAAAGGAAGACACTAGTTCTTATGGCCTCTGCAGCTGCCTAAATGGTTCCATGCCTGAGCCAAATGTGATTATGTTTGGTCAAACTTGAGCAGAGCTCCATTATGTTGAAGAAAGAAATTAATATGCTCCTTATTCCAGTGTAAGCATGGTCCAAGTTTTGGAACTTGGGGCTCTCTCCTGTTCTGTTGAGGTCAATGGGAGTTTGGATATTGACTTCAGTGGAGGAATGATCTGGGTCTAAATGTGCAACTGGTAGATACAGATGTACTTGTTTTGCTAGCTAGACTCCTTTAGAAGTGTTTCATTCAACCACATAACAATGGTAATAGTTTGCATTAATATACAGTTTTCATCTTGAGCTTCTCAAGCAATGAAAACATGAATTAATGTATTAATACTCTTGTGAAGTAGGTAAGCATTATTATTCTCATTTTACAGATGGGGAAACTAAGGTACAGAAGAACTATGATTTTTCCAAGGTCAGGCAGTAAATCAGTGACAGAACCAGGAATGAAACGTAGAACCTGACACATCATCATATGATCTAACTACTAGATTCGTCTCCCTCACTGTACTGTAACTTAGAGGCAGCCGCTCATGGACAGTGATAAAAAGCTTTATTAAATTACATAAAAGCAAATGTTTCCTTGAGGTAAAGAATGCATTTTGTGTTTTCCAGAATAATGTATGTAAGAGCTCAGAAGCATGAGACAAATAACCTTTTATGAGCAGGTCTTTTTGTTCTGATTCTTAATAGCCTATATCATTTTAAATTGGCATATTCTGTTTGATAGTCGCAATTTTAAGTAAACAAATCTAAAACAGTCATGGAACAAAGCATAGCCAGTTGCTAAATGTTTCCATTTGAAGCAATGTTGTTACTGTCCAATATGCCATTTGAAGTCGTAGTGTTTTGCAAGCAAATGTGATCGAGTATCAATAAGAATAATTCTGTGAAAAATTCTGTGAAGCAAATGCTTGTATTGTTTTAATTATAAAGACTGTCATGCCAGCATTTTCCTTTTGTTTTGTGAACAGTTGACAAAGAGACTATTGGGGACCATGGCAATGGTCATGGAAATATTGCTGATAGCAATGTGTACTTCCAATAAATTAAAACCTCTAGATCCTAGCTCTTTCACTGTAAATACAAGCTGGAGCCCATTCTTAACACATATGGGAAGGGTTGGTTTAAAAAAAAATCTAGCAATCATTTGTTAAGCATTTGTGCCATGAGTACACATACATATAACAGTGGAAAATGTCACGATCAGAATTTAAGGTTTAAGCCTTTCAGTTAAACACAAACAACAGCAACAAGAATGTAGCACAGCTAGTAGAAAGAACACACATGCATGCACCCGCACACACACAAACATACACACACAGTCTCTACTAGTTTGTAACCAGTTACTTAAATGTTTTTTGTCCATGCACAATATGGTTAACACATATTTAGTAATCGTGGTAGGTAATGACATGTCACTCTCATGCCTACTATATGGTGATCTTTCTGTAACCAGGTTGCTTCAAAGACGCATCTTACCAAAAGTGCACCTAAGTCACTGTGATGGTTGGTTGTCCTTCCTCCCTGAGTTACTAGGACATCTCAGCATTGCCTGACTAGCTGCTGATACTGCTCAGTGTGAATGTTCTCTAGGCATTGTCCCCGGCTGAGTCAGTCTGACCAGCTGCCCAAAATGCACTGATACAGACACAGCTAAGCAGAATGGTAAGCGTGGATGCAGAAATGTGGATGCAGAAATGTGGATGCAGAAGCGTGGATGCTTTCACAACAGAACGCAGCTGCTTTGTGGATAAAACACAACTGAGTTTGTTGTATCCAGATCAGAAAATGGTGTCATGATCTGGTCATAAGAATGTCCATACTGGGTCAGACCAATTTAATCTAGCCCAGTATCCTGTCGAGCCCAGTATCCTGTCTTTTGACAGTGACCAATGCCAGGTGTTTCAGAAGGAATGTACAGAATAAGCAATCATTGAGTGATCCACCCTCTTTTGTCCATTCCCAGCTTCATGGCTTGCATCCCTGATCATGTTGGCCAATTCCATTGATGGACCTATCCTTTAGAAACTTATCTAATTCTTTTTTGAACACCATTGTAGTTTTAGCTTTAACAACATACACTGGCAACGAGTTCCACAAGTTAACTGTGTGTTGTATGAAGAAGTACTTTCTTTTGTTTGTTTTAAACCCACTGTCTATTAATTTCATTGGGTGATCCCTGGTTCTTGTGTTATGTGAAGCAGTAAATAACACTTATTTTTTCCACACCATTCATGATTTTATAGACCTCTGTCATCTCACCTTTTAGTTGTCTCTTTTCCAAGCTTAAAGGTCCCAGTCTCTTTTAATCTCTCCTCATGTGGAAGCTGTTCCATACCCTTCATCATTCTCTGTACCTTTTCCAATTCTAATATATCTTTTTTGAGATGGGGCCCCCAGAAGTGCATGCACTATTGAAGGTGTGGGTGTACCATGGATTTATATTGGTATTATGATATTTTCTGCCTTATTAGCTATCCCTTTCCTAATGATTCCCAACATTCTGTTTGCTTTTTTGACTGCTGCTACACAGTGAGTGGATGTTTTCAGAGAGCTATCCATAATGACTTCAAGATCTCTTCTTGAGTGGTAACAGCTAATTTAGATCCTGTCATTCTGTATGTATGGTTGGGGTTATGTTTTCCAATGTGCATTACTTTGCATTTATCAACATTGGATTTCTTTCCCATTTTGTAGCCCAGTCACCCAGTTTTGTGAGATCCCTTTGTAACTCTTTGCAGTCTGCTTTGGACTTAACTATTTTGAGTAATTTTGTATTGTCTGCAAATTTTGACACCTCACTGTTTACCCCTTTTTCCAGTTGTATTTTTCCAGTTGGTTTACAGTTGTATTCATAGTGTAGGAGGGGTTGTAATATACCTCAGTGCCTCACAGCATCATTTGATTACATGATGGAAAATGTGTAATGAAAAGGTTGCTTGGCACATGGTGATTCACTGGTTAAGTATTAATTATGAGAAGAGAACAATCATACCATTCTAGTATCATTCCAGCAAATTTTTTTATATCAGGGTTCTCAACCTGAGGCTCATAGACAGTGTCAAAGGTCACTATGACCCTATCCTTCCCATAATGCAAAATGGGAGAAGGGTCCCAGCTAGATCCAGACTAGAGGGAAGCCAGGTGCTGAGTGTGGGGAGAGGGTAGTATGGAAAAGGGAGTCTCTTTATGGAAAATTATTGTTCTCTGCCAAGTAGTGTAGTTTAAGGAAGGAATAAAATTTCTTTCTTTGGTACTTATATGCCCCCTTCCATCATCATAGTAGCTGAGCACCTCACAACTTTTATATATTTACTCACCCAACACCGTTGTGAGTAGAAAAGACTATTGCTCCCATTTTACAGATAGGAAACTAAGGCCAAGGAGAATAATTGCCTTATCCAGGATCACACAAGAAATCTGTGGCAGAGCAGGAACTTGAACCCAGGTTTCCCCAACTAGTTCCCTAACAACTGGACCATCCTTCTTTAGAAAAACAGTGGAGGGAAATCAGTGACATGTAGGTCCCTTCAGCAGAGCCCTCCCCCTAGGGATGCACTCCTTTCGCCTCAAGTGCGCCCATCTCATCCCTTAAGAACTTCACATACAATAAGAAGACAACATTCAACACAAACAGTTTAAATCTCACCATATGTTCATAATAATAACTATTAATACTGCAATAGTGCTCAAAAAAGATGCTAAGTGTTGAAAATAAAACATTTGGGAAGACCCAGGACCTGCCCTGTGCTGCTGATTTTGCTACTATCTGCAATTTAGACATTTATTAAACAGCCAGTTGCTGGTTAAAAGCAACCCCCTTTAAAAAGTGGTTTTGCTAAAATTGATGAGAAAAACTGGGACGTATGCTCTGCTGCATCGATAACTACTCATTTAATGAAAGACACAGAGGAAAGTATGAAAGCAATTCAGAGTACAGGATTAGGAAGCCCCTCGAGTTCGTTGCAGTGGAAAGAATTGGACACGATACAAATTACTATTCTGATTTGGTAGCATTTAACATCCATATTGCATAGGTGAGTGTGACTACACAAAGTGCAAGGCAATGGACTCTCACACCCTCAGTTTCTCATGTTAGGCATACAAAATTTCAGACTTACAGAATTAGAGAACACTTTTGAAAATGTGGGCCTTTGTGTGTGAATACATCCGTTGGGTCAGTTCTGGAGAAGGGAAAGAAACACTAACGGGGAGAAATGGCATGTGTATGTTAGTAATGCAGTAGTATCATGCAGACTGCAATACCAAATACCATGTGTGTAATCTGTTGCACTAGATGAAGAAGATGGTAGCTGAATCACTGACCAGATACTCTTTTTCCCGCAAGGTTTGGCCTCAAACAATGAGAACAATGTGGCACATGGAAATACAACCTTGGTGGAGCTACTGTAAGGCGAGTGAATAACTGGTTGGAAAACCATTCTCAGAGACTAGTTATCAGTGGTTCACAGTCATATTGCGTAGAGTCCCACAGGGATCAGTTGTGGATCCAGTTCTGTTCAATATCTTCATCAGTGATTTAGATAAAGGCATAGAGAGTACACATATAAAGTTTGTGGATGATACCAAGCTGGGAGGGGTTGCAAGTGCTTTGGCAGGTAGGATTAAAATTCAAATTGATCTGGACAAACTGGAGAAATGGTCTGAAGTAAATACGATGAAATTCAATATTGACAAATGCAAAGTACTCCATTTAGGAAGGCACAATCAATTGCACACATACAAAATGGGAAATGACTGCCTAGGAAGAAGTACTGAGAAAAGGGATCAGGGGTCATAGTGGATTGCAAGCTAAATATGAGTCAACAATGTAACACTCTTGTAAAAAAAAGCGAACATCATTCTGGGATGTATTAGCAGGAGTATTGTAAGCAAGACACAAGAAGTAATTCTTCCACTCTACTCTGCACTGATAAGACCTCAACTGGAGTATCATGTCCAGTTCTAGGCACCATATTTCAGTAAAGATGTGGACAAATTGGAGAAAGTCCAGAGAAGAGCAACAAAAATGCTGAAAGGTTTAGAAAACATGACCTATGAGGGAAGACTGAAAAAAATTGGGTTTGTTTAGTCTGGAGAAGAGAAGGCTAAGAGGGGACATAACAGTTTTCCAGTACATACAAGGTAGTTACAAGGAGGAGGGAGAAAAATTGTTCTCCTTAACTTCTGAGGATAGGACAAGAAGCAGTGGGCCAAAATTTCAGCAAGGGCGGTTTAGGTTGGACATTAGGAAAAACTTCCTGTCAGGATGGTTAAGCACTGGAATAAATTGCCTAGGAAAGTTGGGGAATCTCCATCACTGGAGATTTTTAAAGCAGGTTAGACAAACACTTGTCAAGGATGGTCTAGATCAGTGTTTCCCAAACTTTGGATGCCACTTGTTCAGGGAAAGCCGGCCGGGCCGGTTTGTTTACCTGCTGCGTCTGCAGGTTCAGCCGATTGCAGCTCCCACTGGCTGCGGTTCGCTGCTGCAGGCCAATGAAGGCTGTGGGAAGCAGCGCGGGCTGAGGGACATACACTGGTCTAGATAATACTTAGGCCTGCCATGAGTGCAGGGGTCTGGACTAGAAATCCTCTCAAAGTCCCCTCCAGTCCTATGGTTCTATGGAGTATAGGATTTCCATTGGGAAATTGAGATAAAAAGGGTATTAATTATATGCTGCAGGGGCACTGTGGTGAAGTGAATTAGTGATATGACTAGGCATCAGAAGACATTACTTTTTAATCCTGACTCTGATGCTAACTTGTATGATGTTGGAAAACACACATCAGTGCAGCTGGGTGAGAAACAGGAAGAAATGGCAATGAAAATTTTAACAAAGTATTTTTGCCATTTTTTCATAGAAATAAAATTTCAGTAGAAATTTCTAGATGGCTCTTCTTAACAGGACAGTGTTGCCTTTTCCCCAACCATAAAAGAGAGATAATTAAACTTTGTCTTACAGTGAGCTACTGAACTGATTTTCTTCATGCTTGATTTCTTATATCTCACTGGAGTTTAAAATCAAACTGAGTCTCAAGACTGCATGCACTTTGATGTAATTTAGTATATGTAAAGATGTGGAAGAGATGCCAGTTTGTATTACATTATACAGAATTATATTACTATTATCATAATTATCTATTAGAAGGACTATGTTTTAAGGCCTAAGCACAAGAGGGCAGAGTTAAGGTTGAGCTTTCAACTGTAACTGCATTTTCTGACTTGTGTGAGCACTTCATTTCTCAATCTTAACAGTTACTTGACACTCTATATTCTCCTACCATAGCTTGGCAGGTGATCAGAACATTGTAGAGAGGTTAATGGAAATTATATTTAACTCTCTCTCTCACAAATCCAGCTTTAACTGTGAGGACTTGAAATGCCAATTTATACAATCTGATCCTTTTACAGTTGTGACTAAGTTCCTCCTCTACCTTGGTGGGTCTTGTGCTTATTGGCGGATTTGCTCACCTTGGAGCTTCATGGCAGCCCTCAGCTTGGCCGTTTTTTCTGAACCCACAGTCCAGGTCAACTCCTCCTGTGTCTGACCAGGAGTTGGGAGGATTTGGTGGGAACCCGGGCCCACCCTCTACTCCAGGTTCCAGCCCAGGGCCCTGTGGAATGCAGCTGTCTAGAGTGCCTCCTGGAACAGCTGTGTGACAGCTACAACTCCCTGGGCTACTTCCCCATGGCCTCCTCCCAACACCTTCTTTATTCTCACCATAGGCCCTTCCTCCTGCCGTCTGATAATGCTTGTACTCCTCAGCCCTCCAACAGTCTGCGTTCTTACTCTCAGCTCCTAGTACCTCTTGCTCCCAGCTCCTCACACACGCACCACAAACTAAAGTGAGCTCCTTTTTAAACCCAGGTGATCTGATTAGCCTGCCTTAATTGATTCTAGCAGTTTCTTGATTGGCTGCACATGTTCCAATCAGCCTGTCTGTCTTAATTGTCTCCAGAAGGTTCCTGATTGTTCTGGAACCTTCCCTGTTACCTTACCCAGGGAAAAGAGACCTACTTAACCTGGGGCTAATATATCTGCCTTCTGTTAGTCTCCTGTAGCCATCTGGCCCGACCCTGTCACACTATTTAAAACAGAATTAGGTATTTTACCTAGTTTGTTATTCATATTGTACACATTACTATAGATGGATCCAGTCTCCAAATCAATATGTGCCCTTTTAAGCCCTGTTATCATGAATTTGTTTATTGTTTGCATACAAAGGAGTTCCTCTATGATTGGCATTAGTACCTATTTTACTCAGAGAAGAGTAGTATATTTGTCTTCATGTTAATTGGGGTGTCAACCCAGTTATCCGAGATCAGAAGACGCCTCCCTAGTTTAATCTTAAAGTTAAATAAGAAAGATTTATGGAAGATGTCATTATGATACATAACCCGCGTAGAATCCAGTAATTTCATTTTAATCAGTTGCACATTGTTGAAAACATTGAATTATAAATGTACTTGTTTTTCAAAGACATTATGACCTTGTATAGTTGTAGCAAGTGAATCAAATTTTGGATCTGAGTGCTATACTCTTTTCAGAACAGTTCTTTTTTTCTTCTCTAAAATATCATAGAAAAATAATCATCCAGCAACAGAATCCTTGGTGATTATACACTGATCCTTCAACTTGGATAAATATTGGTGAAAGTGCAGAAGACGTATTCTACTGGAGGTGGTAAAAATATCTATGTGCCCAGTTCTTTGTGTTTTCTTTATATCTATAATCCAATCTATATTTCAGGAAGAGGAATATCACTTTGACAATTTAATATGAAGACCTAATTTGTTTTGGATAATTTAAAAGCAAAATGGAAGGATAACATTTGCTAAGAGATAATTTACACAGCAAGATTTATTTTGCTTTACACTATATGTTCTTACTATAATTTCAAAATTGAAAACTAAGATATATTGCCTTTCTTCATGTGTATGATAGCATCTCAGAATATATTTATTTTTAGTGAGCTGGGGTTGCTGAGACTTTTGAGGATTTTTACTATAAAAGCATTTTTAATATTCCCCTTGATAAATATAAAGGAAAGGAGAACAAACAGTTTGTCTTAGGAACATATATAATCATATAGTTCAGTTCCGAGAAACAAGCAAATGTTGACTTTCAAGCAGTAAAGATGTTATAGATTTTATCATGAAATATCAAAAAATTAAGTGAAACAGTGCATTGTGTATTAAAAACAAACAGACAATCCTTCTCCCCCACCTAAATTTTGGTCTAACTTTCCAAAAGAGACTAGTGATTTTGGGTTCCTCAATCTTTGGGGTCTCAATTTGGGACACATTAAAGAGACCTTATTTTCCAAGGTCAGCATTTTCTGAAAATCAAGCTTTTGTAACGGAACTCATTCTGACCCCCCCCAAAATTGAGACACCCGAAATCACTGTCACTTCTAAAAATTTAGGTCATAATACCAATAGAACTATGCTGATTTACATGACTGGAGGATCTAGCCTTAAATGTACATGAATCCCTGAACCTCAGTTGGAATGCATTACAAACCTTGACCTACTTATTCTTGTGTACTATTTTCCATAGCCTTTGCCTGACTATTTTATTAACATTATTACAAAACAGTAAACGTGAAGCACAGAAGTACTGGGTGTACTGACAAATTTATAATCCATGTGGTGCTTCAGTGATGTATTTGTTTTCACTTAGGGCAAGATCATCCCCACCCATGGAGAAACCCGTGGGAGAGAACATAAAACTCATGTTCATTTTGTTCATCTGAATTATTCAGAAAATGCATGTCTGTGGGTGAATGCGGTAAAGCTGTACATGCAAACCTTGCACCAATTTGATTCTGTGATTGTGAGCAATGGGTGTAATTTACATGCTGACAGGGTGCCTGGGGAAGAGCAACAGTGAGAAAAACAGAAAGGGTTGTTTGCAGTGTTGTAGCTGTGTTGGCCCCAGGATATTATAGAGACAAGGTGGGTGACGTAATATTTTTTAATGGACCAACTTCTGGTGGTGAAAGAGACAAGCTTGACGCTACACAGAGCTCTTCTGCAGGTCTCAAGAAGAGCTCTGTGTAGCTTGAAAGCTTGTCTCTTTCACCACCAGAAGTTGATCCAGTTAAAAACCTTACCTCACTCACTTTGTCTCTCTAACAGGACAGTCTAGATTTGAATAAATTATGGCATTTAGTGTTTAAGATAGCTGCTCATTCTCTCTCCCTCAGTATGTGTATTCCCAGACAGAAACTATGCTAAGATGCAGTTAAGGCTGAGTGCACGTGTCAGTAATTTAGGGTGAATTAATTACAAGGATATTGCTCTTATCCCAGAACCAAGCATTATAAACCCAGCAAAGTCATAGTTAAGGTTAAATGTAAAAAAAAAATGCAAACATGACCAGGTATGGTAATGTACAGTTAGGTGCCCATAACTACTTTAACTCATTCCTGTAGTGACACCCTGAGATAACCATCTGATTAGATGTTTTCATGTTTGTGGTCATAGTTTATATTAAACTGATTAAGGATTTTTTTTTACCTGCTTCCACTGAATCAGTGCAGAGCAGAATTGCCTTCATTTAAAATGGCTGCCGTTATCTATAATTCCCAATGGGACTGAGACCACAAGGTTCTCAGTTAATGTGCCATCTTTCAAAATTGCCACCATCTCCCATTGTTTCCAATAGCCATCTTTGTTAACTGTCATCTGTGTTAAGAGCATCCTGTGGCCTCAGTCCCACTGAGAACAACTGGAGATGGACGATGTTCTCAAAATGGTGATGTAATGGTTCCATTGAGAACAATTGAAAATGGCAGCCATTTTTTAAAAGGGCATTTCTACATGCTGTTCTCTGTAGCAAAACATTTTGCATTAGTTTCTGCTGAAGAAGAAACTCAGTTATGAAGAATTATGAGAAAAGAAACACCAAAGAATGAATACATTTATTCATCTCGGGGGAGGCTAAACCTTACTGTGGGGATCCTGACACATACCTGCAGGAGTGTGAACCTTGGGGGAGGTGTAAGTCCCTCTTCTGGGACAGAAACTTGGGGTTATCCTCCTCTTCCTCACCTCCTTGTATGTTTTTAGCATCACAGCTCATGCCAGTGTCCAGCTCTCACTATGAGGAGGTGGTGGTAGGACTTTTGAATTTCCACTTAGGGGCTTTCCTCAATAAGGTGATCCTACTAGGTCATGGCTAGGTCCCCTGGAAGGTGATTGGAGTACTCAGGTCTGGGAGTCATGCATGTTCTGCTTGGCTTTCATCTCCATTTCCCTCAACACTCACTCCATTGGATGTCCTATGGGACGCCAAAACCTCCCTTGGCCATCTGAACCTGGCAGCTGATTGGGAGCCAGAGACTCATTTGGTGGCTCTCAGGAGAGTCATAGTTACATGAATGCAGGGTGAGGCAGCCCAGCAGCACTAGTGGAAAGCCCCTTTGCTTGCCCAGAACTCTAAAAATTCTAAGTTTGAAACCTCAACTTTAACCCTTGGCATGTGCCTTAAACATAGTCTCATTTTATCTCAATTTAAATTATTTGGCAAATAATGCAACCAATAATTTCATACCAGCTAGAATTGTACATACACCTCCTACACAATAACTCTCATGCACACTCAGCAATATTTCAGCGCTTTGAAGGCTACCCTTGCACTCCTTCCTCAGTTTCCCAGGCAGCCTTTAAAGGACTGATGGCCAAGTTAGCATCAGCCATGAAAATAGCAGCGAGAGTTGGCCCAACTCACTGTTCTAAACAGTTCTAATCCTATCACTGACCAACCTGGTTGTCTGAAACATTACTATATCTAAGTCCCGGGAAAGATATTTTTCTCATAGTGGACAGACTGGCTTATGTTTCATAAGAGTTCCCTCTCCTGGATGAAATGCTGTAACTGCTTTCTGCATAGATTGCGTCCGTGGGTTGTGATCATGGAGCTGTTAATTTTGCTGTCTCTGCAGATACCTGTGCCTTTGGAGATGAAAGTCACAGATGGTATTTCTTAATTTCTCTGCATGCAGTTGGTTGTCCATCGTGTATGCAGCTATGCTTAGCTACATACAGTGAAGGAGTTGAATGTCCTCCAACCAATCAGCTCTCTGCCTCCCTCATTTATTTAGTTTCTTTTTATTTTAAACTGAATGTAGATTTTATTAAATGTTACAGACAGAAGTCCTGTTAATCCACAAGAAATGTCCAGTAGCAAAGCAAGCATGCTATTCCACCAATATGTTTCAATCTTGACCTGGAGGAGCCATTTTATAAGTAAGAGGTTTTCCATACCAAAGTTTATGTCAGAGATGGCTAACCAGAGTATCCATTAGTGTGCACTGTGATGATGATTATTTGATATTATACTTGTCTGCTAGAAATTAGTTTAATACTAGCAACTCATTTCACTTAGGCCAGCAGATTTTGGACTCTACTAACATCTGTATGCAGTATAGTTCTAGCAATGTCAGTCCAGGGATATTAGAGAGCCAAGTTGGGTGAGGTAATATCTTTTATTGGACCAACATCTGTTGGTGAGAGACACAAGCTTTCAAGCCACACAGAGCTCTTTTTTGGGTCTGGGAAAGATACTCCCAGCATCACGGCAAAATACAAGGTGGATCAGACACACTGTCAAACTCATCCATTTCATTATCACCCATAACAGTCTTACATTCAACAACAAACACTTTGTAGAAACTATGAGAACAGCCATGGGTACTGGAATGGTTTCCATATATGCCAACCTCTTCATGAGCCACTTTGAAGAAGAATTTCTGGACAAATGCACCATAAAACCAATGACATACCTGAGATACATCAACAATATTTTCATCATCTGGACAGATGGCTTAAAGTCCTTGATAGATTACCATCACAACTTCAACAACCACCACCCATCCATTAAAGTGTCTAGTGTCTCTGGAACACTCCCATACAAGCATCAACTTCCTGGATAACACAATCAGCTTCAACAATGGAACCCTACAGATAACCATATACAAGAAACCCACAGATCACCACACTTAACTTCATAGATCCAGTCACCACGCCAAACTGAAATCTGTTATCTACAACCAGGCACTCAGATACCCAAGAATGTGCTCCAAAGAGAAAGTCTACGATATGCACCTGAACACACTTAACACCATGTTCACCAAACAAGGATACTCTACCAAGGAAGTAGATTGCATCATGTAATGGGCCACCCAAATACCCCAAGATAACCTGGTTCAATACAGAAATAAACCCCCCTCTAATGGGGTCACCTACCCTACACTGGAACCCATATGGGATATCATCAAACCACTACAACCCATACTCAGCAAAGACCCCATCCTGAAAGAAATTTTTCTTGAACCCCCCACTTCTGGCCTTCAAGCAACCTCCCATCATCAGAACAAGGTTCGCACAGACCAGGACACACCAACTCAAAATAGCACCAGACCTGCCTGGTTGTAGATAACAGATGCAAAACCTGCAGACATCTCTCCACTGCTACAATGATTGACATCCCCCACAACACACCCTTTCAGCATCTATGGATCCTACACATACCTATCACAACATATGGTGTATCTCATCCGGGGCACTAAATGCCCCAGTAACAACTATGTGGATGAAACCAGATAATCATCTACCACCAGACTCCTTGTTGATTTTGTGGATACAGACTAACACGGCTACCCCCTGATACCAGATAATCATGACGCTCTTGAATAAATTCCTACAGGAAAACGATAAATGACAAAAACATTCTATTACCTCTGGATGAACACTTTTCACAAAGCAATCACTCAATATCTGACCTATCAGTCCTAATACTCAAAGGAAACCTGCACAACACTTTCAAAAGATGAGGCTGGAGCTTAAATTCATTACTCTGCTAGACACTAAAAATCATGGACTGAACAGAGACACTGGATTTATGGCCTATTACAACAATCTGTAACACACTAACCCCCTCTTTCTTCCTATGACTGCAGAGGTGCTCTCGGACCACCCTACCCTGAATGGTCCCTTACAATATGTGCTAACTACTTATGCTGAACAATCTGTTCCACCTTGCATTTACCTGTGGTGCTGAGAGTACTTTTCCCAGACTTGAAGAAGAGCTCTGTGTGGTTTGAAAGCTTGTCTCTCTCACCGGAAGAAGTTGGTCCAATAAAAGGTATTATTTTATCCAACTTGTCTCATTACTAACTGTCTCACTGTCAAACAAATGACCTATAATTGCAAGGTTGCATAGTCATTCCCTGAACAATCCAATACTCTGTGCTTATGTAGTTAATTTAAAAAGAGAGTTGAACTGGGAAGGAGGTCAAGTTGAAGTTTTTTGTATGGCCTGTGTATTGAATGTATTTGTAAAGATGGGTGGTAGCATCAACTGAACAATGTGTTTAGTGAAGAAGCCTGAATTCCTGGAAGCTGTTTCTCTAACCCACATGTAAACTGCAATAAAAGAGAGCTCTTTTTTTGACATTCATTATATTAGTCATTGGAATACATCATACAGTGTCTGTGTTACATTTTAAAAGAGTCATCTTCAAGTCCTGCCTCTTCAGTTGTTCAGGATCTTGTCAGAAGCAATTATCTATTTCTTGTCAGGATCTCCAGTCTCTGTGGCAGTGAGGCATCCCTGTGCATAAAGCCACATCTCAGGGATGATGATGGTGGTGATAAATGATTCTCTTTCTTTGTTCTTCAAGTGGGACATTACTTTTCAGAAGCTGAAAGAAACTTAAAGCTGGAATTTAGCTTACTCTCGTATTGCTGCACCATAGCCTTCCACTGTACATGTGACTCCTGTCTCTCACTAACTTCATAACATTGGCACCTGAAAGGAATGTGCTCCAGGAGATAGATAGAGCTGGGCAGTGGGATTCTTGTTTTCTTTCCAGAAGTGCCTTCACTTACTGTTTAACTTCATGCAAGTCATTTAAATTCTTTGCTCCAGTTTACTCATCTTAATAATGGGCCAGATCCTCAGCTGATGAAAATCTTACTCACTTGTCTGAGCTACTGCTGTTCCTGGGCTAGCATGCCACTGTAGGACAACTGAGTAGAGCTGAGGAGTGGGTGGAACTGTGGCTCAGCTCCCCTGCCCCACGCACTAGCCAGCACAGCCGAACCAGTAAGGAGGAGGAAGTAAGGTGTGCCAGGTAGTGGGCTGGTACAGCTTATTTGTCCCACCCAGAGTCAGGTGGAAGCAAAAACTAAATTGTGTCTGTCTGAGTCCCTGGTTTGGAGCAGGGCAGCTACAAGCTGCCTCTTCTTTAGGGTTCATGGTAATTCCACTGTCTAGGCCATGAAGTTCTTATGTTTTCTCTTTCAGGGGGACTGGATTTTTTAGGAAACCAAGACAGGCAGCCTTTCACTACTAGGTTATCAATTTAAATCTGGCCCAGGTGATCAAGGGTTTGTAACATCTAATGACTGTATGAAATATACTGGTATCTCTGGTCAGCTCCTAGTGGACAATCAGCTGTATCTCTAAAACCCTTCACTATACTTAGCACTGACTGCTTTGCCGGCAGTTTCAGAAGAGAGCCCATGGTATGAGTGGCTTTGGAGAGTAAAATACCTTGTTCCTCCCCTAGAGGTGGTCCCTTCAGGTTGGTTTATGAAGCAATTGCCTATGTAACAGCTGGTGTGTTGATGCAAAGGGGACTTCAATTTTCAGGGCTCTCAAGCCTTTGAATTTCACAAGTGTTGAATTTAAAAAATGATGCACCTGCCATTAAAAATAATATTAAATCCAGAATTAGCTCTAATTTCTTTCAACTGTGTATTAGCTCATTTTATTAATGAATAGGGACAAACGTAGTTAAAAGCACCAAGAACAAAAATAAATCTCATACTGTTTTCCATAATGAGAAGAATTAATCACAGATTTTAATTTGAATGTCCCACGATAGTACTTAGATAATCAAACACACTTCTCTAACAAACTCAGTGATAAAATGCTTAGATGGAAAAAAACAAAAGAACAACTCAGAAAAAATAGAAGTCTTCTTTGGGTGAGAATTCACCAAAGCTTGTTCCTTCTGTGGTTTATGTACAACATAATTTGCCTGGTCCTCCTCTTCCTTTTCCTTCAGAGCATCTGTAGGAGAAATACAGATTTGTGAGGCTTCCACAGTAAACTCTCAATCTGACAAAGGAAAGCAATGCATGATACAGGCCTGTACTTACTGTCAGCCTTTGTCTAAGAGTTAGAAGTCATGCCGTGCAGCTTTGAAGGAGAATTACAGGGAAAATTCAGGTGATAATTATTTATATACACCCGCAAACTGGTATAAGTGTAGAAATGGTAAAACGATGAGCAACAAGAGTGTACATAGCAGCGCTGCCAGAACTGGAATTGTGTCCTCCCCCTTGAACACAAATCAGGGAAAGTTCCACACTCCATTACTTTCCAGATAAGATAGTCTCGTTGTAAGCCATAGTTGTCAAAAGGGGCCAATAATTTTAGGTGCCTAACTTGAGACAACCTAGGGCTCTGATTTCTCCCCAGAGGTGCTGAGTACCACAACTCCAGTGGAAGCCAATGATAGCTCTGGGTGTTCAGCACCTCTGGAAATCTAGCTTTCCCAAGGACATCCAAAAATGGAGGCAACCAAAATTAGATGTTGTGAATATGTTGGCCATAGTCATTTTAATGCTGCCAGAGCAGGTGTCAGCTAATGCCAAGGTCCCCATGTCTCAAATGAACACTGACAAATACATAGCTGGAATCAGTCTGACTCACCTGTGTGTTAATATTGTTAAAATAGATATTAGAATTATTACAATGTGTTTAGAATTTAGATTTTGTTGAATGCTTGTGAGTTGCTGCATGCAGTAATCTCACAACATCTGTATCCCATATTATAAGGCAAATCACCAGGCGGGAAAGAGACATTAATTAGTGTGAAGGGCTGATCTTCAACAGAAGGTGTTATGCCCTTTGCAAAAGGAAAGGTCCATTAATACCAGGTGGAATACTGTGGGATGTTGCAACTGGAATTTTCCCAGGTATTGTCAACAAGAGTACAAGAGATTGTTGTTGTCCTGTTCTTCTCCCTGTGGAGATGAGTCATGCAAAAGGACTCCTCCTATCAGCTGAGTTTGCAGCTCAGAGCACATGGCAGGAGGAGGATAAAGAACCCAAACAAAAGGAAATAAGTATCTCTATGCTGCTTGGACTCTGGGATGCAAAGTGTTTCTACACATAAGCAAGAGCTACCCAACTGCTTAACCTGGGTTAGCCCTAAAGGACATACAAAGCTTGCTGATTATAGAAGCTTCTATTACCTTTTGAAACTTAAGATTGTAACTCATTTGTGTGTATGTTTCTCTGCTTTAACCTTGTAAATAATTCTCTAATTTATTTTTACTGTTTAATAAATCTTTACATAGTTCATTAAAAGATTGAATACAAGCATTGTCTTTTGTGTGAGATCTAAGGTGCAATTGACCTGGGGTAAGTGACTGGTCCTTTTGGACTGAATATTGTTAGGATTCTTGGTGTAAGGCACCACCTATCACAAAGGTATGCTCACTTGGGTGGTGAGATAGATTGGAGTACCCAAGGGGACTGTTTGCAACTCCACATTAAGGCAGTTATAGTGCCTGAGGAGTTTATACTTGATAATTGGTTGGTGAAATCTAAGTATAGAGCTCCCAACCAATTTGGGGTTTGTGCCCTGGTTCTTAACAGTCTGCCCTGATGCTGATACTTATGCTCTTGAGTCACTGTGGGCAGCATTACAATCATTATGGAAAACACTAAGGTCGATTGTATTATGTTCTGAATACTAACATCGTTATGGTGCACTCCCAGTAAAATCTCTAATTATATAAAGTGCATTACCTACTCCTTAAATATATCCTTCTACTGCATACTGATTGACAAGCCAGTTTAAATAGGAAATCTACATTGTGTGGAGCTGTGGATTCTCTAATTGCTGTAGGAGTTCTTATCTGACTATCCTTCCGATGTAATATGGCATGCCATGGGAGATTGTGTAGGGAGTTTCAAAAGTCCATTTATCCCCAGCACCATCATAGCATTATCAAAAAGATTTTTACTTTCCCCCATTTCATTGCCTTTAAGTGTCCTTCACAATCTTTGCTAAATTTGTTTTCTCAGCCATTAAGTTGATTTCTGCATGCCCTATAACCTCTACCATCCACAGAATACAACAGCTTGGTGTCCACTGAGTACTACAGTACCTTCCATTTTTTTCCTTGCCTTGAACCAAAGATTTCAAACTTTTTATTTAATTGCAGCCATTATTGCTTGAGGTATGTTAAATAAAATTCATCTTTTTTAATAATAATTGCCTTCTAACTAAATATTACCCCATTAAACATGTTTGGAGCTATTCAGTTTTGAACATTTTCTGAAAACTTGTCACCCAGTCAGTATGATATAGTTCTAGGGAGTGGCTTGGGGCTGAAGGAGAGGAGACAGAGAGAGAGAGATAATGAACATAATTTAATTCCACATCTTAATTTTACCATTGAAAGATATGAACAAGTCCCATGGTTTACAAAGGGACTCCCTTGTATTCCACATGGGAGGAAGAAGGCATCTGGGATCAGTCTAATTTTCCACTTATCTTTTATTTTAAGAATGCGTTTCCAGGCCTACGAGGTTAAAGATGAAAAGCCAGATTTACTGCTGACCTATACCCTGATCTAAGTTTGTGGTAAATTGGGCCTGGAGTCTTCAGAAATTTATTTTTGGTAGAACACTCTATTAAGTCAATAGTGAAATCAATGGAGTTACATCAGGGGTGAATGTAGCTCAGTGTGTGTATGTTAGGAAGGGAGTCTTTATTGACCTTACACAAGACAGTAACTACAAAAATCATTGCAATGTAACTTGTAAGCATTTCTATGTCCTGTGGCATCCTAGCAAGTGAGGATCATCCAAATCCGAAATATATTTTAGTTTGTTTGATTTTTAAGTAGGGAGCTTAAACATACAACTCACTCTACCCATTTCTACCATGCTACCTATAGTGAACGTTGTTGATTTGTATAAACATTTTTGTTGGTCTCCTTCCCTATCCTCTGTCAACTTGTCTGTCTGTCCTTAGACTGTGAGCTCCTTAGGGCAGGGACTGCCCTTCTCAAAAATTTGGAGAGTGCTTAGCACATCATAAACAAATAATAAATAATGATAATTGTTCATGGTGAAGCCCATAACAAATGGACAGGATAAATGGGCTTAGCACAGTTGGATTGTCATATTTGACACTTAGGTCTCAATGGAGCCATTTCTCTGTTATGTTTATGAACACAAAAGTTCAGGGGTGTCGGATAGAGCCATGTTAATCCTAAGGCACATGGTTTGGTCAGTTTCTACTATTCCTGCTGCTTCTCAGAAGTGGTTGCATTCAGTGCTGGGTCCATGCAGTTTTTAAAATCTGCTTGAAAGTTTTTAGGGCAATCTCTGGATGAAAGACACTAAGATAAATGTCAGTTATAATTGCTACTTATAATCATTTTAAATGTACAATGATTTTCTGTCACATCTCTTTAATATGAGGGACATATGGAACTACACTGCAAATTACCCTAGATCTGACTAATATCAGTGATGTTCCAAGGATAATTTCTCATCAATGAACTGTTCTTGAATAATTTCTTAAATATATTAGGCATTTATGTCTTTCACTTTCCAGGTACCTCCTTGTTTTCCTTTAAACTCTTTGGGGGCAGGCTCTGTTATTGTCTGGGTGTTTGCAAGGTGCCCAGCACAATAGGGCTCAGCACGATTGCATCCCCTAGATGCTACAGTAATATAAGTGTTGGTACCTCTTAAAACATGTCAGAGTAATGATGTACTGTAGCATCTCATTCCAACTCAAGAATTTTTTTTCAGTCCTCTGTAAAGTTTTAGTCTAGAAGATTATCTGGTAGTACTTATATTACACTCCCCCCAGTATATGTGCATGCTGTTTAATCATCAATTTTGGAGAAGCTGCAATTCAGCTAATGCTTCCATCTTCCCTTGCCTAAGAAAAGAAGATTCTAGTGGACCAGAAGCTCAAGGGGTGCTAACAGAGTTATGCTGCTTTATACCAGCTGAAGATCTGTCCCAGAGATTAACTTCATAAGAGTCTTAAATCTTTACAAATTTTGCCTAAGAATTACATCTGCAGAGGAATGTGTTTTCTGTGGAAAGGTCTGCCCTATGCAGTAAAATCCTATTATAATAGGGCCATATTCTGAATTCATTAACACCAATGAAAATCCAGTGTAACTCCATTGACATTGGTGGAGATACTTTGGATTCTCACTAGTGTAACTGAGCTCAAAATGAAAAGGAGGACTTGTGGAACCTTAGAGACTAACACATTTATTTGAGCATAAGCTTTCGTGAGCTACAGCTCACTATAAATTGGTTAGTCTCTAAGGTGCCACAAGTCCTCCTTTTCTTTTTGCAGATACAGACTAACACGGCTGCTACTCTGAAACCTGAGTTCAAAATATGGCCCACTATCTTTACTGTCAACAGTTCACTTTCTTACTAGACAAATGCATTTTTAGTCGATGTGTTTGCCCTTTTCTCTACTGTTTCGCTGACAGGTAGATACTGTAGTTACTTTCAAGTACCCCAAGTCCCAGTGGACAGAATAACAGGGCTGATCATTGCAACAAGCTTTCTATTGACTGCTGGACCAGTCTGAGTTTAAGCTGCCATCCATCTCCTAGTCCTTTCTAGCTTCCAGCATGTCACTTGACATTAGCTTTCCTACTCAACTGAACTAATCTGGACAATGCTGGCCTCCTGCCAACTCTGTACTTCATCGTTAGCTCCTCTACTAGAATCTCATTTTTTTTTGTGGGTATCCATTTTATTCTGCCTCAACTACTTCCATTTAAAACTCTTCAATCTTCTAAGCAATAACCTTTTAATCTGCATGCTATAATATTTTCTTAAGAATTTATGGTTTCTCCATTCCTCTTCCTCTCCCTTCTTATATGTGAATTGACACATTAGCCTGCTTATAGGAATAGTTTGCAAATATTCAGTGGAAGGTGACTTATCTTGGCCCTTTCCTCTTCCAGGGAAAAAAAAAAGAATAAGCCTTTAATGAACTTGCTGCTAAAGTAGATTAGCCGTTTTCTGGTGACAAGATTGATGATGCTATCAGCATTAAGTCACTAGGTTTGAATTCCTCATTGTGTAAATCCAATGAAATAAGCACTATTAAAGCTCCTGTCTGTCTATCTCAGTGTTGTCTTTTTAGTGTCCTGTCCAAAATGAAAATTGAAAAAGATAGATGCCTAGTTTTCAAACTGCGGTACTTTTGGCTGCTTACATTTTCCAGCTTTGGATGTTTTGATGACTGGTTTGGAGAACACAGAACACCTAATTACCACAGGATATAATCCAGGTTTGTAAATCAAACAATTGACCTATGCTGACCATGGTCCCCTGGAGAGGGATTTATTTTCTGAAATCTGGTTTTACTCCATTTACAAATGAATTCTTAGTTTTAAAATTATTCTCATTACTATGACATTTCTAGGGTGGCAGTCACTGTACTATTTTGGCATCATTTTAAGAATTTAAAGGAATCAGATTCTTTTCTCCTTTCCTCCCCACCAGATTATTACAGTTTACTTCTGACAAGTTACCAGGTCTACTTGCAGGAGCCACAAAGCCAGGGCAATGCCACACCTCATTTGTGTGATAGGAGAATTGCCCAAAGTGGTGAGCTATGTGATACACCTAGAAGGTCATAGGACTTGGATACTATCTGATTTTTTGGGGGCAATGAGATCCACCACCAAGGACTCTGTGCTTACAATACCTAGTCTCTGGCCCCCAACACTTGTACATTTAGATAGTCCTGGGCTTCATCAGAAGTAGTTTCCCTATTGAGTGAAGCTGATCTATAACTTAGTGTGGGCTTAGAAGTCAGTATCTGAGTTAGCCAGGTTCCAGGTAACCATTCGTTGGTTTATCAGTGAAAAACAATAGCTTGGATGTGGAATTTAATGGGAGAGCAGAACAATCCTGAGGGTTATTTTGTCTTTCTCAGCATTTCTTCCCTCCCCTGCTGCCCCTTCCCCCTCTTCTTCTTCTTCTTCTTTTTTTTTGGCCATGCTACTACTAGGAGTGGATGCCTAAAAGGAGATTGGAGTGGAAAGCTAGCCAAAGAAAATGAGCTTTGAGGACAATAGGAAGAGGCAGAGGAGTGCTTAGTCTTGTATAAATAATAACTATAGTAGGGCTTTTCCTCTAATGGCCCAATCCTGTATTCCCAGTCTGGGCACCCAAGTTATGTCAGTCACCTCAGCAACCATGATTTTCACTCTGAGGCTGTAATTAATGTAATTTGACTCCACTAGCGTTGACTCTTCTCCTTCTCGGTGTCACTTACCTGAAGAGCTTCTTTATGTATGAGATTGTAGACCTTTTTTTCTTTATACATGGATAAGGAAAGGGCTGAGTTGGTTAGGGCTTTGGGTTTCTTTGGGGAATCACAGGGATGGGAAGAAGTTGAGGTTAGTTTTTCTTGCTGACTGGCTCTTTCCTGTTGGGTGGGGCCTGCTCCTGTTTTGTTGTTATAGGTGTGGATGGTGGCTGGAATTTTGAGAGCAGCCTAAGGGAATTAGATGCCCAAATCACACTGAACTTCAGTGGCATTTAGGCAACCTCCCTCCCTTGTGATCCTTTGAAAAGCCCAATCTTTATTTTTAATAGGTGCCTATCTTTAAAAGAGATTTTGGCAAATCCTATTGAAAGTCAACAGAGCTTAGCCTCCTAAGTTACTTAGGTGCTTTTGAAAAATGTACCCATGGTGCCTAGAGTGTCATAGGGGCATCTTCTAAGATGAAAAATCAAAAATAAATACTATTAGGACCAAATTATGTCTTCCATGGTGGTGGTGCATTGGGGTGCAGAAGGTGGAGAGATTCCTTTTCTTTCCTCCTCCGCGATCTCATACCGGAGATAGCTCGAATCTGGCTCTCTGCAAAGGGTGCTCGTGTGTCTGTGTGATGGAAGATGTGAATGGTCCAGAGGGTGTACGTTTAGGCAAAAACCTTGCTCTCCTGAGCACTGAACAGTGCTTGGATTGCTACCCAGGGAGGTGAGGAAACAGATGCTACACTATTTCAAACGCTGCAGCAGGGCCTGCCAGTGACCATGTTTCCTTTGCATTGCTTGAGGCAGTATGCCTGCTCTTACCCTTCACAGCCCCTAGAATTTGTGTAATTCAACTCCTTCTCCAGCCCTGTCTCAGCTTCAGCTATGCCAGGACCTTAATTTTGCCCTTGATACAATTTTGCAGGTCAGAAAATCTGGGTGTACTCTTACAGGCCTGCCTGAAAATCAGATGCTAATTTGGAGGGTGCGATTTCGCACTTGCAATTCATTGCACCTGCAATTGGCTGTGGGCATAGATGATAGGATTTAGCTATTTGCCTACCTAATTGACAGTTAGGTGGGAGGCTAAACCCTGTTATTTGTGTCTGCAAAAACTGCACCTGCAGTATTAGATTCATGGCTGAGGCTCATTTGCAAATGTAGCCCTTAGTTTTCCCCCCATTGCTACAGAGGAAGGGATAAAGTGAGAAGTTAGCCTGTTAACATTCAGATCTCCTGCAACATTCAGCGATCCAGGGGTAAATGCTACAATTCCCCATGTCAAAATCATGGTATGTCAAGTCCAATGCCATGGCAGTTTCTTTGTGCTGAGCATGGCTGTGTGTTCTAGTTTCAGAGTGTACTAAACTGCTGGATGTGAACGGGAGAATAGTCAATATAAGTTAAAAGATGCACAGTGGACTGATACAATTTTTGTTGTATTTTAAGGCAGCTCAGTCGGTTAGAATGCCAGTGGCAGTGACATAGTTATATTTTTGCTGGCAGGAAGGATGACCATTTCTTTGTATGTCACAGCAAGTGATGCTTTTGTAAAAGGTTTCAGCCATGTTATTCAAGTAAAACTATTTGCTTCTGCTTAAGTCTAAACAGATTGGTTTTATCAGAGCAAGTGGCTATTGGCTACTTTGGCTCAATATACTGTTGGAGCCATAAAATTTTTGATAAGATTCCTAACCATCTCAGCGAGAACACAGGAAAACTTTCCCCCGTGTCAACAACACTAAGGCAAAAGGTTTATCCTAAGACTGCTCCACATGTATTGTGTAGAATGCTAAAATGAGGTCAGTCCTAGGACTTTAGAGCTTTTCTTATGGTGGGACTGAGCAAGCCTCAGGGTATGTCTACACCCAATGTAAGCCTGGGATCAGGCTCAAACCTTACTCCCCTTCAGTCCACACACAAATCATGCTGACCCACGGTCCCAGTATCCTGCAGAGTTTGAGCCCAGATCAAGCCTTGACCCAGGGTTTGAACGTTTATGTGCTATCTTGGATGATATGGAGACCGATATCACAGTGTGAAATTGAAAGAAATCGCAAATTAAAGACACAAGGTGCTACAACTGACCAGACAGGTTATATTGTACCGCAGGGGTTCTTCAAGCTATCCATTCTGCAGACTACTTTATGAGAGAGAAAGGGGGAGAGAGAAGAGAAGCTCTCCTCCCAACTACCCCAATTCCCTATTGCTTGATTTTCAAAATATTTCATTCTACAGACTGTCAAGAAGGGCTCCATGGACCATGATTTAGAATCACATGTGTGCAGTGAGTCTACCTCTGAGGACTGCAAAAAGGGAGAAGATAATACAGTTCAAAGATTCTTCTAGTCTACGGGCCGGACTTGTAAACAGATCCAACTGCAATAGGACTCCATGCAGAAGTAAGGATCCACAAAAGTGGATCTGTTTGCAGGAGCGGGCCCTAAATTACTACAGGATGTGTGGAGTGTGGGAGTCAGGGCAGCAGTGTAGGCCCATTGAAAACCAGTGCTAAAAATGTAGTTAAAACCTAGGAAACGTCTCAGGCCCTATGTTCTGCCAGCTTCTGCCTTCCAGGTTGGTGGACGAGTCCAGGCTGGTGAGGAAGAAAAGTTTTCATTTTTGGATATCCAATATTTCAGTAAGCACAGTACTAGGATCTATTTAAGGAAGGTTCATAAATCGTGAATTATTTATATTGAATTTGATTTTCAAATTTTCCACTTTCCTTCATAACAGTATTTTATCCTTAATTAACAACTGAGATTGAATTTGAAGGGTAAGGATTTATGTCTCTCATCAATTTCCCCCACTTTTAGGAAGGTAGTAATGTGCTCCAGATCCTGAGTTTTATCCACAAGCCCATTTACTAAATTAGACATGTGACCTAATTTTCAAAATTGTCCAGCACCAACAGTTCCCCTTGTTCTGCTGGGCACTGGTCACTTCTGAAAATCCGGCCATGTACGTAGCTGCTTTAACGGGAGCTGAGCACTTTTGAAAATTTCTGACCAGTTGAATCTAGCTTTAGTTCCAGATGTCGCAAAGCAGTAGTTTTCAGAGTTCCAGTAAATGTCAGAACTAGGTCAATGGAATCAAAACATCAGAGAGGATAAGTTGCATGTGAGAATGATGTGGATTTATCTTGGATAATTACAAAGTTGTTATATTTGAAGCTCCTCCTTAGTCCTGGATGTCAGAAATAAAATCCAAGGAGGTTACATATTTCTATGAAGGAGGATGCTATGTTAAAAATAATCTAATATGGTCTGCCTAGGGCTAGGAGTACTTGACCAACTTGAGTCATTCTTCCTCTAGCTATTGTGAGGCATTTTTAATAGTGGGGGTTGGGAGAGAGGAAGAATGCCAGCTAACAAACAACAAACAATGCCAAAAGGAAAGAGAGAGAATATCCTTCCTCCATCCCTCTGTCCTCCAGTTCCTATGAGTGAGAGAGGCTGCCGAAATACTGTTCTTTTTGATCTTCCCTTGAAGAAAACAAACAAGAAAAATCTCACTCATTCAGTATCCAATGAGAAAAAGCCAAGGTTTCTAATGGGGACTACTCGAGGAGAATAGAAAAAAGAAGGAAGAAAAAAAACAAAAACAAAGCTGCTTAAACAAAAATCCCCAAACCTTAAATTACATCAGAGATAACAAAAGGTAGGTAGAGCCATCAAGGAGTGTAATGTGACTTAAATGCTGATAGATGTTTTACATTTCTTCTCAAAGACCTGGACCATACTGGCTTCTAGTATTGGCCCTCCACAGTTTTGATACTGTTGGTGAGAGAGCCTTCTCCTCCACAGCTGCTAACATCTAGTAGTACTTTTATTCCTTTACTTTTCCACCTCACTGATTCTCAAAGTTGTTTAAAAATGTCAGCTGAAAACACATCTTTTTCTTCATTGGCTATACCACTTAATTCATCTCTATTTCTATCTCTGCTGCTATTTATTATTTAGCACTATAATTCTGTATTTTAACTCTCAAAAGTGTTTTGGGATTTAGTTTGTACGAAAGGGAAGTTATACAAATGAAGAGTGTAGTACATTATGGTTGTTTTGATTAACGTTCTCTAGAAAATAGCACTGCACAATAACAGCATACAAATTCATCAGCTCCAAGCTTTATAGAGCAGTTCTCAGTACAAATTTATTAGCAACATATCTACAAGGAACTAGAGCTATTCAGGCTTCTTTCTTTTTTTCAGCAAACAAGGCTTTTTTATCTCCTGGGGTAAGCCCTCATAAACGGTAAATGTATTTGGGGCCCACTATACGTCTGGCTCTTTCCATATTACAGTAACTCTCATTTCTACATCTGTAAAAATTCCTAAATCTGCAAAAAAAATCCCATCGTCTTTCTTTCTGCTGTTGCTATTATTTCTGGTACAGGGATATATATTTTAATTCCAGGTGGAGAAGGAATCGGTTGATGGGATGAATTACAGCTCTTTGCAGTAGCTCCTCACTAGCACTTAATTTTAACACCGCTGGTAGGGCTGTTTGACTTCTGCATGTGTTTGTGCTGTTTTCCTACAGCAGACACCATGCAGGGTGCCTGGAGATGGGAACTGTTGGCAACCAGTTTTTAAGGCAATTGTGAGTACACACATGTGGAATGGGTAAGGGCATCTTTCTGGGGTGATTAAAGATAGCAAAGAGATCTTATCATAATCAATACAATAATCAACCAATTGTGTTCCCTTACAGAAAGGCAGGAGCTTTCTGAAGCACAGAACTTACTTCTTTTTCCTGTTCTTACCATCTTGGCCTTTTTGCTTTGGGTAGCAGCTCTCCACTGGAGGGAATGATACTTCCTAGGGGCCACATGTACACTTTCTGGTGTATGCTGTTGTTGATTTTCTGAGCTAATTCATGTAATAGTTTTCTGTACACAGTCGTCTATTGTAGGATTCATACAGGGTTCATGCACTTGGCAATATTCAGGGCACACCCGGAGTGTTGTGTAGGAGCTGTGCACACACAGCTCCTCTCAAGGGCATAAACCTTGGAATCTCGCCCAGAGGACATGAACCATGGGAAGCCTCCCGGGACTGGGCTCAAGGCCTGAGAGCAAGGAATGCGGTAGATAGAAATTGGTAAATAAGAATGTTAAACAAAGCCAGTGTATTCCTTTTATCTGTTGGAGAATGTAATGCACGGGGGGAGAGAAAAAGAATAAAGGAGAGGGTGGAAAGCTGACAGGCAGAAGTCCGTTGGCAGACCAGCCTGTTTGCTTGCTTAAAGCTTTGTGCTGTCTTGTATTTGAACCGCAACAACTGGCGCCCAAACGTGGGGCCCTCAGCACTCACCTCACCCGGCAAGGGTTTCAGACGCGTCACTTATCCGCTTCGCGGATCCCAGTGAGTATTTTTCATCGTGGTAAGTATGGGAAGCTCCCTCTCTGCTTTGCAAGTGCAGCACCGCAATGAGCTACAGTATTTGCTGCGTAAGGCTCAGCATGACTGCCCCACTCGAGAACTCACTCTCCTGCTACAGGAGGTGAGTGCCCAATGCCCGTGGTACCCTGAAGCCGGAACCCTTAAGCTAGCGGACTGGGAGCGGTTGGGCCAGACATTGCACAAAGAGCCTCGGGTGCCCATGCAGGCTTTACATGCCTGGCACCTCTGTTGCGACGCGATACGTGTCGCCTCGGACAGGCCCTGCCTCGCGGGGCTGGTGCTCTCGCCACTCCCGTCCGCTCCTGCAGCCATCCCCCCTCCTGGTGATGCGACACAGCATGTCACCTCGGAAAGGCCCTCTCCTGCGCCAACAGAGGGGCTGCCGATCCCGCCACCCCCGTCCGCTCCTGCAACCATCCATCCCCCTGCTTCGCCCCCAGTGCCTCTATTACCACCGCCTCCCTTGCCTTCCCCACTGGAGCCGGTGTGTGATCACCATCCCCCCGTGTGGCCCCATGCTCCAGGGCCCCCCGGGGGGTCGTCCGCGTCTGCTCAGGGGCTTTCGCTGGTGCAACAAATGGTTCACGCAGCGAAGACTCGCTCAGATATTACAGCAGAGGAGCTGGCTGATCTGGTCTCAGTTTGTCCGGTGACCTGGCAGGATGATGGCCAGGGCAACCAGTTTGCAAACTGGGTCAGTTTGCCTTACTCGGTGATCAGAGAGGTAAAGAAAGCAATTCGCGAGTTCGGCCTCACTAGCAAGTATGTACGTGGTCTCATTGAAGGGTTAGGTACTGGGTACACCCTGATCCATGAAGATTGGAAGGTGCTGTTGTGCATGATGCTGACGCCCAGTCAGTATGTTATTTGGCTTAGTGAGTATCGGCAGATGGCGGAACGCCAAGCCCAGGTATATAGAGAGCAAGGTATTATTTATGAGCACTTGGCAGGGGAGGGCCAGTTTACTACCGTTCAGATGCAGTCTCAACTCCCTCAGGCCGTCTTCCCCATTATTTCCACCTGCACCCAGCATGCTTTCCGGAAGGTCCCGGATTCAGGCAAGCCTACTAAAAGTTTTGCCAGTATCCGTCAGGGTGCATCAGAGTCCTTTATGGATTTTACCAACAGATTGCAGGAGACTATCCTCCGACAGGTGGATAGCCCTGCAGCAGCTCAGGAGAGCCTGTTAAAAATGGTGGTTGAAAATGCAAACGAGGATTGCCGCCGTGCTCTCCAGGTGGCACAAGCCGCTGGCGTTCTAGAGCTGTCGGACATGCTGCGGGCGTGCCAAAACATCGGCACACAAGCACATAAAGCTGGGGTTGTGGCTGCTGCCCTGCGGAAAAGCGGGAAGGAGGGGAAGCGTTGTTACCGCTGTGGTAAGGAGGGTCACTTTTAGCGGGAGTGCCGCTCATCGACGGCGCCCGCCCGCCCCTCAAAGAAGTGCCTCAAGTGTCGGAAGGGCTATCACTGGGCTAATCAGTGTCGTAGCGGGTCGGGAAACCGCACAACGGGTCTCCCCCGAACCCAGGGCCAAACGGGGGTGTTTCCCACTCAGACAACTGTTCCTCTGCCTTAAAATCCATAGACTCCATGAGGGCGGCGACTGCCGGAAGTGCAGGGCTTGATTTGATTATGCAGGAGGATGCTGATTTTCAGTTGCTGGGGGAGGTTTGCGCCATACCTACACAGGTGACGGGACCTCTCCCTGCCGGTTTTGTGGGTCTGGTTCTCCCTCGCTCACACGCTGGGAAACAGGGTTTTTTTGTCATCCCAGGGGTCATTGATGCCGATTACACCGGCGTTATTAAGGTTCAGGTGTGGACCCATCTTCCGCAGTCGCTCCCGCATGGATAGTAAATTGCGCAATTGATTTTAGTCCCCGATCAGGTGCCAGCCGCAGAGGATCGAGCCCGGGGCAGAGGCGGCTTTGGATCGACGCTGTCTCAGTTGCCGTCTCACAACATGTCCTCTCAATTTGTTGCTCTAACAATGTCGCTCCACCCCTTGAAACCTCAGTTAACACTTCTCTTAAATAATGTCCCTTTTACAGGGCTGGTGGACACTGGAGCTGACGTTACAGTGATTCGTGATCCGGAGTGGCCGGTCGGTTGGCCAACAGTTCCTTCTAAAGAGTTGTGGGGGATCGGGGGTAGCAAACCCGGGCGCCAAAGTTTGTCTTGGGTCACGGTCTCTAAACCAGGAGGCCATGCCCTTGCTACAATCCGCCCTTTTGTACTCCCTGTCCACCTCAATATTTGGGGCCGTGACTTACTTGTAAAGCTGGACACCACCCTCGATATTAATATATAATGGCCCAAAATCCTCCCTCACCCACCTTGCCATCCGCATTACCATTGGTATGGCAATCCTTAGAGCCCGTATGGATTGACCAGTGGCCCCTCCCCCTAGAAAAGCTGAAAGCGCTTCATTCACTTGTACAACAACATTTGCATGCTTAGCGCTTGGAGAGCTTTACTAGTCCTTGGAACTAGCTGCTGTTATTTTGGCCTTTCAACTTTTTGCTGATTGTCCCTTTAATTTGATCGTGGACACTCATTATGTTTATCAGGTAATTGATCATTTACCCCTTGCCCTCATCACCCCTCAGGTCGATGTGGACCTTCTTCGCCTGTTTTTGTCCTTACAGTATCTCCTCACCACTCGTAATTTCCCTTATTTTGTTGCTCATATTCGCAGTCATACCCCTCTGCCTGGGCTACTCACTGAAGGCAATGCGCGCGCTGATCACGCGTTACATGGTCAGGTAAATTCCCTTTTTTCTGACCCCATCGATAGCCATTCCTTTTTTCATCAGTCTGCCTCTGTTTTGGCCCGACAGTTTTACATTCCTGCTGATCATGCACGTTCTATTGTTTGTTCCTGCCCCCACTGTGCCGCTGCTGCCCCTACCTTTTCTTATGCCGTTAACCCCAGAGGTACTGCAGCGAATCAGCTGTGGCAAATGGATGTCACTCACGTGCCACAATTCCGCCCCTATTCGTTTTTACATGTTTCCATTGATACCTATTCGGGATTCCTCTGGGCGACCCCACAGCGTGGGGAAGCCACTCCCAAAGTTATTCACCATTTGTTAGCCTGTTTTCCTGTTATGGGTCGCCCGAGCCAGATAAAAACGGATAATGCCCCAGCCTATTGCTCCACAGCCCTCTCCACCTTTTGTGCCCAATGGGACATCCGTCTCAAACACGGGATCCCTTATAATTCCACAGGCCAAGCTATTGTTGAACGTGCAAATCGCACGCTAAAAACCTTGCTCGACAAACAATTAAAACAAGGGGAGCTGCATCTCCGAACCTTAGGAGACATTCAGCAACAAATGCATATCCTTTTGTTTACTTTAAATAATTTAATGCTGAACGCAGATCAGCAGACCCCCACGGATTGGCATTTTCATAAGTCTGAGGTACTGGAAAGACCGCGTGTCTATTACCATCAGCTGCCCGATCCACAATGGCTGGGCCCAGTGCCTTTAATCACTTGGGGTCGGGGATATGCTGCTGTGTTTCCCCCTGCAGGACCGTTGTGGGTTCCGGCCCGGTGTGTGCGACCGGCACTGAAACAGCATGGCGTGGCATCAGGGGCTATCGAACCCCATACCGGAGTTTCAGCTGACCTTGGAGGAGAACGCGGTGCCTCTCGGGTCGACAATGGTGGGACGGAAACGGAGGAGGCGTAGCATCCCAAGCCAGCCCGTGACATGGGGAGCAGTGAAAGCATTGGTTGCCGCGGCTCAACAAAGATTGGCAGCAAACCAACAGCCAGAGACTTCTGAGACTTTGTTTGTGGCAATTCTCGCCCAAATTACTGCTAATTCTGTATTGATTGTATGCCTTTTGTGCCTGCTATTTCCTGTAGGGGTTGGCTCGGGAGCGCTTCCTCCATTATGGGCCCGAATGACATATAACCTATGGGAAAGATTGGCTTTAATAGCAAATGTTACCCACTTTTGTTTATCTGATTTTGTAGCAGCTGAAGAATTGTTAGGTACGTGCCTTATTCCAGTATGTCATCACCCTGAGGAAATTGGGAATGAGATGATGCTCGCTGCTTACGCGAACCTCTCTTCCCAGTACTCTAGCATGGCTAATTGGGGCCCGGCCAATTATACTTTACCTTTTTAAGCTTATTTTTTGCTGTTGCTGTGTGCAATGTATTTCCTTTTTATTAAGGCTTTGTCGAGACTCGCCCTGGCAGGCTCCACGAGTTATGACCTTGTCTGTCCTGGAGTTAATTGGCTTGCAAAAGCAAACTGATGGCTACCATGAGATGGCCGAGCACAAATAAACAAAAAAGGAGGGGATGTAGGATTCATACAGGGTTCATGCGCTTGGCAACATTCAGGGCACACCCAGAGTGTTGTGTAGGAGCTGTACACACACAGCTCCTCTCAAGGGCATGAACCTTGGAATCTCGCCCAGATGACATGAACCGTGGGAAGCCTCCCAGGACTGGGCTCAAGGCCCGAGAGCAAGGAATGCGGTAGATAGAAATTGGTAAATAAGAATGTTAAACAAAGCCAGTGTATTCCTTTTATCTGTTGGAGAATGTAATGCGCGGGGGGAGAGAAAGAATAAAGGAGAGGGTAGAAAGCTGACAGGACCAGTCTGTTGGCAGACCAGCCTGTTTGCTTGCTTAAAGCTTTGTGCTGTCTTGTATTTGAACCAGAGCGGTCTATGCTGCCAGAATATATATCCTTTGCCTTTCTGTTCAGCTGTACCATTGTAACTGGATAAAACCTTGTGCAATGGGGTCAGCTAAAAACTTGCTATCAGCTCCTGAAGGTCTTGCAGGGTTTTACTGTACTAGCTGGCTCTAGGCAAAAACAGTGCATTGTAATGGAGAACTATAAAACTAAATACCTCCACTCAGGATCAGTTTTCAGGTGTGCCTTCAGATTCATAATATGCCCACGTATATGGTGCTACTATTTCTGAGCCTACTAGTCTTGTAGAGCGGGTGATATTTTTTGTCTGAAACACTTTTCACAAAAAATGCAGATTTGGGTTGACCAAAACATTTTGTGGCATCCTGTCAAATTCACCCAATTGTTTCAGTTGTTTTTATTAGAATGATCAATGCATTTTGTGTTGACATTTTTGAAATGAGATGTTCTGATTTTTTTCAATTTGAAATTATTTTTGTTTAGAAATTTGTCAATTTAACTAAAAAAAAGTTAACCAAATAAGCAAAAGTTAAACAAAATAAAATGTTTTGTTCAAACCTGAAACCCCCAGTCTTTATTTTTTTCAGATCAGCCAACAACCCAAAAAATTAGTGATCTGCACTGCTGTAGTCAAGGATTTATTTTAAATCTTTGTTTTAAATCTTACATCCTAATTCATTTGATTTGATATCTATCATCCTTCTCTGTCATTGTTTATGAGCTAAGATTATTGGCTGCTTCTAAATCTTCTCTGTAATTTATTTACTTGGAACATGAAATCTTTAATTTTTAATATGACACTGCAACTTGAGAAATCTAGTGATCTCAGCATGCTGTGTTCAGTCCTTGGTACATCTGGAGCCTGGCATGCTAAGACCTGTAATCTCCACAGGCCATTCCACTGAAGGAAAAGATGCCTTTCAATTTCTTCTGTATAGTGCAAATTAGGTGCATCTTTCAGGCTCCTGGCAAGCTGTCAATGTAGCATCTTAAACTGGATAAAGTGTAGATGCCCTATTCTACATATAATACTTATATTGTCTCTCTACTATACTCTATCTCAGAGTATATTTAGTGAAACCTGTACTGTAAGTATGTTATTATTTCCATTTCCAGTAATGTCCAGAGGCCTTGATATGACTAGGGCCTATTGTGCAAGGTACTGTATAAACACATTTACAACACACATGAAAAATAATAATTCTATTGCAGATGAGCCTCAGCTGCAAAATTCACATCTGAATCCAGTTTTTGAACTCCCCCAAATTTGTATTAGTGTTCAGTTTGGTCCATTAGAAAGGTAGGGTCAGCAGTGATATTTAGATCTAGATCTTAAACCTGACTATTCCTCTTCTCAAGTACTCCCTCACTCCCAGGCAACCCCTCACCAGAAAAATGGTGGAGGGTGTTCAGATTCGGAATTTTGGTTAGGACTAATCTCTAACAGATACCTTTGAAAGTAAACTGTGCTGGTTGGCCAGAGAATATATGCTGTGAGAAAGTTATAATGCTCTGTAAGTCTGGTGTAAATCTAAAGTAATGCTATTACACTTGGTATTACTTAACCTTTGTACTGTTGTAAACAAGAGCAGACTTTGGGTCCCTGTTCGCAACATTTGCTTCTTATCTTAAAAGGGTAGATGAACCCAGATAATTTGGAGTTCTGAATATAAGCATTTGCAGGATTCCAAGCAGAAATATGTATGGCCAAATTCTTGAGTGTGGATGCTCAAAATTTCCTCCTATTACTATATGATAAGAAAGACAGAAATATAAGTAAGATAGCTGAAGCAGCATTGTGGCTAGGAAACTGGATCAAGACTCATGGGACCTGCAAGCTAATCCCAGCTCTGACCTGCTGGATGACTGTAAGCAAATCACTTTCTTTTTCTGTGCTTCTGTTTCCCCACCTGTCTTGTCTATTTAGATTGTAAGCTCTTCAGGGCAGGGACTGTTCTTACTATGTGTTTATACAGCACCTAGCACAATGGGGTCATGATGTCAGTTGGGGCCTGTAGACACTATTGTAGTAGTAGTAGTAATAATAACAATAAAGAGTCCTAGAGGAAAAACTCACATAGACCCTGTGTTTGTGGCTCAGCACAAGGGGGCAAAGGATTTTGTTTGTTTGTTTGATCTTCTGAATCGGTTTGGTATCGGACATGGAATTTGTGCTACACTGGAATTTCCGTGGTATTTTAGAAGCAGTCCATTATGTCAGTGTGAGCAGCCACAAACCATGACACATATTGTTATGGACTGTAAAATGACTGAACTTCCTGGTGGTCTTCGTGCCTTCAACATCCTTGATAAGAACGCTGTGGCTTGGCTTGACTGGATTGCATATGCCAAATAATAACAATCTTTGGTTACTCCAGAAGATCTGTCCAGAAGCCTTATCAGCCCACAGCAAAGAGTAAACTGGCTAATCATTTGGAGACAAACTGAAGCAGCAGATGCACTGACAACAGATGAGGTAAACCACTGCGACTGGTCCTGTCCCCATTAGAGTAATGGCTAACTTCCACTGACTCAAGAGGAACAGGGCCTAAAATATGCTTGATTTCTTCCTTCTTGAATGCATTTTATATCTTCACTTTTATATCTGATCATGCTTTCCCTTGCCTACCCATAGGAGCTTGAATAACTTTGAATGGTGTTATTAATTCCAAAATCATCACCACGATATGGTGCCTTGAGCTGTCTTCTACCTCCAGAGTGTAATAGGAATAGGTTATTTTTCTTCCATTTTTCCAGTCCTGATATAATCTTGATCTTAGGAACCAGGTGTCAGAATTTTAATAGCTAATGTATTCCATGAATGACAGCAGAACCCTGTAGTAGTTTCAAGGTATCAGTAGTCTATATTTTGACTGGCTAGTCATTCCAATTTCCTCCTTGTAGCCTAGTGATACTATTAAATGGGGAGAAATAGAATCGCCAAGTAATCCATATTACAGAGTAATGGAAAGGTCAAACTAGGTCAAAAGATTACTCATTTTTTAAAAAATTGAAAGGTGGTGGTGGTGAACAGTTTTAAAAAGCTATCAGTTTTTAGCTTGACAAAGAGAGACTTTATCGTTTAAGGGAAGAATTTAAGATAATGCTGGCTGCTTCAAAATGAGAAACTGATCTTCAAATAATTGTTTTGTTTTTTCTTTGTAGGTGACTGCCTCTCATTTTTGTAATGTCTCTCTGTCTGTCTCTGCAGCCAGCTAGAGTATCTGTAAAAGCTTTTTCTAATGGATTTGGGAAACAAAATGTTACAAAAGATATTAATCTTTCAAAGACTGTTTTTTGCTTTCTTTCAGTTTTCAGACATATGAATCTTATTTTTTTCAACAATCTCTACCACACTTTTCTCCCACTCTCTCTTTTGTCCACCCTCCCCAGCTGAAGAGCCTAAGGGTATGTCTATAATACCAATGTTAGCCTTGGATTAGTGAGATTTGAGTCAGCTGACCCATGTCAGGGAACCTTGGGCTACACTGCAATTTAACCCTAAATTAAGGATTTTCTGACTTGTGCTCAAACCTAGGGCTCTGGAATCCACACCACAATGCAGAGAACTGAGTCAATGTAACCCTATCCCAGAGTGCCGCGTGCCTAGCACCCTCTCCCCCACACAGTGTCGACAAATGTGTTCCACAGTGGGAAAACTCTACTGCCTACCCTATTTCCTAATTGAGGCAGTGCTGTTAATGGGACTCAGGTGCACATAAGGAGCACATGACTACATAGACTGCATAATTTGCTCCTTTGGTAACTGTGTTAGTAGAATGAGTGCAGTTTGAGAAGACTTTATACTGAACTACCATCTAATGTGAGAACAGGGCTCTCCACTGCTAAGCTGAGTCATATTGGCAGGAAAATGCCCATGTGCACCTGTTATGAGGATAATTAGCAGGTCAGTGTCCAGGGCTGTCAGACTATTAAAATGAAACTTTGCAATTGTTAACTTTTAACATGGGATGTTCAATGAAGGTGTTTTTGCTTGGGTGGATTTTTATTTATTTTTGTCTCTTTGTTTTGAAGTTTGACATAAAATGTAGGATTCAGAGGAAGAACACATATGCCCCAGCATGGCTGGTGAAGTGTATCCCCAGCACTTGGGGTGCAGTGTGCTCCAGCATCCCCTAGGATCCCTAATTTCTGCCCTTGCCACACCCTGGGAGGCAGGGATAAGGAATCCCTGGGAGGCTGATGGGGAAGGTTTGGGGCTGGCTCCTACTCACTGTCCTGACAGTGCACTGCTGCCGAGACACCTCTGCACATGCAGCCCCGGGGAGGGCCGGGGGACCCAGGAGCAAGGGACATAGAGTGGAGTGGGACCAAGCGGCTGCCCTGCAGTGAGGGGAAGCAGCTGAGCTCCTGGCTCAGCACTGCCAGGGGAGGGATGATCCCCAATATCCTGATAGCTAGGATCTGCCTCCCACCTGTCAGCTTTTCTCCCTGCTCTGGGCAAGCTCTGCGCAGCAGCAAGGAGCCAGAGGAGCTGCCGCAGGAGGCTGAGGAGAGGTTTTGGATCTGGCTCCCATTTGTTGCCCTGACAGTGCATGCTGCCTGGGTGCTCCATACGCAGCCCCAGGGAGGGCAAAGTGAACCAGACAGCAGAGTAGGAACTAAGAGGCTGTCCTGCAGGGAGCGGGAGAAGCTGGGGTGTTGGGCGTCACCCTGGACACAGAGGAGCTGTGCTGCTGCCTCTCCAGGCAGGGCACCTGCTTAGTCCCTACTCTGCCCCCTGGCCCTTGCTCCCTTCCCCCGTCCCCGGCCCTTCCTGGGGGCTGTGTCTGCATGGGCACCCAGGCAGCATGCACCAAATCTGGATGTTCTCTTGTGACCAGGAAGCAACTCTCTTTGCAGAATGCTGCTTCTGACCAGTCTCCACTGAAAACCCTGCAAGGTCTCTGATAGTGTGCTTGCAGACTGGTGTTCAGCAGACAGTGGGCTAATGCTGACCTGAGCTGCTGCAGCTTGCAATAAAGTGCACCACAGATTATAAGCATAGAGAGAACTAAGGAAGTTGCCTCAAGGAACTCTGGGATACATGCAGAGGACTTCCAGGACCCAAGTCAAGCTGGGGTTATGTGCACACAGGAAGGCAATAGGGCTTGGACCCTAGGTCCCAGCTTAACACGGGCTCAGATCCTGCAGACCTGTAGGGTCCTGGGACCCTAGGTTTGAGTCCCAGGTTAACAAAATTGGTGTGTGGAGGCAAGGGGGGTTAGGCTTCAGCCCAGACTCAAGCCTAGGCTTACATTGCTGTGCAGATATACCCTTAAAATACAGACTTCCTATCAAGATTGAAGAGCTGGTACTGTCTCAAATTATATATATAACTCCACATACAAAACTACATTAATAGAGTGTGTGACTGTTACTCCTGGGAGAAATTCTGCACCACTGCGCAATGCAGAATTTGCGCAGAATTAATGTTCTGTGCAGAATTTCTTTTTTCTCCCATAGAAATGGGCTGCAGAGCTGCTGGCTGCCATTAGGGGCCGCTGGACTCAGCAGAGCCGAGCTCACAAATAGAATACACTGCTGTGGGGAGGGAACTCGAGGGTTCCAGGCAGGTGCAATTCCCAGCATGTCCTGAAGAAAGGAGGCATTGTGGAGGAAACTCCATACAAGCCTGGGACCCGGCATCAGGCTCTAAATCCTGGGCTCTGGGAGGGTACGGAGGGTGCGTGTTTGGGCTAGGGGGTGCCCCATGGCTGGGCTGGCGGGGAAAGGGACAGAGAAATAGGAAATGGATTGTTGCAATGGTTTCTTTAACTCTCTACTCCTGGGGGATTTTTTTTGTCTGTATTATTACAGATATAGTTGCTGACAGGTATTTTGAAATACATTACCAAAATAATTGAAACTGGCTTGATTATATAGTGTTATTCTGACAAATAAAATATGCAGATTTTTGTAGAATTTTAAAATATTGTAAGCAGAATTTTTAATTTTGGGGGGCAGAATTCCCGCAGGAGTGGACTCTGCAACCTTAATTTAGCTCTCTTGTGCCTTATTGCACAGTCCTTAGTTACATGATTACATAGTATTTTTTTCCACAGGACCCTTACTCACTGCTTCATTCAGTGCATAGGCTGGATGGTGCATACTGAATGAACAGCTGTTCAATATTTTGTTTCCTCCTTGTTGTTTAATGTGTGCTCTTAGACACCATGTGGTGCAAACTATTCAATCCTGCTCTGACAGAACTATTCATGTCTATGATTCTTATCACTATAGTATTTGAGTGCTTCACACACATTAATTAATCTTCACAAGAATCCTATGAAATGACTGGATATGATCCTCATTTCACAGATGGTGAACTGTGGCACAGAGATTAAGGTAAAAAATATCCACTAATTTTGGGTTCTCAGTTTGAGACACCTAGGACCTGATTTTTTTCCTGAGAGTATTTAGCATTACATAATACTTCATATGTTAAAAGCACAGCTCCCATTGACTTCAGATGCTCTTATGCAAATCAGACCCCACAGTGTCACGTCAAGCCCCCAGAAAGTGAGGAACACGCAGTTAGTGACCACCTGTAAAAAGCTTGGTTTAAGTGATTTGTCCAGCATCACATAGGAACTCTGTGGTAGAGACAGAGAGAGAATCCAATTCTCCAGGACAGCATTCAAATGCCTTACATATGAGGTTATCTTTTCTCTCCCTGCAATTCCCTTCCTATCATTCACTACACACCTTTCAACTTCTGCAATAAATGAGGCAGAGGTCCTACAGACAAATGCCTCATTAACTGCACAGTCCTGATTCGTTCCCAAAGCCCTGTCCAAGGTGGGTGATGTATAGATACAGTGGTAAGCATGGTTCTTGCCTCAGAATAATTTGTCTAAGGAAGTGAAGTACAGGGGCCTGATATTGAGGCATACTAACTGTTTCTCTATAGAATCATTACATCCCTTTCTGTGCTTTTGGCTCAGGATGCAGAATTATGGCTATTTTCTTAAATTAGAAGTGTGGTTCTGTCTTATTCGGTCCCAGATCTGTCCCTTCATTACACATGGGAACTATGGTAATGAACTCCCAGCATGGTCTTTTAATAGACATGCTAATGAAGTCAGTTTCAAGGAAGGTGTTAAATGTACAAACAGAGGGTTAATTAGGAAATTATGCAAGGGAGGTATTTATAATTTTATTTCAAGGCTGTAAGTTGCCTAGTGTTCTGTTTACAAAAGCAGAAAACAGGAATGAACAGAAGGAAACTATATCACTAAAAATATTTGTTTTCGTCTAAAGCTGCACATTCTGAAACAATTAAGAAATTATAAATTTTAGGTACTCCTAAAGCTTCAAACTGCAGGTGTTTGTGAATCAAAAACTAACCTCTATACCAAAAGATTTCATACCTCTTGTGTTTTAGCTCACTTTTGGGATCAAAAGCCAGTACATTCTGCTGGTTTCCACGGAGACAGTGTATTACCCTCTGCTGACTGTCACATACTATTGCTAATGCTAGGGATGTTTCTGTCATGTGAGAGGAGGTAATTCCCCTGCTCTCCCTTTAATTTGATCTTTATTATCAATAACTAAGATTTCTGAAAGTACCACATTGAGCTTCTTTTTTTAAGCTAATTTCTTGCAGTTAATTGATAAAATCTTCACTTACTATTTTTTACCTGCCTCCCTTTTTTCAAAATAAATTTCCGCTAAGTGCTAATTATTTTTTAAACTGTGAAGAACTGACATAGACTGTTCAGACTTGTATAAACCCAACAATTGCACCAGTTTAACTTAACAGGATTTAGAAATCATTGTAGTTACACAGGACCAAAGCCTCTGGACAGATATTCTTTCATTGATTCTTAAACCAAGTTTATATTGGTTTTGTTTGAATTAGATCCTTACCAGATTAAGCTAAATCAGTAGAAGACAGGCTTACATCGATAAGTATCTATGCAGAAGTTTGCACCAATTTAACTAAATTAGGGCTGTCAAGTGATTAAAAAAAAATGAATTGCGATGAATCGCACTGTTAAATAATAATAGAATACCATTTATTTAAATATTTTTGGATGTTTTCTACATTTTCAAATAGATTGATTTCAATTACAACACAGAATACAAAGTATACAGTGCTCACTATATTTATTTTTGTTTACAAATATTTGCAAGGTAAAAAACAAAAGAAATAGTATATTTCAATTCACCTAATAAAGTACTGTAGTGCAATATTTTTATAATGAAAGTTGAACCTACAAATGTAGAATTATGTACAACAATATTCAACAATAAAACAATGTAAAACTTTAGAACCTGCAAGTCCACTCACTCCTACTTCAACCAATTGCTCAGACAAACAAGGTTGGTTACAATTTGCAGGAGATGATGCTGCCCACATCTTGTTTACAATGTCACCTGAAAGTGAGAACAGGCATTCACATGGCACTGTTGGAACTGGCATCGCAAGATATTTACGTGCCAGATGCGCTAAAGATTCATATGCCCCTTCATGCTTCAACCACCATTCCAGAATATATACATCCATGCTGATGACGGGTTCTGCTCAATAACGATCCAAAGCAGAGCAGACTGACACATGTTCATTTTCATCATCTGAGTCAGATGCCATCAGCAGAAGGTTGATTTTCTTATTTGGTGATTTGGGTTCTGTAGTTTCTGCATTGGAGTGTTGCTCTTTTAAGATATCTGAAAGCATTCTCCACACCTTGTCCCTCTCAGATTTTGGAAGGCACTTCAGATTCTTAAACCCTGGATCGAGTGCTATATCTATCGTTAGAAATCTCACATTGGTACCTTCTTTGCGTTTTGTCAAATCTGCTGTGAAAGTGTTCTTAAAATGAACATGTGCTGGGTCATCATGCTATAACATGAAATATATGGCAGAATGTGGGTAAAACAGAGAAGGAGACATGCAATTCTCCCCCAAGGAGTTCAGTCGCAAATTTAATTAACGTATTATTTTTTTAATGAACATCAGCATGGAAGCATGTCCTCTGGAATGGTGGGCAAAGCATAAAGGGGCATATGAATGTTTAGTGTATCTGGCACATAAATACCCTGCAACGCTGGCTACAAAAGTGCCATGCAAAAGCCTGTTCTCACTTTCAGGTGACATTGTAAATAAGAAGTAGTCATAGGTATCTCCCGTAAATGTAAACAAACTTGTTTGTCTTAGCAATTGGCTGAACACGAAGTAGGACTGAGTGGACTTGTAGCCTCTAAAGGTTTAAATTTTTTTAAAGTGCAGTTATGTAACAACAAAAATCTATATTTGTAAGTTACACTTTCATGGTAAAGAGATTGCACTCAGTACTTGTATGAGATGAATTGAAATACTATTTCTTTTGTTTATCATTTTTACAGTGCAAATATTTGTAATAAAAAATAATATAAAGTGAGCACTGTACACTTTGTATTCTGTATTGTAATAGAAATTAAAATTATTTGAAAATGTAGAAAAACATCCAAATATATTTAATGAATTTCAAATGGTAATCTATTGTTTAACAATGTTATTAATCACAATTAATTTTTTAATCACAGTTAATTTTTTGGTTAATCGCGTGAGTTAACTGTGATTGATCGACAGCCCTACACTAAATCAGTTTAAAAACACACTGTCATGGCAAAGAAGCTAGCTGCACATCTGTCCCCATTCTGGTCTCTGAGAGTATGTCTACAGTGCAATTAAAAACCAGCAGCTGGCCCATGCCAGCTGACTTGGGCTCATGGAGCTCAGGCTCTGGGCTGTTTTAACTGTAGTGTAGACTTCCAGGCTTGGGCTCTAGGGCCCTGTGAATGTCTACACTGCAATAAAACAGCCCCACAGCCCAGGCCCCCCACAAGCCTGAATCAGCTGGTACAGGCCAGCTGTGGATGTCTGTTTGCTGTGTAGATGTACCCTGAATGCACTCTTTGCCTTAGGCGTTAGGTCTCTTGCCCTTACCTGTCTTAGGATGAATTCTCGTGATTCTTAGCCCAGGAGCCAGGCATGCTGCCCCATGTATACCAGCTGCTTATCACCCTGCATGCCTAATTTGGATTTTGGGTGCCTGCATTTCCTCCATTTGGGAACTTGTGACTGGTGATATACACAGCAACACCTTTCTTAAAATAGTTTTATTCAGCACTTGGAACAAAGCCTTCAAGGATTTTAAATCAACAAACATCCTGCATGAATGTTTGGTTTCGTCTAAACTTACCGTTCATTATAAGAGAGGTTTTTCTCTTAAGCTGCAAGAAGTGAACAGAACCAATTTACATTCCTTGAGAAAGGAAGATCCTCCTGTGACCCACTCTTGTCACACTAACAATATGCCTTGTTGATCTTCTAGCCCCACCTCCCTTTTCTGTGAGAATCTGTCTTAAGTAGAAGAGAGGCCTTCTTATTCCTGAAGTGAGAGCAGCCCTCACCCTTTTGCCAGCCAGGGCGGGACATATTTTTGTTGCCTGTCCTGCAGCAGTCAAACAAAAAAACAAACAAAACAGCCAGCCAATCAGTGGAGCTAAAAACCAAACAATCACCGCCCCCCCTCCCCTAATAGGCCAATCAGAGCAGAAGGAAAAGAAAGAGTAGTGCAGCAGCATGGTGGCTCTAGGACAACCACCCTGCTCACCCACACCTAAACCCAGCCCTGTCCAGAAGAAATCTATGACTATATTGCTCAATTTTTTATTTATTTCAGTGCCCCGGGGGTGAAGACTCCTGGTTACAGCTAGATGGGAAATGGTTTGTCCAGGCTGAGAAAACTTTCAAGATTTAAAAAAAATGTTCCTGTCCCAAATCAGCATGAAAAGTCATTCTCAACAAACGTCTTGAACTGACAATCCTTCAGTTTGGATCAATCAAAATGTTTCCTCTAGATTTTGACCTTTTTTATTTTTTTACTATAATTTGCACACATTTTAAAACAAAGTTGTTTTGAACTGACCCCTCCCCTCCTGTTTTTTTTAAATGTCAAAATGGGACATTTAAACAGTTTTGAAACTACCTTTATTCCAAAAACTTTTCAAACTGAGAAATTAGTCAAAAACGCAGCCTTTCCTTCAAAGTTTTGATTTTGATGAATCAGCATTTTCCAACAAAACTTTTTTTTTTTTTTTTTTGAGAAAAGATTCCCAACCAACTCTACTCCTGGTGCCTCAGCTTGTTTATTCCTGGTCAGCCGGCGCAACCAGCAGGGAATGCCTCCATAATCCATGCTCACCATTTCATCATTGCAGGGGGCTTTGTGTCATTTGGTTTTTAATAGACTGTAATCCCTGGCCTCCAATGGCCCTGTCTCTCCTGTGGGTGACAGTGTTGAAACTCTCGGAGGAGGTGAGTGCCCCTCAGCTCTGGTTGTCAGTCTAATATACAATCTTCAAATTCAAACACATAAATCACATTTTGGATACAGATTAAAATATGCAGCTAACACAGATACTTATGGTCCTGTATCAGAGGTGGGCAAACTATGGCCCACAGGACACATCCGGCCCACGGGACCGTCCTGCTTGACCCCTGAGCTCCTGGCCTGGGAAGCTAGTCCCTGGTCCCTCCCCTGCTGTTCTCCTTTCCCCGCAACCATGCTGCCCCAAGGGCAGTAGCTGCGAGCTCCCGCCGCTCCGAGCAGCATGGTAAGGGGGCGGCAGTAGCGCACGCTCACGGCGGTGGGGAGTTGGGTAGGAGGTCTCGGGGGGGCAGTCAGGGGCAGAGGTCCCAGGGAGCAGTCAGGGGACAGGGAGCAGGGGAGGTCGGATGGGGCGGAGGTTCTGGGGCAGTCGGGGGTGTGGAGTTAGGGCATGGGAGTCTCAGGGGGTGGGGGTGTGGAGAGGTCAGGGCAGTCAGGGGACAGGGAGCAGGGAGGGGTTTGGATAGGGGGTGGGGGTCCCAGAAGGGGGCAGTCAGGGGACAAGGAGCAGTGGGTTCGGATGGGTTGGGAGTTCTGAGGGGGACAGTCAGGGGGTGGGAATTGGGAGGGGGCAAATAGGGAGCGGGGGCCGGGCTGTTTGGGGGGCACAGCCTTCCCTACCCGGCCCTCCATACAGTTTCACACCCTGATGTGACCCTCGGGCCAAAAAGTTTGCCCACCCCTGTCCTATATAGTCTCCCACCTCGAGTTAAACCAGTGCAGCTTTGTGCTTAGATAAAGGCATAGTAGGATGTGGGTACCACTGTGAGCACATACAAGTTGAGCAACCTCAGAGTTCAAGGCATCAGCATTGGCTAGTGCCACTGAAGCAACAAGATTCAGTGCACAGGTCACTGGATTGGGAATCAAGAGGCCTGATTTCTATTTTTATAGCTCTGGTACTGACCTGCTGGGACACCACATGCCAAGTCACTTCACCTCTCTGTGCCTGTTTTCCCCTTCCACCTTTCTTCTGTCTTGTCAAGTTAGATTGTAAACCCTTTGAAGTAGGGGCTGTCGGACTGTCGTGCATTGAAGCCTGGATCTGAGATAGAGCCCTTAGCTGCTATTGTAATATTACTGCTACTTACTAATTATTAAATTCACCGGTAGAGTAACCACTTCCAGCCACTGGGACCCGGATACTGTGATACATTCCAAATGCCTCGGCTCGATAACGTGTTCTTGAATAAGCAGTTATCTAACAGCTCTGGCCATACTCTCTTTGTGCTTGTCAACCATAGCACACATAAAGGTGAATAAAAGAAAAAAGGGAAAAGAAAAAACAACAACCAATTTCTGAGTCGTTTATTGCTCATGGCTTGAACTGAGGTCACGAACTCATCACTAGCTGACCTCTTAAAGACTTAGAAACCCCTCCCCCTCAATCCTGCATGCACGTAGAACAGTGCACCCATGTCATCCGCTCAGACTGGCATTGCGAAGAAGGGAAATGGCTATAATTTTTGTCTTGCTTTTCTTTTGCCAGAGATCATGCAGTTCTTAAGACCTTTGGATATTCTTCTGTTTCCATGGGGAAAGTGAATGTCTTTTGTAGTTGAAAAATGGATAAGAAAAGCAAAACAGTGCTCAGGACATAAATTCCAGCTGACAACAATGGGATTTCACACATCTAGCTAATAAGCTGCTGTGCATAATAACATGCCATGATGAATCACCAAGATTTTATTAACCTACACTGAATTAACCTTCTCACATGAGAATATTTCACTGCATTATTTTATTGCCTGTTACTGTCACAAAATAAAGTACTGACTACTGAATGATGTAGTAGGTGTGGATGGGTTGACTGATCTAGATTACTTTTAAAAGAGATGTCTTCTCCGAGCATTGCAGCAATAAAGCAATTTTGATGTTCATAAAAAGTGATAGCAGTCAGTTGCAAATCTCAGCAGAGGCAGGGCAGGGAAAAGTGACTGACAGATGTAAAGCTGACGTAGGGAGCCTTGGTTTGTTATTAAATTTTATACATCTGATTGGAAGCCTTTGGAGTTATTAATGTCCCATAGGACTTACCATGGTTGTTCATATCAGAAATTCTATTGTAAACCTTAGCTTATATAAATTGATTGAAATTGATTGTATTGGAAGTACAAATGTGAGTAAAGCTAAGCATTTGCAGGATCAGAGCCTAGGTCCTGATCCTATACGTCACGCTGGATAGTCAGATTTCTGGGCCTACATGGAGCACCACTGGAGTCAGTGACGCTCCTCTGGAGTCAGTGACGCTCCTCGTAGACCCAGGGATCCACTAAAGCAGGCACATTTTCAGGATCAGGGCTCTAGTATCCCACACAGTGGAGCTACTAGCGTGGTTCACTTTACCATTCTGTAAGTTTTAATAAGTGTGCACATACAAGATGCTGACCAGATAGCATCTGTGAAAAAACGGGTGGGGAGTAATAGGCACCTATATAAGAAAAAGTCCCCCAAAACGGGACTGTTCCTATCAAAACGGGACATCTGGTCACCCTATGACTTTTGCATCGGGAATTGGAATTTGGAAAAGGCTAAAATAGGAATTACCAGTAATTATGTGATGTACTTTGACATCATTTTTGAAGATGAGTATTTTGTCAAATTTTCTGAGACATGGAAGTTTAAATACTAGCTACTGTAGTTAGCATTTTTAAATAAGAACAGCATACATATTTTTATCACCCAAAACCCGATATGTATCTGTGGCAGCCTATTAGACTGTAATATCTACTGGGTCTATTCTGTCAACAAATTTGTGTATTAAAAAGTGGTGACCTACAAGTGTAAAAGTGAGACTGCAATAGCTCCTCCAAGTCAGGTCAATCCACTGGGTATGTACTATGAACCTAGTTCTGACTGTCTTATTCATATTGACTACCAGTAATTCCTTTTTTCCATTAATAGTCCTGTAGAAATCAATGGGACTGTTTAGAGAGTAAGGTACTGCTTGGTACTCTATATAAGAGCAGGGGACAGAAGGGAGGCAGAATTGGGTTCAGAATGAAAAAACATACAAAATATGTATTTACCCATGCAAAATTAATAGCTGCAATGAATGTTGGGTAAACAATTATGAGAGCCAGCTATGATTCTGAACATATTTAGAAAAAAACCTTTCCAAAGTCAGTTACCTATTCCTTCAGAATCCTCCCAAATATAATACACTAGAATTTTATCTCAATTTTCATCATTCATGTTACTAATTAACATATGTAATCAGTTTTCTGTAAATTTTGTTGAGATTTTTAAAATAGTTGCCGTAGTTAACCATAAGATTATGCTATCAATGGAAAATCCAAGGACATTTACACCCAGCTATTCTGACACATCTCTAAAACTGCACATCAGAAACTGCACATGTGCTTGTTCCCACATAATGACATGCCGAGTGGAAGAGTGGGTTTGCTTGTACAATTTCACGTGCCTGGTTTTTAATGTCGTCTTGGAGGTTCTTTTGAAAGCTTGATGCTTACAGTTAATTATACACACTAAAACCTCAATCTAGCAGGCAAGCATGTAAGCCTGTGCTTAATTTTAAGCCTGTGAGTGCTCCCCCATGAACTTATAAGTATAAATCCAAATAGCTTTATATGGTGAAGAGCTGCTCAAACTTTTTGTCTAAATTTTTTTTCATGAAACTTTTTCAAAACGTAACTTTCAAATTTTCACTGAAAAAATTTGAACATAATTTTAAAATTGGAAACATTTTTTTCAATGAAAAGCTGAAAAATGTTGGGGGAAAAATTAGATTTTCATTTTTGTAAAATAAAAAAAAAATTCCTGACTGTAATATGTAGTGTGAGCTGTAAACAGCTCTATTACACAATGGTTGTTGCAAGATTTTGTATCAGGTATTTGATGGCAACAAACACTGGGTCATTTTTATTCTCAGAAGAAAATTGATTTTTATCTCAACTTTCTCTTTTGTATTAGTACACAAGAGCACTGAGCAGCAGAGTGAGCAATATATGTGTGGCATTTGAGCGAAAACACTCCAGGCAGCCTGGCAAGTTCAATCCATGCTCATGAAGAGCAAGGCAATCTGGGAGTTCTAGTGGGAGCTTATAACACTCTTAAAATAAACCTCTCAAGGATATATCTACACAGCAAAAAAACAAAAACAAAAAAACCCACAACCAACCCCAATTGCAGTGAGTCTCAGAGCCCGGGTCAACTAACTCAACTTCCAGGGTTTGTGTTGCGGGGCTAAAAGTTGCAGTGTAGACATTCAGGCTCAAGCTGGAGCCTGGGATCCAAAACCCTCCCCCTTCACTGAGTTTCAGAGCCCAGACTCCACCCAATCCCACATGTCTACACAGCTATTTTTGCACCACGGCTTGAGCCCAAGTCAGTTGACCCTGGTGCTGAGTCTCACTGACATAGGGTGTGTTTTGCTATGTAGACCTATCCTCAGTGTTTTATAGATCTAGATAGGTGATCTAGGAACAGTATTTTCATGGGGCAATTAAGGCCCAATCCTGCATCACTGAATGGGAGTTTTGCCATTGACTTAAATCAATGGGAGCAGGATTAGGTCATTGGTGAGGAAACCTTTCATTGTGGAGGTAAATTAGTGTTGATGTTTATAGGACCAGGTATATATTTCCAGGAATGCCTTTAGTGATGATCTTTAATACAAATAACGGCTGATAAACTGTGACTGCTGACTTTTTGAACTTCTAGTTACTTTTCACAAACTATTATCCGGGAGCATGTCAGGCACCTGCGGACAGTTTCACAAACAGATTACTTCATTTAAGATTTACTGAGGCCTTCAAGGAAGCAAAATATCTTTGTAATGCTGAGGTTAAAATGGTTAATTTAATCATTGAATCAAAGCAACTGAAAATAGCAATGAATGATTATTGCCCCCGATGTTTTTGTTACATGAGCATCCCAAAGTGTCACTATGTACAATAAATGTTCAGTGCAGCATAGGAGGATCTCCACTTTTATTATAGCATCACCTATTCTGACTCTGCAGTCCTCCCAAGTGAAAGCTTATCTTTAACTCTATAGGGAATAGTGCCCACTACTCATGTGCCAGCTTTAAGTGAGTGAGTAGGCTCACTGAATTCAAGCCAATTGTTATGCCTGGGAGTCAGGTGGTCAAAGGGCATTCCTGATAAGTGGTCAGAGTTCATGCTGGTGGTCCAGTCGCCAGGAGATCCAATCCTAGGGAAAGGCAAAGAAAGGTGACTGGCAGGGTCAGATTGGTCCAAGTAGCAGCTAGCAGGCAATGACTTGATATTCAGACTACACCAGAAGGGAAGCAGGCAATTTTATTGTCACCAGCCATACAGGGTCAAGACCATGTGGCCATTCTGGAAGTGGGTCATGGAACCCTGGCAGCTGGCTTACCCAAGTCTGTGAATTCCCTGGTAACCAAATGCATAGGTGTGGCATGACAACCAAGACTGTTTCATGAAAACCCAGCGGGCCTGGGTTTGAGACCAGCATCCTGACATCACAACAGCTTATCTCAGGGGTGATTCTGGAGGTCTGGGCTTATCTGAGTGTGCTCTGTGGAAGGTGTTGACTTTTTCAGGGGCATGTGTATGGTGAGATGTTTCCTAGGTCCACTCCTTGGGTCTGTATCCTTCCTAATCGATAAGGTACCACAACTTTCTTCTATGTATTTGGGAGTCTAGGATGTCATGAATGAGATACTTTTCTTGTCCCTGAATTTGAACTGGTTGGGGGGGGGAAGGTTGTTTTTCATTATAGACGAGATTGTCGGAGAAGAGTTTAAGGAGGGAAGCATGAAATATAGGATGCATCTCGAGGGACCAGTCCGCAAACTAGACTGTCAATGGGTAGGTCTGCAAATCTGGCAAGGACCTACACATTGACGGTCTAGTTTGTGGACTGGTCAGTCTGCCTTGAGGTGTTTGGCTAATAGCCACATTTTCTGTCCCACTGCAATAACAGGGCTTTCTTATCTGTGGCAGTCAGAGTATGCTGCCTTGGCCACATCAAAATGTCGCTTTAGCTCCTCTTGGGTTTGTTGGATGTGGTGTATCAATCCAAGGCTGCAGGCACAGTGGGCACCATGAGAAATGCTGGATGAAAACTGGGGTGAAGACTGTAGTGAGCAAAAACCAGTCTCTTCTGGGTCAAGGCATGATTCGCAATATTATATGCAAATTCAGCACATAGAATCAATGAGACCCAGTCATCTTGGTTGAAATTTGTGAAGTATTATAGGTTCTGTTCCAGTATCTTGTATACTCTTTCTGATTGGCCATCTGTTTCTGGATGATAGGCAGTTGAGTTATGGAGATGCACCTCTAAGAAATGGAATACTGCCATCCAAATATGTGATGCAAATTGAGGTCCAAGGTCAGAAGTAATGTGGACTGTGAGATCATGGATCAGAAAACATGAGTGGTGAGGAGGGGGCAGTATCCTCGGAGGTAGGTAATTGTGCAAAGGAAGTTAAGTGCACCATCTGTGTAAGCTGGTCCACTACTGTTAGGATGGTATGTCAACCTTCAGATTTGGGGAATTAGACAATGAAGTCCATGGTGATCTGGACCCAGGACCTTGCATTCTGGGTGGTTTAGTTTAAGGTACCTTTCTATAGATGCAGGTATCGCACAATCTAATATCTTGAATGTCAGACCACAGTTTTGGCCATCAGAAGGATCAGCGTGTCAAGTGTGAGGTTTTTGCCTGACCAGAGTGGCGTGCCAAAGGGACATCGTGCTATAGATGTAAAGCTTCTAGATGAGGGATTGCCTCAAGGACCTAAACATACCATGAACATTAAAGAAATCATCCCTCCATGTGATTTCAGCTGGGGGTTTGATATCAGAGATTAGGAGCTTCTGGGCAAAAGGATTGTTTAGAAGAGCAGAATGTATGGTTGCCATTAAATATGATGGTAATGATCCTCCAAGGAAGTGATGCAGTTTCAGGATGCAGGACAGCAATATGCTGGAGTCTCTAGGGTTGCTGGCATATTCTTCTTTTTCTGGAAAGGGCATCTACCTTTCCATTGTTAGAGCCAGTGTGGTCTGCAATGGTAAAAACAAACCTTGAGAATAAATAAATTGGTTAGTCTCTAAGGTGCCACAAGTACTCCTTTTCTTCTTGAGAAGAGAGCCCAGCATAATTGCCATTGATTCAAGGCTTTAGCAGATTGCAGAGACTCCAGATTTTTATGATTGGTATATACCTGCATGTGGCATTTTGCCCCTTCCAGATAGTGCCTCCAGATTTCAAAAGCTGACTTGATGGCAAGCAGCTCCTTATCCAAAGTCTCATAATTATATTCTGTAGGGGAGAGTTTTAGATAAATATGTGCTGGGATGGAGCTCTTGACGGAGATTCTGTCATTGGGACAACACCACCCTGACTGTAATATTGGAGGCATCAGTTTCCATGATAAATGGTAGACTTGGGTTGGAGTGCATGAGGATGGGCACAGTGACGAACATCTCTTTCAGGCATTTGAAAGCACACTGGTCTTCCAATTTCCAGATTAATTTCTGAAGCAAGGAGGTGATTGGAGGCAGAATTTGAGAGTAACCCTACATAAAGTGCCCATATAAACTTGCAAATCTGATGAAGTGTTAGATTTCATGAATGCTTCAGGGCATTGACTAGTCACGAGTTGCTTCTACCTTGCAGGGATCCACGTGGACCCCTTTGGGGGACAGTATATACTTGAGGAATTCTATGGTGGGATGCTTGAAGATACATTTTCTCCCGTTTACATATAGCCCATGTTCCTGATACTTTGTGCACATGCTGCTTGTGCCTGTGTTAATTCCTGGATTAGATTAAAATGTCATCTAGGTAGGTGACCACATAGTCTTCCAACACATTCCACAAAACATGATTTACCAGGTGTTGAAAGGTGGCAGGTGTGTTGATAAGGCCAAAAGGTATCACCTGGTATTGGAAATGGCCATATTGTGTTTGAAAGGCAGTCTTTCACCCATTCCCTGGCCAAATCCTGACTAGATGGTAGGCAGGGGTGAAAGTAAGGCGGTACAGGCCGGTACGGTGTACCGGTAAAAAGTAGCCACCAGTACCAGCCCGTACCGCTGACTTTAAAGCACTGCCACAGCAGCGCTTTAGTGTCATTGCCTCTTTTGCCGGGGGGCAAAAGAAGTAGCTACCCTGGGGCTGTGATTTAAAAGGGCCAGGGGCTCTGGCAGCGGCGGCCAGAGCCCCATGCCCTTTAAATTGCCCCTGGAGCCCCGGGTGATGCGGGCCAGACAGCGCTGATGGGCTGGCTGGGGGACGCTGAGCTCAGCTCCACCCCTTCCGCCCAAGGCCCCTCCCCTTCCTGGAGAGAGGAGGGGAGTGGCAGAACTGGCCCTGTACTGATAAGAGCTCCATTTTTATTTTCACCTCTAATTGTAGGCCTCCCTGAGATCCAGTTTGATGAATATCTGGGCTGTTCTTACTTGGCCTAGGAGCTCTGGGTTCGGGGTAGTGGGTATATTTATTTTGCATGGTGCTTTTGTTTAGTCCACATACAGCCTCAAAGATCCATCCTTCTTTTTTACAATCAGGACAGTCCTCTGGCTGGGGAGATGGACTGTCATCTGAATCCCTTTTTTAGATTCTCATGAATCTAATTCTTAAGAGCTGCCAGTTCAGGCTGAGACATGGTTGATTTCTTGGAGCTGGGCTGAAAGTCGATTGGGAAGTTGTATTGACTATGGGGGGCAGAGTGTCTTTGTTCTGTTTTTCATACATCTCCACGAATTCTTGGTATCTTATGGGGAGAGAAATAGTTGATCCTATAAGTAAGGAAGTTCATCCTGCTGCTTGACCCCAGGCATCCCCACCATCATACCGAAGCCTGGATGGCCTGTCTGGATGGGGATTCTGGGAACTTAGGCATGGGAGCTAAAAGGCAGCTGATTCATCAGTACTCTGAGCTGAAATTCACAACTTTTCCAGAAGCTACTCAGACTTGGCCATCTAGGGGATTCCAGGTATCACCGGAAAGTGTAGGGACCAAATTAGGCTGAGATGAAGGAATCCTTGGTGGTCCCCAATTACTGCTTCTCGAACTTTGGTTTCCTGGCTGACAGGACCAGAGGTGGATGACTGTCTCAACCAGTTCAGGGATGGCCTTGGGCTATATGGGGAGACTGAATACTTGGGCTACAGTGGCATCCATGAAATTATCCCCAGCACTAGAGTCAATCAAAGCTCACTGGAGGGGAACAACTTGTTCAGTGTTCTGAAGTCAGAGTTGTAGCTGGAGCTATATGTGAGGGGTTGATCTTGAGGAGGTGGGACAGATATCTGGAAGTGCCTGCCCAGTGCGGTTTTCTATGTTACCCACTCAGTCCCCTCACTGAGACTGGGTGAGGGAGTTTCCTGAAGCTGCATGGTATGGGTGGTTGTCCAGGAACATGCTGCCACAGTAAAAGCACAAATTCTCTCACTACCAGTGTTACCATTCAGAAGGCTTCAACTGGACTCATACTGAATGCATCTTCATGGGCTTAGTCTCGGGGAGTTGTAGGTGGAGCACAAAATGGGTCCTCTCTCCTCTCGCTAAGTTGAAGGTCAGTCTGAACACAAAGATCAATAAAGGTGTCAAATCTTGAGGGAAGCTCCATGTGGGCCAATTTGTCTTTTATATCATTGTTCAAGCCTAGCCAAAATTGATGCACCTGGGCCAGCTCATTCTAAGCCATATGTTCTTCCAGGCATCAAAAGCGGCCTGCATATGATGCTACTGATCCCATGACCTGATGTAAGGCCATCTCTGCAGTGCAGCCCTATATGGATAATCAAAAATCATTTCAAAAGCTCCCAGGAAGGAGTCCCAGCTAGCCAATACAGGAAGATCCTGTTCTAACGGAGGAGATACCCAATCTAGGGCTTCACCAGTCAGGAGACTAATGACCAGGACTAATGATCTTAGCCTGGTTAGTTGTGTAGACATGTGGCCACAACTTAAATAGGAGCCCTCACTGATTTATGAAACCATGAAACTTGCTGCGGGCACAATCATAATGCTCTAATGAAGGTATCAAGGACTTGGATACTGTATCTGCATTTGGATCTCTGTAATCTGTTCCTGAAGGAAGTGAGTTTTCACCTGAAGCCGGTCCACCATGGCCCATACAGCTTGGTTTTCCACTTGGAGGAGTGTAACCTGCTCCTGGGGACTTGATGTTCCATGCCCCTTTCCTTGGAGCAGGGGCAAGACTAGGAGGACATCAAAGGATGGTCTAAGCATCCTGTAAGGCCCCGGAATTGGGCAGGTCAAAGGACAGTCCCAATCATTGGTCACAGTTCATACAAGGGACACAGACCATGGGAAGTTCTGCCTCAAGGGTTTGACAGACAGCAGTCCCAAGGCTACTGATTGGCTCTTTGCCCTATATAAACCCAAGGGACGTTCCAGGAAATGTCCAGGCAATAGCACAGATCTTCTTGAATCTGCTCCTTCTTCTTGAATTTTTGCCTTGATTTCTGCTTGATTTGGCCTTTGCCACCTGACTCGGACCATGAACCTGATTTGGACTCTGACCGTTGGTATCAACCCTGGCCTATACCTGACTACAAAATCTGCAGCTACTCTTGGCCTCAGATTTGCTCTTGCTCTAACCCTGAGCCATGGCTGCCCTTCTTGGGATCCTGACAAATATACTTTTCCAAGATATGTTCAGTCTGTGTGTCAGTATTATGACTCCTAGTTTTCCTTCTGTCACGGTGCCTTTTTTAAATTTGGTTTATTATTTCAGCATACATAATTCAGGCACTGTGATTTTAAATTGTAAACAAATCAAAGTATAGTGTCAGATTGGTACTAGAGATGAATTACTCATCTCTCTTTTATAAAAGAGATCTTAAATTATCACACACTGCTTTCTTTTAACCGTTCTGATGGTGTCATTAGCAGAGCTGGGCAGGAACTGGAATTTTGGTTTCATTTGAAAAGTCATTGGAAATTCTGCAATTTTGAAATTTAGTTTCATTCCAAATTTCAAAATTTTCCATGAAGCATAATTTTTGGGAAAAAAATCATATAAATTGCAATATTTTGTTTTGATTTTGACCTTTTTTTTACAATCTAAAATAAATTCAAAACAAGACATTTTGATATGAAAAATTGAAATGTTCCATTGTAAAATTGTCATAATAGGAGGTTTTGACACTATCCAAATACTTTACTTCCAAAATGAAATTTCACTGAACTTGACATTTCCTGCAGGAAGTTTCAGTTTAGATGAAATGGCATTTTCTGATGAAAAAATGTTCCACCAGAGAATTTTTCAACCAGTTCTAATTACTACAGATAATGAATTAAAAATGAATGAAAGTGTGGTACCAAGGAGTCTGACAACTCATTTTCAATATTAAGATAATTTCTGCTGTATAGAAAGAAAGGATTTAGCTTTGTCAAAGTCATAGAATGGATAATTTAGTCTGATCTTTGCTGAGATATTTAGATGGAAATAAAGACTTTCTGACAAAGATTTGTCAGAAGCTTCATTCTTGAAACATGTGCATCTTCCCCCTCCCCCCCCCCGCCCTTTACATAAAATATCCCTACCTTCCCATCATACTTAGGTTACTGGCTTTGTGAGGTCAATAGGAGGCAGAAGAGATGAAATAATTATATGTTCTGATGTAAACATTGAGCCACAATTCCCATGGACTTGGATGCAACGTAAGTGTTCAAATGTTCAACGTAAGTGTTCCCTTTGCTGAACAGGGATGGAGTTAAACTGTGCTTACATGCTTTTGCTTAATTGGGGCCTGAAAGAGTATGTCTCCACTGCAGCTGGGAGCATGCCCAGGTAGGCAGACATGTTCCAGCGTACTAAAAATAGCAGTATAGGCATTGTGACACAGGTGGTAGCTTGGGCTAGCCACCCGAATTAAGACCCCAGGGAGCAGGAAGGCTTTTACTTGGGCAGCTAGCTCGTGCCACTGCCCATGCTGCCACATCTCTAATGCTATTTTTAGTGCACTAGTTTGAGCAGAGCTAGCACATGTCTGTCTCTACGTAGACTGGGTGCCATGCCAGTCACCCAAAGAGAATCCTTATAAGAGAAACAAAATAGCCTGAGTATTCAAGAGGGAAGATTAAAACAGTTAAGAATTTAGAAATGGAGAAACCCAGAATGTGTAGGTTTCAGATCTTCACAGAAAATAACACAATGAGATTTTACATTGAAAATCCTAAACTAGTATTTGTACTAAATAACGCAAACTACAAATTATCAGTGTGGAAGGATTAAAAGGGATGCCATAACACTATTCATATTAAAAAAGGAGCCTATATGTGAGTTTATACGCTTTCTCTTTAGGCACTAAAATATGACCATTTTGTCATAAATAAGCTAAGAACATAAGAATTGCCATACTAGGTCAGACTAATCGTTCATCTAGCTTCAGAGGAAGTGAACAGAACAGGTCAATTTATCAAGTGATCCATTCCCTGTCATCCAGTCCTTGCTCATGGCAGTCAGAGCATGGAGTTGCATCCCTGATCCTCTTGGCTCATAGCCATTGATGGACCTATCCTCCATGAAAATATCTAACTTTGTTTTGAACCCAGGATGTTGCCTTCACAACATCCCCTGGCAATGAGTTCCACAGGTTGATTCTGCATTGTTTGAAGAAGTATTCCTTATGTTTGTTTTATACCTGCTGCCTATTATTTTCGTTGGATGACCCCTGCCTTATGTATTACATGAAGTTTTAAATTACACTTCCCTATTCATTTTCACCACACCAGTCATGATTGTATAGACCTCTATCATACTGTTCCTCAGTCATCTCTTTTCCAAGATGAACAGTCCCAGTCTTTTTAATCTCTCCTCATATGGAAGCTGTTCCATATCTACAATCATATTTGTTGCCCTTCTCTGTACCTTTTCCACTTTTAATACACCTCTACCCCGATATAACGCAACGCAATATAACACAGTAAAGCAGCACTCTGGGGGGTGGGGCTGTGCACTCCGGTGGGTCAGCGTGTCTGGCTCCAACACTCTGCTCTGAGCAGCGTGTTAAGGGGCCAGGCTGGGGCCAAGGGGTTAGATAAGGGGCAGAGGGTCTCAGGAGACAGGGGACAGAGCAGGGTGGGTTGGATGGTTCAGAGGTTCTGGGGGTGGGGTGGTCAGGGGATGGGGAACGGGGGTGTTGGATAGGGTGTGGGAGTCCTGGGGGGCCTGTCAGGGGGTGGGGGTGTGGATAGGGGTCGGGGCAGTCAGGGGACAGGGAGCGGCAGGGGGTTGGATGGGTTGGGGATTCTGAGGGGTCAGTCAGGGGATGGGAAGTGACTATTAATAATGGAAATGCTCGAGGCCAAAGCAAGTTCGATATAACGCCGTTTCACCTACAACGCGGTAAGATTTTTTTGGCTTTTCAGGATCGGGGTAGAGGTGTATGTTTTTTTGAATGGGGTGACCAGAACTGCATGCAGCATTCAAGGTATGAGTGTGTCATGGGCTTATATAGTGGCATTGTGATATTTACTGTCTCTTTATCTGTTCCTTGCCTAAGGGTTCCTAACATTCTGTTATTTTTTTTCTTTCTTTTTTTTTTAATTGATGCTGCATTGTTAGTGGATGTTTTCAGAGAACTATCCACAATGACTCCAAGATCTCTCTTTTGAGTGGTAACAGCTAATTTAGACCCCTTTATTTTGTATATGTGGTTGGGATTATGTTTGCCAGTGTGCATTACTTTGTATTTATCAACATTGAATTTCATCTATCATTTTGTTGCCCAGTCATGAGGTTTAGTGAGATACTATGTAACTCTGTGCAGTCTACTGTGGATTTAAATATCTTCAGTAATTTTGTATTGCCTGCAGACTTTGCCTCTTCGCTGTTTACCCCTCTTTCCCCAGATCATTTATGAATATGTTGAACAGCACTGGTCCCAGTAGAGATATTTAAATTGCCTAGGGAGGTTGTGGAATCTCCATCATTGGGGATTTTTAAGAGCAGGTTGGACAAACACCTGTTAGGGATGGTCTAGATAATACTTAGTCCTGCCTTGAGTGCAGGGGACTGGACTAGATGACCTCTCGAGGTCCCTTCCAATTCTATGATTCTATGATTTACTTCTCTCCACTGTGAAAACTGACCATTTATTTCTACTTTTTTCCTATCTTTTAATCAGTTACTCATCCATGAGAGGACTTTCCCTCTTATCCCATGACTCCTTACTTTGCTTAAGAGCCTTTGGGGAGGGATCTTGTGAAAAGCTTTCTGAAAGTCCAGGTATATTATATCCACTGGATCACCCTTGTCCACATGTTTGTTGATACCCTCAGAGAATTTTCATAGATTGGCGAGGCATGATTTCCCTTTACAAAAGCCATGTTGATGCTTCCCCAATGTATTGTGTTCATCTATGTGTATGATAATTCTGTTCTTTACTATAGTGTCAACCAGTTTGCCAGGTACTGAAGTTAGGCCTGTAATTGCCAGGATTGCCTCTGGAGCTTTTTTTTGAAAATCGATATCACATTAGGTGTCCACCAGTCATCAGGTACAGATTCTGATTTAAGTGATACGTTACCTGCCACAGTAAGTAGTTCTGTATATTCATGTATATTCATGTCTAACTTGAATAAGTAATAAAGAGGTGCATGATAACATGCCACAGATATATTTGAAATCATAGAAGATTAGGGTTGGAAGAGATCTCAGGAGGTCAACTAGTCCAAACCCCTGCTCAAAGCAGAACCAACACCAACTAAATCATCCCAGCCAGGGCTTTGTCAAGCTGGGCCTTAAAAACCTCTAAGGATGGAGATTCCACCACCTCCCTAGGTAACCCATTCCAGTGCTTCACCACCCTTCCAGTGAAATAGTGTTTCCTAAAATCCAACCTAGACCTCCCACACTGCAACTTAAGACCATTGCTCCTTGTTCTGTCATCTGCTGCCACTGAGAACAGTCTAGCTCCATCCTCTTTGGAATCACCCTTCAGGTAGTTGAAGGCTGCTATCAAATCCCCCCTTACTCTTCTCTTCTGCAGATTAAACAAGCCCAGTTCCCTCAGTCTCTCCTCATAAGTCATGTGCCCCAGCCCCCTGATGTGTGAAGAAGGTGGGAAAGCAGGGCTTAAAATGGTTTCAAGGAGGTGTTGGGTCTGTCATTGCCTGATGATGGGATTGCATGAGTTTGCAATAGATTTTTAGGGCTCAGACAGCTTGTTTAAATACTGTACACTTATGTCCCAGTGCCAAAGAACTACATCCCTGTTATGTATTTATTTTTGACTGGTCTTTGATCCAGTCCAATGTAATTCTAGGGTTATAACTAGAAGTACTTGTAATGAAATGAAATTAAGCAATGGGAAACTTGTCTTGAATATTAGAGAGTTTCCTTTAAATGAAGTCTGTTAGGGTGCAGAATAGGCCCCAGAGAAATGAGAGAGTCCCATCACATGAGAGATTTGTTCTAGCCTGTGGGGAGTATTACTAATTTTATTTGTGTTTACAGTGTGGGGAAAATGCAAATCTAGGTAATTCATATGATTGTTATTTGAACTGGTATTTTAGTTAATTTTCACTGATAACGGATTAGATTTGATTTTTATTATTGCTGGCAAAATCGGCAATTTAATAAAGCAGCAGCCTTTAGAGATGTGAGCAATCAGTCACTGCATGGCTCATGGCAATGCACTGGGTTCTCTAAATGCTTCCCAGTTCAGTTACAGTAAATGATTTGAAAAGGAAAAAAAATTGAAGTCTGAAGAACTATTTAACTATGAATAAAAATGTAGTGTTTAGAGAATAAAATATTAATTTTAGAGTAAGCAGAGAATAGAGATGAACTTCCTCCAATGAAAAATGATTTACATTTCTCTGATACTTACAGAACTAAGAACAGGGGTATGTGAGTGAGCTGGCCTTTACATTTCTTGATTAGTCTGTGAAACAAATTTTGCTGCCCTTTCCCACCCATCCAGTCTATTGGGGAATTGGGGGAAGATTAGCAAGATAATTCTCAAACATTCTTCTTCTGTAACTGATTCTTTTTACACATGTCTATGTGTTCAGGTCCCTCTCAGCTTCCTGCTGCAAAGGTGGAATTCAGCGGCTTGCAATTTTTTTTTTAAACCATTGCAAAATTTAAGCAAGAAACATGAGTCTATGTGAGCTCTCCAGCAGGATAAGTCTGGAACCAGACTGAAAAATATGAGACCAGGATCAGGCAGTTCTTCCATACTGTTAAGTCTCTCCTCTCTTGGCCTCTGGTTTCATGAATCAAATTTTCTGAGAAGTGCTAATGGGCTGTACACAGGACTCGGACCCCTTGTGTCAGCTTTTGAACACTAGCAGGGCTGCAGCGGCACAGCTGCGCTGCTGTACCGCTTTGTGAAGACGCGACCTATGCCCACGGGAGAGCTTCTGCTGTTGGTGTAGGTATTCACCTCCCCAAGAAAGCTGAGTAAATCGGTTGTCTTCCACACAGCAATTCACAGACTACCCAGCGCCTCCTTCCACATCTCTGCTGTAGAATACTAGAGTGTTACACATCAACGTTCCAAGGCAGACCAATTTACCATAATGATAGTGTAGCATTTGTTACAAATCTAAAACCATAGCTGCTGTACCAACTACTAAACCATTTCCTGAACCAATAAACACACTCCTTCCAATCTGCTAGCCTTCTTTTAGGCTAACTTCATTTCTGACTTGTGTGACTCACTCAAAATTCAGTTGCTTCCCCTAAGCATTTTACTTCCCTTCCTACTCTAGGAAAAGTCTTTGGCTTTTGACCGGGCTGCTTCTTGAAATGGTGGGCTCCTGTTACAATGGGAATTGGAGTCAGACCCTGAGCTCCAATCAGACTTTGGGGAAGTTTTCCCTGGAGTTACCACAGTTGCAAGAGGGGACTGTGTTTACAGAGGCCCCTCTGTCTCTACAGGGAAAGATGGTCAGGTCTCACAAGTAAATCTAAACCTCTGGAGTGGGGTGAGGGAGAGTCTTTATTTTGAAAGAAATAGGAGATTCTCTTTTACATTTCTAGTGCCCCAAATCTAGGAGGCACAATTCTTGAATCGCCCATCCACAAGAAATTGATTGGATGCAGAGGCTTTAAATGGTTTTATGCTGACATAGCACCCCAGTACATATACAGTAACAGATAAATGTGAACAAAAATACTACTGCATGCCAATGGGATGTGACATTGTCAGTCCAAATTGTGCAAATAAGCCAGATTGTGAACAGCTGCCTTTGGGAGCCCTCATTTACTGTTGTGATATTACATATTTACACAGCAAAGAAAAGAGTTTAGAGGTCAGGCATCCTGGGAAGAAAGATCACAGACTTAGGCCCATAGTGGTTGTTATCTTGACTCTGACTTTTGACTGAACTCATGTTATTTCAGAGAATTAGTCTGGTTTAATAATAGTAGGTTTTTCATGTCTGTTCTGATTATTTCATTTAGTTACTAGTTTAATGGGATTTGTAATTATACTTTTTTTTCTACCTCAGGGTTGTGTTATCTTTACAAATCTGTTCACACTTAAACCGTTATAGACAGTATTTGCACAGTAGCCAATTCATTTTGAAGGACCCCAGAGAGCTGAGTAAATTTGTTGTCTTCCACACAGCAATTCACAGACTACCCAGCATCTCCTTCCACATCTTTGCTGTAGAATACTAGAGTATTACATATCAATGTTCCAAGGCAGACCAATTTAACATAATGATAGTGTCGCATTTGTTACAAACCTAAAACTGTAGCTTCTATACCAACTACTAATACACTCTGTGAGCCAATAAATACACTCCTTCCAATCTGCTAGCCTTCTTTTAGGCTAACTCCATTTCTGACTGGTATTAAGATTGTAGTCTAACAGTCTTGCAAGTCTTCATAAGCCATTTTATAATTCATGCATAACATGTAAGAGTCTGTCCTTTTATTCTTATATATAGGTCATGTATTTATTTCTATTATGGTGGAGACTGGAGACCCCAGCTAAGATCAGGGCTCTATGGTGCTAAGTACTGTACAAACATAAAGTGGAACACTCTAGCAGTCTGGAGCGACAAGGCAGACAAAGGGTAGGAGGAGAAAGCAGTGACTTGTCTAAGGTCACACAGAAAGTCAGTGGAATAGAATCCAAGTCTCCTCAGTTCTAAGCTAGTGCCCCATCTGCTGGTCCCTGCTACCTCTTCAAGAAAGCTTAGTGGACCTGAGCCGATACCTGACTTTCCCCATCAACCATATGTGGCTTCCTCAAACTGCCCTCATAGTCATCACTCCACACATAGCAGGTGTCAACCTTCTACCTCCCCGCCTCTGCTGCCCCTGGATCTAATTCGTTAATTTCTTTTTCCTTTCCCCATCCCAGTTCAGTACATGGCTCTTGTTGAACTTGCTGTTAAGAAAAATCTCTAATGCTATTGGAGAAATGTGGGGGCATATACACTCTGCCAGATCTTGAATTTGTAAAAGCAAATATCAAGTGAAATTGAGTTATATAAAATGTAGATGACATTTTAGCAGTATTAAAATATGATTTGGTAAAAAAATGATAATAAGACGTGCTATTCCAGTAAAGACATTCAGGCCTTTCCCTAGTGGGGATGTAATTTACAATAAATTCTTTGCTTTGACTAGTTTTTGTTTCTGATCGTCAGTGGCATTAAAAAGCAGAATTGTCTTTATGATAAACTTGATCCTTTAATAATACACACATCCACACTGACTGAAAGCTTAGCCTTGGTTTAATCTCAAATTCAGGAGCAGACTGCTTTTTTGTGATAGTACTAACAACTGAAATAATAATCCTTATAAAACAGAGACAGGAAGTTGGAGCAGGTCAGTGATATTCTTACGATGAAGTTAGCAAAAATGTTATCAAAGAATACCCAAGAGAAAGTGGATGTCTCTTCAGTTTTGTTGAATCTGGCATCGAAGAAATTCTTTACATCTTCTTTCCATCCATCTTTGGTTTTTGGTAAGGTGCCTATCCGTATCAATATCTAAGTGCTGTACAACACGAACAGCTAGCATGCAATGTCAAGATGGTTTTGTGAGTAAGGCACTGGCTAGGATTCAGGGTATTTGGTTTCCATTCCCAGCTTCTCCACTGACTTCCTGTGGGATCTTGGGCAAGTCAATCTCTTCGTACCTCTGGTCCCCATCTGTAAAATATAGATAATAATACTTCCTTTCTCCCACCAATTGTCCATTTTGTCTGTTTAGAGAGTAAGCTCTTTGGGACGTGGACTGTTTCTTACTATGTATTTGTACAGTGGCTAGCACAGTGGGGCCTGATACTTTAAATAGCAATGATGAATTTCCTAATTGCTATTTTACCAGGATATGAAAGTATTAGTATATTGTAAATGCTTTAGAATGGTTGAGGTGTAGTTAGAAATTTTTGGAATGACCTAAAGCAAGAGATTCCATCATTTACGTGTAGAGCAAGTGATATGATAGGGACACTAATTCCACAAAGAATATGCTTATATGCATTTGATTACCTGTATTCATATGAATAAAGCTCTTACCTAACATCTGAGTGAACAAAAACTGGTTGCCTTCATTTTCACAGAATAGCTGACAAAAAAGGATGCAAATGTGGCTGTATTAAGTGGTGAGTTGGATTTATCAAATAGGCTTTAGAATAGATTTTTCCACTGTTCACCCCCTCTAGCCCAAGAAATGTGCAGCTTCAAGGAGATCTGCTGGAACTCTTTAACCACCCCTCTAAAATTATGAGATGTCTGTGACTGTCATTTGCTGAGGCAGCCTTTGCAACAGGAGCAGGCGTGTTTCCCCATCTGTATGTCTTCAGTGAGTGTGGGGAAGACATGTTTTACCCCAGAGGACTCTGGATTTGAGGGAATAAATAGTCTTTGTCTGGAAGGCTCCAAGAGCTGTTCAATACCCATGCAGAACCCTCTGAAAATTCCAGAATTCATGAAGGAACACAGTGGGGAGGGGAAGAGGCCACCAGCCCCAACAAGTTACCAGTGGGGTGGGGTTTCTTTTTTGGATGGGGACGCAGGGAATCTCAGCAAGTGTGGTAAGATAAGAGTAGAGCAGAAACTGGGCGTGATAGTTTCCTTCAAATTTCAGGGTAAAGGTGCAAGGGTAATGTGTTGCTGACCCGTCTGAACGGACTCTGTAAGGTCCAGTTCATGCAACCCAGAAAATCTATTATTGATAGTAGATGTCTGAATTAACTTAATGTATCTTTTGTAATCCATTGTCGTGTATTGCTTGATGTATTTTCAGGGAGTGGAAGCAACTGCCTTCTGTGTCTTCCTTCCCAATCCACATGCGCAGTAATACAAAAGGCACTGACTCTTTCCGGGCAGCTACTTTAGCATATCATGAAGGTAGCACTTCAAGCAGAAGGCAGCATATAGCTGAGAGGGAAATAATGTCTGTGTACTTAATGGTCTGTGGAAACACTTCATGCACCATAAGTATTACTAGTTCACCTTCTGAAATTTCCCATTTGACAACACAAGGGGTACTCACCATAATAACTAGCTCTTTAATCAGATTGCCAGTTTGGAGAAGGGTGTGTGTGTTTTTTGTGTACCCCTCACTGCCTGATTCACAGATGCAGTCACAAGACAAAAAAGTGGCAGTTAGTATGGTAATTAACCATAAATCCAGTGTCTCTATTCAGTCCATGATTTTTAGTATCTAGCAGAGTTACGAATTTAAGCTCCCAGGCTCGTCTTTTGAAGGTGTTGTGTGGCTTTCCTTTGAGGGGGAGAATTGACGTGTCAGATATGGAGTGATTGTTTTGTGAAGTGTTTGCCAATGGGTGATAGGGCCTTTTTCTGTGTGAGTTCATTTGAGAGCATAGTGATTGTCTGGAACACCGCATGTTGTGATAGGCATGCATAAGACAAATGGATTTTGAAAGGTGCATTGTGGGGGGTGTTGAGCATCGTAGCAGAGGAACTATCTCATACATTTTTGAAACAGGACTGCAAAGGTGTTTACAGGCCAATCCATCTTGGGTGGGCCCTTAGAATATGTGCTAACTACTTTTGGTAATCAATCTGTTCCACCTTGTATTTAACTGTCACCCTTGAGTTCCTTTCCCAGACCTGAAGAAGAGCTCTGTGTAGCTTGAAAGCTTGTCTCTCTCTTACGAAGAGACATTGGTCCAATAAATGATATTACTTCTCCCACCTTGTCTCTGTAATATCTTGGGACCAGCTCAGCTACACCACCACTACAAACAATCCTTTTTATTGGCAATTTATTTAAAAATGGCTAAGTACAGACCATGAATGTGCTGTACCAGACCTGATTCAAAGGGGTTGTTCAAGAAGAACTGACAAACCAGAGGCTGTACGTTTGCTGGGGGAGTGATTCGCTGTTGCCTCTTCACTCATGAAGTGATTGTACTAGCTTCCCTGCTCAGAGCCACAAATTTCTCCTCTGCAGACACAGGACTGGCTTTCTCACACATCTATCAAAACAGACAGCTCTGCCTTTCAGTTTGCACAATCAGCGCAAACTCCCTAATGTTGTAACATGAACATAAGTAAGACCTCATGTAAATTCTATTAAAATCCAATCATGGAAAATAAACTGCAGATGTCTGCTCTTCACCATGGTGTCATGTAGGTGTTTTTCCCTTGGTCTGCACAAAACTGCTTATGCAGCTTGAATAAATTCCAGGCAAACATTTCAGAATTTGATCTGCTAAATAACCATGTGAACAACAGCACTGAACAGATACATGAGAAGGTGAAGGTATTACAGGATATGTATTAGCTGGCTCCTGTTTCTTATTCAAAAATTGCTGACGAGTGATCTTTTAAAATCTGATTAGAAGGAAACATTTTCATTCACTTAAGGAGAAGACGGTGACCTTTATGTTTCAAAAACTTATGAGACAGCATTTAGAGGAGAGCAAATCTCCTGGGTAAAAACAACAACAATAATAATGAATGATTCTGGAAAAATAAATAATAATAAGACATATCTTTAAAAAAGCAAATGAATTTCTCCCCTTTCTACTTCAAATTTATCCCTAGTGTTACTCCATTGAATTCAACATACTTACACTTGGGATTAATTAGGTCCAGTACTTTTCTTTTTTTAAATATCTGCCGTCCCCTACCATAATGTTTAGGGCACAATTCACAGTGTTAAAAGACAGTCATAACAATAAAGAATTCACAGAGCAGCATTCCATTGTTGGATAAGAGATGCTGCAGCCCTCTGCCATTGGGGTTGGGTTATGGATCTGCTCCCCCTCAACTCTTTTAGATGTTACTCCTTTTGGCCTTAGCAGCTAGCAAATTTGTGGGGTTTTGGGGTTGTTTCCATTAAGGGGAGAAATTGATAATAGTTGGATATTTCTTTGATGCAGTCCTGTTTATTAAAAATAATGTACAAATTCTTTTTGTTTCCCTGAATAGAATCGGAATCAAACAGGAGACAGTTTCCTTGCTCAATAGAGCAAGCCTCTTTTCCTAGCCAGCACTCTACCCCAAAATCTCTCTTTCTTAGCTTTTCTCTCAGGGTCAAGCTTTGCTGGCTGTCCTTGGATTTTGGTTGCCTTGTCTGTGGTCCTTCTGGCTGTGCACACTCACATGAGCAGCTCCAACAAATCCATACTGAGCCCTTTGCATTTGCATTCAGCCCTCAGCAAAACCCCTCTGCTCACATAACTCATCTCCTGACCTGTCTTGTATGTGGCCTGTTTTTTGGGTGGTGGATCTCATTTTTTTCAGCTATTTTACTCTTAAAGGAGCTTACTTGATTCTTACATCTATATCAATGAAGGGTGGCAGGTATATCCGCCAGTTTCAGCAAGGTTTCACCCAACCTCCAGCTCAGCAGCATGTGTTCAAATGTTAATTGGAACTGGAAGTTCTACCTTCAGTAACATTCCAAGTGGCCATGAGCATATCTCCTGGGAGTAGTAACCTTTTAATTTATCTTTTTGATACCAGGCATGATGTTGGCAGACCATTTCTCACTTAGGTGGCCAAACTGGTTCTGGGTACCAGAGGTTGGGAGGAGTGTAGAAACTGTCCCTTTGTGTGTGCGTGTGTGGTGGGAAATGAGGGAGTAAGAATCCCTAAAGGATCTGGGGAAGAACAGGAAGTATGTGTGGTCATGGCTACCACATGCGCTAGCCCTCAGAGCTTGTCTAGTGCACTGGAGGGAGAAGGCTGGGATGGGGCAATGTGCATGCTTCCCTTGTATACTCTGAGTTCTTTCTGGGGAGGTGCACCTCCATATTCTTCCCAGCATGGACCAGTGCTTAAATCTCTGAGAGTATGTATACAATGCAATCAGAGGTATGACTGCAGCGTGTGTATCCAAGCTAGCTTCGATCTAGCTAGCGCGAGTAACAATAGCAGAGAAGCCATGGCACCACGGATGGCTGCACAGGCCGTACAAGCCCACCTAGGACCCTGTGCTGCCACCCATGCTGCCGAGGCTTCACTGCTCATGTTAGTCAAGCTATGTCTACATATGCTGCAGTCACATCTCTGATTGCAGTGTAGAAATGCCCTCAGTTTTGGAGCATCTGAAGATGCTTGTCCAAACCGGACTTCCAAACCCTGTCAAACTCCTTCATTGTTGCCTCTGTGTCTTAATTAGAAGCTTTGGGACCACGTCCTGAAGTCCTTACACAGGCAGAACTGTGACTCATGGATGACCCAGGGTAAGGTGACACAATGTTCTCTTGAATAATGAGACCATGCAGCATAATCTCTGAAAAGAATGTGCTGAGTTTAGCATGTCCTTCATCAGCTCTTTAAAAAGGCAAGTGACAGCGAAAAACAGAGAAGGCTATTCCCACATCACTGACAGCAGAACTCATGGTATGGGCCTGTCCCAAAAGAAATCAATGTTAAGAGTCTAAATTATTATTTTTGGGTAGTTATGGCACACTTCTTATTCCCTGTCTGTTCTACTCTATTTATTTATGTACATGATAATCGGACATCAGACAGAAATTGGCACAAAGTTGGTATTTGCTCAGATCAGTGAAATGAGTGAACAGGCTGGTGGCTGCATCCTTTCATACCCCATGAGAACTATTGGTTTTTGCTCTCTGGTCTGTTGGGGTAACTACAGTAGGTTGCATCCGATGAAGTGAGCTGTAGCTCACGAAAGCTTATGCTCAAATACATTGGTTAGTCTCTAAGGTGCCACAAGTATTCCTTTTCTTTTTGCGAATACAGACTAACACGGCTGCTACTCTGAAACCTACAGTAGGAAGCTATAGGTTATGGCAGAGAACTAGGAGCCTGGAGAACTGGATTTTAAATCTGGCTCCGCCACAGAATTCCTATATGATATTGGGCAACTCCATTCACCTCAGTTTCTCCATCTGTAAAATTTGAATCCTACTTTCCTACAAATATTTCACAGGTATTCGTGTGTCTAAAATTGTTACACGTTCGTAGATTGGTTTGAGATGCTGTAAAATTAACATGGGGAGGTTGATCTTTCTCTTGCTATACCGCTAAACTGCCATAAGAGGCCAACGTTTCAGAACTTTGCTGCCTAATACAATATAAACACCTGTTTGTTATTATTAGCTGACTCTCTATGTTGTGTGGTTGTAGCCATAAGGCCGGGGCTTAGGTTGCTAAATTGGATGTGAAGCTGTAATCAAGATATTGGAGATATTAAAAAAACCTGGCAGCCCACTGAGGTGGTATTATGCTACAGCAGTTGTTCAGACAAAGATATACTAAATCGAGCAGTTGCCCTGTGTCAGTCATTTGGGACAGGCACATAACCTCTCAATACATAATATTTTTTTCCAGTGGTCCAAATACAAAGCCTGTTTATTCTTACCATTCATATCTACTTTGGAATTGTTAAATGAAATATTATTGTATGCAACATGAAAAGTAGCAAAACTGAAGGTCAGACAGCAGCAACATCATTATCACTACTAAATTACATCATTGTGGTATTTTTAAAGAATTGTACTTCTTTCACTGTTGATCTCCCTTAATTATTAAGTGACAGTTACTATGCTCCCTTTCAAATAAGAGAGATTAAAGGTTGACAGCACAGACGTAGGAGATAAAGACATAGAAGATTAACAGTAAGACTGAGGAGCACCTAATATGGTATTTTCAGGGGCGGCTCTACCAATTTTGCCACCCCAAGCAGTCGCCACCGAATTGCTGCTGCCCCCGGAAGAGCGGTGGAGCTGCTACCCAATTGCCACTGTGGGACACAGACTGCCGCCCCATTCTGCTTGGAAAGCTGGTGCCTGAGCCCATCCTGGGTATTTTTACTAACCTTTGAGTTAGATGTATGTTACAGATGGAAGATCTTTTTTTGGTAATTTAAGTTTTTCTATCATTACTTTCCCCTTATTAAGGTGAGGTGGGGGGAGAGGAGGAAGGATGAATTTGGGCTTATTTTTATGAAAAGAAAACTCATAAGTATGAGTTTTCTTTAACTGTTATACACAGCTACCAGACGTTTTCATATATGCCTTTTGATAAGTACGTTTGCAAGGAAGTTGCATTTAAGAGAATATCAGTATCCAAAAATAATCCACATTTTTTAAAACAGCCTGTGAAATACACATCTTCTCTTACTTTTCAGTTACTGTGTATTGATCCTCGAATAACTGTATGGAATATCTATTCCAATATCTGAAGAGCTAATGTTGTTTACTTACAGCCCTTATTACTATCAATATTTTATCAGTAATATTATATTTCTAGCAAGATTTTATATAACATCTGTAATGCATTTGTACATATGTATTATATATTTGCAAACATATACTTAATGAAAATGTGGGAACATGTATATCCTTATTTGACTTCAGCTTTCTTGTATGTTAACATCATTCAAGTGCCATCAGTGTTCCATTTTATGTTCTTTCTGAATGGAGCCCACTGAATGCAGTAAAATTATAAAATCAAATGGTGCAGGAAACTAGGTATTCATCTTGCTAACAAGAAAGGCCCTCGAATGTAATAAAACTAGATCAAAGCTGAGATTGTCTAAGGCTACTAGGGGATTAGCCACATAGCTCCCCAAAATTAATTTGAATGTCTTGACCATGAATTCCAACGAGAAATGTGTGGCTAAATCCCCTGGTCAGCTTTGAAAATACCAACCCAACTTTTTTAGGCCTAAATGGTATTATCTAGGCCCAGCCCTGCACTGGGACTGGTGGGAGCTGCACCAGCCAAGAGAAGGAATTATGCCATGGGGAGGCACAAATTCCCTGGTGAGAACTGGGTGGGAAACAGTTTTCCCATTCTGTGAAAATTTTTGAGATATTGAAATATTTTTCCATCCTGAATTGGGACAAAATGTTGAAATCTCAAATTTTTGTAAACTGAACATCTGAAAACAAAACAAAACAAAACATTTTGATGTTGAGCACGTTTTATTAATTTCTTGTTACTATAATTAGCTTAAGGAGGGATTTTTTTTTTTGAGGGGGAAGGGGGCGGGGAGTTATTTTGAACTGGAAAACCAGGGTTTTTTTGTTAAGGAAAATGTCAAAACAAAATATTTTTCCAATTTCAAAAAAAAAAAAATAATCAACTTTTGCAACTGAACCTTTTCTCAGAAAATTTCTTTTTTCACCAATTGGCATTTTTTGGTGGGGGGAAAAAAAAGTATTGAAAATTTTCCCAACCAAGTCTATTCCTGGTGTGCCTGGGGAAAAGGTATTGTGCATGATCCTTCTGGTGATGTCCTGGCTTCTTACCCCTTGGGATGACTTACACCTAGGAGGATGCACTGGAGGATAAGCCCTTCCACTCATTGAAAATCATTGTCTCTGCTGCTTCTCAGGGGGAAATAAGCCAGGGGAAAGAAATGTTCCCTCTCCCCTATACACTTATGAAAAGACCAGCCTATCTAGCTCTTAGCCTTTTTCACAACAGTATTAAACCATTCCTTTGTTAGATTATCACTTAACAGCGCAGTGCTTTAATATCTGGGGAAAGGTCTGGATCTGAGTGAGGAAAAAAGAGCTACTACCAGTTCAACATTGTGCAGATACAAGCTTAAACAGGAGGCTGCCACTCTCTCGCTTTGGTCCTGTGAAAGTCAATGGAAATTTTGCCACTGACTTCAGTGGGACCAGGATTTGGCCCAGTATATAGTTCTGGAGACCCGGTTCATCAATTCCTAAAATTCCTTCACGGACATCAAATATGAAGAAACTGCCATTACTAATGCAGAATAGATGGAGACTGTCACATTCACGCCGTCAGGAGTGCTTTCTGAGAGTGAGGCCTAAATGAAAAGCTATGAGACTGGAAGCAGACCAAATCTGTGACATAAATGTGAGAGTTAGAAATGAGGCACAGCCCATGTCAAAAAGGGAAGGAACTCCTATCAAATAAAATGTGCTCTCTTGATAAGACAAACACACAACTCTGCAACTGATCTGAATTCTTTACAGGAATTATTCTGATTAATGTATTACCCTTTGCACATTGAGTGCGTACTAGTTGTTGGTTCTATCCAGGACTGGAGGTAGACATGCCGAGTGAGAAGCTGTCTTGCTGTATTTCCAGCCTAAGTGGAATTAGGAAATGGAAATTTCTCAGAAAGCCTGTTCTTATGCCTGGAACTTCTGACATTCTCCTAATATGACTCCTGAGGCCATATTTCATTGGTGGACCTGGAAAGACAATGAGCTGACCTCCTGTCATTTTCACACATGAGGAATTATAAACCATACTGTCTTACATTTATGAATTAAAAGCTGGATACAGATTAGTGACTCCCTGAAATGTTTATTTAGACAAGCGTCTTGTCAGCTGGGCCTGAACAGTGATCACCCTTAAAATGGTGGATTTTATTACATTCAATAAAGCACATGTTGCAGAAATGACATCTCTGTTTTTCAAATGGCTGAAATTGCTGAGTTTAATGGGTACTGGAGTGATGATATAATCCTAGTTTTCTCCAGTGCACAGCCCCTGTCATTTATTATTTCCACTCCTATACATTCAATCTGCTTATACTGACAGCTCTGCTTTGCCACGGGTTAGTCTGATAGAACCAGCCAGGAATGGGTAATAACCAACTGCAGTGACAACAGGCTTGGCAGAGCTAACTTTAAATGTAGAAATTGGCTTAAAATACATAAGGAAGTTATGACAAAAATGTGAATTGAAGCAGGGCTTCACTCCAGTATTGCGTAACTATTTAGATTTTTTGATTCCCAGACATCTCAACTATAATATATTCCCTTCAGAATTTTATTATAATTACTAAATGTCAGTCACTCTCGACTACTCAGGGATATGATATTGAAGTTATGTAACTTCTGATATATTGCAATCATCCTGCACATTTGTATGGAGTATGCTCTTTTCAACCCTGAAAAGTAGATTTGCTAAGGGAATTCATGCATCTTACCCTTGGATGTTGAACGAAATTTTAGTTATGCACTTCAAGACAATGCGAGTTGCATGGCTAAATCATGGCCCATGCTTTGAAGATGTCAAGGTGTACTAGTCAAAAGGCTGTTATTTTTCTAAGGGAATAGCTATTTTGAATCCAGCCCTTGTTGCTGCTGTCAACATCTGGCAGTAGGTAGTTGTATCGTGTTCTTTCTTGCTCCTAGTGTTTACATCCTTTACATTGTTACACCTTATTATCTTGTCTTCCCTTAGCCATCTCTGAGCCAGGCTCCATTTAATCTCTCCCTATGAGTCTGTCTGTCCCAGTTCAATAAATCCATCAGTCATTGCTGTAATCATTTCTGTTGCAAATCCCTAATTTCCCCTTCAGTTTGTGCATATATCTTTTTGGCCATAAGTTGCCCAGAAACTATTTAATACAGTATTCCAGATACATTTGCAACATAGTCATACAAAGAGGGACTATTTTCTACTCCTTGACTAGGTACCTCTGTCTGTTACTTGGATTTTATCCCCTCCACCGCACCTCTGCGATATCATATTTCAAAATCCTGTCTAATATGCTGGCCACAATTTCTTCCAAGTCTCTTTTGGTATTTTGACTTTCCAGGTTATAACCTACCACTGAATATCTGTGGATTATTTCCCCCAAAATGTATGAACTTGCATTTTGCCAAGTTGAATTTCTTTTTTGTGGGTTCCCTCCCACATTTCTTACCTCTCTTCAATCCCTTTGTATTTACTCTCTGAGGTCCTCCTCTGATTTATCAGATGAATGTTGATTGTGGGTATTATGGTTACATGGGTCCATGTCCTTAGTATACTTCCTTCATTTCCTAACTGTTTCTCACCTTACTATCTTTCATCAAATATATCAGACTAGCCATTTTAGTTCACTTCATCACTCTTGATGATTTTAGCTACCATCCAGCCCCTGCAGCTTTTCCTTCAGAACACAAAGCAATTTGACACTTCATATATCAGTAAACCCTTTATTCAAGATCAGGAATACTCTATCCACCTTGGATTGCCCTGAACCTGGATCAAACAGCTGCCTTTTTTTACTGAGGAATATTAAAATATGTGTCTAAATATGCCAGCACAAAATCAAAACAATAATAATCTACACTTAAATAAGGAACTACACTTAAAAAAACCACCCAGCCATCTGACAGAATTAGTATTCTTGTTTGGCATAGTGGATGTCAGGTTATTTTGTTTGCTAACCGTTTTCTTTAAAAAAAAAAGGCTTATTCCATTCTATTCAACTTCTTATGATGTATCCATCTCTCCTTGCACACAGACTCATTTTCAAATTAATTAATATAATAATAATAATAAAAAAACCCAACTTGTAGCCAAATATCCAGTACACAAGGCACAGTCTCTGATTTTTACATGGAAAAGAGCATTATTTAACATTAACTTATAGTACAATAATGCTAAAGACATTTAGTAAAATGCTCCCAATCATCTTGAATGCTTTCAGCAAAAAGCAGCTAGTGCTTAGAGCTTTATTGCCACCAGCTCTCTTCTATCTTGCAGGAAGTGACGCACAGTGGTCCTTGATCTCGGGAAATGGATACAGTATTGAGATCTTTGTTCATTTACTATTTTCTGCTGACAGGTTTCAGAGTGGTAGCCATTTTAGTCTATCAGCAAAAACAATGAGGAGTCCTTGTGGCACCTTAGAGACTAACACATTTATTTGGGCATAAGCTTTCGTGGGTTAGAACCCACTTCATCAGCTGCATGGAGTGGAAAATACAGGAGAAGGTATAAATACATGAAAAGATGGGAGTTGCCTTACCAAGTGTGAGGTCAGTTTAAAGAGACAAATTCATTTAACAGCAGGATACCAAGAGGAAATATAACTTTTGCAGTTGACAAGAAGGTGTGAGTAACAGTAAGGGGAAATTAGGTTTAGGTTTTGTAATGGCCCAACCACTCCCAGTCTTTATTCAGGCCTAACGTGATGGTGTCCAGTTAGCAAATTAATTCTAGTTCTGCAGTTTCACACTGGAGTCTTTTTTGAAGTTTTTTTGTTGAATAATTGCCACTTTTAGGTCTGTTATTGAGTGACCAGGGAGACTGAAGTGTTCTCCTACTGGTTTTTGAATGTTATAATTCCTGATGTCTGATTTGTGTCCATTTATTCTTTTGTGAAGAGACTGTCCGGTGTGGCCAATGTACATGGCAGAGGGGCATTGCTGGCACATGATGGCATATATCACATTGGTAGATGTGCAGGTGAACGAGCCCCTGATGGTGTGGCTGATGTGGTTAGGTCCTATGATGGAGTCCCTTGAATAGTTATGTGAACAGAGTTGTCACCGGGGTTTGTTGCAGGGTTTGGATCCTGGGTTGGTGTTTTTGTTGTGTGTTTGTAGTTGCTGTTTGTTGTTTGTTTGGTGTTTGTAGTTGCTTCAGGTTGGGGGGCTATCTGTAAGCAAGGACGGGCCTGTCTCCCAAAGTCTGGTTACTTCCATTAGCCTCGACAGTGCCTGCTGACATTCTGAGGGCGGATCCTCCACTAATTCCTGCCATGCAAATTGTTACTTAATTCACCAACCCAAGTTCTTCTTTGCACGGTTTTTTATGTAATAACAGAGGACATCTGATGTCCACAATTACCTTGATAGCTATGCCTTAATTTGCACATGGCATTTGAGGATTTCAGGGGGAAGGTAATTTTGAAGAAACCTTGTGAATAATTTTGGGGGGAAAAAGAGTTTCAGCCTTTTTGGTGAGAAAAGCAAAATGGAATATTCTGTTTGCACCTTGGTACATTTCTTTATTGTATATTGGACCCGGGGAAAATAGTAGTAGACTGTTTTCTTTTAATAACTGAAACTATTCTGGAGGTAAGGTCAAAAATGCTACTAAAACTAAGAAAGCAGAGTAAAGTATGTAATAATCTTGGGATTTTTTAGAACAAACCAGTGAATGAGAAGGGAATAACACTTTAATAAAATAAACTGGAGAGCTTCTGTAGTGAGCTGATGCATAATTCAATAGTTCATAATACTGTCCCTTATGAGGGAGCATCTCTAAATTATAATCTTCTTCAAACATATCGCTAAATCTTCCCTCTTAAAGAAAAACAAGTCTCTCTCTCTCTCTCTCTCTCTAAAACAGCTAACAACTATCTAATAACACATGCATTCCATTCTCAATATATCTAGTACATTTCCATAAACCCAATGTGTCAACTAACTAGAGAGGAGAGGTTACCAGAAAATAACTCTGGAGTGAGTCTTTATCAATCACTTTCCTCAAATACCCCTTCTCTCCAGGCAGGTTAGCAAGTCTCTGAGTCTTTCAGAATGTTTAATCTCCCTCTCTGATCTTCTCAGAATCAGCCTTTAATTAGCATGGCATTGTTCCTTGACAGTTTCTCCTTTGTGCGTTGATGATAAAGGATCAGTCAGAGGGGAAATGCCAGAGACCACCTGAGCTGTCAGTGTGTTAGAATTTGCTGGGATTACTCATAAATCCCTTAGATTACATCAAAATGTGTCCCCCTGGTCATCTGGATTACATAAAACCTTGGATGCAGATATTCTTTATTCGCTTTTTGCCCCAAGTATGGGTGTAATTCCTCAGGGACACTTTATCACCTGGGTTAAGAGATGGGAGATCACTGGCCCTTTGGTCAAAATACTATTTCTGCTTCCATTTCTGATTTTCTTTGATCTTTTGCATGGCTTCATTGTTATGAGGTTTCAGCAAGTTATCAGTAATTGGTAAATTAGATCTTTTTCCCATTAACAGCTGAGCTGGAGAAAAGCCATTCTCCAGAGGTGTACTTTGGTAAACCAGTACTCGTGGCACTTTAGAGACTAACAAATTTATTTGAGCATAAGCTGTAGCTCATGAAACCTTATGCTCAAATAAATTTGTTAGTCTCTAAGGTGCCACAAGTACTCCTTTTCTTTTTGTGGATACAGACTAGCACGGCTGCTACTCTGAAACCTTTGGTAAACCAATAAAGCTTTATACAAATCACACCCGCTGTCAAAAGTCTTTTTCATAAGGTTCTTTACAATCCATATTGACTTTTACAAAAATCTGTTTGATTGGGGAGAATTTGGATTTGATGTTTTGTGATGAAAATCCCAATCTATGGCAAATTGCCTAAAATCTGCTCTGGAAAATTGCAGCCCATTATCGCTAAAGACTTGGTCTGGAATTCCATGTCTGGAGAAGATTCCCTTCATGCTGGCTATCACTGACTTACTATTAGTACTGTGTAGTGTGCAAATTTCTGGATACAGAGAAGAATAATCTGTGACTATTAAATAATCCTTTGATTGCCAGGTGAATAAGTCAGTGCTGACCTTCTCATTAAGCCTTTGTGAAACTGGATGAGGTCTCAGTGGCTCTGCCTGTTGGCATGGCTTGTATTTCAAGCATGAAAAGCAGTTTCCTACCACATTAGTGATATTGTGATTGATCCACGGCCAATACAGCATCTCTTGTACTCATTGTTTGCACTTCTCAATTCCTAAATAACCCTAGTGGATCTTCTGTAGCATTTTTTTTAGAGGCTCATTGGAATTACAACCTTACTGCCCTTGAAAATCACCACATCTATCACAGTAAATTCATGTCTGCAGTTCCAATAGACTCCTATATTTGGCCAGTAACTGCTTATTTCTTCGGGCCACCCTTTAATGACTTCTTTAAGGATTCCCAATTATTCATCTTTCTCTGTTATTTGTTGCAGTTTCCTGTTAGCTTTGGGAATTGACTTTACAATCAGATCTACATAGGCTTCAATCTCTGTCTCTAAAGTCTTCTCTGGTTTCGTGGGAACCACTGCTCTGGAAAGTGCATCTGCCGTAAACATGAATTTCTGGGTGTGCAGGTCACAACCAAATAATACTTTTGCAGCTTTATCATCATTTTTTGAATCCTTAAGGTACAGTCATTTAGCAGTTTGCTAAATAAAGTAGAAGCTCAGAGTTATGAACACCTCAGGAATGGAGGTTGTTCGTAAATCAGAAATGTTTTGTAACTCCAAACAACACATTATGGTTGTTCTTTCAAAAGTTTACAACTGAACGTTGACTTATGTAAGCAGAGTCTGGATGAGCTCTCCCCTTACATCTAGTGGTGAGCTCTGGAAAAAGACTTCAGAAACTGATCTCATTTGCATGGACATACCCACCCTGCCCAGGTGCTCAGCATGATGGGACTGCTTGCCCAAATGATCACCTGTGGCTGGTGTTGGATCCCCAGTCTCCTTGTTATGGGGGCAGGAGTAATAAAGCGTTGCTATTCTTGTTGTGTGAACCGAGGGCACCAGAACTGTACTGGGAATACCCCAATGGAGAGACTCACCCTCAACTGAACAGCACTCACTAGGCAAGGGTTCCAAAGCCCAATAAGTTGAGAGAGAGGATGGGGACAGGTATTTGTACTTGGTGGTGTTGGCCCTGTTTAAGGGTCCTAGACACTATTTGACCCTTCCTCTCTTTATGGTATAATAAGAGCTAATTTAGACTCAATTGAGAGTCTTGTTACATGCTGCAGAGCTAAAATCACTGATACCTAGGTCTAAGTATTAGACCTACTTTGAGACAGTGTCTCTATTGTGAGAGAATACCTACTGTGTACTAGCAGTCAGGCTCTCCCACGAACAGCTGAAATCACTGAGAGCTGTGTTAAGGGGGGTGGGGGCTGAAGACATCTTGGTGAGCGGGCAGCTGGTGGAGAAATGTGGCTAGCAAGGCAGCTGGCGGTGAGGTGTGGTAAGCAGCTAGTAGGGCAACTGGTGGAGAAGCATGGCAAGTGACCAGCAGAGAAGCTGGTGGAGAGAGCCAGAGCAGAGCCCTGCAGAGGCGTGGCAATTGGCCGTTGGGGTGACAAGCGAGTGCCCGAGCAGTGCAGTGTGTAAGGTGCCTCCTTCTCCCCCCCCTTCCATGTAGGGTGGGAGGTGAACTCTGCAGATGAACCTCTGAACTCTGGGGCTTCACTGGTGAAGGACAGCGACTGTGAGTGGGGTACAGAGAAGGGACGGGCACATTAAAGGGACTTTTGGATTGCTGGACTTAAGACCCTGAGGGGAAAAGAACACTGCCCAATTTACTTGGGGATAGGTCTTTTGCTCATGGTTTGTGTTTATGAGCCCTAGTTGCGGTGTTTTCCCAAATTAATGCTGAGTTAATTTTATTAAAAGTTTTGCTACACTCAGACTCTGTGCTTACAAGAGGGGAAGTATTGCCTCTTAGAGGCACCCAGAGGGTGGTGTGTAATTATCCCAGATCACTGGGTGGGGGCTCTAGCCGATTTTGTGTTCTATTGTTGAAAAGGAACCCCTAGATACTGAACCCAGCCCTTGTTGTTGCTGGCTCCACCTGGCAGAAGGGTTACACTTAATACAGCTCCAAAACTTTACTATGCAGAAGAAAAATGCTGCTTTTAACCATCTTAATTTAAATGAAACAAGCATAGAAACAGTTTTCTTACCTTGTCAAATCTTTTTTTTAAACCTTCCCTTTATTGTTTTAGTAGTTTACGTTTAACACAGTACTGTATTGTATAGTATTTGCTTTTTTTTGGTCTCTGCTTCCTGATTGCATACTTCCAGTTCCAAATGTGGTGTGGGGTTGACTGGTCAGTTCATAACTATGGTATTCATAACTCTGAAGTTCTACTGTAAGCCATCAGGGGCTTGTGGTCCATTTCAACTTCCACTGTCTGTCCATAAATGTACTGATTGAATCTCTCACAGGCAAACAATATTCCTAAAAGCTCCTTTTCGATCTGTGCATATTTAGTTTCTGCCTCAGTCAGTGATTTGGATGCATCTGCCACTGGTTGCCAGAAACCTCATGCTTCTGTAAAATCACTGCACCTAACCCAGGCAGTGAAGCATCTGCTGAGTTTTTAATAGGCCTTCCTGTGTATACAACTTCATCACTGGTTCTTGTATCAGTTGTTTTTTAAAATCTTCCCAGGAAGCTCATGTTCTGCACCCTAATACCATTCATTTTTATTCTATAGGAGTTTTCTTAAAGCTGCTGCTTTGGAAGATAGAATAGGCATGAATTTTCCAAGAGATAACCAACCATTCCCAGGAACCATTAGACCTCTTTCTTTGACTGGGGACGTAGCATCATTTCAATGGCTGAAATTTTCCTCTTATCAGATTTTACACCTTTGTTGGAAATAATGTTCAAAACAAATGTCAGTTCTGCAACCTCTAAGACACATTTCTCCCTATTTAGTTTGAGGTTTGCAGCTCTAGTTGCATCTAGAACTTCCTGAAATCTATGATCATGCTCCTCTTCTGTTGAGCCCAAGGTGGTTATGGTGTCCACTGAGGTGTCAACACCATTAATATGTTCATAGATCATCTGTATGGTTTTGTGGTACTCTTCTGGTGCTGAAGCTATGCCAAAGGGTAAGTGAAAGAATCTGTATTTTCCATATGGTATTTTAAATGTGCATAGTTTTGAGCATTCTTCAGTTAATTTTAGCTGCCAAAAACCCGAGGATGCATCCAATTTACTGAAATATTGAGCATTTGCAAATTGAGTCATAATCCCTTCTCTGGTTGGTTTGAAATGTTCTCTTTGTATAGTCTCATTGAGGTCTTTGGAATCTAAGCATATGCATTAGTTGGCCATTACTTTTCTCCACAATGACTAGGGAGCTCACCCATTCTGCTGGCTCTTCAATTTTTGTATTACTTGCATTGCTTCCATCCTTGCAAGCTGAACCTTGAGTTTATCACAGAGTGCAAATGGCATCTCTCTATATGGATGGATAACTGGAGGGACCTGCTTGTTTATCCGGATTGTATGTTCACCCTGCAAGCAACCCAATCCTTGAAAGTGGTCATGATATTCCCAAAAGAGCACTTCATAGCCAGGTTCAGTATAGTCTTGTAGTAAGAACACCCATTTTACCAGTCTGAGTTTCTCACATGCAGCCAGGCCTAAAATTGGTGTCCCCTCCTTTGGCACTGCAATGAACGGGAGCTTGTACATGACGTTTTTGTGGTTGATGCTAGCAATGCACCTCCCCTTCACTGGTGTATTTGCTCCAGAATAACCAGTTACTTTTATTTTTTTGGTCCCAGTTTTGGTCTTGTATTTAGTCTCTCATAATCTTGTTCAGACAGAATATTAACCTGAGTGCCTGTGTCCATTTTCAGTGGAATAGTTTTTCCATTCACTCTCATAGGCAGTATCCAGTCCCTCTCATCAGACTTGCTAGATCCCAGTACATCTATGAAAAACTCCTCAGCCATATTATCTTGAGCTGAATATGCTTGACTTTTCTGTGTTTGGGATCTGCAGCATTTTTCAAAATGATTATTTTTCCCATATTTGTGACAGGGTTTCCCAAAGGCAACACACTGTTTGGGACCATGCTGTGATACACACCTTCTGCATGACCGTCTGTATCCAGTCTTCCCTATGTACCCAGTCTATGATTCTATGATTCCCTCAAGTTGTGGTTTTCATAGCAAGTGGTTCCACTCTTTGGTTTGATCTCATCTATCTATATTCTTTTGTTCTTAGTACATGGATAACCCATTCTGGTGAATTCAGCTCTTTGGCTTGTGCTATCACATTTTCTGCTGCCCTGCATATATGGAGAGCTATTTCTAAAGTTAAATCTCCTTCACGCAGCAGTCTCTCCCTTAACACCTCATCTTTAATGCCACAAATGATTCTGTCACTGATAAGAGATTCTGTCAGCTCACCAAAGTCACAGATTTTACTAAGTTTCCTTAATTCTGTGACATATTGCTCCACAATGTCATCAGTTTTTTGCATGCATGTAAACATTTTGGGTCTCTCAGAGGTTTCATTCCTTTTTGGCATGCAATGTTCCTCAAATTTAGTCAATATTTTACTTAACTTCATGCTTTCACCTTCATCAAACTTAGTTGTTTTAAATATCCAATGCTCCACAACAACATAAAGATTGGTGATTTCACTTTATCATTTCTCCTCTTCCCCTATGGCTGCTAAATACAATTCAAATCTCTGAGTTTTTTCCAGTTCTGTCACATTGTCTGACAATTGCAGATTGGATGGAGGTCACAACACATCCATTTCTGGTATTTCTCCCTTCTTAAGCTAGTCAAGCTCACCAAATGCATTCAAAAGCCTCTGACTGATTCTCCATAGGCTTCTTGTGCCTCCCTTTGTCTCTGCTTTCAGTTGCAAACATTTCAAAATGATTGCAATTTACTTCTCATTCAGCACTTCTGACACTATGTAACCATCTTAAGGTTCATTAAATAACAAGACAGTGAACAAGAAAGGAATAAAACTTTAATAAAATAAACTGGAGAGCTTCTTGGTTGCACACAGCCATGTGATGTTCCCAACCCCCCGCCTCCAGGGCATATATCCAGATTCCTGTGTTCATAATACTGTCCCTTATGAGGGAGCATCTCTAAATTATAATCTTCTACAAACATAACTCTACAAAGTAGTAAAGATTACAGTGACTGTTCCTGGATGTTAACTAATGAGATCACAGGAGATGACTAAAGCTAGTACATTACCTACTCGTCAATTAATATTATATGCTGAAACATGTCACAAAGGAAGAATTGGCTATGCTAATATTGTATGAAAAAGATTGCCATTGGCAAATCTTTCACTGTAAAGAGTTCTACATTAAGTATACACTCAAGAAAAAATGACAATATGTCATGAATGTTTAACTACATAGAAATCATTAAAGAAAGATTTACTTCCTTTTGATTATCTGTATTGGCCATTGATCTTGAGTCATTTTTAGAAAAGCTGTGTGTTACTGAATCAGTAATAGGCTGCTTTTGACAGACGTTGTGTGGTATTAAATTATCCTTTGTAAACAATGGCAGTCTAAATATGCATTTGTATTTGGATTTCACCTAACGTGTCCTTCGTGGGATATTTGGCTTTGGAGTTCTCTATTTCTCCCCCTCCGCCCTGCCCTCCCAGCCCTCCAGTTGATTCCATGCAGCCCTGACTTGGTGATATTAATGTGAGGCACCTGTTTTCCTGGCTGTTTGTTTGTTTGTTTGTTTGTATGTGTGGTTCACGGGGGGGAGGGGAAATTGAATTGAAGGTGGGGTTGTGTTAATAATGTCTGTTTTTATAATGTTTTCATAGGTGATTATTGGTTGTGCTTTCTAACTTTGTAACATGCCCAGTGCATTTGAAGTTTGTAATGGATCAAAGCTAAATAAATACTAGGAAATAGAACTTTGTGGGTTTTGGATTGGAGCAATCTGTCACCCAAAGCAAACTCTAAACAAAACTTCCATGTCTTGCCTTATTTCAGATGTAAAGCATACAAGAGAATGGAATTTTACAGAATTCCACCCAATACCATAAGTCTGCCTAGCTTCACTAAAAAGTTCACTTACCTCAGTAAATCATGTTGAATCTGACCCAACTTTCAGTTTTGTGATGAAACCTCAAAATAGGTGGATTTCCGATTTCATTACACCAAAGTGATACAAAAATACTGCAAAAAAGCTGACTAATGCAAGGAGGAAGTACAAGAAATCTCACCAGTTTCCAGCCCAGTTTTGCAAACTGAAGAAATTTGGGTAATTCAGATAGGCTTTATATAAGCATCTGAATTTGGAGATGCTTATCTGAGCCAGTCACAAATAGCAAACTCTGAATCTTACTAGTGATATCGTCAACTGACTAAACTCCCTCCTCATTCATTCAGTTCAGTTTCTTAATGCCCCTGACTACATAATACAAAATAAATGCTGTTTGTAGAGCTGTATGCAGCAAATACATTTGGCGAATTGCCAATTTTTATTGACTGACGTGTTCAGCAACTAACTTTTTGGTATTTAGCTGGTTGCACCGAAGACTGAATACTAATCACTTGAGTATTTTGATAAATTGAGTATTTGATTAATACCAGCAATGTTCACTGAATACATTATTCAACAAAGAATTTGTTCTGGTATTTGCTGAACTGTAGTTGTTTTGAAGTTTCAAGTTGATTGAGGAACCAAATCTTCAGCTGCTGTTATCTGGCATAGCTTCATTGACCACACCATAGCTCAACTGGCTTACAGCTATTCTGGGTTATGCCAACTGCAGATTGGGCTCTCTCACTCCAGTTGTTTTGAGATCATAATTAATGGGTGCTTGAATATATTTATTAGTGTCTGGAGCACAAAGTACACTATTAACCTCTCTTAAGTGCACCCAAAATGTCTTTCATGTTTTGCTTTATTTTGAGAGGGCAACTTTGTTTATCTAGTGGGAGTATAACGGCTGAAAAAAATCTTCCCTTTATATTTGTACTTTCTCGTTTCACTTGTTCATTCCCAGCTCCTTCCTATTCAGCCTATTCTATTCCCTGACATTATTTATCTAGCATTTCTGTTGCTAGCCCCATTTTCCTGTCGTCTGGTCATTCTCTCCATGATGGTACTTAGCAGTTTATTGGCTGTTGTTTAGATGTCCCAACCAGTGTGTCATGTCTTCCAGATGATGGTTATAGCATTATCAATTGGAACAATGTTCACAGAAGTTTGTGATATCAAAAACCAACACATAAAACAATGACTGGATGTTTCCGAAGGTCTGATTCATAGCAGCGCTAGCTAATATCTGAACCCCTCCAATGTAAGTTGACATCTCTCCTTTTAATGTTCTGATTTGAAAAAATGTGCTAATATGAAGAGTTCAGCCTTTTGCATTGTTGTTACTGATTCTTGGCTCTGTAAAGCATGATTTCCCAACATAAATATGATCTGTACACAGAGGCTGGTACCATAGTGTAGCCATAACTATCCAGATGGAAGTGATGATGTGTGTGAGAATGAATTGAGTAAGAACCTAATCAGTGGCATGCAAAGGGTTGTGACCTCATCTGGTTTGTAAGCAGCATAGAAATACAAACCCAATTTTCTCTTTTGTGAAGTAAATGCATGTAAGGTCATTTTGAAGTTTCCTATAGTAATCCTTCTCTGATCTAGCTATGACATTAGCTAGACAAGCACAGAGTGCATTTCACTTCAGCAAGAATGGTGTCTGAACTGAGGTTTTATTTTTACATATCACTGCACAACAGCAGAAAAATGTGAACTCCGATTTTGTGGCATCTAAAACTACCTCCAGGGACACATGTCCCAGACTGTCTGTAATTCTTCAGAAATATCCTTTTTTCGTGATAGAGGTTTGTATGCCATTATCATAACTGGGACAAATGAAAGACAAAAAATGACTTGAAAAAGACTTAAAAGAAGAAGATAATGAACTTTTGAATAGATTTGTAGGAGTCTATCTGAAACAAAACTAAGCATGTGGAAGGCACTCGCATACCAACAAAGAAAAAGGAAGGTTACTTTACTTAAGAGAAGATTAATGATTTTAATATAGGTTGGGAAAGACAAAAAGCAAGTGAAAGTGGAAGAGCGTGAGAGGGCCTTATTCTAATCTCACTGATTTTTTTTTTTTTTACACGGGTAAAACTCCATTAATTTAATGGAGTTACTCCAGACTTACAGGTAAGAGAAATCAGACTCAATCACTTATTCTGGGCACATTTGGCCTGCAGCTGCCTGGAGGACCTCAAAGATGGCTTTAAACTATCTTCCCTGCCCACGGGTCTTGTGCCAAGACCATCTTTGCCTGACCTGAGCATCTAGTCCTTAGTTATTTCAAATGGTGAATGAAATGAGTTAGCTTCACTTCAAACATGGTCAGTACTCCATGACATTCTGATACTACATCATGAGGTTAAACAGAAGTTAGCTTTTGTCATCGTGACACTATATTAGTTCATGAGCCTTGTCATTTTCTTTATCAAAGAATTCTGAGACCTTTTCACCTGAGTAAAATAATACCTTTTTAACAGTCTTGTGCTAGGGACAATTGGGATCCTTGATCAGGACTACCCTACGTGTCTAGGGAAGTATAGGCTAGCTCCATCAGTAAGAGGTGGGACTCTTTACAACATGATCATCTTCATCATCAGTGATATCACCTGCCTTGCAGATGGTCTAGAAACTATTTTTTGTTGTTCAAGTTCTCAGGGGCTGGCTGGCTTGCAATGTAAATTGCTGGCGCTTAAATAGTTGTAAACAGTTTTGGAAATAAAAGGTCTGATTCTCTTCTCAGGTCTTGCCTGCACTAGGGATTTGCCTTTGTTACAGCCACTGGTGGCTAGACACAAGAGCAACTGCACTGGTATAAACTCCTAATATAGACCAGCAAAGCTACTCTAACCTGGGATTTGTGCTGGTAAAGCTTCCAATCAGGGCTAAACTGCACTGGTTCAAATCATGGTTGATAGTATTTTACCTTGGATCACAGTGGTGTGGCTATACTGGTGGTTGTCAATTAGGGTTTCCAATTTTGGTTGGACAAATTCCTGCAGGGTTCATCACATGACATTATCTTTAATTAAATATTAATCTTTAATTCCTGGAGACTCCAGGACAATTCTGGAGGGTTGGCAACCCTACTGTCAACCAGTGGCTGAAATCTCCAGTGTACACAAAATTCCACTTGCACTAGTTTTCAATCACTATAACTCTAGTGACTTCAGTGGAGTTATTCCAAACATATACTGATGTGAGAAATGAATCAGGCCCATATGTTCTTTTAGAGACATCCCATAGCAGTGTCCATAATACCTCCCTGTTCACAGGTGCCTACAGTTAACTAGAAGTGCAGCAACTCCAGTTTATCTGGTTTATGCCTGAACTGCAGCCATATAGCTGGAGGTGCAACTACTCAGATTTGCATTCTCAACTGGACTGCGGGCACAAAAATGCAAAATAAATTTTCCATATGCCCACAGAGATGGCCACCTTTCTGAACATTTAATGCAGGGCTAGCTGTGTATAACCCCCCCCCCCCACCCCCCACCAATTTCTTTGGAGGTTGCTAGATGTAGAAAACAGATCCTTACCTATAACCGGGAAGAGTAATCATTCATGTAAGTGAAAATTTCTACTGTAATCTCATAAAGGCTTGAGAACTGTGAAGGCAGAATTAAAGTGCTAACAGACAGGTTGTCCTCCAGTTTATTAGGGTTCCTTCCCAGGAGGGCTGGATTCAATTATGCTTTTCAATGGTTTGCAAAAAGAGCTTCACAGTTAAGCTGGCCAAGTTTGCATTCAGATTTTCATCTTTAGGTTACAAATGTCCTGCTTTTCAAGGCTTTTCAGCTGACCTAACATGGCATAGTAAAGGTACTACATATAATTGAATATTTTTTTCATTCTTGCAGCTCTGCCTCTGCTTCCTTCATTACAAAAGGGGAGTGCCTGAATAAGAAGAGACAGGGACTAAAATAATCTAGTAGTCTGATAAAACTGTTTCTTTTGAGGGTTTAGCCCCTTGATGCTACTGTTAACTCATATCTGCCTTAAATGAACACTTTTTGGAAATTAATAGAGAGCCTCTGTCACAGTAACTTGCACCTAAATTTGCAGCTTTCTTTGCTGAAAAGCAGCCATCTCTTCTACTGTAGGTGCTGTACTCAAAAGTTCCTAAGACGTTCTCAGTATCTCTGAGCGATACGGTAGTGAAGTTCAGACCCACTTGTCTGACTGTTCTGAGGACGGTCAGTTTAGATAATCCAGGTTTTGTGGGATTCCTGGGGAATTTTCATAGTAAATATGAGTGGAAATTACCTTGATTTGGCTATTCAGTGCTGTACTGTGTTCCATATAAGAGGTAATCGTTTGGCATAACATTGTATCTCTCAGTTAAAGAAAATGATCAGTTGCAAACATTTAGGAAATAGACCCAGGAGTATTTCTTATGCATCACAGAAGAACCCCAAATATTAGCATTATGCTCAGTGTTCCTTTGCAGTTCATAATCCCTTGAGCCTTCTAGTTCATATAAACAGCTATAGCAGAAGTGTACACAAGGCCGGGTACACACTGAATCTAGGCAGAAGTATTGTAGTCCTGAAAATAAAAAACGTGTTCAGGTAGAACAATACTGTTGTTCAATAAAGATTATGAAGTAGAAAATGAGCAGGGCTCAGCATTTTTTCCATTTGTGTTGGATGTGAGCTGATTCCTACTTTAAAAAAAAACAAATTGAGTCCCAGCTTCTGAATGCTGGGAGCTATTTTATATCTGTCTTCTCCACGATGTGAGTTCACTATAGAGAAAACATCATTACAATTCTAAACACTATATATTCAGAGCCTAAGTCTTGTAGCACACCATTTAAAAAAATCTTAGCCACAAAGTTATTCCCTTTTACAAGGTCATCTCAGTGAATTTGCCACTGGACCTGTTCAGACTAACAGCTACTTCTGTTTTCTGGTACCCTATCCCCGCTTTGTTAGCTGCACAATATCCATCTTCTTGGGGAGCGTTGTATTAATTTTGATGGAATATTGTGGTGTGTAGATGTTGCTTGTAATTATTAGAGTTGGGAGCACTGGCCGTCGGGAGTCGGAAAGGACAGGAAACAGGAAGGAGGGGGAGGAGTTGAGAGGCTGGGAGAAAGCTACAGAGGGTGCAGCAGCAGCTTGGTAAAGAGGTTTCCACTTTGAAAATAAAGTCCTGTTGAAGCTTGTTAGTACCTTGCCTGGTTGATACAACAAATATATGGGCCAAAAGCGTCAAAGGTGTTCACATGACTTTGTCACTGTCCAACATTAAACAGTGTTAAACAAGATTCGGGGGAATTAGTACACAAGAGACCTCAGCCTGCTTAGTATCATGGCAAATACACAATTACAAATGTTTAACGCTTTAATAAAGATACGAGAGTGGGGTGGGGGAGAAAAAACTGTTAAAGCATTTGAAATGTAAAGTATTTAGTAAGGCTTATTTTATCATCCCTTCTCTTTCAGGTAGTATTAAATATGGTAATAACTGGTGTTTTAGGGCAAAAGCGTGAAGGTTCGTCAAGGTGGGCTGGAGTTATTGTTGCTGTTGTTAAAGTCTGTTCCCTAGAAGGCAAAACAAGACAGAGAGAGAGAGAAAAGAACAGCAAAGTCACTGATTCTCACTTGCAGTCTCCTTGCTGGAGAAAAACAGGCATGGCACATTGTCTTATCCATTCTGAGACCTGGGAAACTTGTACCAACATAAGGCTATTAGGGCATTGCTTTCATATACCTCTTTCTGGTCACAGACTTACGGAAATGTTGAAAAATATATAGTCTTATTAGCTAGAAGAAAAAGGGAGAGGGACAGGAAAGAAGAAATAAGACGTAAAAGGAAGAGGACATAGGAGGCGGGGAAGTCTCACATCTCAGGTGGTGCTTGGGATTTAGTCAAAGCCGGTAGAATTAGCCGAGTCCCTCTCTGTAGCCCAGTCAGCTCAGGACATCTCTCAGGATCAGTTCAAAGAAAGTGTGACAGTGGATCCTGGAGTCCCAGGAGATGGTGGGGCTGGCAGTCACAATGGTAAAGCTCACTCCTTTCCTGTTCTGTCTCTCAGTCAGTGATTATTGACAGCCAAGTTCTTGATTTCTCCCCCCCCCCAAGTCTTTTATTTTAAGGACCCTGTGATGGGGTAGAAGACCGTCTAAGACAGCATATGGACAGCTTGTGCAGGTCTTTGTAACTCTGGAAGGTGTGTGCGTGTGGGGGGACTATATAGTGAACTCGTGAACTGGTTGGAGGGCTGAATCACAAAGAGGGAGGACCCTGAGTCCTAGAGAGAGAGGTCAGAGTGCAAGCAACCAACAGATGGGGACTCCAGACAGGGCAAGAGCCAGTTCTGAGACCTAGCCACAACGAGGTGCACTTCTGGTCGGTAGAGCCCTCTTACTGACCTCAAAAGGGAAGTGATGGGCAGAATAGTCCACCCCCTGCAATTTGTCTGCCAATTAGGTCTAGTTTTCAACACACAGGTTTTTGCCCATTGATTTCCAGTCCCACACGTCTCTTGTTTACCAGGCATGACCTTAGTACAGTCCTTGGGTTATAGCCATAGGCCTCTTTGATTCCTGACAGTCTGTCTCCCTTTTGCAACTTTTCCCTTCAGCACATGGAGTGGTAGGTTATTGTGATGTTTTTGTGAACTTCCACTCATTTTTCACAACTGAGCTCACAAGTAAGGTAAATTTGTAGGTGCAGGTTTCACAGCAGGAAGAAGAATGGGCAGCAAGGGGCATGAGGGAAAGTCTCTGGGGAAAAGATGGGTCTCAGGTGGCCATGACAAGGCATGTGGGTCTTTGGGGAGGAGTGTTAGAATGTATGTGAAGGATACTTGAGAGGGGAACAGGCTTGACTAACACTGTCTGGAGTGGAGGGAGGCCTGATGCGAGAAGGAGCCAGTTCCTCTTGTACTGAGGTTTTGGCACTTAAAGTGTTCCCCTCATGTTACTGCCTTGGCTCCCTGGTCAATGAAGCAGCAGCACAATGACAAGCCCCGCTTCCAAATCCTATGCCTTAGTGCAGAGACCAGGGGCTCCTCTGCAACTGCTGCATTGGCTCTCCTGTGTGGTGGCAGCATTTGAACTTGCAAAGTTGTTACATGGATCTGTCAGAGGCAGTGGTAAACCAAGGGATCCCCAGGGGTCTTCTGCCCCCGGTGAACTAGGGATCTGAGGCAGCAGCCCCAGGGGAGCCTTTCAAGTGTTGATGCCTTAGTACAGAGGGATTCAGAAGGAAGAGCACCATAAAGCACTAGATTTCAGAGTAACAGCCGTGTTAGTCTGTATTCGCAAAAAGAAGAGGAATACTTGTGGCACCTTAGAGACTAACCAATTTATTTGAGCATGAGCTTTCGTGAGCTACAGCTCACCTCATCGGATGCATACTGTGGAAAATACAGAAGATGTTTGTTTTTATACACACAAATCATGAAAAAATGGGTGTTTTACCACTACAAAAGGTTTTCTCTCCCCCCACCCCACTCTCCTGCTGGCAATAGCTTATGTAAAGTGATCACTCTCCTTACAATGTGTATGATAATTAAGGTGGGCCATTTCCAGCACAAATCCAGGTTTTCTTCCCCCCCCCAAACAAACCCACTCTCCTGTTGGTAATAGCTTATCTAAAGTGGCCCACCTTGATTATCATACACATTGTAAGGAGAGTGATCACTTTACATAAGCTATTACCAGCAGGAGAGTGGGGTGGGGGGAGAGAAAACCTTTTGTAGTGGTAAACACCCATTTTTTTCATGATTTGTGTGTATAAAAACAAACATCTTCTGTATTTTCCACAGTATGAATCCGATGAAGTGAGCTGTAGCTCACGAAAGCTCATGCTCAAATAAATTGGTTAGTCTCTACGGTGCCACAAGTACTCCTTTTCTTTTTGCATAAAGCACTAACAATTCCTGAAGCAGCTGATTTTCTTTGGAAATCTCCCTTTCAAGCACTGGCCAGCTGGGGGAAGACTACCCCCATTGCCTATAGTTAAGGCTACATTTATCTCAGGGAGGTCTTGGAATCTGTGACTCCCAGAGATCTCCATGACATTCTCTGCTTCAGCCCCAGGGGCTGCAGGACTCTGGAGCTGACAGCCAGTGGGGCCCTGGCAAGGTTCCAGCGACAGACAACAGCAGCGACAAGTGACAGGAGGCCCCCTGCCAAGTTCCAGGGACAGGTGACAGATTCCTGAAGGGGCCTCCTCAGGGTTCCAGCGACAGGGGACAGCCTCGTACGAGGGGGAGGGGGACGCCTGGGGTGTCTCGTTTTCTATTTGGGAAATATAGCCGCTATGGGCAGAGAAGGAACCCCACAGCTCCCAGCCACCATGGCGGTGGGGGAAACCAGGGAGCTGTAGCAGCAAAAGTCACAGACAGGTCACGGCTTCTGTGAATTTTTGTTTATTGCCCGTGACCTGTCCAAATAACCATGAAAAATGTTAGTCTTGCCTACGGTGCTTAGTACATATGGAGAAGAGGAGATTTCATTTTGTAGTTCTCTGAACTTTGTGCCTAAATTCATTCAAAATTGGTTTAAAAATAAAACTACTTGCTTGCGCATCAACATTGATGTCTTCATCAATGGTCTGCACACAGTTGGAATACATTTGCTATATTAATTGCAGCTGCAAAGACAGCAGAGGGATTATAAAATCTTGGCCCAAATCATCCCCTGAGTAATCCTTCCTGTAGCCCTCCAAGAGGTTGCAGAGAATGTGAGTCAGACTTTGAGTGTCTTATTGGCCCTATAAAGATAATGGGAACTGTGTTCAGCTTTTCACAATGAAGTGACATATTAAAAACAAATACCTGTTTCGATTCTGGAAGATATCATAGTATAGCATTTTTAGACAGGCCAAAGGTAAGGTCTACATTACAAGACAGTGTTCTTTAAAAAAATATTGAATTGCTTCATTTGTTCTTTATTTTAGTGTGGTCTGAACCGCACTGTCTTGGGCCGCTCCCTAAACCAATCATGAAACACACTCCAGGCTCCAGAGGGTAGGGAGAGAAGGGTTGTAGACTAAAGGGCTCATGCATGAGAAGTTAAATCAGGCAAATACCATCATGAGCTGATCTGGATGAATCACAAAGCTCTTATTGAAGTTTATCTGCCAGCAGACATAAGGACGATGGAAAGAAATTCCTTGTAACAAGTCCAATAAATTAGCCAAGGCAGATGAAAGGTTCATGTCAGAATTCAGAATAAAAGTCATTGCTGGGCAGGCTTGGATGATTTGTTGGCATATGCTTCATACTTTCACACTGTTTCAAGCAGGAAACATGTGGTAGGGCTTTTTGGAAATCCACTGGACTTAGGAAATGTGTGTTATTGCTTAAGTCTTTGTTCTGCAGGCAAGCTCCATGTCCATAGTTCAGGGATATTCTGTCAAATTGATGTCAGAGACTGAGATTCCATTTTTAGAACTTATACAAAGTTCTCCTCTGAAGACCTTCATTTTGTCTCCTGCTAGAAAAAGGTACAATTTTGGGGGGCTAGCAATTTGCTGAATACTGTCTCACTTTTTTTTTTACTACAAATCAATCTGCTGCATGAAGAGTTAATAACTCAGTGAGATGGGTGAATTGGTTTGACGCAAATAAGAGCCATCTCAGACCATCACCTCTCAAACCTTACATGGAACCAAACACTATTCAAGATTTGAAATGTTTGTTTAACTTGGAAACAAATCTCCCTATATCTTTTCAGAGTTTAATGTGGGGTCAGCAGTAGAAGTACTGCAAAAAAACAACCGAAAACCTGTATCACAATATTTGTGAGTATGACCCAGTTGTATGACCCTGAAGTAATAAAAGTCTTGCTTTTGGATTGTTTGTTTTTTGGTCTAGACAAGCTTTGGATAGCTACCAGAACTTTGGATTATTGATGTCTGAACTGAGTATCTGAACCATTTGAGTTAACCCGTCACTAGGTCCTGTTCCTGAGAGGTATCAAGTACCTTCTGCTCCTAATTATTTCATGTAATATGAGGATGCCCATCACCTGGAGGAAAAACAGTACTTTTGAGAAATCTCTTTTTAGACAAATAGGGTTTTCTGCAAGTTGTGAATTCTATAAAACTTTGAATCCTGGGTTTTTCAGTTTTCAATATTCCAGCATCCTCTTCTAAAGCTACTGTATTGTCAGTGCTTTGGGTATCAGTATCTGAAGTAATAGCCTTGCCACAGCGCTGAGCTGGTGACTGGGAGCAGAGTGCATACTCCCAGGAACTCAGCTGGCTCAGGAACTCACCTTGCAACCCAATGAGCTAAGGTTGGCCCAATAACCTCTCACTAACCTCATCTGTACTCCCTGATTGTACAGAAGGGCCAACAGATCACCATCTGAGGCCTGGTCTACACCACACAAGTCAACATAAGGCAGTTTACGTTACCTAATTATGTCAGAATCTACACAGCAGCCTTGCTCCCTCTGATGCAAGTGCCGTACTACACCGACATCATAACTCCACCTTCATGAGAGGTGTAGGGCTTATGTTGGTGTACTTACGGCAAAGCAGTGTCTATATAGATACAGCCTTACTTACATGGGCTGTTAGCTGTCTTGTCAATTTCATGGCTCAGCTGTGAAATTGACGAGGCTGCCCGGCTTCTGGCCAGGCAGAGGGTGGGGGGACAGAAGCCAGGGCAGCTGGACCCCAGTCCCGGTGGGGAACGGGGGAGGCAAGAAGCCCTGGGTGGTTTTCCTCACAGTCCCAGTGGAGAGAGCCCTGAGTGACTTCCCCCACTCCCAGCGAGGAACGAGGAGCTGGGTGGGGGGAAGTCTGCTGGGAGCCTGGGTGTCTGTGGGGCAGCCAGGCTCCCAGAAAGAAGCTGCCGGCAGAGCTGAGGCTCCCCACACTGCCCCTGTTATGTCAGTGGAAGCGCTTCTGGTGAGGTCGCACACCACCGACCCAAATTGGGTAGTGTGGACATCAACCATCACAGTAATTACTGCGGTGACTGTAAGTCGACTTAATATAGGTAAACTTAAGTTTCTAGCATAGACATACCCTAAGCCTTGTGGCAACAGCAGCACAGTGGCTGTTCAATGCATTCCACAATCACAGCTTCCCCTGTACCGGTTCCTGTACCACCCCTTGCTCCAACCCATTCCATGCCTGCTCCTGTTCCAGCCCTAGTCCCTATCTTCCTCCCACCATTGGCTTATCTCCTGACTGCAATTCCAGCTCTGCCCTTTGGTTCCATTCTGGTTACTGAGTTCTGGCTCTGACCATTAGTTTTTCCCCTGTCTATGCCTCTGGTTCTGTCCTCTGATTGTGCTCCAACTATAGACCAGACTCCTCTACTGATCACTAGGTTGCATGGCCTATAGCCTGATTAGGACACATACTATGCATTTGAACATTAGTCTTCATGAAAAAGTCCATAATGAAATAGGATATTGGAAGACATTGATTGACACATTACATCTAGTACATTATCTACAGTGTTTTGTGTGATTGATTGCATACAAATAACTAGCTCATGGCTAAAATACTATGAGCTTCATTCAAATATAATTACCTGTTTGATTCTCTGCTAAAGTTAACATTACAAACAAATTTTGGATACAAAAGTACCGAAAAGGGTGATACCATTTTTCTAATGTTGCCTTTTTTCACTCACTTTATTTCAATCTTTTTAAAAAATGGTTTTAAGTGATATCTTTTAACAAGCCAAGGACCATAGAGAGGACACAACTTGGGCTAAAGGCTCAAAATGAGGGGAGATCCGAAAGAGTAATAGTGTGAGAAATTATTAACAGCACTACATCGCTGTAGTATAATATCTTCTATGTGGGACTTACGTATGGGACCTCCATCTCTCAGTGACAAAGAGTTGGGAGGCATAACTCACATTTTTTAAAAAAGCCTTGGTCTTCCAATAATGGTTCAGCTGCCTTCAGTCCTGCTCCTAACTTCCCCCTTATTTTTCAGATGGTTGAAAAGGTGACAGAATGCACAGCTTCTGGCACATGTTCAAACTTTGGATACATGACTGCCTTCATTAATTTCAGTTTGTCTTCCCAGTCTCCTCACAGTCCTGAGATTCAGACAAATATTACTGTCTCACTATGCCCCAGAGAGGTAGGCATTGAATAGTTAGCACTAGATATAGACTGAGCGGTAAGGGCTGGATATAAAGTCCACTGAAGTAAATGGACAGTCTGCCATTTACTCCAATGGACTTTAGATCAAGCTGTAAGTCCTGCGTATGGGATGGCACGTAGTTAATTCACCCCAGAAAGGCTCTGAGGAAGGAATCATGGCTCAGAGTACTAATTCCTTCCCTGCTTTCCCCTTGCTCCTGGAGGAAAGAAATTTACTTCAGCCCTGAAAAGGGTGCAGCTTACTTCTGTTTGCACCTGCTCTGTGCTGCTGCTGGTCAGTGCATCCCCACCCACCTGCTTGGGGGAGAATACCAGGCATGCAGTCTCTGATGCTCTCCTGAGTCATGATGTGGCAAACCCTAACTCCCTATCATATATCTGAGCAGTCACCTTAGGGACAGTCACAATCTGACCACTGATGCCTATACAGCCATTTGAAGATGTGTGATACATGTACACTAAGTGTTCTTAGAGCCTTTGGAACAAATTTCCATTGCCATGGAGGAAAAAATAAATCACATTTTCATTGACTGTATGTGGTACTTGACTTGGAATTTTGTGTCAGTCTGTCTTGGATTGGTTCAATGCTTTATTTCTTCAGCGCTTCTCAGCATGGCACCAGCTGTTTGAAATTCTAGAGATTCAGTGTTATTTGTGACCCAGTAAAGTTAGTCTAAAACCTGAACAGTTTATCAAAGCCATTGCCTCCTCAGCCTTTGTGGGAGGAGGGAACTCAGAAAAAAATGGGATCTGGATCCAAACCATAACTGGTTTTAGTTTCACTCAACTATGAGGTGCTGCAAAGACAAAACTGCTCTTCTCCAGACCCCAGTAAATAAACTCAGCATGGCAAGTCTGGTTTAGCTTCTTTGGAATGCAGCTAGGAAACAGAGTTTGAGTATTAAATCAATAATGGCTTTCTCCTCGCTAGTAATCATAAGAGCAAATGAAACATTAACGATCTCTTTCAGGGCCAGACAGAATTAATTCTGTACATCATCCATTTTTTGCCTCACATATAAAACTCACTCACCAGGACACACAGAATGATGGCACAAACTCAAGCTACCAAAAAAAATCACAATAACCTATCTAGTAGTTCTGAATTTATTTGAACTATCATGATTAGAACTAGGGTATGTGGGGGAAAATCACATTTTTGGTGAAACTGGGAAAAAAAATCTTTCTGCATTGCCTGACAGTCTCCTTAAAAACACCTCGAGCCCTTTTGTCTATGACAAAAAAAAATTTTTCACTTTCTGTAAGAGGTGGATGGCCACCTGGAAGGTTTTAGAACAGCTACTTTAGGTCTTTAAAATGTTTTGCATACTTATGTATTGTTTCTGGGTAGCTATGGAACTAATTTGAAAGCAGAACAATGCAATTCAGGCAGATAAGGCTTCAGAGAAGCTGGTGGGTTTAATTAATGAGCTATTCCTAGCACGGACGTGTTTTGTGGTTAGTAACCAATCTCGGCCAGATTTTTTTAAAATCTGGCCTCATTTTTTCACTATCTAAGAAATGGCACAAATATTGTGGGTACAGCTTTGCGTGTATTTATTTATTGGTACACTTAGTATAACTTGACTGCCTCAGTATTCATTTGCAGGCCCAATCAGATACTTATTTATCTCAGTGACATTAACGGCACCCAGGTTCAAAAAAAGCCAGGTTGAAAATTGCCTACAAGTCAAGATCTGTGTGTCTCAGTTTCTCCACCTGTAAAATGTGAATAATATGTACTTGCCTACTCACAGAGTGTTGTGGGGGTTTTGTTAATATTTTCACAGTGCTTTGATAAAGTGCTATATATGCTATATTATGCAATAACACAAGAAGGCTTTTCTCAACCCGAGGCCCAGGTGAGGAAACAGAAGGCTTCTCTTAGCAAGGGTGAGCAATAAGTAACAACCATGTTCTCTCCTCCAAACTCCAGCTCTGTCTGGCTCTTCCCACCTTTCCTGTAGTCCACTCAGCAAGTAGGAGCTTGCCTAATGTGGACTCTGATTTTACTTCTCACTCGTCAGTTTTGGCTCATCAGGATAGCCAGTGACCTTGCCTCTGCCAAACTGGTAGTTCCACCTGGGCTAAAGTGTAATTCTCTCCATCTAGTTCCTGACTCTGTCCTGTGAAGGGTTTATTCACCCTTGTAGGCTTGTGACCCTGCTCAGCCATACCCACATGAGTCCTTGCCATTGCCTTAGGGTTTTGTCTATTCTTCCAAATGCAAAACAAAAATGATAACATAAAGCAAATGCCCTGCTATCAAAGAGAGGTTGCAGGCTCTGTGGCCTCTGGCAGCTAATTAGCCAGGATCTTTCCTCAACTCAGCACCTCTGCAGGGCCTCTCACCCCATTCTGTCCATCACACTGTCCGTAGCTTGGCATTTAGTTACAAGAGGATGTACCTTTCATTTTCTCCTGGTCCTAGGCATCCCCGAATAGGACTGGGCCCTCCTCTATATCCTCTAGCTGGCAAACATCAGACCCTCTCACCTGACACTGCTTACCTGGGTCTGACAGTTCCCAACACCTGCCTACCAACCTCCTCCCTGGAACAGGGATGGCTGCTTCCTGGTCCCTCTGGGCCTTAAAGGGGCAGGCTGCCCTGTTACAACCCTGCCATCCCCACGTGAAAAGATGCAACATACAGGAGTGCTGGAAAGAGACTTGCTCTTTACTTCCTGGCTGAGCACTTGGCCTGGATGAAGGTTATAAAACATTAACACCCCTGCCACCTGACAGCAGTCAATATCCACTTACTCCGCTGCCTCCTGTTATCACTTGTTTTCAAAATGTCAGCATATCATAATTATACATAGATAGGGATCAGCATTGTATTCATAGGCAATGTCACAGGGTTTGCTATTCATGGTTGTGGCATCTCCTTGTGGCCCATCTGGGGACTAGCTCACAACCAGTCTGAAACCCCCTCCAACCTTTGGCCACTCACCCCATGGTCTCACTCGCTGTCGAGTCAGGTTACTCCCTCTGGCCAGGTTACTCCTTCTAAGGGTATCAAAGTCCAATTGAATGACTGTCCCAGTCATTCTTCTGCTCCACTGCCTAGCCTGTGCCATTTTCCCAGTGGCTGCTAGGGGAACCCAGGGCCACCCACTACTCTGGGTTTCAGCCCAGGGACCCTACAACCAATACCCAAGGTCTGCACTGTCCCAAACCTTGCCGCTGTTTCCCTGGCTGTTTCCTACTTCACCTGTATGACGCTCCTCCACCTCCTCTACATATGCCCTTCCCTCAGGGCCAGGATCCCAAGGTTGCTCATCTCCCCACTGGTTTCCTCCTTTCCCTCTCTAAACCCAGAGAGCGACTGCAGATCTTCAGTACTGTAACCCCCTTCTCACAGGCTGGTTCCAGGTTTTATAGCAGTTGCAGTTACAAGCTTATCAGCCCTGACTATCCCACAGAGGTAGCCTGTCACAGGGTTAACTGACCCTTTCAGGCCTTGCGTGGGGTAGGGACCCCATCAAAGGCAGACGTAAGAAGAATTACTCCATGGTGTATTATAAATTATGATGGATTTGAAGGAACAGCTTGGATTTGAACATTCACAAACTATTGAGAAGATCTGGATTCTAAACTCAACTTTGCAGTTCAAGCCCATGTCTAACTACAAGATCTCATAAGGCCACCCAGAAATTAACTCCTTATACTGTCCTAAGATCTGAATCTGTCCCTGGGGTTCAGAATACAATATATTTTCCATAAATCATCATACCACTTTTTTCTGCCCTGATTCTATGCTCACTGAAGTAAGTGGAAGCTTTGCCCTTGACTTTAATGGCAACCAAATCAAGCCCTTTGCGATGAAATTTGTAATTAAATGCAACCCCTGCCACAAAGGGGAAGTGCATTCTGGCCTTTGCTGAATTTCCATGCTATATTTCTTAATTGTCTTTTGACAAAATCATTCTTCCAAGACCTTGCCCTGATGCGTATATATTTCTAACATTATTGAGAACCTGAAAGGGCAGGTAAATTGGCTGTGTTTTTCTGAAAACCACTTCCATTTCAATCTGAAACCTGACTGCATATTGTAATGTAACAGACAGTATAAAATGACATGGAAAAGATAAGCTTTATAACAGAATATAAATTTTTACTCCACATAGTAAAGAAAAAATAAAATAGAAACCCAATCTGAATGTGTAAGAGCCTTTCTGAAAAGCAGTGATAGCAACTTTGCATGTCTCCCCAGCACTTTCATCATTTTAAAGCAATGTTATAGCAATGCTATTTTATTTTAAAAATTTCTTTCACATCGATTTTTGAGCTTATAAAAAAGGCAGCCTTCTTAAATAGAAAGTCAGTACAATAGCAAGCTGGGCATGGTCTAGAAGTCCTAAAACATTTTTCAGCAGTAGATTCAGGTTTGCACAACCTATAATTGATGAATGATAGAAGTTGAGAGGGAACTTGTAACGCTGGAGATTCACCATAGCAAAAAATTACCATATACGGTTGCTATTTCTTATCTTTGTGGTTGTCCTTTATGTTCTATCAGGAAACCACTGTGATATAATCCCAAACTCTGATGGAAAATGTATCCATTAACCACTGAGCTGACATATACCTGAAATAAGAATTTTCAATAATAATCTTCACTTCTTGCATTCTTGTGCTTAAAACAGAATTTCTAATAATTGTGTAGCTGTACTATATGCAAACTGTAGTCATCATAATTCCTTTTATGAATTCTGAAATTCACAGTTAAAATGTGATGTGTTCTCTTTTACTCTGTTTTGTAATGCTCTCCAGTAAAACCAAGTTTTAATTGATGACCAATAATGTATTCAATTAACTTCTCCCTTTTTTCCCTGTGTGTGAATTGTTCACAGATTAAGAAATTCTTGAATTTATTGGTTCAAAATAATCCATGAATTTCTTCAACAGACTTTTATCTACCAATCATTCATTAGCTTCAAAAATTTTAGTCAAATCTGCAATTTGCAAAAACCAGCTTGCCTGTCTTTCCTGCTTCTGGAGAGGTTTGCTATTAACAACACAGCATCCTTAATTTTTCATTCTAAAAAAGGTTTTTCTCTTTTGCTGTCAACAATAAAGAAACAGCCAACTTCCCAATAGGTAATTTATTGTACAAAGAAGTTTAGTACTAAAATTAAAACTACCATTACAGGCCAAAATTAATCCTTAGAGTAACTCCACTGACACCAAGGATGAACTGGGCAAAGCTTCCATTGACTTCAGCTGGACCAAGGTACATGGACAATATGTTGTACCCACATTACTACAAATTCCGGTTTCATTACAAATCTGAGGTGAGGTCAAGTTTGCAGAAACTGCTGAGTTTTCAGTGAACTCTGGGACAATTTATGGATATGCGTAGAGATGTCAAATTAGAAAATCTGTCAAACCAAGAAATACCAGTGGTTTCAGTGATACTTCTCTTTGAGAATTTTGTTTGAACACCAAACTGAAAATAATAAAATTCAGGGAGTGCAAGCCACTTGATTTGAACAATATGTATGTAAACAGGCTCACCCAACCCCCACATACAAATTGAAATTGTATCGTTTCCTACAGCTACTGATATCCTAAGAAAAATTGGCTAGACTTCATGTTCAGATCCCTGGGGTCGTTGATGTCCCACAGCATAAACTGCCCTTCCAGAACCTTAGAAAACACATCACTTTGTGGTGACTTGTTGGTCATAAAGAATTTCACAGAGAATCCATTAAACTTTGGTGAGTTTTTCTCAAATAACTGCCTTTGGAATAAATCCATATTCCCTGCGGTATGTGTGCTATGATACAGCTTCTACAAACCAGACAAATATTTACTGTTTTATCATCTAAACTTTGCCATCTGTTTAAAAAAATTGGATCTACAAATGTATAGCAGCCTGTTACTGCTTTGGGGTTAACTCAGACCTTAAGAGGCTCTAAAAATATTTAACCAGCTATACAAATCAGACAGAAGCTGTGAAAAAACACAAGCTGAATCTGCTTCTACCGTTAAATCAGGTGACATTAAGATGTATATAGGATTTCATTACAAAATTGCAAAATGTTAACCGGATATCTCACCATCCCCTCCTGCATTCTGGGATAAAAATAAATAAAATAAAAGCCTGATCCAAACATGGCAACTTTCTGTAAAAGGTACATGTTAAATCTTCATTCTCTGCAATGATCTCATCATCACAGCCTGCCTTACAGATGCTAATTGCTTTCCAGGTTGCTGCAGTCACATCTTGGATACATTATCGCTTGCAGGAACCAATAACAACACATTTAGGCCAATACATCCTGAAATTGTATTATGCGGTTTAAAGGAGGAAAAAAAAAAACAGCAGTGTCACTGGAACATTGCTTCTGAACTTGTAGCATGAGTGTAAACCCCTGGAAGCAGAAATGAGAGTGGCTAGGCTGAAACTGAGAACTGGGGTATATTTCTTGGCTCATACTAAGTCTTACCACTGTTGAAATATAACTAAAGAAAATGTGACACCTATAATAACTGAAAATGCCTAATCCATTGCAGGCACTGTATTGTTTAATATCTTAGTCCTCTCGTCTACACGGTTATTTCTAGATTAATATTCTGAATTGGAATCTTGTGGAATAAACTAATAATTCCCATGAAAACAATTACATGCTGTTATTTAGCTCTTGGTAGCTTACTGTACTGTTTGGTGATGTAGCCTGAAATGAAACTACATCTTGACAAGCTAAAGTAAAAAAGATGGTGTACTTCACCAAAAGAAATAAAACATACTGTAGCACTTTGACAGCTTTGAAGGTGACTTCTCCAAACCATTGATTAGCAGGTTCATGCCCTGAATTAAAGCTCAGTGAGATTCATTACAGTTCCCTCAGTCACCAGAGTATTAAAAACCAAAATGCATCATTAACTCACAAGTGGGCTTTAACCATTTGGCAATAAGGGATCAACTTGACTCTAGTGAAAAAACCATCTGCAAAAATACTTTGGACTTCTACTGTAAAAGGAAGTAATTGCTTCTACAATAATGATGAAAGAACTCATTTTGCTACAGTTAGTAGCCTTTGTACCTTTTGTCAGGAAGAATAGCTTGCTGTGTAAATGACCTTGACCGGATTGCCGTAAGGAACGGAGGACAACAAGCAGCTCCTTTTTCAAGGGACTTAAAAGAAACTCTTCAACCTATCAGTTATAAGGTTAGCTAGAGCTGGCAACAGAAACAGAGACGTCAGATATAAAAGCCCTCCAAGCCTATAGGCCTTGACCAACAATTACCCCACCTTTTGTTTATACATGGCAGTACAAGGAGGAGAGTTGGGAAACCATCATTCTGAGCTAATTTCAATTCTGAAGTGCTGCTTAGTCATGTAGATTACTACTATAGGTTTAGAGCTGCCCAACACTTGGGAATTCTGATTCATGAGACATTTTGAGAATTTGGAATTTGGGTTTGTTCTGAATTGGACTGAAACCCAGTTTTTAAATTTCTTGCAAACAAGAAATCCTGAAAATAGTTTGGTTTGGAAATAATGACACCTCTTTTTTTCCAAAACAAAATATGCTCCCCTCTGGACTGGCTGCAGCTGACTGAATTTGCTGTGATTAGCAGTGAGGAAACTGACAAGAATGTTGGTTAGTGAGCAGCTGCTGGGGCTCCAGGGGTCCACTCTGGAGCAACCCTGACATGCGGCCTATCTTAGGGCTGGGCATCCCAATGCTTCCTGACTCCCAGCCTCTGGAAGCCCTGGTTTTACAGCCTGGGACAGCCTGCATGGTAGGGTTGCTCAGGTGCCATGGACCCTGCAAGCCCATCCCTGGACTTCCAGGCCCCTGACTCTGTAGTTCTACGGATTCTCAGCCAGGAGTGCTGGCAGGGAACCAGGCAGGTTTCTGAGGGCGTGTCTATACTACAAAGATAAGTCAACTTAGTTTAAGTTGACATATAACCACCACAGTAATTAAGTTGGTCAGGCATGTCCACACCGCACTCATTGTCTTGGTGGAGTGCATTCTCACTGGCAGCGCTTGCATCGATGCAGAGAGCAGTGCACCGTGGGTAGCTAACCCACCGTGCAACTAGCTGCAGAGGGTATTGAGAAGGGCTTGCAATGCCTCATGGAACCAAAACATTGTTGCAGGGTAGAATGGGAACATGGCTTTGACCTCCCACGATGCAGTTTCCTCCCTCCCTCCCAACCTACTTTGATATCAATGGCAAACAACTCATACTTTTTCACACCTGTTTTCAAAAGCCTGGCTAACCGTGCATACATCATAGCTCAAGGAGCATGGTCACTCAGCTGTGCACTGTTGTGAGCATTACAAACACCTCACACCTTATCCTGCAGTATTTCCAGAGCTGAGACAGGAGCAGCTGTGCGGAACATTGCCATGTCCTTCAAGCAGCTGTACTGCAAGCCAGAGAACAAAACAATTCCCGGTTGCTGCTGGCAGTCGTGCAGCACCTGAACACAATGGAGCGCTGTTTCTGGCCCCCGGAAACAAGCAGTGACTGGCGGAATTGCATTGTGATGCAGTTATGGGATGATGAGCAGTGGGAGCAGAACTTTTGAATGGCCACTTTCCAGGAACTTTGTGCAGAGCTTTCCCCAGCCCTGAAGCACAGCAACACTAAAATGAGACCTGCTTTGCCAGTGGGGAAGCGAGTGGTGATCACTCTGTGGAAACTTGCAATGCCAGACTGCAAGCCTCCGGGTACAGACCTGGTCCTTGTGCTGCTATGCTGTGTACTGCAATGATGGCAGCAGAATTAATACTGGAGTGACATGGGAAAGTGTCCTACCGTGGTGGAAGAAATAAGGCAGCCCTCTCCTGAAACCTTCTGCAAGGCTTACATGAAAGTTTTCTGGAGATCTCCAGGGAGGATTCCCGGGCCATCCCTATGCACATACAGTCTTTTCCAGGGGGGCAACCTCTGCAGAGCTGGAGTGCACACTGCAAAGCAGATCCCACTGCACCTCACTTTTTCTTCATATTAAACATAAAACATAAGAGCATGTAACCGCTACAGTTTGCTTGGAATTTCACACTCACCCAGGGTGCCTTCCCCAGCATCACACTTGGGCACCATGCTGTCCTGCGACTGGCTGGACTGTTCCAGGGTTAAAAATACCTCCTGAGTCTCGGGGAGAATGGATCCCTTGCTGTCCTCCTCCTCCTGGTTGTTACTTCAGTTGGCTCGGGACTCCTGTGCGGTGTCCATGCTGCATTTGGGGGTAGTGGTGGAGATTCAGCCAAGAATCGCATGCAGCTCATTGTAGAAGCGGCACGTCTGTGGTGCAGAACCAGAACGATTGTTCGCCTCCCTTCTGGTCTTCTGGTATGCCTGCTGCGTGTCCCTGGTGTAGCCCTTCTCCCATGCCCTGCGCGATCTTTTCGTAGATGTCTATGTTTCTTCAGCTGGATCAGAGCTGTGCCTGCAGCTAATAAGAAGCATCACCTCCTGTGTACTCCAGGCTAGAGCACATTTGGGACATTGATTCACCATGATCAGCTGGGTTGCCGAGCTCTCCATGGTGATCAAACGTGAAATGGGAATTCAAAAATTCTCAGGGCTTTAACAGCGGAGGGGCTGTTTCCTGTGTACCTGGCTGCTGTGCAGCAGAGTTAAAAATAATCACCAATGCGGTCATAGCAGAGCGTGTGGGACACCTCCTAGAGGCCAATCCAGTTGACCTAAACAATGCTGTGTCTACACGGCCTCTCTGTCGACCCATCAACATCGAATTAAGTGGTACGCCTCTCGTGGCAGTGGATAATTAAATCGATGTAAAAGGAGAGTTAGGTTGGCAGAAGGGACCTGGTAGTGTAGACACCCATTATTAGGTTGATGTCAGGCAGCTTCCATCGACCTAAGTTTGTAGGGTAGACCAGGCCTGTCAGACCTTGCCTGTGATCTGGGGAAAATTCGTCAAACTGTGAGATGTTTTGGGGTGATGAATAGATGTTTTCTGGCCAGGCCATGCACCTGGATTGAGTGAATACCTCAAGGCCGGGGTGTATTTCCCAGTGTTAATTTTATATTATGGTTACAAATAAAAACAAACAAACACACACTTGAATACCTCAATATGAGTCAAGGATCTGTGTGTTGATCTTTCCTGCTGGAGAAACAGGAAGGAGAGCATCAGCAACAGTTGCAGTGTAGCTAGTACTGTTCATTAGATTAAGTGTTCTGGGGCTCTGGCATAGACATCGTGTTGAAATGATGCCATATTTCAGGTGTTAAGTCAGAAGGTCAGGGCTGGTTGCTTAAACTAGCCAAGAAAGAGAGAACTTGTGAAATGCACCCTGGAGTGCTTTATTGAGATCAGAGTGGTTTGAAAGACTACAGTCTGACTCTGATACTTTTCCTTATGTTATATAGGAGCTTATCTATGTAAGTAGTTGAAGTTCTTGTGGCTAATCTCCTGTGTAAGAGATCACTGAACAGATAGAATTGGGACTTGATTTTCTAAAGGTGCAATCATGGGTTTTCCCCGCCCCAGCAGCTTTGTTTTATGGATGAATTAATTCAGTGAACTACTCTACATTCCCTACACACAAACACACAAGGGGGGTTTTCATAGTATTTGAGATTTAGGAACTACACTGCATAATGACATGGAAAATGCCTCCATACACATAATAAAGAACCAAAAAAAAAACCATACTGTAATAAGAAACCAATAAAAAGAACCAGAAAAAACACAATGTAATAAGAAAAAAAAACCCACAAAACTTTCCTCTTGCTGAGAGAATGCTTGCAATAAACAAGTTAGAGGGATTTTAGAATTTGGAAGGAGAAGAACTGGACACATGGCTCATGGGACTGATCACTGGCTTTTTCACCTCTAGCTTGCTGGTTTGTATTCAACCCACATCATGAGAGAGCAAAAGTGGTTGCTCAATGGCTAGTTGGCAGTTTATGTGAAATGAGGTTGGTGGTGTTGGTTTACCTCTCAGCAGAGTGTTGTCCAGGTCCAAATAGTACTAGCTGACATCCTTCTTGGTAGTCTCAGTGTTAAAGACTCAGTGGACCTAGGGATTATCCAGAATTATCCTTCTGCCCCCTAGAGGTGGTTTCCCCAAGATAGGGGTAAGGTTGCTGGCATGGCAGAGAAGAGAAGCTTCTACAGATGTTGCCTGTATTTGTTGTATGTATAAATGAAGGACTTTAATCTTCGTGGCTATTAATTCTTTATCTTCCATTAATTATGATGATGGTATTATCATCGTGCCTAGGAGATCCAGTTACGGACCAGGACTGCATTGTGCTAGGTGCTGCACAAATACAGAATGAAAAGACAACCCCAGCCCTGAAGATCTTCAATCTAAGTATAAGACAAGAAAAATCACTCTGACACAGAGTGACAGAGTACAAGGATACAATTACTGATAAATTGGAAGATTCAGAGAAGAGCTCTGACAGTGATTAAAGGATTGAAAACATGCATTATAGCGATACTCAAGGAGCTCAACCTTCCTCCAGTGCCCACTCTTCCTTCAGTCCCTCCTAGTCACTGCTTACTTCCTTTCTACAGATCTTAACAAAGAGAACATTAAGGGGTGACCTTAATTACAGTCTGTAAGTACCTACATGGGGAACAAATATTTGATAAGGGCTCTTCAGTCCAGCAGAGAAAGGTATAACATGATCTAGTGGGTGGATGTTGAAGCAAGACAAATTCAGACTAGAAATAAGGTGTAAATGTTTAACAGTGAGAGTAATTGACCATGGGAACAATTTACCAAGAATCATTGTGGATTCTCTATTGCTGACAATATTTAAATCAATACTGGATGTTTTCCTAATTGATCTCCTCTGGGAATTATTTTGGGGAATTTATGTGTGGCCTGTGTTATGCAGGAAGTCAGGCTAGATGATCACAATGGTCCCTTCTGGCCTTGGAATCTGTGATCCTGTAAAGACAGTGGCATGCAGGGCATTACAATATTGGTCACCATGATAGGCAGTGGTCTCCTGTGGCCGAATGTTACTAAACCCAGTAATTTAAAGAGAAATAATTACTATAGTGAGCATGATTCTCTCTGATTCTGACTGTGTTTGACCAGTGTAACTACTGACTTCAATCAGGTTACTCCTGCACAAATCCCAGCGCATCCATGAGAAGCCAGGGCCTTCTGCGTGGATGCTGGTAGCTCCCAGTCTCTGGTTGCCATGGCTGCTCATTCATGTGGGGAGGAGCTCAGCAGAACAGATAATACAGCCTGAAGTTGTGTTATCTTTTCTGCCTGAGCTCTGTGGGGCTTAAGGGAGGACCATGTGTGTCCCCTGAGCTTGCCCACTCTTCCTCCAGTGACTCCTTATTGCTTCTTACTTCCCTTGTATGGAGCCTTGACCTACAGAGCATCCTCTGCAGAGGAAATGGTGCCACTGAGGAAACTGCCCCTCCATATGCACATATGGGCTAGGGAGGGGGACAATGAAGTCCTACATAGGGATCCAAATCGTCCAACCCCTCACTTAGGCATGGGAAGTTTTATGGGAGTGTTGCCTGAGTGATGAGTTGAGGATTGTGCCTCAAGCCTTTAGAAAGGACGGCAAAGTTTTGTTTCTGTCCGACACCACAATTTCATATGTGACTGTAAACATGCTTTGTTCTATGAAAGGGCATCTGGAATGTTTTAGAGGTTTTCCTAGAGCAAAAACATTATACAGTATAGATTTAGTAGTAAGCTGCGTAATCATCAGCTATTAAATTGCCATTACCAAGTCTCACATCAGCCCAGACAAGCGTCTGCAGAGGGACTAGGGCAACACTGTTTTTATACACTTCCTCTCTGAGCAAGAGAGCATGCATTTTCCATCGAAAAGAAGAAAGATAACAGATCCCCAGATTCAGCTCTTTTGTCCGAGACAGCTAAAATGTATCTGCAGGAAAAATGAGTAAAATGCAGTACCAGCACCAAGTCAAAGAGAAAGGCTAGGAGGGGGTTTTCGGGGAAATCTGTTTATTTTAACTGTTGCCACTGTTACTCTTTACTTGCTCCGGTTTCTATCACTTGGCTGAGGCCGTACCAACCTGCAATAAACACTTTTTTTGTTAAATATAAAAATGTGTCATGGAAAGCTATTCAGTGCAGCTGGATATGTAGTGTGTGAAGCTTCAACACGTTTTCTTTCCTCACCTTCTTAGTAGAGAGAGAACACACACTGTCTTCTCCCTCCTCCCTCTTTTTCCTCTCGCCTGCAGCTCTTTAATTTGTAAAGGTAATGATCTCCTACGATGACTCTGTGCATGAAGTAGATTTCATTCCAAAGACAAGAGCCTGAGAAAGTGGGGGCTGAGTGGACAGGAAACGTAATGGCAAACAGGCATGGGTGTGCAGTGCTATTTAATCTTGAATGTGTCTAAACAATCTGAGGCTGGATGAATTTTGACATGTCCATTTCCGAACACACTATTCATAACTTAGGAACAGTTTTAAGCCAAGATCTTCAAAACTAGGAGTCTTCTGCCAGGTTCCTAAATCCATATTTAATCACCTACTCAAGTGGCCTGATTTTCCAAAGGATTGCACGCTCAGCAGCTCCCACTGAAGTCAACATAACTACTGTATGTATTGAAAAAGCCATGTTATTAGAGTATGTCTATCCTGCCATTAGACACCCACAGCTGGCCAGGCCAGCTGATGTGGGCTTGGGCTATGGGGCTGTTTAATTGCAGTGCAGATATTTGGGCTCGGGCTGCAGCCTGAGCTCTTGGATTCTCCCACCTTGCAGGGAACATCTGCACCACAATTAAACAGCCCCTTAAGCGGAGCCCCATGAACTCGAGTCAGCTGGCACGGGCCAGCAACGGGTTTTTAATTGCAGTGTAGCACAGTGTGGACTACAACAGCACTTTGGAAAATCAGGCCATTTATTTAGGAACCTAAATATGTATGCAGGCATCTAATTTTAGGCTTTTATTTTTGATAATCTTAGACTTAGGCCTAGATCCACATGGGGACTTAGGCACTTAAGTCTTGGATTTAGGTGCCTAAGTCCCAGTTTTAGGCTCCGCTGATAGCCACAAAACTTTGGCTGCCGCCGAACCCTGTAGGCACCAAAACTCACTCAGTGCCTAAATTTTCAGGCCAAACATTCCCAAGGCACCTAAATTCCTGCCTCTGGGCATGTGCACGGCTGCCTCACTCCACGTGTAATGATACCTGTCTCCTGCCCAGATCCCAGAGTGATCCAGAACTGCAGGAAGATAAGCACTTCTCTGCCTATCTTACCTGTGGGGCCCAATCTCGTGGGCAGTATCTGAGCACGCCCACCAGATTGGGTTTCATTCAAATATGTTTGCTCGAGGAGGTGCAGCTGCTGCCCACCTTGAAACTTTTAGTTCCATGGGCAGAGCGGTCATCCGGGATATGGGAGACACAAGTTCAATCCCCCCTCCCCCGCCCCAAGATGGGGAGAAAGGATTTGACTTCTCAGAAAGGGGTGCTAACCACTGAGCCATGAAAGCAGGGGGAGTGGAAATTTGGACTCTTACCCATAGAATCATAGAATCATAGAATATCAGGGTTGGAAGGGACCTCAGGAGGTCATCTAGTCCAACTCCCTGCTCAAAAGCAGGACCAATCCCCAATTAAATCATCCCAGCTAGGACTTTGTCAAGCCTGACCTTAAAAACTTCTAAGGAAGGAGATTCCACCACCTCCCTAGGCAACGCATTCCAGTGTTTCACCACCCTCCTAGTGAAAAAGTTTTTCCTAATATCCAACCTAAACCTCCCCCACTGCAACTTGAGACCATTACTCCTTGTTCTGTCCTCTTCCACCACTGAGAATAGTCTAGAACCATCCTCTCTGGAACCACCTCTCAGGTAGTTGAAAGCAGCTATCAAATCCCCCCTCATTCTTCTCTTCTGCAGACTAAACAATCCCAGTTCCCTCAGCCTCTCCTCATAAGTCATGTGTTCCAGACCCCTAATCATTTTTGTTGCCCTTCGCTGGACTCTTTCCAATTTATCCACACCCTTCTTGAAGTGTGGGGCCCAAAACTGGACACAGTACTCCAGATGAGGCCTCACCAATGTTGAATAGAGGGGGACGATCACGTCCCTCGATCTGCTCGCTATGCCCCTACTTATACATCCCAAAATACCATTGGCCTTCTTGGCAACAAGGGCACACTGCTGACTCATATCCAGCTTCTCGTCCACTGTCACCCCTAGGTCCTTTTCCGCAGAACTGCTGCCTAGCCATTCGGTCCCTAGTCTGTAGCTGTGCATTGGGTTCTTCCGTCCTAAGTGCAGGACCCTGCACTTATCCTTACTGAACCTCATCAGATTTCTTTTGGCCCAATCCTCCAATTTGTCTAGGTCCCTCTGTATCCTATCCCTGCCCTCCAGCGTATCTACCACTCCTCCCAGTTTAGTATCATCTGCAAATTTGCTGAGAGTGCAATCCACACCATCCTCCTGATCATTTATGAAGATATTGAACAAAACCGGCCCCAGGACCGACCCCTGGGGCACTCCACTTGACACCGGCTGCCAACTAGACATGGAGCCATTGATCACTACCCGTTGAGCCCGACAATCTAGCCAACTTTCTACCCACCTTATAGTGCATTCATCCAGCCCATACTTCTTTAACTTGCTGACAAGAATACTGTGGGAGACCGTGTCCAAAGCTTTGCTAAAGTCAAGATACAATACATCCACTGCTTTCCCTTCATCCACAGAACCAGTAATCTCATCATAGAAGGTGATTAGATTAGTCAGGCATGACCTTCCCTTGGTGAATCCATGCTGACTGTTCCTGATCACTTTCCTCTCATATAAGTGCTTCAGGATTCATTCTTTGAGGACCTGCTCCATGATTTTTCCAGGGACTGAAGTGAGGCTGACTGGCCTGTAGTTCCCAGGATCCTCCTTCTTCCCTTTTTTAAAGATTGACACTACATTAGCCTTTTTCCAGTCATCCGGGACTTCCCCCGTTCGCCAGAAGTTTTCAAAGATAATGGCCAATGGCTCTGCAATCACAGCCGCCAATTCCTTTAGCACTCTCGGATGCAACTTGTCCGGCCCCATGGACTTGTGCACGTCCAGCTTTTCTAAATAGTCCCTAACCACCTCTTTCTCCACAGAGGGCTGGCCATCTATTCCCCATGTTGTGATGCCCAGTGCAGCAGTCCGGGAGCTGACCTTGTTAGTGAAGACAGAGGCAAAAAAAGCATTGAGTACATTAGCTTTTTCCACATCCTCTGTCACTAGGTTGCCTCCCTCATTCATTAAGGGGCCCACACTTTCCTTGGCTTTCTTCTTGTTGCCAACATACCTGAAGAAACCCTTCTTGTTACTCTTAACATCTCTCGCTAGCTGCAGCTCCAGGTGCGATTTGGCCCTCCTGATTTCATTCCTACATGCCCGAGCAATATTTTTATACTCTTCTCTGGTCATATGTCCAACCTTCCACTTCTTGTAAGCTTCTTTTTTATGTTTAAGATCCGCTAGGATTTCACCGTTAAGCCAAGCTGGTCGCCTGCCATATTTACTATTCTTTCGACACATCGGGATGGTTTGTCCCTGTAACCTCAACCGGGATTCCTTGAAATACAGCCAGCTCTCCTGGACTCCTTTCCCCTTCATGTTAGTCCCCCAGGGGATCCTAACCGTTCCCTGAGGGAGTCGAAGTCTGCTTTCCTGAAGTCCAGGGTCCGTATCCTGCTGCTTACCTTTCTTCCCTGTGTCAGGATCCTGAACTCAACCAACTCATGGTCACTGCCTCCCAGATTCCCATCCACTTTTGCTTCCCCTACTAATTCTTCCCAGTTTGTGAGGCTATAGAGTCATTCTCACTCTCTCTTTCTCCCCCATGAATCCCAGGCTGCTTGTAGGATTTGTGGGCTGACCTTGTGGCCTGTTCTATGGTGAGAAATAGCCACAAGGTGACCCTTGCAGACATTTTCTCCTCTTTCACCACCGGTTTTCTGGTGGGCACAGGTGATTGGATCCCGGAATGTGACTGTGCTGCACTGTCTGTACTCTCCTTGTGTAACAAGCAGGGATGTTTTATTGCCCACACCTTATTAAAACTGGAGCAGTGATCCCTCCAAGTCAGAACATACCATTCACCTAAAAAATACATACATGAACGAGGTGGAAGACATGGACTCCAAAGCAGCAGCGTATTGTGATTTCTGCTGTTGATGTTTTGAAAGGTAAGTACATTGAGATCAAGATTTCATTTTCAATGCACTAGAACCTCACAGGCTGCACTGATAGCAAAATCCCATGCATCTTACAGTAAAGGAGCCAAGAAACCACCATTGTTGTTGGAGATTGTTTTTTCTTTTTCACTTTTGTCTTCACTCTTGGTATATTAGGCACATACTGAAATAAGCACAACACCCAAGGACAAATTTAACAGAATAGGCTTCTTGTCTGAGCATGAATAATGGTAGAATAATTAAAGTTCAGTTAGTTGCAGGGTCCCCAGTGGTGGTTGACTTGAATTACAGTGAAATGTGTTCCTGCTCACACCCACTTCTGGAAATAAAAACTGGCTCTAATGGGCCTGATTCTCCCCTTGCACACTCCTTTTAAACAGAGGGACATTGGTATAAAACCAGGATCAGTGAGAGGAAAAATGGCATCAATCTTTGATAGAGTCCCTTCATATTGCTGAGCAGGAATTTAGAACAACCCAAGATGAAACTATCCCAACTATCCCATCTCACATTTTACATCGGACACAGCAGATGTCGATACAGGACTTTAGTCCGAGGTATCTACATGTCCATACAGGGCCTGGGTCTCCTCTCACACTTATCTGTATACCAGTGTAGCTCTGTTCCCAGCAAGAGGTGACTCTTGCTTGACGCTGAGGTAAGAGAGGGGAGAAGCAGGTGTGGAGTGTGGACATGTAAGATGAGTACAAGAAGCAACCAATAACATGCTAACCACCGGTTAAGCAGTCATGGGTGGAAGCCTAACCCTCTACTGTGTGAACACTGCCTAAATAAGCATACTGCTGTCATGCCCCACACCTGCACCGCCACTGTATTTGGCCACGATAAGCAATACCGGTATCTGGGTACAAATCCTGAGCTTCATAGCTCCACAACCCACTGAGTCACTCTGTGCTTGCATTTGCAGGGTACTTTGGGGCAACTTGTCTGCCCACTCTGGGGCTGTGGGATGGAATGGTGTAGGCCTGGGAAATTCATTTCTGGAAGGACTCAAGCTGGTGGAGTTGGGTGCTGTTAAATGCTGAAGGTATGGCTCTTTCTCATCTTAATAAGAATCTGCTGCTTCTTATGGAAGCAGTGTTTCTTTCTGACGACTCTTCAGAAGCTGCTGCTAAGAGATGGTGGCGGGCTGTTTTGGCCCCGAGAAGATGGAGGCAGAGGCTTACAAGTGAAAGGGAACTATGTGGACCTATAAAAGGGAGCTGTGTGGACATGGAGGCATGGTCCAAGCAGATGCTTTTAATGGCAGATCCCTCCTATGCAGACCATTTCTTCTGGTCCAGGGCCACAAATATGCAGTGGTGGACCACACTGTGATGGAAATGTGGACTTTTGCATGAAGAAAGCCACTTTCGTGGAGCTGTGTGAGGATCTTGCCCCGGCCTTTGAGCAGTAAAACACCTCATATAAGAGAACTCAAGAACTATGTAGCTATCACCCTGGGGAAGGTGGAAACCCCAGACTGCTACAGATCTGTTGGCAATAAGTTAAGGGTAGGGAAATCCATGGTTGGCACAGTTGACATGGGGGTTTGCAAGGCAGTTGCTGCAAGAATTGTAAAAATTGAAAATGTTTCTGAAGTAATTGCAAAATTTAAAAGGGCAGGGTTCCTGAGCTATGCAGATGCAATTGAAGGATGTATATATTTGCTCTATGCCTGCTATTTCAAGCAAGTATATAAACAGGAGAGGATACTACTCCATCTCCCATTAAAAGGGAGGAGGTCCAGAAGAAGGAGAGAGGCAGACCAGGTGAAAGTCTCTGCATAAAGATGAAAAGGGAAATAATAGAGGTGGCATCATGGTAGGGGGTCTACAATAGACCACCAAATCGGGAAGAAGAGGTGGATGAGGCATTTCTAGAACAAATAACATAAATATCGAAAACACAAGACCTGCTAGTAATGGGGGACTTTAACTGCCCAGACATCTGTTGAAAAGGTAATATGGAAGACATAAAATTGCCATTAAGTTCTTGGAAGGTACTGGTGACAACTTTTTGTATCAGAAGGAGGAGGAAGTAATCATTTTAACCATCCAAGTAACCATCCAAGAAGCGGGGACAACCATTTTAGACTTGATTCTGACCAACAGGGAGGAGTTGATTGCAAATCCAAATTTGGAAGGCAATTTGGGTGAAAGTGATCATGAAATGATAGATTTTATGATTCTAAAAAAATGAAGGAGTGAGAGCAGCAGAATAAGTACAGTCTCCTTCAAAAAAAGCAGACTTTAGCAAACTCAGAGAACTAGTTGGTAAGGTCCTATGGAAAGAAAATGTAAGGGTTAAAGGAGTTCGGGAAAACTGGTAGTTTCTCAAGAAGATAATATTAAAGGCACAACTTCATATTATCCTGATGCAAAGGAAAGATAGGCAGAATAGTACAAGGCCAATATGGTTCCATCAGGAGCTCTTTAGTGACATAAAAATAAAAAAAGGAATCTCACAAAAAATGGAAACATGGACAAATTGCTAAGAAGGAGTAGAAAAATAGCACAAGAATGCAGGGACAAAATCAGAAAAGCTAAGGCACAATATAAGTAACTCCTAACAAGGGAGGTAAAGGCAATAAGAAGAGGTTCTTTAAATACATTAGGAGTAAGAGAAAGACAAAGGACAGGGTAGGTCCTCTGCATAGCAGGGAAGGAGCACTAATAACTCACGACATAAGGGAAGTGGAGGTGTTTAATGCCTATTGTGCTTCAGTCTTCGCTAGAAAGGTTAATGGTGACTGGATACTCATGATAATTAATATTAACAACACGGGGGAAATGCAAGCCAAAATATGGAAAGAATAGGTTAAGAAACATTTAGATAAGTTAGATGTATTCGAGTTGGCAGGGCCTGATGAAATTCGTCCTACGGTACTTAAGGAACTAGCTGAAGCAATCTCTGAACCATTAGTAATTATCTTTGAGAATCCATGGAGGATGGGTGAGGTCCCAAAGGGCTGGAGAAGAATAAACGTAGCATTTATCTCTACAAAGGGGAACAAAGAGAACTCAGGAAATTATAGAGCAATCAGCCTAACTTCAATACCTGGGAAGATACTGGAACAAATTAATAAATAATCAATTTTTAAACACATAGAGGATAATAGGCATGTAAGAAATACCCAGCATGGAGTTGTCAAGAACAAATCATGCCAAATCACCCTATTGTCCTTCTCTAGCAGAGTTACTAGCCTACTGGATGGGGCAAAGCAGTAGGCATGATACAGCTTGAGCTTAATAAGGCTTTTGACACAGTTGCACATGATGTTTTCATAAGTCATAGGGAAATGCGGTCTAGATTAAATTACTATATGGTGGCTGCACAACTGGCTGACAGACTATGATCTGGTCTACACTACAGACCTATGACGGTATAACTATGTGGCTCAGGGGTGTGAAAACCTCTGAGTAACATAGCTGCCACACCTCTGAGTAACATAGTTACCACACTGCTGAGTAACATAGTTATACCAAGCTAACCTCCCATTTAGACAGCGCTAGGTTGGCGGGAGAGCTTATCCGATCTACATATCTACTGCCTCTCGGGGAAGTAGATTATCTATGCCAAGGGGCAGCTCTCTCCCATTGGTTTAGAGCAGGGGTGGCCTGAGGGCCACATCTGGGTATGGAAATTGTATGGCGGACCATGAATGCTCACAAAATTGGGGGTTGGGGTGCAGGAGGGGGGTATGCTAACAGACAACCACCAAATGCACCTATTAGTGACCCTGGATCTATGATAGTGAAGCCCATAATGGATGCCTTGGTGCTCACCTTCTTGAGCTGCATGGGGAATACACTGGGACTGATTTATGGGGTTGTAGAACACATTGGGCTGTTGCCTGGAAAACATATGTAGTGCTTATCCATGCATTAAAGAAATAAAGATTCCTTCTTCTTCTCCGTCACTGAAATTCATTTATGTTAAAAATGTGGTCATGTCACCTGACTAAACAGAGTTCAAAGGTGTGCAAATGTAAGATAAATAAAAACATAAAACCATAGCAATAAAAAGGAAACTCCAAATCATTGGTTCATTTGTTCTCTTTTTCCTGCATTGGAGCAGGTATATAGTGCAGTTGATACTGCTGATGGAGTGAGGTTCCAAAGCTCAAACATTGACACTCCAGACATTGTTAGGGACAGGTTGTAGGACATAGGAATGTCAAGGTGAAACCACAGCTCATGTGAGGATCCAGACTGGAAGACATATGCAAAGATTCTGGGGATTGGCTGGGGGGGCACATTTTCACTCCAGTGATCTCGGGTTAGCAATATGTGGGATAAGCTATGTTAAGATGTGTTCTATACCTTGGGCACAGTGACTTATTCACTGGGTAGCACAGAGGGCGATGTGTGGATGTAGAGCATGTTAAGGGAAAAAACCCACAGTTTAACCCAAGCTGAGTCTGCAGTGAAGACAAGATGTAAGAAGACAGAGCCAACTAAGGTAGTGATGTAAGGCCTCCCACTCTGCAAGAGAAGGATTCCATTTCTATGAGCTTGCCCTTATTTAGTTTTCCCCTAGCTTGGAAAGAGCTACTTGTCAGATTTTTTTACTGCAAAAGCTATTTTTGCTACTGCAAAGACATTTAGAAATGTGTAGCAAAGTGCCTTGGAACCATTATGTTCAACATGGACCTGGAAAAAGGCCAACATTCTCCACTTTGCTTTGTATCTGAACATTTTCTCACAGCTCTAGTCCCAGCGTCTTACCAAGACAAGGTAAAACCCCTTTGGGCTCCTGGGACCACGCATGGAAAACTAAATAATAGTCAAAAGGGGTTTTTACACAGGGCCAAACTCAGGAAAGGAGAATAAAGAGCAAATTTTGCTGATTTTCTTTGTTCTTCTCCCTCCTTTTGGCTTCATTATGGATGCACTAATATATGTGGGACGATGCAGAACGTGTGCGCCTAGTAGTGAAAGCATCAGAGCAGAAAACATCAGTGGTGCAGGCTTGACAGCAAGGTCTGTGAGCATAACAGAGGTAGGTGATCATAGACTTGGACCAAAATCAGGGCATAGTGTAAGTACCTTTAATATATCAGAGTAGAACTTAGTATTTTTTTCTTGCAGCTCAGTAAATTGACATTACATGTGAAGCAAATCAAAACTGGCAAAAAACACTCACCAAAAATAATGTAAAAAGAGACAAAATAAAAAAAATACAAAATTGGGAAGCACAACACCACTATCTGCAACTAGTGCTTACCAGTCATCGGACACAAACCCTGACTTTGAATTGCCACATAGAAAGTTACTGTATCACATCACCTATTTCCCCTCACTGGTTCCAAAATTTGTGCTCAAAGACCTTTCTGCTTCATACCTTCTCCTGTGGCAGAGAACTCATACTTCTCTGCTTGACACAGCAGCCTCTTGCCACAGAAATTATTTTGATGACACAAATGCAATGTTCACTTCAGGAGCCTGGAGATGAAGATGGACTCGGGGGGGCTGGGGAATCTCCTCTTCAAACATTAACAAAAATAATATGAACAATTATTAAAAAGATAATTAACCGATGACCACTGGTGTTTTTAAAGACGCAATGATGGAAAGTATGTGCCGCTCTCAGCGTGTGTGTGTAACAGTAGGTTTTCCCAGAAGAAGGATTATTGTCCAGGGGTTACAGCACTAGTCTAGGACTGGGAGACCCACATTTGCTTCCCTGCTCTGCCACATACTTCTCATGTGACCTTGGGTAAGCTACTTAGATTTGCTGTACCTCAGTTCCCTGTCTGTAAAATGGGGATAATAGGTCCATGCCTCACATGCATATGAGGATAAAGATTATGAAGTGTTCTGAGATCTACTGATGAAAAGTGCTACATCAGAGATAGGTGTGTTGATTTAAAGAGGCATTACTTAAGGCGCAATGATTTCAGTAGCAGCAGGTCAGAGGGGAGTCATGCCACTAGCAAATTAGATTCGCTTATGCCCATCTCTCCAGAGTGCAATGGGGCCTTGGGTCCATCAATCACACTGTCTTAGGCACCAATCCTGCAAACACTCATTTATGTCAGTAATGGGCTCACTTGCGTATGTCAAGTTACTCATAATCATAAAAGCTTGGTAGTGAAAAAACCCAGCAAAGCTCTGAAGCATGAAGCACAATTGTCACTGGGCTTACCGGACACAGTCTGGGCACCATCTCTGCAGATTGCACTATGCTACTCCCACAGAATATGGAAACCTTTCCCTGCTTCCTGAAATGGCATGAATACTTATCTTCCTGTTGTGCAGCCTGGCGCAGTTTCTTCAATAAACGTACCTCACAAAGATTTGCTGTTGTGCAACCCCACAGGCACCATTTGACTCATCAAGTTGAATGGCTAAATAGCGGCTTTGCCTGAGTTTTGAAAACAGTTGCTTTCAGTCACGTCGCTCATGCTGTGTGAAACAGTGTTAGCTGACAAAGGCCCTGCCTCCGTTTGGTTGCTGCTTCAGGCCGCCTTGCTTTTGAAGCCACGTCTATTCCACAAGCAGGGATAAGCCTTTCTGCAGCGGCATGTGCCTTACACTGGCGTGTGATTTGCAGAGATGTCAAGTTAGCTGCCTGAAGGGTGTATGTGTTTGACATTGCCAGTTTCAGTAATCAGGGGTTGTTGGTTTTTTTTGGTTGTTTTTTTTCTTCTGAAAGGCTTCAAGTTGCCTCTGGTCGAAAAACAAAATCCTCGGGTTTGTCTGTCAATGATGGATGTCTGGTTTTTAAATGGCTCAACGATTTCAAAAGCCTCATACTCTCATTTAGTCCTCAGTTCAGATCATGGTGCGTGCGCACACACACACACACACAGAGCAGTGTGAAATCAATTGATGTAAAACCCACACATCATCTATTTGTGACTGGCCCCTTTAAGAAGGAGTGGAGGCCAGTGTGCTTGTGACTCCTCAGCTGCCTCCCAGTTGGGTTGAAGTGAAGGCACCTGGGCCATATCAAAAGGAAGACAGGAAAGGGCCACGTGACAAGGAGAGCTGCTTGAACGGAAAGTCAAGAAGTCAGGAAGGGCAGCTGAGAGCTATCTGAGAACAGAGGTGAGACAAAAAGAAAAGGAGTATTTGTGGCACCTTAGAAACTAATCAATTTATTTGAGCATGAGCTTTCATGAGCTACAGCTCACTTCATCGGATGTATACTGTGGAAACTGCAGCAGACATTATATACACACAGAGATCATGAAACAATACCTCCTCCCACCCCACTGTCCTGCTGGTATGATCTCTGTGTGTATATAATGTCTGCTGCAGTTTCCACAGTATGCATCCGATGAAGTGAGCTGTAGCTCACGAAAGCTCATGCTCAAATAAATTGGTTAGTCTCTTAGGTGCCACAAGTACTCCTTTTCTTTTTGCGAATACAGACTAACCCGGCTGTCACTCTGAGAGGTGAGACAGAAGGAGCAGCTGAGAATTGCTCGAGGGAAGAGCAGGAAACCAGTTGGAATAGAGTGACCAGTTCTGAGGAAAACGGTTAAAGGACTGGCTTGAGCTGAGGAATGCTGCCAAATTGCAGGAAGGCTCGTGCAGTGGCCCCTAAGAAGAGGTGATGAACCAGCATGGTCAGTATAAGCTGGGGCCAGAAGCAAGGGGTTGACGCTGGAGCGAAGATCTGTGAAGCAGCGGTTGGACTTGCAGGCAAAGAGGCCTGGGAAATGTGACACTGTAAGGGACCTCTATCAGAAGATCCAAGTGGAGGGCTGTGGGAGGAGTCCGGGAAGAAGGGGTTGTCCTGAGCAGGGGTAGGACTTACAGGTGAGGCGGCTTAGGGGAGCCCCTCATGGGACAACTGACATGAGGCTACAGAAAATGACTTCTGGGAGAGAAGCAAGTCTTGGAACCCTCAGGTAGATGGCCTGGAGAGTAAGACCCTGGAACAGGGCTAAAGGAACTGGCACTGAATGGTTAACGCTCCTATGGGCAGCCTGGGAATGGTGACCTCTGAATAGGGCTGAAACACTCCTGCATTGCAACCTTGTTTTTCTGTGGGGGTTTGAGAGGAGCTATCTTTATTGCGAGGGATCTGTGGGCTCTGGCACTTTAGAGTTTAAATTGCTGATGTGAGAGACAGTGTTCCTTTGGATGGGCTATATAAAAAGGAAACTGAGGCAGATCCATATGCCATGTTGTAGCCTGCTTCTGGAGGGTGCTTGAGGAGGGGCTGCCCTCTGGCAGCTTTTGTTTAGGTGTGGACACAAACATGGCCTTGTGGAAATTAAAAAAAAAAAATCTTCACCAGTGCTACCATCAGTTCAGCTGCAATGGAGAAAGTACTAGAAGCCATCCTACAGACAATGTTTAGGCAGCTTCTAGAATTGTAACCATTTTATTGCCAGCATAGAGCAGGATTAATTGACAGTAATGGTGGAAAACAATGGTTACTCAGTGTGGTACACCAGTTTTACTGATACAGTGGTTAAAACCTACTAAACATATCAGGGTCTTAAACCATTTGATTTACTAGATCTCCTTGACCCTATACTGTTGCCAAATCCTGTAGCTCTTGTTGCTCTGGTCCCCCAGGCAGCCCTTTACTCTCTGTTGTGACATAGCTCATCAGCAGTGTGTGCCATTTTGCTTCTCTGGGAAAGTGCCAAACTATCAGCCAGGTGATATTCTTTCAGCTTGTTGTGGCCTTATTCTCTGCTCTACATTAAGAATATGGGAAAGCCCACACAGGCACAGCTGGATTCCATATAACTATGTTTATTAACTAAGTACAAATAGATAAGGCCTAGCTACTGTCCACAGCTGCTCTGGCAGGGTTCTGATGACTACAACAGAAGAGCAGGGAAGCCAAACTATAGGACAGGGTCTCTTTCTTTTTACAGCTATTCCACTTTGTATAAACTAATTAAATAATCATTGGAGCAGGGCAGGAGTCTGGGTCTCCCAAGACGGAGTACTAAGCACTGGGTTATAGAGTTAATCGTACTCTCTTTCTCCAATCCAGTATATGCTGAAGAATTCATGCTTCAAAGTAGGAGTAATTTTAAAAGGCCAGCCCTGTAACTGCCTACTGGTTAGTGTGTTCCTGTTCAAACCAGTTTATTTGTTGATCCAATAACAAGTATCCCAAATAGTCTGCTTTTTACTCAGTGACCATTACCTCTGAAAATATTTATGGCCCTAACACATTAATATAATGATGCCATTAATAGTCTAGTTCATAACCCATTTTTCATCTCCTGCCCCATGACATTCCTCCCACTCCCTCCTTCCCCAGCTGTTCCATTTCTGTCCCTGTCCTTAAATCTAAATGACTCCTCACCTTCTCAAGGTGTTTTGTTTTTATTTTGTTTAGCACTTTGTATTTATTTTCCCAAAATATTTTTTGGCAATTCTTTGCATGATTACCAACTATTGGACAAGAACAAATCTCAGAATCTGGTCCCTGTGATATAGCTTGTGGCTTTGCAAATTATACTGGAGGAATATTTTCTCAACAGAAACATGATTTTAAAACCTTGCTTTTTAAAAACTGTAGATGATCCAAAAAGAAATGTAATGATGAATGAGGCTTCAGAATCTCTATGGGTGCAACATAAGGTGCTAGATGAGATCTCCCATGTGGCCTTTGAGAAAACTGTATTTTCAGTGATGGACACCATGTTTGTTTTCAGGAAATGGTTTTCTTTCACTTGAGACAATGGACCTGCTCCTGCAAGGCTTCCATGTGTGGGTCTCCAAGTCTACCCACTAAATAGGAGTGCTGCACGTGGAGAACTTCCCTCCACCTGTGTATATTTAAAATACCCACCACTATGCATAGGTGCTGGAACTAGCGGTGAAGGGGGGGCTGCCGTGGTTTTCCATTATATACAGAGTTTACAGTTTGGTTCAATGGCTCTCAGCATCCCCACTATACAAATTGCTCCAGCACCCCTGCCACAATGTTTTCTGAACAGGAACAAGCCCAAAGTGTATACAATTCCTAATGATGTGTCTCTCCAGAACACTTCCTGAGATGTGTCTGCTGTAGACTGACACCTTGTCATTGTGGTCTTTGTTTTAAATGATACACCAAGTTAAACAAATATGGGTATAGAAAGATTGGTGCATCACAGATAGTTATTCTAGTATTATATTGTGACCTTGCCAGTTAAACTGTTACTATTGTGTAATAACATTTTTAAGTTCAATGCTACAGCTGGCTTACATTATTATAAAAATCAGTTAAAATGTTCTCCCCATATAGCCATCCAACCCACAAGTTATATCTCTCCTGGACCCATGTAATAAGCTCCACTTCTTGCAGTGACATGGTGCTCAGCCAATTTCCCAACCGTGCCTGTAATAGTGCATTAACAGCCATCCTGACTGTTCCCCTAGCACAATATTGGATCTGTCACCGCAACAGATTGCAGACCTGTGACCTCATAGGTAGATATTTAGTTTTGTCGTTGGCCTGGGTCTTGTGGTGGTTTTTTTTAAATCCAAAACAAAGGCAGAGATTCAAGATAAACACTGATGTTCTATGTTCCTCAGACCTCACGTTTTAGAACTAAAGCGACACACAGAGAACTACATTTTAAACATAAAAATATGTGCTGTTTCCAGCTCCCATGCCATTTGTCTTTTTGATGTTTCATCCCCCTTTAGGAGAGCTTCAGAATAAAAAATAAATATAGTTTGCTTTTCTCTGAAAGCAAATATAGAGAAACAGCATCATTCCTGGGGCAAAATCTCTGTCAAATTAATGCCTAAGTTGGTCCATGTGGACTCCTGGGGCCAAATTGGGCACACAGAGTCCTAAATAAGGAATGTAATAATAATTCAGCTACTTCATTTTGCATGTTGAGGGGTATGAATAACTAATGTCCATAAAGCACTTTGATATCATCTTATATGATGGCCTACATCAGTTTAAAGTATGAGGATCATTATATTGCAATGCAGCTAGCAGCCACTCTCACCTTTAATAAATGATTTGTGACCAATAGAGATTGTGTCCCAGCATACAAAGCACCAGGATGAGATATCCATTTGAATCAAGATAGGCTACTGTATGCTGGCACATGTGGTTTTCATGGTATATTCTGTGATTTTTGAAGACAAAGGTGGTTGTTATTTTAATACAAATTTGGTGTGACTCTTGGCCAGTTGCCATTATGGTCCCCTGATGCCTCTGGACTAATGAATACAAGTTCTGCATTGCTATTGTAGTGCTGGGTGCATTGTATTGCCTCTCCAATGACCATAAATAGCACATGGTGGCTCTGCCATTGGGGCATCTTAGGCATTATCCCACCAGAATAAAATGTACCGGTTCTGTGTGCTATTCACAACTGTCATGTAAGATGAGAACTATTCCAGATACATAGTCTTTGCGAGGACACTTGCTCAGTGCCCCAGACTATCGTTCTGGACAGTTTGCACCAGCAGGGTGCTCTGAAGCAGGACTTCAACAACTTGACAACCGCATCAGAGGCCCTAACTCCAGGAGCAATGTGATTACATCAGACTCCCAGCTTTCTTTTGTAGAAAATAAGAGTTTAGCCCTCTTGGTTGGTTGTAAAGAAAAGCTTGAAAAGATGAACCAGTACAGTCATGGTTCCCTGAGTCTGCAGTTAGCTCAAAAGTCTCCCTCTGAGAGGGGGAACTGCCCATGCATCTCACTGTGTCAGCTGCAAAATCCCCTCACTGTTCTTGGTACAAGAGTGCACTGGGCCTGTCCCGTGTAGTCAAGCAGACACATCCCAACTGCTGCATTAAGTATTGTGCATAAGAACGGCCATACTGGGTCAGACCAAAGGTCCATCTAGCCCAGTGTCCTGTCATCCAATTGTAGCCAATGCCAGGTGCTTCACAGCTTCTGGCAAACAAACGCTAGGAACACCATCTCTGCCCGTCCTGGCTAATGGCCATTGATGGACCTATCCTCCAGGACCTCATCTAGTTCTTTTTTGAACCCTTTTATAATCTTGGCCTTTACAATATCCTCTGGCAAAGAGTTCCACAGGTTGACTGTGCATTGTATGAAGAAATACTTTCTTTTGTTTGTTTTAAACCTGCTGCCTACTAATTTCATTTGGTGACCCCTGTTCTTGTGTTATCAGAAGTAGTTAAGTAACACTTATTTACTTTCTCCACACCAGTCACGATTTTATAGACCTCTATCATATTCTCCCTTCGTTGTCTCTTTTCCCAGTCTTATTACTCGCTCCTCAAATGGAAGCTGTTCCATACCCCCAGTCATATCTTTTTTGAGATGGGGTGACCACATCTGCATGCAGTATTCAAGATGTGGGCGAACCATGGATTCATATAGAGGCAATATGATATTTTCTGTCTTATTATCTATCACTTTCCTAATGATTCCCAATATTCTGTTAACTTTTTTGACTGCCACTACACATTGAGCAGATGTTTTCAGAGAGCTATCCCCAATGACTCCAAGATCTCTTTCTAGAATGGTAACAGCTAATGTAGACACCATTATTTTATATGTATAGTTGGGATTATGTTTTCCAATGTGCATTACTTTGCATTTATCAACACTGAATTTCAGCTGCCATTTTGTTTTCCAGTCACCCAGTTTTGTGAGATCCCTTTGTAGCTCTTCACAGTTTGCTTTGGACTTAACTATCTTGAGTAGTTTTTAATCCTCTGAAAATTGTGGACCCCCCCACCCCATGACCACTTTTGCTAATCCAGGGCTCCATGGTACTGCCCCAATATCTCTGGGCCTCCCTACTACCACCATTCCAATTGGATGTGAGGGACTGGGCTGCAGGGGGTACAGACACAGGGCACCTTGTCTCTTGATGTGCCTTAGGCCTCAGACTACCTTAATCTGTCTCTGACCAAGAGGCACTCTCAAGTGTGCTATTAGTTGGGCTCTCATCATACAGTTATTGGGTGTCCACAAGTCCATTTGACTTAATGGAATGCCATTACATTCCAGTTACACGAAAACAACTTTTAAGCACTTGCCTTTTGACTGTATATGCTTGTAACCTGAGGTTAAATGCTGAGCTCAGCCTTTTCCATGCCAGGACTCCACATTAACATAAAAGCAAATTTTAGGATCCCCCTCTCATCTAGCCAATTTTGGGAAACCCCTCATCCCCAAGACAAGAATTTATTTTCCAGGTAAAGTAACTGCGGTATCCTCCCATTTATCCAAATGCTCTAGGGGACATCTGAAACTTTTGGATAACCAGGTGTTGAGATAAACAGACGTGCTAATTTGGACCAGCCGTCTCTGGCAGTAAAAAAAGCCTCTTTGCCGTTCCACTCTTTGTGGCAGTGTTTTGCCTCCTCTTTAAGCATGAGCCTGGTTGTTGGTGCACCTTTCATGTGACTTTTCTAAAGACTTCATGTACACCACTTTAGGTGGGGCCTCACCCTGGCACACGTGCTTGGGTTTCCTTTCTCCTGCCCCAGTATTGGTGTCCGTGGATGCAGCAAGGCTCTGCAACTTGTCTTATCTCCCAGATATCGCAGATGGAGGTGTGCCCGATATTGGATCCCTGTGCAACATTCATAACTTTTTCTCGGTTCCCTATAATCTGTAGTGTCTGCTTTAGATCCAGGACAGCTCTTTCTTTTAGACATTGTCCTGCCAAGTGGCGGTTGCTACCAAAATGATCTGTGGATAATCTCTCATCCCTGCTGTACAAATACAGAACTATTGATTAGTGCTAAGAGGCAAACTGAGAAGTTATTACTGACTGCTGAACTAACACAGGGCTACGTGTGTGTGTGGGGGGAGGGGGGGTTGGATTCAGAAAACTAGGGTTTTTGCACAGAGGGCATTGGGAGAACTGGAATTTTACTATATTCAAATGTGTTTTCCCGCAACAGTCAGGTAAGGTGGGGTAGGAATGGTGGTACTCCATTTAAACTCCACCCACAATCCCTGAATAGATGGGTGTTTCTCCTAAACTGATATTAACAATACTAATGGTTAGTATTTTCACAGTTAGGCTTCCAAGTAACACAGTAGTTGACTGGGTGCATTTCACACCTTTTTTAGAGTTACTGTTTCTATTGGCTTTTTTGTAGAAATACTGCATTGGCTCACATTTAGAAGCTTATGTTTACAGTCACAAGTGCTCAAAACTTTATTTTTATTTTTTTTAAGAAAGCTGTGATTTTGCAGAGACCAATGGGACCACCTGAAATGCGCTAGTGCTGCTGTGTACCAGCTCAGCATGAAACGTACCCGACGGCAAACAAGCGTTTTGACTTTTGCTTTCGAAAAGTTTATCCAGTGTGTTTTTCTTTCTTCAGTGTAAACCAGAAACACTGAAGAAATAAAATGTATTTTTTGTCTTAGTGACACTATTTAAAAGGTTTCAGAGTAGCAGCCATGTGAGTCTGTATTTGCAAAAAGAAAAGGAGGACTAGTGGCACCTTAGAGACTAACCAATTTATTTGAGCACAAGCTTTCGTGAGCTACAGTGTCCACTGAATGCATCCGATGAAGTGAGCTGTAGCTCATGAAAGCTTATGCTCAAATAAATTTGTTAGTCTCTAAGGTGCCACAAGTACCCATTTAAAAGGTGTAATTAAAAATAGCTTCAATCAGCCAGGAAAACTGGAAGTGTACTGAGACTTGTACAGGAAAGCTGCCAATAATGTTATAGTTCACACTATTTATACACTGGTGATTGTATTCCTTATGTATCAATGAGGTTTCTGAAGTCAATGAGAGTCTTTCCATTTACACCATTGAGCTTTGGCTCATGCCTTATGTTAGACCATACATTGGGCTCTTTATCTCAACGATGCCTGTAGGTCACACTTTTAAATACAGCATTAGCTTATATTAGGAACCAAAACTCAGGTTGAGTGCACACAAGGAGGTGGATCCAAAGTAAGGACCCATGTGGCACAGGTTAGAAACAGCGAAGATATAATGCCGTGCTGTAAACATTGATCCAGAAACATCAGCAAGACTTATAGAATATCAGGGTTGGAAGAGACCCCAGAAGGTCATCTAGTCCAACCCCCTGCTCAAAGCAGGACCAATTCCCAGTTAAATCATCCCAGCCAGGGCTTTGTCAAGCCTGACCTTAAAAACCTCTAAGGAAGGAGATTCTACCACCTCCCTAGGTAACGCATTCCAGTGTTTTACCACCCTCTTAGTGAAAAAGTTTTTCCTAATATCCAATCTAAACCTTCCCCACTGCAACTTGAGACCATTACTTCTCTTTCTGTCATCTGCTACCATTGAGAACAGTCTAGAGCCATCCTCTTTGGAACCCCCTTTCAGGTAGTTGAAAGCAGCTATCAAATCCCTCCTCATTCTTCTCTTCTGCAGGCTAAACAATCCCAGCTCCCTCAGCCTCTCCTCATAACTCATGTGTTCCAGTCCCCTTATCATTTTTGTTGCCCTTCTCTGGACTCTCTCCAATTTATCCACATCCTTCTTGAAGTGTGGGGCCCAAAACTGGACACAGTACTCCAGATAAGGCCTCACCAATGTCGAATAGAGGGGAATGATCACGTCCCTCGATCTGCTCGCTATGCCCCTACTTATACATCCCAAAATGCCATTGGCCTTCTTGGCAACAAGGGCACACTGCTGACTCATATCCAGCTTCTCGTCCACTGTCACCCCTAGGTCCTTTTCCGCAGAACTGCTGCCTAGCCATTCGGTCCCTAGTCTGTAGCTGTGCATTGGGTTCTTCCGTCCTAAGTGCAGTTAGGACGGAAGAACCCAATGCACAACTTACAATGTAGCAACTTCCCATGTAAAAATAGTAATCTTGGCAAATTCCCAGCACAGTTCCAGTTTCTGCTTGTGTTTGAAGTTATTCTAAATTGTACTATTTAAACACAAATGGAAGTGAGTTAAGATTACATATATATTACATATTTCTTTATTTCCAGTTTAACTTCAGGCAAGAAAAAGTGTCATCAAAAGTAAATGCTTAAAAATGGATTTGTTAATTTTTTTTCATGTTTGAGACTATGTAGAGCTCAGAATAATAAGATTGTTGGTTTTGTTTGAATTTAGTCTTCTAGCATTTAATAAAACTGAGATTATGCATTTTGTCAGACATATGTGCAAAAGCTTTCTTCACTTGGAGGTGAAGAGAGTCAAACCAGCAGCTATTTATGTCTCAGGATTCATCTCTGTGATCCCTGTTGCTTAGAAATGTACCATTCTATCCACACAATATCTTTATTCAGCTGAGAATCAGCTCTATCACTCCTGTGCAATCAGAGTGGCTATTCTGAAATTGGAATAATGAGCCTGACGGGGTTATGAATTTGAGAAACTTGACTCACAACCTGCTACTCTTTTATATGTAATTTTTGGTCCTCTTCACTTTCAGAAATGGAGGCAACCAAATGTTGTTATGCTCTTCTAAATTAAAGGCCTATTAATCATCAAGTGTTTCTACTCAATCCATATCCAACTGGATGTCTCTACTGATTTTGACATTGTTGTTCATCCCCCTCATCAACATTGTATTGAGCCTGTGCTTCCATGATAACATCCTCTCCCAGTTCTCCTCCTTCCACCCAGACCATTCCTTCAATGTGTTTTGGTGGGAAGAAATTCTGATCTACAGCTAAGTTCTTTTTCCTGCTTTTGAGCTAGTTTTCTATCTAACAAGCATTTCACCCCATACCCCTCGTGGCCCCACTGAAGTCAACAGGAGTTTTGTCATTGATTCACTGGGGCCAGGATTTCACCCTCTTTACTCCTTAGACGTTATCCTTTTGTGTGATAGAATGGTCACCATTTAAAAGTCAACATTTTCCAATCTATTATCTCTGTGTGGTAATGGTCAGTAACTATGGATATTTTAGTGGTGACCAAAGTAACCAATCAGATACCTGCAGAAATTTGAGTATACATTTTAACATCTACTGAGTACTTCATTTTCTTTGTTGTCCAAGATGGTGTCTTGCGGTATACCATTAAGATAGTTACTTAATTACTGTCAACTTAAAACAGTTCTCATTGGTAACACATTAGAAACCTAAAAAAAAGTTTGTTTTCAAATTGGATTTGGCACCTCCAATTTTACAACTTGTTTTCACATTACAATTCCCATGGAGACTGGACAGCTTGTTAATGCATAATGGTATTTGCTGCTCTTCTATTCATGCACTGTTTTGGAAGTAATTTGCACTATCTCAAATATAATCTATAGGATTAGATATTGGTATTACAGTAGTGCCTAGAGGCCACAACAAATATCAGCGCATCACTGTACAGAGTCCCTTCCCTGACAAGCTTATAATCAAATAAGTATAGAAGACAAAAATTACAAAAGGAACAGAGAGATGAAATGCCTGGCTCTAAATTACACCACAGGTCACCTGACAGAGCCAGGACCAGAACCCAGGTCTCCAGACACTGTCTAGTTCCTTAACTGCTAAACCCCACTGCCCTGGTTTGTGACGATGATGACTGTTGAAAGATTAGCAACCCTTTTCAAAAAAGTGCATGTCATTGTTTTCACTTTTGACCCAAGTCCTCAGCTGGTGTCGTCATCTCATCTCAAGTGAAGGGGTTGTCTGTTCACTGTTTGTTATAAGTTCTCAAATTCTAAACCTCAAACTAGACCCTCTAAGATTACGGTTTAAGGGTATAAACTCTCATTATATTTTGGCTACATGTCTCGAAATAACATTTAAATGGACACAAACCCCTTGCTAACATCCTGCTCCCTCATCCCCCATGAGAATGAATGGTGGAAGTTCATATGTCTATCCTTTATCTGACAAGCTGTAGTGCTCTGATTCACATAGTGAAGGCTATTTTGGAATGAATAAAAAGCTACGGGAAAAGCCCATTATACATAAAAATGAAACTTTAATTTCTGAATAACAAGGCAAAAGTTACAGAGAACTGAAATGTGCAGCATTATTTGCTCAGAAATTGTTTTTGTTAATTGTTGTGTACATAAAATCCATAAAACTGGATGTTGGCTCCTCACCAAGTAAAATCCATTCTTTTGTAAACTCAGGCAGAATCCTAATTTACAGAAGGAACAATGGGCAATGCCATTGCAGAGATTAGCAATTTTTCAGGCTTCAAAATTAGCTTAAATTCCCATAATTCCTCTAGTCCTACAAAGGAGAAAAATGCTTCATGAAACTCATATAAAACCAGCACATAACACCTACTTGTTCCATATTTGTCCAGACTCCCAAAAGACACAGACATGCTCCAAATATAATTCATATAGTAAGATGATGGTTTTAAAGTCGTCCTGTAGCCAGTCATTACAAATAGAAACACATGGTACAAGCTACAGAGAAGGGTATCTGGGGAGAGGTTATTGATTTGAGAAGGTGGATTCTGTAGAGTGTATTTAGAAATGTTTTTCAGTTCTAGTTCAGGAAAAAAGGAAATGTTAAATGCTGTCAGGTGTCAAAAATAGCTACTTGTCTCATTGCGGTTCCTTCTCTTACAGAGGTACTGCTAGTTGCAGAACATAGCCTTTTAGAGATTAGCCTTTTCCTTCTCTTGTTTGTTTTTGGGTGTTTTGTTTTGTTTTGTTTTTGCCAAGGCAAAGTGTGCAACATGTATAGACCTTCTACCACCAGCCCCTCTTAGATCGAATCCCATTGACTGACCTATCCCTGGCAGTGGATTCAGAGTTGTAGATGTTCAGCATCCATTATGGGATTATGTCCTGCAGGTAGTCCCTGGGGTCTGACAGCTGGATATCATTATATCATAGCATCAACCCTATAGAGCAGAGACAAGTCAGTTGCCATTCTTGTTATGAATCCTTTTTGGAGACGTTTATAAATTATAAAGATTATTCTTCAAATCAACCTAGGACCTTCACAGTTAAGATGAAACTCTAAGGAAATCTTAACATGTTAAGGTCTAAAGATATACCAGTAGGGGAACCCAAACAACTGTAATTTTCCAGTATAGTTACAACAGGCAGTAACCATTTTATTACGATAAAGGCCCCAGTGCAAAAAGAGAATTATGCACATGTTTTAAAATGAAATGCCATTTCAAACAAAAAAAATCAAAACATTTTGTTTAAAAAAAAGTCACCATGAAATATGTTGGTTTTTCCATTTAAAAATAATTGTTTGGACTGATGTAATTTGATAAAACTGACATGAATTTTTGAAATGTTTTTGGTGTCTCAAATCTGTATTTTTCACCAAAAAGTTCTGACTGAAAACTTTGGCCCTGCTTTCACTTTACACATTGTGAGTAGCCCTGTTGCCTTCAATGGGACTACTCACAGAGCATAAAGATTAAGCATATGCAAAATTCTTGGCAGGATCTAGGCTAAATCATTTCAGTGTTTGTGGTCCCAGATTAGATTAATAAATCTTTAAAAATCAGTTCATAGTTCTTCCTTATGATGTCATTACAGGGGTTTACAAGGAATGTGCAACATAGGTTTGATTACCTTGATCCTAGCTGGCTCCTACACTGCGGAGAATTCTTGCCTGCGCCTATAGCTGCTGCAGTGATGAATAGGGGCTCGAGTGGAGGCCAGAATGGGCCCCTCAATGTTTTTTTTGAAAATAGGATCAGGAATTAAATACACCAAAAATTTAATAACAAAAAGGCTTTGCAAACGTCTACTTTGCAATGTTCTTTAAGATAAGAATGGAGAATGGAACTTAAAAAAAAGGCTTGTAACTGTAGAAAAACTGTTAATGTCTGAATAAACTTCAGTATTGAACTGCTTCCTTGGGAGCAACTGACTAAGAAGAGCAGGGTATTTCTGATTTAACTTTACCTCAGTTGATGATAATACTTTCATAAACATTGCATCAGTTGACTCTAACAAGAAGTAGACGGTGTCGTGACATCAAGAAAGCTAGTTGCATCTTATTTCCCATTCATGTTATTACTCTTATCTTGAGAAGGGATATACTTTGTCATTTTCTAATTTATTTACATTCCTTATTCTGAGAATGTACTAATGGAATTGCCAAACTTTCTGCTGTACAGCAGATAAATTTGAAACTACATGGCAATGTGCTGAAGCAGCAGTGTAGGGGTGACCTTGTCCTCACTCCAGATTCTAATGACAAAGGTTACAAAGAAAGCAAAGAAATCTGCAAAATAAAGTATCCTTAGAGGAGACTTGTAATTAGAACAATAGATACAGGAATAAAATTTATCCATTCTCAGGACACATTTACAACTAGAAATAGGTGCTAATATCACAAGTGTCAGTAACTGGCATTCTTGTGTGCAGTCTCAGCAATGGCTGAAAAGATTATATAAACGGAACTGCCCTATCACATATAAAAAGGGTCTCTCCCCTCCAGGAATTCAGGGATGTTGACAGGACTGTGTAAAATTTGTATGATCTCTAACTGTTCTGGGGATAAAGAGAGGCCTTCAGTCTCCAAGGATGTAAGTGGCACCTGAGCACCTAATTCACGTCAATGAAGGTTGGGGGGAAAAATCTGTTTCTTTGCAGGTTCAAAAAGAAAAGCAAGGAGGCTTTTGGCGATACAGTTTCCTAGCCATGTTGTGGCTATGTGTATAAGAGTGAGGACTGTTGTCGCTTTCCTTTAGGTGATAGCCATCCTGCTGCGTAGTTCATTGCCCACAGAGAACTATTTCAAGAGTGAGTCCGAGCGTCCTGATAGTAGTGGCAAATGACCAGGTTGAGATTCAGAATTGGAAGGCATTTGAATCTGGGCCTCCTATTTAGACGTGTTTTTATTCTGTACTGGCCTTTGGCAGGCATAGTCCTCACATAACTTTCTGTTCGTAAGGGAATGGCCTATTTTTGTTGGTGTGGTCCATTCCTTGTGCTATATGTGAACTATAATAGGCAGTTTGGTGTAGGCAGCGGCACCAGTTTGTAGAATAGTAGCAAGTTATATACATTTAACACAGTAAGGTAACACAGAATCATAGAAGTGTAGGACAGGAAGGAACTTAAATAAGTCACCTAGTCCAGTCCTCTGCCCTCAAGGCAGGATTAAATAATAACTAGATCACGTCTGACAGGTGTTGGCCTAACATGTTCTTAAAAAGCCTCCAGTGATGCAGATTCCACAACCTCCTTCGGCAATTTGTTCCAGTGCTTAGCTACCCTGACAGGAGGTTTTTCCTAATGTCCAACATACCCCTCCCTTGCTGCAATTTAAGCCCATTGTTCTTGTCCTATCCTCAGAAGTTAAGGAGAACATTTTTTTACCCATCTCCTTGTAATGTACTTGAAAACTGTTAGCATGTTCCCCCCACCCCAGTTTTCTCTTCTTCAGACTAAACATTCCCAATTTTTTCAATCTTTCCTCCTAGATCGTGTTTTCTAGACATTTAATAATTTTTGTTGCTCTCCTCTGGACTCTCCCCAATTTGTCCATGTCCTTCCTGAAATATGGCACCGAGAACTGGACACAATACTCCAGCTGAAGTCTTATCAGTGCGGAGTAGAGCGGAAGAATTACTTCTCGTGTCTTGCTCACAACACTCCTGCTAATACATCCCAGAATGAGGTTCACTTTTTTTGCAACCGTATTACACCGTTGACTCATATTTAGCTTATGATCCACTATAGCTCCCCTCTTGCCCTCTGAACCCCTCGGTCCCAGCCGGGCGGCAACTGATTGTTCTTTCCTAAGTGGAATACTTTGCATTTGTACTTACTGAATTTCATCCTATTTCCTTCAGCCCATTTCTCCAGATTGTCCAGATCATTTTGAATTCTAATCCTATCCTCCAAAGCACTTGAAACCTCTCCCAGCTTGGTATCATCCGGAAACTTTACAAGTAAATGAGTATGTCATTATCTAATTTATGAAGATATTGAACAGAACTGGAGCCAGGACTGATCCCTGTGGGACCCCACTCAATATACCTTTCCAGCTTGACAGTGAAGCACTGATAACTGCTCTCTGGGAATAGTTTTCCAACTAGTTATGTGCCCACCTTATAGTAGCTCCATCTAGGCTATATTTCCCTAGTTTGTTTATGCAAAGGTCATGTGAAACGGTGTCAAAACCTTACTAAAGTCAAGATATACAACATTCTAAGGTGAACCACTCATGTTTGCTTGCAAAGCCAGTGCTCAACAGAGAACACATTCCCTGTGTAGGACAGTCCAGCACTGTCAAATACCCATCAGTTGAAACACACTTTCATCCAGTGATTAGAATATGGTAGATTAGTATATATTGCATTAATGACACAAGGTTGCTGCTGCTAATAGTTCAGAGGTCACCATTTACCAGGAGTGACTACAAAGTGTGTCCTCTTTATCATCACTCTGTGGAAGCTCCTGACAAATATGAACCTTTTTAATGGTAACCACTGTAGCTGGTTTTTGATGGGCTACATGGAAGTGTGACATCTGCTCCTTCCTTGAATCTGCTGCCACTATTGTGGCAAAGATGGAGAAGGTGAGAGGACTGTGGCAGTCATTCTCCCAGATCTAAATTTTTGGTTGTTGGAACACGTTCTGCTTTGGTTTATGTGGTCTGCCAGTTGCGGAATTGTAGTGGATAGGCCTATTACTAAACAATAGTCTCACAATAACAAAAATGATGATCCCATGTGACTGGTGTGTCAGTGTTTGGTTGTCTAAATTCAGAGGCCACAATAGCACAGATTAGTGGGTGCTCCTTCCACCTCCCACCAAACAAATTTTGCACTTGCTCAAAGTTCCATGGCCCAACCACCCTTAAGCAGTGTTCCTATTCTAAATCAGTATGGTTGCTGAAATTTGACTTGCTGTCCCTCTGTACAGATGGAGGGGCAGCTGGACCAAATTGATTGTGACTTGGTGTATGTGGAATCTGTTTCTGTGCAATGGCACACAGGGGAATCCTCTAAGAACCTGACTCCAATCGGCAATTACTTATGCACTCTGTGGGCAAGAGAGAGGGGCTGAAGGAGACTTGAGATCCCTGGGGAGAGGCAGGGCATAAGCAATGACTGGAACAGGGTCCCTGCTGGGCAGGGGAACCACAATCTTCCCCTTTCCCCAAGAAATATCTGAATGATGCCATTGAGGGGCTAGACACTGATAATAGCCCATGTCTGCCCTGACTGATCAATAATAAATAGGGCATGATGTGCCCATTCCAACTCCCATTGAGTCTATTCATTGACTTCAATGAGAGCATTATAAAACTGTAACAAGAGAAGAGTGGTGCTGGCATGCTGGTAGCCTCAACCAAGAAAGCTGCCTATTTTTAAAATGGATAATTTAAAAATAAGCCTCCCTTGACCTAAACCAGTTAATATACAGTCACTTTTGGAAATGACAACTAAATAAAAATTTAGCAAAGAAAATATCCCTGACAGATTCTATAAAAGTTTTTAATCAGCCATGGACATCAAGGAAATTGCATAGCTGAAACTAAGGTCAAATCTGGCCCTAAAATCCAGGCCGGGGGCTGTCTTAATATGTGTTAGGTGCTGTACAAACATAATAAGATCTGCAATCCTCACTGGGGCTTTTGGGCAACCCAAAATATAAGTTATACGTTTAATAGACCTTTTTTATTTCGCTGTTATGGTCAGATAGTGAAAAAGCTCCTTCAATATTGTAGTTCTAGAGCGCCACAGGTACTAGTGTGCCAAGGCAAGAGAACCTGGGCAAGAGGAAAACTAAAGTTGAACTATTTGGCTCATGATCTCTCTAGCTCATTATCTTCTCCATCCCATTGTCTATCTACTGCTTCCAGAGTAACCATAAATAAATATAAAATGCCAGCCATTCCTGCTCAATAGATTAGAAACACACAGTATCCATGCTTTCAGCAAGTTCACTTCACTGCAGAGAAAACATTTTTTAAAAAATGATGGCGCTCCAGTCCAAAGCATTCATTTGCTTCATCACCATTTGATCTAGCTCCCAAAAACATCTGCACGGCACTGGAGGTTGACCGCTATACAACAGGCTTGGAGGGAAAAGGGTGAACCCATCACAGCATATATCAAGGTTTAAACTTACATTGAACTTGACTGTTTTTTTTTAAACTGTTTGATCCCTGTTAAAATCCTGCATGGATTTCATCACTGCCTGACAAGGTTCTGACTTGACAATGTAACTGCAACATCATGGTTCAGTTAGATTCAGCATAAGAGAAATAGGAGCGCAAATGAAGTGTTTTCTGGCCAGATCCTGGTGGCTTTTGTGTGAATTTGCAAAGGGTGGGAGGGGGTCAGGAGGAACACCTTTGTGTACTGACTCCAGGGAAATCCAGAATCATGGCACTTGCACTCCCAGAATGCAAGCAACAAGGGGGTTGCCAATTCCAACACTAAGGAAGCATGCACTAAGGGTGAACTAGCTGGGTCTCCTAGGGCATTGTGTGTGATGTGGCATTTTAGTGGCTCATCTACAGAGAGGATAAGATACAGTTATACTAATGCCAGCTAACGGAGAGCAAATAGTTGAGAAGCCTCTATGCTTAGTACCCAACGTCCTGGCTTTATCCCCAGTGATGAATATATGTGCAGTTTACCTTGATAGTCAATGTGGATTTGTTTAACTGTGTTTTATCCCCCCCCCCGCAGCCCAAAGACACATTCTATATGCATGGTATGTTCAAGTTGTGCTAATCCTTCCCTCCACCCCTTCTAGGGCATTGGCTAGACTAATACAGCCATTTATGTGGTTAACCATGTCTCCCAACTACAGCTGTGAAATACTCATTAGACCCAGGGGTCGGCACCACCATGTTGCGTGATGGACACTTGACAAAATGACCGTACTTAGTGATGGACATTGGGGGTCGGTTATGTCATTCCATCTTTTGAAAAATTACCACGGACCTCAAAACTTTTACGACAAACACGTTGCTGACCCCTGATTAGACCTCAAGCCCAACTGAGTAGAACTTTGCATTCATATCAGATCATGCACTCAAATCTCCACCAATATTAGTGAAGTGTTTCTGAGCACATGGAGGAGGGGGCACAGAGTTGCAAAACTGAACCAGACCTGTCTAACCTCCATCTTCTGGCCAGAGGCGGCTACTTTTATGTCTGTTTGCTGGTATCTCACCAGGTTAGGTGGCTGCTAGAGTGGGTAAAGCTAGTGGCAAAGATTCTTTCCACTCTAGCAAGGGAAAATCAGAACATACTGTGCCCTCAGATCCTTCTCAGTAAGTGAAACAGAGGGAGTTGTGCAGAAGCTGAGGAGATGGAGAGACCACAAACTGTTGTTGCCTTCTGCTTTCTTCTTCCAGCTATGGAACACCGACATACTAGGAACAGAGTATTGATGATTTATGGCTGAATCGTTGGGATATTGCAGGGAGGACTGATGAATTTGAAGGGAGCTGTATATTTGAGGGTCCACTTTGGATTTTGGTGAAAATAATACAATTTTTTTCCTCAGGCTTTTTGCTGAGCCCTTATAGGCAGGTCTGCTGTGAAGCCCTGACCTCAAAAGGGAGTCCTCTCCCCATATTATTTTCAGGAATGTCCTACTTATCTGACATGGTTTTGGGGGAAAGGGGGTTCAGTGACTTACCCACTTTCCTTAGAGCTGGATGGCCTCATTGTCATAGGTCATCAAGTGGCCTCTGGCCCCACCCAAGCAAGCTTTGCAGAGGGCAACCTGAAGATTTTTTCTGAACTTCCATTTTTAAGGGATGTTTCTCATATGAACCTTTATTCAGTCTGGTGCAAAAATCTTACTTCCCTATTAATATTTCTTCCAAGAATCCCTATTGCTTAAACAATTATGAAACAGGAAGTAATTTGTGTGAGAAAAGCAGATGTTTATTTTGTAAACCTGTTGTGGGAAGCTAGTTTTTCCTGAATATTTGAAATAGTAATCTGTTACTAACAAGTCTTTGGCTAGATCATTGTCATATTGAGCCAGAGCCATGCAGATATTTAACTATGCCCACATAACCTCTCATGGCAACAGCTGTTTATTGCCCATTCTGTCTAACATCTGCTTCAAAGCAATAATCCTCTTGAAGTCTCTGATATATCTGCCAACTGTTTCTAATAGACCAGGAAAGTTACTACCCTATAAATGACAATACTTCAAGATTCTTCATAATTTTAAAACTGCATGGAAGAATCAGGTTGAGTCTGAACCTGATCAGCTGAATATTCAGATCAGGTGCTCTTTTCCCTGGAAGGCTATTCACTGTGAATGACAACACTGAAGAGAAAATAAAAAGAGCATTGCACACTGAGGTTAGGCATACACCCAACTGTAATAATGAGGGAGACTAAAGAAAACTGCTGTACTATAAAATGAACAGGAAATTGCAGAGATGTAAAGTTTTAACATGACAGTTTATATTAAGGTCCTTAATGGACCTTTATTCTTCTCTAACAAATGATTTGTAGCCAAAACACTACAAAGAATGAGAAATCAGAAATGCCCAGAATATAAGGTTCATATTCATCCAGGACTTCTAAAGTTGTCACTTTAGAAATGTTGTTACTCAAGAAAACTCACCATAACAAAATAATATCACTTAACCAGTAATCCAAAGGGATTACAGCTGTCTATTATGGAGATAAAGGGTCTCCTTATTTCCTCCAGCAAAATTCGAGCACCTCCATTTAACAGAAAAAATCATATTTGTATAGGCAAATACTTATTCATGCAGTTATGACTTGTTTCTCCATGCCTTCAATACCCTAGAGGAGTATAAGAGTCATTTGGCATGTGTCAATATCATATGGCAAAGTACTGGATTTTTGTGTGTGAGTGATGTTGCTCTGAAAAGACTGGTCCAAGGCAGAATGAGGGATCTGCTCCTCCTAACAGTAAAGGAAATGTCTCTTAGCACAAATGGAAGTCTGTGGTTTTAGAGGCTGAAGGACCAGGATTTTAGTCCTAGCTCTATATGACTAAGGGCAGGTCTACACTACTGCTGGGATCGACACTCTGAGATTGATCCACCAGCCGTCGATTTAGTGGGTCTAGTGAAGACCCGCCAAATCAACAGCAGATCACTCTCCAGTCGACCCCTGTACTCTACCCACAACAAGAAGAGTAAGGTAAGTTGACGGGAGAGTTTCTCCCGTTGACCCCCCCAGGGTGTAGACTCCACGGTAACTCAACCTAAAGTACGTCAACTCCAGCTACGTTATTCATGTAGCTGGAGTTGCGTAGCATAGGTCGACTTACTGCGGTACCGTAGACATAGCCTTACTCGGTAACACTGCCCCTCGAGGGCAGCAGTTAGATTTTTTTATTACAATATGACTCTCGAATTTTCTACAGTTGCAATCAGATATTTCATTTCCATTTGAAATGGGCAACATCACACACAACTGTTCTCTCAGGAGGACTCTTTCCCCCCCGGTCAGGGATTGGAGTGGTAGGGGAAGCTTGAGGGAGATGGAAGGAAACATTACATAGAGGAATTTGCTAAAACTAAATATTCACTAATGGAATGTTCTCTTTTGGTGCCCTCATCCCACGCTGCTGCTGTTGTATTTGCATTAAAATACATAAGAAAGTGAAGAAGATATATGCTGGCTTGTTTTTTGTAAGTTTGGTCTCAGCTCATTTTGCACATATTTCATTTGGCTGCATCAAAACACAACAAACTACTTCAATTACTTCAAAACACAGGTCACCACCACAAACTTGCCATTTCACATCCTTGACACATTTTTCTTTTGTGCATGTCTTTTCTCTTTCTCAGTGAAATCTCAGTTCCTCAGCTCACTGCCAAATTAGGTCTTAGTCTGTAACAAAGTTGGCTTCAAAATGACAAATGTAATGAACAAGGCATATCAACATAGAGAGAGAACTGCTTGCAGTCCCTGAAAGGTTCCCACTCAGATCCTGTAAGTTCTGCTGGATCCGTACCCCAGCCTAATTCAGAGGATATGCCACAGTCCTCCAACCTCCACCACAGACTGCTGCTTGCCCATTACCACTGAGATACTGTTTACAGGAGGGCCTGAGCTGCTGAGTTCAGATGTGGCACCCAAGTTCCCCAGAGTTTTAGGGTTGTTTGGATCTGGGGTTTTGCTTCTGTCACCAACACCATTCATCAAGACACCTTGTCGAGTACGGTGTTAGTTCTAGCTGTCAACCTGGGAGAACCAGAAATAGTATTCACTGCCACAGCATTCACCCTTACTTCCCTTTCCCTAACCTCCTTAGGAAAAAATACTAACACTAATGAAGTTGAAAGAACTTAGGTTAGGGTATTCCATCTGTAACCTGGTGCCTTGCATATTAACCAATGTTCTGATATTGGACCATCCTTGGGTTCAAATTCTGTTCACTAATACACATGCACAGTTCTCAGTGACTTCAATGTAAGTTGCACATATATATCTGAGTATGTGGCCATTAACATAAACATACTTGTTATCAGTGATCCTTTCTTTACTATGGATGTTTTAACTTAGCTATAACCCTTAATAGAAAGTTCAGGTTCAGAGAAGTACCACTGATCATGCAATTTGTACTAATTATTCTGTACAATACAGAGAAATAGGAGAGCAAATAAAGCACAGTTCTGGGTAAAAGAATAAATTATGTTAATTCCCTGACTCTAGTGAAACAATAGCTTAACCATCCAGCCCAGCAAGAGCCCAGGGCTGGAAAGCCTGCATGAGCTGTGGAGATTCCAATCCCATTGTGTGCACTGCGGGTTCAGTGAAAAGGCTGAAAGCAAAATACAGATCACCTCTGTCAAATTTGTCTCAGAGCCCATTTTGTCATATTGGCAACCTTCTTCCTGACTATCAACTTTCCATTTTAACACATTAGTAAAAGGTATTGATATTCTGAGTTGTGAAAGAAAAAGTGAAGTGATTGATATGAAGCAACTTCCATGTTGTGGTAGTGAAGAAAAAATAATATGCTATTAGAGAGTGGGAAATTACCAGCAGTAGGAGACCATGTTTGTTACTGCAAAGGCATAGGTACAATTCCCTTATGTCTTTACTTTCCCCCACAAACATTGTTAAAAGGTTCTCTCATTGCCACAGTAGGCTAACTCAGAAAAATACCCAAATCGCAACCAGTGTGATTTTTAAATTCTTATTTATGTATGAACCAGAGTAAAATGAGACCCCCCCCACACCTCAAGCAATAAAATTCACATTCACAGTCAGGATTAAGTTTTCATGAGGGAAGCTTTTCCTTTGTTGACACAATTTACACCTGCAGTTGATTTACAAGTATAAATCTACATGCTAACAACTTGAAATACTCATCTGCCAATACAAAGCAGGTAGTTAGAGGTGTAAGTGCACTGATCTTCATTTAAGTCATTTTTTCAGTTACAAAAATGGTGCCAAATCCCAGCTCTTTAGAAAATGTAACCACATGTGTGCTTCCTGATGAACTGAGGGCTAGTCCACACGTGAAGCGCTACATTGGCGCAGCTGCACCGATGGAGCTGTGCTGCTGTAGCGCGTCTGGTGAAGACGCTCTATGCCAATGGGAGCGAGCTCTCCTGTCAGCATAGTAAATCCACCTCTGTGACAAGAGGTAGCCATGTCAGTGGGAGAAGCTCTCTTGCTGGCATAGCCCTGTCCACACCGGTGCTTAGGTTAGTGTAACTTACGCCACGCGGCGGGTGTCTGATTCACACCCCGAGCCACGTAAGTTATACTGAAGAAAGTGGTAATGTAGACCTGGCCTAACAGTCATTGTTTTTCATCGAAGGTGGTAGGCTATATCTTCAGCTGACATAAGTGACATCACTCCATTGACTTGAGTGGAGTTATGCTGATTTACACTTGCTGAGAATCTGTTCCAGAGACTTGTAATCCCAAGACTCACATTTAAAAGCTTTAAATGGTCATAAGCTAACCTGCTCTTATTAATGTATATCCATCCAGGTGCCATATGTACCTTTAAGCCCTTTTTTATTGCTACTGCACTGCTCTGCTTCAATCTGCCCTTGCTACAGTTGGAGCACTAGATGAAGAAAAATTATAGTTATTACCTGCACTGCCAATTCTACAACTACAAATCCTTGTTTGTAAAATCTTTAGCCTCTACAGCATCACATACAAAGAGAGGCTGAAGAGTGGATATACCTGCTACCCATGCACACTGAATAACCTACTGAATGTTAAGGTTTTCTCAGCTTCCAAATTTCCTTAAAAAATGCAGTCAGAGTTTGGTGACCGAAACGACTACCTGTAAATGACTGGCTGGAGATGAGGCTTGCTGATCAGCATTCTGTACCACGGCCACAAGTTGAAGGGGGCGGGGGAGCAGAAACACAAAGAGCAGAGGGTATAAAAGGAGATCAGTGAGGTGGAAAATAAGGACAGTGTCAAGTTGTTTAGGCACAAAATTTCACATACCTTAAAAGTTGTACGTTATAATAGTAGCACGTCATCCAGATTCTATTCATGTTTCCCTTCAAATTGATGTCTGCAGCAAGGAATAATTTAGGGGATGGGCAGGAGACAGTGGCACTTAATGTAGGTCCTACATATAAGTAAGTCTGCATTGCTGTTACTGATTCAAGAGAGGAAAGATTCATCTATCCTTCCCAGTCAGAGCTTGAGATGAATGGATACAGCGTGGAAAGAGTAGATACTGCTGTTTACGGCTTGGCTTTTGCCTCTTTTGATAACAGCAAAATCTATGGGGGTGTTAGTAATTTTTCCTTCTCCTCCTATGGTATTCCAACTGTAACTATCAGTCCACAGCAAAAGAAAGATATTATGTTAAAGAAAATGGGCCAATTTATGCATTTAAATATTTGCACTTTGTAATGACTTGTGGGCAAAAATATTGGAAGTCAAAAAGGTAACTGGCTGTTTGTAGGAGTGAAATCCCCCACTCCCTCACAAATCCAAACATCTAATGAAAACCTGTTGGCATAAATCCAGTAGTTAGACCTCTAACAACTGGAATTTTTACTATTTTTATTACTACTACTTAGGATTTATGTAGTGTTTTTCCCTGAACAGATCGCAAGGCATTTAAAGGTGGGGAAGCATTTTTATCTCCTTGTTTACAGGTGAACAGACGGAGGCAGAGGTAAAAGATTTGCTTAAGTTTGCATGGCTAGTCATGGTAAGGCTACAAACAGAGCCCTGATTTTCTTAGACCCACTCAGATGCTATGTCGAGTAACAAACTGCCTAATGCTGAACTGGGCAAAGAATGGGAGAAATTATTGATAGGTTGGTGCTTTCAGAATGATGGTGAATGTGAGCCCTGGTAACCATATTTGAGACCAAATGATGCAATCTATTTCACTAATATGCTGACCGCTACACATGAATTACACAATTCTATTCCCAATTCTAAAAACACAGATATGTACACCAAATATTTATACTTTTATTTATTTCTTAAAGGGATTGCCAAAAAAGAGGCTATTTGCTTTTTCTTTAAAGTAAGCAAACTATGATAGTCAGTGTGGATGGTGGCAGAACCAGAAAATGTCATACAACACATCAAAAACCCATACCAGTCTTCCATATCTTCAGCCTTGATCTCCCCCAAATGTTGCTATGCCACCAATGCCTTCAATTCATATATAATGACTTCAATTTATAAAGCCCTTTGGGTTCCCACTTCCATCTGCAGCCTGCAAAAACTTAAGCTTGTGCCTAACGTTACGCATGTGAGTTCAGTGGGACTAATTATGTGCTTAAAGTTAAGCATGCGTATAAGCCTTTTAAAGGATTTGGATTTAAGCTGCTAGGCAAACTATACATGGAGGAGTTCTTAACAACCAAAATGTTGCTGTCTCCAACGTGAAACATGCCTTTCTTGAACAGCAGTCAGCACCAGTTTAAGAGATTAGGATAGAAATGGAAAAAAAAACCCCGCTTATCAAGAAATATTCAGAAGGAATTTATAGAGGCCAAGTACAACTTTTGGTACCTATGATGAAATCTAGTTAGGTCAAACACCACCATCTCTACTCAGACAAACTTCCCGGAAACTTCTATGGACCACAACCCATCAGCTCCTGGCAGCTCCAGCTGCACAATGTTCCCAGAGTGACATATACTGAACTACTGGACCACTTCCTGCAGTGCTGAAGTAGACTTTAGAAGTGTGCCACCCAAATACAGCTCCAGCCCAATTTTGTTAACATGTAAGAGCTGATGGACTCAGAGCTCCAGGAGATGTGGCTGGAAGGACACACCTGAAAAGTAATCCATGTCTTTTAAGAAAACACCAATAGTGTCTAATGAAACAATTATCTTTAGAAGTGTCTGAGTGAGTTAGATCCTGAGTAAAGAACCAGTGCAGGTGAAGTGAACACACAGGCCTTGGTATAGGTCAGGGATGGGCAAACTTTTTGGCCCGAGGGCCACATCGGGGTGCAAAACTGTATGGAGGGCTGGGTAGGGAAGGCTGTGCACATGTCCCCAAACAGCCTGGCCCCCGCCCCCATCCGACCCCTCCCACTTCCTGCCCCCTGACTGCCCCCCTCAGAACTCCCCACCCATCTAACCCCCACCCCCTGCTCCTTGTCCCCTGACTGCCCCCTCCCAGGACCCCAGCCCCTAACCACCCCCCTGGGACCCACCCCCATCTAACCCCCTCCCATTCCCCATCCCCCCAGAACCTCTTCCCCATCCAACCACCCCCTGCTCCCTGTCCCCTGACTGCCCCCAGGGACTCCCTGCCCCTTATCCAATCCCCTGGCCCTGGCCCCCTTACCATGCCACTCAGAGCAGCATGTCTGGCAACCACGCCGCCCAGCCAGAGCCAGACACGCTGCTCCTCTGCCCTGCAGGAGCACGCAGCCCTGCCGCCCAGAGCACTGCCCATGTGGCAGCATGGCTGTGGGGCAGAGGGAACATCGGGGGAGAGGGCCAAGGGCTAACCTCTCCGGCCAGGAGCTCAGGGGCCGGGCAGGACAGTCCCACGAGCCGGATGTGGCTCTCGGGCTGTAGTTTGCTCACCTCAGGTATAGGCTGTCAGTGCAGCCTCTCTCAGAATCACGAGGTAGAAAAATCTCACCTTTTCAAAATACTAAGTTCCCATGAAGTCAGTAACAACAGGGCAAGTTCTGCAGCAGTGGACAGGAGGTTCCCCATGACGTAGCTGCGGAGGGCAATTCCATTTCTACATGTTTCCCTTGAGCAGAGGCCACCATTCAGTTTCCTGAAGAGCAGCAGAGAAGCATTCCTGTGGTGATCTGATCATGCCATTACCTCAGACCACCTTCTTGTTTAGTGTACATAGCTCTCAACATATGTGTAATACCATGTGTAAGAGTTTTTTAAAATGATTCCTTCACACAAATTATTAGCAATAAACTGGAATTTATAGTCACAGGCAGGGTCCTACACTGTGGACTTCAATGCAGCATTGCAAAGCCTAATGTTTAGTCCCCCTTTCCCCTAATGGAATCTACAGCCCCACGTTAGGCACATAAACTCCACTATACAATGCCTGGGGACAGTTAGGCACCTAAGAATGGGGTCCACAGAAGCCAGCAAGCTGAGCAGGGAGCTGCCTAAACTAGCCACTAGGAAATTCTGAGTAGAGGGGTGGGTACTGAGTCCCACTCCTCAAGGGACTTAGGTACCTCAACCTGTGTCAGAAGGAGACACCTGTCTCCACTTGGGATTCACAGCTATGAACCCTCTCCTAGAGTTAGGTGCCTAAGCCCTTTCCTGCAAAAAACAGAGGAGGATTACCCCCCCACACTTATACCCTTAGCCCAATGATTAGTGCACTCAGCCCAATGAGTGGGAGATCTAAGCTCAAATTCCCCCTCTACCTGATGTGACCAAGGATTTGAACTTGATTCTTCCATCTTGTAGAAAAGTGCCTTAACTACTGGACTATGGGATATTCAAGCTCTGCTGTTGAAGCTCTTTTACTTTGTATGAATAATTACATAGTCAGAGGACCAGAGAAACAGTGAAAATGACTCTATGTTTAGGGTCTCCTTCATCCGAGGTGAGTTGCCAAGTTCCAGTCATAGACTCAGTCCTTCCTTCACATTAGGCAGAAGGAGAATTTGAACACAGGAGCCCCCCACATCCTGGGTATATGTTCTAACCCCTGGGCTAAAATTACAAATGCATTGCTACCCAGCTTTTGTGGAAGGTCCAGTCTGGCAGGCAGCCTCTGGAAAGGCCTACTGAGTCAGGCTCCACAGGTGAGATTGATGGGGCAAAGCCTAGTTTGGGAATCCTGCCAGGGCTTAGTCTTGAGTCAGTGCGTATGCGCAGACATCTAAGAGACTACAGGATTAAGGGGGATATTGAGGATATCCATTTTGAATGTAGGTGTCTAAATCTCTGTGGCTCTAGGTCTGTGTGCCTGATTCTACACTTGTGTCATTCATTTCATACTGGTGTAACTCCACTGACTTCAATAGCATGTGTCTAGATTTACACCAAAGGGAGAGGACAATCAGGCCCTGGTTCCAGAAGTTCCACATACAGATGGGCAAAGATACAATATTCACCCCTGGATTTCACACACACACCCCTCCCACCTGTCTCAAGATGTTGGATCCTGGCTATTGGTTTGGCCATTATAAAGAGCATGGTCAGCTGTGAAATTTGGGTTTAGGATTGGGGGTTTTTGTTCCACCCCCATCTCTAATTCTATGTTATTTGTATGTCAGCCATGGCTCAGTTTCGTGTTACATGCGGGGGTGGGGAGTTGGTGGGTGAGTGAAGAGGGGAAGAAATGCGCTTCTGTTGCAGTGGAAAGAAAATGAAAAGCTAATGCTCAAAGTGAGGACAAATGACAATAAATCATTAGAAGCTTATATAATAGAATATAGATTTCATTGGTACTCAGCAATGCATATTAATATATCAGTGAATCACTGCAGCAAGCATGCTGTAAGCAGTACCATTTTAACAGAAGGCACTTGGAATAAATCTTGATGGTATATGAAAAAATGTTTCCAGTTTGCTTTGCTAATCGACAGCTTTTGCTTGATTGCTGTTTCCTACTTATTTGTTGAAATAACTACATGCCCAACTATACAAGCATCACTCACATTAAAAATACATAGCTTTCAAAGCAGTGCTTTCAAAGCAGTTTGTGATGTTATATGAATGACACATCGGGTCTACTTCACAATAGAGTCATTGTGGGTTTTCTTTTCTTTCATAAGGCGAATGACTAAATAGCACTGTGCATGTAACAGATCACAGTCTGGGGACTCAGCAGGTTGTATACATCTCAACATGTCTGCAGCTGATCAGGACAGTATGTCCAGGGAGGACAAACACAGGAATAGCAGCAGAATGCAACTTTATAAAACCTGACACAGGGAGGTGCTACCACCTTGGCACCCATACTCTTATGTTTCAGGCATTTTAAGTAGTTCCAGGGCAGGAGTTAAAGAGCTCCCATCCTATAACCCATAACTCACGCTAGACACTCCTCAGCCTACCTCTAAGACTCAGCTCACTGTTTTGAATCCTTTCACTGCCCCTCCTGCTCCCTGAGAAGGACAGAGAGTACTAAAGTGGCGGCCCCTCGGCCAACAAGGTCTCCCTTATCCTATAAGCCCAAGGCCCACCAGCAAAATTCCAGGTCTTTTAATTTTGGAAACCATTCTTTTTATCCTTTTAATTGCACTGGAAACCCCGGGTGCAAGTTACAATAAAATAACATCCCTACCAATTACTACCACCAGTTACTAGATCCAATTCCTATTGAACTGCAAGGAAGGCAAAAAAATCTACCAAGGCTTTGCCAATTTAGCCCCTAGAGGATGAAACAATTCCTTCCTGACTCCAACACAGATGATCGGTTAGACCTGCAGAATCTGCAAAACACCAAAACTACCAGTAGTGCGGGGGGAGGAAGGGAGATACACTACTGAAACAAAGAAAAAAGAGGCACCACATGGCCCAAGCTAGGGTTTTAATTCATGAAAGCAGGGACTGAAGGACTGGCAAGTGAGTGGCTAGAGACTCTGGAAGGGGAGGAGCTACTTGAGTCCTCCGGCATATGTTCTTCTCTCTTTTTCTAGTGGGGCTGTTCAATCACTGGGCCTATCAAGTTTTCCACCCATTGAGGTGCGTGGGTGGTAATGGCTTGACCACTGAAGTCACTTCAGCTAATTAAGGGCCAAATTGTGGCTTGGCTAATACAATGGTATACGGGTGTAAGAAGACACCTTTCACCTTTTTTAAACCCTCGTGCTAGCTGCCAACCTGGACTTAGCTGAGGAGGTGATGCAGGCTGAGTCCCCTCATTGCCACTCTGATTGCATGAAGAAAGTGTGGCAGTCTTCAACTACTTCACAGTTTGGCCACCTGGCCATGAAGAAATGCCATTTTTCATAGCTATCCTTTGCATTTGCATTGCAATAGGGAGCAGGCTATTATTCAGTGCCATTGCTGAAATGAGCCATTGCTTCTGGCTAGCTGCAACAAAGAATTAACGCAACAAGAACTATTGTACCCTGGCACCATGTTAAGAGCTGGCGTAACAAGTTGCTGAGGGGAAATCATTTTCTGTAAATAAAATAAATTGTATTGGACCTATAAAACTGAGGAACAATGTGGCATATTCTTGAGGGCCACGTGCTGGCACCTTATTAAATAATTGCATAGTTATAGACATCTCTTTCACAGATGTAACAGCTGGGCAGGACAGTGTGGAGACTGGGTGTAGCCCCCAACATGCCAGTTGGTATAGCTGTGCCAGTATGCAGAGGAATAGACACGGTGCCAGACAGAGAGCTATTTCAGTTCCTTCCAGGGAGCAGAGAGTTGTGAGCTGCTCCTGGGGCAGTTCAACAATGAGCACTCCTTTCTCTGGGTGTGTGGCAAAAGCCATGAATGAATGCATTTTGTCACCTCACCGTGCATGCAGCTTCACTACGTGCAACCAGGTGACTAAATTATTCATGAAACTGAAAAGTGGAAAGGAATGCATGCAGCATGCGCTTCACTAAATGCAGAAATGTCACAGTCGTGCTCTTTCAGAGCAGGTGTGGAAGCCTCTCATGGCAATCAGGGTGCATGCATGCTTTCAAATGGCTACGGTACATAGAATCATAGAATATCAGGGTTGGAAGGGACCTCAGGAGGTCATCTAGTCCAACCCCCTGCTCAAAGCAGGACCAATCCCCCAATTTTTGCCCCAGATCCCTAAACAGCCCCCTCAAGGATTGAACTCACAACCCTGGGTTTAGCAGGCCAGTGCTCAAACCACTGAGAACATGTTGCATGCATGAAGCCCACGCACCATCTCATTTTTTATGAGCTGTTAAAAAGCAGTGGAAATGAAAGGCCTTTGTCCTGATTTGCAAAGAGCTGCTCCTCGACTTGGTGCAGTGTTAAATTGCTGAACTACACAGCAGCTGTTTTCTGTCGAGAGAAATTTGTACAAGTTCAGGAATGTGTTTTTAAAGTCCTTAAAAACTTATGAATTGGATTTTCATGATGTAAATGTACTTTGTAAATGAAGACTAAATTACTAATGAGACGCCCCTTCAGTTCAAACCTTGAGGATGAGTGGACACAATCACAGGAAATGCCAACTGATCATCCGATCATCAAAATTTTATAGTCAAAGCGAGCATTTTTGCTTAAGAACTGAGCAAAAATGATATGAAGTCTGAATTGCTCCCTAATTTCTCTTTATTTAACCCGTCTTACAACTTTTTATAAAGAGACAGTTTAACCAACTCTCACGTACTGTCTAGTACCATTCAATTGTTAATAAGAAGCCCAGTAGTAGCTCATTTCAGACAAAAGTATTTGTAAGTTAGCGCTGGGCACATTGGTAATAGGTGTCTCCAATGTTGCCCTCTTTGCACTATGAAGATATATCTAGTAGAGTTGGCTCTTACCAAAACCATGGCTCCAAACATCCCCTGAACTTTCACTAATAGGAAAAAAAGCCTAAAATAGTAAATGATAGATTAATGAAATGCAATGAATTAAATGTGCATCAAACAGGATTACAACTGTAAAATATACAACATCTCATTTTTAGCTCATTTTTTCTGGCTATTCAGGCCACAGAAGTCAGAAGGCATTGCCTACAAGGCTTACTTAGGAAATTTAAGACGAAAATGTATTTGTATTGGAGAAGTTGATTGACCCATTTTTAGATATTCCTTGTATTTATTAGCTTACCATTTAAGTTAAACCTTCCCCAAATGGTTGTAATTAAAAACAAAAGATCAAGTACTGCATGTATATAAATTAATGGGCCCAATTCTGTATTCCTCTGGCATTCAGAATGCTCATTGAAATCCACTGATGTTTTGTGTGGAAAAAACATAGGATCTGGCCCTGGGATCAATCCTGAACCCCATCTTGGCCTCTTTATGATGCTCTTAAAACAGCCAACTAGGGATTTATCAACTGCAGTTGGAATCCCCAAGTGGTATAAAGCTGGTATAGCCAGCCTATGCCACCCTTTCTCTTCCCCCAGCATAAGGGACACATCAGGGTAAGCCACAGTAGCATGCTGTGTTCTGTAAATTCCAGGTTGGTGGACAGCCCCTTGCATTGGGGGAGTAGTTCAGAGCACACTGGAAGAGCAGCATGGGGAAGTTTGTGTTGTTACTTCCTGTGTTGTAGCTGTTTGTGGGATAAGCAGACTACAAAAGTGTTTCAGCTCTTGTCAGCACAATATGACCGTATGTAGTGTGTCACTCACTACTGCTTTTAGGCAGCACCCGCATTCCTGTAGATGTGTCAAACATGTTCTAACCTTCTCTTGGCTGTTTAAAGCAAAAAATAGCACTTCAAAAAAATTATTCACCCTTTCCCTCCTGTTTCTTCATCTTTCACGGTTGCTGTTCCATTCTTGAGGTCCCCACCCCTTTAAAAAGATCAAGATCATAATGATGAAATGGTACAGTTGTGAAAATAAATTCAGATTTCAGTTCAGCTTTCCCCAAACATACAGAATTTAAAAAAAATTCCCAGTAGTTTAGTGGCATTTTCCAGCATATTGTAAAAAGCATACCTGAGCAAATGGAAGTAAGACTGCATGATGCTTGCTACATTTGCACATTATACTTCTCTGCGCTTACCATTTAATCCATACTATTCTAATATACACTCCCCCAGTGGAGTAGTATGCCACTAACTATCCCCCGACACTCCAGTTATTTGAGACTAAGAAGGGGAGACCTTTAATGAACTGTTTACATTCCTTTAAACAAAAAATCCTGCACTAAATGTGTTAGGCTAACATGCCTTGTTATAAGACATCATGCTTGGTTATATAAAGCAACATCACTGATGTGAACATCAACTGAAAATGCGAAAAACATTTTTAGACAATATTTTTTAGCAATTGCACTCAATTTGAATTTATTCATAAAGTGTAGATGAGAAATTCCAGCTCGCTCCCTCAGTTCAGGAGTTATGTTCACGCAGAGGCACCCAAAGTGCTGCTGAATTTGTTCTCCTGTTTTTGAAAGAAAGGCAATATAAACAGAAGATCAAACGCTTGTTGCCTGCATCTTAAATATGTCAGCACCTTCTGTCTAGGGGGAATGTTGTGCCAGACAGAATGCTGCATAAATAGTGTAGCAGACAAATTACATTACCTCTTGTGGTGTACACACTGACACACCAGTACCTTGAAATAACTAAATTACATCTTTTGTCCAAATCTCAGCCATTACATTTCAAGTCAGGTAAAAGAGAGTGTATTATTCTGTTTTATTCTGCTCAAAAGTAATGAATAAAAGCTGCCTTATGTAGTAGTAAAACATGCACTTTCTATTAATTAATTTCACATTAATGTTTACACTAACATATTCCCAAGCACAGAAAGGTTATAAATAGGCTGATAGGACTGCCAATGCGATTACCTTTCAAAACACCACTGCATTTTTATGAGCATTCTGAGGTAACTGCATGAGTATGTCAGTGCATAGAAAACTGGAAACATTGGCATATTCTTTCTGGTATGTTCAGTTGAATAATGGAGTTTACATCTGAACAATATTCTAATTTAAACATAGGACAAAGCAGCTAAATAGTTTCCTTCCCAAATTATGGTGATTAATGTTAGACAATAGCTATGCATGGGCTCCATTCTATACACACTGCATTGTCAGAGAGAGCTGGAAAAGGGAATGTGTGATTTATCTGCAGAGTAATGTGGTTCTTACAGGTTTAGAAAAGCTAAATCAGATTTACTCCTATTTGAACAGAAAATAAAACAAACAAACAAAATCCAATAACCTACCATTGCCTATTCCCATGCCTTAAATTAACAGAGTATTTGAGACTGAAATAATAACTTTTTAGGCTGGAATTAATCTCAATATTTCAAAAGATTTAAATGGTTGCTGTTCACACAATAAACATTCCAAAAATTAGATTTTTGCCACCGCTAGCCACATTTTCAGTGTTGGAATGAAGAGCTTTTTTTTAAAAAAAGAAGGAAAAAACCAACAGATTTTCCTTCAACTTTTGCCCCCTAATTTTTTGCTCTGCAACTGTATCTATTAGAAAAAAAAAATACTGTGAGAGAAATATATTATTTTGTGTTAGCACAACATATTAATCTAGCCTTTATTTTGGTGTTATGTTTCTGTTTTAAATGCAATTTAGCAGGCAAAGACTAGGGTTTATACACTGTTTGGTGAATTCATGGATTAAATTCATCTTAATTGTATAGTCCTTAATCTTACTGAATAGACAATGAAACTCCTAGTTGTATGACTAAGGGCAACATTTGACAACTTTTTCAATTGTGTACACTAAATTAAAATTTCATTGAAACACTGATTGCGGGTTAATTAAAATGCAAGATGCAAGTAAATTAGTTATGTAAATAAGATATTCTATAAGTCATACAGCAATTACCAATTACATTTATAACCTTATTGTTTTTCAATAAATTGCAATAAATATCACATTTGCAATATGCAATTAAATAAGGAATTAAGTGCAAACAGATATTTCAAAGGTTTGTGGATATATCTATTTTAGGTACTTATATGGCTGGCTCCCCAGTCATTGTATTTTCTGGGTGCCTCACGATCTTGAATGTATTTATCTTCACAACACCCTTGTGAGGTAGGGAAGTACTATTTAGCCCCATTTTACAGATGTGGCACTGAGGCACAGAGGATATGTCTACAAGCCTCCCAGCCTGGGTAGACAGATTTGTGCTAGTGGGACTCTGAGCATGCTAAAAATAGCTATGTGCAAGTTATGCTGGAACCTGAGTCATCCTATCTCAAGCCCCATTAATAAAAGTCTATCTACCTGGCTGGGAGGCTCCCTCCCAGCTACAGTATAGACATACCTGGACAGGCTACATGACATGCTCAAGGTCACACTGGAAGTCTGTGAAGGAGCAGGGAAATGAACCCCTCTTTCCCAAGTCTTAGACTAGTGCCCCAACTACTGGACCATTCTTCCTCTTTGTTGACATTAAATCATTACATTTCATTCCCTTTAAGCTAACTCTTTGGAGAGCGCAGCTCTAGAGACGGTACATGTTATCTTAAGAATCCCTTCTGATTGCAGTCTGGAAAATGCCAGCAATCAAGAAGGTCACATATTTTACTTTAGGAAACCTAATTGCCCAGCTGGAGGCAACATGGAATCTCCTTAGTACTGGTTTTATTCCTCATTCCGAGAGATCAGACTTCCAGCTCTGGGTATTTATTACACAAACATTCATTACCACATGGTTTGTGTTGTTACAGGTTTTGTTATAATGAGGTGGGGCCACTCTGGACCCTAAGATAGGTTGGAACCCAGAGGATGAAACCAACTGCTATACTCTGTCACCAGTTCCTGCAATAACATAGAGTATTTTTAAGGTTCGGGCAAAGAGACATTCATATGAAAATTACACCTGTCCCTCTCCTGCCATTGGTAGACACTTGCTTGGAAACATGACTAGATCTTACCCGTGAAGCAACATATTAGCTCCATTAACAAGGCCTCCTTTCTAATTATAGCCAGAAAGGATTGGAGCACCACAGCCATGTTTGACGTGCATTCTGAAAACTGGTGCTCATGATCGTAGGGTTAGGCCAAACTGCCTGCATCTGTGGGGGGCAAGTCAGTAGCTCATGGGGACTAATGCCATGTCTGTTCTGCTTGAGTTTTGGTTGGTTTCACACTCTGAGGTACTAGAGGTGTAGGGGGAACTTTGTGTCAATATTTGTTATTTGGACTAGAGCAGAGCAAATAATTGATTTTTGGAGTCAGGAATCAAACTAACAAAAATTTGGTTTGATTCAAACTGAAATTGAAGGTTCCCTCTCCCCCCCCTTCCCCTCTTGTCAAAAACAAAGAAACAAAAACAAACTGAAAAAGTTTCATTTTGGGTCGAACAGAATTTTTTTTGTGTTTGGTGCCCTATTTTATTTTAAAAAGTAGCTAAATTACAAAACTAAACTCTGTTTGAAAATCAAGTCAAAACATAATTTTGAAATGAAATGTCAAAATGAACCATTTGTATTTAAAAGAATCCATTTTTTTTCCAGCTGAAACTAATAGTGAATTTGACCTGAATTCGCAAATCGTTTGGGTGCCTCCCACAATGAATGTTTTGGCAAATTTAGTATTCACAATCGTAATAAATAATAATAATAATTAACTCAGCTCCACTTTGGACTCCTTTCCATTTGCCTTCATGAACCAAGATGGGGAGGCAGTGATTTCATTGTTGGAGAACGTCAATATTTCTTCTAAAAAGAAAAGGAGTACTTGTGGCACCTTAGAGACTAACCAATTTATTTGAGCATGAGCTTTCGTGAGCTACAGCTCACTTCATCGGATGCATACCGTGAAAACTGCAGCAGACTTTATATATACACAGAGAATATGAAACAATATCTCCTCCCACCCCACTGTCCTGCTGGTAATAGCTTATCTAAAGTGATCATCAGGTGGGCCATTTCCAGCACAAATCCAGGTTTTCTCACCCTCCACCCCCCCACACACATTCACTCTCCTGCTGGTGATAGCCCATCCAAAGTGACAACTTCTTCAACTTTCTTCAATGTTTTTATTATAAATCCAAAAATATAGTGCCAGCCAAATGCAAAGACAGGGGACTTGAAGTGAAGTATAATGTGAGTTTATCACAAACATGGATAAAGTCAGTCAGACTTTATCAAATGACTGTCTACTCACTTCACTAATCATATTCATTGGACAGAGATGTTGGAAAGTTTAAAAAGGAGTTGAAAGGTAATTTACTAGAGAAAAAACTTTATACTCAGAATTAGTGATTAAACTTGAATATTATTTAGTTCTATAATAATGGTATTATTCTTATAATCATCTATTATTAATTTTTTAAAAGAGCTACTAAAGATTATTCTAACAGCTTCTCAAAGATCTAGTGGTGCTCTCGGGTACACCAATGCATCTTCCCAACAATGATATGTAATAGACTGAGGAAAGTTCTCCTGGGCGAAGTGATGGCACTTGATACATTTAAAACTAAACTAGATAAAGCAATAGGAAATATACTGCAGTACATGAAAACACACACATCTCATTGGGGAGCTGAAACAAGGCACACCAGTTTATCAGAGAACAGAATTTGGACCAATGAGTGATTGTAACTAATTACAATGTAATTATTATAACATTGCATCAAAACCTTTTATTGGAATTTTTATTATAACCTCAAGGCATTTGAAAGGGAGTCTGTCTTGCTCACTTTTCTCAGTGTTAGCAGAACTGCAGCAGTGATTATAGCGTGTACCATGACAAAGCAATGTGACAGACAGAGGTAAGCAAGTCCATGGGACTACACATCCCTTACCCTGCACATGAAGGAGCAGTTTGAAAATAACAAGTCCATTTTAAATAGAGGCTGCTGCTGCCAGATAAAAGTTTGAATGCAGCTCCTGCAGAGTTAACAGCTAATGTTCTAGAGATAAAGTGTGGTTTGAAGGCATGACCCTAAATTGGAAGTTGCATGGTGTTGTGGTGCCCAAAGAGCAGCACCAGGAGTATTGAACCTTTTGGAACTCCCAAAGACCACACTTGCTGTACCATGCATTCATAGGTGCAGGCTGTGATCTCTCTGAGCATGACTAGCCATTGTTGAGTTGCCGCCTCCCAGCTTGCTTAAGAATAGCTAATGCTACCAGTAGTGACAGGTTTCAGAGTAACAGCCGTGTTAGTCTGTATTCTCAAAAAGAAAAGGAGTACTTGTGGCACCTTAGAGACTAACCAATTTATTTGAGCATGAGCTTTCGTGAGCTACAGCTCACTTCATCAGATGCATGCCATGGAAACTGCAGCAGACTTTATATATACACAGAGAATATGAAAAAATACCTCCTCCCACCCCACTGTCCTGCTGGTAATAGCTTATCTAAAGTGATCATCAGGTGGGCCATTTCCAGCACAAATCCAGGTTTTCTCACCCTCCACCCCCCCACACAAATTCACTCTCCTGCTGGTGATAGCCCATCCAAAGTGACAACTCTTTACACAATGTGCATGATAATAAAGTTGGGCCATTTCCTGCACAAATCCAGGTTCTCTCACCCCCTCCCCCCCCTCCCCAAAACCACACACACAAACTCACTATCCTGCTGGTAATAGCTCATTCAAAGTGACTATTCTCCCTACAATGTGCATAATTAAGGTGGGCCATTTCCAGCACAAATCCAGGTTTTCTCACATCCCCCCCATCCCCATACACACACAAACTCACTCTCCTGCTGGTAATAGCTCATCCAAACTGACCACTCTCCAAGTTTAAATCCAAGTTAAACCAGAACATCGGAGGGGGGGGGTAGGAAAAAACAAGAGGAAATAGGCTACCTTGCATAATGACTTAGCCACTCCCAGTCTCTATTTAAGCCTAAATTAATAGTATCCAATTTGCAAATGAATTCCAATTCAGCAGTTTCTCGGAATATGAACAAGAGGCTGCTCGGCAGCTCTCCAACACGAGTTTCTACAAGCCATTACCCTATGATCCCACTGAGAGTTACCAAAAGCAACTACAGCATTTGCTCAAGAAACTTCCTGAAAAAGCACAAGATCAAATCCGCACAGACACACCCCTGGAACCCCGACCTGGGATATTCTATCTACTACCCAAGATCCATAAACCTGGAAATCCTGGGCGCCCCATCATCTCAGGCATTGGCTCCCTGACAGCAGGATTGTCTGGCTATGTAGACTCCCTCCTCAGGCCCTACGCTACCAGCACTCCCAGCTACCTTCGAGACACCACTGACTTCCTAAGGAAACTTCAATCCATCGGTGATCTTCCTGATAACACCATCCTGGCCACTATGGATGTAGAAGCCCTCTACACCAACATTCCACACAAAGATGGACTACAAGCCGTCAGGAACACTATCCCTGATAATGTCACGGCTAACCTGGTGGCTGAACTTTGTGACTTTGTCCTTACCCATAACTATTTTACATTTGGGGACAATGTATACCTTCAGATCAGCGGCACTGCTATGGGTACCCGCATGGCCCCACAGTATGCCAACATTTTTATGGCTGATTTAGAACAACGCTTCCTCAGCTCTCGTCCCCTAAAGCCCCTACTCTACTTGCGCTATATTGATGACATCTTCATCATCTGGACCCATGGAAAAGAAGCCCTTGAGGAATTCCACCATGATTTCAACAATTTCCATCCCACCACCAACCTCAGCCTGGTCCAGTCCACACAAGAGATCCACTTCCTGGACACTACAGTGCTAATAAACAATGGTCACATAAACACCACCCTATACCGGAAACCTACTGACCGCTATTCCTACCTGCATGCCTCCAGCTTTCACCCTGATCACACCACACGATCCATCGTCTACAGCCAAGCTCTGCGATACAACCGCATTTGCTCCAACCCCTCAGACAGAGACAAACACCTACAAGATCTCTGTCAAGCTTTCTTACAACTACAATACCCACCTGCAGAAGTAAAGAAACAGATTGATAGAGCCAGAAGAGTTCCCAGAAGTTACCTACTACAGGACAGGCCTAACAAAGAAAATAACAGAACGCCACTAGCCGTCACCTTCAGCCCCCAACTAAAACCCCTCCAACGCATTATTAAGGATCTACAACCTATCCTAAAGGATGACCCAGCACTCTTACAAATCTTGGGAGACAGGCCAGTCCTTGCCTACAGACAGCCCCGCAACCTGAAGCAAATACTCACCAACAACCACATACCACACTACAGAACCACTAACCCAGGAACTTATCCTTGCAACAAAGCCCGTTGCAAACTGTGCCCACATATCTATTCAGGGGACACCATCACAGGGCCTAATAACATCAGCCACACTATCAGAGGCTCGTATACCTGCACATCCACCAATGTGATATATGCCATCATGTGCCAGCAATGCCCCTCTGCCATGTACATTGGTCAGACTGGACAGTCTCTACGTAAAAGAATAAATGGACACAAATCAGATGTCAAGAATTATAACATTCATAAACCAGTCGGAGAACACTTCAATCTCTCTGGTCACGCAATCACAGACATGAAGGTCGCTATCTTAAAACAAAAAAACTTCAAATCCAGACTCCAGCGAGAAACTGCTGAATTGGAATTCATTTGCAAATTGGATACTATTAATTTAGGCTTAAATAGAGACTGGGAGTGGCTAAGTCATTATGCAAGGTAGCCTATTTCCTCTTGTTTTTTCCTACCCCCCCCCTCCGATGTTCTGGTTTAACTTGGATTTAAACTTGGAGAGTGGTCAGTTTGGATGAGCTATTACCAGCAGGAGAGTGAGTTTGTGTGTGTATGGGGATGGGGGGGGATGTGAGAAAACCTGGATTTGTGCTGGAAATGGCCCACCTTAATTATGCACATTGTAGGGAGAATGGTCACTTTGGATGAGCTATTACCAGCAGGATAGTGAGTTTGTGTGTGTGGTTTTTGGGAGGGGGGTGAGGGGGTGAGAGAACCTGGATTTGTGCAGGAAATGGCCCAACTTTATTATCATGCACATTGTGTAAAGAGTTGTCACTTTGGATGGGCTATCACCAGCAGGAGAGTGAATTTGTGTGGGGGGGTGGAGGGTGAGAAAACCTGGATTTGTGCTGGAAATGGCCCACCTGATGATCACTTTAGATAAGCTATTACCAGCAGGACAGTGGGGTGGGAGGAGGTATTTTTTCATATTCTCTGTGTATATATAAAGTCTGCTGAAGTTTCCACGGTATGCATCCGATGAAGTGAGCTGTAGCTCACGAAAGCTCATGCTCAAATAAATTGGTTAGTCTCTAAGGTGCTACCAGTAGTGATAGCCAGCCCCATAATCTTTGTGCTTCCCTGGGAATAAGGACTACAGTTGTTTCTAGCCCTGTGTGCGGGTGTAGGTGGCAGGATGTGGTTAGAGGAGAAAGCAGGTCTGTAATGCTGTAGGAATTTGTTATCCTTATTGCTACCTGGTGGCTAATGTGAGAATAGCTATTTACTGTTAGAAGCCTTAAGGATGTACTGAACGTGCTCCAGCTGCGTGGTGGGCAGAGGGCTATGTGAGGAAGTTTTTCCAATATGGAGCTGGTTTGTTGTATATGTGAACCTGTAACAGAATAAAAGCTAAGTTCTATGTTTTGGGTCTCCATATACTACAAGGTCATTATCTGTCTTCATTGTACGTCCTCATAGCTCTCCAACACAATGTGCTTCTAGGTCAGACTGGAATTATAATATGGATTCGTTACTTTCTTGTTAACGATACAATCAGTTTCTCAACTGTCTACACTGGGTCCAGTTGTGTATTCTGTTTTTGTGTGTATGAACACGTGCTCACGCAAACAATCCCATTCAAGTTGATGGGATTGATGCTCTACTCAGCACCAATGGAGTAGCACTGGCATAAAAAAGGTGTAACAGAGTGGAGAATCAGGTCGAGTGGGCATACTCACAGGAGTATGTGCTCCAACTGAGTAAGGACTGCAAAACTGAGGCCACTTGTTCCATATATATATATTCTCATTTATGGAGACTAAGATTATTTTATTCAAAGTTTAGGCTTTCCACTGCAGAAAAAAGGAAATATTTAGTAATGACTAAAGAAGGAGCAGAACCTTACCTTAAATCTGTAATGTGCATTCTTCCTTAGCTGGCCTTCTTTTCTATCATTCAAATGACTTTTCCAAAATAATTTCCCACTTCTGAGTTTAAGAATGAATGGCAGTTTTTCTCTTCAACTTAATATTTTCTCGTTTACTTAAAAAAAAAATCAAATCTCACAGCATTAAAAAGCTGACTGGGGGACCTGTATTTTATTGACTTTGAAAGGTATTTTAGTGCAGTAAATAACAGAAAAAGATGCAAAACTAGTTGAGTACGGGGATCAGCAGAGACTCAAAATGAGCATTTGGACTGAACATCAGGGAAAACTTCCTAACAATGGGGATCTAATAGACTGTGGAATAGTCTCCCAAGGGAAGTAGTGATGCTTGACATTTAAAACAAGACTAGACAAAGGAAATATACTGTATTGTAGTGCACAACACTGCATTAGTAGAGGGATGAACTAAATGACCTATTTTTTTCTCTCTCTCACACACACACATCTCTAATTCAGCAAATCCTGTAGTAGTTACAACTATGCTGCTGATATATACTATGTGGCATAAAACCAATGGCTATGTATGCTATACCATGATTTTGCATAATCGGAGTTATCACTGGTTTCATGAGAAGATACCTTAACACTGACTAATGAAGGGTGAAATTCTGGTGCTGTTGATGTCCATGAGAGTTTTGCCATTGACTTCAGCGGGGTCAGGATTTCACGCAAAGTCATTTTCAGAGCTAAAGAAGTAATGAATAAGCTGCAGCAGATCACCAGCTGCTAAAAGCTTATGCTGAAGAGAAAAGGGGGTTCCATGCACATCAAGCTATAGAAGATCTCTGTATAGAAAGGAGAGGCAAGTCCAGAAGTGAAGGAGGCAGCAGGAGACATTACCGTCAGTGACCATTTCAGTCTTAAAGCAGTAAAGTTCTGTATTCCTTCTTAGGAATTTCTGTGCATGTATATTCCTCCCAATCTTCTCTTCTGTTCAGGATAGAATGTTTACATATCCTTTAAAATTCTACAGGATTGAAAACAAGAACAGCAACTAAAATTAGTATCAAACAAAAGACAAAGGGTGCAAGGAAATGTCTTGCTTTGAGAATTCTGTGAGCACAAAGTGGTAAAAAATGTTGAAAGGAATAAACATACAATACAGTGGGGCTGAGAGTATCAATTTTCTTTTAACTGAACCGTAAAAGATGTTTCTTTGCAGGAGGAAAAAAATATTGTACTGGGACTAAAATAGTACCATTTGGCTTAAGCACGCTATTATGGCTCTGAGATATGTACAAAGGAACAATAGCAATGAAGCCATATTTGTTCTGGTGAGTTTTGCTACTCTGTATGACAATGAGCTTTCTATATTAGTCTGTTCAAATACATTAAAATCTACTTTCTAAGTGAATGGGAGCTTGAAGTGAGAAAAAAAGGAAAGTGCAGCTGTCAATGCCATTGATCTGTGCAAAAATATTAATTTGCCCTTTGTTATAAATTCTTTTTATCATGAGAATCTCTATCAGTTGAAACACCATGTTCCCAGTGCATATCCTGAGGGCAACAGCAGGAGAAATTCACTCAGTGCTACACAAATGCTCAGCTTCAGCCTGTACAGGGGTGATCAATTTAAAGCGTAAACAATAACATTTAAAGAAATAATAAAAGGGAACTGAAAACAAGTAACAACATAATTAAAAGGCAGCCTCCTGAGAGATGTGGAGAGGCTGGGGAGTGGGGGTGGCAGAGAAACAATCCAATCCTTCAGCAGGAGGACTTTTGTGAGGAAAAAAGCAGTTTAAGAGAAATTGCTTTCAGAGGAAAATGGATTTTTTTCCACAGCGTATAGAATTGGGTTTGAAAACCTACGGATCAAATCAAATCCAAGTCACTGTAAAGAATAATCAATGTGACTTATGATTTGTTAGGTGGCTGCAGGGAATCATTCAGCTCAGATTCCTGTTCTTGAAACAACAAAGTAGAGTTAATTACCAGTGCAAACAACTCACCCTCCTCCCCACCCCAGCCACCCTTTTATGAAAAAGCATATTAACTTTAATAAATGGAGCTTTGCCCGTTGACTTCATTGGACACAAGAGAAGGCTGCTAAATTGGTTATCTAAGTAGGCAGACCAAAGATGGAAGAGGCCATGCACTGAATTGCATTTTCATCTCTATAGACGATTGCTTTCAGTCAGGCACAACATTTGTTCAGTCATAGAGTCATAGAGTTTAAGGCCAGAAGGGACCACCAGATCATCTACTCTGACCCCCTGTACATCACAGACCACCAACACCACCCAGCACCCCCCCCCCCCCCACAAAACCCAACACCTGAAATTAGACCTAACTATTACAGCTCACAGGAGGCCAGACTTTCATGTACCACAGGCAAAGAATAGGAGGGACGGAGGAGCACCAGTGCCCTATGGATCCCACAATGGCACGGAAATGATTAAGTGAGATATAATCAGATAATCTTGTGTGCAACAAGAGTGATGTAGTGGTGGGAGTCTGCTATAGACCACCGGACCAGGGGGATGAGGTGGATGAGGCTTTCTTCCGGCAGCTCACGGAAGCTACTAGATCGCATGCCCTGATTCTCATGGGTGACTTTAATTTTCCTGATATCTGCTGGGAGAGCAATACAGCGGTGCATAGACAATCCAGGAAGTTTTTGGAAAGCGTAGGGGACAATTTCCTGGCGCAAGTGCTAGAGGAGCCAACTGGGGGGGTGCTTTTCTTGACCTGCTGCTCACAAACCGGGTAGAATTAGTGGGGGAAGCAAAAGTGGATGGGAATCTGGGAGGCAGTGACCATGAGTTGGTTGAGTTCAGGATCCTGACGCAGGGAACAAAGGTAAGCAGCAGGATACGGACCCTGGACTTCAGGAAAGCAGACTTCGACTCCCTCAGGGAACGGATGGCCAGGATCCCCTGGGGGACTAACTTGAAGGGGAAAGGAGTCCAGGAGAGCTGGCTGTATTTCAAGGAATCCCTGTTGAGGTTACAGGGACAAACCATCCCGATGAGTCGAAAGAATAGTAAATATGGCAGGCGACCAACTTGGCTTAATGGTGAAATCCTAGCGGATCTTAAACATAAAAAAGAAGCTTACAAGAAGTGGAAGGTTGGACATATGACCAGGGAAGAGTATAAAAATATTGCTCGGGCATGTAGGAATGTTATCAGGAGGGCCAAATCGCACCTGGAGCTGCAGCTAGCGAGAGATGTTAAGAGTAACAAGAAGGGTTTCTTCAGGTATGTTGGCAACAAGAAGAAAGCCAAGGAATGTGTGGGCCCCTTACTGAATGAGGGAGGCAACCTAGTGACAGAGGATGTGGAAAAAGCTAATGTACTCAATGCTTTTTTTGCCTCTGTTTTCACTAACAAGGTCAGCTCCCAGACTGCTGCGCTGGGCATCACAAAATGCGGAATAGATGGCCAGCCCTCTGTGGAGATAGAGGCGGTTAGGGACTATTTAGAAAAGCTGGACGTGCACAAGTCCATGGGGCCGGACGAGTTGCATCCGAGAGTGCTGAAGAAATTGGCGGCTGTGATTGCAGAGCCACTGGCCATTATCTTTGAAAACTCGTGGCGAACCGGGGAAGTCCCGGATGACTGGAAAAAGGCTAATGTAGTGCCAATCTTTAAAAAAGGGAAGAAGGAAGATCCTGGGAACTACAGGCCAGTCAGCCTCACCTCAGTCCCTGGAAAAATCATGGAGCAGGTCCTCAAAGAATCAATCCTGAAGCACTTGCATGAGAGGAAAGTGATCAGGAACAGCCAGCATGGATTCACCAAGGGAAGGTCATGCCTGACTAATCTAATCGCCTTTTATGATGAGATTACTGGTTCTGTGGATGAAGGGAAAGCAGTGGATGTATTGTTTCTTGACTTTAGCAAAGCTTTTGACACGGTCTCCCATAGTATTCTTGTCAGCAAGTTAAGGAAGTATGGGCTGGATGAATGCACTATAAGGTGGGTAGAAAGCTGGCTAAATTGTCGGGCTCAACGGGTAGTGATCAATGGCTCCATGTCTAGTTGGCAGCCGGTATCAAGTGGAGTGCCCCAAGGGTCGGTCCTGGGGCCGGTTTTATTCAATATCTTCATAAATGATCTGGAGGATGGTGTGGATTGCACTCTCAGCAAATTTGCGGATGATACTAAACTGGGAGGAGTGGTAGATACGCTGGAGGGGAGGGATAGGATACAGAAGGACCTAGACCAATTGGAAGATTGGGCCAAAAGGAATCTGATGAGGTTCAATAAGGATAAGTGCAGGGTCCTGCACTTAGGACGGAAGAACCCAATGCACAGCTACAGACTAGGGACCGAATGGCTAGGCAGCAGTTCTGCAGAAAAGGACCTAGGGGTGACAGTGGACGAGAAGCTGGATATGAGTCAGCAGTGTGCCCTTGTTGCCAAGAAGGCCAATGGCATTTTGGGATGTATAAGTAGGGGCATAGCGAGCAGATCGAGGGACGTGATCGTTCCCCTCTATTCGACATTGGTGAGGCCTCATCTGGAGTATTGTGTCCAGTTTTGGGCCCCACACTTCAAGAAGGATGTGGATAAATTGGAGAGAGTCCAGCGAAGGGCAACAAAAATGATTAGGGGACTGGAACACATGAGTTATGAGGAGAGGCTGAGGGAGCTGGGATTGTTTAGCCTGCAGAAGAGAAGAATGAGGGGGGATTTGATAGCTGCTTTCAACTACCTGAAAGGGGGTTCCAAAGAGGATGGCTCTAGACTGTTCTCAATGGTAGCAGATGACAGAACGAGGAGTAATGGTCTCAAGTTGCAGTGGGGGAGGTTTAGATTGGATATTAGGAAAAGCTTTTTCACTAAGAGGGTGGTGAAACACTGGAATGCGTTACCTAGGGAGGTGGTAGAATCTCCTTCCTTAGAGGTTTTTAAGGTCAGGCTTGACAAAGCCCTGGCTGGGATGATTTAACTGGGAATTGGTCCTGCTTTGAGCAGGGGGTTGGACTAGATGACCTTCTGGGGTCCCTTCCAACCCTGATATTCTATGATTCTATGATTCTAATCCTGTCAAGTGACCTGCATCCACACACTGCAGAGGAAGGTGAAAATCCCCGCAAGCTTACCACTAGTCTGATCTAGGGGAAAATTCCTTCCTGATGCCATTTATGGCTGTCAGTTAGACACTGAGCACATGAACAAGAATCAGGTTCTTGGCTGCCTGGGAAAGAGAATGTTCTGTGCCACCTTAGAGACCTGGCCCTCCCATGCTCCAGCTGCAACCATCCCAGAAGAGAGCCTTCTAGTCTGACCTCTTGTATATCCCACCACCACCATACCCATACACTAAACCCAACAATCAAAATGAGACCAAAGGTTTACAACCCATGGGAGACTAAATTATTGTGTGTCACTGGCATAGAAGAGGAAGGACAGAGGTACACCTACACAGGGGAGAAAATTCTCTTCCTGGCGCTTGCAGGTGGGTGGCTAAAACACAGAAGCATGAACTTTAGGAACATAAGACAAACTGGAATTGAGCCCCAGGGCTGTTGAGCCCTGTCTCCTGTCATCACAAGCAACCCTGTCATATAGTTGCACTCATAAACTTGCCCAGTTCTCTCTTAAAACTAATTAAGTTGCTTGCCCCCACAACTGCTATTTGGAGGCTGTTTCAGAACTTCATCCCTCTAATGGTTAGAAACCCTCTTTTAATTTCCAGCCCGAATTTGTTTATGGCCTGTTTATATCCATTTGTTCTTGTGTCAGCATTGTCCTTTACCTTAATAGCTCCCTGGTATTTACCCCAATGTATTTATAGAGAGTAATCCTATCATCTCTCAGCCTTTATTTTGCTAAATTAAAAAATTCAAGCTCTTCCAGTCTGCTCTTGTAAGATAGGCTCTCCATTCTCCTGATCATCTGTGTAGCTCTTCTTTGCACCTGTTCCAGTTTAAATTAATCATTCTTGATCATAGGTGACCAGATTTGTACACAGTATTCCAAATGAGATTTCACCAGTGCCTTGTAAAATGGCATTAATACTTCTCTGTCTCTACTGGAAATGCCTTGCCTATGCATCCTACTGCATCAGCTGCATCACACTGGTGTGCCATAGTCATCCTATGATTCACCCACAACTCAGCTCTCTCTCTTCTCCTCTGTCACTTCCAGCTGATGATCCCCCAGTTTGTAGCATATGTTCTTATTATTAGCTCCAAACTACATAACCTTGCACTTTGTACTATTGAATTTCATCCCATTTCCGTGACTCCTGTCTTCAAGATCATTCAGATCTTCCTGTATAGTATTCTGATCCTTTTCTGTATTGACAATGCCTCCCAATGTTGTATTATCATCACATTTTACTAGCACACTCCTACTTTTAGTGCCAAGGTCATTAATAAAATACGGAACAAGATTGTTCTGTAGACTGATCCTTGAGGAACTCCATTAGTAAGCTCCCTCCAGTGCAATAATTCACCTTTCAGCACACTACATTGCCTTTTTCCTTTTTGTCAGTTCCTTAGCTACCTACAATTCTTGTACTGATCCTCACGTTCCCTAATTTAATTAATAATTTCCCATGTGGTATGATGTCAAATGCTTTACTGAAGTCCATAGTATATGAAATCTACTTCACTTTCCTATCTAAAAAAAACCCCAGTTATTGTCTCAAAGAAGAAAATCAGGGGCCATAGATTAGTTTTAGTCTTCCTCTCATCTACACGGCATAGCAGCCATCATCCTTCCTTATTCTCTTTTTCTTTACATAACTAAAAACCTCTTATTATTTGTTTTAATTTCCTAGGCAAGAGCAAATTCAGATTGACCTTTAGCAATTCTAACTTTATTTCTATATTTTCTCACCTACACAATGTAGCTATCTTTGCTCATCAACCCCTTTTTCCACTCCCCATAGGCTCTCTGCTCACTCCTAATAACCTTTTTGGGACAGTTATTCATCCAGCTGGGTTGGCACCTTTCCCTACAACAGTGGTTCCCAAACTTGTTCTGCCGCTTGTGCAGGGAAAGCCCCTGGCGGGCCGGGCCCGGTTTGTTTACCTGCCACGTCCGCTCCCAGTGGCCACGACTCCCAGTGGCCACGGTTCGCTGCTCCAGGCCAAACCACTTGTTCCAGTTTCCCCCCAATTTGTAACCTGCTCACTAGTCATATAGATGGAGTACTCTTGTTACTGACCATCTGTAACGATGCTGGTTCTGGTGGGACCCAACTGAGAGTGCCAAATCAGGACAAATTGCTTTAAGTAGGGCAGTTACAGCCCAAGGCTGGGGTTTCTATGCACACCAATGCAAACCAAACCAGCCAGACAGAGAAGACTTTGGTTTTACCCCACTGGCTAACCACAAGTCACACAAGCAATTCCCTTAAACACTCCAGTTTCCCAGTATCACCACCAGTGACACTTGTTATGGGGACAAATGGTTATGAAAATCAATACCCCAGTAAAAGAAAAAAGGTTCTCTCGATCCCAAAGGACCAAGCCCCAGACCCAGCTCAATATACAAATCAGATCTTACCCACAAATCACGCTGTTGCCAGTCCTTTAGAATATAAAATCTAAAGGTTTATTCATAAAAGGAAAAAGACATAGATGAGAGCTAGAATTGGTTAAAAGGAATCAATTACATACAGTAATGGCAAAGTTCTTGGTTCAGGCTTGTAGCAGTGATGGAATAAACTGCAGGTTCAAATCAAGTCTCTGGAGCACATCCACAGCTGGGATGGGTCATCAGTCCTTTGTTCAATGCTTCAGTATAGCAAAGTTCCTCCAGAGGTAAGAAGCAGGATTGAAGACAAGATGGAGGAACTGCAGCAGCTTTTTAGATTCTTTTGCCATGTGGTCTTTCTTTCTTTGTTCCAAGGACAAGCATTCCATCACACGGCATGGAAAAACCTTAAAGTTCTGTCCATAGGCATGTCCCTGCATACCTTGCTGAGTTGCAAGGCGTGTCTGCCTTCTCTCAATGGGTCAGTTGTATAGCTGATGGTCCTTAACGGGCCATCAAGCAGGTTAGACAGTGCTGAAACCAACTTGTCTGGGGTGTCACCCAGAAGCATAGCACAAGTTTGAACTACAGACAGTATACAGCCAATATTCATAACTTTAAGTACAAAAATGATACACACAGCTAGACAGCATAATCATAACCAGAAAACCATAACCTTGTCTGAGACACCTTATTTGGCCCCCTTTATACAAGATTTGGTGCCATTACAAGACCTTGGTTGCAACAATGTTCTATACAGTCCCAGTTTAAGTCAATAACGTCACACCATCCTATTACTGTTCTTGGGTTCAGGAGGAAATTTTGGGCTCCAGGATTGTCAGTCCAGTAGTTTTCATGAGCACTAAGTTTACTAACAGTAAATAGGAGTAAATAACACATTGTAAGCCATGATTTTCTTAAAGGCTATTGCTCAGTCAAGGTGGTGCTTGTAACTTCACACCAATTCTTCCTGAGGATGCTGGCCTATTCTTCTTGAGGATGCTGGCCTTTTCGATATTATGAAAAAGAGCAGTGCATCCTGGGTGCAGGAAAAGATCAGTTGGGAGGAGCCCAAAAAGAAAGGTGGTGAAAGGTCTCAATAAATGAAAAGTTTCTGAACAAGAATATGTTCTCTCTCCTGCTGTCATTTATTAAGGTTTTGGGAACAAAACAGAAATTCAGTTACCCAGGTGCAGAGGGTCTATTGAATATACAAATATATTTATATGCTTGCTTTAGCACTAATAGGTGGGGATGCTCGCACTGTCTATGCTTAGGGTTGCCCAACATTTCCCATTGCAAGACCCTATTTTCAGTTGAATATAACTTTGCCAAATTTTACCGTTCAGACTGCAAGTATCCATCCTGGGTGTCTGCCTCAAGCTAGTTGTTGCTGTGATTTACTTTCAGCCAAATCACTTCATCCTTTTCCAAAAACAAGGCTAGGGAAAAATAGGTTTCTTAATGTTAAAAGAATTCCTGGTAACCTTTTCTTTAGAAAGCTCTAGCACCCTTATGGTTTGGAGTAGGGACCTGACATCTGGCAGTGGTGTGGCTGTGTGTCAGGGACGTGCATTCCCCTGAAAATCAGCCCAAATTTAGCCAAGCATTTGGAAAAAAAATTGCAGTTTGCACATGCTCAATAAAGACTTTCTAGAGTTTAGCGGCTGAATCTCTGAAGATTCCATCTTCATTGAGCATGCTCCGTCCCGTCACCAATCTTAGTGTTGACCAGAATGCACATTCACCACCCCCACATAGTGACTGAGCATGCTTTAGCTCAGGGGTAACAGGGACAACGTTGTATTTTTCCTGTAATGGCTGCTCCTGGCTGTTAGCAAGGAGATTGTCTTCCCTGTGCTCTCAATGTCCCCACTACTGGCCCCCAGGCAGCTGGAAGGAAGAAGCCATCTGATTCAAATGCAGAAGGGACAAAAGCTAGACCTAGGGTATTGCAGGGAGGGCCAGAGGATCAGCTAGGAACAAGGAGCCAAGGGGTGGAGACCGGGCCTGGGGGCTGTTAGGAAAGTAAGTGTGTGTGGGGAGGGGGACTGAGATTGAATAAGGAGCCAGGGAGGAAGACACTGGGGCTGGGAACCAATGGGGAAAAGGAATATGTTCTGGGGAGAGGAGCAACTGGAGACCAAGGGTGGGGGAAGAAAATAACAGATTAGGGAGTAGAGGAGGAAACTGGGACTGGCTGGGCAAAGAGACTGGCATCAGAACATGAGGACTGGGTAATCGAGGAGAATGGGATTGGGACAAGAAGCCAAAATTCTATGTTAACAGAATATTAAGGTTGTGAAGTCACACACTCAAAAGTTTGGAAATGCCAGCATTAAGGTTTCCAGTGCAAATTTAATTTGGCCTGTTTGTGCATATGCATTACAATACTATTTTTAAATTACATGATCACATTTTCCCACAGGACCCCAGCATCATTCATCCCGAGAGCAGATCCATCGTATGCACTGAATCACAGCTGTGTAGTGGAGGAAGCTGTTTTTTTTTTCCTGTAGGAACCTTGCATCATTGATTGCAGAAGTTGGAAAGTGGACAGTGTATGAAGCAGGAGATTGCAGGAAGAGAAAGAGTGGTTTCATGGTTAAGAAAGTTAAATGCTACCATGGAGAACCAGATTCTATTTCTGTCTCTGTCACACAGTTTCTATGCAGTGCTAGGCCAGTCACTTAAATCAAACTTTTCACAGGTGGTCACTAACTGTGTATTCCTCATTTTCTGGGTGTCCAGGTTGATGTCCATGAAGTCTGATTTGCAGAAGTGTTGAGTATTCAGAGCTGCAACTGAAGTCAACAGGAGCTGGGCTTTGACCACAGTAAGTGCTATATTATGCTAAGTACTCTGAAAAGTCAGACCCTTGCTGTCTCAAGCTGGGCACCCAAATTTAGTAGATATATTTAACCTTAAGCTGTGTGCCTCAGTTTGCCAACAGTAAAACAGGAATAATACCCACTCATCTCACAGGAGTAATGCAAAAATAAATTAATTAATATTTGTGAAATGCTCAGATACTACAGTGGTGAGCACTGGGAGGAGGGTAATAGTTCCAACTACAGAATAGTGTCCGGTAAATAAGGTGAGGGATCACACATTGAGGAATGAGCAGAAAGCCATTGAAACGAGTTACCAAGGGTCGTGGTGGATTTTCCATTACTGACAATTTTAAATTCAAGTTTGGATGTTTTTCTACAAGATCTCGTCTAGGAATTATTTTGGGGAAGATATATGGCCTGTTTCATGCAGGAGGTCAGAATAGATCAGTGGTTCTCAACCAGAGGTCTGGAGCCCCATGGGGGGGCTGTGAACAGGTTTCAGGGGGTCCATCAAGCAGAGCTATTGTTAGACTTGCTGGGGCCGAGGGCAGAAAGCCAAAGCCCCGCCATACAGGGCTGAAGCATGGGGCCCTGAACCCTGCCACTTGGGGCTGAAGTCAAAGCCTGAGCAACTTAGCTTTGCGGGGCCCCCTGTGGTGTGGGGTTCCTGGGGGACTCAGAAAGAAAAAGGTTGAGAACCCCTGGACTAGATGATCACAATGGTTCCTTCTGGATGTGCCATGTTTGTCTTTCTTCCACAGGACAAAAGCGACTTGTCTGTACAAAGTGCAAGCTGGTCTCCATATTGGAAGAGAAGGTTCAAGGTCTGGAGCAACAGATATCGACCCTGAGTTGCATAAAAGAAACTGAAGATTTTCTGGACAGACATCAGGATATGCTTCTACGGACACAATGTTCTGAAGATTCAGAGCAGGCTGCACTGTGGGGAAAGGAGGACAGTGAAGAAATTTGGCAGCATGTGACCTCCAGGAGAAGAAAGGGGAGCGTCCATGTACCAGCAACGCAGATACAGGTAAGTAACCATTTTCATGTTCTCTCCACTGGTACTAATGCGGAGAGTGGACTAGATGATACATCTGAGGGAAGGGAACAGAAGGAGACTCCGCTGATTGGAAGGCATGAGATGCACTGTCCTAGAGTTGGGGGTTCCATGACCACCACTACCCAGAGAAGGAGGCAGGTGGTGGTGATCAGGGACTCTCTCCTCAGGGGGACTGAATCATCTACCTGCCACCCGGGAAAACCGAGAAGTCTGCTGCTTGCCAGGAGCTAGGATTCACGATGTGACGGAGAGACTGCCGAGACTCATCAAGCCCTCGGATCGCTACCCCTTCCTGCTTCTCCACATGGGCACCAATGATACTGCCAAGAATGACCTTGAGTGAATCACTGCAGACTACGTGGCTCTGGGAAGAAGGATAAAGGAGTTTGAGGTGCAACTGGTGTTCTCGTCCATGCTCCCCATAAAAGAAAGGGCGTGGGTAGAGACCGTCGAATCATGGAAGTCAATGAATGGCTACGCAGGGGGTGTTGGAGAGAAGGCTTTGGATTTTTTGACCATGGGATGGTGTTCCAAGAAGGAGGAGTGCCAGGCAGAGACAGACTCCACCTAATGAAGAGAGGGAAGAGCATCTTCGCAAGCAGGCTGGCTAACCTAGTGAGGAGGGCTTTAAACTAGGTTCACCGGGAGAAGGAGACCAAAGCCCTGAGGTAGGTGGGGAAGTGGGATACTGGGAGGAAGCATGAGCAGGAGCACGTGAGAGGGCAGGGGTCCTGCCTCATACTGAGAAAGAGGGACAATCAGCGAGTTATCTCAAATGCCTATACACAAATGCAAGAAGCCTGGGAAACAAGCGGGGAGAACTGGAAGTCCTGGCACAGTCAAGGAATTATGATGTGATTGAAATAACAGAGACTTGGTGGGATAACTCACATGACTGGAGTACTGTCATGGATGGATATAAACTGTTCAGGAAGGACAGGCAGGGCAGAAAAGGTGGGGGAGTTGCACTGTATGTAAGGGAGCAGTATGACTGCTCAGAGCTCAAGTATGAAACTGCAGAAAAACCTGAGAGTCTCTGGATTAAGTTTAGAAGTGTGAGCAACAAGGGTGATGTCGTGGTGGGAGTCTGCTATAGATCACCGGACCAGGGGGATAAGGTGGACGAGGCTTTCTTCTGGCAACTTATGGAAGTTACTAGATCGCAGGCCCTGGTTCTCATGGGAGACTTCAATCACCCTGATATCTGTTGGGAGAGCAATACAGTGGTGCACAGACAATCCAGGAAGTTTTTGGAAAGTGTAAGTGACAATTTCCTGGTGCAAGTGCTGGAGGAACCAACTACGGGCAGAGCCCTTCTTGACCTGCTGCTTGCAAACCGGAAAGAATTAATAGGGGAAGCAAAAGTGAATGGGAACATGGGAAGCAGTGACCATGAGATGGTCGAGTTCAGGATCCCGACACAGGGAAGAAAGGAGAGCAGCAGAATACAGAACCTGGACTTCAGAAAAGCAGACTTTGACTCCCTCAGGGAACTGATGGGCAGGATCCCCTGGGAGAATAACATGAGGGGGAAAGGAGTCCAGGAGAGCTGGCTGTATTTTAAAGAATCCTTATTGAGGTTACAGAGACAAACCATCCCGATGTGTAGAAAGAATAGTAAATACAGCAGGCGACCAGCTTGGCTTAACAGTGAAATCCTTGCTGATCTTAAACACAAAAAGGAAGCTTGCAAGAAGCAGAAGATTGGACAAATGACCAGGGAAGAGTATAAAAATATTGCTAACAAGAAGGGTTTCTTCACGTAGGTTAGCAACAAGAAGAAAGTCAAGGAAAGTGTGGTCCCCTTACTGAATGAGGGAGGCAATCTAGTGACAGAGGATGTGGAAAAAGCTAATGTACTCAATGCTTTTTTTGTCTCTATCTTCACAAACAAGGTCAGCTACCAGACTACTGCACTGGGCAGCACAGCATGGGGAGGAGGTGACCAGCCCTCTGTGGAGAAAGAAGTGGTTCGGGACTATTTAGAAAAGCTGGATGAGCACAAGTCTGTGAGGCCAGATGCGCTGCATCCGAGAGTGCTAAAGGAGTTGGCGGATGTGATTGCAGAGCCATTGGCCATTATCTTTGAAAACTCATGGTGATCGGGGAGGTCCCGGACGACTGGAAAAAGGCTAATGTAGTGCCCATCTTTAAGAAAGGGAAGAAGGAGGATCCTGGGAACTCCAGGCCAGTCAGCCTCACCTCAGTCCCTGGAAAAATCACGAAGCAGGTCCTCAAGGAATCAATTCTGAAGCACTTAGAGGAGAGGAAAGTGATCAGGAACAGTCAGCATGGATTCACCAAGGGCAAGTCATGCCTGACTAATCTAATTGCCTTCTATGATGAGATAACTGGCTCTGTGGATGAGGGGAAAGCAGTGGATGTGTTGTTCCTTGACTTTAGCAAAGCTTTTGACACGGTCTCACACAGTATTCTTGCCAGCAAGTTAAAGAAGTATGGGCTGGATGAATGGACTACAAGGTGGGTAGAAAGTTGGCTAGATTGTTGGTCTCAACGGGTAGTGATCAATGGCTCCATGTCCAGTTGGCAGCCGGTATCAAGTGGAGTGCCCCAAAGGTCAGTCGTGGGGCCCGTTTTGTTGAATATCTTCATAAATGATCTGGAGGATGGTGTGGATTGCACCCTCAGCAAGTTTGCAGATGACAATAAACTGGGAGGAGAGGTAGATACACTGGAGGGTAGGGATAGGATACAGAGGGCCATATACAAATTAGAGGATAGGGCCAAAAGAAATCTGATGAGGTTCAACAAGGACAAGTGCAGAGTCCTGCACTTAGGAGGGAAGAATCCCATGCACCGCTACAGACTAGGGACCGAATGGCTAGGCAGCAGTTCTGCAGAGAAGGACCTAGGGGTGACAGTGGACGAGAAGCTGGATATGAGTCAACAGTGTGCCCTTGTTGCCAAGAAGGCCAATTGCAATTTGGGATGTATAAGTAGGGGCATTGCCAGCAGATCGAGGGATGGGATCGTTCCCCTCTATTGGACATTGGTGAGGTCTCATCTGGAGTACTGTGTCCAGTTTTGGGCCCCACACTTCAAGAAGGATGTGGATAAATTGGAAAGAGTCCAGCAGAGGGCAACAAAAATGATTAGGGGACTGGAACACATGACTTATGAGGAGAGGCTGAAGGAACTGGGATTGTTTAGTCTGCGGAAGAGAAGAATGAGAGGGGATTTGATAGCTGCTTTCAACTACCTGAAAGGGGGTTCCAAAGAGAATGGATCTAGACTGTTCTCAGTGGTAGCAGATGACAGAACAAGGAGTAATGGTCTCAAGTTGCAGTGAGGGAGGTTTAGGTTGGATATTAGGAAAATCTTTTTCACTAGGAGGGTGGTGAAACACTGGAATGCGTTACCTGGGGAGGTGGTGGAATCTCCTTCTTTCAAAGTTTTTAAGGTCTGGCTTGACAAAGCCCTGGCTGGGATGATATAGTTGGGGATAGGTCCTGCTTTGAGCAGGGGGTTGGACTAGATGACCTCCTGAGGTCCCTTCCAACCCTGATGTTCTATGATTCTGGCCTTAGAATCAATGAAACTATGAACCACCTCTCCCCCCGCCCCCAAATATTGACTATCTACACCCTGTCTTCAAGAATGGGTTCTGGTTTGTATCAATTGTATCTGGTTGGTTTATCAATGTGTAACTTTTGCCCTCATCCCCAACCCACTCCTGCTTCCATACAAACACACGTTACTTACCAGAGAAGCCTTTTGTCAAGGGAGTTTAAGACGCATACTGTTACAGTGGCTGGTAGCTTAGGGCACAGGCTATTTGCAAAAGAGAATAAATTATGTGGCTTTGCTGATGACTTGAATTTACAGCAGCGCGTGTCCACAAGCAAAGTGTATGGGTGCCTTTAATCCACTTCATTGTTTGGAGCTAAAAATAATCAATTATTTTTCCTATGCTGTTTTGGGGCTTAGATAGTTCTACAGCACTACGTGTGACTAATTCTAACCACATCTCACCAGTTATACTTCCTCTGAAATAGGTAATAGTTGTAATTATGTAGAATTGAGTAAGTTGGCAGTAAGATACTTCATTGCCCCTCGCTCCTGAGTCATAAAAACTTTAGTGCTAACAGGAACATGGACTGTTGATGATTTGTTGCATTGTCCCAGCAGACTCAATTAGAAAAAACTGCATTCCTTGGAATTATTGGGAGCTGGGGGTAAGTGAGTTGGTTTTATTTTGATCAGATAATTTTAGATGGATGGAACTCAAGAGGTACTGAAAGATTTTGTAGAGCCCAATATGTGAGTACCATCATTTGAACCTTTGGATGCCTTTACTATTCCATCCTCAACAATGTTGTAGACCCAATCCCCAAAGTTTCTCCTAGCTGTTATAACTATATCCACAATTCTTTTCCCAATAACCCCAATTCACTGCTCCCAACAGTCCTCCTTCACCCCCATTCTGACTCTTGGCACTACTTCATGAGACATTTACACTGAGGAGTTGCTATTTCTCCTTTCATTTAGTTTCTCCCTCCCCAGTTCTCTTACCCTTCCCTTCTTTGCCCCATACCTTTGAGTAAAATCCTCTGGCCTTGAGTCTAGCAACTTAGCACACTGTCACAACTTTCCATGAATTGTGATCCAATAATATTCTGCGATGTTTTGTATCACAACCTGGGCCAGTCCTGTTCTCTGGACTGACACCAGTCTATTATGTTGAGACCCAACCACTGAATCCCATATGTTGCTTAGCCCCCTGAGCATGGGTAGTGACTGATCACTGGTCCTAGCCCTAGGTCTCTTGGGTGAATGCACAGGTGCACACCCCATGTCTGACACTCTTAGTGGGCAGTGAGGCCCACTGTCAGGCCACCTAGCCCTCAGAACCAATGACACAGCCCTCCCAAGACCCCAGTTGTTTAGAGATATTTCTCCTCAGAGTCCATCTGGCTATGATCCTACACAAAAATAGTTAAACATAGTTCTTGCATGTTCCAAGGAGCAGTTCACTTGCACAGCACTTGCAGCACAGCAAACCAATCACATACTGGTGAAATAAAAACTTATGTCTCCATGGGCAGTTATGTGCATGTTCTACCCCGATGCAGAACCCTCAGCCTACAGAACTCCCCGCAATCTCCCGTGGTCAGTTAGGCATTAACATACGAACTGTTTTCAAGAACTGGATGAAGAATTGGCTTGAAACAGAGTTCTTCTTGTGTGTGATTGCTAAGAGATTTGACAAGAGTACAAACTTTTGGCCCTCAAACACCCTTCCACCCCTCAGGATACATCAAAACAGAGTGAGGTCCCAGCATAAAGGTCTCAGGCAGCAGCAACATATGGGCCCAGACTAAGTGGGTTCTTCAGATCTAGGGTAGGGAAGCCAGAGAATAGAATCATAGGACAGGAAGGGATCTTGAGAAGTCACTTAGTCCTGTCCCCTGCATTCATGGCAGGACTAAGTATTATCTAAACCATCCCTGACAGGTGATTGTCTAACCTGCTCTTAAAAATCTTGCCCCCTAATACTTGTAACCTGCTCTTAAAAATCTACAATGATGGAGATTCCACAACCTCCCTAGGCAATTTATTCCAGGGCTTAACCACCATGACAGTTGGGAAGTTTTTCCTACTATCCAATCTAAACTTCCCTTGCTTCTTGTCCTATCCTCAAGGGTTGAGGAGATCAATTTTTCTCCCTCTGATGCTCTTCTCTTGACTTTCCCCAATTTGTCCACATCTTTCCTGAAATGTGGTGCCAGAACTGGACACAATTCTCCAGTTGAGGCCTAATGGAGTAGAGTGGAAGAATTATGTCTTGTGTCTTGCTTACAACACTCCTGCTAATACATCCCAGTATGTTTTTTTTTACAACAGTTTTATACTGTTGACTCATATTTAACTTGTGACCTACTATTACTCCCAGATCTCTTTCTGCAGTACTCCTTCCTAGGCATTCATTTTCCCATTTTGAATGTGTGCAACTGACTGTTCCTTCCTAAATGGAGTACTTTGCATTTATCCTTATTGAATTTCATCCTATTTATTTCAGATAATTTCTCCAGTTTGTCCAGATCAATTTTAATTTTAATTTTAATCCTGTCCTCTAAAGCACTTGCAACCCCTTCCAGCTTGGCATTGTCTGCAAACTTTATACGTGTACTCTCTATGCTATCATCTAAGTCATTTATGAAGATATTGAATAGAACTGGAACCAGAACTGATCCCTTCCACATTCAATATGCCCTTCCAGACTGACTGTGAACCACTGATAACTACTCTCTGGGAACAGTTTTCCAACCAGTTCTGTACCCACCTTATAGTATTTTCTTCTAGGTTGTATTTCCTTAGTTGTTGATATTTTTCACCAGGGTGGTGAAAAAGATAGTTGCTCAAAAGCTGATTAGTCTTCTCAGAATTACTAGTAGTGCAGTAGGCAGGAATAAAAAGAATATTTGGTGGCAGGGGAAAGGAAAAAATACTTTTTATCTGAACCTTTGAAAAGGTTCAGGCTTGCTTGGAATAGAAGACAGGACCGAAGCTCAGGCTAGTTTAAGAAAGAGCTGGAACTTGCTAGCATTTGGGGGAAAGGACATATCAATGATTTTGGGGAGGGGAGGAGACAGACCCTTATGTTATTGCCCCCAGTTTGAGTTGTACCCACTCCTACTAGCTACGCTTTTTAAATAATATCACCCTCCACTTTACATTCACAAATCACTTTTCAACCCTGGATCTCAAAGCAGTTTGCAAAGCAGAGTAAATATCATTAATCCCATTTTACACATGGGGAAACTCAGGCAGAGAGGTTAAACGCATTGTTCAATATCACATGCTGAGTCAATGGCACAGCCTGGAATATAACTCGGGTCTCCTGACTCCCTGTCTCACGCTCCATTTACTGAACTGTTTCTCTTTAGGCTTAATTTTTGGTAACATTAACAATGTTTCTTGTAAATGCTAATTACAGACTAAGAGACTATTTACATTTAAACTACATTTATAACAAAAATAAAGGCAGTAGAAGAGATAATATGAATTATCTTTGCTGTTGCCAAGGGACTCAGTGTTTAATATCTGGATTATTTCACACAGTCTTCAGTATGCTAGTGTTCTTAGATGAGCTAGCAAGCCTCTCAAACCCTGTCTGAATTAGCATTGCAAGTTTCTAGACACTTTCTCTCAACAGGAATCTTACTGTACCCACTCTTTTAAAACCACATCTTTGAAAAAAAGATTACTTGAACCTCACTAATCTAGTAAAACTGCAACAACCAAAAGCTTTTAGAAACCAGGCTTTATTTTACTAGCAATTTTTTATCTTGCCTGAGAACACAGAGCATCCATCACAGGAGAACAGAGGAAAATACAGTGATGAGATACAATCCAGTAAGGAACACATCATTTTGTTACATTTTACTCTAATCTGACCACACTCCAGATTTATGCCTCAATTACTGCAGCTGCAGAGGGCAAGAAGCATTTTATGACCAATTCAGTGAGTGATTGACAAACAACTAGGCATGATTTAGTCATAGTTATCAGAGACTTTAATGTAAACTTTGCCGGTTGATGAATTATTAAAAGCTGACCTACCAATATGTCCTGATTTTATATCAGGACAGAGATATTGGTACATTAGAAACACAATAGATTAGATCTGCTGGGTAATTTATTTACCTGTAGGATTTTCTCACATCAGATACCATCGGAAACTAGTACCCTCTGCCCAGGTCAGTAGTTGTGCCCCACCACTCTGGTGCATAATGTGTTTCTCTCTTTGTTGCTCACTTTAGTGGCTGTCTGTGAGTGTTAAGGGCAGCATAATCAATGCACTGATCCAGGCATCTCACCTTGGGATTTTTGTCATGGTGGATTACTTGCTGTACACAGTGCTTGGTAGGATTGCGGGCTAAGAGGGATGGGATAATATTTAAAAGTAGTGTGACCATGGAGTACATACTCTTCCAATAAGTATGTCTCTTTAGACTATACATATTGTATGTAAGAATCTGTCCAGATCTCTCAGCCTTCCCTTTTCTGACCTCCAGATGTCTTTGTTTGTTTGATGGTGCATTGTGCTCAGCTAGTGATTCTCCCAGTGGTATATCTGAAGGAGGGCTAAGGGAAATCCAGACTATAACTCATAAATACAGTGTGCAGGTTCAAATACTTACCTTCATTTTTTCTTTCTAACCACATGAGAACAGAAAGAGCAGGATCCGTTGCGATCCTGCAAGGCTCCTTGGAACAACAGACCAATAACATGAATTCAATGCCTATTATTATCGCCACAATGAAGCCCCGTGTTTATCATTTAAGGGTCTATCAGAGCTACCACCCCGTTTGATCATGGATCAGCATCTACCTTTTCTTTTCTAGGAACCACACCTGCTGCAGGGACGCAAGCGTGTATCCCCATTCTCTTACCTACATTAGCCATGGGCTTTATCCAGGGTTTGACGTATTTGAGTTCTCAAAGTTCCGCGGGGATTTTTGGTACTTTTCCCCTTCACCAGTGTTGTTGCTACAGCTACTGCAACCACACTTTGAAAGGGACCCAACCCACAGAGAGCACTTTGTCCATGTGGACATCTGCCCCTGCATGTTCCAGGCACTAATCCCTGTATGTGCATATGATAGATTCAAACGCATGCCTGGGCCTGACATTTGTGCTTGAACCGCCTGTATATGCAAAAATGAAGAATCGAAGAATCAAAATTATACACACACACGTAGGTTGGAAAATCTGGCCCCTAGCATTCAACAGGGCTGACAGAACACTTGTACTTAGGATTGTATAGTTTAAGGTAATTGCACTGATCTAAACTGGGACCCCCATGTGATCTCTGACTATCAGTCTATAAGAACGCACACTTGTCTTTAACTAGTAGCAATCACCAGAACTGGCTTTCGGATTGTAGGGATCACTACTAAGGTTAGCCTTCAGGGCTACCCAAACCCGATTCGCTCCTAACACCCACAATGCCCAGCAATGAAGTATTTTCTCAAGACATCAGGACCCCCAGTAATATACCAGAAAAGACACCCTACCAAGTTCTGCAATGGCATGCCATCTTAGCATCTAGATTTTATTACTCAGATAAAGCCAGAGTCAAACTCACCAGTGACATAGGTAGACAGGAACATTACTGAAGCCAATGGAGTTGGATCTACTTATGGTAGCAGTGAATTTGGCCCTCAGTGTAATTGATTAGGCCTTTTTCATTGGAGGATCCCTGAAGCATCCATTGACTTCAAGGGTGTCTAAAACTAGCTCTCTCACCATCTCACAGGATAAAATGTACAATAGTGGAGTGCTTTGAAAGCCTACTGCTCTAACACAGACAGTTACAACTTCAAATCTTTGCACATATGACATTAAGCATGAATGGCTGTCCATTATGGACAATTCCTCACCGATCACAGATCATAGCAGGTTAACAGCCTAATCCCTTTTCACTTACGGCTTTCTGCCAGAATATACAAACACTGGGTGATGAATAGCAAAAGCAAATTAAACCATTATCTTCAGAACCTCTTCTGTACTCTCAGTAAAGCATCTCTCACACATCCTGTGTGTGTGTGCGCACGTGTGTGCTGTATTCAATATAAAATCCTTACTGAAGGCAATTTCTAGATTTTCCACTCACATGCCAGAGTTAGTCCCTTGGTTGGGCATATCAGCTGGGGAAATGAAAAAACACTCCAGCCTTTCTGCATGAAAACTGATCATCCTACTGACAACTGCTTCTCTTGAGAAGAGCCTTGAGGTATGATGCTGCAGCAGACCCATTGCAGAGGAATCAAAGGAGAGGTTACAGTGTAATGACTAAAATGTGTACAAGGAGCTAAAAGTGCATGGAGGGAAGGCCCCTTACCACAGAATAACCTCTAAAATGAAACAATTAGTCGTATCAGTCTATTGCCTGACTACACCTGGGCAACACGATCTCAAAAGTGTTCAAAAATGTTTATCGAGAAAAGTTAGTTGTAGACTGTAAAATCAGCCATCAAATATTACAACAAAACATTTCTCAGCTGTCACATCAAAATTGAGCTCCTCAGCTGGTGTAAGGCAGGGTAGTTCCATTGTTACTACCTCAATCCACACCAGCTGGGGATTAGTCCCAAGGCGCCAGTCTGTGAAGATCAGGTTTATACTATCAGCTCTGTTCATTTGTGGATTCTACAGTTTAATTTCCCAACTGGTGAGTGAGGACACCTCTCCAAAGTAAAGAGATCTCTAAGAGAATACTGAAGTTTCTGTAGCAAGCAACATTACTCCAAAAGAAAAGCCAGACGTTCACACTTTGGTATGTTTAAAAATCACATTGAAATTGCAGTGTGATTATTGATAGACAGGAGAGCAAGGCACCCATTAACATTTTAGCTTGCTGCCTTTTCAAAGACTCACCTGCTTCATACTGTATTTATTAGCATAATTATTCACTTCTTTTATTCTGAGATTGCCTTTGAGCTGGACCTTTACTCTGGTTTTAAGTATATTTGTATGTCTAGGCTAAAAATGACAGGTTTCAGAGTAGCAGCCATGTTAGTCTGTATCCGCAAAAAGAAAAGGAGTACTTGTGGCACCTTAGAGAATAACAAATTTATTTGCTACAGCTCACTTCATCGGATGCATACAGTGGAAAATACAGTGGGGAGATTTTATATACACAGAGAACATGAAACAATGGGGGTTACCATACACACTGTAACGAGAGTAATCAGGTAAGGTGAGCTATTACCAGCAGGAGAGAAAAAAAAACTTTTTGTAGTGATAATCAAGGTGGGCCATTTCCAGCAGTTGACAAGAACATCTGAGGAACAGTGTGTGGGGGGGAGGAATAAACATGGGGAAATAGTTTTACTTTGTGTAATGACACATCCACTCCCAGTCCTTATTCAAGCCTAATGTAATGGTGTCCAATTTGCAAATTAATTCCAATTCAGCAGTCTCTCGTTGGAGTCTGTTTTTCAAGCTTTTTTGTTGTAATAGTGTGACTTTTAGGTCTGTAATCGAGTGACCAGAGAGATTGAAGTGTTCACCAACTGGTTTTTGAATGTTATAATTCCTGATGTCTGATTTGTGTCCATTTATTCTTTTACATAGAGACTGTCCATTTTGGCCAATGTACATGGCAGAGGGGAATTGCTGGCACATGATGGCATATATCACGTTGGTAGATGTGCAGGTGAACGAGCCTCTGATAGTGTGGCTGATGTGACTAGGCCCTATGATGGTGTCCCCCGAATAGATATGTGGACACAGTTGGCAACGGGCTTTGTTGCAAGGATAGGTTCCTGGGTTGGTGTTGTTGTGTGGTGTGTGGTTGCTTGTGAGTATTTGCTTCAGGTTGGGAGGTTGGGAGGCTGTCTGTAAGCAAGGACTGGCTTGTCTCCCAAGATCTGTGAGAGTAGTAGTAGGTGACTTCTGGGTACTCTTCTGGCTCTGTCAATCTGTTTCTTCATTTCAGCAGGTGGGTATTGTAGTTGTAAGAAAGCTTGATAGAGATCTTGTAGGTGTTTGTCTCTGTCTGAGGGGTTGGAGCAAATGTGGTTGTATCATAGAGCTTGGCTGTAGACAATGGATCGTGTGGTGTGGTCTGGATGAAAGCTGGAGGCATGTAGGTAAGTATAGCCGTCAGTAGGTATAGGTTGGTGTTTATGTGACCATCGCTTATTAGTACTGTAGTGTCCAGGAAGTGGATCTCTTGTGTGGACTGGTCCAGGCTGAGGTTGATGGTGAGACGGAAATTGTTGAAATCATGGTGGAATTCCTCAAGGGTTTCTTTTCTATGGGTCCAGATGATGAAGATGTCATCAATGTAGTGCAAGTAGAGTAGGGGCATTAGGGGACAAGAGCTGAGGAAGTGTTGTTCTAAGTCAGCCATAAAAATGTTGGCATACTCTGGGGCCATGCGGGTACCCATAGCAGTGCCGCTGATTTGAAGGTATACATTGTCCCCAAATGTGAAATAGTTATGGGTGAGGACAAAGTCACAAAGTTCAGCCACCAGGTTTGCCGTGACATTATCGGGAATACTGTTCCTGATGGCTTGTAGTCCATCTTTGTGTGGAATGTTGGTGTAGAGGGCTTCTACATCCATAGTGGCTAGGATGGTGTTTTCAGGAAGATCACCGATGGATTGTAGTTTCCTCAGGAAGTCAGTGGTGTCTCGAAGACAACTAGGAGTGCTGGTAGTGTAGGGCCTGAGGAGAGAGTCTACATAGCCAGACAATCCTGCTGTCAGGGTGCCAATCCCTGAGATGGACCTATCCTTGCAACAAAGCCCATTGCCAGAAGTAACACCAGAAATTAGATTAGCTCTTTTGATATATGGCTGTTTTTTTTCTAACTATGCATTCTAAGTGTAGTAGATAAATGAAAAACAACTTATATTTGGCGTTAGTTTTCAGTGTGGAACACCAAGGCTAAAAATACCCCAAAACCTACATCAGCTGCTTTCCCATGTTATATAAGAAATTGTACTGTCTACTAGTTCCAAGATGTGGGTAAGAACATCACTAAGTGTGTTTTTTCATGTGGTTTCCTATGCAGGAAAGGGTGTGCAGTTTGTTTCCACTGTACAACAGCAACCATGCCTCGGTTTCCCTTTCTTGATATGCCAGTTTAGCCTTCCCGCTAGACTGAAAGACTCATCTCTTTCAAGGTAACAAAAACAATCCATGTCTTCACCCAGTCTTTTCCCGTGGATCACAGCCCTCCACTGAGGATGTGTCAGACTTCTCCTCTCTCAGGATACAACAGGTACACACCCAGCTGACTCCTGAGTAGCAGAGGAGATCTCATGCCTTCCCTCTTCCAGAAGTCCCAGCCTTTAACTCCTCAGCAACAGTGAAGCAGGTGTCAGGTGTGGCCACCAACTCTTTTACTGGTTCCTTATGCTATCTTTGTTCTGCCACAAAAACCATGGACTGTTGCCCACCCTCATGATTTTATCACAACCCCTGTGGTTGGTTTCCCTTCTCAAGGCCCCACCTCTTTGAATCAAGAGACTGCAGGAGAATCTCAGCTTTCTTTTTTTAAAGGAGAGTAAGTTTATTGTCCTCATGGTTGTGAAAAACTTAGAAATAAATTAAGTGCACCCTAAAAGCTCAGAAACCAGAAAGCAAATAAAACCCCATTGTTATTGTTTTATAAAAATCATGTGATTAAGTTGATCTTGTGATTTTTGAACACTTGGGATTGGCAGCACTGCATTACCTCTTCCTTGCTACCCAGAATTTTAGCTATCTTTTTAGGCCACTTCTGGACCCTTCTTGAAAAGCCCCCTCAAAGCTTTTCTAGGTTTTTGGGTTAATGAGAGAAAGCTCTTACCCTCTTTCTCACTTCTCTTTCATCAGTAGAAAGACTCGCAACAAAACTTACTCCTTCCCAGTTCTTTGGGGGGAGGGAATTTATATTCCTTGGCGCACTTTTCCATCATTCCTTGTTTTGCTTTTAACTCCTATCAGCCCTGGGAACTACAACTCCCAGAGTTCCTCTGTTCTAGGCTGAACTAGAATAAGGCAATGGTGGGCCCGTTGCTTGCTCTAAAGGGCCAGCATACTGTGTTATTTAGGATATGGTATAATCACTTCAACTGAACAAGAAATATTCACAGGAAATCCTATTAAGTGATACCAACAAGTTTCACTCTGCTCTAGTTTAATATTTTGCCACTGCTCTTTTGAAGAGTGCTATGCAATGGTTAATAACCACAAGGGAGTTAAGATATTGGCATTACATGATTCTGAAAGGTTTTACAAGTAAGGTGATGAATCCTAACTTGATTTAGGAAGAATCTAATTAGATAACTTACTGGTGGTCCCTTCCTGCCCAAATGATTTAATGATAATTCATAATGACTGTTCTTTTATAACTCTTATAACTCATAAGAAAAAACAACATAATTATTTCATAAAGATGAATGTTCTAGAAGAGATGAGCCATTGTACATTCTCTGTCTATTTGCAGTCTATATACACACTGTACTGACATATCTAAAAGATTAAAAGGGATACAATTTTCAAAGGATTGCAATCATTTTACATAGGCATTATAATCCTAATTTTTGGAAGCAGGTTCCCAGTTTGTACTTATGAATGAAGCAAACAATTAAGATATTTAGATGTCTTAATTACATCACTTGCATCCACAAAATTGTGGTGGACCTCAAAACAGGAAGCTGGGTTTAAAATCAGGCCTGTGTGTCTTACGGTATCATACACCATAATTTTTTATAAGAGCACTGAGAGGCATAACAGCCTATTCCATCAAATTTCAAAAACTAGGCTGGTTTGAATCTAGTCAATACTTGATGAGAGACTCCTAAGAAACACCTAGCTGCTGTATGAATTACTGATGGTGATGCAGTATGTGACACTTACCCATTTGTGTGCGTAACAAATGAATGCTCTATCATGCTCTTAGGGCCACAGTGCTTCTAGAGGTGTTCGGTTTTACATGAGAGATAAATCTTCAGTGCTTGTTGTCATTAAAGATTTTACAGCATTGTAAAAGTTGCATTAATCCTGATGTCCTGGGCGAATTCCAACCCAGAGGATTACTCTCTGTCTACCTTAACCACTAATTGGAATGGGGAAAGCTTTTCTGCACTTCCTGTCCTAAATAGTAGTGTACTAGCATCATTCTGTGCTGTTATCGCAGCTGCACTGTTCCATCAGAGGTGGTTGCCTTTCAGAGCTGGATGTGAGGGATCCCTGTGTATAGTAAACATATCAGTTTGTAAAGTGCTTTGGGATAAGCACTATACAAATGTAAGATTATTATTATTAGAACAGCTTGCACAGTCTCAGAGGATGTGCTCGTAAGCAGTGTGGTTGTGTATGGAAATGTCTTGTGTGATATAATATGTAGAGTCAATGCTATACTCTAGTGTTTACTGTATATGAAAATACTTTCTATGATACAAGATATAACATAAATACAATGAAGACTGGCCAAATTAAAAAAAAATCACACTCTGTCACATATATTTTACATGTATGTTGAACACATTTGATTTTTTACTATGCAACAAATGCATGAAACATGCATTTTTGCCCCCCTATAACGTAGGAAGAGGAATAAAAATTTGATTTTTCAGGAATAGTCAAGATGTTTCCTGCAGAAATCCCTTTCTTGCTCATAGAGAGAGCTTTTATAAGACATGAAAATGTATAACAGATTAAGGAAACAACCTTCCATTTTGTTTATTATAATAAGGTTTTCATTCATTCAGTTTTACTGCATATTCCTTCACTCCAAACCAATTTCCTTTAAAGAAAATGGTTTCTGTACTATTTTAAATTGTTTAAATATTTTACTTTATTAAAGTTTCACTAAAACGCTATGGTCTTGATAAGATTGGGACTTCTGCCTCCAATAGCTAGCTTGTGAAATGTCAATCACGACCTTACTTTTAGCAGGAAACCGATTAAAATGTGTTTGTAGATTTCTTTCCCAAGAAGCTTTGCTAAGAATGGAGCTTAATGGAATGTGATCTGCTTAAACTCAGTCTGTGCACATCAATTTCATTCCATATGTATGGTTAGGTATCACCTAAAGTCCTCGAACCCTGAATCCACGTCTCCTTCTCATTTTTATTTGATCCCTTTCTGAAGAAAGTGGCCAACCTTGTTTCATGTCAGTTAGCAAAAAGGTTAAGTTATCTTTGGTTGTTGAAGAACACTAACTGGCTTAAGAAAACTACACCATTGCCTGGACTTTAGGTTGCATTTTAATATTTGCTTTTTTCTCACAAACATTCCTGTGACATATACAGAAGGTCCTGTCAAGAGATCTCCAGGAAAGAAAATGAGACCAACTTTGTTTAGAAAGAAGTGAAATCAATGAAGAGTTTGAGAGCAAATTCCTTGCCAGTGACTACCACTTTTCAAAGTGTACACATAATGCCAGGATACCAGGGAGACACATGCATTAGAATATGATAGACAGATGACAGTTTTGAGAATGCTAACATTAAATCGCATTTACTAACAAAACATTTTAAAGTTCTGTTATACACAGACATTTTAACAATATTTGTCAAGAAATGGAACATACGTACTTGCTGTTCCTAGCTCTTGGATATTTTTTTCTGTGGAAGAAATACATATGTAACGTTCAACAGACATCATTCAATCTTTTTCCTTGCCAAATCAGAGTAGCTGATCTTAATACATAAGTCTTTCATAGGTAGGAAGATGTTCTTCTTAGAGGATGTAGATGGGTTGAACAGTCAGTCATTACTCTAGGCCTGAGGCTGGAGAAACTCCCACTGCTCCCATGTCCCTGATCCACCAGAGACCAGTAACTGGTGGATCTATGTGGCCAAGCAAAACCAACGCACTTCAAATTTCAGATATCATAGATTCTGAGGCCAGAGAAGGGGACAACTGTGATCATCTAGTCTCACCTCCTGTATAAAACAGGCCATAGAACTTCCCCCAAATAATTCCGAGAGCAGATCTTTTAGAAAAACATCCAACCTTCATTTAAAAATTTTCTGTGATGGAGAATCCACCATAATCCTTGATAAATTGATCCAATAGTGAATTATTCTCACTGTTAAAGATTTTGCCTTATTTCCAGTCTGAATTTTTCTAGCTTCAATTTCCAGCCATTAAACCATGTTATACCTTGCTCTGCTAGGTTGAACAGCCCATTATTAAATATTTGTTCTCCCATGTACGTAATTATAGGCTATGATCAAGTCACCCCTTAACCTTCTCTTTGCTAAACTAAATAGATTCAGCTCTGTGAGTCTATCATCTGTTCTAATCCTTTAATCATTCTCCTGGCTCTTCTCTGAACCCTCTCCAATTTATCAACATCCTTCTTGAATTGTGGACAACAGAACTAGACAAATATTCCAGCAGTGGTCACACCAGTACCAAATATAGAGGTAAAATAACTTCTCTACTTCTACCTGAGATTCCCTTGTTTATGTATCCAAGGATTGCAAGTGATAATTTTCCAGGTCATTAATAAAAATGTTAAATAGCACAAAGCCAAGAATTGATCCCTGCAGGACCCACTAGAAACATACTCGTTCAATGATGCTTCCCCATTTACAATTACATTTTGAGACCTATCAAATAGCCAGTGTTTAATCCATTTAATGTGTGCCATGTTAATTTTAGAACTTTCTAGTAATTTTAATCAAAATCCCATATGGTACCAAGTCACATGCCTGACAGAAATCTAAGTATATTACATCAACCTTATTATTTTTACTAACCAAACTTGTAATCTAATCAAAAAATGATATCAAGTTAGTTTGACAGGATCTATTTTCTATCAATCCATTACTTATATTACCCTCCTTTAATTCTTTATGAATCAACCCCTTGTAACAGGCACTCCTTTATCTTGCCTGGGATTGATGTCAGACTGACTGGCCTATAATTATCAATTATCAAATATTCACAATCAATTACTTGTGACAAAAGCTAATGACTAAGAATTCTGTGCAGAAGCAATTCAGTGAATTTTGAGATGACAAAAAAAAAGGGTGAAAATGTATGCATACATTGTCTGCTTTTTAGGTTGAAATTCAAATTTTGATGACAAGTTTCATCAATCATCTTGGGCCATATTGTGAGCCCTTTATTCCCATTGGTGAGCAGTTACACCCGCAGCAGTGAAGTTAACTGGACTACTTGTATGAGAGCTGCTCTTCAGTGGAAGTAAGGGATTCACAATCTGACCAAATATTATGTAGTTGCTTAATCTAGTTCCTGGTGAGAATTTATTCTAGAATAAAGTGCTCTTAGAGCCACATACTGTCCTCATCCTGACATGTGTTGAGTGGAAAGTTACTTGATGAATAGTCCCACTGAATTCAGTAGTGCTGCTTGTGAAGTAAAGCACTATTCTGTTTGCGTGAGTGCTGGGATGATGTGGGGTTTTTTGTTTTTGTTTTTTGGCAGAGCTACAGCACATACCACAGCCTTTACACATTCAAAGAGGGACTGTTGTTTCTCTTCTTTAATCAGATGGCAGAAAGTCCACATATTTTTTCTCATTATTTCCTCCTTTTACCCCTTAATTCTCCCTGCCTGCAACAAACTCCCACAACTGTTTATCAACAATTTTAAGTACTTGTCCAAAATTTGGTTGTACTCTAATTAAATGAAAACCTACAGTAAAAGATAAGGTAGGTGAGATAATGTAGTGTACGTTATCCAGTGCATTAAATGCCCAAACAACAACTATGTTACTGAAACCAGATAATCACTATGCTCTTGAATGAAAAATGATAAAAGACAAAAACACCACATTACCTATAGACAAACACTTTTCATAAAGTGATCACTCCATATCCTTCTTCTCAGTCTTTGTCCTCAAAGGAAACCTACACAACACCTTCAAAAGATGAGCCCAGGAAGGTAAATTCATAACTCTGTTAGAACTAAAAACCATGGACTTAACAGAGACAATAGTTTTATGGCTCATGACAATTTGTAGCACACCCTGTAACGGGGTCCTCGTTGCCTGCTAATCCTTAACTTCCCACTTCATTTTGAGGAGTGTCCTACAGCCTGCGTGAACCCCTTGTGCTTAACGATCTGGCCCTACTTGTATTTAGCTCAGACACTCTGCTTACCTTCTCCAGACCTGAAGAAGAGCTCTGTGAAGCTTGAAAGCTTGTCCCTTCCACCAAGAGAACTTGGTCCAATAAAAGATGTTACTTCACCTACCTTGTCTCTCTAATATGCTGGGACCAACAAAGCTACAACACCACTGCAAGTAAAATATAAAGCAGATAAGATAATCTTATTTAAAAAAAAAGCAGAGAGCTGGGATGTATTTTGTATGAAATATATGATTGATATCTTTTGAGGCAAATATGAAAAGTAAAGACAGATGAAAAAATTAAATCTTATCTCATTTATTGATGTTAGCCCACATAAAATACATATATAACTTTTAGATAGCTATTAAAATAATGATACTCTCTCTTTCATAAACAAGGTCCAACTAGTTATTATTTATTCCATAAGATGTGCACACCCTTTTTTTTGTACATGGTAAGGGCCACATTTTCAAATGGCTTAAGCAAGAAAAAACTAGATTTCTATTTGAAATTACTTGTATGGCATAAATAAATCCAGGTTTCAGTGAGTATAAATGCATGCCTCATGACGGGAGAGATTCCAGAAGACTGGAAAAGGGCAAATATAGTGCCAATCTATTAAAAGGGAAATAAGGACAACTCAGGGAATTACAAACCAGTCAGCTTAACTTCTGTACCTGGAAAGATAATGGAACAAATAATTAAGCAATCAGTTTGCAAACATCTAGAAGATAATAAGGTGATAAGTAACAGTCAGCATGGATTTGTCAAGAACAAATCATGTCAAACCAACCTGATAGCTTTCTTTGACAGGGTAACAATCCTTGTGGATGGGGGGAAGCGGAAGACGTGGTATATCTCGACATTAGTAATGCTTTTGATACTGTCGCTCATCACCTCTCATAAACAAACTAGGGAAATGCAACCTAGATGGAACTACTATAAGGTGAGTGCAAAACTGATTAGAAAACCATTCCTAGAGAGTAGTTACCCATGGTTCACAGTCATGCTGGAAGGACATAACGAATGGAGATTCGCAAGGGACAGTTCTGGATCTGGTTCTGTTCAATATCTTCATCAATGATTTAGATAATGGCAGAGAGAGTACACTTATAAAGTTTGTGGATGATACCAAGATGGGAGGCATTTCAACTGCTTTGGAGGATAGGATTAAAATTCGAAATAATCTGGACAACCTGGAGAAATGGTCTGAAGTAAATAGGATGAAATTCAATAAGGGCAAATGCAAAGTACTCTATTTAGGAAGGAACAATCAGTTGCACACATACAAAATGGGAAATGACTGCCTAAGAAGGAGAATTGTGGAAGGGGATCTGGGGGTCATAGAGGACCACAAGCTAAATACAAGTCAGCAGTGCAACGCGATTGCAAAAAAAGTGAACACCATTCTGTGTTGTATCAGCAGAAGTGTTGTAAGCAAGACATGAGAAGTAATTCTTCTGCTCTAGTCTGCACTGATTGGATCTCAACTGGAGTATTGTGTCCAGTTCTGGGCACCACATTTCAGGAAGGATGTGGACAAATTGGAGAGAGTCCAGAGAAGAGTAACAAAAATGATTAAAGGTCTAGAAAACATTACCTATGAGGGAAGGTTGAAAAAACTGGGTTTGTTTAGTCTGGAAAAGAGAAGACTGGGGGGAGGACATGATAACAGTTTTCAAGTACATAAAAGGTTACTGCAAGGAGATGGGTAAAAAAAATGTTCTCCAAGATCCTGGTGCAATAGTGCACCTATACTTGTGCATGTAATTACCGCAATTCCCATGCAAATTGGGAGACTACATACACAAATGTCAGAGTGCCTAAGATCAGATGATTTGCACACACAAAACTGTGGCAATTGCACCTACCTGAGTTCTTTGCACATGGCTATTTTAAAATGTGTCCCTTATTGGTTTAAGTAGTATTTTCTAATCAGGTTGACAAGATAATCACAACTAGAATAAGTGCAGCAAGTTTGGCCACCAGTTGTTTTGAAGTTTTGCAGTTTGAGTTTAATTTTGCCAGTTCTCTTCAACTCACACCATTTTACCTACATAAAATACTATGCAATATAATCATGCACTTTGATATTAAACATTAAATATGGGTATAGCAAATAAATTTGTCTTGCAATATGTCTGCAATCTTTTCTGAGAGCATATACAATTGCTTGGGTTTGACTCTGAACATCCAAAATCATCATTGGGTGGAAAACATGCCCCCTCCAGTGGAAAATGCATTTAATTTTAGAAAAATATTTTAAGTATAGTCATCATGGGCCAGATTTTCAGAAATGGCCACCTTAACTGAACCTGCAAAATTATCACACAAATTCTTTGAGTACAAACATAGTATCTATGCATGCTAAAAATACATTACATGTACAACAGGTATAGCTACACATTAATCCATGTTGTATGTGCCAGCACCTGTTCTTGTGTGTGCAGTGGATGCACATGTAAATTTTGTAGGTGTGACTTAGGGAGTAAACACAGAGCAAATGATGGAGCGCTAAAAGCTATAGAACCAAATTATCTGCAGTTGTACTTTATCACAGCTGCTTTAATGTCAGGGAGAGCTATGCCAATCAGAGAATTTGGCTCATGTATTACAATATAATAGATGGTTGTAGTGTAAAGTACAAATATTCTATTGTTTTAAGATGCACAAAGAGTTGTGTGAGCTTAGTAAAGCTTAGCACACCTGTTAACTTGGCCAGGGAGATGGATGCTCACTTTTTGCTCACCTATACTTACACTTACTATGGACCACAAGGTTCCTGGCTAGATTTTCAGCTGTTGTCCATGCACAATATGCATGGTACTTACAAAACAACTGGCTAGATGTCAGGAGATCACTAATGTTTGACCACCAGTTGGTGACAATCACAAATCACACTTTCCTCTTTCATTTACAGTCTGTCTGCTTAAGAGTCACCTGAAAACTACGGTGGCTCTGTTATAACATAGTGCAGTTAGTAAACTGTCTACGAAAAAGGGGATCTACTTTGGTGGTTTGGTTAACTAGGTGATTTAAGATGATTAAACTACTGAGATTTCAAATATGTACCTTCATCATTTAATTGCCATTGTATTTTATGCCAGGGCCCCTGAGTCTATATTATTCCTACAGAACATCTCAACTGCCATGTAAGTAAACCCCAATTAGGCTTAGCAGTTCTCATATAATCTACAGGAACAAATTTCCCAGGAACCACGCAGACTGTGATTGCTTATGGTTTCCTTGGATAAAAGGAGATTGATACTTCTAGGTTTTCCTTTATACTGACAGCCTGCCTCACTTCACTTGTATCCTGAGAATTAGTTGTCACAGGTCCAGGAGATGGGGCAGCAAGTTTCTAGCTTAACTGTCACTCCAAGAAAAGAAGGATAATGAAGTGTCCTCCCTTCTTGAGCCAAACCCTGGCCTCATACATACAAAACATGTAGAAGATCTTGAAGAGTCTTCACACAAAGTGACAATAACATTCAAATTGAACACTGAGTCTAAAAGCACTTAATAATGAACACAGAATTAATACATCAGATTCTGTATGTCAATGATCAAATTATTTGTTAAAGGGGCACTTACTGATTATGTTTGAGACACATCTAAGAGACAAATGAAGTTTTGTCATAATTAAATGAGCAAAATGCATAATCACATTCTCATTAATATGTTAACCTTGTAAAGAATAGTTTGGTATTGCAGGCATCTGACAAGATAGCTAAGGCAAGCTAATTAGATTTTGAGTGAATTGCTAACCATGCTAATTTATATTTTATAAGAATAGTAATTAAAAACCAACATGGTATCACTGCAGTACAGTATCTTATTATATTTTATACTAACTCTGCCTTACAAGTAAATTAAACAATGCAAATATAATGGATTAATAAAAGGACAACTAGCCATTTATTGCTAATGTAGTAAAAATTATACTGCAAATGTTTTCTCTCTTATATATTTATTACAGCCCATCATGGGCTCGTTTAGCAATCACTGGGTGCAGTAAATTATTTTTATATGCAAATTTCGATATAGGGTTGAGAAAATAAATATTTATTTTAAGCACAGGTTCTACAGCCTTCTTTCATCTGTATGAGAACATTAAATTACAGTGACACCAAGGTCACTTGGTATAGAATGCCATGTGCTAAGAAGTACTGCATTACAATAGAGGTATTAGCCCATTGTACATCTGGTGCACATCTTCACAGAAATGCTTTCTTCAGCTCCACTGAATCCACATTGGGTCAATGGATTGTGCCCTTTCAAGATTTCTTGCTGAAACCCAACAGCAGTAACCATTTTGGAATATTTCTGTTAATGGGTTCATTATGGATAATTCCCAGTTAGTGCTGCCCCATGCTAACTCCCCTTTGTACCACCCCGATGATTCAGTTAGGACTTAAAGTTGCCCTAAACAGGAATCAGAGAATTCCCCTGGCAGGTGGTAAAGTCTCATATTATAGAGCCACCATAGGTGGTTCTCCATCACCCACAGCATAAGGGATGTCCTTGGGGCGTAAGTGGGTGCTCCAGACATGTCCACTAAAGGGCTATTTACAAGCCAGCGTATGGTAGACCAGCCTTGTGGCTACTCTAAATTAGAGAGAGCTCAAACTAGACCCCTGCCACCTTCAGGATCAGGGGAAGAAAGGCAGTAGAAAGTCACCTTTGTTTCTTCCCACCTAGATCCTTTAACGGTACCATATTGTGCGATATATTCTACATTGCTTCAGGCTCCCTGTCCCAGTGCACCACATTGTCAGGCAGTATCCCACAGGGCCAAGGAGCCTGAAGCAGCCTGGCTGATGGGCTTGGGGATGAGAGAAGATGACTCTCCCCCAGCAGCTCCTGGACTATTGTTCCCTCTTTGCTCCTCCCCTCCTAGCAGAGAGGCTCCCAGGGAAAGAGGGCAAGCCCTAACAGGTGAGGAGGGGATGAGGAAGTTGATCCATGACATTATTTGCAGAGGGGAGGGTTATAAGGAAATGGAGGAGGTCTTCACTGAGGCTGGGAGACTCACTTCTTCTTATGAAGAACATAGCATCCCAGCCTGCTCCCTCCAAACTCCCCACTCCTCTGTGAAAAAACAACCGTCAACTTCTGGGCAGCGGAGACTCCTTTCTCTCTGCTCTCCAGTGTGGGACGATCAAGGATGGGGGAAGAGCAGGGACCCAAAACAGTAGTTAAGACCACCTGAGGGGCAGTCTTCCCTACAGCTAGTATTATCATCCCTTTACCGTATTTGAGAAATATATATCACTTTCCATGGCTATTTTACTTTACACGTTTTGTTAAAGGTATTGCAGAGGCACTATATGTACTGTGTATATTTTACAAAGTACAAGCCAGCTTCCGTAATAGGAAGATGACAATAGGTCGCCTCCCTTCCATGGCTCCTCTTCTTTCCCCCCCGCCCCGCCCGAGGTAGCCCCTAATTTCTCTCTCTGCAGGGACTCAGTAGCCTCCCTTAGGACCAATGGGTCCTGGGTCGTCGGTGCTCAGTGCCTTCACCTAGTGCCAGATGCATACATCCACAACCAACCCTCACAGATCTCACAGGTCCAGCAAATGAAGGACCAACAAAAAAATAAGGAACACTTTGTTCCCCGAAATCCTGGGAGTACATTAAAAGGCGGGGAACAAAAAAAGGAATCCAAGCTGTTAAGTAAGTGAGCCCCACGCCCAACTAAAAGCCCACAAATTAAGTCAATATAATTAGAAACTGCCCCTCTCCCCGTATCTCCAGTATCTGCACAGGCCTGACGTGGGTGGTAGGATTGTCACTCAATGTGAAGGGCTGGTATCCCTTCCTGGGAGATGGACAATTGGTATCATCAGCTCTCACAAACTGATTGTGAGTCATGGGACTTGGAAACCGGCAAGAGGAGTTTCATGATGACGTGAGAAGCTGCTCCGTTCCCCTGATTTTCAGGGCTGGATATGGGGGGTGGGGGCACAGCTCCCTTTGAGAGCCTAAGGGCTGTGGACAGTGACCTGCTCTGCCATTGAGCCCTACCTTCATATGTGCATCAGTCTTAGCATGGAAAGGGTCGGGGCAGCGGGAGGCAGAGGAAGGGATCATTGGGGAAAAGGTGTTCCTGGGCCCAGACTCAGTTGTGTCCTCCTGGCTGCTGCCTAGGGTCTTCTCCTCTGGCCAGGACCAGCAGCACCACCTCCAACTCACACCCCAATCTCCCCTCCCACCCGCCTCCTGCTGCCCTCAGGGCTTCCCTTCTGCTTGGATCTGGCAGCGCCATTTACCTGACTCCTCCTGGTCCCAGGCAGAAAACTCTCAGGGTAGTGGGAGGTGGGGGGGGGGAAGAGGGAGGGGAAGTGTTGCCAGACACAGGCAGAGGAGAAGCGCCAACCCAGTGGGAGGAGGGGAAAAAGCAAAATTAAATAATTATTTTAACTATTCAACTTGGACAAGTGTGAGATTAAAAAAAAGTATTGTAATTACTGGATGATTCATATATTTATGTAGTTATGAAAGTTATTGGAAGAAAGCAGAATGATTTTAATTTATTTTTGAAATACTTTGAATGTGACTGAATTGATTCTCTTTAAAATATATTATTTAAGGATTATAAAAATGATTGCACTGAAATACAGAAAGCGACCTGGGGTTAGGAGTTTCAGCTGTTAGTAAGCTAGTTGGCCTGGTAAAGACATTCTCACATAAATTGTTATTGCAAAATAATTGGAAAACTTGATCCACAAGGAGAGTGTTTTGTGATTCTTGGATGTTAATTGTTCATTTTCCAACTCAATTTTATAGCCCTGGTAGCGTATATTTTAAAATAACATCATGATTCTTTGTCCAATTTAGAAAGGTGCAGGAAGGCAGGAGACTGCAGGGGGATGGGGGCAGGTCAGGCAGGAAGATTGAGGAGATGAATATGGGCAGGGGAAGTGTGAAACTAGGAGGGGAGAGAGTCAACCAGTAACAGGAAATGGATGGCAGTTCCCTTATCTTAGGCGAAAGAAGAAGGTACATGGAACCTCCATCTGAGCAACCAGGGAGAGCTGTGCATCTTTGTATGCATTAAAGGCTGACTTTTCAACCTGAAATTATCATACATCCATTGGCAGAGGAGTAGAGGGGATATATATATATATATATATATATATATATATATATATATATATATATGTATATATGATTTTGGCAGCCAATCTCATGGTTTTGTGGAGTCTAACTCATGATTTTGGGTCTCTTGAGGTTGGCAGTACTCTACAATTTTCCCTTTCTGCTGGATTGAGTCCCTAGTGAGTGACCTATAGACAGCCAGTGTAGATCCCGGAGCACTTGTGCTTCCAATAAGATGCCCTGCTTAATAAACAAACTGCCACATGCTTCATCAACTTCAGACCCTGAATGGTTTTAAGGTCTAGCCCCATGTGGTGTGCATAGCAATAGTCTAACTGTGAAGTAACAAAGCCACGGATTAGAGTAACAAAGTCCACATCCAAAAGAAACGGATACAGCCTCCTGACTAGGTCCTGACTAGCATGGTAAATAGGCAACCTGATGACTGCTGTAATATCATCATCCAACAGCAACTGATTGTTTAACGTGACCTCCCACGTTGTGAACTCTTGTGACCAATAACAGACAGTACTTCAAGAGCAGTTATTACCTCCTCCATTAGCTTCCCCCAGCTCTCCTTCACCATGTTGGTCGTGTCTGGACTGCGCTTCAACCAGCACATTCTCATCCATGCCCCAGTCTCCGCTATATCTGGGGTGAAGTTTTAAAAACAGTGTCCAGTTTTCAATTGGCTTTCAACTGGCCCTTTCTGTTGGGTGCTGTAACAGGGTGTGCTGAGTCAGGAGCTAACTTCGTGCCCTGTCACTCTAATACCTATCAGCATATATAAATTAGAGCCTAATTGGAAGATGGGTGGTTGACAGTGGGTGTCAATTAACTGAGCAGAGCTACAGCTGGAATGGTAATTGTAGGGGAAGCAACCCTAGCAGTTGGGATTATATATATTGACAGGAAAGAAACCCTGGATCTAGACAGATCCTGAAGGAAGGCAGAGTTAGGATGGCTGGTCTCGGTCCCTAGAAGCAAGTAGAGAAGCTGGCTGTGGATTGTAAATAATACACCTTCCCCTGGCTGCTCAGATGGAGATTCCACTTACAGCAGAACCTCTGACTTACAAACACGAGTGTTACGAACTGACCAGTCAGCCACACACCTCATTTGGAACCGGAAGTACACAGCTGGGCAGCAGAAAATAAAGAAGAAAAAAAGCAAACACAGCAAAAACAGTACAGTACTGTGTCAAAATGTAAACTACTACAAAAATAAAGGGAAAGCAGCATTTTTCTTCTTCATAGGAAAGTTTCAAAGCTGTATTCCATCAATGTTCAGTTATAAACTTTTTAAAGAACATGCACAACGTTTTGTTCAGAGTTACGAACTACCTCCATTCCCAAGGTGTTTGCAACTCTGAGGTTCTACTGTACCTTCTTCTCATATCTCAGATAATGGAACTGCTATCCATTTCCTGTTACTCGCTTGACTCTCTCCCCTCCTACTTTACCACCTTCCCCTGCTCATATTTGCCTCATCAACCTTCCTCCCTGATCTGCCTCCATCCCCCAGCATTCTCCTGCCTTCCTGCACAGTCACCTGCACCTTCTTAAATCAGACAAAGAATCATGATGCAAGAAGAATATAATAAAGCAGGAGAGATGGAGTGGTTGTGATCTGTGAGGAAGGCCTGAAAGGACTCTCAGGGGGACCACCCTGTGACAGGAGTATAATTACTCCCATAGCAAGAAGAAGATGCACAGGATGACAGTTGAACTTCTAACTACCCACCTCCAGGGGCAAATAAGGATTTAGATGACCAGTCAATTCCATTTGCATTTTTTTTTTTTGCTGGTTCAAATTTGCACCCATAAAGTTAGAGGTTACTTCTGAAACTAAAGACCTTAAACTTTTGAGTTAGACTGTATTTTTAAATAATCAAAATTGGTTCTGGGTGTGTATGTAAATGATATACATGCAGTGGCAGATTAGCCACTGGGCCAACAGAGGCCCATGGAAAAATGGCCACCTCCGTGCCCCAAATCGCTCCGCCTGCCCAGTGCTCCTGCTGAGGAGCGGGGCCAGGGTGCAAGGGCTTCCCCACTCCACCCCGCCCGGCGCTCCTGCCTAAGAGCAGGGCCAGGGTGCGGGCCACTCTGTTCGCCCACCCAGAGCTCCTGCTGGGGAGTGGGAGAAGCCCCTGTGCTCCAAACCCATTTGGGAGCACGGGTGCAGGAGGGCACTTGCTCTGACACCAGGCCCCACAAAACAGTAATCCGCTTCTGCATGCATGAAGTGTTGTTTATCAGCAATTATCATATGCCTCACAAACAAGCATTGGAAAAAAAGATACTGGTGTGTTATTGCCACATGGGATATAATATAGTATACTGAAAACAGAAGTGCTGAAGTGTGGCAAGGGAGTTCTTAAAATATTAAATATTACATGATTTAAAGGACTTTGCCACTCTCATGATATTGTATGAGTGTAATTTGTATTTAATGAGTTCCAAATGCTAACTGTTTTCATTTAATATTTGTTTTGCTTAAATTGAAGATGAAGACAAGCCACGGCTCTGGGCTTGAAGAAAAAAGTCTATAGGCTACACTAAAACCTTACAGCCAGAACTTCTGGCCAAGAAATTTGGGAACAATCAGAACCAAGGGGTGTATTAGGGCTGTTAGTCCTTTGGCATCTAGAGCTACCAACTCTAAAAATGGCCTGTTTTCAATAGTTTGTCAACCTTTCGTTGGAGAGTTGGAACGCTTGAAATAAAAACCTTATTTACAATGAGTGGAAAAAACTCATGTATATATCTTAGAAGTGAAAAAAGGAAAAAAAAACACCCCAAAAACACACAACGCAGAATACTGTGACCTGATTTAAAATGTTTGAAGCATTGGCTTTGCCAAGGTTTCCTTTTTAGTATGCATGACACGTTCTCTTATTTTTTTAGTCTGACACTTTAGCTTTCATAAATCATATACAGAGTTGATAAAAGAAAAGAGCACAGCCCTAAGAAAATTCAACAGGTTGGCAGCTCTTTCTAATTTTATAGGTTTATGAGAATAAGATGTCTCAATTACATAAATATTTCCTTTGTATTTCATTGGATTACATTGTGTTATTTTGGAGGTTTACAACTGAGACAAAGCAGATTTGTGTGTGTGTGCGCACGTGTGCAAGAGAGAGAGAGAGTGTGTGTGAGAGATGGAGCTGATATCAATAACTAGAACCACCAATAGTACAAATGCTAAACCCACATGCTGGCAAGTAAACCAGGCCTTATTGGCAAAATATATCAGACAAAACTGATTAGGTCTCTATTCAATAAGCAAGGGAATTGTCTGTGCTATCTGAGACTAGGAAGGGACAGCGATCATGAGGTATGCAAACCTTTATGAGAAGATAAAGGAAGGCCAGAAAACCCCTTGGAAAAGCACTTAGCAAACCCTGAAAAACTTGTCAGCTCATGTTTTTTAACCATTCAGTGACGGGCAACCTGCGGCCCATGGGCCGCATGGAGCACAGCCTGCTGCTTCCCGCAGCTCCCATTGGCTGGGAATGGCGAACCACGGCCACTGGGGGAGGGAGGGGGGGCGAGCGTGCCTGCAGATGGTCAATTTCTGCTAAATGTCTCGTGGCCTGCATTCAGATTACCTTGATAGGATGTATGCAGCCCGTGGGCTGCAAGTTGCCCACCACTGTATGAGTCAACCTCCTGAGGTCACAATATTACCAGTTTTTCCTGAGTCAGTTGTTCTGAACTGAGGGTAGAACAGCTGTTAAGTATTATCTAGATTTGCTTTCACTTGCCCCTCCCACACCCATTTCAATGATTCAAGAGTAAGATTAATAAAATTCCTTCAGGGTTTGTTCATACAAACATACATGTATAACTTGTGTTATGAGTGTTTTCTCTCTCTGATCATGATGCCCTGGAGAAAGCACAGTTTATCCATACGTTTTCTACATATTATGATACAACAACAACAAAATTTTGAAGGCACATCCATCCCCAAATAGCCTCATACTAAAAGCATATACTTCCTTCTGCAAGATGACCATACTCTTTGTACTAGATAATTACACGTGGAGTTGAAAAATAAATTCAGCACATCTACAGAGCCATATAAATGTTTTAAGACACTATTTTATAATCTGTAAACTTTGTTATGAGCCTTTCATTCCATGGCAGGTGAAGCACATAGATCATCATGTTACAGCTCTCATGGATGTTGTTTTAGCAGCATGCTGAGTCACATGCGATATATGAAAACCAAGCCAACGGACTGGATTAATGGTTCCACTGAGCCCCTTTCTACAGGAATACTGGCTTGAACCAGAAGTGAATTCCACAGATCATGATTTATGTGCATAAAGTAAAAACACACTATTTACCTATAGATCAATAAAACTCAAACCGGACCAGTGCATATCTGAATAGATATTTATAGTTCCCTTAAAGTAACCCTTCTTCTTCTACCACTTCCACACTTTTCTTTGCTCTCCAGCTATTTTAGGAATGAGCAGAAAATAAAACAAAACCATCAATAATTCAATGTAAATTAAAAATAAACTGTTCAGAGTTACAGAATTTTGTCCAGCACTTTGCAATCTGTTGTATAGTCATTCAAAACATATTTAAAAAACAGCTTCAGTAAGTCTGGAAGGTATCAGCTGATGAGATTAGCAGGAATTCTGACAAATAGGGAAATGTAGTCAATGATACTGTAACTGAAGTGAGATCAGATTGAATTACTGTAATATAGAATAAATTACATTGCTGTGGTTGAAGGAGATCTTCCCTTTGTATATAATCTACATTTAGCAGCTGGAACTCTGCTACATAAAAAACAAGTAAGATCTTTCTACAAACAAGATGGCCGCAGCTGAGCTGACAAATTAGAATGCGAATTAAAAGAGTGAAATTCAGCTTGGTGCCAGGCCCTCCACGCTGATTAAATCCCAACGGAGGCTGGAGATGCTGCTTGACAAGATCTCAGTGCAATTCTGAGGATTTTTTTTTAAATGATATATGGCATAATCTTCAATGTCTAATAATCAAAGTCTGACCATTCAAATATTCTGAATGCCCAAGTTGTTTGTTTCTTCTCCTCCTGGAACCTAAAAAATGCCAAACAAATCAAGTAAAGAATCAGGAAATGCCTATGTTTAGCTTGGTCAGTCATAATAATACCTGGCTCTTATATAGTGTTTTTCATCAGTAGATCTCAAAGCCCTTTACAAAGGAGGTCAGTGTCATTATCCCACTTTTACAGATGGGAAACTGAGGCACAGAGAGGCAAAGTGACTTGCCCAATGTCACCCAACAAGCCAGTGTCTGAGCTGGGAATAGAGCCCCGATCTCCTGAGTCCAAGTCCAGTGTGTTCTTGACCCAGCCAGGCCACAATGTTACTCGTTAGGCAGCGGGGATGCCTGAGTTGCAGCCTCACGTTTGTAAGAGAGAATGGACAGCAGGTACTGCATTCAACATGAAAGTCCCTAAAGTTTGCTACTCACTGCTCCCCTGGCCTACAACATCATGTTGACATTTAAGGCATTTTGCAAGGGCTATTTCTTTTCCTTAGCTATGAGGCAATGGTGGAAGAGCTTATGTATGGTTTTTGCTGTTGGGTTATTGTAGCTTGTAGTGTATATGATGATTAATAGTTGTAGGGTGCAGGTTATAAGAGGGCTGTTTTATGGTTGTGTATTGGAGAACTGTCAATGAGCACTGAGACTAAGGGACCGGCAAGCCTATTTAAATAAGAAAATCCAAATAAATAAATTCCATCACAGCACCTCTTCATTCGATAGCACAAGGCTGCAAATATGTCTCAGCATATGTCTCACTTTGCATCCAAGACCTGGAAGTGCACAGACGCTGAAGTAATTCTTTTTTGTAATACTTATTGCTTATCAACAATTAATGAGAACAACTGTGTGTTCTTTCCACATTTTTATTTGATGTATAAACAGAGCATTGGGGTTAATTGCGAAAACTGTTTGCTTTTGAAAAACACGCAAGTGCATTTTTTTTGTCAAGCTGTGAATCTTTTCTAGCTATAGCACATATGCCTTGCGACAATCTGCCAAAGCATATATAAAAAAATGACATGATTATAATCCCTACTTATCCAGCCTGGAATAGAGATTCACATCAATTACAAATAGTTTTCTTTCTCTACCAAAAAACAGTGACAACATCCATTAAACGTTGGCCTCCTCTCCAGGACTGCCTTGGCAGTAGGACATGCAACAAGTAACGGGTAAGGAAGGAAAGCACGCTCGGTTTCAACTATTTTCTAAATAAACTTTAAAAAAGAAACTCAGGTTAATAATAGGTCACCTATGTTAGATGCGCTCTGTGGGGGCCAATAACCTAAAACAGAATTTGTCACTATTAAATATAATACTGACAGAAGGTCTCCCCAGCTGTACACAGTCTTCCCTGTCTCTGCTTTCTCTGCCTGAATGGCATCCCCCTGTGAGTTACAAGCTCCCCCTTACCCAGAGGTTGCCATACTTCCGGACATGAGAAAATTGTGTATTTTGGCAAATATACAGTGATTAATTAAGCCAAGGCTTTTATACTTTTTTTCTTTGAGTGGTAAATATATTAAACTGTAAACATATATATTCAATAATTCATGATGTACAAACTTTGGGACATTCCTGCAAACTACTTACTTGTACTGGGCTACTTTGTACCCTGGTCCAAAATGGCTATGCAGGGAAGAAGGGGGAGCTGTGTCCCACTCACCAAACCCAAATGGCTGCCTGGGACCTACTTGGACCATGGTTCTCAGCACAGGGGGAGAACCAGGACTGGGCACTCAACACACCTCCCATGAGCAAGTGGTGGGGAAAGGGATGGATGGGTTTAAGTGAAGCCACAGCTCTGTTTTGCCCCAGTGTAGGGGCAGCAGACCCGGCTAGGTGCATGGGTTAGAGTATGCTGTACCCCAATAAAGAATGTAATAAATTCCTCCCTCATCCCCAGTTCAAGGATGATGCAGTTGCCTGGTGCCCCATGCCCAGGTGTGGGTGTACAGGTCCAATGTACTCCATAGGAACTACTCATGTGGGCAGCCCCATTGAATTCTATGTGACTACTCATGCAAGTACGGCTTGGGTCTTTTAATTTTTGATCTTTTAATATAGAGCAACAAATGAGTGTTGATATTAATGTAAACAACAGAACAATTATACAGGATAACAATAGGAAGCCTGTGGGAACAAAACAGGCTATAGACCTGAGGGTTCTGTGCGCCTGCACTCTTCCTCGCCCTCTACTCCCACTTCCCAACTACTGCAGCCAGGGAAACCCATCCTGGAACAGCAGGTAGTGATAATACTCTTTATGCCACCCTTTCGACGATTCCTGATAGCACTGGGACTTTCTAGGGTTCAGCTTGAACCTCCAATTCCCCTGGAAGCCCAGCAGCAGCAAGAAAGGGAAGGGCATATCGGCTTCCTCCCTTGCCTTTGCTACCCTCTCGGACAGCCATTGGAATCCACCCAGAAACAATGTGCCCTGGCACTACTCTTGAACCCGTATATCACCCTCCGGCCTTTGATGTGTCTGCCAGCACCAAAATTTACTGAGCTGGATCCTTCTCACATTCATTTGGTAGCCTCCAGCAGCTCATCATCTCAATGTTTTGCCACTCTTCCTCTCACATGTCTTCCTTGCGTAGAGGCTGCTTTTCTTCAGACCAGCACACACCACTACACCCAGCCACTCCTTACTTCTTCAGCAGCAGTTACTTGAATTTCAGTTGTCACTTATCTCCTGGGGTTTGGGTTTTTTTAGTATCAACCAATTTTTCTTGGTGCATAATCCAATGGATGAGTTACTAGAAAGTGAGTCAAGAGAATGGAGTTCTATTCTCCTTTCTGCCACTGACCAGTGGTGTAACTTTGGGCAAATCTCTCCATTTCTCTGTGTCCTAGGTTCCCCAAAGTCAGGCAGTGAGACCTCACCTCCTTTGAGATCTATGGAGTAAAAGAGTGTTTTTAAGAGCTAGGTATTATTGCCTCCATTTTAAGAACACAAGAGTCCTTTCTTTTGGTAGCTATGAATTGTTTGATGTGTGCAAAGAGGAAGTCCTTTTTGAAACTGTAAAATTGTTCTCACTGGTGAGAGATTCAAAACTGGGGGTAACAATCTAAAATGAGCAAACTAGTAGTAGACGGGGAAACTCAGAACTGTTTCAGGCAAAGGGTTCTAAACATATGGAATAAATACCCAGGGAAAGTGACTGACGCACAAGAGTGTACAGGAGTTCAGGAGAGATTCAGATTTATATCTGGAACTCGAGGAGGTTGAGCACTATAATGAAAAAAGTAGGAAAGTGAGATTAAGTTAAATCAAAAAAGGGCATGCTGGGCCAGATGACTGTTTTTCTTGTTTGTAAATTTTGTATGTTTTTGAACAGAAAAATAACTACACAGATGGTCTGTGTTACACCCACATGCTTTGAAAGTCAGTTTCCAAAAATGTCACCTTGTTCCGAATCCTCCCATGTAGCATAAAGTGCATACAGTTTCCAACGTGCATATATTCGCTCTCACACTCATGTGGACTTCATTAGACATCACTGTGGGAAAATATGGGGAAAAGGTATATATGTGGGGATGTGTGCCACCAGATTCTGCTGAAGAAACGGTTACTGGTGGCCCACTCAGTCACCAAAGATAACACATGATCAATTTGATTAACCTTCCTGAATGCTCACTTTCTTGCTCTTCATATCAGTCTCTGCTTCTCACTGGGGCTGCCGATTCAACTGGATATGAGCACCATATGCTCTTACAAGCTGTGTATAATGCAAAGAATACAACAATTTTTATTTTCTTTTATAGTTCAGCCTTGAGAGGTTGAGTACTCCTAAACAGCAATCCTACTTTGGGGCTGTGCTATGCCCCTGAGATCCTTAGCTGCATTAAAGGAGCTGCAGAGGGACACAGTGCAGCCAGGTTACCAAAGATGAAATACGACCTAGGCAGCCAGAATTCCTGCTAGGGTGGAGGGGATAGGGAGAGATCATGTACAGTGAGCACCCGTGCAACAGGTACACCATCTGCGTTGCGGGAGCGGAATACTCCCGTCACAGCTCAGCCAGCTCTGCTGACTATTGCAGAAGGGTGTGCAGGCTTATGGCCTCACCTCTTCCTGCTTTTACGAAGTTAGTTCCCTTTGAGGTGCTCCAGGCCGGAGTGCATATGCCAAGTTTATGGGTGAAGTATAAGACCCTGAACAGATCCCATCCCATCTCCTTTATTTTAGCACAGATAGAATCCCAGTGTCATTGCAAAGACCGGGTGGTGGGAGAAAAATCCAGGATGAACTCTACCTCCATCAGTCACAAAGAACCTCAACTCTCCCTCCAGCCTCACCACCTTAGTGGTAGATTAAAGTATCACCTTCCCTTTGGGCAGTGGCCAACTCTTCCATGCCCTACAAGCTCATAGAGCCCACGTCCCAGCCCTGAGCTCAGGCTCCGCGTGGGTTTGCCGTGTCCCAGCAGCAGCACAAGATGCCCGCTCCTGCAGCCTGGGGCAACCCCTTCTCTAACGACCTCAAATCTTCATCCTCCAGCTGGAGGAGAGCTGGACAGAGGAAGCGGTGGTGGGATTTCCTACCAGCTCTCTAGTGAGCCAGGGGTGAAGATGCCAGTTCCACCTGCCTGGAAACAGGCAGACAATCAGGGCTCCAGGGAGAGGGAAATTGCATACGACACTGCTGCTGACCTGTGGTGTGCGGGGCTGCACACTTGTGATCCTCTGACAAATGGTAGCTGATCTGTGTGCAGAGATACAAGAGCAGGGAGAAGTTTATTTCCCTCCTCCCAAGCATCGTACCTCCCACCCCCACACTCCTTTCTGCAGGGGTCAGCCCCAGACTGGTCCTTTTTCTTTTCTGGAAGGAGCCACCTTTATGTTTAAAGCCTGTTGATGAATACCAAGAAAGGAAACAGTTTTTTGATGAGTCACAGCCTAGTAATAACATAACCCTGAAGTCAGTGGAGTTATACTATTGCAAAGTTGGTGCAAAGTGAAAGGAGAACCAGAGTCTATATCTTTAGGACCAAGTCTTGCTCACAAATAATCCTTACAAAATGCTGGTGGAGTCAGTGCCTCATAAGGCCAACTCTAGCATGTAAGGGTTATATGACCAGGCCCTTATTCTTAGGAAATTTCTAATCCCTACTAGGTCTCTTTCAATATGATTTCATCTTGGTTTTAAATGAACCTCAGGATTTTGTAATCCCCAGGTACTCACAAGCACAGTTCATGTCCCTTATCTAAATCAGAATCCAGTTACATTAATTCCACCTGCAAATAATTGTAGGTGCAATTTCCCCCCTGCAATTATTTGAGGCTCTGGGTGCCAAAAGTAAGCCAACTTTTAAAAATCAGGTCCACTATGTATAGTGAATGTGGGAGTAATCCAGACCATCTGTTTCATCACTTTTTCTGTTCACAATGTATGAAACTTACAAACAGGAAAAGAAAAGTCATCTGGCCAAGCACACTCAACCATCAACATTTTGGGTAAAAGAAAAAGAAAAATGAGGACAAAACCCTACAAAATAAGGAATAACAAATTTGATTTTTTTAAAAAAAAGAGATTAAAAATCAGCATAAACAGTTATGTGTACCCCTGAATAAATTCAGAGTCTATTGCAAAACAGAACATGGTAAAATTTTCTCCAATCTGGTGACTAAATGGTTACATTTGTTCTTTCTTTTCCTATATATTGTCTCTGCTTGAGTGATTGCTCAGTATCTGCTAGGATACCACATGGTGCTTTACCAGATGCTGAACTGTCAGACAGGCAGAGTTGCAATGACGTCATGAATATATCTATTATAGCCATATTTTCTCTGCACCCAAAATACACACACACACATACACACACACACAAGATCCACAAATTGTGGTTTGTTTTTTTTCCTGTTTCTGTCTGTTTTGGTTTAGTTACTTCAGAATTCAAAAATAAAACTCCGGTAACCTATATGCCCCAGGAAAGCCAGGAAGCCAAAGAGGGTGATCTTTCTGTTGCTCTTTATATGACTGTCTATCTACTCTATTCATTTGCAGAGGAGGGTCAGAAGGTAAGGGGTTAAGTGACAATATGCATCACATGTCTTTTTCAATGATAGAACAGAAGGTTATTCAGCATGGATCTCTGAAGAAGGTGAATGTGTCTCCTAATGAGGTGCAGCTGATGGATCTAATGCGGTGGAACAGCTGCAGGGGGCTTTTTCCCAGTTTGGAATCATACTGAGATCAGATTCCACTCATAGTGGCTCTGTTTTCTTCACACACTGTAATTATGATTGATTGGCAAAAGACATAAAATATTTTACCTTTCATAGCAAGAGCTATGAGTTTGTGAGGCGCTGAGAACGAAAATTCTTGGTAGTATCCCAAGAAGAACTAGTAGAAGCGTACAAAGTTGGTGGGAACAGGCCACAGATTAGGGTTAAATTGTCATAATGCACCATTTCCAGCACAAAGCTACACTGAGGCCATCAAAAGAAGATATAATTTAAGTCCAGAAGAGAAGACTATATGTTGCTAATGTGGGCTTTATTGCTATTGTATAATGTTTATTATTTTTAAATCACGCTGGTCTATGGTACTAAGGCACATGCCTTACATATATCAAAATATATCACATTTATGCAGTTCCCTTTTTCAGGCAAACTTGTAACCTTATCAAAAAATGAAATCAGGTTGTCTGACAAGACCTATTTTCCATAAAGCCATGTTGACTGGCATTAATTATATTACCATGCTTTCTTTCTGTAGTGAATCACTCCTGTATGACAATCAGGGCACAGACTCCCCAGGGAAGAACAGGGGGCCTGAACCCAGAAAATAAGCAATCAAATCAACTGATTGTATTCAAGATTATTGTACTATAAAAGTGTATCGAGTAAGGTATTTTATGAAAGCTTGTGCCCCACCGGTGATTAATAGCATTGTGCAATTAGGGTTGCCCACTTTCTACTTGCACAAAACCAAACACCCTTGTCCTGCCCCCCTGACCCAGCAACTTCAACACAATTATTATCAGGAAGGACGCGGGGTTAAGCTGCCCTTTCTGTGGTACCCAAAACTCTGTCCCCTCCTGCCTTGGGCAAGCTGAGACTGCTGAATGGCCAATTTACCTCCTGCTGACTTGGCTGCTTTTAGCAACAAGCCATAGTGGTTTCAGGCACTTTACTGGTTTGCTGGCATCTCCCCATACATTACCAGTTACTCCTGTAGCTCAAATGGTCATGGTCTGTGCTGTGGATCTAGGGCAGTGATACTCGGACTGAGGCTTGCAAGCTGCAAGTGTCCCCTGTGGCTCTTTGCAGCACACAATATTAAAACACTGTGTGATTTAATTATTAACCAATCAGGTTAAAATATATAAAATTATTCTCACAGCAAAACGAGTGACCAAGTATTATTTTATCAACTACAATTGGTTGATAACATAGGAAAAGCATCCTGATTGGTTAATAAATTAAATATATACCTATTTCCCATCATATTGTTTAAATGTGAATATATATAATAAATGAAACTGAATTCACACTACTGTAGCTCTTTTGGGTAATATTAATTGCTAATTTAGCTTCTGAAGCACTGAGGTCCAAGAATCACTGATCTAGGGATAGCTGATGAGCATTGAATCTTGGGTCCAATATGGGATGCCATGATTTCCGTCTGCTTTTTTAAAAAAGGCTAGGAAACTATATAGAAAAATATATTTTAAAAATTTCAGGTTGCAAAGTCAAGCACTCAAGCAATAGGAAAAGAATTAAGATTTTTCCCATCTGACCTAAATTAGAACACTATAATATGCATAGTCATATAGTCTTTAATTACATGCTCCTGTAAAGTTCACAGGATGGACAGTGAATGAAGTTGTCAGAGACCAGGGCGTGGGCAGTCATACATAGAGGTGGGAATAGGAGTCAGGTCATAGTGGTTAGAACAAGAGTCAGTAGCCAGGCACAGGAACCCAGGTCAGAACTAGAGTCAGAAACTGGAACCCAGGATCAGAGCCAGGTTACCTGGCGTAAGCTGAGACTGGGAACAAGCATATGAGCTATCACAATCATGGAAAACTGCTTGGTGCGGCCACCAAACTACTGCTGCTGCTGGGCTTAACAAGGGGTCTACTGAGGATTCCCACCAATCAGGTGGTGTAGCCAGCCAGGCAGCTATTACTGAGGTTGCCCAAACTGGCTCTGCTACAGGCCCTACTTCCTGAAAGAAACAGAGGGTTGCCCAAAGAGAAAAGGATTGTCACTTGTATTTGAGGCATTGGACCAGGACCCAAGAGAACTAGGTTAGGGGACTGGAACACATGACTTATGAGGAGAGGCTGAGGGAACTGGGATTGTTTAGTCTGCGGAAGAGAAGAATGAGGGGGGATTTGATAGCTGCTTTCAACTACCTGAAAGGTGGTTCCAAAGAGGATGGATCTAGACTGTTCTCAGTGGTAGCTGATGTCAGAACAAGGAGTAATGGTCTCAAGTTGCAGTGGGGGGGGGGGTTAGGTTGGATATTAGGAAAACATCTGGAGCAGAGATCCCCCAGGATGCAGTGCTTCCCTGCTTTTCTGGTCCCAGAGTTCTGTGTGGTTCTTGCCTTGGAATCTCTGTTCTCCATTTTGTATGCTAATGGAGATGCTTCCCTGTCCCATCTTTGATGCAAATGAGGCTGGGGAGTTTCCTTAATCCGGTCATCCTTATCACAGGGATTTAGGTGCATCTCCCACTCCCTTTTCATTGCTTTTTGTAAGTCTTTCTTCTGATCAGTTTTGGTTCAAGCAGATGTGTGGTGGGGAAAATCTTTTGTGAGTCAGACAGACTGAGTACGGTGCCCTGGTTCCTCAAGAACACAGAGTTGCTAGGTAACACTGTCACACGCACAAACCAATAAAAAATAAGTCCATCAATAATAATCAAAATTTACTGATAGGCAAAGTGAGAAAAATGCTACTTAAAAACTTATTAGAGTTTGATTTAAGGATATTTACCTTGTATATTTTGACATAGGATACTCACAATATGCATTTAAATTGTTGTAAAGCTTAAACTTTTTGAATCGCAATTGTCTATTGCCATTCAAATTATTGTCTGACACCCTGTTTTCTGACCCCCTCCATAATTTCCCACAAGTGTGAAAATTGAAATAGATTAAAATAGAAAAAAAAGCTAAAATATTGATATTAGACACCTAATAATAAAAAAAATTAATTCTGCTAAGCCTGAGCAGACGTAGTAATTTTTCAGGGTAACTATGTGATTTGTGATTTACTAGAGATATTTTTCTTTCAAGTTTTTATAGAAGGTAATAGCAAAAGAAAGTGATTACTGCTAAGTTAAAACCACAGGCAATAGCCCTTAAATTTATTATAATGGCACAGTCTTGTCCATTGCTAAAGTCAGAACTGCTTCTAAATGCAGTGGCAGATTTAAAAAAATATAGTTGGCAATTTTAGAGATGGTAATAAGGAAATAATAATAACTAATACTAATAGTATTTTAAACAAATTATAGACACTTAAAGGAATGAAAGTCTTAGACCCAACTCTAACCCCATCCTTTCTGAAGAAATAACTGCACAAGTTTAAAAGTATTTTATTATCTCCGTATGTTATTAGGACAGCAGGACTGATTCTGTAGCCCAGGCTTATTTGATTGACTATATGATATTAAGTTAAAATGTGTATTTTCCCTCTACAATATTCCTTCTTCCATAAATATATGGAATTGCTGTCTCAGCAGCTACCCTCCATCAGCCTTTTTATGGTTGTTCATCTCAACATCTGGAAATAGCATTATCTGAAACACAATTACATTTCTCTGGGGGTACACAGTGACACCACTGATTTCCTGAGAAAACTACAGTGCATCGGTGATCTTCCAGAAAACACCATCCTAGCCACCATGGATGTAGAGGCTCTCTACACAAACATCCCACACACAGATGGACTACAAGCTGTCAGGAACAGTATCCCTGATGATACCACAGCACAACTGGTTGCTGCGCTCTGTGACTTTATCCTCACGCACAATTATTTCAAATTTGGTGACAATCTATACCTCCAGACCAGTGGCACCTGCGTGGCACCTGCTATGGGCACCTGCGTGGCCCCACAATATGCCAACATTTTTATGGCTGACCTGGAACAACGCTTCCTCAGCTCTCGTCCACTCAAGCCCCTTCTCTACCTATGCTACACTGATGACATCTTCATCATCTAGACCAATGGGAAGGAAACCCTGGAAGAATTCCACCATGATTTCAATAGCTTCCACCCCACCATCAACCTCAGCCTGGACCAATCTACACAGGAGGTCCACTTCCTAGACATCACAGTGCAAATAAGTGACGGTCACGTTAACACCACCCTATACTGAAAACCCACCGACCACTATGCCTACCTTCATGCCTCCAGCTTCCATTCCGGACACACCACACGATCCATTGTCTACAGCCAAGTGCTGAGGTACAACCGCATTTGCTTCAACCCCTCAGACAGAGACCAACACCTACAAGATTTCACCAAGCATTCTCAAAACTATGACACTCACATGTGGGAAATAAGGAAACAGATCAACAGAGCCAGACGTGTACCCAGAAGCCTCCTGCTGCAAGACAAGCCCAAGGAAGAAACCAACAGAACTCCACTGACCATCACATACAGTCCTCAACTAAAACCTCTCCAATGCATCATCAGTGACCTACAATCCATCTTGGACAATGATCCCTCACTTTCACAGGCCTTGGGAGGCAGGTCAGTCCTCGCCCACAGACAACCCACCAACCTGAAGCATATTTTCACCAGCAACTACACACCGCACCATAGTAACTCTAACTCAGGAACCAATCCATGCAACAAACCTTGATGCCAGCTCTGCCCACATAACTACACCAGCGACAGCATCACAGGACCTAACCAGATCAGCCACACCATCACCGGTTCATTCACCTGCATGTCCACCAATGTAATATATGCCATCATGTGCCAACAATGCCCTTCTGCTATGTACATTGGCCAAACTGGACAGTCCCTACGTAAAAGGATAAATGGACACAAATCTGATATTAGGAATGGCAATATACAAAAATCGGTAGGAGAATAATTCAATCTCCCTGGACACATAATAGCAGATTTAAAGGTAGCCATCCTGCAGCAAAAAAACTTCAGGACCAGACTTCAAAGAGAAACTGCTGAGCTTCAGTTCATTTGCAATTTGACACCATCAGCTCAGGATTAAACAAAGACTGTGAATGGCTAGTCAACTACAAAAGCAGTTTCTCCTCCCTTGGTGTTCACACCTCAACTGCTAGAAGAGGGCCTCATCCTCCCTGATTGAACTAACCTCGTTATCCCTAGCCTGATTCTTGCTTGCATATTTATACCTGCCTCTGGAAATTTCCACTACATGCATCTGATGAAGTGGGTATTTCACCCACGAAAGCTTATGCTTCTATCAGTCTGGTAGTCTATAAAGGTGCCATAGGACTCTTTGCCGCTTTTACAGATCTAGATTAACATGGCTACCCCTCTGATACTTAATCTGAAATAGTTCATAATGGATCACCATAGACAACAGATATAAAAATGTCAGCTATCATAATAAAGTCAAATATAATGTAAGTCCTGTGCTAGACCCTCCAACAAGATCTAATTATAGTAACCTAGAGGTTAAGGTCCCAAACATAACAGATACAAAGCAAAGGGCTCATAGCTTTTTGCAAAATGTACTATGCATACAAGTAAGGAAAAAGAGAGTTGTCTTAAAATATATCCTCCTTCATGGACTTGCTTAGTAGCAATTCTTCTATCCTTGTTAATGATGACAAAGAGAGAGAGACTGAAGTGGAGAGATACTTGCAACTTCAATATCCCTGTCAGTAAGGGACACCTGATCTACACTAGAAAATTAAGTTGACAACTACATTGCTCAGAGGTGTGAAAAATCCACACCCCTGAGCAGCATAATCAATCCAGCCTAACCCTCAGTGTAGCCAGCACTAGATCAATGGAAAAATTCTTCCATTGACGTAGCTACCACCTCTTGGGGAGGTGGATTACCTAGGTGGACTAGATAACCCCTCCCATCAGCATAACTAGTGTCTGTACTGAAGTGCTACAGAAATGCAGCTGTGTCACTGTAGCATTTCAAGTGTAGACAGGCCTGTGTATGTGAAAGATGTTTCCTCAAATTATCAGAAGAGAAAGCAGATATCATCCAGAAGTATTGAGAAAAACCTGGGCATGACCCTGGGAGAAAGGAGATGGATGGACATCAGCCGTAGGAGGAAGAATGACACTAGGACACAGGATTAACTGAATGTGAATCCTTATCCTGGTCAGATTTTCCCCATCTGTTAACAGATACTTGATGATTCTCTCTCTTCGTTACACTGTGAGGTATAAACTGTCTCACCAATAAAGCTTTATCCAAATTGACTTGACGTACAAAGATGACACTTGCTCTGGGGAGAGCACAGGAGAGTTCCCCTGAGAGGAAAAGCAGGCGACAGGAATTAGTCCCAATTACATTCCCAGAAGGAAAATGACCCAATGCTGAGGACTAAGGAAGAGGTTGCATAAAGGGTACTATGCCACTCCTTCATCACCTGAGGATGCCTCTATATTTGGGGACATCCTCAGGTAATGGAGGACTCAGACAGCTGAAGGAAATGTAAAACCACACATACTGAAAGTAGACATTTCCCTACTGTACTATGTGCTTTAAGAGGCCTTTGAACATTATTTATCCTGCCATACGTATAGAAGCAGTTACATGTGGAGGAGACAAATTCTCCCTTAGGATGTCAGTGAGTTCAAGGGGAGTTGAATAAGTATCTTAAAAAGAACAAAAATTGTTCCTGCAACACCTACTATGAATAAATAGAAGATAGGCCTAAGGCTTCCCACCTTTGTTCAAACCATACCTTTGTAGAATGCTTGGAGCACAAGTGCATTAAACGCATACAGCTGTGCTAATACTTATTTTGGAGGACTCCACGATCCTTCAGAGCTGCACCTTACACAGATTATTCTACGTTTCAGCAATACATCTGCTCACCTATGGTTGAACTGGGCACCTTCTAAGGCTATAGTGTAATTGTCTAATTCTGAATTTAGGATATTAGTAATTGGTTAATCATTCTAAACTACAATTTGCCTTTTATAACACGCCCCTGTGTTGGGGACAATATGGAGGCACACAGACCCAGCAGTTCATCCTGGAGGCATTGTGACTCACTCAAGCACAATGCCTCCTGGATCCCTGAGATCTGCAGGGGAAACACAGCCACTGTACCACCCATTACAACAGACCGACCCTATCGTTGGATGAGGGCCAGCTTGCTGGGCAGGACTGTGGGATGGGGCAGAGCCATGATTCCAACCCTAACCCCTCCTGGCCACTTTGCAAACAAACTCCAATGCTGGGCTAGCACGTAGTTCCTGAACTCAATGAGTACAAGAACCAGATTATGCCCAGACCCAGTGCAGGGAGAACATTTCTTGAAACCTTTCCCACCACTGACACATGCTCAGAGAGCAAGCAGCTCTATGACAATTAAATTTACATGGTATTACTGTAATTTTTGCTGTAAAAAAACCAAAACAAAACAATACCATTGCCTCTATTGACATTAATAGTAACAGAAATTGTCAATTAAATTAAATCAAATTAAAACATAACACAGCTAAGGAATCTTTAAGTACTGAATACAAAAGAGTGGGAAAGGGTAGGTTTTTATCATCATAGCTATCGTCGTCGTCGTCCCCCCCCTTTGTGTGCCCTGGTTTTAAGAACATTGCCAGAATACATCCTCACCTTGCTGATGCAAAGGTTCTTGCTTTCTGCTTTCCTTTTGTTCTGGGTAGACTACTGTAATGTCCTTGTCTTGCTAGCTGCTGTGTGCGCACAAATAACAGCTGACACAAAATGCTGCTGCTTGATTGGTATTGGCACAAGATGGAGAAAGCTCTTAACTCCAGATCTGGCTCAGTTACACTGCTGGTAGTTAGTCTGAGTCCATATTAGGTTCAAGGTGCTCCTCCTGACTTACAGAGCCATTTATCTATTTCTGACATCTGACTAACTCTGGGACCCTCCCTTCCCATTCACTCCCCTTCACCTAAGTACCTGTGAGGTCCTTCAGTGCTAGTTTATGATGAAAACATAAGCCAAGGCCTCCATTTCCCCACAGGTTGATCCAGGTATTCATATGGGACCCCACTGACTTCAGTAAAGTGCTTGCAGGCAGAGAGGTTCACCCACGTGGAGCAGTTTGCAGGACTGGGGCTTGTATCTGCCATGCTGGTAGGCTGATGATTTAGGAAGTTAGCACTCTCTCAGGAAAACCCTACCCAGAGAAGCCAACTTTTGAGAGCACCGTGAGATGTCTTGGCATAGCAGGTCCAAGAATGTATTAACTAAATTTGCTGGCTGCCATTGCGAGCTATTATTACTTCCAAGAGTGGAGGACAGCAATTCATTCAAAGCCAGTGTTATCCAGGGCTCAGGTAGTACTAGACTGGACACAAACTCTCACCCAAAGCTTGAGATGAGCCTTTATTAGGTTTGAAAAAGTTGGGATATTTCATTTCCCTCACACTAGGTCTCATTCCATCTTGCCTACCTCTGCACTGCCTGGTTCCATCCAACCCGGAGTGCAGAATGGGCACCAAGTGTGCTGCTTGAAAAAGCTGTGCGACATTTTTACCAGAAAACATGAAGTTACTGGAAATCTCCATTAGATTTTCAGCCACTTTTCCAGACTAAAGTGGTGTAGAAGCAAAACTTAACAGGAGGGAGAGCTTATGTGAACAGAAACACCCCTTTTGAGGTTCCACCCATTACAAGTACTAATGCCAATAAGGTGAATAGGATCATGTATCTGGATGGAAAGGACAGAGTGGTGCTGAGATGTGAGGTCGGCAGCTAATACCTATTAATTTAGGGCTTAATTCTTCTAGGAGCTATGCACCCTTACAGCAGAGCTCAGACATGCCACACCTTTCCTACTTGAACCTGCTTCCCATTTTCAGGTTAAAAACAAAACAAAACAAAACAAAACAAAACCACGAGTTTCCTCTCCAATGGGAGCTGAGGGCTCACAGCATTTTCAAGGAAGCCCGGAGAACCCTTTTTTAATCATTGTTACCACATAGAGGTGGTGTTAAACCTGGGCCCTGAACCGGCAATAAGCGCTACACAGGCTGACTCCCACAACCATGCAGCGCTCCTTACAGAACTGAGGCTTTTTGGGGGCGGGGGGGGTTAAAAAAAACTAGCTGTAAATCATTCTAAAATCCTCAGGCAAAAGGTGCTCTACATGTACAAGTAATGGAATTGATTCATTATAATTTCGTATCCCTGGAGCCCATTCATTTTAACTATGCAATATCCTGGAACCTTCTTTTTTTCCCTGGCCGATTAGGCCCTCTCAGTTCACTTGCAAACTTCGGCCTATATCTTAGGAACTTGGTCTCGCTGCTCCCACACTGCTACCATACACAGATCTAGCGCCCACAGAGTAGTAAACTCGAAAGTATATTTGCTATAACATCACTGCTGTTATTTTCAAACAGAAATTCAGATGGGAGTGAAATCTTCAAGGCTTTTAATGAGTTTTCAGAATTATCTGGGACTGCTATAATTCTTCAGGGTTCAAGAACTGAAATAGGTATTGACCTCAGTCTTTTTTTTTTTTAATTCAGATATAATTATTTCCTCAGCTGTCTTCACACAGCTATTCCTGTGGAGATTTAGATTTTTTTGACCTTGTTCCAGACATTAGCTCTTTTTTTTGCATAAAATTACTGAGAAAGCTATACACTCAGGGAGCATCATCACCCCAGTGTGTGGTGATCGGCATATGCCTATTGAAAACTTCCCAGAAATTTAGCCTGGAATGGAATTAAAGTTCTACACATTGAAGGAATTAACTTCAGTGCAACTAGAACTCAAAAAACAAACAAAAAAAATCCCTCTACTACAAGTTTTTGAAAGGAACTGATCACAGAACAAAAAGTTAGAGGTTGATTAGGTGAAAGGGATCATGGCATAATTGCATTTGTCATGTACAAACAGGATAAAGTACTAACCACCAAATATATATATATATATATATGATGTTTTAAAAGGGCCACTTTTACAAAGTTGATAATTATGAGCTATCGGGTGGTTTATCAGGGATATTGTTATCTTCAGCTGGTCTAATGCAGAACATGTCAAGACAATATATTAAGAATCATACAAAAATCCACAAGAAGTTTTAAGTAAAGAAGTTGAACCAGCTTCCCCCATTTAGTCAGGCAATGTAGTGTTTGGGTGGGTAGCACAGTGGGAAGAGGAAGTGTCATTGAAATTATGAGGTGGTAAGGATAAGTCACTGGGTCAGGAGGTGCTGTGGCCATGAGGTTCAACTTGGCAGAGGAACTCAACATCTAGTATTTTTTGTAAAGAGATATGGGTGCTGAGGTGGCAGATGTAAGAAGAGAAAGGAGCCTGAGACTTGAAATTGTTACAGCTGTTTATGGACTAAATCCTGAGACTCTCTCATTTTTGTTTAGTTTTTATTCAGGGCAGACTCTTGTCAACTTCAGTATACTGGCTATGAATAAGAACCATATATAAACTGATTTTTCAACTGGACTGGCTGAATTTTCCTACTGCTTTTTCTGTATTTGATGGCTTTCTTAATCCTCTAATAATTCTTGTAGCACTTTTTTGAACACTCTCTAACTTGTCAATAGTCTTTTTAAAATGTTGACATGAGTATTTCAGAAATAATCTTACCAATGCCCTCTGTCATGGTAATATCATCTCCCTGCTTCTACTGGAGCAGTTCCTCAGCTGGTATAAATTGTCATAGATCCAGTGACTTCCTCTGCTTAGTATGCAGGCATCAAACAACAGAATTTAGATCATAGTCTTAGTTCCTTAAAAAAAAAAACAAAAAAAAAACCCAAACACACACAAACTACAACATACACGTGTGACAGGAATCCACAGAGCAGCTCATTTCACATACTGTAGGGCTTCCAGTCATGAGACCACTCTGCATTCTGGAACAACACACAAGGAAGACCCATAGTCCATCAAGGTGACATTGAATAATGCACAAGGGCCCAAAGCAGAAGCTACTAGGCTATTTAAAAAGGGATAATGGGTAGGGTGCAGGCAGAAGGCTTGGTGGCAAAGAGGGGACCTCCTTGGGACTGGAGGTTCTGAAAAAGTTCTTTTGGGTGCTTATCTGTCTCAAACCTCTGAACTGTTTGAAATTGTCTGTCACTAACATTCAGAAGTAGATAAGGAATAGAAATGTAATTTATTATAAAAACAGAAATTATCTCCCTGTTATCCCATTCACACAGCCAGCCCATTGGAGGTCAGGCAGAAAACTTGGTGTGAGAATATTGTCAGCCAGAAGGTAAATGGCATCTGATAAAAATGAATGCACTGAAGTAAAATGAAATGAGATTTGCCATTTATTGAATAGAATAGTGTCACAGTTCAGAGCGGTGATCAGACTTCAGACCTGAAAAGTAGGTTACGTCCTTCAGGAGAGAAAATTGGATTAAAAATTATTCTAATCTATGTTTATTTAAAATTGTTCAAGTCCTGCACATAGGATTTGAAAAGATAGGGATTAATGATGAAAGTAACACAATTCAAGCTTGCATGCTTAGCAGAAGGTTTCTTACACATGTGCTCCTTAGACAAACTGTATATCCTGTTCTTCAGCAATGGTCAGATACTTCTCCACCTTCTAAAATTCAGCTCATAGTTCCAAAGCCCTGTGTTTGCAACTCATTCTCCAATATACGAGGACTCCTTCTCACTGACTTATGGAACAAAAACTCCCACTGAATCCGTTTAACTGTAGTTAGGCATATGGAGGAACTACAGGGGGTTCCTCTGTTTCATGGACTTGAACATGTGCTCTTCGATGGGGACGGGAGGGGCGATCAGCTCTTTTTCAAGGTACTGAGACAAATTCAGCCTTGGTGTAACTGTGTTTCTTCAAACAGGGTTACTTCATTTGAACCATTATGTCCAGGGTCCCAGTCGTATCCCAAAAACAAACCCACTGAAATGCTATCAAGATCATGTCTTATCTAATTAATGCTTATTTTAAAAGTGACTTGCAAAAGAAAAAAGGAAAGAAAATTGGGATTGTGCCATCTTTTAGTTTGCTGTAATTGATAAAGGCAGCCTGAAAGGTTGATTTTTTTCATTGTTTATTTTTCCCTTTCTACTTGTTTTTCCACACTAGACATGCAGATGCTCTCTAAATTGGAAGACGCTTTGGGTATGTCTACAGATCCCACAGCAGCGAGCCTCCCACTCTGAGCTGACAGACTTGGGGTCGCAGAGCACATGCCAGAGCTCTAAAAATAGTTGTAGACAGCCCTTTGAAGTTGCAGCTCAGGCTGAAGCTCGGGCTCTGAAGCCCACCCGCCTCCATAGCTTCAGAGCCCGAGCTTCAGCCTGAGCTGCAACTTCAAAGTGCCGTCTACGCAGCTGTTTTTAGAGGGCTAGCACAAGCCCCACTGGCTCAAGTCTGTTGACCCAGGCTGGGAGGCTCCTGGCTGGGGCTGTGTAGACATACACTGTGATGACAGGAAAACTAGTGAAAGGGAAATACCACAAAAGAGTGTAAACGGAGTTATTAACGGGAAATATTAGTTTATTAACTATTTGATTTCAGTGACTTATTAACATCTTAGATAAAAGAAGCTCGCTAAGAGGATTCACCCCGCTGTCCACTTTTTAGATTTTTAAGACCAGAAAGGACCACTGTGGTAATCTAATCTGACCTCCTGTATGACACTGGTTTTAGGACTTCCCTGAGTTAATTCCTGTTTGAACCACGGCATATCTGTTATAAAAACATCCAATCTTGATTTTAAAATTTCCAGTAATGCAGAATCCACCACAGCCCCTGGTGTGTTGATCCAATTGTTAATTACCGCCACTGTTAAAAATGTGCACCTTATTTCTAGTCTAAACCAGCTTCAACTTCCAGCCACTGTTTCTCGTTATACCTTTGTCAGCTAGACTGAAGAGCCCTCTATTATCAAATTTTTGTTGCCCGTATAGGTATTTCTAGACGATGATCAAATCACCCCTTAACTTCTCTTTGTTAAGCTAAATAGATTGAGCTCTTTGAGTCTATCACTATAAGGCATGTTTTACAAAGCTTTAATAATTCTTGTGGCTCCTCTATAAACCCACTCATTTTTCAACATCCTTCTTAAACTGTGGACAGCAGAACTGTATACAGTATTCCAGTAATGGTCACACTCGTGCCAAATATAGAGGTAAAATAACCCTCTACTTCTACTTGGCATTCCCGTTTGTACATCCAAGGTTCATATTAGCCCTTTTGGCCACAACATCAAACTGGGAGCTCATGCTCAGATGAATATCCCTATGAAATTTTGTTTCACTTTAGGTGGAATATGGGGAGTAAAGAGTCAAAGGTGTTAACATAACTCAGTCACTGTCCAACATTAAGCAGTGTTAAACAAGGTTCAGAGTTTGGTTTATAGAGATCTCAGCCTGCTTACTATCATGGCAAACACATCAACAACATTTTTAACGTTTAAAGGTACCGGGGGGGGAGGGGGAGGAAAGGAAATGTATTTGAAATGTAAAGTATTAATTAAGGCTTTGATTTTAACAACATCCCTTCTTCCCTTTCTCTTTAGCTAGAGTGAATGTTTAAAGAAAAAACCTCATGTCTGATAGTCTCTTCAATGGTAATAACTTGTTTTAGGGTAAAAAGGAAAGTTAGTTAAGATGGGCTGGAGCTGTAGTTTTTGCTAAAGTCCAATCCCATTTCCTAGAAGGCAAACCAAAAACACACAGAAAAGGGGGAGAGAAAAGAACAGCAGAGAGAGAAACTGCAGCTTCTGTCTCTGACATTGACTCTCACTTGCTGGAGAAACACAGCACACAATCTTAGCAGGATCTCCAAGATCTGGCAAACTTGCACTGGCAGTGGGCTGTTTGGGGCAGTACATTTAGCTACCACTTTCTAGTCAGAAGCTTACAGTAGTGTTGCAGAATATACAGATTTGACCATGGGAGGTGCGTGAAATTTTCCCCTGGGGGAAGCTAGCTCCCTGTCCTGTCTCTTTTGCACACAGCCCTGCCCACACTCCACCCCGACTCCACCCCAAGCCCCGTCCCTGCCCAGCTCCCCTGCTCCGCCCAAGCACCGTCCATGCTTGACTCCCCCATTGCAGCTGCTTGCCATGTTCCTCCTCTCCTCCCCTCCCCCCATGAGGCCCCCCCATCGGCCACAGCATTCCTCCTGTCCTCCACCCCTCTCCTCCATGAAGCCCCTGCCGCTCCCTGCGTCCCTCCTCTCTTCCACCCCTCCCCCACGAGGCCCTCACCTGTAAGTATGGCCTGCATTCTTTGTTCCTGGATATATGGCTTTACATTTGGCTATATTGCTGGCTTGCGGCCAGCTTACCAAGTGACTCAGGTCATTGTCAATTACCTTTCCTCTTCATTAATTACCACTCCCCAATCTGTGTGAAATTAGCAGTAATAATTTTGTTTTCTTCCCATAGCAGAGGGGAAAGAATCAATCCCTGCAGGATACAGTAGAATCCCTGATCAGTGTCGACTCCCTGTCTACAGTTATGAGGCGTATCATTTAGCCAGTTTTTAATCCATTTGATGCGTGCCATGTTGATTTTTCTGTGTAAGTTTGAAAAGCTTTTCTCTCTCTCACCAACAGAAGTTGGTCCCATAAAAGCTGTTACCTCACCCACCTTGTCTTGCTAATATCCTGGGACCAACATGACTACAACACTGCATACATGTTGATTTTGTATCATTCTATTTTCTTCATCAAAATATCATTTGGTACCAAGACAAATGTCTTATAGAAGAGTAAATATATTACAGCAACACTATTACCTTTATTAACCAAACTTGGAATCTCAATTGAGGTGGCATGAGCTCATAGTAGGCATGCCCTGAACTCTGCCGACAAAACCATTGAAAGCCAGATTTTTACATTCTTGACATTTCTAAAAGTAAAAATCAAAGCGGAACACCCCCCCCAGTTTGCAACTTTTCAGGCCATATTTAAGCATTTTTAAAAAGCAGCCAAAAAGGGCCCAAGCTCAATTTAAAAAAAGCCTTTCCAGGTCCTGTCCTGCCCCCTCATTAGTTGAAAGCTGCATTTTATACTAAAAAAGTTCTCCATCTTCTTAAATACAGCAGGTCACAATGATCGTTGGTGTAGCACCCTTGATATAGCTTTCTGTCTGGAAGGAAATGTCCCAGTGCATATACAGTAAAACTTTCTTGATCTTAAATCCATTCAGGGCCATTTGTGGCTGTATACAGCAAAAAACCTAGACATTAAATTTTAAACTGAGCTTCACATCTGCCTCTAAAAAGGGTAATTAGATAGCTATTCATCCTCATTACTCTCAGACTTATAATTTGGTTTTAGGTATACTAAAAACATAACTAGATTAATTCATGTGGGTGAGAAATGATCACAGGCATGGTTACAAGGGCATTTTATGGCTCTTTTTGGAAGCCTGGTATTTAACTTTTGTTTTAAATTGTGCTTCTGCCGAGGTCAATAGCTGCCAGATAGGTGAGCACATGATGAAGGGTTCTCCCTCCAAACAAATCCAAGAGAGGCATTATTTTATTCGGACCTGAATGTGCATTACAGCTTGAAACTGTGTGAACTGTTCCTGCTGAAAATTCTGGTTAAAAGAAAATCCTTGATTTTTACATACTATCTGTAGTCCTGCCCTTGTGAGCAGCAACTAAATAAAATACTGATTCGACACTTTTTTGTACTCCTGCAACTGTGAGCCTATTTAGGGACTTAAAAAAAAAGAATCTCAGAGCTTACATTTACACCTCCATACTTGCATTGCTAATAATACAATAGTCGGCAGATGAGTAAGTTCTGGAGCAAAGATGGGTGATGGGTTTTAGTTCTGTGCTCCAGTCCACAATTCCTTTCTTCTCTTCCCTTCCTTCCTCCCACAGAGGAAGAAACAAGAAACATCACTACAGGGATAACTAGTAATTTTTCCTAGGGATTTTAAATGAAAAGTTAGCCTGCATTAAAAGACTTCCAGTGTATTTGTTGTTTGAGCAACCAGAAACCTTTGGAAAGTGTTAACAATAAATGTCCAGCTAATTAAGGTCATACTTTTACAATCTAGGGATAGGCCATACCCAGAATCCCACTTCTGAAATCTTTTGAAATTCTTGGGGTTCATAATAGAATCCCCATATCTGAACCTCATCCTGTGGTTTTGATTCCAGGATGAACCCAGCACTAGGCTTGGGCCATGTTCTGATACCATTACTGGCATGGCCAAGACCTTGCAAGAACACCAATGAACTGGAATGAAAATTCTAACCCTAACTCATCATTCAGTGCCAAAAGCAGTCTTGTGACCTGCATCTGAACACTTCCTCCTCTTCCCACAGCGCATTCTCATTTAAACTACGGCTGTTTTACATAGCCAGAGAAATATAAATGAGAACCTGCCCATCACCCATCTTTATAATACACATTTTGACAAGAATCTTTTCACACTGGTTCTTAGAATGGACTGCAGAGGAACCAGCATAGACGGAGAGACTTCAGAAAGTTCAAAGTTTTTTTGAGTTGGTTAAACATCATAAAGTCTGACTGCTAATTCAAAGCTGACCTGAACATGTTTGGTCCAGAGTCAGCAGGATAGAATCATAGAATCATAGAATATCAGGGTTGGCAGGGACCTCAGGAGGTCATCTAGTACAACCCCCTGCTCAAAGCAGGACCAATCTCCAACTAAATCATCCCAGCCAGGGCTTTGTCAAGCCTGACCTTAAAAACTTCGAAGGAAGGAGATTCCACCACCTCCCTAGGTAACGCATTCCAGTGCTTCACCACCCTCCTAGTGAAAAAGTTTTTCCTAATATCCAATCTAAACCTCCACCACTGCAACTTGAGACCATTGCTCCTTGTTCTGTCATCAGCTGCCACTGAGAACAGTCTAGATCCATTCTCTTTGGAACCCCCTTTCAGGTAGTTCAAAGCAGCTTTTAAATTCCCCCTCATTCTTCTCTTCCGCAGACTAAACAATCCCAGTTCCCTCAGTCTCTCCTCATAAATCATGTGTTCCAGTCCCCTAATGATTTTTGTTGCCCTCTGCTGCACTCTTTCCAATTTTTCCACATCCTTCTTGTAGTGTGGGGCCCAAAACTGGACACAGTACTCCAGATGAGGCCTCACCAGTGTTGAATAGAGGGGAACAATCATGTCCCTCGATCTGCTGGCAATGCCCCTACATATACATCCCAAAATGCCATTGGCCTTCTTGGCAACAAGGGCACACTGTTGACTCATATCTAGCTTCTCGTCCACTGTAACCCCTAGGTCCTTTTCTGCAGAACTGCTGCCGAGCCAGTCAGTCCCTAGTCTGTAGCGGTGCATGGGATTCTTCCATCCTAAATGCAGGACTCTGCACTTGTCCTTGTTGAACCTCATCAGATTTCTTTTGGCCTAATCCTCTAATTTGTCTAGGGCCCTCTGTGTCCTATCCCTACCCTCCAGCGTATCTACCTCTCCTCCCAGTTTAGTGTCATCTGCAAACTTGCTGAGGGTGCAATCCACACCATCCTCCAGATCATTTATGAAGATATTGAACAAAACCGGCCCGAGGACTGATCCTTGGGGCACTCCAATTGATACCAGTTGCCAGCTAGACATGGAGCCATTGATCACTACCCACTGAGCCCGACAATCTAGCCAGCTTTCTGTCCACCTTATAGTCCATTCATCCAGCCCATACTTCTTTAACTTACTGGCAAGAATACTGTGGGAGACCGTGTCAAAAGCTTTGCTAAAGTCAAGGAACAACACATCCACTGCTTTCCCCTCATCCACAGAGCCAGTTATCTTGACATAGAAGGCAATTAGATTAGTCAGGCATGACTTGCCCTTGGTGAATCCATGCTGACTGTTCCTGATCACTTTCCTCTCCTCTAAGTGCTTCAGAATTGATTCCTTGAGGACCTGCTCCATGATTTTTCCAGGGACTGAGGTGAGGCTGACTGGCCTGTAGTTCCCAGGATCCTCCTTCTTCCCTTTTTTAAAGATGGGCACTACATTAGCCTTTTTCCAGTCGTCCGGGACTTCCCCTGATCGCCAGGAGTTTTCAAAGATAATGGCTAATGGCTCTGCAATCACATCCGCCAACTCCTTTAGCACTCTCGGATGCAGCACATCCGGCCTCATGGACTTGTGCTGGTCCAGCTTTTCTAAATAGTCCCGAACCACTTCCTTCTCCACAGAGGGCTGGTCACCTCCTCCCCATGCTGTGCTGCCCAGTGCAGTAGTCTGGGAGCTGACCTTGTTTGTGAAGACAGAGACAAAAAAAGCATTGAGTACATTAGCTTTTTCCACATCCTCTGTCACTAGGTTGCCTCCCTCATTCAGTAAGGGGCCCACACTTTCCTTGACTTTCTTCTTGTTGCCAACATACCTGAAGAAACCCTTCTTCTTACTCTTAACATCTCTTGCCAGTTGCAACTCCAGGTGTGATTTGGCCTTCCTGATTTCACTCCTGCATGCCCAAGCAATATTTTTATACTCTTCCCTGATCATTTGTCCAATCTTCCACTTCTTGTAAGCTTCTTTTTTGTGTTTAAGATCAGCAAGGATTTCACTGTTAAGCAAGCTGGTCACCTGCCGTATTTACTATTCTTTCTACACATTGGGATGGTTTGTCCCTGTAACCTCAATAAGGATTCTTTAAAATACAGCCAGTTCTCCTGGACTCCTTTCCCCCTCATGTTATTCTCCCAGGGGATCCTGCCCATCAGTTCCCTGATTCGTTGACTTCCACGATTCGGCGGTCTCTACCCAGGCCTTTTCCTTCCACAAGGAGGATGGACGAGAAGACCACTTGCGCCTCAAACTCCTTTATCCTTCTTCCCAGAGCCACGTAGTCTGCAGTGATCCGCTCAAGGTCATTCTTGGCAGTATCATTGGTGCCCACGTGGAGAAGCAGGAAGGGGTAGCAATCTGAGGGCTTGATGAGTCTTGGCAGTCTCTCCGTCACATCGTGAATCCTAACTCCTGGCAAGCAGCAGACTTCTCAGTTTTCCCGGTGATGAGAGAAACTTTCATAAGCATTTCCCATGTTTTGTGGGTTTGGCTGCAAATTCAACAAGAACATCTTTTCTCATTGGTTTTCCAAATTTCCATTTCCACAGACACATGAACATGTTTTAAGTTATTCGAAGGTGCTTTTTAAATTTTTGTTTGTTTTTAATCTCAAAGCACGAGGTCCCCATTTGATTTTATGGCAAAGGCTTGGAGCCATTTTTACGTTATCCAAATTAGTTCATCCATTCTTATGGACCGACATCATTGCACTGCCACTTCCTCCATTACTGCACATTCCCCAGTTTCAGCCAGAACTCAGCCTGAGGCTGTTTCATGAACTAATGTGTAGGTGTGCACACCATTTTGTTTATGCTCTCATAGGCCATAAAAATTACACTAACTGCCATAAATATTTATTGTACATGCCAATAAATACATTAACAAATGGTATAGTAGGTTGAACCCTAAGCTCGATGGTTTAGAGTTTTGAACATAGAACTCAACGCCAAGAACTCTTGGGTTCCAATCTTGGTTTTGATACTAACTCCTTGTATGACCTTGGGATAATCACTTAACGATTCTGTAGCCAGGTTCCCTGGAGTGGCTGAGCTGTGCTTGAGTAATGCCTCGAGGAGGAGTGGCAAAGGTGACTTTAAGAGACCTTTTGTTCCTCTGATCCAAGTGTTGGCAGGTGTCATCCCAATTCCCTTCATAACACAGAGCAACCCTTATGCAATTCAGCAGAATGTAATTTCTTGTGTCCAGCCTCTGGCATAGAATACTTTGGCAACATCCCTTTTCCCTGGCCTCAGCTTCTAAATTGGTGGCCAGAAGAAAGGTGGCTGAGGAGCTGCTACCATGATGTTCTTCCACAAAGGGACATCCTATGCATGAAGCTATTTTGACATGATTCTCTTATTAGTTACACTAGTATAAATCAGGAGTAAGGACATTGAAGACAATGTAAAACTAATGTGAATTAGAGGGCTGCAATGAGAGAAAGTTAAACAATGCACCCACCCAATAAATCTTTCAGTCTAGGGACAATAGCCCAATCAGAGCCTGCAGGGCACAGAAAAGAAACCCACAAGATAATTTCTAATCCTGCTTCTCTGCTACTTCTCCTTGAGAGACACAAAACCCCTGTGGCTTCTTCAAACCATGTCTCTGACTATAAATTATGCTCCTTCAGTTAGGGAATGGAAACACCACCATGTGACTTATGTGACCAACCACAACTATCCAATACCATTGGAATTTTGGCTGTTGAGTATTTAATAGCTTTTTGAAAGTGAACAAGAAACACAAACTGGGTGATGGATAGTCTGAGAGCATAAAGAAAATACTACGTATGTTGAATAAATTATTTTGTGTTTGTCACATACTCCACTCAGTAAATTTGTGTGTATTAAGAGCTTTGAATCACTATATTAATGCCAAGCTGTATTAATACATCTTTTACTCCTCCTCTGGCTTCCTTAATCACTCCATGACCTAGTCTTATAACCATGAACTCTTTAAAACTTAAAAATCACCCCATAACCTCCCTTTTTCCTGATCTTAGAAATAGTTTGCAATCCATTAACTCCTTAATCCAGGCTTCAAAATTATTTTTTTTCAAAAATTCATTTATTATCCTAATTCTTTTTTTCAGTTTAACAACAAGGATCATACCACATATTACAATCTAAGAACTGGGAGACAGGCACGTTAAATATGGTGTATCAAGTCAGACATGCACATAGCTACAACAACAAAATCAGAGTAGGGTCTAGAGCTGGTTGGGAATTTTTGATTAGCCTTTTTTCCATTTTGCTGAAAAATGCCAATTCATTGAAACTGTTCATGAAATAGGGATGGGCCCAAAACAAACAAGCAAGCAAACAAAAAAATCCTGACTCAAATTTACTGGAAAAAAATATTCTGAAATTGTCAAAATATCCCCTCTTGGCATTTTCTAAATGAAAAAAAGTGGTTTAGTGAGTCCAACAAATGTCTTCTAGTTTAAGGTTAAAGAAAGAAGGTTAAAAATCAAAATGAAATGCTTGACTTTCCCATACCATTATTTTTTTTTTGCTCCCCAATTTTTTTGGTCAGCAAAAATTTGAGCTATTGACTCTGTCCTTTTTGGGGACAGAGAAATTCTTCGATATCTCAAAAAAAATTATTGGAATAGGAAAAGAGTTTTCTGCCCAGCTCTCCTGGTAACAGTTTCTAATAGGACGCACTATGCATGCATGCATAGGTAGGGAGATTATTGATTGGCTGAATTACAAATTGTCCACTGCAGAAAAGTGCAATGTCCATAAAAATAATTCATTTGGATTTGGACTTGGACTTGGACTTGGGAAGTACTGAACACCTACCATTCCCATGCTTTTAAACTGTGTCCATAACTCACCAGCAATCCTCTCTCAGTTCCAATCAACACAGTCTCAAGATATCTTATTTGTGCACAAAATTAGAGGTAAGTAGAAGAAATTAAAACTGACAAATTAATTCAATTTGTTAATTAAGAGAGGAAAGTCTTGAATCCTTGGAACATTCTCAGGGAGACTGAAAGACAGTGCTCAGGTAGTAAATGCTACTGACAAGGCCCAACACTAGGAAGGCTCTGTACCAACCCAATCTAGACTGAACCTCAGGATGGTAGTAACGAAAACCTACATGATTTCAGTTACTTTTGGTGGGACACAGGATAAAATACTGACGTGATTACTATAATAAACTATCAAATTCTTAAAGTGTATATTGTGGAATCATACAATTAACAAAAGGAAAGTTATGGTAACTTCTTTGATTTCTTACTTGCCAATAGAGTGCATTGAAGTTCTCCCATAAGAAAGTGTGGCTTCATCAAAAAATCAACATTTTCCTCCAGAAAGTGTCAACCTGGGCAATTTTTTGAGTGGGAAAAATTCTAAACCAAAATTTTTGATTTTCTTTTGACTTAAAATGTCAATTCTGTTCAGATTTCAGAAAAAATAGTACATCCAGCCTAAGGGGAAAGGAAAGGTTAAAAGAAAGTCATATTTATAATGAACTATCACAGACAGACTAGGTGTATTAGAGTTGGTTGTCTTATGAGGTGTGAGATGAAAGTGCATGCTACCTGGAAAAAACGATTGCAAGCATTCCTTTTGAGCTTTTAACCCCATGCCTTTGCATGTGTTTCTCAAAATACGGACTGAGTATTCTGCAGGCACAATCAACATTTGAAAATCACTTGTGGAGCCAGACTTTTTTTTTTTTTAAGAAACTAAAAGCCATGTTGACAGCATTAACTGATTCAACTGAGTTTGACTAAATGTTAGTTTTCATGTAACAAGACTATTTATAACGGTTCCACAGTTCCATCAGTCAAACAACGACAAAAAACACCTCACTTGGGCCATTCAGCACAAGACAACATAAACAATGACAATTGTACAAGTATAGACCTAAGATGAAGTAAGTGTCAAAAATGCTGTATTATTTCCTTTAATCTAAGTCAAGTTAGCTGTAAATGATCACACTCATCTCCTTTCTTAGGAATAATACACATAGCAGTTAATTTAAATGTATAGAAAGGAGTGGGGTGATCTTCCAGCACACAGGGTGGAAGGGACACAAGCTCTGTAAAAAGATTACTCTTATCATCACATCCAGAATAGAGTTTGTGCTGCTGGATTTCAGAAGGAAAAACTTGGAGTGACATACCTATATTTCTCTCAAAACCAGTCTAGAATTCCCGAATGGCCAGGTTTTATTAAAACAGCTGAAATCCAAATGGATTAAAGTACATACCGATACCAGTGCCAAACCTTTAGTTAGATTAATGAAAGACACAACAATGTAAATCTGCATAAATATCTGGACTGACGTGTCTAGTTACAGAAAACTGACTGCATCTAAAGTTTCTTGAAAGTGATATGAGAACGTAATTGAGGATACTAGTGGAGGGGACAGCTGCGGAACTGAAGAAGAAAATGTTTGACACATGGTGAGAGACTAAGTGAGGAAAACACCCTTTCTTCCATTCAGGGTCCACTGAATTATTGCTCCGGGAGAAGATTAGAACTTCTGTGAAAAACAGCACTGAACTGCAAAGTTAAGACAGGGAGAATACAAATGGTGGGAGAAGACTGTTCAGATCTGGATAAGGCTACCATTCAAGGTTTGGGCTCCAGGACAAGTCTGCATTAGAGTTCAGGCTTGGGACTCAGTACCCAAATCACACAAATTGTTCTCAGAATATTTTGTACCCTAACAATAGAAATCTCATAAAATCAGCCAACTTCATGAGCTTTTACCATTGAGAGCCAAACATCTCATGAATGAGAAATGAATATGCTCATACTGATTTTGAATCTTACTCAAAACAAAAAATATTTTGAAATCTACAGTAATGTTTCTTAAAAAGGGTGAGGAAAAAAGGTAAGGGACCATATCCTTAACTGGTGTAAATCAGTGTATTTACACAGGTCCATTTACAGCAGGTGAACATTAGGCCCAAATGTGTAGAAGAAGCATCAGCTCTTAAAGTGCAAAGATGAAATCACATACAGATGTTCAAACACAATGAAGTATGATACACTTAAGAATACTACGTAAGAGTCTATACATGTTTCCATTGGCCACAGTCCCAATGGAAAACTGATACAGAGATGACTGATTTTAAATAAAATATATGAAATCTTCATTGTCTAGTGAAAAAAACAAACCAACCAAACCCTTCTTGGAGCAGTCTGAAAAGGTTTGTCTCTATTCGGAGCACATTTGTTTATCTTTCAGGGCTGTTGCAGCAAAAGAAACCTTTTCCGACTCTTCTTGAAAGTGGATTTTTCTAAATGCCTGCAGGAGACAGCTCAATATGATGAATCTTGTCCTATGCTGTTAATCTCTAAAGGTATTGAGGCTGGTATTTTCACACGAGACATTTAAGAGGTGCTTTAGAAATGTGAAATTATCACAATGTTCATTTCCTGGTAAGTTTTGCGCCACTGCACAGCTGTGCTCAATTAGGGAGACATTTGAAAAGCAGCAGGAAAAAAAGTAGTGAAAATAATGCATTCTTCTCTCTGAAACATCCTCAATTTAAAAAATATAATTCCTAGAAATGGGTCATATCAGAAAAAAAGACTACATGGAAAGTGTCTGAAGTTGTCTGTGACATATTACGCTTTCCTGGGGGAAAACAATGAGAGGGTCTCTCTAGTTCCATTAGTGTCACTGGTTTCCTGTCTTTTTAAGTAAATCTTAACCATAGTCAAGAAGACTACTTATTTCAACATGCGTTATTTTCCCTGCAGTAACATCCAAAGGCCCCAACCAGGATAATGGCCCCTTTTGCTGTACACTCTGGTAGACAATCATTCCTGTCTTGAAGATCTTGCATTCTAAATTGAAACAGGACACAACAAATGAGTGTCAGACAATGAGAGGGTCAAGGTTAATGAAAGTAAGATAACACAACAAGACACATTAGCTCCCTGAAAAAGCTCTTCTGGGATTGGTCTCATACTACGCTCATTGAGGGCACCATCCTGCTGAGAGCTAAGTACGCTCCATCTTCCAGTGATTTCCACTGGCTCTTGACACTTCACAGGGCTGGATCCTTACTGGGCAAAATAAAACAGAATGAACATGAACATTTTTCCAAGGGACAAATAAGTTATTGGTAGAGGTGGGCAAGCCTCAAAAGCTTTAGAGATTTGGTTCTGTTCAGCTAAGTTAGGGGGGGATGCTTCTTTCAGAAGCTATCCGGTTGTGCCAATATGAGATTTCTTCTGTGTGGGAGAATAACTGCACATCCAGAGTGTAAACTTTGCCTTTCCTATCCAGTTTCTTGTGAGGGATTCAAGCAGGCAGGAACAGTCTTTTCTTGTTACACACAATGCAGGATTATCCTACTAAATCTTTGCCCTCCAAATCTATTTTTGGTTGGGATTTTAGTAAAAAACTGTAGCTTGTGCATATTTGGAAAGCATAAGGCTATACTTTCACAACTCTAAGAGCCATACTGCTTTCATACTTTCAGTATGAGCCACTCAGTATTACGGATTAATGTATTTCAAGAAAAAAAAACCCAAAAAACAAACAAAAAAACCCCACCTGGTGTGTTGGCAGTACATTGCATGAGCGAAGGCAGCCTTGGTCTGTTCTACCGTTGCTTGGGTTTTCATAGATTTTCCAGGACATGGAAATTTGGCAGAGCAGGTCACAAACATTAACCACTTCTTCATCTCAATTTCCGCTAATTTCCTCTACTATGTGTTCACAGCTAGAATGATCTGGAAGCTGCTCACTGCTCCTCCAACAAAGACAGTTAAACAAGGTAGAGTGGCACTGGCCTACTTTCTCATACTTCAGTCTTTTAATTTTAGTCTGCTGCTGTTATCCTTCTGTTTCTAGGAGGAGGACAAGACAATATAGGAAAGCAATTATCTCTTGAGAGGTACACTTTTACCAACCCCTAGCAGCCCAAAGGAGATTGATGACATATACAGCGAATCTAAGTAATATTGCATCTATGTCAGATTTCTAGAACATGGTATGATCATTTTTCTAGTATACTAAGCATCATCCATTGGAAACTTAACCCCAAGACAACAGTGGCAAATAATGTGAGTCTCTTGAAAGTTTAGTTCCTGTCTAAGAGGCATTGAGTGGCTGTTTCAGCACACGAGAAGCTTTTGGTAGAACTGAAATCAAACTGGTGGTTGAGGCAATTGATAATAAGGCAGTGAGAAAACGGGTATAGCAACTTCTTGCTATATGTGACCAGACCACACCGAAATGAAACATTCCAGGTTCTTATGGCTCCCTCAATCCAGAACTGTAAGTATACTCCACAGTTTGCAGATATCTGTAGGTGTAAAAATAATTCAGATACTTTTGTCTATTTTCAGCCACAGGAGGAAGAGGCGAGGATATGGAACCTGAAAACAAAAGATGGAAGACATTATGAAGCTCAAGTCTTTAAGAGCTTTGACAAGCAGTTGTTTCTTGTACTAACTGATCTTACCTTAAGTCAGTACTTCCCAACCGTTTGAATGCTGAGCCTGCACTTCAGGAAAATAGAACTCTGCTATGTATTGTTAAAGGCCCACACATCTTCACGTGTGCATTTTCTGCACTCCCATGGCTGATCCTTCCCATTGGACTTGTGATCCTTTACCCCTCACTTTTCAAAATGCTAATGCAGATTTTCATGTCCTTTCTAACATGCAGTGATGAACTGTGATAGTCAACAACTGTCATAGTTAAAGGGCTAACTGCACCTCTGACCCCTTCTCTGGGCTCCCTGAGGACACCCCCACAGGTCTGAGGGCTTGCGTTACCACTTTGCTGGGGCACAGCACTGTGAATCTCCCACTCTCAGACCAAGTGCAGTGCTACAGTACTCTGTGTACCCACCATACTTACCCAGTAGGTTCAAGGGGACTCGGTAGCTGTGGTTCTTTCCTTTGGGAGCTGTGACCAGTGGTGAATTCAGTGATACAAAACAGCATTCATAAAAGAAAATATTGTTTAATCTTAGCAATAGGAACAAGGCAAACCATAAGGTAAGAGGGTTTTAAAACAACAATAGTCTATATGTGAGTCTCTCATACATAAAGGCGTAGGCAGGCCAATCTTACTCAAGACTCTTGGGATCTGGATGTCAGGTTTTACTCCAACAGTCTCTCTCTGCTGGTACTTGAGGACTGTGTCTTTTTATTCCATTCCAAGACATTCATTCTCTCCTGTGTTTCCTGAGCCTGGTTACACCAGATCAAGTGGCTCAATAGGGTGTTGGAGCTGCACTTCAAAGCAGATGTCTCTGCATTGTCCTTGAAGTATTTGCTCCAAAGTGAATATCAGGATCCATCCCCACCTTCCTGGGTGTATTTTCTTACAAACATGCTAGTGAACTTACTCAATGTATGCATACGGGAAACACCACTGGTCAAGATACAGTATTCATAGATTATTACAGGCAGCTCCAAAATCCATCACAACAATAATTATCACCGATATGTGAGATAACCCCTTTACAATCAATGGGGCAGTTCATGGCTCAGAGCTACTTTTCAAGCTTTCTGCAAAGGCTGGCAGACTTCTCTTCATCAGTTACATTCCAGGTTTTGAAAGTCCCCCGCCCACACACACTATTATAACTGCCAGAGACTTTGGCGGAGGGTGGCTGTTTAAACAAAAATAAAAAACAAGACTCTGGAGAATAATTGAGAGGTCTTTTTGGATCAACCTTTGCATGTATCCAGCCCAGGTATTTATGTAAAGAGCTGCCTCTTAATGAATGTGTTCTTAACAGGGAATGTAACAGTGTTAAAACACAATTTTTAACATTTGCGGTGGGTGACATGATGGTGACCATACCTGACTGTGTAGTGTAGAAAAGGACAAGCTTTGTGTAAACTTATTCAGCTTTGTTTAAGCTAGTTGTCAGTAAGTAGTGATCCTAATTAGATTTATTCATGACTAGCTCACATGATACTGAAAACAATTTGTCTTTGTCTGCACTGACCAGTCAGAATCATGGCAATTAACTCTATTATTAAAAATAGAGTTCAACATTATTACATTTCTTAGTGAAGATGAGGCCACTGAGGACTAGCTGTAGCACTCATTTGTCTCTCAATTTAATATAGAGTTTTCTCTGGGGTCAGTACATATACAGTTCCTTCCAGCCTAGATGTATAAAACTGGTCCACAAGCTTCATTATAAAGCTGTTCTACATAATGATGAGTCTACTGTGTAAACCTGCTTTGCCATAACTCACATTTAACCAACTAGTAAATGCAGAATGGGTTGTTTTCCAAGGAAAACCTTGTTAGACACATTTTAAATTAAATTGATAGCATAATGGGAAAAAGATATTCCTAAGTACCATCCCAAATGCATTTCCTTTGCTTCCTTTGTTTGTCAAGTTCCTTCCTCCTAAGTGGTAAAAATCCAGAAAGCTCTCACGCGCAAAATAAATTCAGATTGAGTATGAATAATGAATAATACATGGAAGTTTTTCTGATATATTTTCAAATAAATTTTAAGTATGCATATTTTCATATTACACTACCCAGATTTGAAATAATAAAATATCTCTGATATAGCAATTTTCATCAGTAGATCTCAAAGCGTTTTATGGTCTTTTAACATATTGATCCTCAGAACACCCCTGTGAGGTAATACTTTCCTATCATCTCCACTCTACAAACATGAACCTGAAGCATAGAAAAGCTAAGTGACTTAGCCACGGTCACACAGAAAGGCTACAGCAGAGCAGGGAATTTAACCCCTTTCTCCCAAGTCCTAGACCATCCTTCCTTGAGGACAAACATACAATAAAAGCAAACACTTCAAAATCACAATTAAAGAAAGCAATAACACATTGATTAAATGTTAATAAAGGGAAAAAAAAACAAACATTTAAATGTTCAGTTAATGAACATTCATATTATATATAATATGATATATTTTATTATATTTAATTACTTTTATAATTTGGGATTATATACAATATTTTCTAGATGGACTATGATATAGATTATGATAGCAGATCACATAAAGAGAAAATATTTAATACAATTAAAGTACAATTGTGTTAGAGCTCAGCACAATATCCTGGTCCTCCATTTCTCTTTGTTATATCCTATTTGTCTTTTCTCTTATATGAATTTAATCAATGCATGTATAATTGTTTTCTTGGAATTGTGATTATGAAGGGTTTGTTTTTTGTTGTATGTTTGTTTGTCATTTCACACTTTGGTAGCATAAGAAAATATGTGCATACTTACCTTTTCAAACACACATATCAATTTATGGTTCCTAATTAGACCTGAGTGAATAACGCTTTGTGGTTGAACCCCAAAAAAAATAAAAATAAAAAATCAGTTCATTTCCAATCAAAACTGGCATTTGTCTTTTTCTTGGTGAAAAAAAAAACCAAACAAACAAACACTGAAAATTTCATTTGGGTCAAACAAAAAACATTTCAAAAGTCAATGAAAACCAACATTTCAAAATTAAATTTCATTTAGAAACTGTCCGCATTTTGTTTCCAAAAGATAGATTTGGAGCATTTAATTTTGAAAATGTCAAAACAATTTTTTCAGGGGGAAAAATTAATTTGCCCAGTTTGACTGGAATTCATGAATCACTTTTGGTGTCTCCCCAAAATACATTTTTTGGGCAAATTTACTGTTCACCAAAACAAATTCACCCCGTTCAATTCCTGAAAAAGGTTAACTATTGGATGATATTTCTGGACGCTTATACTTAAAATCTGTGTGTGCATGTAGGTACATATAGAAGCATTTTTTATTAATAAAGTTAACATTTACCCAACATAGAATCTCTCTTTACTTAGAGGGGGAAACAACTGCAGCATTTCAGATACTACTGGGTGGTAACGGTGGGTGAATGTTGACTTCTTATGGCATTCACCACCCCAGTATCCTGGAACTGCAGGAAGTTATTCTGGCTTTTTTATAGGCCTGACCAGTAAAAAGGTTGCTTCCAGGGCCACCCTGAGGCAGGGAGGGACACCAAAGGGCAGTTAATACTGTAGTAAGACTCACCAACCGGTCACAAACTGTGCTCCTGATTCCAACCCCCTTACCCCCTCCCAGTTATCAAGAAGCTGAAATAAAAAGTAACACAGACCCCTTTGTTGCATTCCAGTCTGTGGCTTCCAAACAGAAAATAGATCCAGTAAAGTGAGAAGTTATGTAAAAAACTCTATTCACTATACAAAGTGTTCTTCTGATTCCCAAAGGGCCAGCCACATTACCAGATCAGTACTAGTTTGGATCTTACCCAAAATACCATGTTTCCAGTCAACCTTTTAGTATCGAAAACTAAAGGTTTATTATAAAATAAAAGAACGAGAAGAGAGTTGTAAAAGCAATCAGATACATACATATGACTTCTGAGTCCATATATCAGGTTCTTAGCAGCATCAGTGAGTTTGCTGGCTTGTAAAGTCCCTTTGGAACACATCCAAAGCTGGGATGGGTCTATCAGTCCTTTGTTCAAAACTTCAGATTGTAGAGAAGTTACTCCAAAGGAGATGCAGCTGCCTTTTATATCCTTTCCCATGAGGCTTGTACATACTTTGTGCCAAACACAAGCTCACAGCACATGGGCCTGGAAATGCTCTTGGAGCCCCTGTCCACGAGCATATCCCTACATGCCCTGCTGACTTATAGGGGTAGCCCCAGGCTTCTCTCAGTGTGTTCATTGTTCAGCTGATTGATGGCCTATCAAGAGCAAACAGGCTAGATTGGCATCAGCACTATCTGGGAACACAAGCACAGGTTGGAGATGCAGATATATCATACATCTATAACTCATGATACAAAGATAATACATATAAACAAGACTATCATAGTTAGCAAGTTGTAACTTTTCCACCGATACCTTACATGGCATATCTTGTAAGATTCATTGCAATTTTGCCATATTGGTATCAATAGTATTATAAATGGTCACCCATATTCCATACCACATCACACCCCGCATTAGAGAGGGCCCCAAAACTGAGTGCCATTGTGATCTGGCACTGTGACCCCATGCACTGGATCACAAAGCTAGTCACTAAAATTCGGCCCAGTGGCCAAACTTGAGTGCTACTGAGACATCTTGCACTGAGTCACAACACCCAGACTGGGGAGCCAGGCACATTTCAGCAGGACAGGAGCTGGGCTATTGCTGTAGGGTGAGACAGGTGGGGGCGTGATTTACACACACACACACACACTTCCCTCAATGGTAATTTTTTGGTAGGTTGGGTTGGGGCTGTAGCCTAGCAAATATCTATTCCTATAGATGGGGCATAGGTATAAGTTAAGGCAGTCATGCAATGAGCTTGGAAAGCCTCAAAGCCTGTAAGACAATATTTTAGTCAAACTAATTAAGGCATAAGGCTCCAAAACCCTTAGCATAAGTAGTAATCAAGAGTAACCTGAGATCATAAGATATTACAGCATTCTGTCTTGTGATGACTAAACTACTCATAGGTATCTCAAGATGATAGTTTATACAAGCTTGGGATATTTTTAGTTAGGGACATCAGCTGATGTCTGATCACAGAAATGCCTTGGTAACTAATTGACATATATGCTGTTAAGGTTGAGATAAATGGATTAATAACCTACAGGAGAAGGGCTCCCCAACATTAGTGGGGTGACGAACTATAAATAAGGAAAAGGGGCTGAAACTCCTACCGAATGCACATTAGGCATAGTGGCTTCATGTAACACATTATAAAAGCTGTATCCCAGCCTCTGAGTTTTGGCGTGGGCAAGATGTAGCCCTTAGATGCCATGATGACAGCCACTAGGGATGATGATGATGATGGTGAGGGAGGAAGATGAAAACTAACACTTTAGGGCATCTGACAAGGGGTAATGTAAGTATATTGATGCTTAGCTCATTCAGTATTATCTCTGCTTGCCTTGCTGGGTTGGGTGTGTGAATTTGCTATTTATGTTAATAAAACCATTATAAATATAGTGTGATTCCTTAAGTGAGAACGTTGCAACCATGCACCACTGGGGCTCCCAACTGAACAATAATTCTGATAATACTGGGACTGATCCTGGGACAATAACCTATCAAATTTCAGAGGGCTAATTAGGGAAACTAAAATCAGTAATATAATCGATATACAATCAATAGATCAGGCACAAGGGCCTCAGTTTCAGATTTTGCCCCAGGTACCCCAACCTCTGTGCAGCCCTGGTTGCTTTATGCTTCCATTATTCCTATTCCCTTCTCGGATTGTACTCTTATTGGACGTACGTCTCTATTTACGTCAATGGGAATTTTCCAGTAATGTTTATTTCATGAATTTGGGTCTTAAATATTTCCATAAATTCATGGGCCAGATTCCTCAGCTGGTGTAAATCAATGTTGCTCTATTTACTTTAATGAAGCTTTGTGGGCTTGCAACTTGTGGGGATCTGGCCTTAAATGGGAATCTTTTTTGCCAAGACAAGTATTGAAGGAACCTTAAGAAACTGCATTAACATTAATATTTAATGTCAACATCCCCCTTAGGAGCAGGTCTAGCCTTCTCAGGTAATGATTCCAGGTTCTATTTTCCCCTGTTCTTAGAGATGGTTTTACAACTAATGATATGTCCGTATAACACATAACTCAAAGTCGGATGAACACCGTATCTGGACAAAGTCAAAACTGAAGCGTTCATCTGTTCATCTACTTGTGGTAAGAGATTTAAATGCAAAACAAGAAAAAAAAAACCAGCAAACCCTCTTCTCTTTGTTGTTCACCATTACCATGTTCACTCAATACACATCACTCGATATCATTTTCCTGTCTCTTTTCCTTTTTCCCCTTGAAAGATCTAATGAAAGTTCATCTTCAGAGCTTTGTCAATCCAGCCAGAAAACTGTGTTAGCTCTGAAGTCTTAGATCAGACCCTAAGGTTTATATCTAATCTTTGTAATGCAAATACTTTCAGTGATGACAGCTCTAAGTCAGGTCCAAGACCCATAAAGGATTATGTTTGTAAGATGACCATTTGTTTTTCTTGGCCTTGTACTTGTTCTTTACAGCCACTAAAGACCAGAATTTATTGGGCAAGGCCCAGGGGGGGAAAAAACCCCTTAGTCCTAATATGCACAATTACACTGGCAGAAATCCTCTTCTTTTCTATAAAACAAAACAGTGGTACAAAAGGATTAGTCTGTAAAACTGTTACTCATGACATTAACATTTTATATTTTAATCAAATCCCCACATAACATGACCAAGCAACGTGCACTGAGATCTCAAAGTAAATATAGATAAGAAAAATTAATTACCTTTATTCTACTTACTTTTTGATTCGCATTTGGAAATTTTACATTTACCGTAGCTGTACCAACACTGAAAAGTGGATTAATGCTGTTATAAAAAGAGTCTCTTGCTTCAGAGAAATGGGATTTCACTGAAAAAAAAATTAAGGCATAATGTGGTTTTGGATAAAGACCCAAAAGGAAAAATGTGAAGGCCATATTTGAAGTCTTGTAGGCTGCTGGATGTTAGTAGTATTTTAATGTTAGATGCAGAGCAGACATGCCAAACCCATGAAAAAAAAAAACCATAGAAATTGGGCTTGTTTTTGGCTTAACTGTCTTGTGAGTTGCTTGTTGGCTAGTTTTTGGCTTGTAGCTTGTTGGGCTTGCAGCTTGTTGCTTTTTTTTTTTTTTTTTAATCTGCTCCCATAAAGCAGGGGCAAGAGCAGGAGAGAGTCTGGGGTGCACAGTGAACCCACCACAGTCCCAGACTGCATACTGGGGGGAAAACTAGTCATAGAGTATTGGGGTTCTTAGGGATTGGCTTGTTTTGGCCTTGTTTTAAAATGGGATTAGCTTGATTTTTGGTTTATTGTGAAAGTCAGCATGTTTATTTACCACATGAAAGTTGGCAACTGTGATGCAGAGCTGTATAAAAAGTTCTGTACGTGAATGTGTAATAAAGCTAGCGAGGTTTAGGCTTTTCACCACCTTTGTGGATGGAGGGAAAAACAAACAAACAAACAAAAATCCCTCTTTGCTGTTGCAAGGTTCATTTTTTGCTCATGGCAGGTTTCAGTACACAAACATGACACTTGTTTGCCCAGGCAGTCAGAATGTAAATTCCACTCCAGTGACCCTTTTGGAATCTTCCACTCATAGTCTGTGATAAATAGATATTGTAAAAGAAGGAGCATTCTGACAAATGTACTGACATTATGGTTGTTATAGTGCTCTTCTCATCAGGCACACTTCAAAGCCTTAACACAGTTAATCTGTAACAGACATGCCCTGACAAAACAGAGCACTTCAGCATGCCCGCAAAAAGAGCAGCTGTCCTAGACCCAGATCCAAAACCCACTAAAGTCAATGAGTCTTTATTGACTTCAATGGCATTTGAATCAGGCCCCTAATTCCTAGTGTTCTACTACACAAACTTGCTCCTTCCAGCCTGCTCCCCTCATTCCTCTTAAGTAACAGCGCCACAAACATAAAAAGACAACATAATTAAATAACCAATTATACTGCCAAAACTACACTAGCAATGGAAATTTTACTTTCTTCTCAATATTTAAATAAAGATTCTACAGTTCAGAATGAGGTGAAGTATAGCTAGATACGCATAGCTTTGGTAAAAAATAAAAAATATCATGCCTTGTTAGCTCATTAAAGTTTTCTGTTTTTGGAAAAAAGGTACTAAATTAGCATATAGAAAATGACCCACTGAAACTAGTTTACTTCTATTTTCATAAATATTTTCAGAGACTGACTAGCACAGTGCAGCCCTGATTTTTGCTGGAAGCTCCAGGCACTCCTGGAGTAATAACAGCCATCTTCAACAACACATCAGCTGATTGTTGCAGAGAAAAAATTCCTTGCTGACTCCTATGTAGGACATTACAGAATTGACCTGGATCAGATGCATTTTAACATTTCTCTTGAGCATCAGATGTAGGTCATTGCTGGAGGCAGTGTATAATACCCAACTAGCTGGATTATTGGTCTGACTTTTAAGGAAAAACTTTATAGACTTGCTAAGGAGTCAGATTTTGAACAAACTGTTTACAGTGTGGCACCTAATCAAATCATGGTTCTCTTATCCCACCATGGTGAGTGGTGGTTGAATTTACTCCCCACAAATCTTTTTCCTTGTCCATGTTCTCTCCAACTTTGTCATAGTCCATTGGCTATGCTATTTTTGTTTTGTTTTGATGGGAACCTATTTTTACAAAGACTTTAATGTACAAGGCAATTGGTCTGGTGTCAAGCATTGTTTTTTTCTATAAATAACAAAAATAAGTTAGAATGAGCTAAATATTATATTAGGAAGAACACAAACACAGATTTTTCTTCATCAAAGAAGAAACCTTAAACCAGAAAGTTGACCTGGTACAGAGATTAATTCTAATTAGGGCTCAGAAGAAAGTGAAAAATGGCTGTCCTTTCTCTCTGTTTCATGTGCTCTGTTTCCAGTCAAAAAAGATTTTCTTGGGCTGCAGCAAGGCCTCATTACATAATGTAAGAAAGGAAGAAAGTCATAAGCACAACAAATAATTAACTGTCAGTATTAAAAGACAGATGACTTCAAAAACAATGTTAGCAAGAGAACATTGGCAATGTCATCTGCTGGGGCTCCTTGGACTAATACCATTTGAATTCAGACTCAAGTTGCCTCATACAAATTGTTGCAGGGTGAACAAAAATATTCAGAACAGTCCATGCGCACTTGTGGAACAGCGAGTTAAGAACTGAAAGACATGACAAGGACGGCTGCTGCTAATTATCACACCACAAAGTACTCTGACCTTGCTATTTTTTTTAATAACTATAGACTGTATTCCTTAAGGAGTATGTTGTACTACATATAAGAGCCAATATAGGCATAGTTCAAGTATATATGTCCTATTTTAAAATAGCAAGACAGATAGACTTTCATAGCCTTTAAGGCCAGAAGGGACCAGTAGATCATCTAGTTTGACCTCCTGAATAACCACAGGCCATTAAATTGCCCCTGTACTGAGCCCAGTAATGTGTGTTAGGGTAAAGCATATTTTCCAGAATGGCATTCCATCAATTTGAAGACATCCAGAAATGGAGAATTCACCATTTCCCTTAGTAGTTTGTTACCCCCCTTGTTAAAAAAATTCTACTTTATTTTCAGTTGGAATTTGTCTTCCTTCAGCTTCCAGCCATTGGTTCTGGTTATGTCTTTTCCCACTAAATTAGAGTGCCTTTTAGTACCAAGTATTTTCTCCCCATTAAGGTACTAACACACCGTAATCAAGTCTTCTCTCAGTCTTCTTTGTGAAAAGCTAAATGGTCTGAGCTCTAAATCTCTCACCATAAGGCATTTTCTTCAGCCCTCAAATAATTTTGTGGCTCTTTTCTGCACTCTCTGTTTTTTTTCAAATATCTTTTCAAAAATGTTAATCCCAGAACTGTAGGCAGTATTCCAGTGTCTCAGAAATGCTATATACAGGACTTAAATCACCTCCCTAGTCCTACTCCTCTTGATAAAGTATATCCTGCCATTTTAAAATAGGCAACGTTTAAAAAACTGGCCTTCAGCAGCCCTGAGGGGAATTACCTGAAATGCAAAAGTGGTTGCCAGCATTCTTTCAGCCCTCAAAATTAAGCCATCCTTTCACAAAAAGGATATTTAAAATTATGGTTGTGGTTTTGCACAGGCTTGGAACAAAAACCATCAAAGGTATGTCTACTCTGCAATTAGACACCCATGGCTGGCCTGTGCCAGCTGACTCAAGCTCATAGGGCTCAGGCTAAGGGGCTGCTTAATTGCAGTGTAGATATTTGGGCATGAGGTGACTTAAGTCCAGCCTGAGCTCTGTGACCCTCCCATCTTGCAGGGTCCTAGAGTTTGGGCTCCAGCCCAAGCCCAAACCTCAACACTCAGGGCTGGCTCCAGGCACCAGCGAACCAAGCAGGTGCCTGGGGTGGCAAATGTACAGGGGCAGCAGGACGTTGGGCTCTGAGGTGGCAATCCACCCTCAGCGGCGGCTGGAATTCGGCGGCTGCTCCATCACAGTGCGTTTTGCGCTCGGCGGCAATTCGGCGGCGGGGACGCAACTCTTCTTCGGCGGCCGCACCATCACTCCGCCTCCATGTTCGGTGGCAAGGGTGTTTTTTGCACTGCTTGGGGTGGCAAAAGTGCTGGAGCCGACTCTGTCTACACTGCAAGAAAACAGCCCCATAGCCCTAGCCCCATGAGTCTGAGTCAGCGAGCATGGACCAGGTGTCTAATTGCAGTGTAGACATAACCTAAATTCCATGAAAAATAGTAATCCTACATATTACCTACCCAGTCAAAACTAGACTGTCACAGAAATCTTATGAGGTAAACCTGAAGTCTCTTGATAATAGGCTAATTCTGTACCGTATTAAGTATTTCAGAGGAGGCAGTGAGGAATGGTGCTCTTTGTGTGTTATGGGCAGAGCTGTGGGAAGTGTTCACAATAAAACCCGAAACCATGGAAGACTCACCTGGTTTCAGGTTTTCTTACAAACCTGATATGCAGATTCAGGTTTGACAAAAGGTTGATGAACCTGGTCTAAGTTTTGAGCAAACAGCTTTCCCACCAAATTGACTGAGGCAGGGAATACCATTTATCAATACCTCTCAAATTCAGATCTGGAGTTTGAATCCTCAAAGTCAAGAAGTGTGTCTGTATCAGAGTTTTGATCTAGCCGATCGCTAATAAAAAAAAATGATGAGAATGTGTATGTGAACACAGAAATGACATGAATCTGGCTAAAGGTGAAGGCTGCAACTTTATTAAACTAAAAACCAATGAGGAACCACTCCCTGAACTACCTGGCAGGGCCATTCCAGTGCTTTAATCTACAAGGCCCAAGAACCTCCCCACCGTGGCCCACAGAGAAGAGATGCAGACAGACACGCTGCCAGCAATGTCTGGTGCAGGCGCCGCCCCCCACAGCTCCCATTGGCTGGGGGAGAGGGACAGAAATACCACCACTCGTCGCCAGGAAGAGTCAGCCATGGAGGCAGCTTCACTTTTTTTCCCACAATGAATATGAACAAGTCAAGATACTGAACACAACTATCTGAGCCACACCTTGCTGCAATCCTGAAGGTTTCAACTGCTCAGTCACTGAGGCCAAACATCAACAAACTGACAGAACTGAAGCATTGCCAGGCAAACACTAAAAACTCTCTGGCAGGTAAAGAATTGTGTAAAGTTATATGACAGTTCTATTATTTCTAAGAAATTCGAAATAAAATACACAATATAAACCTTTTCTTTTATGAACAGCATCTTCAGTGACATTATTGGCCTCCTGGGAGGATTTGAGGACTGGCACTGGCCATAAGGTAAACTGAGTTTGAGACCCCTGATGTACTTAATTTTTGAATGGGAAATCACTGTACACACACACATACACACACACCCCCGTCCTGGTAATGGATTTCCTGATTTATTATTCCTTTCACACCTCGTTGATCTTTACAGATCTGTCAATTCCTCACCAAATCTGTCTTGGGAGCATCTCCAACCAGACCAAGATAACACTGGAGAAAAGGGCTGAAGTCTGGCTGATCCCTCATTATCCTCATGATCAGTTAAACCCCTTTTGCTATGCCTAAATCAATCCCTCCCAGGTGAATAATGATCACCTGAAGAGCATGAGAAATGCCTTCTGTACAGTGGATGAAAGGGGCCATCTAGTCCTGAAGCATGATTCTTTTCCTCTGCCATCTCACACAGGTGGCTGAATTGGGGTTGCTTACAGCTGGAGTCCCCATGTTTGCCACACACTTTCTTCTGACCCAATGAACAATGCTATGGCCACATTTCAATAGATGGGGCCTTTCCACCCGATTCTTAAACAGAATGGGTAATAAATTGACCTATTATCCCATGGGGTGACTGAATATAGGACCTAAAAACACCTTGACTGCCAGTGCTAATAGATTATCTCTCTTCAGCTCCCATTCCTAATATTGCAGCAGATGTATCCACCCTTCTTCTAAATGAATGAAAGTTGAATTCTGAGGATTTCAAACACAGAAACTTGACTCCCTTCAACACCACGCTTATAAAAAAGGAATAAAGAGTGGACCTGGACCAACAGGCCCAATTGCAATGAATGCTTTCAAAGCCTGCACTGGGCAAAGGTCTGCTTCCCCACTCTCATTCATGAGAATATCTATACCATGACCAAATCAATCTGTTTTTGATTCATGTAAAAGCAAGATGATCTTTCCTTGAACCCATTGCAAGTCTCCAATGGCTAATGCCCTGCCTAACTTAGTTCCTTTTTCCAGAAACTTGCTCCCCATCTTAAAAAGGCCACCCAGGAAGCTTGTCTTGAACAGCATTGCCTTGCTCTGCTACTACAAACCTTGGAGAGGAGTATGGGCACTTGGGGATAGCTCCCAAAAGGGACTTAGGATCCCAAGTGCTCAGTCTTGTAGGTGTGGCAACTCTCAACCTTTTAAGTGCCCTGCCACCCAGTGGAATCTTCAGCTGTGAATTAAGTGTCCCGGATCTCTGTACAATGTATGGGGAGAGTTAGGTACCTAAGAAACCAACCACCTCAGTGGGGAACTGCCTAAGCTACCTCACAGGAAATGCTGAGAAGGTAATTAGCACCTAACTCTGGGCTGGAGAGCCACTTATCTCCATTTGGGATTCACAGTCATGAACCCTTTCCTGGAGTTAGGCACCTGTTCAGTCCTTTCTCATGAAAAACAAGTGAGAAAAAGGGAGATCCCCAACGCATTATAGCCAGTAGTCAGGTGGTTAGGGACCTGGGAGACCTGTTTTCAAATTGTTCTTCTGTCCAATTTGTAGACAAGACTTGACCTTAGATCTCCAACATTCCAGATGAGCATCATTGAGCTATAGGGTATTCTGGGACCCAGACATGTGCCTGTCTCTCCAAAAATTTCTGATCTGTTTGTCCCCAACTCTCTTTTCTTCAGGTTAGGCATGCTATGAGAATGCCTACCAGATTGGGCCCTGCAGGTTAGATAGGCAAGAGAATGCCAAATTTGAAAATCCTTCTAGGGCTTAGGCATGAGCTAGTGTGCCAAGCTTCTTGGTGACATCAGGAATTATGCAGTTTCTGACGGTAGGCATGCACAAAACTTAAGCACCTACAAAATTAGGGGACTGATGTGCAAAGGTTTTAGCAGCTCATTGATGCCTAAATGTTGCATTTAGACCCTTTATGGATCTAGCCCTAAATGTCTTAAATTCTGAATAGTGACCAATTTTCTCAAATCTACAAGGGACCCTTTGAATATGACTAACCTTTTTAAGCAACTTATGAACGATAAACCCCATGCAAGGATTGGGGAATCCCACCACCTTTGTGCAGAAGGAAATGCTGGCAAATTGACCTGAAATTGTAGAGGGTGCCAGGCCTTTGTGCACTGACTCCCAAAAAACAGAGCTAGCTGAGATTCTGGGATAGGCCATATATAGGGGAAGCCTTGGCACACCCTGAAATCTGTGGTGTCTGGAAAACATGCTGGGTAAGTTCGAAACATCGAGGGACAAAAATAGTTTTCCATCACTCCGAATAGCAGCAGTACCATTTTAAATCCCAGAAATATACACTTCATGGCCAGGTATATTCATATGCAGGGCACTACCGTACAAACACTTGCCACCACCACCTCATGCTCCAGGACTTTGCAAGCTGAGTTAACTATCCATACCATGTTGTCACTCCAGAAGCTGACCCACTTATTCTGGAACCTGTTCCCTCACATAGTGATCAGCACTAGCATTGGAACCAGAAATGTGATGTGCTCATTGGTGAATGTGCTCATTCTCCAGACACCTTTGAGAACACCACTCTTCTTCAAACTACACTCTAAAGCCCAAGCCACCTGCTGTGTCTGAGTTGTAGCCATAAGGGTTTAAGGCAGGAGTGGGCCATTTGCCCCTGTACACATTTAGGTTGCTTAGCCGTGTTGTAGTTCTGAGGGATAAACAAGTCCAGGGTACTTTTATGGATTTAAAAAGCATAATTGAGCAAATGTACAACTAAATAAACATATTACTAACTAAAACTTACTATAATTAAAGATGGAATAAAAATAATCAGTTTGAAGTCTCAATCAAAAGTAAAGTTAAATCAATGCAACTGAAATGTAATCAGTAAATCAGTGGTTCAGTCTATCAGTATGTTCAATTAACTCCACAGCCAATTGAAACAAATTATAGGGTTACAAAAAGAATTACTTTGACCCTTCACAGGAGAGTTAAGGGGAGTAAGTTTCCTTCTCTTTAAGCTCAACCATGTAACGACATCTCTCTCTCTCACACTGACACACACACGGAAAATTGGGCATTTAGGATGACTCCTTATGCCACATAAGAACAAGTAGTTAGAGTTCTTACTTCTTGTTTCTTGGGATCTTGGACTCATGATTGTTATTCAGCTGGAACGGGTGACTTGAGCTAGTAGATTCAGGCATCCAGCAAGGACCAGGGCAGGGGGTATTGATCTCTTCTCTTAGCTGTAGACTTGAGGCTTGGTGCAGCCAGTTGTCAGAATCCTTCACCTCTTCAACTGCATAGCTAGTTCTGAAATAGAGGGGCATAGGTGACGTCAATGTTATGATGGAGAAAACTCCCTTTAAAAAAATCAAAGACCATGTGGAAGAGGAGTGTGGGGGAGTCTGTGCCCTCCCTCACTCAACCTAAGGGGCCAGCTTTACACCAGGCCAATTAAAGGATTCCAGCATATTGCCTGTAATTCAACTTGGCCCAATCCTTTGGGCGGTGTCTTTGTCTTAGGTTACTACAAGATTCCAGTTAGTGATAGAAGATATCTTGCAACATTTGCTGAAGGTGACCACCCACAGATGTCCTATTCCAAGCAGGACATGCTCTAGCATGGACTGCTCACTTTTGATCCCAGATTTCTGCCTAGCCCAACATCATAAGACCCATGCTTGGTCCTTGATAATCCAGAGAATGACAGAGACAAACACCTACAAGATCTCTGTCAAGCTTTCTTACAACTACAATACCCACCTGCGGAAGTGAAGAAACAGATTGATAGAGCCAGAAGAGTTCCCAGAAGTTACCTACTACAGGACAGGCCTAACAAAGAAAATAACAGAACGCCAGTAGCCGTCACCTTCAACCCCCAACTAAAACCCCTCCAACGCATTATTAAGGATCTACAACCTATCCTAAAGGATGACCCAACACTCTCACAAATCTTGGGAGACAGGCCAGTCCTTGCCTACAGACAGCCCCGCAACCTGAAGCAAATACTCACCAACAACCACATACCACACAACAGAACCACTAACCCAGGAACTTATCCTTGCAACAAAGCCCGTTGCCAACTGTGCCCACATATCTATTCAGGGGACACCATCACAGGGCCTAATAACATCAGCCACACTATCAGAGGCTCGTTCACCTGCACATCCACCAATGTGATATATGCCATCATGTGCCAGCAATGCCCCTCTGCCATTTACATTGGTCAAACTGGACAGTCTCTACGTAAAAGAATAAATGGACACAAATCAGATGTCAAGAATTATAACATTCATAAACCAGTCGGAGAACACTTCAATCTCTCTGGTCACGCAATCACAGACATGAAGGTCGCTATCTTAAAACAAAAAAACTTCAAATCCAGACTCCAGCGAGAAACTGCTGAATTGGAATTCATTTGCAAATTGGATACTATTAATTTAGGCTTAAATAGAGACTGGGATTGGCTAAGTCATTATGCAAGGTAGCCTATTTCCCCTTGTTTTTTCCTCCCCCCTCCCGGACGTTCTGGTTAAACTTGGATTTAAACTTGGAGAGTGGTCAGTTTGGATGAGCTATTGCCAGCAGGAGAGTGAGTTTGTGTGTGTATGGGGGTGGGGGGGGGTGAGAAAACCTGGATTTGTGCTGGAAATGGCCCACCTTGATTATCATGCACATTGTAGGGAGAGTGGTCACTTTGGATGAGCTATTACCAGCAGGATAGTGAGTTTGTGTATGTGTTTTTTGGAGGAGGGTGAAGGGGTGAGAGAACCTGGATTTGTGCAGGAAATGGCCCACCTTGATTATCATGCACATTGTGTAGAGAGTTGTCACTTTGGATGGGCTATTACCAGCAGGAGAATGAGTTTGTGTGTGAGGGGTGGAGGGTGAGAAAACCTGGATTTGTGCTGGAAATGGCCCAACTTGATGATCACTTTAGATAAGCTATTACCAGCAGGACAGTGGGGTGGGAGGAGGTATTGTTTTATGATCTCTGTGTGTATATAAAGTCTGCTGCAGTTTCCACGGTATGCATCCGATGAAGTGAGCTGTAGCTCACAAAAGCTCATGCTCAAATAAATTGGTTAGTCTCTAAGGTGCCACAAGTACTTCTTTTCTTTTTGCGAATATAGACTAACACGGCTGTTACTCTGAAACCTATAAAAGGAAAGTAATTAAGATAGCAAGATACCTGACAAAATCTAGATTTCCTGACCACTGCCCATTTTAACAGTGAATTTTATGACTGCCACACAGAAGCATCCTATGGCATAGTTTTGTCAAAATAAAATTATGCATCAAATTGAAACCCAGTAGGTTGAAGCTGGAAGGATACACAGGCAACAATCTGAAGCATGACTTAATATGACTTTGGCCATCAGTGCTTTTTTTCTCCACATGGTCTTGTCCTGGTGACTGTAGCATCAAAGAGGGATTAGTGTACTGAAAATAGACCAGGATCAATAGCATCTTTCATGGGCTCCCAAATGATAGATTAATTGGAATTCCCCTGGTGTCTTCTGTGGAACCACACCAAAAGGGAAGGTCCATTTGTAAATAGAATTTAAATTGGTAAATGAAACTCAACTGAGCATTGGATGGGATTTGAACCCAGTTTTCCCATGTGGCTCATAAAAATTCTACTTCTAAACCACCAGTAACACACTATATAAATGATATCCAAAATTAAAAGTGAAAGGCATGGAGGCATGTGATTTCATAAAACACAAAACAAAAGAAAATATTTATGAGAGTTCCTGTAGAATTGAACTGCTAAATTTCACACACACCTCTCCTGTTGTGGGTGTGTTTGTGGGGTGTTAATTAGAAACAGTGCTGCTGAAGTAGTCTGAAAATAGAGTCAGGCATATTCAAGATTAGAAAAAGAGGGGAAAAAACAGGGAAAAAAAGAGAGATGCTCATTCGCAGTGCAGCATAGTAGCAATAACTGCTACAGAAAATTTGACCATCACAGAAAGCATAACACCAGCAACCCCTTCACTGCCTCTTTGCTCAGCTGGTATGGATAATTTGTATTTTGGCAAGGACTTTTTATTTTAACTTTTCAGGAGTGTATATAGTGATCATTTACTGAAACTCTATGTTAGAGACATATTTGTGCTACCAATCCCATTCATGTCTACAAGCAAGTCAGTATTATAGGTCCCTTCCCGCCCCCCAGCAATTGTCCTTTAGTTTAAGTCTTCCAGGATAAAGAGATGCCACTCACTCTCATAAAAGCAAAAGGAGTCTATAGAAGACAAGCTAGGAGGGGGGTTTCATGTGCAGTTGCCCTCTGTGTATGCCTGCAAGAAAGTAAGTATTAGGACTGTGTTTGTTCTATAGTTCAGTTTGACAGTGGTCTCTGTTTTATGGACCCCAGGTCTTGTAGTCTTTAGTCAGGCCAGAGGAGAGGCTTCAAGATTAATGAATATCTCAGACATTTTAGTCCTAAAGGTTTGATTTTGTTTTGGTACTTCCCTGCTCCACTTGATTATTCCATCCGAACATTCTTCCTCCTGCCATATGCAGCTAGGGTGCTATGTCCAGTCCCAAAGGATCTTGGTCTTCAATAGTCTCCACCTCTCCACTCAGTTCATTACATAACAAGAGGTTGGTTTGTAAAGATACTTTTAGGAATGGTTTTGATACTAATCTTCAGCTTCTCTGTGCCTCTTACACCTGACCAAATCCAGAAACCATATGCAGGTGAAGGCAATTTTCATAAGTATGTTTTACTGGATATATTTAAATCTGTATTAAGATGAGATATGGACAGTGATTCTAAGTCTGAACCCTCAAATTCAGAATAGTCAGTGTCAACTTCTTCCAGTTCTAAAACTAAAATCAGGCTCCTTAAGCAGCACTGCTTCTAAGACATACCCACAAACATGCGCACAACTGGAGATGTGAGAGAAGCTTGGCAGTTCAATTTCATAAATATTTTATTTTGCTTAGCATTTTGTGGATTTACTGGCCTCGTTGCATTTCACTTTTAATTTTGGTTTTGAATCTTCCTTGTGTCTGTGTTGACTTGTTTCCTGTTCAGTGTGTGCCTCCATATCAAACCTTGAAGTCAATGAGACTTGAAATTAGACAAAGGTTTCTAACCATCAGAGCAGTGAAGCTCTGGAACAGCCTTCCAAGGGAAGCAGTGGGGGCAAAAGACCTGTCTGGCTTCAAGATTAAACTTGATAAGTTTATGGAGGAGAAGGTATGATGGGATAACATGATTTTGGCAATTAATTGATCTTTAACTATTCATGGTAAATAGGCCCAATGGCCTGTGGTGGGATGTTAGATGGGGTGGGATCTGAGTTACTACAGGGAATTCTTTCCTGGGTATCTGGCTGGTGAATCTTGCCCACATGCTCAGGGTTCAGCTGATTGCCATATTTGGGGTCGGGAAGGAATTTTCCTCCAGGGCAGATTGGAAGAGGCCCTGGGGGTTTTCCACCTTCCTCTGCAGCCTGGGGCATGGGTCACTTGCTGGAGGATTCTCTGCACCTTGAAGTCTTTAAACCATGATTTGAGGACTTCAATAGCTCAGACATAGGTGAGAGGTTTATTGCAAGAGTGGGTGGGTGAGATTCGGTGGCCTGCATTGTGCAGGTTGGACCAGATTATCATAACAGTCCCTTCTGACCTTAATATCTATGAATCTAAGTTAAACAATTGCTTAATAGTTCATACTATTGTGGCCTTGATTTTATCATACCCAATGCTGTCAAATCCAAAATAGAAATTTCAAGTCAAATAATTTTCTATTGAGCAAATAGGTGGGTGGCGGTAGAGCAAAGATGATGCTTAAACAACCAATTTTACAATTTGATTCAAAGGCGCCACGGATGAAAAAAATGTAAAACAAAAGTGATGACCAGAATCAAAGTCCAGTTGTGCTAAATCCTCTGCACACATTCAGGGAGGCCTTGCCTCAAAAGAATTTACAATCTAATCATAATCCCTCTTTACATACCTTCACTGACCCATTATGTGGAAAAGTTAACAATCCTGTTTCTTCTATGCCCAGATTAGGTTAAAGAATCAAACCCATTATGAACTGGAGTTATGTGCCATTTAGTTTAATGCAACATTCAATGGGCTTTAAAGTACTCAAACAAGCATCAAACTACGATGCCTGGTAACTAGTGGAATGCTTAAAAAGCGTCAGAACCTGAATGGGTCTCCTGTATACTCCTTGAAGTATCTACTTTAAATTTCACTATCGAGCATCATTGGCTTTGAAGCATTGAACTGTGAAAACGTTGAGCTCTTCCCCTCCTGATTTAAGATGAAATAGTCAGTTCACTCGTGTTTCCTATGACATTGACTGAGGAGCAGTCATTTTGTGACTTCATGCCTCATGTGATTTCAGCCTTGTAAATTACTGGGAATTGACATCAAAACAGAAAACCATACCTTATTCTATGTACTATTAAATTAAGTAGGAGACAGACAGAAAAGGAAGTGATTCCCACTACTAGGCCCTTTTTTGGGACTCTTCTAGAATTTTAAGGAGTCTGCGTTTGCTCCCACTAAAGTCACTGACAAAACTTTTAAACTCCACTGAGAGTGGGACTGGCCCAGAGTGAGGTTCAGTATTATCTGGGACATGATAAAAAGAATGGTTTCAGAGTAACAGCCGTGTTAGTCTATCACAGTGTCTCTGCACCCAGTCCTGTTAGGGGAAAGCAGTAGGCAATATCCAGCAATTCTGGATTAACCCTTTGTATTGCCCACGCTAAGACTCAAAATATTGTCTTTATTCCCACACCACTGCCCGCTGTGACGTGGTGTCTTTCCCCATTTTCCATAGCTTTTCCGAGCTTCCCTGCTATTAAGTTTCTTTGGTCTCCAATTGTAGTGGTGCACTGTGCTTATATTGCACATTAGTCTGACTTCTTTGACATTTGTCGCTTTTCTCTTTACTAGCTCAATATTGTCCAATGCAGTCTCTGTGTTGCTAGCTTGTAAGTCACATTGTGGTTTCTTTATTATTATTATTATTTTTTTTTTTTTGCATTCTCACTCTTACTATAGTTTTTGCTAGTGAGAGATCTGGGTCTAACTGAAGCTGTGCTGATAAATTGGTTTCTCAACTATCCTGTCCCTTATTTGTTCTTAACGTTCCATATTTGTAATGTACAGCGAGACTTTTATTACTGCAATTGATAGTCTTAGCTGTTTCTCTTTGGGCCTGGCACCTCCTATTACATTTGGCCACTTCACATCTAATATTCTGTCTGCCTATTAAATGAGTTTCTAAAAGCTTCTTTCTCTTGAAATATTCTCTCTTTTCCTCATCAGTGAGGGTTAGGGCACACAGGAAGTTGTCAGCAGCATCCCTCATGCAAGTATCAGGGCATTTGCCAGGTATTGTGCTTTTCCTGGTAAGCCAGAAGTCATCTGCAATTGCTCAAATCTGTAGATCCAGAAAGGCCAGCTGCCTGAGCTGCCAAAATTAAACTTCTAACAGCCATTTGTGCTATGAGTTCCCTTGCTGCATTGAGACAGGGCTCTGCTCTCTTCCTCGGGCTGCTTTCACAGGACACCTCCCTTATTTTCCACTTTCCCCACTCAGTCTCCACTCTAGCAGTTTGGGAGTCTCTTCTTGCCAACACCATGTAGCATGACAACATGAGCACAAAGACATGCCTGAAGCAGCAGTGAGAGAACTCCCTAATCAGGAAGGCTATACATTTATTAAACTCCCTGCTGCAATGCATTGTGGTCCTCTCTGGTAGCTGTGGAGGACCAGGAACTTTTAGAGTCAATCCTCTCTAGATGCTGAAAATTCCACTGATAAAATCCCATAGGCATCCAAAATTCTGCTAGTGAGCATGTGCACAGCAGCCTCAGACCTGACACCACCAAGCAGCTTGGCATCTAATTCCTGCCTAACCTCAGGAGGATTCACAGACTATGCATTCTCCCATCTATCTCATCCATGGGGGCCCAATTCAGTAGGCCTGCCAGAAGCCACCTAAGGTTGTTTCTACTGGATTGGGTCCCACACAAAATACAGATGGAGGAAGAGGTGGTAGTGGCCTCCTTTTAACAAATAGTCCAGTGTTTAGGGCACTTACACAGGATGCAGGAAACCCAGGTTCAAATCCTCACTCTGCCTGATGTAAACTAGGAACTTGAGTCTCCCCCATCCCAGCCGAGTGCCCTAACCACTGGAATATTGAATAAAATATGGGGAGGGAAGTCACCTCCTCTTCTTCAAGAAGGGCTGACCTGGCTTAGATGCCTAGCTCTAGTAAAGGATTCATGACAGTGAACTGAGAGTTTTGGGGTGCATTCCTCAACACCAGACTTTGTGGCCAGCTGGCCAGGTGTCTAAACTCAGCCTAAGCCCTCCTGGAAAAATCCATATCTTTTTTTCAGCACAGTGGGCTGAAGAGCTGCTGTGACCGTTGATTATGTTGATGTACAATACATTTCTGATCAAATCAAATAAAAATCAGCGCACTTTGAGAGGCTTGGAAAATTTTGGGCAAGTTTAAAAGAAAGTTTGGTGTACTTCCAGCCTTGTCTGAGAAGCCCCAAGTGACAATGAGAAAGGCGCATCTCAAAGTAGCTCTAGCCTGGATGAAACTATAGAAGTACAATGATTGCCATTAAAGTATTCTCACAGTTACCACAGAGTATGGTATCAGAGATTGTTTTACTACACTTAAAATAGTAAAAACAACAATGCAGTGTGGCCCTAGAGATCATTGTATCTATTCTTGTATTCGTGCACCCAACAGACACTGAAGTATCTGAGAAATGTGCACATTAGACTGGCAATAGTGAAGACCTAAGTAGACATCTTGGCGTCTGTGGCCCTTCTCTATGTAGGTTATAGAAAGTGCTGCTTAGAGTAGCTTTTTCTCTCTCTCTCTCTCTCTTTTAAAAAGGCGTATCTGAGTCATATTTTGATTATTTTGCAAGATAAGATTGAGTTAATACATTCCATTGTTTTCTCCTATATCACTCTTTCCCACTTAAAGAGCAGTGGCTTGTGTGCTAGGATGGCTTTCCATTTGTATTTTAATATCTAGTCATTCTAAAACCAAAAGGTTCAGACTGAAATTCATCCCTGTGCATATGGCCACCCCCAGGCTTTTGGGGGCTTACGTGAGACTGAAAGGGTCATAGGCCAGAACTCAGCTCAAGGATGAATTTCACCCTGTGAGTCAACATTCTTTTTGTCTCTCTCCATCAAAGTCAAAAAGTTTGAGGCATTTTGTAAGTTATTTATTTTACATCAAGATTGCAAAATTCAGGGATTTGTTTTTTTTCTTCATATAGTCTATTAAAATGTTAGGAAGAAAGATTTTTTTTTTTTTGCTATGTCAAGTTCCTGGCAAGAATAATTCCCTCTTATGTTTTCCACACCTCTTTATTAAATGTTACTGCTGTGAGGGAGGCTTTACCCAGCATCATGATCATCTTCCTACTCATGATGCTTAAGGATAATATTTTCAGAGTGAGTTAGGAGCTTAAGTACTATGTAAAATTGAGGTAGGAGTGTAATTCTTATTGAAAAAAATCAGGTGCTTCTTTTGGGGGGGGCAAACCAAACACTAAAACCAAAAACAAACTCAAAAGACCTGAAATGAAGCATTTTGTTTTGTCTGAGCTTCATAAAATGTTGATAATTTTCAAACTAATAAAATTGAGTTTGTTTTGAAATTTACTTCATTTCAAGTGAAAGTTTCATTTAAAAAATGAAAAAAAGAAAAAAAAAACGAAACTAAACATTTTAAGGGGTTTGCTTGGTCAAACAACTCACCGAAGATTCAAATGATTTCATGAAATGTTTCAGGTCACCTCAAATCTCCATTTTTCAATAAAACAAACATTTCAGAGGAAAAAATTCTCCCAGCTCCAATCCTAAATCACTTAAGTCCTGCCTCATACTGGGAATGAGGGGCAATCAGCAGGTTATCTCAAGTGCTTATATACGAATGCACAAAGCCTTGGAAACAAGCAGGGAGAACTGGAGGTCCTGGTGATGTCAAGGAACTATGACGTGATTGGAATAACAGAGACTTGGTGGGATAACTCACATGACTGGAGTACTGTCATGGATGGTTATAAACTGTTCAGGAAGGACAGGCAGGGCAGAAAAGGTGGGGGAGTAGCACTGTATGTAAGGGAGCAGTATGATTGTTCAGAGCTCCGGTATGAAACTGTAGAAAAACCTGAGTGGCTCTGGATTAAGTTTAGAAGTGTGTGCAACAAGAGTGATGTAGTGGTGGGAGTCTGCTATAGACCACCGGACCAGGGGGATGATGTAGATGAGGCTTTCTTCCGGCAGCTCACGGAAGCTACTAGATCGCATGCCCTGATTCTCATGGGTGACTTTAATTTTCCTGATATCTGCTGGGAGAGCAATACAGCAGTGCATAGACAATCCAGGAAGTTTTTGGAAAGCGTAGGGGACAATTTCCTGGCGCAAGTGCTAGAAGAGCCAACCGGGGGGGGGCGCTTTTCTTGACCTGCTGCTCACAAACCGGGTAGAATTAGTGGGGGAAGCAAAAGAGGATGGGAATCTGGGAGGCAGTGACCATGAGTTGGTTGAGTTCAGGATCCTGAAGCAGGGAAGAAAGGTAAGCAGCAGGATACGGACCCTGGACTTCAGGAAAGCAGACTTCGACTCCCACAGGGAACGGATGGCCAGGATCCCCTGGGGGACTAACATGAAGGGGAAAGGAGTCCAGGAGAGCTGGCTGTATTTCAAGGAATCCCTGTTGAGGTTACAGGGACAAACCATCCCGATGAGTCGAAAGAATAGTAAATATGGCAGGCAACCAGCTTGGCTTAATGGTGAAATCCTAGCGGATCTTAAACATAAAAAAGAAGCTTACAAGAAGTGGAAGGTTGGACATATGACCAGGGAAGAGTATAAAAATATTGCTCGGGCATGTAGGAATGATATCAGGAGGGCCAAATCGCACCTGGAGCTGCAGCTAGCAAGAGATGTCAAGAGTAACAAGAAGGGTTTCTTCAGGTATGTTGGCAACAAGAAGAAAGCCAAGGAAAGTGTGGGCCCCTTACTGAATGAGGGAGGCAACCTAGTGACAGAGGATGTGGAAAAAGCTAATGTACTCAATGCTTTTTTTGCCTCTGTCTTCACTAACAAGGTCAGCTCCCAGACTGCTGCGCTGGGCATCACAAAATGCGGAAGAGATGGCCAGCCCTCTGTGGAGATAGAGGTGGTTAGGGACTATTTAGAAAAGCTGGACGTGCACAAGTCCATGGGGCCGGACGAGTTGCATCCGAGAGTGCTGAAGGAATTGGCGGCTGTGATTGCAGAGCCATTGGCCATTATCTTTGAAAACTCCTGGCGAACGGGGGAAGTCCCGGATGACTGGAAAAAGCCTAATGTAGTGCCAATCTTTAAAAAAGGGAAGGAGGAGGATCCTGGGAACTACAGGCCAGTCAGCCTCACCTCAGTCCCTGGAAAAATCATGGAGCAGGTTCTCAAAGAATCAATCCTGAAGCACTTGCATGAGAGGAAAGTGATCAGGAACAGCCAGCATGGATTCACCAAGGGAAGGTCATGCCTGACTAATCTAATCGCCTTTTATGATGAGATTACTGGTTCTGTGGATGAAGGGAAAGCAGTGGATGTATTGTTTCTTGACTTTAGCAAAGCTTTTGACACGGTCTCCCACAGTATTCTTGTCAGCAAGTTAAGGAAGTATGGGCTGGATGAATGCACTATAAGGTGGGTAGAAAGCTGGCTAGATTGTCGGGCTCAACGGGTAGTGATCAATGGCTCCATGTCTAGTTGGCAGCCGGTGTCAAGTGGAGTGCCCCAGGGGTCGGTCCTGGGGCTGGTTTTGTTCAATATCTTCATAAATGATCTGGAGGATGGTGTAGATTGCACTCTCAGCAAATTTGCAGATGATACTAAACTGGGAGGAGTGGTAGATACGCTGGAGGGGAGGGATAGGATACAGAAGGAACTAGACAAATTGGAGGATTGGGCCAAAAGAAATCTGATGAGGTTCAATAAGGATAAGTGCAGGGTCCTGCACTTAGGACGGAAGAATCCAATGCACCGCTACAGACTAGGGGCCGAATGGCTAGGCAGCAGTTCTGCGGAAAAGGACCTAGGGGTGACAGTGGATGAGAAGCTGGATATGAGTCAGCAGTGTGCCCTTGTTGCCAAGAAGGCCAATGGCATTTTGGGATGTATAAGTAGGGGTATAGCGAGCAGATCGAGGGACGTGATCGTTCCCCTCTATTCGACATTGGTGAGGCCTCATCTGGAGTACTGTGTCCAGTTTTGGGCCCCACACTACAAGAAGGATGTGGATAAATTGGAGAGAGTCCAGTGAAGGGCAACAAAAATTATTAGGGGTCTAGAACACATGACTTATGAGGAGAGGCTGAGGGAGCTGGGATTGTTTAGTCTGCAGAAGAGAAGAATGAGGGGGGATTTGATAGCTTCTTTCAACTACCTGAAAGGGGGTTCCAAAGAGGATGGCTCTAGACTGTTCTCAATGGTAGCAGATGACAGAACGAGGAGTAATGGTCTCAAGTTGCAGGGGGGGAGGTTTAGATTGGATATTAGGAAAAACTTTTTCACTATGAGGGTGGTGAAACACTGGAATGCGTTACCTAGGGAGGTGGTAGAATCTCCTTCCTTAGAGGTTTTTAAGGTCAGGCTTGACAAAGCCCTGGCTGGGATGATTTAACTGGGAATTGGTCCTGCTTCGAGCAGGGGGTTGGACTAGATGACCTTCTGGGGTCCCTTCCAACCCTGATATTCTATGATTCTATGATTCTATGATTCTAAGTCCTATTGAAAAAAAATGTACCCCAATTTTATGATTGGAGTTTCCAACCTTATGTGGTTGGAGTTGTTACTTCATCTGTGATGAACAATGGGGCCCCTCATAGCCCTGTGTCTGCAGTTCACTTGTAAATTTTCCTCTTCATTCTTCTAATACATATGTAAATGGAAAACAAAATCATGAATTATATATTCATGGAAAACAAAATCATTTCCCACTCTCTCTCTGATGCCTTCATTTCTCAGCCTCTCTCAAAGTGCTCTCTCCATTTTCAGTTTCACCTCTGTCAGTTTCCCCATGTTGGCCCTCATCTGTAAAGGTATTTAGGCACTTAAACACCAGATTTAAGCACCACTGTGATCCCCAAAACCCCTTTTCAGCTGCCACCTGACCCTGTAGGCACCTAAACTCTGGAGCAGAAATTTAGGCACTTAGTCCATAGTTCCCTAGATGCCTACATTGATGCATTTGAGCATCTGCACTGCTGCTTCACTGTAGGTGTCTGGATGCCTCTCTCTTACCTGAGTCACAAACAAGGGGAAGATAGATGGGCAAATGCCTAATGTTGCCTGCAGGACCTGATCCAGTAGGTAGCCTCAGAGCATGCCTACCAGATTAGGTCCCATTCAACATCTGGCTGGAGGTGATGGTGGTCCCCACCTTACAACTTTTAGTCCAGTGATTAGAGCACAAACCTGCATCTCTCACATCCCAGGTGAAACTCCCCCCCTCAGGCTAGGGTTGTCAATTGTGGTTGGGCGTATTCTTGGAAGTTTCATCACATGACAAACTATAATTAAAGAAAAGGAGTACTTGTGGCACCTTAGAGACTAACCAAATAAATTGGTTAGTCTCTAAGGTGCCACAAGTACTCCTTTTCTTTTTGCGAATACAGACTAACACGGCTGTTCCTCTGAAACCTATAATTAAAGAGTGATCTTTAATTCCTGGAGACTCCAAGACAATCCTGGAGGGTTGGCAACCCTACCTCAGGCAGAAGGAGAGAAAGGATTTGAACAGTGGATGCCACCTCTCAAAAACAGGTATAAGTCCTAAAAACAGGAGTGGGTGGAATGTACTCCCAGCACAGTCACTTATGAGTAATAGTTCCAGAAGTACAGGAAGTACTAGGATACCCTTCCAGCTCCCCAGATGGTGTTCCAGCAGAACTTAAGCCCTGCTCAGAAGAGCAACTTAACTGCTGAGCTGTGAGATATTCTCTCCTATGGAAGCTGTTCCACTTTGGATAAATACTTAAAGTAATTGGAACAGGAGGACTGGACCCTGAGTCTCCCAGCACCTAGGTGAACACTGTAACCAATAGGCTAGAAAGGCAGTCTCACAATAATGCTAAGAACTGACCCCTGTTTAAATAGTTTTTCCCCACCCCTCAGGCAGTGAACTGAACATTGGTCACCCACATCCTAGGTGAGCGCTCTAAGCACTGGGCTAAAAATTTATAAAAGTGGGCACAACCAACATCTCCATCTCTTTGTAGGCAAATGTCTGAATCATTCTAGTAAAAACCCCAACTTAGACATCTAAGCCCCCTGACTCCAGGAAAGGGGTGCCTCACTATGGGTCACAAGCAGAGATAGGTGCAGCCTTACTGCCTGGATTTAGAGGTGGGGCTTAGAATACATTCCTCTAATCACAACTCCCATTGGCTAGTTTAGGCAGCTCCCAACCTAGCATGCTGGCTTTTGTGGATCCCATTCTCAGGTGCCTATCTTCCCCATTCATGTATAGTGAGCCTAGGAGCCTAACTCAGGGTTTGTGGACCCATTGTTGTTCCTGGGATTTTCTAGGCACTTAGGTCCCTTTGTGAATCCAGGCCTTGGTCTCTCTTTCTTTCTAACTGAGATCCTCTTTCTCACTTCCTCCCATTCTTCCCCAATCCATCTCCCTGGTTCTACTTTCTCCTTCCCCCCTCCCCCACTTCTCCTTCTGGTATATAGTTATCAGTGATAATTTCTTTAAATGGGAAGGGAAAGAGGCACAGAGGTGTTATTTTGGGCAAGTCACTTCACAACAGGTCAGTGAGAGAGACAGGAATAGACCCCCAGCTCTCCTGAATCGTAGTTCTGTGCTTAAATACATTGAAGAATCAGAACTTATATGGGTTTTGTGATCACAGATACATTTATATTTCAGCATAACACAGAATTGTTTCCCACTATAATGGACAAAATTCACTAGCTCTCTGTGCAAAGAAGATTTCAGTCCCCTCGGCTGCCAGCCTACATTGCTCTCTGCAGTAGTGAGTCATGAGCCTCTACACTCTGTGTCAGATATATGAATCTACAGAACTCTTCGTGACACAGCCCCCCCAAACCAGTTCCTTCATATCAAATTTCACTACATGCATGGAAGGACACTATTCCTTGCAGGAGCAGTTCACAAAGAGTCTTTGAGTACGGTCTTCCAACGAGTTGTGCACTCACCTTTAGCCCATATTTTCCTAGTTTGCTTATGAAAATGTCATATGGGACTGTCAAAATCTTTCTAAAAATCACCCCTCTCCTTGCATCCCTCCACTGGCTCCCCCTTCTGTCACCTCAAACATAAACTGCTCGTATTTATTTTCACAGCCCTTTATGGTCTATCCCCACTAGTCATCTCTTATTCAGCATCAAAATGTTGACTCATGCCACCAACCAGCCCATGATTCCAGCCTCCATTGCTCATTTGTTAAAACGTTTCAAATAAACATATTTATGCTTTCTCCCATTCTGCCCCTCACACCTGGAGGAGATCCCTGTAAAATCCACAAAGCTACCTCATTATCCTCCTTAAAATTCTCCTTTGTCATGAAGCCCACAAAAAACAAAACTTGTTTAAACTAGTAGTGTACTGATATATCGACGATTGGCAAAGGTTTTCCTCATTGGTTCCCTGTACACCCCTGCTTGTCATTATCCATTTGTTGTCTCTTTTCTAATACTTAGATTGTAAGTGCTGTGGAGCAGGGACCATCTTGTTTGTTCTGTGATTGTATGGTGCCTAGCACAATGAGGTCCTGGTCCATGACCAGGGTTAAATACTGTGGTAATATAAACAATAAATAAAACATAGTTCTGCAATCACAGTTAAAGACCAACTTTTAAAATAGTGCCAATGAGAAAGATTTGATTGTTCTGGTCCTGTACAAAGGAACTAAAGTAAGTTCTGCCTTTTAAGCAGTGTGAATCCTTCTTTACACATCTTGATCTGTGAGAGGTTTAGAGTCACATGCCTAAAATATATGGTCAGTATTTAAACAAATGCTAGCTCTGTATGTAACTCAGACATAAGTGGTGGGGTTTGTTTTATTTTTGTTTTTTCCTTCCAGTGTATCTTATTCTGGCTTCAGAATGCATAATCAGCTCTCTTCATAACTGAAAAGAGGGAATGAATAAATGAGGATCATTTTGGGCTCAATCTATGTTCCTTTCTACAGGTATTCCCAAGAAGTTCTGTAGAGTGGGGCTGTAGAGTTTTTTCCCCTGGATGTTATCTTAGCCAGCTTCCCAACTGGAAAGGAACAGTCACTCCCGCTCCCTCCCGCAATATTTACCACACAATGAGATATTCTGTAGCATCAGACGAAGGTATCTGTAGAAACCATGTATTAGCTTTTAGTAAATGTTGATCTTTTAATGGACTTCCACTATACCATTATATAGTTATATCTCCACAAAAATACCAGAGATCCCTGCACATAATCTCAAACATCATTCCATGGTAATTTATTCTAAACAGGTTAAAATACACAAAAAATATTGTATATCAAAATTGGACAAGTCTCCCCAAAGATACCAAGTTACTGTCATTGTGAGGTATATGTTTTGGTCACGTAACAGGTTGGTGATCTCTGTAGACCTCTCCACCTTGTGCAGTAGAACCACACTAGTTCTGCTCTAAGTGTCCCCTCAAGATCAATGAAGGATGAGGCAGGATTTGTCCGTCAGAGAAAAATTGTGTTTAATGGCTATAACCCTTGAAATAAATATGTTCCTTCATTCCATACCAAGTTCTAGTGCATGGAAATGTCTGACAGTCATAATTCTATATTTTGCTTCTAAAACTGTCTGTATTCCATATCTACAGATGGGATGCCCTCCCTTCATTAACCACGCTGGTTCTAGTTTCATTATGAGACTTCATAGTTCAGATTCAAAGGATTTTAAAAGTTCATTATGACATTCCTTATTTTTCTTTTGAATGACTCCCATATAAATAGTGCTTACTGTTTTCTGTTGAAAAAGAAAAGGAATCTAAGCAGGATAGCAGCATCTTGCATGTTCCACGCATTAGAAATATATTTATCTGAACAGAACACACATGCAGACAAATGGAAAGGAAAAGAGTTGTCCATGAAATGGATGCATATCTAGAGATAAAAATCCCCATTAGCTGGTGTACAGTTGAGAGAACTTTGACTGTACTGGGATTTGGTTTTAAAAATTTCCCCTCAAGAATTTCTCAGTCACAGGAGACCAGTGGAAAAAGCTTTGGATATTCACATCCTTACATCATGTTCCCAGTTTTAATGGGTTCCCTTTAGCCTTGTTTTCCTTTAGATTTTCTAAGCCACCCATCGCCTTTTAAGGCCTTCCACAGATGCACACAGATTCTGGTTTAATTTGCAGTCTAGGTGGAAAGAAAGGGAAAAAGGTTTCCTATCATTTGACATTATGTTTGCTTGTAAGAGCCAGAAAATTCCCCTCTGGATACCTCAGTCTTGAAGAGCGCTATTCTTCCCAGTAGGGATAGAGGAAACTGGGCACTGCTCTGAATTATGTTCAGTCTCAGGATTCTGACCCAGTGTTCTCAATGTTCCACACTCTTTTACAACTGCCCCCTCCCCCGCCCCTGCATTTTGGCTAACTGTTTTCTATGCAACAGAATAGGAAACTACTCGGAACGTACAAACAGTATTTTCCCAAGTAAAGGGGTAACTTTTCAACTTCTGACATTATATCTTTTAAAAATCACCATGGGGATTAAATGTCAGTATTTTATTGCTCCTTTTAGAACACCTGGAAACTGAAAAAAGGAACAAGATGTGAAGTGAAAAGGTACAAGCCCAGGTCTTATAATTGGCCAACTTTTTTAAAGTATGCCTAAGTTTAGGCTCATTAAGTCAATAGGCACCTAAGTGAGTGACCTGATTTTCATAAATGTAGCGCACCCAGCAGTTCATACTAAAGTCATTTGGATGGCATAAAGCCAGGGGGTGCTTTAGTAATGTCTCTGTTAGAGCAATTCCTACACAGCTTCACCTTTAAACTAAGGCCTTGTCTGCACTAGAGGGCTTTGCTTCTTTAAGTATACTCGTATAGTTTAAGTGGGAAACTCCCCTAGTGTGAATGCAGTTATATTGATGTTTATAGCACTTACAAGTCCAGGAAATGGAATAAGCTATAACAGTATAAGGAACTGTAGGCCGATGAATTACAATTCTAAGACATATTGGGGTGTAATATGCACTTGTCACAAATGACAGGTTCTTTTTCAGTTGGCCACTTAAAGTTAACTGAGAAGACAAAATATGGTGAAGCACAGAAACTTTGAGGTTTAGTTAATACAGGCAAATATAATTGAAATAGAAAAATCTTCATAAGTACAAGAATCAGTCAGTACAATGAAGTGGTTTCCTGCATTGTTCATACTTACAACTTTATGGAGACCACTGGAAACAAAGATTAAATGAAAACAGAGGTCCTGATTCAGTTTACACTGTCCTGGGGACCGGATGACATTGAAAATAGAGAACTAGACTGAATCTTTTATCCCCCTTTTTATGTAACTCATAAGATACAGAACTACATCTGATCAATTTCCATGACCACAGCAGATTAATACTTGCCCATTATCCACCTGAGACATTCTGGGTGTTTATAATTATATCTCTAATCATTAATATTAATAAATTGCATTAATAAGTTATTAATTCCTATAATCATTGCAGTCTAACTGCCTAGTTATTTCTTAGTAACCAGGTTGCTCTTCTTTCAGAATTCTACAGCATACCATGCCCTTTGTGTTTATTTGTTTGTGTGAGAATGAGTGTGCAAAATTGATGACTTGAGGTAGTGTTGTAGGCCTGCGCTTCTCCCAGAAAAAAAAACAAAACCAAAAAAAAAAACACACCACGCAGCCTTTGGCATAACTTCTTCCACAAGGACTTGCACTAATGAAACAGGTCTCTAACTATAACAAAGCCTACTAACCCAATTATTTGTGTTCTTCCTATTACAGCTTCAGTAACTTCCATTATTGTAAAAATGCTAAGCAGCTAAATTATATTTTATCTATACTTAATGATCCTCCATGAAATCAGGTGTTCATGGTTAGCGGAATCTTTATAACTATGTTCATATATATATGTTATATATATAAACTAGGATTTATACTGGTATAACTGTACCAATTAAAAAGAAGTCACACCCCTTATCCGCATAGTTATACCAGTATAGCTTTCTGGTGTAGACTAGCCCTAAAACTTCCCCCATTGGAGGAAAACCTGAGGGCAGGTAACAGTGGCAACTAAACCTTCCCCTTCCTTGTGGTGGACCTCCTAGGGCATGGGGGAATTACCTGAAAGGGAGGTGCCGTTTATACCTTCCTGGACCACCTTCAGTCAGTTTCATTAACTAATTAACCCTTACAATACTCCTGAAGTGGTATTATCCACGGAAAATGAAACAGGGAGACTAAAGGACCTGTTTATGGCCATTCGCCAAGATAACAGCACAGCATTAATTAGAATTCAGGAGCACCTCACTCCCATGCACTCATACCATGCCTTTCCCAGCTAGCAGGGATTTGAGATGTCCCTATTTAGCAATCAAGATTCTGCTTTTAGTAAAGCAGTGTAGGATCTCATTTGTTTCAAACACCATAACAACCATCTATCCTTGCCCACTTATGGCAGGCTCATAAACTAAGCCGTAGTTCAAAGAGCCCTTTTCTTCTCAAGCCCAAGTATTTCCATATGACCAGTTGAAATAGATCTTTTCAGCCACTATGGGGAAGAGTACTTTAGCTCTTAGATCTCACCAGTCATATAGAGACGTCCTAGCTGCTTGAGAAAGAACAGATGCACTCCCACAATAGGGATAAGAATAAGTAAAAAACTGCCTCTTTCTCCAGTGATAAGTACAGTATGCACTACACCAGCGTACAGAGCACATAGGTTGATTTACATCTCAATCTCATTTTAGAAATCCTTCGTTAGGAGTGCCTTCCTAAGCCTCCAAACTCTCTTAATTGCCACGATGTCTGCAAATCTACCAAACTCTAAAATGCTGGCGGTTCTAGGGGTGCTCAGATTATCTCTATAGTTACATTATTTACACAAAATCTTATGCAAAAAAGCCTTCTCTTTATAACGTAGAATCCCTGAACAAGTTTACCCAAACTGAGTGGCAATTTAAGACAGCTAAATCCCTAAGAAAAAAAAGGACTGTTTCAGATAGTTTCAGATCTATGAATTTCATTGAGGCAAATCCTGAGGTCCTTATTTAGTTTTTACACCATCCTTTCTTGGGCAAATTCCGGAGGATTGAATAATAATGTAATATGGTGCCTTGGTTCAGTGTAAATTGGGGGGCCTCAGCACCCCACAGGACCGGGCCTAAATTAATCTGGAATATTGCCCCTACAGATTACCAAAAAAAAAAAAGTTTCATTTTTGTATCATAGATGATTTAACTGGTCAAGTAAATCGAGGGTGACCATATCTCCCTATGCTGGCTATGGGATACCTGGTAAAATTACTCGTATTCATGCAAGTTCAATGGCAATCAGTCAGAACTGTGCAGTACAAACGTTCAGATCATCACGTTGACTGAGTCCTTGTTAAAAAGAAATACTGCGTAGTTGGATTCTTTTTATTTACCCTCTTATTTTTAAGGCTTTAGGGTCCACATGGGGAAGGGGTGACACAAACACCCCTACGCCACAGACACATGGGGAGCAGTGACATGCACTCCTGTACACCTCTCTCACATGGGGGAGGGGGTGACCGACTGACCCGAACCTCCCTGCCTAGTGCTCTCCACCCTTCATGTCTGGCTCGGCCCCTGGGACAGACCCTCTTCTCCTGGTGCCACGTCTTCCCGAGGCAACACGTGGGGGGCGAGAAGAGAGAAACGCAGAGACACATGCTCCCCCTCCCGAGATTTCACAGCAGAACGTGGCCAGCAGCAGCCTTTTAGCACTGTGTGGGAGGGAAGGCACAAGAGCTGCTTTCAGCCGCAGGGAAGGAGGGTTGGCAGGGGGAAGGGATGACTAGGCCCATGTCTTTGCAGAACTCATCTCATCTCTTTCCTTCACCCTCCACCCCCGCCCCCGGTGTCTAGAAGCAGCTTGCCCTTCCTGCCCACACAGTGTCAAAAGGCAGCTAATGCCTCCAGGCTGCTGCTGGCCACTGACATAACCCAGCCGCCTCCTGTCCGCCTGCTACAGCAGGGCAGGAAGGGGTTAAGCCGTAAAGATGCATTGTGCACCAGAGCCCAGGGAACCTGACTGCAGAGGCTTCAGCGAACCCAGCCAGAAGTGGCTCAGCAGGAGAGGGTGCCTAGGGGACAGAGAAGCCCCGTACTCTCTGGGCGCAGGACCCAGGGTGGATGGGGCGAGTGAAGAGGGTGCTAAGCCCCTGCCTGGGAGCTGCTGTGGAGCCTGCAGGGTAAGGGTATGAACAGCCTGGAAATCGCTTTCCTCCTCCCTCCAGAGCTTAGCTGAGGGGCAGAGAGGCTTCCCCATGCCACTGTTGTATGGGGCTTTGGCACATGCAGGTCTCAGCACCTCCTGGCCAGCACCCTGGGCCAGAGGATCTTGGGCTTTCCCAGGGCACCAGCCCAGCCAGGGGCAGTGGGGGAAGGAAGGAGCCTGCCGGCCAGGCTGCTGGTAAGCCGAGCACTCTGATCGGGGCTGGTTCTCTGCACCGTGCTGGGAGCAGGACATGCCCTGCCTAGGGAGATATGGAGGAACAAAGGGAAAAACAGGGAGAGGACAGCGAGAGGGGGAGGATGTAAAGGGCCACTGGGTGGGCAGCAGAGGCGACATGTAGCTGGCCATCACCTGCCCGCACTCACCAGCCACTGCGGCTCACAGCATGCAACCAGTGCCAGCCAGAAATGGGATGAGGGTTAGGGCCCTGCTGGCCAAGAACCGACATGCAGCAGGGGGCTGCACTGATGGACCAGCAGGGGGAGCAGCCGGCCATGCACACAGCCGCTTTCCCCTACCCCCATCCTTGCACACACACACACACACTCGCTGGTTGGTGGGTGGGCAACTGGCAAGAAGGGATCTGGCCAGCAGCAGGACCCGCCATTACTGATGGGGTGGGAGGGGGAGAGACAGAAAATATGGGACAATTTTCCCATTTTTAAGAAAAAGTCGGGACACCTGCAGAAGAGCTTAAATACAGGACTGTCCCTTTCAAAGTGGGACATACGGTCACCTTAAGTAAATCACCCAATTCACCCCCTCGCAAGAACCAGTAATACTCTACTTTTGCCCCCTTCACATTTATCTAGCCTATTCTTGACCACCACTCAGGGCCATATAACAGCTTCCTCCCTCAGCCGATCGTTCCATTACTTAGTTGCTTTTACACCTAGAGTATCAAGGCACTGCTCTTTGTCATGCCATGCTCAACCACAATAATCTGCTCTGGATTTGCAATCATACCAGTGACTTGCTGTTTTTAACTCTGACTCAGCTTTTGAAGCATTGCTTGTGTTTCACAGCTGCAGAGGAGACAAGTTTGTGATTGTCTTTCAAGAAAGAAGTTATAGTTGCCGAGTACCACCATTTTAGTAGAAGAAGTCAGCCATTGTGAGGCAGAATTCCTTTATTACATAAAACTAAGGATCAGACTAACATTTTGGATTGGGGTATAATCTCCAATCTCTTCCTGTCATGATTCTCATATGAGAAGATAGTTGTCTGTGGCTGGACCAGATGTTTAAAGGGTACACACATTAAGAGGACGGCCAGATTTAAAAAAAAAAGAGAAAAGATTTGTTTTGTTGAATGCTTTGTTGCTGATTGTCAGGTTCCCACTTTGTTTATCTGTTTCTTGGGCAATGTTGAGTGATGTTGTTATTTCTGGTAGTAATCTTCCATTAACATGCTCTTACAACATTAACAGTAATTCAACTCCACATACTGCCAAGTCTTAAAATACTTGTGTTTGAAGTGAGTGAGTGATAGGTGAGAGCAGATGATTGATTATAACTGAGCAGGTGGGAGGGTCAGGGTCCATTTATACTGTTGAGATACAAATACAGAGCTACTTAGCTAGAATTCCTTCTTGACCTGAGAGAGGCAGGTGCTAGTATAACGCCAACAGATCCCACTCGTCGGCAGGCAGGCATCAAACCTTAGAGCGAGAGAGCTCGCGCTCTCTCCCCCCCCCCCCCCCCGCCAGAGGTCTTAGGCCTCATGTTGCTCCCCTGCACAAAGGATGAATTTCACTTAGAGAACTCAGTGTAGTTCAGCACTGAGGGGGAGCAGGCAGCTAAACTGCTTTTTAGTAAGGACAATCTGTTAAAATGATCAGAGCTACCAACCCATAGCTTCTTACTTAAAGACCATGCTAAAGCCTAGCTCCTAGTCACAGGATAAAAAACTCCAGTTTAACTAGCGATAGACCACCAGCAGATTAACTGGGAAGGGGGTGGGGGTTGCTGCCCAAGTTGATGTCCCAGAACATAGGGCTTCTTGCCTTGTGACCAAATTGTGGATGTATGTAATGTTTTTACCTGGTTCAAGCGTCTAATGGCTCTGAGTCCACGCACCTTGATGCCAAACTTGTACAGGAGGAACAAAGGAGCATAGAATAAGTCCATTTCAGAAATGGCTGCCATGAACCTCCGGTGTGAGCATGCCAGTCGTGGACCAAGGTGGACTCTCCAGGTCAGAGACCATTAGCAAGAGTGTGTATGTTGGCAGTGCTCATACTGCACTTTGTGTAGGGATATAAAGGAAGTTTCTAAACCCTGGTCTGTGGATGCACAAGCACTAAAATTCACACACATTTTTTTAGGGATGAATGGTAGCCATCTACTTTGCTGTTCCTTAAACAGGATCTGAAAGATAGAACAGGTATCAGATTCCAGATTACTCAGTCTGCTGCACTACTTCTCAGTAGAGCTTAGTCAGACCAAGCAACTTGTCTATAGAGGGTTTAAAAGCAGACTTAACTTGGGACTGTGCCGAATATCACACAAGCCCCAGATCAGACTCTCTCTCTGTGTACTAAATCAACACTGGAATGAAGGTGTTAATTCATCTCTAGTCCTTTGCTTTAAAATAGTTTGTCATCTGAACACAAGTTGAATTTGGTTGTATGATTTGACTCTGTTTGACTCAGGGAGATAAAAGACAACTTTATGAAAGATACAGGGTAAAGCTTTTTTAGAGATGCCACTTGTAACACTTCATTTGTTTGTATTTAGTTTCATTTGACCAAAAATGAAATTTTCAGATTCACCAAAACTTAAAAAACAAGAACAAAAATAAAACAAAAACCTTAGCTTTAATCTAAACTGAGTATTTTTCTTCAATTTCTCAGAAAGGACAACCAACCAAAAGAGATTATTAGAACAGTTCTCATTGTACTAACTGTGATTTTGGTTTTGATCCTATCTTCATGTTTTATGAAATAGTCCAGTTATTTCCCCACTCCTTATGTCATTCCCTTGTAGTTACACTGTACGCTTCTGTCATGGTTACCAGGCAAGCTGTGCTTAGACCCCTTTTAATGCACGCCTTTAGGGTCATGTTTCACTACCTTCATCCCTACTTGGGTGGAACCACATGGTCCTAGCATTTCTAGACTGGGTCTTTGGGCTGCAGCCCCCTATTTGCCAACTGTGTTAACCCACGAGGTCGAGCTTCTGGGCCCCTATGAGCAGCAGCCAAGTAAAGTATTTCAAAAGTAGCTTCTTCAAAAGAATGCATTATTTATTCATGCAAAGGTACATGGCAATCAGAAACAAGAGTTAAAACATTAAAGGCCTATATGTATGTCCCCTTACCTAAACCTTAATATTTTCTTTAAGCTTTGGTAAGTTCCATTCAGCCCAGTTACCTCCAACTCTAGGTGCGAGAAGCAGAGGACCTTGCTGCATTCTCTCCTTCTTCTGTGTGTCTCTATCAGCCTCTCTCTTTGGGCAGCTGCTGACAGCCCATTCAAGACCCCTTCCATTTTAGACTAGCATCAATAAGATTTTAGTGTTTCTTTTGATCCTAGGTTTGGGTCTGTGAAGAATAAAGCTTGCTAGCCTAATTGCAGACAGGAAGTTGGGAACATTCTCCCCCCCATTAATAGTTTCCCCATTGTTTCACCAAGGACCATTAGCATTTTTTACGACGGTACCTTATCTTTGCCATTGCATTGTTTCGTGATGGTTTTCTCCCTAAAAAAAGGTTTTTCCTGCCTTTGTTTTAACTATGCATCCACGAAGGATAATATCACAGAAGAAGAGGGAGGTGCACATTTATTAAAAAATAAAAACAAAAAATGCCACACACACACAACTAGGTTCCTCATTCTGCACAGCTTGCCCTGTAACTATCTTTATTGTGTTGATACTCACTCTAAAGCTGATGCCACTCCAATTCCAAGGATTGTCAGGCTAGATGTAATTGATGGTCATGATCGCTCCTTTTCCCTTATATATTGAAGGGTTCCTTCCATCACAATTTCCCCTTTCACTACATTGTCCTCGTTTAATAGACTGCCTTAAGAGTTTCTGACAGCTTCAGAGCTGTTCATCTCCCATAGCAAGGGGAGTCCTAGAACATACTCAGTTGTGGCCCTCTGTTGCAATTGGTTTTATGGATCCCAGAAGCCTCAAGGCCTTTCTACGGAGTGATAGCCATGAAAGCATTTTGTTGTTGATTTGTGTCCAAGAAATAAACTATGTTCCTTATACACACATTCTGAGTTGTACTTTAAATGTCACATAATTTTGACTTTGTATATAGCCAGAATGGTTCTCCCTGCAGCTTATACTTTTGCATTATGCATTTATGTAAAATGCATTTAGCCAGGAGGGAGCCTTTGAAATTCTCATCTTTATTCCACAGGGGAAAATTATGGACTGACTTCTACTTATACAAATCCAAAAAGGAGTTATCTGAGTTACTATATAATTTAATTCTTTAATTGGAATCTAAACTTAACACCACGCTCCCCCTTTGCCTGAAATTTGATTGACTGGCATAAAATCCTCCTGTTAACTATTGTCTTTGATTAATGCTTTAAGAGCATGTATTTCCATTTTGTCTTTGCATAATTGTTTTCTCAATACAATATCTATGATGATTTTAATCCTGGTTACTTTTAACAAGATGCTGCAGAATGCCTTTTCCTTCATAGCCTCAGCCACTCACTGTAACTTATAGAATAATAAAATCATAGAATAACAGAGTTGGAAGGGACCTCTGGAGGCCATCTAGTCCAACCCTCTACCCAGAGCAGGACCAATCCCAACTAAATCATCCCAGCCAGGGCTTTCTCAAGCCTGACCTTAAAAACTTCTAAGGAAGGGGATTCCACCACCTCCCTAGGTAACGCATTCCAGTGTTTCACCACCCTCCTAGTGAAAAAGTTTTTCCTAATATCCAACCTAAATCTCCCTCCCTGCAACCTGAGACTCCTTGTCCTGTCATCTGCTATCACTAAGAATAGTCTAGATCCATCCTCTTTGGATCCACCTTTCAGGTAGTTAAAAGCAGCTATCAAATCCCCCCTCATTCTTCTCTTCCGAAGACTAAACATCCCCAGTTCCTTCAACCTCTCCTCATAAGTCATGTGTTCCAGACCCCTAATCATTTTTGTTGCCCTTCGCTGGACTCTCTCCAATTTATCCACATCCTTCTTGTAGTGTGGGGCCCAAAACTGGACACAGTTCTCCAGATGAGGCCTCACCAATGTCGAATAGAGGGGAACGATCACGTCTCTCGATCTGCTGGCAAAGCCCCTACTTATACACCCCAAAATGCCATTGGCCTTTTTGGCAACAAGGGCACACTGTTGACTCATATCCAGCTTCTTGTCCACTGTCACCCCTAGGTCCTTCTCTGCAGAACCGCTGCCTAGCCATTCGGTCCCTAGTCTGTAGCGGTGCATTGGATTTTTCCGTCCTAAGTGCAGGACTTTGCACTTGTCCTTGTTGAACCTCATCAGATTTCTTTTGGCCCAATCCTCCAATTTGTCTAGGTCCCTCTGTATCCTATCCCTACCCTCCAGCGTATCTACCACTCCTCCCAGTTTAGTGTCATCCGCAAACTTGCTGAGGGTGCAGTCCACACCATCCTCCAGATCATTTATGAAGATAATGAACAAAACCGGCCCCAGGACCGACCCTTGGGGCACTCCGCTAGATACCGGCTGCCAACTAGACATGGAGCCATTGATCACTACCCGTTGAGACCGACAATCTAGCCAACTTTCTACCCACCTTGTAGTGCATCCATCCAGCCCATAGTTCTTTAACTTGCTGACAAGAATACTGTGGGAGATCATGTCAAAAGCTTTGCTAAAGTTGAGGAATAACATGTCCACTGCTTTCCCCTCATCCACAGAGCCAGTTATCTAGTCATAGAAGGCAATTAGATTAGTCAGGCATGACTTGCCCTTGGTGAATCCATGCTGACTGTTCCTGATCACTTTCCTCTAGTCTAAGTGCTTCAGAATTGATTCCTTGAGGACCTGCTCCATGATTTTTCTGGGGACTGAGGTGAGGCTGACTGGCCTGTAGTTCCCAGGATCCTCCTTCTTCACTTTTTTAAAGATTGGCACTACATTAGCCTTTTTCCACTCTTCCGGGACTTCCCCCGATCGCCACGAATTTTCAAAGATACTCATCATAAACTTCTGTTAGAAAGCTCTGCCTCAGGCACATCTACTGGAGCCGCAGATATTTCAAACACCAACAATTCCTCCTATATTACAAGGTGTTTTTCCATCCTTGAAACACTTCCTCTATTTGGACACTTCTCTCATCATTTTACAGTGACTATGCATTTTTAGTTTTACACCCTTATTCACATTTTTATTGCACCAACAAATTGATAAGATCATAGAATATCAGGGTTGGAAGGGACCTCAGGAGGTCATCTAGTCCAACCCCCTGCTCAAAACAGGCCCAATCCCCAATTTTTGCCCCAGATCCCTAAATGGGCCCCTCAAGGATTGAACTCACAACCCTGGGTTTAGCAGGCCAGTGCTCAAACCACTGAACTATCCCTCCCCATAAGTGCAGGGGTAGTTGTAATCCACAAACAGGATTTTTAAATTTGATAAAACACTTCTTTGCATATATTTCAAATGCAAATATAGCCAAGGTAGTAGGGTTTTTTTGATGCTAAAGGAAAATCCCATTGTAATTGAGTAGATATGATGACTGCATCAAGTTCCTCTCTAATAGGGGATTTGTCCAGTTCCCTGGTGCAGTCAATTTTCAGCCATTTTGCATCTCCTGAGTTGTGCAAATAGGCCAGATTTGATTATAAAATCTGGCATAGGGTGTTTTGTTTTTTTTTTTAAGAAAAAATGCCTAGGGAATTCTCATATTTCAAAACAAGGTTCACGATTTTATAAGACGTTCTAAAAGACTAATCAGATCTACCTTGTTCTGTGAAGGGGGTAGTTATTCAGTATTTCTTTTTATCTTCCACATTCAATGTGTGGCCAGAGGACTTGTTTGCCACACACCATTAAAACCCTGCACGGAATAGAAAGTTATTAATTTCCTCCTGTAGATTTCTATGGTGCTCTCAACATAGTATCTGAATGTTTCTCAAACAAATTAATCTTCACAACACCCGTGGGAGTGAGGGGTGATATTATCCCCTTTTACAGATGGGGATGTAAGGCAGAGAGAGATTAAGTTTAGAATTGTCAAAAGCATCCACTAATTTTGGGTGCCCAATATGAGACTTCTCGGACCTGGTATTCCAGAGTCTTTAGTATTTTATAGCACATTATATGTTCAAAGCACAGATTTCATTGACTTCAGTTGCAGTTGTGACTGCTCAGCACTTCTGAAAGCCTGGCCCCAGGTATCTCACACTGAGCACCCAGAAATGAGGAACTCACAGAGGCTAACAGAAAATTTCCATTTAATTAAGTGACTCTCACAGCACCACACTGGAACTCTGTGGCAGATGCAGAAATAGAATCTAATTCCCTACTTAGGGCAGCATTCAACTGCCTTAACTATGAGAAAAGAACAGGAGGACTTGTGGCACCTTAGAGACTAACACATTTATTAAAGCATAAGCTTTCATGGGCTACAGCCCACTTCATCGGATGCATAGAATGGAACATTATATTATATCTATGTGTGTATTATATACACACACACACACGTGCGAAGGTGGAAGTTGCCATACAAACTGTAAGAGGCTAATTAGTTAAGATGAGCTATTATCAGTAGGAGGAAAAAAAACTTTTGTAGTGATAATCAAGATGGCCCATTTAGACAGTTGACAAGAAGGTGTGAGGATACTTAACATGGGGATACAGCTCACGAAAGCTTATGCTCAAATAAATTTGTTAGCCTCTAAGGTGCCACAAGTACTCCTAGCCTTTTACAGTTTGTATGGCAACTTCCACCTTCTCTGTGTATACAAATATATCTTCTTACCATATTTTCCACTACATGCATCCGATGAAGTGAGCTGTAGCCCATGAAAGCTTGTGCTCTAATAAATGTGTTAGTCTCTAAGATGCCACAAGTCCTCCTGTTCTTTTTGCGGATACAGACTAACACGGCTGTTACTCTGAAACTTAACTATGAGACTATCCTTTCTCTTCCTGCAATCCCCCAACTCATTCACTGCTAGAGTAGAGCAAAACTGGGAATTTCTGTCCCATGGGCAATTCTGATATTTCAATATTTGTTTTTCCCAAATCAGGATGAACAGTTCAAATATGGAATGAAAAGTTCTGAAGTTCCTGAATCAAAATGCTTCTTTAGAGCCCTGCACAGATACAAAATGTTCATCCGTGGATATAAATTGGTATCTGCAGAGCTGCGAGACTCTACCAGTTCCTCTACCAGGAACCACAGTGGCGAAAGCAGCAGCCTGGCGGGCTGCCACTCCCAGGAGCCAGTGCCCCATGCCGGCAGCTCCTCCGGCGTGACTGTACCACCCCCAGCCCTGCCCACTGGGGCAGGCACCAGGCTCACCAGCTGCTGTTCCTGGTTGTGCTAGTGGAGTGGGCAGGGCTGGGGTGGTACAGCCACGCCAGAGGAGCTGCCAGCACAGGGAACTGGCTGCTGGAGCGGCGGCCCACCAGGCTGCTGCTCCTTTCACTGCTGTGGTGCCTGGTGGAGCCCCACAGATCCTCAGATACAGATTTATATCTGTGCAGGGCTCTGTGTTTCTTCCCTTAGTCTCCCCAATGGTCTTGGACCCAGCTGGACTGCATCTCCCATGTTGCGCTTGTAATCACGTGAAAAAGTAGTTTGGCCTGGGATCCTAGCCCACACGAGAGAATAGGGTCATGAGGCAACCAAACTACAACTCCCATGAGGCAACACAGCAAAAATTACAGATGGAGTTTAATGGTGAACTGACTCAAAATGAAACATTTTGGTTCAACAAATGAGAATATCCTGATTTGTGGGGAAACTCACCCAAAACAAAATATTGTGTTTATTTTTTCCTGACAAATAATAATAGTGTTATTATGAGGGATGTCAGAGCTGTACTATTTTATGATTACACATTCCATCTCTTTGATTGTTATTGTGACATAGGTCATAGCTCTGATTTTGCTGTAGCCATTTGTTTACACTTGATTCTAGAGTTGGTTGAAAAAACCCCAGAAAAAATGCAATTGAAGGATTTTTTTTTTAATTGAGACAAACTTTTTCAAAAGTTAAAAAAAATTGACCCAAACTATTTCATTGTTGCATAGATTTTAAAGGTAGAGTGACAATTATAACAGCTCCTCTGACCTCCTGTATTACAGGAGCCATAATATTTGATGTAATTACTTCTCTCTTGAGAAAAAAGAAAAGGAGGACTTGTGGCATCTTAGAGACTAACAAATTTATTTGAGCATAAGCTTTTGTGAGCTACAGCTCACTTCATCGGATGTTGAGAGTTGTCAGTATCTGGCAACCTTTCTTCATGCTTTACTCACACTTTTTGACCCACTGATGAATTATGAGATAAGGGCTGCAATATCATGCTCCTTAGTTGGGTGCATGATGGGGTGTGTGTGTGGAAACAATGTGAGATGTTTTGGTTCAAGCTGTACCACACACTTGCATGTTTTGTACCAAACTGGACTGATTCTTACAGCAATGAGTACCATGGAAACACTGTAAACACCAGAAAGAAGAAATGAAATCCCAAGCCAACAAACAACGTTAAGCAATGCCAACATTATTGTATTTAGTATTCCCGGCCTTCCCCCTCCCCTTCACCCCCATTAGTGCACTGTGGGTGTGTGCTTATTCACATCTGTCTCCACAGGGACAGAGATGAGCATCATCTCAAAGTACATTATACCTACTGCTGTTTAGTTTTAAGCAGCGTGTAGGCGTCTGCAGCATTTGTTCTGATCTCCAGCTGCTTTTTGATACCCTGGTGATTTTACTGAGAGTGGGAACTTAGAAACAGAGGACGGGATAGAAGGTGTGACACTAATTAGCAAAATACCACATTCCAGGTCTGGAAGGTATTGTGAAGGCTTGGAAGAGCAAGCAGATTGGGGAAGAACAGTGGGTATAACCCACTGAGGTTCTCCTCCCTTAACAAAAAAAAACAAACTTAAAAAAAAAAACCCACCACACAACAAAAAACCCCACAATCAACTTGATGATAAGGTCATGGATCACTTGTGCAGTTCCTCCACAGCCCATAGGCGATAGTTACAGCTACTGCCCTGTGCTCTCTGTGCAGGGGTTAAGGGGCAGTTGGCCAATGGATTCTTTTAGTCAGGATCTTCTAGTCTGTCATCGCACCGACCTGCTCTACCCTCAACTTCCTCCCCCATGCCATTAAGGAGGAGCATGGCGGTACAGGGCTCATTCTCCTGCATCCTCTTAAGCTGCTTCTATGCTGTCTGCGTCCATTGCGCACACATTCACACCAAGCACTGCAACGTCTCAATCTGCGCACACACACAAATTATTCTCTTAAAGATTTGCCTGCTGTTGGTGCGCCTCCATGCACTTGAGGAATACAGCTTAGGGTTAGAATATAAAAATGACAAAAAAAACCCAAAACTAAAAATTTGATGAAACGTATTGTAGTCGAGCTGGTCAAAATTTTTCCGACTGAACATTTTCCCATCATTTTGTCAAAATTGAAACTTTCTGACAGTGTTGACTCTGATAAATTCATTTGGCAAAAAGTGGAAACAAAGCATCTGATCAAGTTGAAACGTTCTGTTTTGATCTGATTGGAGCAGAATATTTTGATTTTTCATTTCAAAATGTATTATATAATTTATAATCCAATTTTGACTTTATTTTGTAACAAAGTATTTTGATTTTATTGGAACAAAATGTTTCAGTTGACCCAATACTCCCCCCCCGCCCCCTTTCAAAAATTGTTCCAGGGGAAATTTCAAATTTTTATTTTTATTCTAAATTAGAACGAAAGCAAATGTCAAAATATGGGGCTCAAGTAGACTGGAAAGCCATGTAATTATTGTATAATGCTGGTGTACAGCATTCAGGGTCAGTAAACCAATTGTGTCTCAGTTTTAAAACTTCTGCAGATGCTTTGGTACACAGTCCTAGAGACTTACAATATGGAACAGAAGGCTTCCCACAAATTCACATAATACATAGCCCTCTTCACGTAAAATTATAATATACAAGTCTTTCAACAAAGTGTCTGTATACATTTTCCAGCTGTATAATGCACAAAACAATGTTCATTTCCATTTGCTAAATGAATATCGTTATGTGAATTCCTTCTATAATGGCACAAGGTTTGTTTGTTATCAACATGAGAAGTAGATGTAATTTAATTGAAATTAAAGCAAGTCATTGTGGTTATCTACCAAGCAGAATTTTGGAGCCCACTTCTTGCATACTGCTTATTAGTTTCCTTGGTAACTTGTAATCACTTGCCTTCCTAAACAAATGAGATGTCAACAGATATGTACTGGAGTAGTGGCTTGATACATCAGAAAAGAAAAGTGCTGTCATGACAGCACAATAAATCTAACATGAAAACTTAATGGCTACATTAGTGGCAGACTGACTATAGTCTCAGATACACACTGCCCTACATTACATACTTTTCTTTTGTAGCATGTTTGTGGTACAGAGTGCTGTATGGACTTGGAGGTCTTTCCAGTCCCACCCACAAAGTAAAATAAACTCCAGAACAAGAATCACAGCCATTTTATATAATAAATATATATATTTATCATATATTATATATAGCTATTTATTAACAACTTCTCTCCCTCCAAGTAATACCACCACAAGCATCCCCAGCTAGATGAATCATTCTGATTCAACTGGTCACTTCTTGCTTATGTAATGTGTACAACATTAAACAAGGGAGCGGACTATATTTGTATATACATAGCTAGTTCCCAGTGCTAGTCTGGAAGAGAAATTACGATGAAAAGTTCAGGTTTCCAACTTAAGAACAGCCACACTGGGTCAGAGCAATGGTCCATCTAACACAATATCCTAACAGTGGCCAGTGCCACGTGCTTCAGAAGGAATGAACAAAACCAGGGCAATAGCAAGTGACTCATCCCCGGTCATCCAGACCCAGCTTCTGGCATTTGGAGGTTGAGGGTCAACCACAGCATGGGCTAACAGCCATTGGTGGAAGTATTCTCCATGAACTCATCTAAGTCTTTTTTGAATCCTGTAGTCATCTCTCCCAGTCAGGCTCAGAGGGAGGCCACTCTGCCTCAGTATGTCACACAGAAAACAGTGCATTAGCAGGCTAGGGCTCTACCTTTTTTTTTGGTAGAGTGTGATTCATTTAGGATTTTTACTTTATTTGACTCTGTGCTTTCTTTCACATATAATACCATTCCGCCATCAGTTCAACCTTCTGTCATTCCTGTATATTTTGTACCCTGGTGTTACCATATCCCACTGGTTTCAGAGTAGCAGCTGTGTTAGTCTGTATCTGCAAAAAGAAAAGGAGTACTTGTGGCACCTTAGAGACTAACACATTTATTTGAGCATAAGCTTTCGTGAGCTACAGCTCACTTCATCGGATGCATTCAGTGGAAAATACAGTGGGGAGATTTATATATACAGAGAACATGAAACAATAGGTGTTATCATACACACTGTAAGGACGGTGATCACTTAATATGAGCTAATACCAGCAGGAGAGCCCGGGGGGGGGGAGGTGGGAGAGGGGAAGAAAACCTTTTGTAGTGATAATCAAGGTGGGCCATTTCCAGCAGTTAACAAGAACGTCTGAGGAACGGGGGGTGGGGGGGATATACTGGGAAAATAATTAAATAATTAAGAATTATAACATTCATAAACCAGTCGGAGAACACCTCAATCTCTCTGTTCACTCGATTACAGACCTAAAAGTCGCAATATTACAACAAAAAGACTTCAAAAACAGACTCCAGCAAGAGACTGCTGAATTGGAATTAATTTGCAAACTGGATACAATTAACTTAGACTTGAATAGAGACTGGGAGTGGATGGGTCATTACACAAAGTAAAACTATTTTCCCATGTTTATTCCCCTCCCCCCCCCCCAACTGTTCCTCAGACGTTCTTGTTAACTGCTGGAAATGGCCCACCTTGATTATCACTACAAAATATTTTCTTCCCCCCCACGCCCGCTCTCCTGCTGGTATTAGCTCATCTTAAGTGATCACTCTCCTTATAGTGTGTATGATAACACCCATTGTTTCATGTTCTCTGTGTATATAAATCTCCCCACTGTATTTTCCACTGAATGCATCTGATGAAGTGAGTTGTAGCTCACAAAAGCTTGTGCTCAAATAAATTGGTTAGTCTCTAAGGTGCCACAAGTCCTCCTTTTCTTTTTGCATATCCCACTGGTTACTTTCATTCCACCAAGTTTCTGTGATGCCTGTTATAGCAATATCTTTATTTAACAACCACTCTAGTTCACACATCTTAGTATTTAGAATTCTGGCATTTGTATATAAGCACTTGTACATTTTGTTAATATTCAGTTGCTTGCCTTCATGAGCTATATTTCAATGGGACTCTTATATCTGACTGTTCCTCACTACCTCCTACCTGTAACTTTCCTATCCTTTTCATCATGATATAGAACTTCCTCTTTAATAAATTAATCCATATGGGTTGTTTCCACCCAAAGCACATGCTCCTCAACACCTGTTGGCTTTTTCCCCAGGTCTTAGTTTTAAAAGGTTACAGAATTTTTTTAAAAGTTTTACATGCCAGCAGTCTGGTTCCATTTTGGTTTAGGTGGAGCCCATCCTTCTTGTAGAGGATCTTCCTTTCTCAAAATGTTCCCCAGTTCCTAAAAACCCGCTCCTTCCTACACCATGGTCTTATCCACATACTGTATTGATACCCTGCTCTTGTGCCTGTCTTTCTGGTGTTGTGTGTGGAACTGGATATGTTTCAGATAATTCTACTGTTGAGGTCCTAGACTTTAATCTACTAGTCTAAATTTGGCCTCCAGGACATCTCTCCTATCTTTTCCTTTGTCACTGTTGTTTACATGTACCATGACCACTAGCTCCTCCCCAGCACAGCACATAAGCCTGTCTAGATGTCTAAGATCTAGAAACTTTGCACCCAGCAAGCAATTTATCATGTGGTTCTTCTGGTCATCACAACTATCTTTCTAATAATTGAATTGCCCATTACTAATGTCCTCAATGTGAGAAGATACTATGACATCATCTGGAAAGAGGCTCAGCCTCAAGCTTGACTTCAGCTTTGTTTCAGAGCAAAGAACATGAAGTGCTAGCATGTCTAAGCCAGGTCCAAGGGAGTAAACAATGTGTCACCTCCTCAGTATGAAAAGAAGGATGGCATGGTCCAATGATTAGGACACTAGCCTAGGATTTAGGAAACCTGGGTTCAGGTCCTTCTCTACTATGGACTTAGGCCCAGATCTCAAAAGTTTGAAATCAATGGGAGTTATGTGCTTAGATACCTCAGAGGATCTGGGTCTTGGTTTATCTGTACCTCAGTTCCCCATCTGTTAAATAATAGTGCTTCCCTACCTCACAGAGGTGTTGTGAGGATATATACAGCAAAGGTTGTATGGGCATTCAGATACTATCTGGATGGGGGCCATATAAGTACCTACAATAAATATATAGGGATTGTCCTGTCCTTTTCAGTGGAAGCCCCTTTAAGATCAGTGGTCTTTAGCGTGGCAATCAGACACTACCTCTTGGAAGTAGTAGGCTAGCAATTGCCCATAGTACCTTCCCCCTCCCATAGGGTTTCCCTGAATATGGTAATGGTGATGGAATTGTGACTGGAGGGTGGAAGATGCAGCAGGGACAGCTTGGCTTCATGACTTTGGAACAAGTGAAGAGGAGGAGACTTCCATAAAAGCCATTTAAACTGTTGCATGAGAACTAATGGAAAGACAATTTTTGAGTTTATTAGTCCAGGTATACCACCAGGTATGTCTGATGTGGTCAATAAAGTCAGTAGCTCTTTGCCTAGATGCTGAGTTTTAGTGCACTAATTTAAATAACTCGAGACACAGTAGGGTTAATGTTAGTGTACTGGCCTGTTTGTTAACCCTGAAGAGAGCTTTTGGTTTGACTTTTTTATGCTCTTATATCCTTACTAATATGTGTAAACAAAGACCAAAGAGATTGTGTCTTACATCTGGCCACAAGCATTTGGGGTGAAAAGAGAGAAGAGATGGGTAAAAGCGTTACAGCATATGGTGAGAGCATAATATATGAGCATACACTGGAAGGCTTCCTAGCTCTTCTCTCAAGCAAAGGTCAAGCAGCCAGCGAGGATTGGGGGCAAACCTAAGAAACAATAAAAGCCAAAGATAAGCCTGGCCTTGCCCAGAACACAACCTTACTCTTTACCCCTCGCATTGGGCTACAAAAGAGGTGGGACAAAGACCCCAGACTCACGACCCTCCAAAACAGAGCATGACCATAAGTTGTAAGGGTTGGGACGGGGCATGCATTGCAGGTATATCTGGGCCTGCTAAAGAGTAGGAGTTTGAAATGGGGAACACAGGTAAAGGCTCTGCGGTGTTAGAGAACAGAAATGCTGGAAAATAGACTCTGATGGCATATAGAGCTATGGATATGCTTGCTTGAAATTAACCCCAACAAACATTGCATTGCCTGCATTTTGGACTTCTAGTCTTCTGCTTTCTGTCTGCATGAAACGAACCGGGAAGAGGGTGAAGGGAAAGCCCTCTAACAGTTAATGTGTACCAAACTGTGCAGACATGCCTCCTCTAGCTGGAGTGTGACTGATGTGCAGTAAGTTATTTGCTGCTCTGCTTATCTATGTTTTTAATCTGTACATTGCTAGATGGTTTTGCAGAATTGCAGTGATTTATGAGCCAAATTGGATAAACGCTGAAATGGTTACAAACCGACCTGACTGCCAGATTAATTGTACATATCCTTACTTCAAACAGATTGCGCTAAACAACTTAGGGAGCCAGTTCTGCAACTTGCATGTTGTGGTCACCAGCCTTTGTCCTCAAGTAGCCCTTGGGAGTATGTGCTGTGTACCACTACTCAGGAGCACCTCTAGATACTTCATCTGCTAGGCCCTATGCTCTAGCGTTCGGAGAGTCCCAATAAGCACTGCTAACTGCCACACTCCTTCTGCGGCCCTGAATACTCTCTTGACCCACTCCTCTCCAAACACCACCTACCACCAGAACCTTTACCTTCTGGTGACCCACACTCCTCTTCATTACTGGGAGAAGAGCACCAGTGAATTCACCCTTAGCAGATTCATCACGCTTCCCCCTCTGCTCACCCATGACTGCTCAGCAGATTCATGACAATTTATTTCACTAAATTGGACACGATTCTGACCCTGCATCTTGGTTTCCTAGTATGATACATTTGGAGTTCCCCAAGCTCCATAGTTTAGTTGGGCATGAGCCACCATCCTCCACCCCCAGTGACTGCACAGCACCCATTACTCTAACTAGAAACCTTAGAGCCATCTGGTCATTGCCTTATTGATTGCAGTCAGCAAAGGAGCACCCTTCAGGAGCTGCACCTCTTCATCCACCACTTTGGCTTTATAGCCAGATCATCAAATGCTCTGGAGCCCTCAAAAGGAGCATGCTAGATGGCCCTACTTACATTAGTCAGATTTTTTTTGGCTGTAGTTTGTTGGGGCAGAGAGGGTAGACTGCATGGTTACACCACCTACTCACCCCTGCTCTTTTGGGACAGGGCTAATGCCCCAAGAACTGCAACACACCTCTACAGGAGCCAAAGAAAGCTTGGCCTATGGCTATGCCAGACTATTTAGTGAATATATATATATATTTGCAATTAGTCATTTGCCATGTGATAAATTCACTAATATAAAGCATTAGGAGTAGGAAGTTGAGACTAAAACACATCAAAAATGGACCATATTAAAAAAAATGCCCATGTATAGGTTTGGTAATTCAGGATCTCAAAGTAGCTGTAAAAACACACACACAAACACCTCCCCCACCCACCACCATACTACACACTTCCCCTCCCCAGGTCCTACTGTCCACCATTTACCCTCTCTCTGTACTTCCTCAGAGGCTACACTTGGGAGAGTTCTCAGGGAGGAAAAAAAATCACACCCTGGAAGGGAAATGGTTCCTCTTCCTCTCTTATGCTTCCAGAAGAGGAGCATATGACTGGAACAGGGGTCAGCCTCTCAGTCAGCTCCTGGATAGAGCTGTGCAGGCTCAGTCAAAGTTTGTTGCCCCTTCACAGGGTCTACCTCCTACCCCTCTTCCTGGGGCATGTTGCCTGGCTATCAGCCAGGACAGCTCCAGAAGCCATTGAACTTAGTTGTCTCCTCCTCAACTTATCTGCCTCTATTACTAGCAACCTTTGCACAGAGTAGCCTTCTTCCTGGTCACCACTCCCTTCCTATGGTAAACTGCCCCCTTTTAAGACCCTCCTCTTTCAGGCTTAACAGGTGTGTCTCCTTAGCACAGCACAGGCCCAGAAGAGCTTGTTAGCCTCTTCCAGACCAGTGGGAGGGCATGTCCCCTCTCTCTCTCTCTCTCTCTCTCACACACACACACCCAGGAGTCTTCTTGCGAGACCCTAAAAATGCTGCGATGCCTTGGTGCAGCTGCGTTTGCTTACTACCTTACTTAATAAATAATAAAGAATTCAAACAGCAATCTAGCCGGAACGTTTTCACATCAGCAAGGTCTCCTGGAAGCCAACAAATATTTACTGTGGAATGCCCAGGTTTGTAGTCGGGATCATTTCTCTGGATACAGTTTGAGAATAAAAATTATGAGGCAGCGAGAACCGAACTGACCTATGGGCCAAATGCTCCAATGCTGCCAATTGACACAGATTTGCTAAAAAAGCGTGATAGCTACCAGGCTACACTGGTTTGCACAAGCTGAGACCTGAACCTGAACTTTTAAATAAAACATAGTCATTATATTCTCCTTCTTTGGCTTTTATAAAAGAAAGATGCTGTGTAAGGTAATCTCTCTGCACATATAGGGAATAGCTATGTACAGCACAAGGTAATACCAGACTTCTCCTAATTGAGTGAGGAATCCTCGGGGCTGAAGAAGGCTGATAAAGCACTATGCTTTTACTGCATGGGAAGAACTTTAAAGGCTAATGAATGCAGTGAGGCATGCTCCCTAGGGTTATGGGAAGAGGACAGGACATAGTTTGGGTTCAGCAAACTCTGCAGATATAGTATGCATGTGTGTGGAGTCACTACTTTACCTCACTTCCCACTAAGCTTCTGTGTTCATCCCATGTGTAAAATTCATTTACACTGGCCTGTCACAGCACTAAGATTTCACATTCAGAATGTATCCTGGTTAACTGGAGAGGCAATGTGGTCCAATGGATAGGTCATTGGACTGTGGATCAGCAGCCAAGTTTTATTCCAGCCTCTGCCATTGACCTGCTATGTGACCTTGGACATGTCACTTTACCTCTTGGTGCTTCTGGTTTCCCCTCCCATCCTTTGTCTTGTCTATGTATATTGTAATCTCTGTGGCAGGGACTGGCTCTTATTATGTATCCATTATGTATTACAATACATTATGTATTATGTATAAATCTCCTTCCTTAGAGGTTTTTAAGGTCAGGCTTGACAAAGCCCTGGCTGGGATGATTTAACTGGGAATTGGTCCTGCTTTGAGCAGGGGGTTGGACTAGATGACCTTCTGGGGTCCCTTCCAACCCTGATATTCTATGATTCTATGATTCTATGTTTGCACAGCACCTAGCACAGTGGGACTTTGAGCCCAGTTGGGGTCTTGGCACCATTGTAATACAAATCAATATATAATCAAACAAATTAATAAAATCCCATCCACAGTACACACACAAAATAGTGGATATTTATTAGCATGCACGTTTAATGGCTCATGAAACCAAGTCACAAAAAATCTTTCTGCAAATCTAGGACATTTAGCTTCCCATACCATGGCATGAGCTTCAGTATGACATTCTCAGGTCTAATTGCTCAGACATTCAGAGTGCCCAAATTACAGATACGACAAACAGAACAACTGTGCACATACTAATGTGGCAATTTTTCTGTGCTGAAAAATGCAGTATACTCTGGTTTTGATTGTAATTAAAAAGCCAAGAGCTGAAATTGTTTGGCCTCAGCTGTACAGAAAGCAGAAGGCTTCCTGTTTTAGCCAAAACATTTTGAATCAGGTTTCAGAGTAACAGCCGTGTTAGTCTGTATTCGCAAAAAGAAAAGGAGTACTTGTGGCACCTTAGAGACTAACCAATTTATTTGAGCATAAGCTTTCATGAGCTACAGCCTAGGTGTTGAAAATCTGGCTTGCATGAGAGCCTTCTGCAAAGTACTCAGCATCTCCCCTCCATATTCAGCATCTTGCAGGATCAGGCTCTTAGACCAAACTCCCACTGATTTCAAGCACACCAACATTTGGCCTTCTTTACTTTTTGAACAAACAATGAAAATAATCATTTATGTACACTACTCTGATAGCCTTCAAATATTTCATTTACAATCGGGATACAATCAATCTGGTGAATCTAAATCAATAGCCAAACTCTTCTTTTGTTTTCACTGGAATCCACTTCAATATTTGGAAGGAATAATGGCATTGTCAATATACTGTGCTATGATTTAGCTGCCTAACTTATACTAGCAGGGAGAGAGAAGAGTTTTTTTGTTTTGTTTTTAAACATAAACTAGTGCTTAGCAATTGAGCATGATCGATGTATTTTGACAGTAGGTTGTCCAGCCAAATACTACTGAATTCTATTTTAACTGGAATGGAAGAAACTACTCATGTTGACATCTAATATCCAAAAACCAACACCATCTGTCTCAACCTTCCCCCAGGTTTAGGACACTCACATGGTTCAATCAGCATTGCTATATTTCTTGTGTGATGCTTCTGTTTCTTGCTTTTCACAATGATAGTCAATAGAATTAATGTGTTAACCGAAATAGATACTGGTTGGTATCAAAAGACCCACTCCTGTGACATGCAAAATATACATACCCACATTTCTCACACTCCTCCCCAAGCTTTCAGCTCATGACAAAAAGTAATTGAATAATCTTTTGGAGAGGCACACGGTTAGCACTTGGTGAATCATTTTAAATTGCATTATGATACAAGGAGTGACCGAACCTGATACATTGTCCCATGACAGCTCTGAAATTCTTCAACAAATCTTTGCTCTGTATCAAGTGAAAGATGTGGAGAGAGAAGAATACATATAGAAGTATGGAAAATATTTATAATAAACTGTCACATTATTTAAAATTAAAGGATTATTTGATAGATCACTATGAATTTTGGGGGTGGGAAAGTCCATGGAATAATTGGCTAGGGCACATTCAAGTAACAAAAAAGTTTATTTAATAGTGCAAATTGTGAAATTTGCATCTGAACCTTAACTGTCCCCAAAGTTTTTTTAATGATGTTAAAAGCTTAGATTTTGGTTCAGGCCCATCTCTGGTTTATACTTGGCTTGCAATTTAGACTAGTGCTGGTGAAATATCAGTTTAGTGGTGGAAATATCTACTGTGGAAACACTTCAACTGTGTTCAGTATGTAAGGGTATGAACATATACGTGGACACATAACAGAGACTTCTGCAGATGTTAATTACTGGTTATATATATTGAACGGGCTCACCAGGTTGTTTCCTCACATACACATTAGGTGTAGAGTATACTCATGAGAGACAGCTCTATGATATCTTGTGGAAGGCACTGTGGAAATATTAGCTTGCAAAAACGTCGCAGTGAGGAAAGTGTTAAGTGTGTTTTGAAAGATTATTAGCAATGCAGTTGGAAAAAAGGGCTTGATCCTACACTTACTGAGGTCAATAGCAAAATTCCCATTGACTTTAAATGGAACAGGATTGGAGGGCTTTCGTGATTAGGAAAGCTTTGAAGCTCATTGAAAACAGAGATTTGTTGCTTGAAGGGCCTAGTCCTGCAAGGCCCTGAGCACACACATCTCCCACTGAAATCAATCGGAATTGAGAGTGCTCATGATCTCCAGAATGGGCCCTGAATCATGCATGTCTTAGAGATACAGCAGACTAGAGGGTGCTGTGAAATCTTACAAAAACACAGATAAAGTGTTTCTATGGTAGTTGTTTCCATCAACAACATCCCGCTAGTTTGCTGGAATGTTGATGTTCAGATTAACTCTGTAGATGTCAGTAAAACATACAAGCCACGTTCTTTTCTCCACCCTTGCTCTGCTTTGCAAAGGGGATGAGAGGTCTTTCATTGAGGTCTTTAACTCTGAAACCTAAGGATGACAGCTATACTGGTAACATTGTTAACTGTTTCACTGCTGATCAGTTTAGCAGAAACATTCTATGGAAAACTGACAATGAAAACATTCTCTCAAAATATCTGCCTTATTGCTCAACCAGTGAAGCAAGAAAGCAACCACTCCGAGTGGTTGTCTCTCTGGACCTCAGACACTCCACAGGAGGCAAGTTGCTTTCCTATAAACTTCCTAAGCATGCCTACCAACATCCCCCCTGAGGGAGAACTAGCATTATCTCCAGATCCTTCTTGAGATTCCCTGTTGTCTAGGGAAAAGATGGAACAGTAATTTGTTACACCCTTTTATGGGATGCTGCATACTCCTCTTATGTGGCTAGCCAGCTCCACTGGACAGCACAACGGGGGATCAGAACCACGGCCCTGCCTGCTCCCTGCCCCTTCTCAATCGGTTGCTCCCAGAGGAAGCATCTGCAGTGTGGCCCCTGGCAAACCAAGTCAAAACCAATTTTAATCCAAAGGCACTTCTCCATGGCCACTGTCAACTCTCTGTCCCCAGCAGACACAGTGCTAGAACTGTTAAAAAAATGTTATGAGAATTAATGTAAAGTTAATGGTTTTTATTCCTTTTCCATTTTCCTTGGTCTCAAAATGTAGACCCATATTTAGTACACATACAAAATAAAACTCACGTTTAATCAGAGATGAAGCCTGGAAGCTATTAAAGCCCAAAAGAGGAAAGTTTCAGAAAGTTGTGAGCAGTTGAAATGGGGGGTAGAATGGAAAGCCCTGTGAAACCTTAATTATGGCAGTTACTCTACTGTAATATACATACACCCTCTATAGAAAATATATTATTATTATTTCAATGCTGCCTGAACTTCATCCTGTGATTTATTGACTCTGATCCAATGGCTCATCAGCTAGGTTTTTGAATGCCAGCTTCTTCAATCTACATTTACAACTCCACATTGCACTCAGAGTCTCATGTGAAAAGAATGTATGAATACCGAAGCACTGCTAATGAAAGCTTGAAAGGGACAGTTAAAATATAGTGGAAATTTCAAATACTATTAGAGCAAAATATGAACTATAATCATGGAGATCCTTTACAACAGTGGTTCTCAAACTTTTGTACTGGTGTCCCCTTTCACACAGCAAGCCTCTGAGTGCGACCCCCCTCCCCCCCATACAAATTAAAAACACCTTTTTATATATTTAACATCATTATAAATGCTGGAGGCAAAGCAGGGTTTGGAGTGGAGGTGCACAGCTTGCGACCCCCCCAGGTAATAACCCCGTGACCCCCTGAGGGGTCCCGACCCCCAGTTTGAGAACCCCTGCTTTACAGGGACAAAACTATGTATGAAATACAAGCCATATGGCCAGTTCCTCATCTGATGTAAGCTGGTGTGCCTCCATTGATTTAAATGGAGCTATACTGGTTTACATCAACTGTGGATCTGTCTCATGCACCCTATATGTTATGCTATTGTACTAGACACTAATATCCAGATGTGTTTCTAATTATACAGGCAAATGTTCAGTTCCAGTTGTGCATAGTACAAATATTAGATTCCAGTCATACTCACACAAGGTCACTGACAAATGTGAGCCAGCCACTCTCCCTTAGGTTCCCTTCACCATCACATTCATTATTTTTAAAAACCTAAGCTCATGTAACTTCACTGGTCCTATATGTCATCCAGCAGCTGCAGAATTTTCCTTGCTGTTAATGTCTCACTGTCTCCACTGAAACATAACAAAGTAAAAAGCCCACGGGGGTTCAGATTCTTTTCCTGTTTTCCCTACATTTCCTGGCCACTGAGTAGCAGTCCAATGCAAAGTTCGTTGCAAATGCTAGACTGACATTAATGTAGGCTTGAAACTCAACCAAGTTTATTTTTCCAGTTTTGTTGTCTGAACTCGACTCAGAGCCCAGGGTTGAATGACACTTGGGAGGGTGCATGATTATGAAGAGGTTAGTATCAGCCTATTAGGCTCCAGACATTAAAGGTGAAATCTTATCCCCATTGAAGTCAAAGGAAGTTTTTCCTCTGGCTTCAAAAGGAACAGGAGTTCATGCTGAAACTATACGGACTTTAGGCATTCTATAGCAGTCTTGTTTTGGGTCTGGGACTGTAAAGCCTTCTAGGCCTTGTTTCATTTCCCTGGCAGCTGACCCTCTAGCTCTGTAAGCATGATAACCATCTTTCTCCTTGGTTTACAGAATGAAGAAGGTTAAATACAGCAAGGTTTGGTACAGGAATAACCTCTTAGAGTGGAGGTTTGGTGCTTCCTTTGCAGAGTTGTTCTTCTCAGTTAGATTCTTAAAGAGCTGGTTGAGATAGCAACCAGTTTAATGGAGACCTATTCATTTATCATTGGTGGACTGTTCCCCTCAACTGTGGGCCGAAACTTAAATCAGAGATTTCCATGATTCACTGTCAACAAAGTGATGGGACTTGCTGATGAGCAAATATGGCCTGGGACACAAGGTGCAAATACTTAGGTACCATGGGGTAAAATTTTCAAAAGCACTTAAGTCACAGTTTGAAAAGTGACATAGACACTTAAGAGCTTAAGTCTCATTGAAAGGCAATACCTTTAAAAATCTGGTCCTACGTGTCTAAGTCACTTTTGAAAATGACACAGGCTCTGAAGTCACTTAAGTGCTTTTGAAAATTTTACCCCAATTCTTTTGAGGTAGAAATTTCCCAAGAAACCTCAAGAAGAGGTGTACTGTTTGGGGAACAAAAGGCAGAGTAAGAATGAGATATTAACAGGTGGCTTCATCTCTTATGGAATGGCATGCCAAGGTTCTGCAATCCCACTAGACACTTAAGTGCAACAGACAGGCAAAACCATCAAGATAGAGAATGACATTTTATACTGGAGGTCAATATAAAAATGAGTGAGAGACAATAAAAATTACACACGTGGCTTCTGTGCATTGGCTCTGTGCCTTCAGCATCTGAAAAGACTGTATGTCTTTACAAGTGTGCAGCCTGTTTTGTGGTCTTCCCCTTCTAAAACGACAGGTTTAATTATTCTAGGTATAGAACGTAGATCAACTGTTTTGAAATAATTAAGATGTATACTTTAAAAATAAATACTCCTTGCCACATCCATGCCATTGTTCATGTAAAGTCGCTGTAGATACACCATTTGATTACTGGCCTTGCAGAGCCTAAAGTCTATACTAGCTCTCAAGACAGTAACTAACCTCTCTGTTCAGAACAATGATGAATCTTCAGACCAAATGTCTGAAGGCACAAATGCCTGGAAAATGTCGGTTTTTATCAGAAAAGATAGTTTGTAAAAAAACAAAAACAAAAACAAACCCCTCCCATAAATATAACACCATGACTTCTGGTCAGAACAGAACAATAGTTTTTTTAAAAACATCATAGAACAAATCTGCTTGTCTGAATACAAACACAGCCCTTTCCCTAGCAACTATGATTTCATACTGTCAGTCCAATGACTTATTCATATCTTGGGCGAAGCAACACATTTCCATGGGCTTTAGGCTTCTGTCCAGTCCTGTAGTGTTACTTATATTTAGTTAAAATGAAATAAGAAAAGACATTTCTCCCTTTACTATGCTTGATGCCATGGGCATATTGACACAAGTGTGTGTAATGTGGCTTAAGTATGACAGTTCCAATTCCAAATGCTGCGGTCATGCACATGGATTGGACTCACCATTCGCCAAGCAGATTGCTCTGCCAGTAGTTTTCACATTTATTTATTAAAATAGTAAGCAAACAGCCATTTAGCAGAGGAGATTGGATCGCAATGGATGCTGATCTATTCCTGACAAACAGGTGCTGCTCAACAGGTGGTGGGACAGCAAGGCACAGAAAATCCACTATACATTCTAACATTTAGGCTTTATCCTTTATTAGGTAGTGAGTAAGAGACATGAAAAGGTTTGAGATTGTGGTGTACAGCTGAAATTTAAGAGAGATTTGTGTGACCAAAAAGCGTTCCATAGAGCACTGTGACAAAAAAGGTCCAAGAAACAGAAAGTGAAGTTGCAGGTGGAAATAGTTGGAATGACACTGTTTATTTCTAGCAAATCTTTTATTAATTCTCCCTTAAGTACTGTGCCTCCATACATGCCACAGGCCACAACATGTTCACAAAGATGGGTCTGTTGATTTTAATGGTGTTGTGATAGTGTGGCAGGATGTACAGTATGTGCCCCCTTACCAATAGGTCGTGCACAAGACTATACAATAGGTTAGTGGTTCTCCTACTTTTCCATTCTACATATTACTTCATCTTCCTTCCCAACACTCCAGTCCTCCCCTTGATTCTCAAATGTTTCAATCTGTGGACAAGTAGAAAAGACTCTGCTGACAAATGGTGTCATTGAGCATAGATTGAAAACCACTGCCCTCTTCAGTAAGGGATATGCACACATGGCAAGGACATCACAGCTACTGCGTACAGAACATAGGCTGAATATTCTAAAGACCCAAGCCAAGATTTTAAAAAGAAGAGATCAAAGTTAGGCTCCTAAAACTACATTTATACACTTAAACGAGATGACTGATTTGCAAACAGACGGAGTGGCAGGCCCAACGCTTTAGAGATGGGCCCATTTGTAACCTTGTTGGGTGCTGCTGGATGCTGAGCACTTTTTTAAATATCCCACCTATTTAGGTACCTAAATATGATATTAGGAGCTCAACTCTTCTCTTCTATTTATGAATATCTTGGGCCAAAGCAATTCAGGTAATTAAGTAGTCCTGAAATCACCACAATATCTAGTTTGTGTCCTATATCTGATTAAGGTGATTACTATCAACTAACTTGATTTCAAGGCAAAAACTTTTGCAGATACACTGGACCAAATCATAGACCTGATTAATAAAGTGCTTATTTTAATTAATCCTTACAGAGAAACAAACACACGTCTTTGGAATTCTTTGGACACAGCCATCCATGGAGCCCCTTTTCTTTCTCTTTTTTATTTAGTTTTGTAAAAAAACAAAACGATATGCAGATAAGTTTTAAAAAAATGTATATGGAAGGCCCACTAATAACCTGAAAGTTGAGGGTGCTGCATATTTCCACTTTAGACATCTCCCAAACCGCTAATGTTGACCCCAAGTACTTTTAGGTAGCGCCCACATGGCCATTATTTTATATTAACAGCATTGTTATAAAATCTTTTAAACCATCCTGCCCCCCCCCCACCTGAACTTAAATTATGGTTTCAATTTTTTTCTTTGTCTTAAAAGTATGGTAAGCTTTTCACTGAGCTACACATCAGAGTGGCTGCATCAGACTCAGCAACCCACTCCATAATCTCAATAGCTATTTTTCAGATCCCTATAGGGAAAAGCAGGCAGCAAGTATCAGAGATTCAAGACATGCCAATTTTTTTTCTCTGCTGTTTGTTACTATTTACTGACCCACATATGAAACGGAATGGTTATATAATTACTTTATATAGTAGATTTTCTGTTTATAAGTTATTTTTCTTACTCTAACATATATACAATATATCTATATATACCCCTGATGAATCCTATTTTATAGGGACACTATCAACCCCTTTAAGCCTCATAGTGAATATATAAGGCTTTAAAACCTTGCAAAGAAGCAAAGATCAGCTACAGAATGTAGGGTCCATTAGGATCCTAAAGGTGGTATTTGCTCCAAACCCATGATGTGCAATTATCTCATAATACGTATATGGTGTGTTGCTGCTTAGATATTATATATATATATATATATATATATATATATATATATATATATATATATATATATATATATATCACATCAGTAGGAAATAAAATCATAGAACATATTCATTTCTATTACCATACCCATAACAAACAAGTTTTGATCTCTACTTAATACAGACAGTCCCACTGGTATGATATAAAAAGAATATGTCCTAGTCTTGGGGTGAAATCCTGGCTCCTCTGAAGTCAATGGCAAATCTCGTGTTGTCATCAACGGGACCAGTTTTTCACAGTTGGTTTTCATTTGCTAGGTATGACCATGCATAACCCATTCTTGACATCACTTTGTTCTACCACTAATGGTCTGTGATTCATGAAAACATAATATTTTTGCTGTCCACCTTTATGCCTTTAATGTTAGTTCCATCCTGTAAGTATTAGCTCTTTTGGATACATACACTGCACACATATTTTTCAGTTAGATAGAAGTTTGCCTATTTAGTGTACAGCACATGGATTTTTTGCACTAAATGTTCTTTATCTCTTATTTTGTCTTAACCATAGATCTACTGTATGTCTCTGTACTTTAATGTTTTCTATTAGGTGAGGAAAAGAAAGTTTTCTAACTAGGAACACCACATTATCATTGTCATTTTGCCTATTTAACAAAGTGAGATAATTTGTTCATTTTACCTTTTGCAACTCAGTTATAAACCTAGTGGCATAGATAGAGACACAATACTATTGTTGTACAAGACATCTATTGTAGCTACTTTTGTTCAGAAAAATACCCAGTAACTGCTGATTTGGCAGGAGGATCAGTAAGGGTACTACTATTCACAGTGTATCTTTTTTCTTCTTCTTCTTTTAATCTACAGAATAAAGTATTTTATGTACATTGGAACCAGTTAATGCCCTTTAGACAAATTTGTAAGTTGTTTCATAAAGCAGGAAAGACATTTCAGGGGAAATATGTGCCAAAAAGCACAGTCAAAAAGGCTTCACAAGTTCTGTATACCACTGTGAGTCAATGCTGGAGATCACTTCTAAAACGGTCAATATTCAAGAGGAATGCTCTCATTTGGAGAAAATACTGCCCCTTTCCTCTTTTAGAATTTTATCAATTCTCTATCAAAAGTCCTGGCTCTTCATATATACTTTAAACTATAAATAAACACTGCATAGTTCCATGTTCTTGATTTGCTTCTTTTTGTTTTGAAAAATTATTGCAGTACAATTGATTCCTGTTTGGAGTTCAGTAAGGAGCAAACAGCACAGGAGTATGGGTGGTCCGTATAGGCCCAGGAGCTGGTCGGAGGAGTGCTGGAGGAAGTGCTGTAGTCTGGAATAGGGTAGCTGCTGGGGCCGTTCGAAGACTGAAAGGGGAATTCACAGCCACAGCAGCAGCTGCTGCTGCAGCTGCTAGTGGGTTTGGTAAGATCCGTGGAGCCATTGGCTTTGAAGGTTCCTTTGAAAATACTAATTTTACCTGTGAGGAAAAGAAAAAAAACAGAGAAAGCAGAATTTGTTCAAATTAGCCACGTGACAGGTTACTCTTCTTAGATTATATATGAAAAATATATATAGAGAGAAGTGGTATTAGTTTCTGGCACTAAAAGTGAGCTGCATCTGTGCAACAAAAGAGCTGCTATATCACACACTCCAATTGGGAAGGAGTACGTCCATGTTGTTTTGGTAGAGGCTACTTTGAAACCCAATATTATTTTGGTTTCACATCGTAACGTGGAAACCTATAATTTGATACATAATTTCAAATCAACATTTTAGTGAGTCCTGACAGGGACTGAGCAACCTCAACTTGCACAAAATTTAAGGGAAAAATTGAATAAGAAAGAATTGACAGTCAGTGAGGAAGCAGCCATCTGGACAGTCTGATGTTGCAGATTAGAACTTAGTGAAAACACCTCCCATTTGAATGCATTACAAAGCAGGGACTTTATTGTTGCTAGGTCAGTTCTATTTTTAAAAAAAAGATAATCAGTGAACCACTGTTTATTAGCGCCTGCAAAAAATAAACAAATTTTACCTAACAGCTATGAATGTCTCCTGGTTTGTCTTGCATACAAATGAGAGATGCATTCCATGTTCCCTATTCTACATCTTCTGACTGGCTCTCCTGCTGAGAGGAATCGGTAAAATAGCATTTCTCAGTGAGATGCTGTTCACAGTTACGGAGACAATGAAAAGTGGCAGAGATCTTAAAAACTTGGTTCTGAAAATTCATTTTTGATGAACATCTTTATGTGCTCACTGTTTAGTGAGCTGTGATGTAGTATTGTAGCTAAACACTGCAGCTTTTTCTTTAACAAGTTTTTAAAGCATCAGCACTGGGCAACGGCAAATATAATTTTGAAAAGTTTCCATTTACATCTTTCAAACACACACAATGTGTACAAAATGCTTAACTACATCTGAGTATAATTAAAAATACCCTTCGGGGTAGATCTCATTTTAGTGTATTAGCACTGATGTTTGATATGTGCATAAACTATCCCACTATGAGCGACTACAATCTGAGATGAGAATATGGGCCACCTCAAAAACCAGTGGAAGATTCCTGTTGACTTCAGTGGACTTTGGATCAGGCCTTGTGTCCCTGGGCTGCAACTCTGTCTCTCAGTAAGTTGTACATCGGTGGTATACATCTCGGTATAAATATGGACATTTCTCACTTACGGATAGGGCCAATTTCACCCCAGCCAACAGACTGTGTGTGTGTGTTCATTCAAATAACACCACACTGCCCCAGCTTGGCCCCTTGGACTCAGGAGGATTGTCCCATAAATCAACAGTGAATTTCAGCTGTGCAGTCCATCAGTGTTATCCACCATTCAAAAGTTCAGTTTTTATCTAACAGCTATCAGCTCACAGGTCTTAGGTCTGGTGCCCTACCTGCTTTAAGTTTGCTGAAGAATTGTAGGGGAAATTTTCAAAGGCACAAAAGGAAGTTAGGCACCTAATCCCATTGATTTGTTTTGGGTGTTGGGCACTTAACTCCCCCCTTGTGTCTATGAAAATCTACCCCAGGGTCGTCTTCTTGGTCAATGAAACACCCAATGTCACACCCTTTAGCAGGTCATGGTGCAAGCTCCTTACTTCCCTTCCTGTGATTTTATTTTTTCTCCTTATTTTCTATTTAAATAGGTTTTTTTAAAAAAATCTTCGTTTAGAATAAATTCATCAGAAAAATCACATTGACATGGGAGCGCTTTTATTATATAATAAAATGGATTTGAAAAGCGAGAAAATGAATCACAACAACTTGGGATTTTGGTCAGGTTAGCTTTTTATGTGCTGAACCGATCAGTTTGGAGAGGGACTGAGTGAGTCCCAATGTAGTCTGGAACTTCCTAACAGTGAGACCTATTAAACTGTGCAATAGTATCTCAAGGGAAGTGGTGAAGCCCCTTTATATGAGACATTTAAAACTACACGGGGCAAGCATTAGAAATATATATATTAGGGAACAAGTATTACATTGGTAGAATGTTGAACAAGATGAGTTACAGAACTGTAATAGGTCTTTTCCCATCTCTAACTTCTATGATCCCATGAATGAAGCAAAGCTGTTGGTGACTCAGGTGTATTTCTGCCACTGGGAAAAGAGGAAAAAAAAACCCTTAGGATACTGTTGATGTAGAAGGTGCAGCATAGTGCTCTAATTGTTTGAAAAGTTGAAGAGATAAAATTCCATTGAAACTATATAGGCTTGTTGCCGGCACCCAGTGCCGAGAGGCTGAACAACAGCTTGCGTTGGTTCGTTACCCGGTGTGCTGCACCCAATAATCACAACGGGGTGGAGAAGCAGAAAAGTTTATTTGAAGCTTCAAAAAGGTACAGGGAGATTTGAATCTCAAATCCTGTACAACAGAGCAGGAAGTTACACAGGCTTTTATACATCCTTTTTCCCAGCATACTTATCCAATAGCAAGCTGCTCCAAGTATCCATATAGCCAGCCAATCCAGTTCCCAGCTAGTTCCCTGATTCTCTGTATCATTTGTTAAACTATACATAAAGCTGCTTTATTCAGCATTGTTCTTCCATATCTCCCCTGTTTGGCCTTGCTTAGTTTCAGGCAGTCTGACTCTGCAACATACTGTTGCAGATTCTCAGCATAACTGCTGTGTGTGCCTCCAGGCGGGGGGGCCAAGGACACTTGGGCCTAGCACGCAGAGCTGCTGCGAGTGCCTCCAGGCAGGAGGGGGGGGGGGCAAGGACACCGGGGCCTAGTGCGAGGGGGCTTCATCGACACTCGTGGTCTTCCATCCCCTCGAGTTACCTAGTGGCCATGCCCCAGTGTTCCCAACAGGCTTTCAATTCATTTGTTGAAGTGTTCATGGTTTTATGGTTCTATTTCCAAAAGAGATGAAATAGCAGTAATGCTTAGTTCATACAGTATATAGCACTATACATTTTCAAAGTGCTCTACAAATACTAATTAACATGCAGGGTATCCCTGTGAAATAGCTAAGTATTATTAGTGTGCGTAAACTGAAGCAGAGCAATTAAGTGACCCAAAAAACTAAAATGTTGAGAAAAGAAAGTTAATCAGCTTTAGAATACATCAAAAATATTTATAATCAAAGGAAGATCAGTGAATTTTTGGCTTTTTGTTTATTGCATTTGAATTCCAAATAACAGCATTGTCCATGTTATTTTGCAGAACGAAAACAAAACAAAAACAGCCCACCACCCCTCAAAAAACCCGCTTTTAACCTTTTAACCTAGTAAGTAAGTCATAGTAGCAAGCTAGGACTTCTGCATCTCTGCTAACTTGTGCTTGTTTACTACTACCTCATCCACCCCCCCGCCACTTCCTTTGCCTCTTACATCCAGCTGTTGGGTCCTGTCTGGCATGAAGACTGTGAGCTCCTGGGGTGGGATTGTCTTTGTTACTCATCTGTACAGCACCAAGCACAACTGAGCCCTGATCCTTGTCTGGGATTATTCCTAGGTGCTTCTATAATATACATCAGTAAATAAATGTAATAAATAATAATAATGCAATAATTCTTTCCATCATTTGCTAGTCCAGATCTTACTTTTCTTGTTATATATTCTATTTTCTATAGGTTTGTACATGTTGGGGTCCTGAAATTTTCTGGTGGGTTAATGGCTGGCCTACTGAGGATGAAAGGCTCATCGATAGAGGCCACTGAAGGAGCCTCCTCTTTGGCTCAACTGGTAGCGAACGGCGGTTTTGGAGACAAAGGCCCCAAGTTCTGCCTCACTGCAGCAAGTGTACACTGCAGTTCACGAACAAGTGGCTGGTACGTACAGCACCAGGGATTTGTTAAGAGCCCACATCAAATACCAGAATAATGAATCTCAGTGAAAAATTGTATTGCATTACACAGCACAATGCTCTATGAAGAATTCCCAGGCAGATATTCTGATAGATGGATGTTATATTACACACAACTATCCCACCAGGGAGCTAGAGTATTTTATTACTAATGCAAGACACTGGGAGGATTTTATTAAATGCAAATATGTATTACTTTTCCTTTGGCCAAAGTCTTTGAAGTTAACAAGATCTGGGCCTCAAATAGTTTCTCCCGTGGGAGGTGAATGTGACCAGCCCAGGCTTGAAATTTCACAAGATAAAACAATGGTTTGTTGACTATGTTTAATTTTATCTAGGTAATTTTAATAAATACAAAATTAGAATAAATTAAAATAAAAACGTTGTGTGTTTTATGGTGGATCCTGTCCAGCAATCTGAGCATTGACCTCTTGGGCATTCACTGTGGAAGGTGCAGATAGGATCTTTACAGCCCTTATCTTTCTTTCTTTCTTTCTAATGACCTTTACAATGAGCCATGTTCTGAGCTCATCTACAGCTCTCCAAGAAGAGTGCTTATGGGGCTTAGTCCAATGCCCACTGAAGTTAATAGAAAGACTCCAATTGTCTTCAGTTGTACAGTGAACTATCACTTCCTACTTTCCACCTCCATCTACTACTGAGAACTATTCCTTACCTCTAGGGTGCATCTGAGCTGCCCCAAGGGACGTAAGCAACAGATTTAGGAATATGCTCAAACCTAGATTCTGTGCTACATCCCGCAGCATGCGCACACCCTGGAATCCACTCCGTCATTCAACTTTTGCACATTTTTCCCCGTGATGTTTTCTGAAAATCCTTCTCAGTAGGACATCATGGAAGAGAAAATTATTTGCTTACCCCAAGCGGATGTGCTCCCTTTTGGAGTTTGTTGTAAGGACTATATTTAGGTTTAGGGGGTTTCCCAGCAGCTCGATCTTTGTGCCTTCTACTACTTATGTGCTGTCAAAAAAGGGATATTACAAATTACCTTCTTTCAATCAGTATCACATTATTAATAGTTCCCTTCAACTCCTGCCTTTCGACAGGCATACTCCAGTCCTGAAGACTATTGCTGTCCACAATGGTATGAATTTGATTAAAATAAAATAAAGCAATAATTAATAACCATTTAGATGTATTTCAGCTTGAAGGAGCTTTTACTGCTTCATGTATTTGGGCAACGTTTTCAAAAGTACCCAGCCATGGTCTTAGTCTACTCCTATAGAAGTCAAGTGGGAGTTTTAGCACTGCTGACTTCATGGGAGCAAAGTTGAGGATTTTTGAAAAATACCACTTTAAAGCATCTGTGAAATGCAGCCAACTGCTGCACAGCAGAGATGGGAGAACGCAGGGGCATCCCCTACCAAGAAACAAAGTGCCATGAGACTTTTAACGTCCATGTAGGACAGACAGGAGCTTTCAAGATTTCACCTGAAAGACTGCCACACAGAATGCTGAGTGGTCGTCAATTAAAAATAAAACCACATTAATGCAGAGCCTATACATAAAATCTATTAGAATGTACAGCAATTTTCTGTACAGATTTTATGGAGCATTAGATGCTAAGAATTGTTTTTTTCTAGAACTTTTTTTTTTTCTGAAAAGAGTTATTGCAGGAAAGATAAACAAGGAAAGGAACTTTTTTTCCTGAAAGTGTAAGACAGATACAAATGTAGTCCATCAGAGTATTTATCTCCATACTTTTCTTAACAAGTTTTCAATTCCAAAAGGCACATAAAGTAACTAAGTGTTTTCCAGAACAATGGCTTTGTTCATCTGAGAGAGAATGATTGACTTTAACTTAAGAGTAGTTGCAATTTAGAGGTGAGGCTTATTGGCTGCAGAGGAACACTGATAAAAACAGCCCACACTGTTCAGAAGGTTTTTCAACGTTCTATAAAAAGACTCTCTCCACACACATCTACATTCTCATGAATACAAATATCACACAGCACACAAAATGACATGGTTTATAAAGCCATGACAGGTTTCAGAGTAACAGCCGTGTTAGTCTGTATTCGCAAAAAGAAAAGGAGTACTTGTGGCACCTTAGAGACTAACCAATTGGTTAGTCTCTAAGGTGCCACAAGTACTCCTTTTCTTTAAGCCATGACAATAATAGTAGTCTAAAGACACTTGTAACATTGTAGTTTAGAGAAAGATTCTATAACAGTTTTAATATATATATATATAATCAGCAGTTTTTGAGGAATTGTACTTTATCCGAAGGAAAATCATACCGAAAACAAACACACAGAACACAAGCCCAAGTACAAAGGGCAAAAGCAGCAAGCTCCATTTAGATGTGAATTCTCAACACATTGACACATGCTAAATGAGCAGGTACTTCGCCATTATGAAAACAAGGCAGAGTCAAGGATTCAGTGTTGTCCAAGCTGTTTAAGTACCTGTTTAAGTTGTGTCTCAGAGTTTACGTGCACATCACAAATTTCACAGTGAAATGTTTTGTTTTGTAGGCCTGTGTTTCCTTTATTAACAGGTCCCTTGCCTTTGACTCCTGCCCGGGGAAAGGCTTTAATAGTTCCACTTCCATTCCGAGCTTCCAACATAGTTTTGTGCTTAGTCCCTGGAGAGATTCCAAATAGGAAACAGATATTTTGGGTAAGTTGATTGCATTTTATTATTTCAACTTTTAAATACATATCTATCTATATCTATCTATATCTATCTATCTATAAATCTCAGTTTTGGCCAATGTGTTTTCTTTGGAACATGTCCATATTGCCTATATCAGTAGGATAATAGAGTAACGATATTTCACATTTCATATATCATTACCTGGAATTTAATTATTAAATGCACCTATCTAGGCAACAAAACAGGAACAAGCAGCTACCACCAATAAGTAATGGAATGCTCAGGATGTCCTGAGGTGAAGTTAAATAGGTGTGACTTCTTTCACTAATGCCCGCTGCTAATAAGACATGAACTGTGATTTAGCTATTAAAGATGTTGTTGCAAGTGATTTGTAGGCTTCTGTGATGAGGATGATAAACAGTACATTTTAAGAAGCAGAAACTTGAATCTGCAATTAAATAGTCAGTTCCCAAATCCTGGAGGTTCCAAAAAAATAAGTAACTCAGACAGAGCACAAGTTCCAGGCAGCAATCTAAGGATCTTAAGGGCCTGCGACAGAAACCAAAACATAAGAGAAATATGGACATTGCTCACATTTGTTACTAACAAAAAATATAGACAAAAATCAATAATAAAGGGGCTGATTGTTATATCTTTACTCATGTTAAATAACACCTTACCTAATTGATTTTAATCCGCCCACTCATGGTTTAAGCCACTATTCAATGTGAATAATAATGTGACAATCTTTATTCAAAATTTATATAGACACATAGAGATTACTTTAGCAGCCTAGTAACCTAAATTTTGAAGATTTTTTGACTTTCTATTGTGATAAACACACAAGGTTGGATCTTGATTTGATGTTGAATTGATATAATTACATTGACTTCAATGGAGCCATACCAATCTAAACTAGTTGAAGATCTGGCCCATAATATTTAAAACTACTCAAACTTCTTTTCGCAATCAGAAACAATAAATCAGCACATTTTTTTCAGTTTAAATGAACATTGCACCATGCCAAGGTTATCTTTTTTGGATTTCAATTTAAGACCTTTCATCATTTTAGGCCTATAATATTTCAGCTAAAACCCAGTCTTTACCCTAATTAATCCCACAGAGTCTCACACTAATATAATAAGGCCTTTAGCCTAATAACCCCATTACTTATGTTTACCTACTTGCCCACCTGTGTCTTCCAAATTAGTACGAAATACACACCTGTCAATACTATACCCCTATAGTGTCATTCTACTTATAGCAAGCTTAAGATCATTCATGAGACATTAGACAAGCTCATAGGTGAACACTGAGTAATCTCGGTCGCTATGTTATGTTTCAGGCTTTAAGTTTAGCTTTCTCTCTCTTCTTCAAGTCTATTCTTGGCTATCTTCTAAGGTCTTGATTTTCCAGCCTTGTCTACATTAGGGAATGCTTTCAAAATGTCCCACTGATGCTGTTGGGAGCTCTATTACAGACAAGATTCTGGCTGCTGACACCAGAATCCTTAAACCTGCTCACAACAAGTCGAATCGAAATGGTGTTTAACATGGTAGCAACAGATGATGGCCTGTCTACACCAAGGCTCTCCAACACTACTAACACCAGTGGCAAGAAAGTGTTAAATCTATGGGAAAGATGGTCACTAGTTGCCAAGCAGGAGCCATCATCAGCCAATTAGTGCAGGAATTTTTTTTTTTATTCTGTACGGTTACCAAAAATTATTGCTCAGCAAGAGATTTGATCTCCGATCTTTGCATTTTGATTGGCTGATGCCCTCTATTTCAGTATAATTTGTTATATTTTATACCAAACTATTCTCTTTGCTATTTGACATAAATGAAAGTATGCAAATTCCGACCACCAAAAGTAAGAACGGCCATACTGGATCAGACCAATGGTCCAGCTAGCCCAGTATCCTGTCTTCTGACACCGGCAAGTGCTAAATGCTTCAGAGGAAATGAACAGAACAGGGCAATTATCCTGTGATCCATGTCCTGTCGTCTAGTTCTAGCTTCTGGCAGTCAGAGTAACAGAGTATAAGCTGTTACTTAGCACCATAATGTTTGGAATCAATGAAAAGTGAAATTTAAGAAAACTGGTAACTTGCAGGCACTAAACTTCCTTTTTTCCCCTTATGAAAGATTCTTTGCTTGTCATCTTTATTCTTTAATAGTTAATGAATTCCATGTAATTACCAGTTTTCTGCCACCCCTTTGTCCCCTGCTGCAAGAGATCTAATCTATTCAGAGGAAGATAATTGCAGAGCTCTTGAGACAGAAAAGAAACTGCTACATCTCACCACTGTTGTGCGCCTCCAGCTGCGAGGTGGAGTTGACAGCAACCTTGCATAGTGAACAGTAAAGCAGCCTTTTTGCCTTTTCTTCCTCAGTCTCCACGGAAGGGCATGTGTTGCTGCTAGTGGCTGTTGTGGGGATTTTTTCCACTTTAGAGGTGATCTCTGTTGTCCTAACACTGCTTTTCTGAATTTCCACTGTTGTTGTTGATATTGCTGGTGTCCCAGTGGTAAGATCTGCAGTCAAAATAAGAAGGAGATGGAAACATAATAAACGCACTGACCTTTTTCATTGGGAATGTTAATGTTGCACCTACAAAGAGATGCGTAATATTTCGGCAAAACTTTGACTAACTATAATCAACTGAATGTGATCTTTTTCTTATTACTAGAGTACATTTGCAAAATACAGTGTTATATTGAAACACCACACATACTGTCCCCTTGTATAATACAATCACTTACTGGGTACAAATTTCTTAAACTGAAAAGGCATATTAGACCATTGACACCATTCCCCAACACATGAAGGCTAATCCCTTAAAAGAGGTCAGATAATTTATTAGTAAATTAGACAGTTAATATTTGCACACAGTCCTTTGAGCTTGATAAAGTTCCATCACTTCTATGTGTTATTATCATCTTTTAATGTTCTCTACTATTCTTAAAAAATGTGTGGTTCTGAAATGAGTCAGATAAAGACAAAATATTACACTGATATTACTCTTGATCTTAGCCAAAGATAATAGATTAATAACAGTAATTACTTACAGGGTTTTATATTTTTCATAGAGCTGTAGAAACACACTCAATTTGTTTAGAAAAAATGTGTGTATAACTATCGTACACAACGTGACACATATATTTTTAATTATTTAGACATTTCCCATATAAAGAAGCACCTATCCTCATCTAGAGACTCCTTTCCTTCAATTACAAATACAATAAACTAAAATTAAAGATACAATCAACATATATTCTGTAGACATCATTATGATAATGAAATAAAACTCAATTATAGTATTTTGTGATGGCATCAGAACGCAGAGATGTGTTGTTTTATATTTTTCCTTTACTGATATATTTTGAAGAATATCACAAGAAAAAATGTATTTATTAAAATCATATACAAACTGTCCATATAACCTGCTGTATATTTATTTTTTACAATGAGATTTTGAGTATTATTGAAACAATTTACCACTGGAGTAAAAGGTGGCAGATAATGTTTAAAAAACCTAGACTTTGATTTACAAATGATTATACCAGTGAGATGGTAGAATTGTGACATTAGAGATAGCCCAGCCTATCAGAACACAGTTGACTTTAGTCCATTTACAGTCCTAAGGGTTAAAATAATGTAAAAGGTGGGATTTGTTATTTACATTCTGAAATAGTTATTTTGTGACTGTGATTTTACAGTTTTAAAATATAACCCGATTACATCCTACTGTCGCGATGAAAAAAGCCCTCCAATTACATCCTAGCCATGAAATACTGTATGACTTTGGTAACAAGCTTGTTATTATAATATATAAGGATCAAGCTGGACCACAAATAAGAAATGACATTGAAGTAAAATATGGCCGCAAAACAAGGCAATGCCATTTGTAGATTGCAGACAGATCATGGAACAGGGCGGGGCTAGTTCCTCTACATGGCCTTGAATCAGAAAAACACATCAGCATGTGCTTAACTTCAGTAGAACTCAGATATGTGCTTAAAATTAAGTTTGTGCCTAAGTGCTTTCCTGAAAGTGCTTTTCCAGGCATGGTTGCTGAATTGGTGCCCAATAGACAGACTTAGCTATATTTACTTATGTTGGGTAGCACCTTCCTCCATTAGAAGCCCTTTTGACTTCATTGAGACTGCTCCTGGAATGCGTACCTAGCATGAGTAAGGATGGCAGAATCTGGCCCGATATATCCATGGTGCAACAGTGCTTAAAATACTTTAGTTTATGGTCCTTCACACATCTGAAATGTATGAACAAATTATAGTGAATTTAAAGAAGAGCAATATATATATATATGATTAAGGGGGCAAAGAGACTGATTTATGAGAAAATGTAAAAAAAAACCTTGGCAACACACAAACTAATTGAACAATAACTGTCAATGAGTATTTTAACAACAGAAACACAAACACAGGGGAGGAATGGTTAAGGATGGTGTGAGGATGTCAGAGGTGAAAGTGGGCCGGTACGGCATACCGGTAAGACCCATACCCATCTGACATTAAAGCGCTAATGTCGCTGCCCCTTTTGCCCCACTGAGGGTCACCGAGAGAGGGGAGCAAAAGGGGCTGCTGCCTCGGGGCCCAGTGATTTAAAAGGGCCCGGGGCTCCCGGCTGCCACCACAACTACCACAGCAGGCCCTTTAAATCACCACCGGAGCCCCGGGTGGTGTGGAAGGGCTGGCTGGGGGAGGCTGACCACCAGCCCCACTCCTTCCGCCCGAGGCCCCACCCCATCTGGGGACCCGGAGCGGGCCCCTGTACTGGTAAGACTTTTATGTTACTTTCACCCCTGGAGGATGTATTAACATGTGTCATGGAATGAAACAGACTACACATCAAGAAAACATCCTTAATAAGGACATTGAGCCAGGGGGTTAGTTTTGCAAGGGATGGAGTACAGGCATTATTTCTTGGAATTTTTAAAACTAGATGGAATAAAGATGTATTGTAGGGGACACTCCTGCATTAGCAATGTAGTGGACTAGATGGTCCTATTCATCTGTAATCTCTATGAATTTATTCATCTTCTCTCCTTTCTCTCTCCTTTTTGGATTTTTATTCTAATAGTTTCAGCATGATTAAAGTGTAAGTCACCTGTCCATGCAGGGAGACAATCAAATTTAACAACACTGGAGTTGAAACAAAAATTTGTCTTTAGAGGCAGGAGATATAATCATACAATATACTGAAAGCAGTCACTCTTGTAGTCCCAGAGAAGGCACAGGGAGTGGTAAGTAAGGAGAGAGTAAATAGCCTCCTCTTGTCTTAAAGCTTTCTCCTTTCTTCTTACCTTCTTCCAGTTCTTTAATTCATTGTGTTAACATAGCTTAATGTTTTCAAATTTTAGTTTATATTAGAAATAAGATTTTAAAATGCTAAGTACCAAAATTAATTGTGCTATTAAACAATAGAATACCATTTATTTTAAATACTTTGGGATGTTTACTTCATTTTCAAATATATTAATTTCAATTACAACCCAGAATACAAAGTATATAATGCTCACTTTATTTTTTATTACAAATATTTGTACTGTAAAAACCAAACCCATGTATTTTTCAATTCACCTAATACAAGTACTGTAGTGCAATCTCTTTATCATGAAAGTTGATCTTACAACTATAGAATTATGTACAAAAAAACTGCATTAAAAATAAAACAATGTAAAACTTTAGAGCCTACAAGTCCAGTCAGTCCTACTTCTTGGTCAGCCCATCATTCAGACAAACAAGGTTGGTTACAATTTGCAGTAGATAATGCTGCCTGCTTCTTGTTTACAATGTCACCTGAAAGTGAGAACAGGCATTCACATGGCATTGTTGTAGCTGGCACTGAAAGATGCCACATGTGCTGAAGAGTCATATGTCCCTTCATGCTTCAACCACCATCCCAGAGGACATGCATCCATGCTGCTGCTGGAATCTGCTTGATAACAATGCAAAGCAAAAGTGTAGACTGACGCATGTTGATTTTCATCATCTGGGTCAGATACCACCAGCAGAAGGTTGATTTTCTTTTTTGGTGGTTTGGGTTCTGTAGTTTCCACATCAGAGTGTTGCTCTTTTAAGACTTCTAAAAGCATGCTCCACACCTCGTCCCTCTCAGATTTTGGACGGCACTTCAGATTCTTAAACCTTGGGTCAAGTGCTGTAGCTATTTTTAGAAATCCACATCGGTATCTACTTTGCGTTTTGTCAAATCTGCTGTGAAAGTGTTCTTAAAATGAACATGTCCTGGGTCATCATCCGAGACTGCTATAACATGAAATGTATGCAGAATGCAGGTAAACCAGAGCAGGAGACATACAATTTTCCCCGCAAAGAGTACAGTTTATTTTTTTAACGAGCATCATCGGCGTGGAAGCATGTCCTCTGGAATGGTGGCTGAAACATGGAAGGGGCACACAAATGTTTAGCATATCTTGCATGTAAATACTGTTCGATGCTGGATAAAAAAGTGCCATGCGAATGCTTCTTCTCACTTTCAGGTGATATTGTAAATAAGAAGCAGGCAGCAGTATCCCCCGTCAATGTAAACAAACTTGTTTGTGATTGGCAGAATAAGAAGTAGGACGGTGTGGACTTGTAGGCTCTAAAGTTTTACATTGTTTTGTTTTTGAGTGCAGTTATGGAACCAAACAAAATTCTGCATTTGCAAGTTACACTTTCACGGTAAAGAGATTGTAATTCAGTACTTATATGACGTGAATTGAAAAATACCATTTCTTTTGTTTATCATGTTTAAAGTGCAAATATTTGAAATCAAAAATAATAATATAAAGTGAGCACTCTGCACTTTGTATTCTGTGTTGTAATTGAAATCAATATTAAAATACAGAAAAACGTCCAAAAATATTTAATAAATTTCTATTGGTATCCTATTATTATAAGGGTGATTCATCGTGATTTTTTTTAAATCACAATTAATGTTTTTAGTTAATCACGTGAGTTAACTGCGATTGACAGCCCTACTAAGTAAATTAAGAAGTATTATATATATATATATATATATATGGATAGTATGATATATTTAGCACCAGTGTTTTGAATGCGTGTGCATAGAGAAAAATGTAACTTGGGTGACACCTTATTTGTGTACTAGGAACGAGCCATTCCAAAAGCTGGAAAGTAGTTTCATATATACAGATACCCTCCTACACAGGGTATAGAAGGAACACCCCTACAACATATGTATATTATACCATAGTGCATATTACATGTAGTTCCATTTCAGGAGCCGTTCCCAAATGTGTAAACAATGACACAAGCAGTTTGGCTCTTTTGTGTATCTTCAGTCTAATTATGGGTAAGCTCCAAAGGGTGCAAAGATTTGGTTACATATACAGAATTGCAACTGGGTATTCAAAGGTTATTTGAATGTCTTAGGTCTAATCAGTAGGCTGTAAAAACTTCAGAAGCAGGCTCTGGTTTCAGTCAGGCCAGAAATAAATCTAAAATAGTCTTACTCCCAGCATAGTATCTCTGCTTTTACATGGCGACAGGATCCTTTTATAGGGTTACATTGAGATCTCAATTATAGTCTCCGTTTTCAAATGTAAAGATGCATATTTTTGGAATGTTTGAATAAAATCTATTTGCCCATTTTGTGCGATTAAAGGGTGATGAAAGTTACCTTTTCCTGCTGTAAATGTTTGTGGTGGTGGCGTGTGCTAGTTTTGTTTTCTTTTGGAGGTTTTTGTACACATTCAAGTTAACTGAAAAAAATGGCTCAGCTATAAAAGTTTAGCTTTTCAGCTAGTTAGTCTTCACTGAGTTCTAGTCTTCAGATCAAGTTAAAAAAAATCAAAAGGGATTGCACTTTTTTTTTTTTAAAGAAAAGGGTTTTGCAATTTTTTAAATAGTTTTAGTGTTACTCTATTTATGGAATTATGGAACAGGATAAATACATATTTCACTATGTTTATCAATACATATTTACTGTGACAAAGTTCCTCCTCTGCCTTGGTGGGTCCTGCACTTATTGGCGGATTTTCTCGCCTCAGAGGTTCACGGCAGCCATCATTTTGGCCACTTTCATGGCTCAAATCTGCCGTTCACTCAGTTAGCCTCATCACTAGCCAGCATGGGGAAAGGAAGAAGAACAATCCCCACAGTTTCTGCTGATCCACCTAGTGGATTGGGGAACAGGCCAGAGACCTTCCTCTCTGGTGGAACCCACAGTCCAGTTCAACTCCTCTGGTATCAAGTAGGGAGTTAGGGGGATGGAGGGATGGGGGGAACCCGGGCCCGCCCTCTACTCTGGGTTCCAGCCCAGGGCCTTGTGGATTGCAGCTGTCTACAGTGGCTCCTGTAACAGCTGCGTGACAGCTACAACTCTCTGGGCTACTTCCCCATGGCGTCCTCCCAACACTTTCTTTATTCTCACCTTCCTCCTGATGTCTGATAATGCTTGTGCTTCTCAGTCCTCCAGCAGCACCCTTCTCACTCTCAGCTTCTTATGCCTCTTGCTCCCAGCTCCTTGCACGCACCACAAACTGAAGTGAGCTCCTTTTTAAACCCAGGTGCCCTGATTAGCCTGCCTTAATTGATTCTAGCAGCTTCTTGATTGGCTGCAGGTGTTCTAATCAGCCTGTCTGCCTTAATTGTTTCCAGAAAGTTCCTGATTGTTCTGGAAGCTTCCCTGTTACCTTACCCAGGGAAAAGGGACCTACTTAACCTGGGGCTAATATATCTGCCTTCTATCACTCTCCTGTAGCCATCTGGCCCGACCCTGTCACATTACCTACATACTGTAGAAGTAGTTACTATTTTAATGCTGATCATGCAACTATGGAAGTACACATATACATGAATGTCAATGAAGTCAACAGAAAGACTCCAATTCACTTCAAAAGGCTTGAGATCAGGCTCTCAATCCCATTCCTTTCCTTCTTACATAAGATAAATAATCCTCAATTGTTAACTAAACAATCCTCAATTCATGTAACAGTAAAGTTACATTTTTAAAAGCTGAAATATCAAGAAATGCAAATGTTAAGGTTCTAGTTGCCACCTTATTTCATTTACATTGCTTATATGGCACATTTTGTTGGACTAATTATCCTGTTAATTGTGAACTTTAATATATAATGGGTGTAATTTTGTGCTCAGTGATGCAATCAAAGCTCTAAATAACTTAAATGAGAGCTGAGCAAATATATCAGGAAGCAAAACTGGGTCTTATGTGTGCATTGTAACATGTGAAGGTTAATATAACTTTAGACAGATCCTGCAAAGACTTACTATCCAGTGAAGGCTTTTTGTTTTCTGTTTTAAGTGAGCGTAGTTACATTGACATCAGTCTGACTATGGCCAGCAGTAAGCAATACTCCCAGTTTTCACAGTTGTAAGGATTAGGCCCTACATTTTGCATTTTCTGACTCTGAAGTATTTAAAATATTAACCTTAATATTATAGCTCTGAATGTAACTATCATATTGTTTGGAAAAATGTGTTTGTGTCTGCTCATTCCCCCATCCTGCAGACTCATATTTTAACCAAGGACACTGCAGTGTGCACATCAGTTCCAAAGGATAACAAGCAGGGAGAGAAATGGAGGAGTGGCTTCCCTCTTATATTACAATGGGAAAACTCAGAAATGAATTGTTCAAAAGAAAAAGGATGAGAGTGAATAAGGGAAGGAGAAAATGAAGCATGCAACTTCTCATGTCACAATTCTCCCCATTCGTAACCCTTTTATGGTGCCACTTATTGCATAGGTAAAACAGGTGCTACTGGCCTCATAGATCTCAATGTATGGGGACATAATAGATAGATATATTTCCTCTATACATGCTCTGTCTTTATTATTTCCAGAAAATCAGTATCAAAACTTCTTGGGTTTTCTTTTGAAATAGCCTTGGTAACTTGCTTAAAAAAATTAGCGCTAAGCAAGGTAGCTGGTGTCATATCCTACGACACAGGATTTTACTTCTCCTTAAGCACATTAAGTTGATGCCCACATCCAATATCATCAAGGGAAAAAATGTTCTGCTTAGACCATGACCAGGACAATGTATTATGCTACAAGCCGTAACACTTGGTTGATATGAGAGCTGCCATATTTTTCTTTTAATTTCACCACTGAATAATGATACTCATGTGGGTGACCTCGCTGGGTAAGACATGTTCCAGGATGCAGTTCTTTTGAGAATGATATTACTTCCTGACTCTTAGGAGTGCTTAGAACTTATAAATATGTGCTGTATTTTGGTGGTATTTGTGGGCGATGTAGGTGATGAATATTTACCAGCCTGTTCATTCTTCAAGTGTTGATGTTGGCTTTCCTTCTATTGAATACTACTGCAGCAAAATTATTCTAATTAAAAACTATTCTCATCAATGCTTCCCACTACTTTAAAACTTCAGTGTCGTCATCCCAGAACTGTGAGACAGTGGTACTAGGCAATGCTTTTTATTGGTTTAAAGAAAATCAGATACATCATATGGTAGCAGAAAAAACAAAACTTACATAGAACAACATTTCTTAAGGCATATTCTCTGCACGGAAATGCTTAAATCATAGAATCATGGAAGATTAGGGTTGGAAGAGATGTCAGGAGGTCATCTAGTCCAACCCCCTGCTCAAAGCAGGACCAATGACAACTAAATCATCCCCGCCAGGGCTTTGTCAAGCCGGGCCTTAAAAACCTCTAAGGATGAAGATTCCACCACCTCCTGGGTAACCCATTCCAGTGCTTCACCTCCCTCCTAGTGAAATATCTGCAGTTTTAACTCTGCCTGAATATCTGACCTCCTATATGTTTGTTGATTTGCATTTCACCATGTAATTAGCTTGAACTGAAAAAGGAAATACTGTCAACTCTTACTCTATTTGAGTTCATTTTAATATATATGCTTCAAAGCAAGAACCTATACACACATTTAACTAAACAAGCCAAATACCACCAGCATGCTGTGTGACATATAGCAAACACCAATGCGCACTCCATATGTCTTATTCATACACCTGTTAATAAGTTGCCTCTTATAACAACATACATTCCATTTATACAATTTTATTAATAATGTGAAAACCAATAAAAGGGAAAACTATTCAAAGTACACTTTAGTTTACAGTCAAAAGTCATGCAAAGTCTAAAGCGAAAAGACAACTATACTCATGTAGACTTTAGAATGATCAGTAAAGGTTTAAGGTAGAAACGTACTAAAATCTGTCAAGTCAGTTTAAAAAGAGGAAACTAAAATCCCCTTCCCACCATTCTTCCAAGTTAACCAATATTCAGATCTTTGAATATATTAAATTTCTGCTCTCTCCATGCAAATTGGTGCTCTCAATACAGGGAGCTGCATTAAACGTATAAAGGATTTTAAACGCCAGCAATCAGTCATTTTAATTGACAATTGCTTGAAGACCGAATTAGCATCTATTAACAATGTATTATTACAACCCTTTAAGAGCTATTTCAATAATATATAAGCTAAAATCAAGCCTGAAATTCATTCAAAGTACAAATGTGAAAGAATTGTTTCTGGTGACGCTGGCTTGCAGCGCTGTGCTATTTTCATACCAATGCCTGTCGCAAATATTCATTATTGCAACTGTCACTGTTTGGCTTTGGCATAGAAAGAGATTACTAATATTGTGCGGAATGGGATGTCAGCAGCAAATAAAAGGAAACATGTTAGGTTTCAGAGTGGACTGATGGTCTCATCTTAATATACTAATAGTGTAAGTACTTAGAAAAAAATCTATAAAAGACAAGACCTGAGCACTCAAAAAATCACAGATTTATTTTCATAATAAAAACAAAACCAGATAATACATAAAAAGCATCTGTGAGTATGAATTTATTCCATAAGGCACAGACCTCATAATTCAAGTAAGAAACCACAAGTGAGTTATCAAGATCCTTTTAAGTAAGCAGGATTAATTTTATATCCCAAATGAGCACCTCATGAATTTTCTCTAGATTAAGGACACAGAAATTATAGTTAGTTCATTTTCCCTCCTGCTCTCTGAGAATGTGAGTCTCACCCATCAATTCTTACTACTAAACCTAAGAATTCTTCATTCTTAAACTGCACATTCACTCTCCTCCCCCCTCCCTCCCCGAGGAAGGTGTTCTTTTTGTTTAAAACAAATCATAACTGTTAATGGGCTTATTTTTTCTCCCACCATCTCAGATGGCTTGGATGTTAAATATCCAATTTAACGTATGCATAAACAACCAAAACAAGCTCCCATTTAAGTCAGTGGAAATTTTGCCATTGATTTCAATGGATTGAGGATTTGGCCAAATATACTGTACATACAAATATTTTTAAGCTAAAAGTAATTCTATATTAGTTAATTTAGTGCATCATAATAACTAGAAGTATTACAGTGCTCACATTCCGCTACTTCAGAAGTTATTGATTCCATTGCTGGTTTCATTTTATCTGAAACTCATCTTGTAGCAGACTGTTTATGGTGCTTGAGACCAGGGTTTCAAGAGGAGACGAAGGGAGTTCGTTGTCCAGACCCCAGTGAAATTCAATGGGACCTAACTTGGTTGCTTTGAAAATCCCACTCTTAGTGTTCTCTCTAGTAGTTATATTCATTTATGAGATACTATTTGCATCTATTAATGCAACAGAAAAGTATATAAAAACAAAACTGCCTTCTCACAAACATATGTAGGCTAATATTTTCAAACTTGAGTGACTTCATTGAAACTACTCACATGATTAAAGTTAAGTATGTGCTTCACTGGGTCAGGGCCTTCAATAAGTACCCTGGTGTTCAAAGGTGCTGACCCCTGCAGCTCCCATTGCTTTCAGTTCGAACTTGTTGGGAACTGTGAGTGATCATCACCATCTCTGAAAATCAGGACAATTGTCCATATGACTAAAAATGGATTTAGAGGCCTAATTTTTGCACCCAAGTTTGAACATTTTGGCTCCAAATGCTCTCTCTCTCTCTCTCACACGCACACAGTCTTGTAGTCTAGTGTTCTGACAGAATATACCCCTGTGTTCACACCCTACACACTATTGTAATAATCTTTCTACAAAGTATGCCTTGTAAGGCATCATTTGAAAACTCACAGTTTGCCAGTCAATATTGTCCTGGTAAAACATGACTGGTAACATTATATGTAAAGTTATAAGATTCCCCTATATGATATTATTAACATGTTTCAACCCCACAGCCCTGTCCAGGCAGATATCAGGACTGTCCTAAACAAAGGAATGTGTGCTTTGCATAATTTGCATTTAGTCAGTAAAGAGAGTCATCAATCAGAAAGGGAAACAAAGGAAGTTCAAAGAGGTGAAAAAACCTAGCAGGGATTATCATTCCACATAGACCCTTTGGCTGAAAATGTTTTTCAATTCGGGGACTGAAATGATAAAATGGAGGGACAAACACCCCAAAGGACCCCCCCACCTCTCTCCCTCCCTATTGCTTTTACTGCACTGGAAGAGACAAAGGAAGCAGTCGTCAGACTCTGGAGGAAGAGTTTGGTCAGTTTGGAGAGTTTGGTCAGTAAGACTGCTGACAGAATATGGTGAGAAAACTTTGCTTTGAATCTAATAGAGTTTGTTAAGTTAGGCATCGGTAAGCATTTTATCTTTATTTTTCTTGTAACCCTTTCTGACTTGTATGCCTCATTAATTGCACTCACTTGAAATCTTTCTCTTTGTAATTAATAAATGTATTTTTTGTTTTACCTAATCCAGTGTGTTTAAATTGAAGTGCCTGGGTAACTCCATTTGGGGTAACGAGTTGTGTGCATATTATTCCCTTAAAGGAATAATGGACTTAATATAGTCATACTATCCAGGACATACATTTCTGAGGGATTGGGACTGGTAGTGTATTGGGGGTCACCCTGTGGTAATTTTTATAGCTGGTAAGAGCCAAGGTGTGACTGGTGAGCTGCAGCACACACACAAACATAGCTGGGAATGACTTATGTCCTGAAGGCTGTTTGTGAGCAGCAAGGCATTGTAAAGGCACCCAGGTTACAGGGTAGGTGTGACACAGCTCCTCATTAGTCTGATCTGCACCCTGGTATGTCACAAATGTTATAGAATCACTAGTTTCTGTTTCGCAGTTAAGGCTGAGATGTGTTTTGCACTTAAAGCAGGGATTCACTCACTTTCCTATGTATGAAGAATGCAGTCTAACTGCCCCTTGACAAATGCACTCACTCTTCAAGTAAAGAATAATTTTTCTGAGAAGTTATAAGTAGCTGGTCAGTTTACGAGTCAAAATTAATTTAAAAATGGATAATTTAAGAAATTCAGCTGCCTGTCAGACCTTATTTTTGTCCAAAAAGATCTTAATAATCAAATGAAGGATTTTTTGTGTGTGTTCCTCAGTGTACAGTAACAGAATTAGACATGTACTTCTTTCAGTTAAGTATCACTTTTGACTAACTATTGACTTATATGATATTTAAAAACATTAATGTGATATTGTACATGATGGAGGCTATTGAACGTGCCATAATGGAGGAGGTCAGTGCTCTGGACAAAAAACAGAATTATTTCTATTTAAACCAGCACAGCATTTGAAGATCACTGCTGAGGTGACTCTTCTGGCTTCACTTTTAATCACTGGGCATTCTCCCCACTTCACTGAATCCCTAATAAAACCCCGTTATGCCTATACTTTTTTCTTCCCTTTGTTGAGGCCTGCATCGTGGCTACCATCCTTCAGCCTGAGGTGGATAAGGTGGGGCTTTCCTTGAAACCCCTGAATACTACTCCTTAGACAGATGGAAGGAACACTGCTGAGAGACTTCTCCAGGACCAGCATGTTGCCTTTCCACTGCTCTCAACTTCTGGCCATGGAAACCAGATACCAAAGCAGGGGTGCTGGAATAGAGCGGGTGCTGAGAGCCATTGAACAAAACTGTAAACCCTGTATTTGATGAAACTGCCTCAAGCCAGGCGGTGTAGCAGCACTACAGCACCGATGTACCAGAGACATCCTTGGTGTTTAATTGGAAGAGTGTTGACTACACTATTTTGACCAGCTCCTGCTATTCAGTTCTCTGACAAGCCACTTCAATTTGATGTACTCAGGTGTTTGTGACTCAGAAGCAAAGGATGAAGAAACCAATAATTCCATTTAAGCCTCTTCTCATTGATGCCTTGGCTCCAGGTTCTCTGTTGACATGTCTTGCTGGTGAGTCAATGAGAAGCAAGCAGAAAAAGATGACTGAATGTTCAATGACTAAAAGTGTTTTGGAAGAGATTAAGGAAAAGGAAAACAGAAAACTGCATGCAAGAGCTTTTTGGACTTCTGTAGTTCAGCTGGATTCTGTTATGTGCTAATATGGCCTGTTTCTTCAATTAGCAGGGCATAACTTTGAATAAAATCTATATTACATTTTACCATCAGTCCCTTCAGTTTAATGCATAGGTCACCACTCTTGAAAAGGATTAACCAAAAAAAGGAAGGACTACATTCCTATTGAGGTCTATTGACTGGAGCTGGCAGTAATCACAACAGCTGGGGGTAAAAAGGCATAGGGCAAGGAGCAAGAGAGGAAAGCATGAGGCAGTATCTGAATTTTGGAACTTTCTGATAAATGTTGCTTACAAAACAGACGAAAGGAAAAGGAGAGGAAGAAGGAGAAAGATGCGGGAGGAGAATCAATTTATTCTCAAGATATTTTAAGTAATTCCTGGTTGTCAGTAGACTTGGGAGCTGTCCTTTCAGGCCTATCACACGGATTTCTCATCTGCGAGGCAGAAGAAAATCTGCTTTCAGAAACTATGAATGAAAGGTTCTCTGCTAAAGGAGCTTTAGGGAAAAAAAGTGTTGCCAGCTGAAGCTACTGTTGCCATTTAATTAATAAGAGTTGTGTAGTGAAAAATTCAATTTAAAACCAGGACAAAGGACAAAGAGTTAGCTTAAAGTGTTTACAATCAAGTGTAGAGAGGATTTTGCTGATTGTAGTTTCAGCTGACCTGCTAAAATAACATTTGTACTCTGACTCCGGCTTGAAGGTTAAGCATAAGGTTAAGTATAAGGTTTAATTTCTGTAGCTACATTGTTATTTTGGAGACTGCAGAGTAAGATTAATCATGTAAAACATAGCTTTGAAGAGAAGGCACCAAACCATCAAACGTATGTGAATGTTACATATCTAGGATGATCAAGCTTCACAACACCAAGAGTCACATCAGCAAACTGCCAGGAGCCTAATAGCTGCATGTATTTTCTAGATACATTTCCATACTTTTAAATCAAAAGAAATACAATCATCATTGTACTTTTATCTTCCATGATAAATTAATTGAAATTGCACAATGATTGACTGACAGAGGGAACAGCACATTAAGGGGGTCTGGACTGTTAGAGCCATTTGTTTCCATAGATTCATACCTTCACACAGAGGCCAGATTGTATGAATTACATACAGGCCCATACTGAGGGCAGTGCAGAGTCACACTATCCCAGGGAGGACTCAAGGAAGGATTGTAACTCAAGAGGCAAAATCCTACCCAGAGTTCCACTCCTTCCAAGTGTAAGCAGAATCAGGATGAGCTGTACCCTGACAGCTGGTGGTGAGTTGTGGCGGGTTGTGGAAAAGAACTTCAGGGGCTGATCTCATTTGCATAGGCACACCCACTCTGCCTAGATGGTCACTTTGGCTGCTGTGGGATCCCCAGTTTCTCTGTCATTGGGACAGGAAGAATAAAGTGTTATTACCCTGATTGACAGAGCCAGAAGAGTACCCAGAAGTTACCTACTACAGGACAGGCCCAACAAAGAAAATAACAGAACACCACTAGCCATTACCTTCAGCCCCCAACTAAAACCTCTCCAACGCATCATCAAACCTCTACAACCTATCCTGAAGGACAACCCATCACTCTCACAGATCTTGGGAGACAGGCCAGTCCTTGCTTACAGACAGCCCCCAACCTGAAGCAAATACTCACCAGCAACAACAGACCACACAACAGAACCACTAATCCAGGAACCTATCCTTGCAACAAAGCCCGTTGCCAACTGTGTCCACATATCTACTCAGGAGACACCATCATAGGGCCTAATCACATCAGCCACACTATCAGAGGCTCGTTCACCTGCACATCTACCAATGTGATATATGCCATCATGTGCCAGCAATGCCCCTCTGCCATGTACATTGGCCGAACCAGACAGTCTCTATGTAAAAGAATAAATGGACACAAATCAGATGTCAAGAATTATAACATTCAAAAACCAGTCGGAGAACACTTCAATCTCTTTGGTCACTCGGTTACAGACCCAAAAGTGGCAATTCTTCAACCAAAAAACTTCAAAAACAGACTCCAAGGAGAGACTGCTGAATTGGAATTAATTTGCCAACTGGATACAATTAACTTAGGCTCGAATAAAGACTGGGAGTGGATGGGTCATTACACAACGTAAAACTACTTCCCCATGTTTATCTCCTCCCCCCCCCCCCCACTGTTCCTCAGACGTTCTTGTCAACTGCTGGAAACGGCCCACCTTGATTAGTACTACAAAAGGCTTTTTCCCCCCCATGCTTTCCTGCTGGTAATAGCTCACCTTACCTGATCACTCTCCTTACAGTGTGTATGGTAACACTCATTGTTTCATGTTCTCTGTGTATATAAATCTCCCTACAGTATTTTCCACTGAATGCATCCGATGAAGTGAGCTGTAGCTCACGAAAACTTATGCTCAAATAAATTTGTTAGTCTCTAAAGTGCCACAAGTCCTCCTTTTCTTTATCCTGATTATGTGAATCAAGGACAGTGGAACTGTATTTGGCTTTTTGTTATGATGGAGGGACTCACCATCAACTAAGTAGCACTCGCTAGGCAAGGGACATGTGTTCCAAAACTCAGTGAATGGAGGGAGGTTGGGGATAGGTACTTGTACCTTGTGGTGTGGGCTCCCTTCTGAGGGCCCTAAATGCCAACTGCACTGCCTTCTCTCTCCACTGTGTAATAGCAGAGCTAATTTAATTCCACTAGGAGTCTGGTTACAGATTGCAGAGCTGAATTCACTTTGGGCCAATAGTGCACCAGCACTGGGGCTCCCCTACTATGAGCTGCAATCTCTGAGTACTGTGTTAAGTAGTAGGGGGGGTCTGAAGATATATTGGTGAGTGGCTCACAGGACAGCTACTGGGGCGAAGTGGCTCACTGGACAACTACTGGAGAGGAGCGGCCGGTGGTGAAGGCTGCAGCAGAAACCCACGGAGAGGTGGGGCAGTCGGCCGTCAGAGCATGTAAGGTGCCCCTTTACTCTCCTCCTCCCCCCCACCACATTTCCACACAGGCTGGGGGGGTTAAAACTCTGCAGATGAACTTTTGAACTCTGGACTCACCAAGGACAGAGACAGAGACTTTTGGGTTGCTGGACTTTGGGGTTGTTGGACTTTTGGGACTTTGGGTGACTTTTGGGTTGCTGGCCTCAAGAACCAAAGGGAAAGGACATGGCCTAATTTGCTTGGGGTGTGTTTTTGCTCATGGTTTGTGTTATGAATCCTGTTGGTGGTGTTTCCCCAACATAATGCCACATTGTTTCGCTCTGTTATTAAAAGACTCAGACGCTGTGCTTGCGAGAGGGGAAGTATTGCCTCTTAGAGGCGCCCAGGGGATTGGTATATATTTGTCCCAGGTCACTGGGTGGGGGCTCGAGCCGGTTTTGCATTGTGTTATTGGAATGGAACCCCTAGATACTGAACCCGGGCCTCGTTGCTGCCAACTCTGACGGGCAGAAGGGTGACACAAGAGTTTCCTGGTATGAAGTGAGGGCACATCCTGCCCTGTCCCTTAGGCAGGGTGCTGTCCAGTGCAGAGGGAAGCTGAGCCAGCAGCAGGTGGTGGGTAGGTGGGACAATGGGAGGAAGTATGGGGTACACTAGCAGCAGTTTTCAGTGCTGCACTACAGAGGGTGGGATTTTAATGTGAGGAAACAATTGGAGCAGTGGTAAGTAGGGAAATCCCCCCCCCCAGGTACATTTAGAATAGTCTGATGCCTGTCATTGCTGAATTTAGCAGAGCAATTTCTCAAGGGCAAAGAATAGGGAGTACATATGGGAAGTCCAATAATAAGGAGAATGTAGGAAATTAAATCTCAACTAACAGCAAAACAAATAGATGTAGGTGGATATACTTGATCACTGATGTCGATATATTGCTGACAGGACTGGCTTAAAAAGACTACTTTCTCCCACAGTGCTAAACTATGGCTTTGCCACAAGCCTCTTGAATGGGACAGTTCACTGTTCTGTACCCCAGGAGCAGGTCAGGAAGAAGAACCTGACTCAGTCAAATGTGCCTCCCAGCGTTCTCCAGCTGTGGGGATAAGTACCTGTACCAGCCCTATACCTGGCATATTGTCTGTCCCTCAGCACACACTGGCACAGCTGAACTGACTGGTTCACTGGGGATGATGGCACAGCTAGGGATCTGCCCACACGCTGCCCATCCATGGGCAAGCAAGCAGAAGCTACTTTCCCTCACCTTATACCGACATCTGCAAAGCAGGAAGATGGCAAAGGGATATAAAAGGGACACCTTATACTCCTTGTGTAGGAACAAAAAATGGGCCCCAAACTGGGCCATAAGGTATTAGTGATTTCAAAATTTGTTCTCAATAAAATAAACAAACACAACCCACATTAGAGACATTTTTAAATGTGGGAATCTCAGAGCTCGGTAGCAGGGATTGGATAGCACTACAATGAGGTAGATCCATTTAGAAAGAAAAAAACATCTGGATGTGATGGGAAGGCACCAGAGGAGGAATCCTCTATATTGTCTATTTCAATCTTGCAAGGACAAGAGAAAGAAAGGAAGAAAACCCCATAATACTCCAAAAGTCCGGAGAAGTATTCATCAGTGACAGAAAAGAGAAAAGAAATTGTTTTCATTAATCAAAAGTGAAATAAGAGAGGAAAGAATGAGTGAACTGAATTTCAATTTGCAAAAACTCTCTCTATATTTTAAGAAGAGAGTTTATGCCTTTTTTTCCATTTTTAACCAAGTCTAGAGTTTCACAGTGTCCTCTTCTACACCCAGTGTATGAACACTGAGTTCTACAACAGATTTATAATCCTATAATTTAAAAATAGATTAAACTAACTACAAGCAGAACACAGAATCTCAGAGAACTAACTTCTGACAACCCTCTTAAGTGTAATACCACATGGTATTCCCCCTGTACTTGGTCCAGGAATAATTAAAGTTACTCCCTCTACAAAAACTGATTTCCTACACAGGAGAGCATTAGGCTAGTAAATCTGGTTTTGGCAACAAACTAATGTTTCTATCATGAGAACTGTCAGAAGCTATATAAGCATCTGTTGTAACAGTATCATTTTCTTTACAGAAAGACAGGGTGATTGAGAAGAAATATGCACATTCTTTCATACATCTGTCTTGGGGAGCACTCTAAGTAAAACATATAGCAGATTGGTCCCTGTGACCTACTTACAGTTGTCCATTGGCACATAGGCATTTGAAATTATACATGGAAGACTCCCAGATATTTGGTAGGTAAATTACGGAGAGAATAGTTGGGGCAGGAAGGGAAGAGGTAATATCCTGTCTTTTACTATAAATACTTAATGAGTCACTACTTTCACGTCCCAACAACTCTGAGTCTCTGTTGGATTGTCAACCTATCTCCACAGTTTGACGCTTTGATAAGGAGCTTTTCCATCCACTTTCCACTTGTCTCCACCTAATAGTTGTACATATTTTTGGTGGTCCATTTAGAAAGTTCTGAAAATTGACTTTCATTTCACTTGTGGGATTGATGAAGAAAGAGACTTTGCAGAAAGCTTGTGAGGAAAGCTTCTGCTATTAATATCTGTGCAGTTAATATGAAAATCTCTGCTGTGTGCTCTTACATCTCAAACAGACTCCTGCCCAAGATTTTCAAAAGTGACGTGCTTTTAGGTATGTCATATTTTAAGATGCCCAACTTAAGATGTCTTAAATGGGCCTGGTTCTCAGCTAATGTTAAGGAACTGAAAATCTAGACCTCTTTCAGGTGCTTTAGTTGGATTTGAGATACCCAAAATCTCTAATGACTTCTGCAAATATTAACCTCAGTTACGACAATCCTGGTTTCAAAAACCATGATTCCTATGGACACAATTATTAAACAAGAGTATGCATATTAAAACAATTTACTATGTTACTGATAGAATGATCAATCAATATTTATAAATATAAACAAAATCAATGTCAAAAGAAAAAAATGAAGGGTGCAAAGTCAAGCATCTAAAAGCTAGGAAATAACAGTTTTACAGTTTCTCATGTAACCTTAATCCCCCACCTCTTTCTCCTGCTCTCCCATCCAGCACAGTGCATCTATCCTGTGCACTGAATGAGGCAGGTGTCCTGTAGAAAAATACTATGGGGTCATGTAATTAATGATTGTATCATAATGCATATGCATGGGGTGTGGGTGGGAGAATTAAAGTTGTGCAGGCAACCAAAACCTGGCATTTCCTAACTTTCAAGTGTTTGACCTTAAAATCTAAATACATTTCTTTCACCATTTTTAAAGCAATTTCTACGCATTTTTTAAAAAAACAAAATGTCAGAACAAATTTTATTATACACAACTGTAACAATCCCCTTTACTGTACACCATCATCAGGCTTTGAACTCAGAACCTTTACCATTGCTGCACACCCTGCTAGCAATCCAGTTACCAGGTTAAACTACAAGAATGGACTACTAGGTCCAGGTGTGGTACGGCTGGCTGGCTGCAACATAACCTGTCTCCTTCTTTCCAGACCCTGGGAACTGGAGAAATTCCTGACCCTGTGGGGATGTGGGCCACATGCTGGCTCTTGTCTCCCACTCCTGACCAGAACTGCTCTGGCAGCTCCCACCTCTTCCCAGCAGAGAGGCTGCTACTGGTGTGGTGGTAGTTTGAGCCTTCCCTGAGAATGTTCATGTGGTCAATTATTATATTGGCAGCTGCCAACATTTTCTTGTGGCATTAACATAAGAAAAGGGAAATAGTGATTTTTAACAGTTTCTATCTCAGCAAAAGCAGAATGGTGTGTGTACGTATATTTTATATGGCACTTAGCTCTGTGCCAATTATAACAAAGGCCTGCTGCAAACAGTGAAAGTATTAGACCATCTCAAAAAAAGGTCACAACAATTTTCTATTCAGGTAAATGTTAGGGAACCTAAATATAGAGGATGCTGCCAACTCCCCTTATAATTAAGAAAAAGCAAAATTATATTATTTCATTCAATCAATTCAAAGATCAGATGGGGACTGGACCTTGAGAAAGAAATGACAGCTCACAGATGGCTTTGACAGAGCAAGAGAGCAGCTGAGTCTAAAGGAAAATCATCTTCATAGCAGCAGTTTATGCTTTCTCTCTTTTTCCTATGTAGCTAAGTTTACAGAATAGCTTTAGCAGTGCTTCTGAGGATCTTGAATGAAGCATTTAATGTTTGGCTTGTTTTGGTTTTCTTGCATGCTTTCCCTTGTAAGCCGGTTGACATTAAACACCTATTTGATTTGGAAAATCAAGGTGACTGACATGGTTAATTTTGGGGAACGGTACTGATTATTAATGTCCGTGAGAAAGGTACTGTCCTCTTGCTGAAGGCAGGTAGAAGTGTTGCAAGTGGTGTAGTTGCCTAGCTGTCAGGCATGGGCTAAATGAAGGCTGCAGTCTTTGCTCATAAGAGACAGCACAGATGGACATTTGAGGAAAACAACCATACGGTAACAGGAACAATATAGCCACTAACTGCAATTTCTTCATGTTGGTTCTATAATAGCTTTTGGTCTTTTTACAATTTGTTCATTAGAAGAGGATATTAGTGAGTGTAATTACTGCTTTGTATTAATGTCAGTGGTAGACTCAAATTGGCATTCTCTACTTACACCACATTGTCCTTTATAAGTGGTTCTTTTGCTGCATGCTTTCGCCAATGGACATAATATAGTAGCAATACAAATGGTTTTTATACCTTGCCTCTCTAAATTTGGCCTCATCCAATGTTAGAGAAACTACTCAGCCGATCAGATTGCATCCAATAAAGTTTACAGCTAACTTCCTATGGTAGGATTTCCCCCCTCTTGGAATAGTGACAGGTATTCAGACATAATTCAGCTTCTGGTCTTAAAAAATGGAGGAATTAAAAATGCATTTTGGGAGTCTAACATTCTATGCAGTTAGTTTCTTCACTTTCACTCTGTTCTCACTTTCATACATCATAACCAATAAAGGTATGTGAATTAGAATAAAAAAGTAGAGAGAGAAGTCCAGCCATTTAAAAGTTGTCCTCATTTTCAGCTCCTGAAAATGCAGCATTGTTATGAATAACTAAATGTACCTCTTCAAACATTCACGTTTACACAGTGTCCTGGAAGATAGTGACAACCTGCTTTCCTGAAGAGGCTTTCAGCCATGAAATCATCTCCTAATGAATACACAAGTTCAAAATATCAAGTGGCTGCAACAATCAGATCACCATTCCATAGCCATGCCTTCCACTCAGCTGAGTACCTGTGATTTTTTTAAAATACCCTCTTCCTCTTCATAATAAATAGTAATATTTTGCATTTCTACCATGCTTGCCATCAGAGGGTTCAAAATGCCATACAAATATCAATGAGTTACGTTTCAGGGCAACCTGTGAGATATAGATAGGTATAGATTATCCTCCTACTTTAAAGATGAGGAAACTTAGGCATGGATGGGCTTTAATGAGTATCTAATGGTTTTGAGTGCTTAAATGGTTTTCACAGGGTGAGTGCTCAGCATCCACTGAAAATCAGGCTTCTCCAATGTGTTTCAAGTTGGACACTCAATTCTAAGGTACCCAACACCAATAGTCATTTTTGATAAATTAGGCCAGAGTTGAAATGTCTTAACCAAGGCCACACTATATATGGAACAAGTACCTATATCTTCTGACTCCCCGTCCTCTGTCTCAACCACAAACCCATTTTCTCTCACTCTGCTTTGAAATTTCTCCTTCCCACTCACAAACTTTCTACTTCCTCTTCCCCATATACTTTATTTTAGAGGAGGGGCACTTTAAAGGAGAAGTAAATATACAAGGTCTGGATCACTCCCCAATAAAGTCAAAAGAAGGACTCCCATCAAGTCTCTGTGGTGCCAAATAAGTCACAATTTAGCGTAGGTACTAATATTTCCAATTCTACCTGTTTATTCCCAATGCCCTGGATAGGGGATAAAACAAAGGGGAATTCTTTTTAGCACTAGGTCATTTTTAGGTGCAATCACATACTCTGTGATGGGTGTTCACGGCCAACATGCGCACATATGCATATGTAACTGGGCACTTAGACGTGCCTCATGCCATAGGACAGCCAAAGTGTGCTTATACACGATGGTGAACACACATTCTGTTTGCTATTCTGATGTGGCAGGGTTAGGGCATGTCTTATGCCTTCTGCAGGCTGCAGCCATTATGTAGTAAGCCATAATCACGTGAAAAGGTTTGACATTCCTCTCACTAGAGGACAGTATTACCACATGCACAGGATTGCCAGAGGACAGGCTAATGTCATAAAGCACATTTTGGATATTATTTTATGTTCTCCCTGTTTGTTGTACCATCCCATTGCCTCTCATTATATACTTAGGTTATTAGCTCTTTGTTTCAGAGACCACATTCACTCTGTGTGTGTGTGTGTGTGTGTGGTACCTAACACAATTTCCCAGTCCTTAATTGGGGTTTCTAGGCACTACCGCAATGTACATAATTGCAGTCACTAGTAGCAATCAGCTTTTTCCTTCTCATTCTCCTGTTTTAGGGCCCACTGAAATTAATGTAAAGATTCTCACTGACTTGGAGGATTGTTTTTCTGAAGAATATTTTAATCAGCAGAAGCCCCAAAATAGTTTTCTCAACACTTTTACTGGGTTGAGAAACCCAAATATTATATATTTCGTTCTAGATTTTTTTTTAGATGGTGCTTTGGGCTTATACTGCTGCATCTGGCCCCAACCCACTTATGCATCTGCATAAAACTTTCAGCACGTGACTAGACCCTTTTACTAAGCTACTCATGTGCTCAGTTACATATGTTCTTAAATAACCCACTGAGCTGGAGCCCCGATAGGAAGCTAAGGTGATCTAAAATGGCTCTGAACAATATCTATGTACGAACTTAGAAATTACTTCTTTCCATAATATGCTAAAGCATTATTTTTTGGAATATTAATATTATTATGAAGAACTGTGATACAAATGGAAAACACAAATGATTAAATCTACTTCTTGTTTTTCCCAGCACCAAAAGTCAGCTATCATAAACAAATAAACAACAAACGAAATATTATTTCATGTCTGAAAATGAAAAGCTAAACAAAAGTAAGCTGGAAATCCCTCAGGAACAGGTTCTCTTGTTATTTTGACAATTCCAGTTCTGGTAGCAGACCATAAAGAGGGCCAAAGCAGAAACAATTGAATCAAACTTTTTCGACCTTAAACAAGTTTAGCTGGCATCAGGGTTGTTTTTTGTTGGATCTGATTTAGTTTACCCCTCCTTAGCACAAGTAATGGCCAAGATTTTCAACGATGATTCAATTACATTTTAATATTATCCTCAGGCACTTTTGAAAACCAGACCACTAATTTCGGTGTCTAAATATGGAATTAGGAGCCTCACTCTAGGTACCCAATTTTGAATATCTGAGACTCTAGGTACAGTATTAAACACATTGGGGGAACAGCAGCAGCTACAACATACTTCTATATTCTGTTCAGGTTCTTCTACAGCAACGTCCCCAGAGATATCTGGGCACCTACATAACCTTGAAAAATTTCTGTAGCACTAAATGCCACATTAGAAACTTGCCTGGAGCTCAAGGATAGCATCTCATTTGCACATAAATTTGCAAAGGAGTTGAATCAGCGATAAATGCACACAGTTCTATGATCCCTCACTCTCACAGATCTTGGGAGACAGGGCAGTCCTCGCTTACAAACAGCCCCCCAACCTGAAGCAAATACTCTTCAGCAACCACACACCACACAAGAAAAACACTAGCCCAGGAACCTATCCTTGCAACAAAGCCCGATGCCAACTCTGTCCACATATTTATTCAAGTGACACCACCATAGGACCTAATCACATTATCCACACGATCAGGGGCTTGTTCACTTGCACATCTACCGATGTGATATACGCCATCATGTGGCAGCAATGCCCCTCTGCCATGTACATTGGCCAAACTGGACAGTCTCTACACAAAAGAATAAATGGACACAAATCTGACATCAGGAATCATAACATTCAAAACCCGATAGCAGAACACTTCAGCCTCTCTGGCGGCTCAGTAACAGATTTAAAGGTGGCAATTTTGTAACAGAAAAGCTTCAAAAACAGACTGAGCTTGAATTAATATGCAAACTAGATACCGTTAACTTGGGTTTGAATAGAGACTGGGAGTGGGTGGGTCATTACACAAATTGAATCTATTTCCCCATGTTAAGTATCCTAACACCTTCTTGTCAACTGTCTAAATGGCCATCTTGATTATCACTACGAAAGTTTTTTTTCTCCTGCTGATAATAGCGCATCTTAATTAATTAGCCTCTTACTCCACCTTTTCATGTTCTCTGTATGTATGTGTATATATATCTTCTATATATGGAACTATATGTTCCATTCTATGCATCCAACAAATGGGCTGTAGCCCACGAAAGCTTATGCTCAAATAAATTTGTTAGTCTCTAAGGTGCCACAAGTCCTCCTGTTTTTTTTTTTTTAGTTCTATGTATTTATTTGGAACATTTGAAGTGTACACGATACTTTATGAAATTCAGAGTACGCTTTCAGGACTTTAGAGAAAAATGGGAAGATGACACTACTTCTCTGAAACAAATGTTTTTACGTATGACTGTCTCTGAGGTGGCTGTACACATTATGAAATGCAGGTTTGAAACTCTTGGGCAATTGTGGTGTTTTCATTTGTTCAGATTTAGATTTAAAAAAAGCTCTGTTCACAAATATAAGGACTTTAGAAGAGACTCACACAAACAGCAGTCCTATGACATAACTCTGGGTATCAGTCATTTGGCAGGTGGCTACTGACATTGCTTAAGTTTCCTTCATAAAATCTGCCTGGAAAAATTCAGTGTACTTTGGCTTCAGCTTTATTTATTTGGAGAGGAGCAGGGACTGAAAATAAACCAGCTACCAAAACTGAACGTTATTTTGTCCCTCTAAAAATCTCTGAGCCATCGATCAAATGAATCAGGAACGTTCTTGATCTGTTTAGCACAGAGCACACTTATATTGCTTGAGAATTGATTGGTCACACAGAAGAGGAAACGGAAATGAAAAAAAAAGAAGGCCTGCATCAGCAAAGGCTTCAATTCTCTTGCCCCTTCCAACAAAGGCCCCCATGCTCCCTTCTCCTCCCTGAAAGACACATACAAAGATCCTCATCTCCCCTCTACAGTTTAATAAGTTCAAATATCTGAAAATAAATGTTTCACCAGCTGTTGAGAGTCAAGAAGCAGCTTCAGACTTAGTGAGTGATAGCTGCAGAACGTACCTTTTACCACTTTCCCCAGCCAACTTCTGTTGAAACTCTCAGATCTACTCACTGTCTACAACAATGGTTCTCAACCTTTCCAGACTTCTGTACCCCTTTCAGGAGTCTGATTTCAGCCCTGGGTGGTGGGGCTCGGGCTTCGGCTTGAGCACCGGGTGGCGGGGCTTGGCCTTTGGCTTCAGCATGTATCTCAACTTCGTGGAGCCCGTGCTTGCTACCCCAATGCCAGCCCTGCATTTGCAACCCCCTTAAACCCATCCTGTTACGCCCTTGGGGGTCGCCACCCGCAGATTGAAAAACACTGATATGGTACATAGAGCAGTGTAAACAAGTCATTGTCTATATGAAATTTTAGTTAGTACTGACTTTACTACTGCTTTTTATGCACGCTGTTGTAAAATTAGTCAAATATCTAGATGAATTGACGTACTCTCTGAAAGACCTCTGTGTTCCCACAGGAGTACACCGACTTCTCTGGTTGAGAACCAGTGTCTACAACACAGAAATCTGACCACTTCCCTGTGTCTACTGCCACTGATATTTCTTCTTTGGCACTGATATTTCTTCTTTGGAGACATATACTATATAAGGGCAGAGTCAGCCAAGGGCTATGTGTTATTCAACACAAACCTAGTACAGCAGGGCTTTTCCATATTTAGTTTCTATGATATTCAACCACAATGGATAAGTACATTAACTACCTTTTAACTAGCTCTTCTGCAAAAATGAGGAGCAGTGACAAATGACCATCAATTGGCTAATATATATGAAGACACAGTGAGACAACATTGCACCAGGTCCATTTGGAAGGTTTGTGTTGTAGCCATACGTGTTAACAATGTGATTTTTAAACATGAAAACTAAAATTCTGCAGAAGTTGAGTGACCATCAGTGGACTACCATCATCTCAGGGAACTAAAGGCAGCTTGGAGACTACAGCTTGTGCTCAGTATTTTGTGTTATTTATAAACTCTTTTCTGCAATCTTTCCAACATAATTTTAATGCACCAAACTACAAATCCCAAGTAAACACTGCAAGAAATAAAATTAAAGTGAGCCCAGAACTTCTTGGATTTTGTTTTAACTTTCTTTCCTCATTTTGTTTCCTGTTTATATTCATCAGTCCTCAGCTTACAGTAGGCATGATCTGACAATTCTCCAAACCACACTGCATTTATGCTGTAGTGTCACCGTTCAAAGACAGTAGAATAGTATGTCTTGCGATACTGGAAGAATTTCTAAACACAGTGTAAAGATAATGTATTTCCCAATTGTACATAATAGGGCTGTATAGCCATCAAGGTATTTTGGAGACATTGTGCTTATTAGAAAAGTACATAATAAGCCTTCACTCAGGCTCTTGCAATCAGCTTATTATAAGCTTCCATATATAATAATCACCATTGTCTTCATCAAACTGTAACCTCTGTCTCTTTCTCTCAGACTCTGTTGTTGACAGTTGGTTTAGCTGTGCCAAACAAGATAGATGGTGTGGATTAAAAAGAAAAAAAAACACTCTCTTCTTTGTTCTTTTGGGACTCTAGAGACATAGTGCATAATCACTAATGTTCCAGCCCCATATTAGGAAGGGTTATGACTGCTGGAAGGATTATTTAATAAGTTGTCTTCAGCTGAATCTTAGACAACTTGCCTTGCTGGGGAAAAATCATGTATGTTGATTTCAACATTCAGCTGTCTCTTACCACACATCCTGCAACACACTTTGCATTTCCAGCTTCCTAGTAATCATTACGATAAGGCTTGTGAGCTTAGCTTTTCCTTTAGCCACAGCTATGGAAACATTGAAATAGCTCTAAATCATGCAGTGCATGAACTTCCAAGCTGACGGAGTCATTCTAATGTTCTAATCTCAGTTTAGTCAACAGATTAATGCATCTCTCCATGGAATTAACTTTTTAGCTAATTCTGCAAAAAAAAAAAAAAAAGAAAAGAATGGACTGGACTGGTGTCTTTCCTATTTTGACCTGAGGTGTGACAGTGGTTTCAAATGTGAGCTGATAGAGCAGAATTAAAAAGGAAAGGTAGCAAGATCAGGGATTGCAGATATAACTTAGACACAACAAATGTCAAGAATTCTGCAGATGGATAGAATTATCATCAATTCTTTTATCTAGAAATTACTTTTAAATCAGTCCAACTGTGAAACTGCAGCAGTGCCAAATTAGATGATTTGGCTAAAGTTCTTCCTTTTGCTCTACTCTAAACACATGGTTCTTTATGACAGACATTCCATCTACACAGTAAAATCTACAGTTCCAGTTTCTTTGTTGGAAGTAATTAGAATATAGTGCATTACGTTTTATTCATTAGTCTGGGAGTGATCACTTTGGCACCAGCGTTTGTGAAGAATAACTATGAAAACACGGCTGTTAGATTTTTCAGAACAGATCGATCAATCACACACCACTTAAAATTATAGCTAATAAATCAGCAAACCAGATTGAAGGTTCCTTACTCTCACTTTTAGTACTAGTAAAATTGCATCAGTTTAGGTGATAATCAAGTGTTAGTTGGTTTTGAGAATTTCTCTGCTCAGCTACTGAAGATTATATTCATTTCTTACCTTAAAACACTCACTGACTCATATCAATAGTAATCATTAAAATAACAAAGAGCCTGACAGATCACACTCAGACAGGTTTAACTTCACTGACTCCATTGGAAAAACAATGAGGAGTCCTTGTGGCACCTTAAAGACTAACAAATTTATTTGGGCATAAGCTTTCGTGGACTATAACCCACTTCATCAGATGCATGGAGTGAAAAATACAGTAAGCAGGTACAAAAACACAGCACATGAAAAGATGGGAGTTGCCTTACTAAGTTGGGGGTCAGTGCTAACAAAGCCAATTCTATTAGGGTGGATGTGGCCCATTCCCAACAGTTGACAAGGAAGGATGAATATGAACAGAGGGAAAATTACTTTTTGTAGTGCTAACGAGGTCAGTTCAATCAGGGTGGATGTGGCCCATTCCCAACAGTTGACAAGAAAGTGTGAGTATCAACAGAGGAAAAATTACTTTTTGTAGTGACCTAGCCATTCCCAGTCTTTATCCAGATCAAATTTGATGGTTTCAAGTTTGCAAATTAATTCCAGGTATGCAGTTTCTCATTGAAGTCTGTTTTTGAAGCCCCCAACTAAAACCTCTCCAACGCATCATCAAGGATCTACAACCTATCCTGAAGGATGATACCTCACTCTCACAGACCTTGGGAGACAGGCCAGTCCTCGCTTACAGACAGCCCCCAAATCTGAAGCAAATACTCACCGGCAACTACACACCACACAACAGAAACACTAACCCAAGAACCAATCCCTGCAACAAACTCTGTTGCCAAGTCTGTCCGCATATCTATTCAAGGGACACCATCATAGGACCTAGCCACATCATCAGGAGCTCGTTCACCTGCACATCTACCAATGTGATATGTGCCAGCAATGCCCCTCTGCCATGTACATTGGCCAAACCGGACAGTCTCTATGCAAAATAATAAATAGACACAAAGCAGACATCAAGAATTGTAAAATTCAAAAACCAGTAGGAGACCACTTCAATCTTCCTTGACACTCAATAACAGACTTAAAAGTGGCCATTCTTTAACAAAAAAACTTTAAAAATAGACTTCAACAAGAAACTGCAGAACTGGAATTAATTTGCAAACTTGACACCATCAAATTAGGCCTGAATAAAGACTGGGAGTAGCTGGGTCACTACAAAAAATAATTTTCCCTCTGTGACACTCACATCTTCTTGTCAACTGTTGGTAATGGGCCACAATCACCCTGATTGAATTGACCTTGTTAGCACGGACCCCCCCACTTGGTAAGGCAACTCCCATTTTTCATGTGCTGTGCCTTTATACTGCTTACTGTATTTTTCACTTCATGCATCTGATGAAGTGGGTTATAGCCCATGAAAGCTTATGCTCAAATAAATATGTTAGTCTCTAAGGTGCCACAAGGACTCCTTGTTGTTTTTACTGATACAGACTAATGTGGCTACCCCTCTGAAACCTGACTTCATTGGAGTCACTCCTGATTATCACCGGGGTAACAGAGATCAAAATTAAGGCCTTAATTATTTATAAATATAGAATGAAAATATGTGTGACTGTTCTAAGATTCTATGGATTGAGATAACCTACCAATATAATTAATCAAGTAAAACTGCTTACATTATTGACCATAGGACACGCTTTCAGCATGTCTAGATTCCTAGCTACTAAACTGGCATTTCCAAATGCAGGTTTAAGTTAACGAATCAGAGTTTTTCTGCATCTAAAACTCAAGCCTCTGAAAAATGGGGCATGGAAAACTGCTTGTGCAATTTCAGAGGCCATGTTGAGGAGGCTCCTGAGAAAATTTAATCTACAGGGGACACCTTCCAAGAAGGCTCTGCACTTGTATGCTTTCTGCTCTTTCCTATTTGTCAATTTATGACTGTTTGAACTAATATTTTAATCTGAAGGGAGGATGGCAACAATTTTAGGCCTAACTTGTGACCCACCTTTTTTTTAAAAATAATTTCTCATACCTGTTTGCAAAGTCCATGTAGTTCTTTATATGTTTTTTTTTCCAAAACAAATGCTTCAATGATGTTTTTCTAAAAAAAGAAAATAAATAATGCCAGCATCCATACAATAACAAACCAATCTGCATGCATGATGGGGGGGAACACATGGTAAGGAAACTTGATTTCAGTTTCAAGCTTCCAAGAGGTTATGTTGTTATCAGCAACAATAAATCAAATAATTAAAACAAATATGAAAAATACTTCAGTAATGTTCTTGTAAACAAAAAAATGTATATTTAGCTGTGAGGCTTATACACTCTACCTTTAATAAATTTCAGCTGCTTATTTTAAAGCATTCATTTCCCAGACACACTTTATCTGTGGATAAACTACTAAAACTTCCACTAGTCTTGCATACGTGGCATCCCTCCTTTCCCTTGTGAACTTTTAGGCAACACTTTGTTCTTCGAAATTTTGCTCCTGCTCCTCTTTCTAACAGCTCAGTAACTCTCAGGATGTCGCTTTATAACCAAAGTCTTGATCTGCACTGGCTTGTATCACAGCATCAGCAGCTGCTGTTAAATCACCTGTCAAATTTGCAAAGTTCTCACTCAATTTACCCTGAATGTCAGGCTTGCACTTTTTTTGCCCATGTTTCTGTTGATGTTGTTTATGCAAGGATTCTGCTGGGACCAATGGACTAGCTTGAGCTTCATGCACAGATGATCCTTTAGTACCAACTGTCTCTCCACTATAAGTGCAGAGCAGAGCAAAATTCAAATGCATGTTGAATTTTTATGTACTAGTTTGCATGATCCATTGATCCATACACAAATCCAACTGCTTTACATCGTTTATATCTGATTGAAAAGCCAGCGCACCAATTTATTATGCAAATTTATTACAAATAGATAAACATGTAGTCAGTGTTTGATATACTCATCCATTTAAAAAACAATTTTACTGCTTTGCATGTAGGGAGCATAAAGTGGCTTGCATGTGTAGTTGTCAATGTCTCTGAAATATTGTTAACAGGTTCAGAGCAGATGATACCAAAATCTTGTGATCTGTGACTGTAAGATTTCAGCCAAAAATGACGCAAATTTCACACAATCTTTGCCATTTAGTGAAAATTACCTATGAGGAAAGATTGAAAAAGAAACAGGTTTAGTCGAGAGAAGAAAAGACTGAGGGGTAATATGATAGTCTTCTAGTACGTAAAAGGTTGTTATAAAGAGGAGGTTGATAAATTGTTCTCCTTATCCACTGAGGAGGTGACAAGAAATAAAGGACTAAAATTGCAGCAAGAGAGATTTAGGTTAGACATTAGGAAAAACTTCCTACCTGTCAGGGTAGTTAAGCCCGAGAACAAATTACTCAGGGAGGTTGTGGAATATCCATCATTTGGAGGTTTTTAAGAACAAGTTAGAGAAACACCTGTCAAGGCTGGTCTAGAGAATACTTAATCCTGCCTCAGTGCAGGGGACTGGACTACGTGACCTATTGAGGTCCCTTCCAATCCTACACGTCTGTGAGTCTCCGAATCTACGATTTTAGGACAAAATCTTGAGGGAAATCAATGAAATCTCATATGAACCACACTTGCAAGTTTTCTGCCACATCTATACTAGGCTCTTCCAATTTTGGATCAGATTCATAGAGTAAAAATGTTTGAGCTTCTTTGGACTGAAATCCAAACCCTTCCAATCCTATGAAATTCAGCAGTTCAAGATTAAACATCTTGGATGTGGTTCATATGTTCTATTAGCACTAGTAAGGACACATGAAATAAATCTTATGAAAAACTTTTAAAATATTACAAAAAAATCATCTACCACAATTTCATTTTAGTAATGCCCTCTCTACAATAAAAGCTTTATAGGTGTTTAGCATCCCGTAATTATTCGTTTTAAACATTTCCCCTCCAGATGCATTGTCACTTATGGTGCCTTTTTAAATACAAAATTAAACAAAAAAAAAGGACAATTTACTAGCTTTACTGTCTTATACAGTTTGTTTGGGAGAGAGGTTGGTGGTTGTTTTCAAATACCTTTGAGGGTTAATTTGAGCTATAGCTAAGCTTTATTTTTAGTATTTTGATCATGTACAAGTGTTGAGGCAGAAACCTCTGTAATAAAATGTGATGCTAAGTAGCCTACAGCTGCTACATTTGTGATTCAGTCTGTCACAGACACATCTCACTGCTTACCCTGTGACATATTAAATTGTTTCCCTCTATCTGCATGAAGAAGGTACCATTTGTTGTTGTTTTTATTATTGATTTTTTTCTTTTCTTATTCTAATGTCTCATCAGCATTTATTTTTCTCTTTAAAATCACTTTGCTGCTTTGAGCAATGTTGTCCATTTGTTTGATAAAAATGGTTTCTAAACCCTTCTATACATAAATATAATTGAACTTTGATCATAAGGTTTTAGGGCATTGTGTCAAACTACCCCAATATTAGCAGTGATGCTTTATGCCGTGATTTTGTACTTTAATAAATAGACCATGATATTGTAAACCGAAGTGTTAAATAAAAGGTGGTGCTGGAGTTTTGTGCACTTTGCAACATGACCCCTTTTCCCTATATCCAGAGGAGCACCTAAGCTAGTGATGGGGATGCATGCCAGGGGAAGGATGCCACCGCTACTATTTGCCATCACCTCCTCTCAATAGTTCTACCAAGCAATGGCCGCCTTAAATTCTGTCCGACACTCCACAGAAGGTCTACTCACTGAGATCAACCAGCAGTGGATATCTCTGGGTCTTCTGCTTATGTCTAGGGCAATTTTTCCAAGCTCTGAGTTTCTTCAGAGGGCCACATTAAGACCACATTGGGAGGCCCAGAGCCTGGGTTCCATTGGTGTATCTGGGCCCTAGGTTTTGCCATCAACATGAGATTGTGTTGGTCCTGCAGCAAACAAAGTTTCCAAATCTTGGCACTGTCAGATGTTGGCTGTGTGGGAATCTATCATTGGAACAAAAGTGTTCAAAGGAATATTTTACAAATCTATACAAATAAATTTATGACGACACCTTTTTAGGACATTACTAATAAATACCAAAATGCTGGCTAGTTTGAATTCAAAGTACCAATATGATTGTTGAGTTATTGCTGAAATTATTATCACAGTTTAATCAAAAACAGACTACAACGAGAGACTGCTGAATTGGAATTAATTTGCAAACTGGATACAATTAACTTAGGCTTGAATAAAGACTGTGAGTGGATGGATCATTACACAAAGTAAAACTATTTCCCCATGTTTATTTCCCCCCTTCCCACTCCCCACTGTTCCTCAGATATTCTTATCAACTGCTGGAAATGGCCCACCTTGATTATCGCTACAAAAGGTTTCCCTCCCTCCGCCCCGCCGCTCTCCTGCTGGTAATAGCTCACCTTAAGTGATCACTCTCGTTACAGTGTGTAACACCCATTGTTTCATGTTCTTTATGTATATAAATCTCCCCACTGTATTTTCCACTGAATGCATCAGATGAAGTGAGCTGTAGCTCACGAAAGCTTATGCTCAAATAAATTTGTTAGTCTCTAAGGTGCCACAAGTACTCCTTTTCTTTTCGCAAATACAGACTAACATGGCTGCTACTCTGAAACCTGAAGTAGCAAAACATGGTGTGACTTCGCTGTAAAATTTACGAAAGTTAGGGCAGGACCTTTGTCTTTTTTGTATAACTCTGCAGGCCCATGCACACTGGTTATATAACCATTTCCTGTAACATTAGGCTTTTGAACTGATATATTGATTTGTTCATTTACATACTATAATCATATTGGTTAAAAAATGTATTTTATGGGAAATTGCACCATAATTGTCCATGGCTCTTTATAGTCATGCAAAAGATGAAGGCCATGTCCTAAGGAGTTTGCAGTCTAATTAAAAAAAATTAAGGCCCTGAGCCTGCCAAGACTTACTCATCTGCTTAGCTTGAAGCAGCTCCACTGAAGTCAATAAAACTACAGAGTGTGTGTAAAGTTAAGCCTGTAAACAAGTCTTTGCAGGACCTGGGCTTCAGAATATTAGTCACAGAAGTGAGGGCAGGTAAAATGGAGTGGCAGAGAGGGAAATGGTGGAAGGCTAAGAGACAGAGAAGGAAGTTTTTAAACAGAGGTTTTAAGAAGAAAAGAGGGGGAGTCACCTGGTACATGTGAAGCACAGAGATGATAAGATCCAAGAACAGAGATTATGTGAAAAAGTAGTCAAATCAGCATAGAATGAGACAAATCAATCACTTAGAAGTGTGCAGAGATTTACCGGCCACAAAAGAGGACTTTCTGAGAAAGGGTTTGCTTGTTTCTGATGGCCAGCTTTTCGTCACATCCATTAATGTATAGTATTTATACAATAGATGGCTTCTGAATAATACTTTTATCCAAATTGTTCACAAGTGTATTAAGGACAGGGATATTCATGAGGAGCAAAGACATGAATGACCTAGACAATTCCACACATGAACAGGGGTATAATCTAACAGAATTCTATTTGAAAAATGTTTATATTGCCTTAATTTAAAACAAAACAAAACTTTTACTATGCTCATGACTTTCAAATAAGGAGAACACTGAAAATTATGTACTCGATATCTTTCTGACCAATCATATAGTCTGCCTCTCAATATTGAATATATGATGTCATGATTCTGTGTCTAAAAATTATTTATTTCAGCAGCAGAAGCATATCTTTTGAAGAGAAAAATTCCAATACTTATTTGAACAATAACCCCATGTAGGGTTTATATATATTATACCACCATGAAAGATTATTAGTGGAAACATAGTCAAATAACTACTTAGAACCTAGTCTACTGATCCCTTAGCTAAATATAGGGTAAGTGTGTACAACACATACATGTATTGTACCTTGCTTTCCAAATGCAAAGATCAGAGAGACCACAGACATGTTATTCGTAGAACTTAGCACTGAATCACATATATCCTTTAGAGAGCACGCATTCTTTAGTCAACTCTCAGCTGATGATTTGCATGACTTTTATGAAGCAAAATTTAGATGTTAAAGTAGCAGATGTTTGAAGCAATAATTGCCCCAAATATTTCCCTCAGGATAGGAAACATATTAATTTTGAAATAATATGTTTACAGTATATCACAAACAGTTAATTTCTCTCTTACTACAGTATTAAAAATCTTCAGGGTGTAGGTTAATAGTCTATAAATATACTTCTCAGGTGGTTCAAAGTAGGCATCATAGTCAATGGATGGATTAATGGATTATTCAAAACTGAAGTTGTCTGATGGTAGCAACACCTGAAACGTGTTCCTATACTGAATCCAGTAAGCAGTCTATCCAGACTGCAGATTTTGCTTAGTTACCAGTTAAGTGGCTATCCCACAAACCCAGATTAAGGGGCAACACATCACTGTGCTGCCCAAGGAGCAATCCAAGAGGACGAATGTGACTCAGAGACTCATTTCATTGTCTGGTTTGCTTCTGGTGTGACTCTGCTGTGCACTAGCCCTTATCTGAGAAGATTGCATAGCTACAGTCTAGCCCAATGAGATTACTAACCAGAGCTGGTGATGAATTTTTTAGGAAATGCTGATTCATCAAAACCGATACTTTCTGCAGGAAAAGACAGGTTTGAGAAAACTTTTGCTGGGGCAGGTTTCTTAAGCCCAGGATGGAATTTCTGTCAACACACACATGAGAGAGACCCACGTCCCAGAAAAGCCGACAACCTGAGGGTTAGGGCATTCATCAGGTATGTGAAAGACCTGGGTTCAGTTCTTGCTTTGAATCTGATCTGGCAGAGGAGGGCCTTGAACCCAGCTATCACAGATCCTCTCTGAGTACCTTAGCCAGCAGGCTATTGTCTATTCTGGGGTGTGGGGCTCTGTCATCAAAAAGTTTCACATTCCTCTCCACCATACCTGCAAAAGCAAATGGAAGTCCTGGGTGGTTTTAACAAACAAAATAGTAGCCTAATTTTGCAAAACCAGATGCATAAAAGTTTTATAAGTGGAACATTGGACATTTTGTTATGTGCATGGTATCTTTCCTTCTAGCTGACTAAGAGAAATCCACAGGTCATTTGATCAAGCAAAATGTTCTGGGTATAAAATAAATGGGCAAACAAAGTGAATTCTCTCCTGTTCTGAATTCTGCCCAACACCCTACTATGTAAACGGAACTTCCAATAGCTAACAAAGTATGTGGAGTAGTTGGGCATTTTGCTAAACAAAGAACTATCACCTATAGTAAGAGATAATATCACTGTAGTAATGCAGTCACTGCAAAAACACTTAACAAACTAGAGCAAATTATTGGGTCAATATCAAACCATCACACTGAGAAGAGAGTATCGGAAACTAAATTACTTTTTAGTATGGTGCCACTTAAATCCCATCCAACTACAGTAATTTAGCAAATGATTCAGACCTTCCTATGGGAAGGGAAAAGACCAAGAGTTATTCTGGAGAGATTTTGAAACCCAAAAAGCAAAAGGTAGTTTAGGGCTTCCAAATATAGAACTAGACTATATTGCAAATGATCTTTCACAATCAGTGTGATTAAATAATAGTGTCTCTGCCTTGCTCCTGGAGTAAGTTCTTTTAAAAGAGAGTGGAAAACCAAACTCAAAACATGTTAAAACTTACATGTAACAGGGCCCTTTTCTAGCCCAGGGCATGTCTTTAGTTTTCCCTCCCTAGGAAGGAAAGAAGAGTAGTCTGTCTCTTGTGGCAGGACAATTAATCACTCGATTCCTTTTTCAGCAGGAGAGCTTAAATAGTCCATGTGTTGCTTTGCATCAAATCTGGATAAATGATGCCGCCTTTTCTCATTTTGGGACAGTCATTCCAGTCCTTTTTTCTAGGAGTCACCCCTCATCCTACTGAAACCTTTAGCCTCTTACAGCTTCCTCTTAATAAACCCTAGCTGTCAACTCCACCTTTCAGCTTCCAGATGGGGAACAGTTGTCAGCTTTTCTCTGCAAGCATGACTCTTAAAATAGTCCCCATTGCCTCTTCTGTGCCTAAGGTGTGGATTTCATGGTTCAGCTGAGAACCAAAACACATACACTCACATACTGCCTCACTTCATTCTTGAATACATTCAGAAGTCCTAGAAATTGCATCTTTCCCAACCCAACACTGCTTAGTTACACCAAATGAAATAAAGTGCCAGCCTTAAGTATTGAGAATGTTTGGGTAAGAGCACATAAACGGATCAATGTTTTACCAGAATTAACCCATTGTTTTTAAATCAGGAACAGAGCTAACATAAAAATTGAGGGCAGGTTGTTTTACTAAGAGCAATGGCAATTGGAAGGGATAGTTTCTCTTGGAGATTTATATTTGGAGGGTTTACCAGCTACTTTACCTCCTAGCAAAATGGCTTTAACTTGAGAAGCAAATCAACCACCAAGATTTCATATAATTTAAAGTGATTAGTATTCCTGTTTGCCTGGAGTAACTAAGCCATCTCCAATAGTAATTTTAATATTAAAACATGTAACCTTCTCTCATCTAATCTCAAAAATGTATGTGATGTTATATTTCCCTAACATGTGTATTTCAGTGTCTCAGAGACAGATGGGGATGTTAGTTAACTATAAGGCTTTATGACACAAAGAATGGCTAGATATATTAGACTAAACAACAACAACTGCTAGTGCATCTAAAATGAAGTTAGATCACTTTAAAATCATAACTATATAGGACTATATAGCTATACTGCACAGCTGCTTAAAAGTGGCCTAGTGGACAGAGATATGTGCAAGTAGTGTGAGAATCAAGGTGTTAATTTGACACGTTATGTGGCAATGTTCTAACATTGGAAATATTTGCTTAAATGTTCTGTTACAAAAATAATGTGAGATCATAAATTACCAGCTGAGACAGAACTATATATGGTACATGAATTTTCTTCACTGTATGGGACTACAATTTATTTTTTAAATGGATTGCAGTTGTGCTATCAAGGGCCAAGAGGTAAAGCTTGAGAAGCTAGAAGAGTTGTTGTGTCCTACTGATAATGGCAAACATCGCTACAAAAACCATAGATTCCTCATGTGTTAAGAGAAGAATTTCTCTCTATCTCAATGAGAATACACATCAGTGAGAAATACCTGAGACTATTAAAAAAGTGTGACGGGGTGCAGTGGTATAGCAATCTATGGCTTTGTTTCTGCGAAGTGTTGGCTTGTTTTTGGTTTTGTCCATTTTTTGGTTATTATTGTGTATAGTTTTGTATAACTATTTTATAATTTAAGGGAAAAAAAACCCTTTTAATTGCACAATATCTGTAACGCCTGCTCTAGGATTAAATTAAAATGTGTCTAAATCAAAATATACACTATTCCTTACAATTCACAAAACTAACCCCCTTCATATCCGAGGTTTAATTCTAATAATTTTTGGTTATCAACCACCCCTGAGAACTAGTGGCTTTGAATGTGTGTGGCAAAGATACATTATCTGAAGGAAGTTACACTGATTTGAAACTCTGTTAGCTGATATTTCCAGTAAAGTAGATCTGAGGACGGTGGGATTAGATTGAATGTTAGTTCCTCTACACTTTAAGAGTCAAGGCCATATCCCGATTACAATGGGAGTTAAGTACCTAAATATCTTTGAGAATCTGGTCCCAATTCTTCAGTTAGTATAGCAACATTCTCCATTATTTCATTTAATTACACCAATCAAGGGTCAGGCCCTATGTATTTTCTGGCTTTAAATGTTTCTCCACTGTTGAGGAGAACCGCATGCTCATACACTCATTCATTTTTCCCTAGAGAATTTTTTTTCCCCAAGGTCACTCAACTCTCAAATATTAAGCTAAAACTGATTTGTTTAATGCCCCTTGGCTTGCCTTTTGGACTACTCAGAAATTTTAAGAAGGGCACTTGCTATTTTCCAAGCATTAGCATTTCACAGTTAGCAGAGGCATTGTGTTAGAGCATTGTACCAACAGAATTAGTATAATATTGGTACCACTAGTATAATACTGATACAAGTTAATGATTACTTTGTTATTGGTTCATTAACTGTGTAATACTAAGCCCTTAGACCTTATTGTCCAGGTGTTCTTCTGAACCACAATGTGTGATTTAAGTCCTGCAAGTCACTTTGAAGATCTTGAGAAATTATATTCAGATCACTTTTTACTGGATAATTGTGTCTTTCCTTGCATCTAGTTCCATCACAGATTTGTACTTTCAGACTAAAACCAATTAAAATGTTAGTGCATTTTCTGGGCATATCAGAAACACTGTGTGAGGCACTGAAAAGGATAGCAAACAAGTCTCACAAATGAACAAAGCAGGCATCCATTGAAAATGCTTACAGAATACACGCTGTGGTAAATGTTATGGCCCATACTGACTGGACACTTCCATTTCTTATTTAATCTACTCAGATTAGTACAGAATGTAAATTTAAGGACACAGGTGGGCCAAAAAGAGATATTCAGAAGCATGTGGTTTGTCAGAAACTCATTCATCTCTTAATCAGAAACAAAGAAACATGAGAGTCATTAAAATACATTTGAAGCGCAAAATTGAGCTTCCAAATGCCTTTCCTAGAATTCAAAATGGCCTCGTCCTCTCTGCTACCTCAATTGAACCAGTCAGTCATCTTCAGTAAAAAGGATCGCTCACATCCTGACTTCCTCCCCACCCCCAAAATTAAACATTCTGGGGGTGGGGGGGGAAGGGGAAAAGAACAGGAAATGCACTCCGAAAAAAAATGAATATGTGAACTGCAATTTAGTTTAGAGAAGAAGGATACTTTTGTGGTTAAAGCACTAGACTGGGATGCCACAGTCCTGGGTTTGTTCCTTGCCAGTGCAGAGCTCATTGCAGGATTGGGACCCATGTAACAAATGTCAGAGCCATGCACTATATTGCATTTGTCATGTATCCTTGAGCACTTCATCTGATCCTTTGCTTACTTATCTCTCTCTCCCAGGTCTGTGTCTAAGATTCCAAATCTCTAAGCATCTTCAAACAGCTGCCATTTGCCAAAATCATAAAGACAATAAAAACATTAACCAGCCAAAAGGAATGTTTTTCTTTCTTTCTCCCACATGTAGATTGTAGAATACTGCCACACAATTACCCTGTGTTACATACCAGATAGATAACCAGTAACAAGCGTAAGATCCATGTCTTGTGATCCACTGAGGATAAACCAGGAACTGTATATCACCAGAAAAGAACCAGTGGTTCATTTAGTCCAGTATCCTCTCTCCACCAGTTGCCAGTACTATATGCTTCTAAGGAAGAAACTTTGCAGTGAGCAATTATGGAATAACCTGCTCCCAAGGAAAGTTTCCTCCTACACCTCAATTCTTGGAAGCTGGCTTATACCCAAAGGCGTTTTCTAAATTTTCCAGTATGGAACTCAGCTCTTGCTTTCAGCTCTGGAAAGTCCTCTAATACCAGATTTTAAAGTGTCACATTTTAGACATGTACACAAACTATTTCAAGCACTTTTAGAAGTTTCATACCATTACATTTTTCCCTATTCCTCAGAGTTCTGAACAACTATAAAATGGAAGAAATTGTCTGCACAAATATTACACACCGCTGCAAAATCCTACCTCAGGGCCTCATAATGGTGTAGTGGTGACCCTGGCCATCTGACAGTTATGGTAGTGGGGTGTATGCCCTGGTAGGTCTAACAATGCTACAAAAGGTGTCGGACTATCCAATCCCGGGAGGGGGATTGCTCTCTCAGAGGAAAGAGCGCTTTTCCTTCTCCTTAGAGGTTGAAGGCTAGCTAAGCCTGAGGAGGTACGCATGCCTGCCCGCCTTGCTAGTGGGATGGCTTGAAGTTAACGGCTAAAACAACGCGAGTAAATGGGCCTTAGTTCCCTGCGCATCATCGAACCATTCTACTGTGGCAGAGCTGAAATTGAGCTATGAAAGGTTGCTAAAAATGTCAGGTGCTAGGCCAACATGGAAAAGGACAACGCTCGCTGTGTGTACTTACAATTGTAGGTCGCTGGCAACGGAGGAAACGTTAAACCATCTGATGGAGGAGAAGAAAAGGATAAAATGCAGTATCCTCGATGTCTGCAAAACCTGATGAAAGAAGGAGTTGGAAGTCAACTGGAAGGATGGAAGTGCTGAGATGCTCGGAAAAGGAGATGGTGCTAGAAATGTTGGAGGAGTCGGATTTATCGTCAGTAAGGATTAGTCTTCGAAAGTCATATCATACCAGCTAATATCATCATGTATTGGTGTGCTGCATCTTCAGATGGAGTCAAAAGCTACCCTCAAGGTCATCCAGACCTACGCTCCCACAAGTGCAAGTGAGGATGAAGAAATGGAAGAATTTTACCGAGAACTTGAAACGGCCCTCGCGCAAAAGTCCACTTACACGGTCACGATGGGAGATTTCAACGCCAAGATTGGTCGAAGGAAATCTGGTGAAAAGTTCATAGGGAGGTATGGCAGCGGCGAAAGGAATGAAAGAGGAGAAAGGCTGGTAGCGATGGCAGAAACAAAAGAACTGTAAGTGGCAAACACCTGGTACAAAAAGAAGACTGCAAGAAGGTGGACTTGGATCGCGCCAAACGCGAAGAGCAAGAATGAAATCAACTATATTTTAGTCAATAAAAGGCTCATCATGGAATATGTCTCTGTGGTGCAGCCTTTCAACACCAGCAGTGACCATCGCCTGCTTAGAGTGAAGTTGATTTTCGACAAAGCGGTGGAAAAGAAGGCATTACAGATGGCAAACAGGAAACAGTGGCCAAAGACATTTGATGAAGCAAAGCTGAAGAAAGCAATTTCTGGGTTTGACTGGAGCCTGATGGAAAAGTGTGATGAGGACTATAGTATCTTTGCTGACAAGCTGAGACATTGCATAAAAGCAGCTGAAATTGAAAAGCTGAAGAGGGCAAAGGGAAGAATCTTGAATGAAATTAAAAGCTTGTTGGAGAAGTGGAGAAACATGAAAAGGAGCTTGGATAACAACCTTGAATACTCCATCCATTCTGTGCAAGCTTATATGTCGAAAACTGAAGGACGACTTTGACAACTCCCGGAAAGAAAAGCTTCTCAAAACAGCTGAATCACGCAAGAGTCTTAGGACATGCAAGCGGGAATTGACACAGTATAGATTGAGTGTAACAGCACTGAAGAACAAGGATGGAGATACAGTAATTGACAGAGCAGGGATGGAGGAGGTCTGCAAGGACTTCTATACAGAACTGTTCAAATCAAGAATCAACGTCCCTCTCCCAACGCTCCAAGAGTCAGAAGAACGCGTCCCCCCAATAATTGTCAGCGAAGTCCGAAGTGCACTACACCAGATGAAGAAAGGAAAAGCTCCAGGCAAAGATGGAATAACATCAGAAATTATTTCTGCAGGAGATTTCCTCTCTTTTAGATTTAGTTGATCTTGAAGAAGGAAAAATACCATCAAGTCGAATATCTTGCTGCACAAGAAGGGTGACAGAGAAAATCTTAAGAACTACCACCCTATATGCCTGCTCTCTCACATCTACAAGCTCTTTACAAAGGTGATAATGAACCTACTCTTGCAGAGTCTGGAAGAACAACAGCCGAGAGAGCAGGCAGGGTTTCGAAGAAATTTCAGCATGATCAACCATATATTTACTCTTAGCCAGCTCCTAGAAAGAGTGAGGGAATACTAACTCCTGCTGTGCATTGCTTTCATCGACTATGAAAAGGCCTTTGATAATTCGAGTTTAACGCAATATTAAAGGCACCCACAGAGCAGGGCATTAACACGCAGTATATCAGTTTGTTGAAAGAAGCGAATATTGGATGTACAACAGACATTACTCTCCGCAAAACTCCCCTCCTCATCCCAATCGAGAAAGGTGTAAAGCAAGGAGATATGATTTCACTGAAATTATTCACTGCCTGCCTTGAAATTGTTATGAACAAGATCAATTGGGGGAGTGGTATCAACATAAACTGAGAACGATTATCCCATCTCAGATTCATGGACGACATCGTACTAATTGCTGAAAGCACCAACCAACTGCAGAGCATGCTACAAAGACTTGACAAGAAAAGCAGTCAGGGCGGCCTGAAAATGAACAGCTACAAAATGAAATACATGCAATCAGATGTCTTACGAAAAGCCCAAATAATGGTAACAGGAGAAGAAATCGAAGAAGTGGAACAATATGTATATATTTGAGCCAAGAAGTTAATATGTGCCAAGACCTGAACGGAGAACTCTCACGAAGGATTTGGGCAGGATGGTGTGCATTTAATTCCATCAACGATGTCCTCAAAGGAAAAATCAACAATACCACATGTACAAATATCTTCAATTCAACAGTGCTGCCAGCCATGCTGTATGGTAGTGAAACGTGGGCACTGATGAAGAGAGAAGAATAGCGGCTGTCGGTAGCTGAAAGGGCAACGGAATGAGCTATGTAGGTAATTTCCCTTCTGGATCGCATCCCAAATGAAATGATCAGAGAACGCAGCGGTGTGAAAATATTGTCGTGGAAAGCAGACATAACAAGATGCGATGGGCAGGCCACGCAGCATGGCTCATGGACAATAGGTGGACCGCAATCGTTGCTGAGCAGTATCCACGAGAACAGAAAAGACCACCCGGTCGGCCTCCAAGAAGATGGGAAGATGACATTGTTAAACATTTCGGACGAACATGGAGAAGAAAGGCAAGAGTGAGAGAAGAATGGCGGACGTATTGTGATTGGCTCAGTCTTAACGACAGCTGAACACTGATTGATCCAAGTGATCCAGGTGAAATATTACACATACTTTCCAAATAGAAAAAAATACAGTCATAAGCAGAACAGAAACTACTCTACAATATCTTACACTGGATTTCCACCAGGGATGCAGCCAGAAAATATATCGAGTAATCTCATTTGACAGCAGTAGTAAGACAATAACAGGATATTCAGTAGGTCAGGCTCCAGAAAATGTGGATTTTAAATATTACTACACATTTGAAGATTTCATTCTACTGAAAAATAAGGAATGGGCAGTATCTTATCATTTGGGCATGTCTGGAGAGGGACAGGGAATTGGGAAGAATACAGACAACACAGGAAAGAGCACTGTGAATGAATGGAAGCCATGTTCTATGTCTGGAACAGGAAATTCTCCTTGTTTGTCAAGAGACTGCCTCAGTGATCTCATAGTTCCTTCTGACTATTAATTCTCTACAATGATCTACAATGTCTCTCTCTTACATCTTTCTTTACCCTTCACTGATGCATCCCAACAGATCCCAATTTACAGATATTTTCCAGAACCAGTAACTGTTGGTGACTGCACTACACTGAATATGCAGCTCCTCTTACTCTCGAGCTGATGAGCTCCAGGCTCCTAGGCCTGACAAAAGGGATGGTATTCTGGTGAATGTCTGAATTGGGACTCATGATACAAGAGATTATTTCCCAGCCCCATAACAGATTTGCTGTATGACCTTGAGTGCATCACTTAATTGTTCTGTGACTCAGTTTCCCATCTGCACAATGCATGGCTGTGCTTGCATGGATTGGAATGCAGAATTTGGATTTACATTGTAAATTCTTTGGTATAAGGTAAGTCTCTTACTATGGAAATATACAGCATGTAACACTATGGGGCCCTAATTTGGGTTGGGGCCACTAGGATCAATTGTAATAATAAATAATGACGTGGCTTTCGTCAATGTAATCACTACTACCTTCTCCAGCTCTGTGAGAAATTCATAAATATGTATTTTTGTGCACATAAATATTTCTGATTACTTCTGAATTTTCCCATGCTTCAAATCATTTTCAATCACACAATATTTCTCTCAGAAAATAAAAATATTCAGGAAAATAAATCACACAATATTAATTGGTGGAATGCATGAATTTTCATGGAAAAAACACCCCCATCTCAAGCAATTTATTTACCATCTTCTGAATGAACAAGCTTAGCCTGAATAATATCATTAACTGCCTTTTCTCCTGTTTAGTCCATTTTTCCTAGTCCCAGGATTTAACATCACTGTACCTTAAAGAGATAATATTTATCAACTCTCTCTATCTTTAGCATCTCAAAAACCTGAAATATAACTCTGCTTACACATCTTCTCCCTGAGTGCATTCTTAGTTTTTCCAGGCTTTCTGCATATGTTGACCCTCTGAACCCTTTGATCATTCTTGTTGCCTTCCTTTGAACCTTTTCAGTCTCCTCTGTGTTCTTCATACAGCCTAAAATTATACATATGCTCAAAATCAGAGACAGCTGTCCAAACATAGTCTAATAAGCCCCTCATGGAGCTCTAAAATAATTTCCTCTAACTTGTGTTCTATTCACCTTTTCATACAGCTCTGTTCCTTTTGCCTTTTTTAGCTTCATTTATGCATAGTCTGAGTGTATTTCCTGGTTCTGTCCAGTGTCACACACACATACTTGTTCTGTACTGTGTTTTGCAGAGTGTGCCTATTTAATATACACTGGCTATTTTAAACTTCTCGATTCACTGTCTTACACTTGTTTAGCTCAGATATTGATATCATTTGTCCACTGGTGTTTTGTAATCAAATGCCAAATTCTAATTAAATTTCTGTTGTCAGCATTAAGGATGTGATGCAAAGCACATTTAAATCAGTGGAAGTCTTCCCATTGACATCAATGGACTTTGGATCAGGCCCTATATGCTAGTCCAAAACTATTTAGTTTGTATTATCTGCATATATAGTGATCATATAGTGTTATCTTCTTCTGAGTCATTTCTTGGGAGAAGAATGGAACTAATCAAGTGAACTTCTCTAATGTTTTTTTTATTATTATGAACAGGGCTCTTGGTATAGAAACATAGAATCATAGAATATCAGGGTTGGAAGGGACCTCAGGAGGTCATCTAGTCCAACCCCCTGCTCAAAGCAGGAACAATCCCCAATTAAATCATCCCAGCCAGGGCTTTGTCAAGCCTGACCTTAAAAACTTCGAAGGAAGGAGATTCCACCACCTCCCTAGGTAACGCATTCCAGTGTTTCACCACCCTCCTAGTGAAAAAGTTTTTCCTAATATCCAACCTAGATCTCTCCCACTGCAACTTGAGACCATTACTCCTTGTCCTGTCATCCGCTACCACTGAGAATAGTCTAGATCCATCCTCTTTGGAACCACCTTTCAGGTAGTTGAAAGCAGCTATCAAATCTCCCCTCATTCTTCTCTTCTGTAGACTAAACAATCCCAGTTCCCTCAACTTCTCCTCGTAAGTCATGTGTTCCAGTCCTCAAATCATTTTTGTTGCATACATACAACCACAATGGTCTAAACCACTCAATACAATGTAAGCTCAAAGAAAGACAATATTTTCCCCAAGACTTAACAAATTATTTAATTTCAATTTAAAGGGGACGCAAGGACTGATGGAGAACGTAGCATGCAGAGTTGCCATGGATGTGCAAACTACTGCTGGGTTTAACTTGGATGACAATGACTTCAGCAAAGTAAATGGGCCTAATTACTTCATCTGAAGAATGAAAATTCTGGTACTTAAACAGCTATTGTGAAAGGTATTAGCAATATTCATTTGAGTAACTTCATTCCAGTAAACAAAGCTTCATTTTAATGATCTATTTCGATTAGACAGTAGTTAAAAAGAAGAAAAAGAAGAAAGCATGATGAATGCCAAATAATGCCTGCCATCAGATTGAGAAATATATGATAGAAAAACACCTATCCGATCAACTGACCACAGAAATTAGTTATGGAAAAGATCTATTACATCATCTAGTCCATTCCTCTTGCCAGTGCACAACTGGTTCCTACCGCATAAGCATAAATACAGAGAAGTTCACTTTCTGTCATTTGCTCTGAAGATAAATCTGAAGCAATAAGCAGCTAAAATCAGTAACATATGTAATATAAATAAAATAACAGACCATTTATGAAAATACTTAATTTTAATTTGCCAGCTGGACGCAGAGTTCTAGTGCATTTATGGGTGATTGCTGAATATTGTAATTTGTATTTTTAATAAACCTCATCCAGAAATTTAAAACCTCCCTATTTAGCCTTTTTTTCATTAATATACAAATTAAAACATAGTGCTGCTGCCAACAATGAGCAAGGCAGAACTCTGCCTCTGGTTGGCAGATTCATGCAGCAAGAGCTGGAGAGAAAAGCAGCTGTGGAGAAAGAGGGATGGAAAGTAAGGGTTGCAGAAGCAGTGAGGACAAAGAGGTGAAGAAGTTGCAACATTGGTTACTGTGTGATAGTAGAAGGAGGAGAGCTGAGGTGGCAGGAGAGAGAAGTTGGTTTGGAAATGTTCAGTCTAGCTCCACCCATCACCACCTCTCCTCTGGCAACCTTTCCTCTTTGTTGAAGTGGAAAGCTCTGCCCTCCCCATTAAGGGCACATCAACCTGTAAATCCCACTCTTGATTGGTGGTAGCTAAAGGATCCATTTTCATAGAATCATCGAAGTGTAGGACTGGAAGGGACCTCAATAGGTCATCTAGTCCAGTCCCTTGTACTCAAGGCAGGACTAAGTAATCACTAGACCATTCTTGATAGGTGTTTGTCTAACTTGTTCTTAAAATCCTCAAGTGATGGAGGTTCCACAACCACTCTAGGCAATTTGTTCCAGTGCTTAACTACCCTGAACTTAGGAATTTTTTCCTAACGTCCAACCTAAACCTCCTTTACTGCAGTTTTATGCCCATTGCTTAGTCTCCTAGTCTCAGAAGTTAAGGAGAACAACTTTTCACCCTCCTCCTTCAAACAACCTTTTATGTACTTGAGAACCATTATTGTGTCCCTCCTCACTTTTAGATTCTCCAGAATAAACAAACCCAATTGTTTCAATCTTTCCTCATAGATCATGTTTTCTAGATCTTTAACATTTTTGTTGCTTTTCTCTGGACTTTCTCCAGTTGGTCCACAACTTTCCTGGAATGTGGCACCCAGAACTGGACACAATACTCCAGTTGAAGTCTTATCAGCACTGAGTAGATTGGAAGAATTATTTCTTGTGTCTTGCTTGCAACACTCCTGTTAATACATCCCAGAATGATGTTTGCTATTTTTGCAACAGTGTTACACAGTTGACTCATATTTAGCTTGTGATCCACAATAACCCCCAGATCACTTTCTGCAGCACTCCGACCTAGGCAGTAGTTTCCCATTTTGTATGTGTGCAATTGATTGTTCCTTCCTAAGTGGAATACTATGCATTTGTCCTTATTGAATTTCATCCTATTTACTTCAGACCATTTCTCCAGTTTATCCAGATAACTTTGAATTTTAATCCTACTCTCCCAGCGTGGTATCATCTCAAAATGTTATATATGTACTCTCTATGCTATTATCTAAATAATTGATGAAGATATTGACCAGAACCAGACACATGACTGATCCCTGTGGGACCCCACTGGATGTGCTCTTCCAGCTGGACTGTGAACCACTGATAACCACTCTCTGCAAATGCTTTTCCAACCAGTTATGCACCCATCTTATAGTAGCTCCATCTAGGCTATATTTCTCTAGTTTGTTTATGAGACAATCATGTGAGGTCAGCTAAGATCATCAATGCTGTCTTCTAAAAAAACAGTTTAATGCCAATTTTGAAATATGCAATTGTCCTGCCAGGGCTCAGAAAACTATCACATGGTTCAAGTGACCTAATCAACAACCACACTGTCTTGAACCAATTGTGTACACAGAGTAGGGTGGTAGGGCAAGACGACAACAGTGGTACCTGATCTCTGTTCGTACCCTAGACCCTTCTCAGTCAGACTTCAGACTAAGATATGGTACTGAAACAACACTGGTTAAGCTGCAGGTTTACTCTCTCCTAGCCACAGGCAGGTAGCAAGTGCCTATGACAGCACTATTACATCTTTTGGTAGCTTTCAACACTAATCAAAAGGCAAGCTGTTGGCTTGCCTTTTGGACCTTGCAGTCGCATGTAATGACCATTCACATTAAGATGACTTATCTAATTCCATTCACATACATAATAGAGTATCATGATGGGTTTCCCTTTAATTCAAGGTGACTCCAGAATAGGCAGACAAACTTTCCTTGGGAGAACACCAGTATGAACAATTCCCATTTAAGAACAAACAATGGAGTGGGGGAAGACTATGACACTTTTGGAGAGAAATATTGTTCTCTTAAATTAGACATTAGAAATAGATAAATGTATATAGATACATTCCAAGCAGTGCTTTGATATGAACCAGAGTGCTCCTGTTGATGTGTAACACACACAGAGCTTTGATATTTGAAAAGCCTAAGGATAATATGCGTGGCTTATTTCTGGTTGTAAAAACTGAAAAGACAGAAGCAGGAACTAGCCCAGGGCAGTGAACTTACACTCTCTGCCAGGAGAGTCTCTTGTGTTTCACACAGGGCCCTGGAATGGCACCCAGTGGAGAGGGAGAGCTTGGGTCCCCCATCACACCTCCGAAAGCACTGACGTACCTCTGACAGGGAAGCAAGGGGTCAGATGTGCCAGACACTAGGCCGCCCAGTCTTCTGAGCATCCTATTATGCTGATATATTAGGTTGTGGGTCCCCCCCAATAAATGGGTCAATATAACTTTTATTTAATTACCTTTATATAAACAAAGATATTTTCACGTATTAAATTAATCTGCAATCCATAATCTTTTTAGTGATCTGAGACCTCCAGAGAACTAGTTACAAGGCTGTTTTTTCTCCAAGTTAAAACATCAACTACTTTAATTAAAATTAATAGGGTCTTTCTTGATATGACCTAAAGTCTACATGCTAATTTTTCCCTTTGGACTCCTTAGACCTCATGCAATTATAGTGAAATGACTTCTTTCTAGCAATATTTACAAGGCCTGTCAGAGAAACTTTTAGCATGAAAATCAGAGACAGAAGAATAATCGATTAACGTTTGCTGAGAATGTTCCTTTCCTTTGGCTATAAGCTCAAAACAGAATACTTATTCTACCATATACTAAATGCTATATTTATAAAATACACAAGTTTAGGCAGACAATATTTAATTCTTTAAGTAATTTTGGTTCATTCTACCAGGAAATTTGCAGTGAATGTCAAAACTACCTATTACCAATGTCATTTAGAGTTGTTTTGTTCTTTAAACAAGAGCTAAGAGATTAAAATATGACAGACATACAAAATATACACAGTTTGAGACTATATGGAATAAAATTTAAGAGGGATGAGAATGACATCCAGTAATACCTCTTGGAGTTCCAATTTTACAATAATGTTCCTGTTATCCCTACACATGGAAAATTCAGCAGGAAAGGGGAAAAAATAAAAACAAAATTGTAAACAAGCTCCAGATATGCAATATTATCCCCTTTGTGGGAAGGCACTGTGGGCATAACGAGTGTCCCATTAAGGAACCAACATCCTTCACCAGCCTACATCATCCAAAATAAAACAGGCAGATGATACTTGAAGTTGAGTATTCTTATTCTGCTCTTTTGCATATTCTGTATTTAGATTTCCTGTAGTCCTTTACATCAGCTACATATAAACCAGTGGTTCTCAACTGTGGGTTCGAACCCCAAAGTAGGTCGCAATTCAGTTTTAATGGGGTTGCCAGGGCTGGCTTAGACTTGCTGAGCCCTGGGTGGCAGGGCTCAGGTTACAGGCCCCCTGCCTGGGGCTGAGGCCCCGGGAAGTGGGGCTCAGACTTTGGCTTCAGCCCTGGGTGGCAGGGCTTAGGTTACAGGCGCCCTGCCTGGGGCTGAGGCCCTTGGGCTTTGGTCCCTCCACCAGGGGTGGCAGGCTCAGGCTTTACCCCCTCCTGGGGTTGTGTAGTAATGTTTGTTGTCAGAAGGGGGTTGTGGTGCAATGAAGTTTGAAAATCCCTGATATAAAACTATATAAATATCTATGGGAACCTCTGTAGATTCTAGGAAGAAAATACAAGTTGGTTTCTGATTTTACATAAAATCACACAAAAAACACTCAGGGTTAGCTTTTTCCAGCTGAAGAAATCAGAAGTAAATCATCCCCTCTATTAAGAGGCAAAGATGACACAGAAATGTGGCAGAAATAACAAAAGGAAGAAAGAAGAGCCAGTGTCATTTGCATTGTAACAATGTATGTTTTACAGCTGCTTTTAGCTTGCACACCCTGAGCTTGCTGAACAGTTTAAGGAGGAATAAATCCTTGAGCAAGTACAGTGGTGGCCATTAAAAAGTCTACATTTGACAAGAGTTGGCACACATTTGTTATCCAAGACATTGCAGTATTATCCTAATCTTGAAATAAAATAAAAAAATATGAAATCTCAGAGATGACCATCTGAAAACTACTTGTGTATGTTAATATATACAAGTAGTAAGATTGTGCCTGAGTTTCCTTTCAATGAGACTTTTGTAACCTACTTGCTCTGACCTCCATATTTTTAGGCAAAAGTAATGGAAATAATAAATGTGAAGACTATTTTCTAAAGCACTTTGGGTTCCTATGTTCTAAAAGTTTCTTTAAAGTGTTCAAATTTCTAGATACGTGGTATCTTTTCTTGGAATTCTTGTGGTGGAAATTGGCAAAATAATTTCGCAGCAGTGAAAATTTACACAGATAAAGAACTTTTTATTCTCTGATTAATAAGACACTGAAAATACACAAAAACAAAATGAACAACAATTAACAAGATTACTTAACTGAGTGGTTTCAAACCAGTTTGCAGCAATACAGCCAAAATGATAATGTTGCTGAGCATGTCTGTAATAGTCACAGGCCCCTGGCTCCTCACATTTTCTTGACCAGTTTCCTAATCATGGAACCTGGAGCAGACAGAGGACAGCCTGGCTTCAGTTCCATTGAAAACAAAGGGAAATAGACAACTTTTCTAGATGCACTCTAGTTTCCTCTTGCAAGGTTGTAGGGAAATGGTAGTCACTTTAACCAAAGACACTTTGTAGCTTCCTTTGTGCTGAGAATAATAGAAAGCAGTGGACATCTTTAGTAGGGGTAATCTAACATCCATGTTGATGATTTAGCTTCACTGGGAAAACTGGATAATTTCTTGCTGAGCTAAATGGTGGTAAAGCAAATTTATTTTCAAACTAAGATGACTGCTTGTCTTTTCATTTCAATCTCTTTATTTGAAATATTTTTAAAAACTCAGAAAATTCAAATACAAAATTACTTACATAAAACTAGTTATGGCTGCCAAGGCGCGCGCGCACACAAATCTAAAGTCAAAATCACAAAAAGTGGGAAACAAATACGTTTAAGTGACCGTGATTCGACAGGCATACCTCTGATATGTATGGATGAAATGTTGACTTGTTAATAGATCAATTCCCGGAAAAAAGAAGTTGCAGGAGTGAGGTGGTCACTATTTACACATCTAATAGTCTATACTGACTTTCTAATGTTGACCATTGTACTATTACAACTTCCTTTTTTCCCTTTAATTGGTCAACAAATGTAAACAGCATAGGCTAAGAGCAGCTCTCAACAATCATTTTCTCTACAAATATATATATTGTACATATTTTAAAGCAGAGGTGGGCAAACTATGGCCCACGGCCCACATCCAACCCGCGGGACTGTCCTGCCTGGTCCTTGAGCTCCCGGCCGGGGAGGCTAGCCCCCTCCCTGTGCTGCCAGCGCTCCGGGCGGTGGGGCTGGGAGCTCAGGCCGGGCGGCGCAGCTGCGAGAGCTGGCGGCCTGCCCCGGTGCTCTAGGCTGCGCAGCTGCATGGCTGGCTCCGTCCAGGTGGCGCAGCTGCCAGTCCTGGTGCTCTGAGTGGCATGGTAAAGGGGCAGGGAGCTGGGCGGTTGGATAAGGGGCAGGGAGTCCCGGGGGGGCAGTCAGGGGACAGGGAGCAGGGGGCGGTTGGATAGGTGTGGGAGTCCCGGGGGGGTGGGGGCTGTCAGGGGCCGGGGGTATGGATAGGGGCAGGGGGTCCCGGGGGTCAGTCAGAGGACAGGCAGCAAAAGGGGTTGGATGGGGTGGGGTTCTGGGGGGAGGTTAGGGGCGGGGGGTCCCAGGAGGGGGCAGTCAGGGAACAAGGAGTCGGGGGGGGGTTGGATGGGTTGGGGGTTTTGAGGGGGGTAGTCAGGGGGCGGGAAGTGGGAGGGGGTGGAGACCAGGCTGTTTGAGGAGGCACATACAGTTTCAGAACTCCGATATGGCCCTCAGGCCAAAAAGTTTGCTCACCCCTGTTCTAAATTGTCTGTTATAAATGCTATACTAATAGGCTAGTACACAACTTCTCACTCAGATTTTTTAATTTAAGCATGTTATAGGGCAACTAGCAGTGACTTGTGCTTGCTCTCTCTCTCTCTCTCTCTCTCTCTCTCACACACACACACACACAAACAAACTAGAGAGAAAACAGAACACTACCTACCCATTTTGTCCAATTCCTTGTTGGGATCTTTATTTTACTTACAAATATATAAAGTCAGAACCAGCAACTTTTTGGCCCTGAGCAAACTTCCTTAGACTTTTTACCAAGGACACAAACAACTACTGATTTTTTACTTTAACTTGTTAGCAACCAAATAGTAAAGCGAGACCGCAGGACTGATTAAGAATGAAAAAGTTCCTGCACTTCTTGATTGGTTATTGTTTTACAGCATCTGCAAGATAAACCATTGAACGTGGCTTGGCTGGGAAGTCCCTATGTTTTTATGCCAAGCTGATGAAATAGATGAAAATGTTGCACTTGTGTATTTGGAGTTTGGGAGGGAAAGAGAGATTTTAAATTGGCCTTTGCAAACCACTGAAAATGCTGACATGAAATATGCTATTAAAATATGGGCAATAATACTTGTTTTGTTATTCACTAGCAAAAAACCAGACCATTTAAAGATTGTCTTGTTTTTAGATCCATTCAATACAAATATTAACCCACACTTGAAAAAATAAATGAAACATGTTTAGATAGTGTTCCATGCAATATATTTTGTAACAAGCTGGAAACAGCCAGTTACAACTATGCAGCTTGAAATGCAGATGAAGACCAGCCCCTGATGTCTTGAGTGGCATTTCTATTTTGAGCACTCAGTCTTATTACTAATGACAGGTAGTGTGTGTAGATAACTGAAAGAAACTCAATATCAGAAAGCAATTCATTATATGCCTCAAAAATAATAGGATAGAAAGGATCACAAAGACATGGGGCCAGATTCACTCCTCAGTGTTCTTAATCTAGAGTCACATCACTGAAGGCACAATGATGCTGTTACACTTGATTTACACCGGTTTAACAAAGGGCGTTCTAGTCATGTTAATGATTTTTTTAAAGAAAAGGGCTGAGGATGATACATATTTCAGAACTACAAGAATGTAGTTTTATGTACGTCACCTTGTTTTGTTTGCCTATCTGTTATTAGCTTTTCCTTCATTTGTCTCTTACTTTTGTTATTCAAAATTCTTTGTCTTTTTGAACACTGTCCATTGCACACAATTTTCAGAGATATCATCTTGAGGCTTCTCAATAACTACTAAGTACATCAAGTGAATCATTTTTATCAGCTTCTAAATGATGATCACACATTAACAACATTGCTATCTTGTTATATATTTATTTATTTCCAGGCCTACCAGTGTCACTTGCTTTGACTGAGGATTAACTCGGTATTTGTTGACATGTCCGGGGAGAACAATTTCATTGGAATGACTTGATGGAAAGAAGAAACATGACCCATGGGCAGCACTTCATATTCCAAAAAAAGGCTATTCCCCCTCCACAAGTGTAAATCAAGAGCAACTCCACTGACATCAGTGGAATTACCCAGAGGTAAAATTGGTGAGAGATCAAAATGCAAGGAGCTTGGAATTACTTTTTTGATTTAAAAGGTTTATCTGATGTTTACAGAGTAGAAAGACAGTACACACATATCTGAATCTTAAAACCTCTCTATAGCCCTAGCCCTTTTTGCCTGTGACTCTTCCAAAGATCTAGAAAACTCTTTAAAAAACCACTGCCAATAAAGTAATGTGCTTCAGAACCATGCACCTGAAAAGTCAAAGCTTCACCTTACCATCAAGTGTGCTTCACATTTCTTAAATCTTAATTTGTTTGGGAATTGAAGTTAAAGGGTAAAATCCTGGCTCAGTTTAAGTCAGTGGGAGTTTTGCCATTGTCTTCAATGGGGCCCAGATTTCACCGCAGAGATAATACAGAGAAAATGAAATATATTCTTCCTGGAAATAACCCTCATGATCTGTAGTTGTATACATGTGCATCAAAGTCTTCTTTAGATAGATATTGTGTAAAATTTACAGCGCGCCCAATGTATGATTTTCAAAGCCACTTTTCTTCATTGAAAAAACTATTTCTTCTCCATATTTTCTCATCTTTACATCCCTAGCTATTCCTGCTGTAAAGCTGTTAATAAAAGTATTACAAGATTCAGCCATCCAATAGGATTTTTTTTTCTATTTTACATATACAAATGGCTCAACAAATTTTGCTCAACTGTCTACAAATATTCACCTAAAACATTCAGGGATAAAGCATGGAAAAGTTTAATCCTGAAAGGCGACAGAAGATTTTGTAGGAATTAAATAGAGATAAACTGAAACAGTAATTACAATAGCTGGTAGCTTGTAACCCAACAGGATATATCACAATGCCTTCTATCAATGCCACTGCATCGGATGTGCATCATAGTTAAAAATGCACTTAAATCCTCATCTGATTCTTGATATTATAGTACTGGGCATCTCTTGCCAACTGTGTCACACTGAGTGGTGGCTTTATTATATGAACAAATATCCACTGGGAGCTAAACTGAAACTACCAAATTCATTTCAATGGTGATCTACACATTTCTGAACTCAGATTTTTTAGATTAAAGTCTAGATCACTGACCCCTTTGCACCACCATAGAGTATAACAATGTCAAATCATCTTTGTTTATTTGGAAAACAGTATATGAATGTGTATAGTGCCTAGCACACTGGGGTCCTGATCTCTGGTTCGGGGCCCTAGGAACTATCAAAATCCAAATAATAAAATATACTTTAAATGAATATTTGACCTACTTCCTTTCTCCCCCTTTTCTACTGTGTTTACTAAGGTAGATGCATCAGGAGTTCCCAGGCCTAAATACAAACTGGACATTGGTCAAAACTGTATCATGCAATGCTCTTTCATAAAATACAACAAAATGAAATTGATCTGTTAATAATCTGCACCACATACAATGAGAAAAGAGATACCTTAATTTTTCAATACAAATCACAGCAGATAAGCAATAACATTTCAGCCTAGTTATTTAGTATTCTATCTAATGTACTTATACGGCCCCCATCATCACAATTTTGGAGTCCCTGTTTATGTGTATTGTATTTATCCTCAGAAATAGGAAACTGCTTTTTTCCCATTGTACAGATGGAGAATTGGAGAACAGAGAAACTAAGTGACTTGCCCAAGGTGAGAGACAAAGCTTGTGGAGGAGCAGGGAATTGAATCCCAGTCCTAAGTTAGGGCACTATCCACTGGACCATCCTTCCTCTCTGTTCTGAAACCATCTTTATACTGAATCAACTCATACTGTGTTTAATATCTTAAACTGAAGCATATGGCATGGGGGAACAAAGAGGGTTCAAATCATATTCAAATCACATATTCAAGTCATATTCAATAATCACAACCTTATTGCAGCAGAATTATCTTAGTATAGTACTGCATCATTTAAATGCTTATTCATTCGTATTTATATTGATATCTGTAAAGTTTCATGTAGACCATTACAAATATTGACAAGGCTACATGGCCTAATTTTATGAGTAAAACCCATGCATATCGTAGTCCTGCCTTGATTTTCTCATAATTTATTTTATAGACTAAATCAGAGATTGGCCCAACCCAAAACCAGAGAGCCAAGCTTGGGGGCACATTAAAATTCTGAACACATATCCAGATCCATATTTCCAAATAGTTCCTACCCTCTTAACAGGCCAGTTAAAAAAACAAGGGATTGAGCTCCCCATCCAAATTTTAGGATTTTTGAAATCTGGATCAAATAAACAGATTATGCATTTAAAACTCACACCATTTATTTTTAATACATCAGATAATTATTGTATGTATTCCTTAACTTGTCTATATCCCTGTGCATAGCTGAATAGCAGATACGTGTTTTGATGTGTGAACAAGAATTTAAGATCTATGCAGAAAAAATTGCAGGGTTGATGACCTGAGTGCACCTACTGTAAACTATTTTTTGTGAATACGGCTTTTAATTTAGAGCCAGATATATGAGCAAAGTACTTTAAAACTCATATCAGTGTTTAGCAGCGCCCAGATGACTTCCAAGTGGCCTAATTTTTTTACTATCCTAGTAAGAAATTAATTTACAGTGAAAGACTACATTGCTGTAGCAGCTAATACTACATTTACATGCCTCTATAATTTACTTCACTTACTGCTGTCTCATAATAATATTCATTATAAAAGTCCTCTTCTAATATTGCTTGATTTTACAGGAATGCATTAGCTATGACAAATGCTTTATAACGTACTCAGACAATATTAATATAAGCAGAACCTATGGTAACTGCTATTAATTAAACACCAAGATTCTCTTTTTTTAGGGCTATCAACTAGTCGCAGTTAACTATGAGATTAACTCAAAAAAATTAATCACAATTAATCGCACTGTTAAACAATAGAATACCAATGGAAATTTATTAAATATTTTGGATGTTTGTCTACATTTTCAAATATATTGATTTTTATTACAACACAGAATACAAAGTGCACAGTGCTCACTTTATATTATTATTATTACAAATATTTGCACTGTAAAAATGATAAAAGAAATAGTATTTTTCAATTCACCTCATACAAGTACTGTAGTGCAATCTCTTTATTGTGAAAGTATAACTTACAAATGTAGGTTTTTTTGTGTTACATAACTGCACTCAAAAGCAAAACAATATAAAACTTTAGAGCCTACATGTACACACAGTCCTACTTCTTATTCTGTCAATCGCTAAAACAAACAAGTTTGTTTACAGTGATGGGAGATACTGTTGCCCGCTTCTTATTTACAATGTCACCTGAAAGTGAGAACAGGCTTTTGCATGGCACTTTTGTAGCCAGCATTGCACAGTATTTACGTGCCAGATATACTAAACATTTGTATGCCCCTTCATGGTTCGGCCACCATTCCAGAGAACATGCTTCCATGCTGATAATGCTTATTAAAAAAATAGTGTGTTAATTAAATTTGTGACTAAACTCCTTGGAGCAGAATTCTATGTCTCCAGTTCTGTTTTGCCCGCATTCTGCCATTTATTCCATGTTATTGCAGTCTCGGATGATGACCCAGCATATGTTCATTTTAAGGACACTTTCACAGCAAATTTGACAAAACGCAAAGAAGGTACCAATGTGAGATTTCTGGAAATAGCTACAGCATACGACCCAAGGTTTAAGAATCTGAAGTGCCTTTCAAAATCTCATCAGGACGGGGTGAGGAGCATGCTCTCAGAAGTCTTAAAAGAGCAATGCTTCAATGCGGAAACTACAGAACCTGAACCACCAAAAAAAAAAAAAAAGAAAAAGAAAATCACCCTTCTGCCGGTGACATCTGACTCAGATGATGAAAATGAACATATATTGGTCCATTCTGCTTTGGATCATCATCAAGCAAAACATGTCATCAGCATGGATACATGTCCTCTGGAATGGTGGTTGAAGCATGAAAGGACATATGAATCTTTAGCGCATCTGGCACGTAAATATATTGTGACGCCGGCTACAACAGTTCCATGCAAATACCTGTTCTCACTTTCAGGTGACATTGTAAACAAGAAGTGGACAGCGTTAGCTCCCTCAAATTGTAACCAAACTTGTTTGTCTGAGCAATTGCCTGCAGTAGGACTGAGTGGACTTATAGGCTCTAAATTTTTACATGGTTTTATTTTTGAATGCAGTTTTTTTCTGTACATAATTCTACATTTGTAAGTTCAACTTTCAAGATAAAGAGATTGCACTAGAGTACATGTATTAGATTAATTGAAAAATCCTATTTCTTTTGTTTATTACTATGAAAATATTTGTAATAAAAAATAAATATAAAGTGAGCACTGTGCACTTTGTATTCTGTGTTGTAATTGAAATCAATATATTTGAAAATGTAGAAAACATCCAAAAATGTTTTAATAAATGGTATTCTATTATTGTTTAACCGTGCAATTAAACACGATTAATTTTTTAATCACACGATTAATCACAATTAATTTTAATTGCTTGACAGCCCTATTTTTTTTTACTTGATTTCACCTCCAAAAATAAAAACTTTTGAAAAAGTGGACACTGCTCAAAAGCATCTCTAAAATCAGTTTGTACAAACCTCATTAAAAATAAAAAATGTTATTAAAGAATAAGAGAGAGAGACATGAACCCTTTCTGGTTATTCTAAAAATATAACTGTTGTTGATTGTTGTTAACATATTCATTTCAATTCTAGTATAGAGATCATAACTGGAATTAAAAAATTTCTAACATTTTCTTTAATTTGGATTTCTTAAACCATATTTTATGTTACTAACAAGCAGATTTTTGTCCTTGAGAAGACAACTATTTGGAATTGTTCCTTATTGATAAATAATCTAGGATCATAGTGTTTTAGTAAGTGTTTGACAATCTGCACCTAACTCTATCTTATTAAATGGTAGCTTGATGTGTCTGGGAAAACGGGCATTTAAATTCCAGTTCATACAAGGCCAATGTTCTTACATGAAGTAAATGTTTTGCAATACGCTTTAAACAAATGATTAGTGCAAATGCTCACCAGGCTATATATGTATCCAACTCATGATACCATGGGAAACCACGGTATAGGGACACTTAAATAAGGATTTGTACAATGGGCTAACAGTTCTGGACAAAAATCCCCTTCTTAAAGTTCTCCCCAAACACTCATTTACATAATCATGTTAATAATAATCCAAATCGTTAGAAGTACTTAAATATGTACTAACCATTCAATGGCTCTAAATGTGAATGAGGTACATTACTGTGGCCCACACCAATAAGTCTTTAAAGAACTCCCTACATAAAGTCTATATTTATAAAACTGAAAAACTGTCAATATTTAAAATCATTATGAAGTGAAGAGCATTGGCATTTCTTTTGAAGCTAAAAAGTGCATCTGGCATCAGTCAGCATGGTTGATGGGACAAATAAATTACTTGAAGACATGAGAATGAAAAAAACAAGAAAAGAAATCACAACTGCAGAGATGATACAATGCTGGGTATCTCTATCAGAACCATTTTCATGGTGTCCCATTTGAGGAATCTACACATTGCATTGTAGCTCTCTTGCCATGGTCCATAACCCAGTAGTAGCAGTTACATTTAATAAGAGAGTAAAACACATTCCAAATGGGACCAAACATCAAGGAAGAGTGTACTCTGCAAAAATACAGAACTTGTACGTGTATCTATGTATGTGAAAGTGTAGTATGGGCAATCAATTTATCTCTTCCAATACCTCTCATCCTCCATTTTTTTCTTGTAGTACACTGGTGACATAGCTTACTGTGTTACCCCCTCCCCCTCACTGAAATCTTTCAACTTATTATGACGTTCTAAATCATGGCCCTCAGAGGTAAACATCAAACGTATAGTGAAATTAAATTAACTTGTGCCACCTCTTTTTTCAGGCAAAAAGTATACATTTTAGTCACCCTCGGGTTTTTCTCATTTAAATAAAAGTTTACAAGTCCACCTGTCTGGCCAGAATCCTACCATAGCACTACATATATAGAAGTGAGATGATAAGACAGATGTTTAGTGTTATAAAATAGAAATAAAGCAGAGCTTGAACTAATAGCAGTATACTAAGTTAACCACAGATGAGGACAATAGACAATAAGTCTATATCCTTTTCTTTGTGCAGTTGATATTAAGGGAAACAAACTAATTCCAAAAGTACTCTATTTGTATCATATAGCCTCTTTACTTTGATAAAATATCCACTTTTATATCTGCCCTGAGTGACTCGCCAAAAGTATAGATAATGACTTCAAAGATAAATACACGTTCTTGAGACTTGTATTAAAAGGAAACAGCAAAAAGGGCTAGCTCAGCCATTGGGAAGCATTCTCTGTCAATTCCAAAGTATGCAGGTACATAGTGTCCATTGCTCAGATCATGACATTCTGCCAAAAGAAGAAAAATACACTCCCAGATATGTAGGGCTGGAAATGTCAGCAATATATATCCCTGGTTCTATAATGACAGACATCTTGAATAGTTATACATTCTGGGTGTATGAGGAAGTGAAAAAGACTAATTTTAGACTAGCACAGATCCATGCCAGATGACAACAAATGTTGTGACTTGTGCAGGATGGATTAAATTAGTACCTACAACTCCTGGGTTTTTTTTTGGTACTGTTTGTGGGATTTTCAGAGCATGCATATCTCAGTTTGGCATAAGCCTCTGCAAGCTCTCAGGGAAGTGAAGTTTGGACTTTTTTTTTTAATTTTAAGTCTCTTTAAAGAACTAGAACAACTATTACCTGAACTATTACCTGAGACATAAAATTGGATTTCCAGCCCCAGAGGACACTATTGCTGTTAGTGCCAGACTAAGAGACTGATGTAAAACATGAGTATTTACGTTTAATAAGATGGTGGGAGAAGATCAGTTAAAAGCTGAGAAACTCCACAAATTTCCTTCCATCATTTAAAATTAACTAAGATAGGATAAAATGTCACAAAATAAGATGAGGGAAAATTGGGGAAAAGACAAGGACACAGGGATAAAGCCATGGGGTATTAGGATGGATAGGTTTCACAACTAGGAGAGATGAGGAAGGAGCAGATGGAAACCTTTAACTTTCCCTGGTTTGGAATTAGGCAGACCCTTTGGTAACCTAAAGTGCTTGCCATTAAAAATGTAATATTTGCTAACAGTTGCCACCACAATCGGCCTTTAGGAGCCATACAGCCTGCAATTTTGGCCTCCTTTAAACTGGGGAATCCAGGAACATAATGGAGAATCTCAGTTTTAATTTTAAGAATAAAGTTGGTTTAGAACCTTTTCCTTTGTAAACCAATGGCTAGAGTTGAACTTGACACGACTTCTGCAGGAAGAAGCTGGAGTGCTGTTATTTTAACATTTCTCTATACACTCTATTTAAGTAAAATAAGACAGTTAAGTAAGTTTTGGTCGATTCCCAAAGGATCATCTTGCCAAATTTCTTCCAAATACTTAGGTCAGTCTCGTGTATGTTGGTATGATAAGTAATGGGTTATAATGAGTGAGATGGAGTGAAATGTGTGACAAAAAAATAATTTGCAAGATCAGCCATAAAATTGTTGAGGGCTGCTCTGATTAGCATTCAGTGACTGTCTGAGATATTTGTTATTTCCCTGTGTTTAAAATCAGGAAATAACCGCTGGTGAATGTTGATTTATTAATGGCAACCACTGCTAGTGAACTGGATACGGTGGATGAAGTGAGTAATCTATTTATGGACCTTTCAAATGGATCTGCTTAGGCTATGCTAGAAACTTCACTTCCAGCTATTAAACCAGTGGAGCAGAAAATAGACACATTTGGACCAGAAATAGTAAAAAGTTGGATGTAGCAAAGAAATGGATTAAAACTGTATAGCAGATGTCTTGGGACTCCCATGATAAGGCAGATGAACTAAAACAGCTCTTTCAGGGGCTCTCATGTACGAGAAAATCTTTTTGCATGCAGAAATAGAAACTTGGAAAATGTGGTCAAAAAGTACAACTGATAGGAATGTTGCTCTCCCTTTGGTATTGAGAGGAAACAAGTAGAGGGGAGCTAAAAATGATGTTATTATCTACACTTCTATTAACATAGATCCAGTGGATCAGATTAGGAGATACTTCTGAATCCCTTCAAATACTTATTTTCCAGTTGTTCAAGTAAGGGATAGGGAAGAAACAAAATAAACTAAATTCTGATAGAAAGATGTGAGTGGATAAGAATGCTTGTAAATGTAGACCTTGGGGAATAAGAACATATATTTTAATTGTCTTATTATGTCTAAGTCTGCCCAAGACAGAAAGAAAATATTAAAATTGTATAAGAATAGAAAGAAATTAATCTTCCAGTCATTTTTTTTAATTCTCCAATCTCGATTTTATGACACGGTTAAGAATACAGAGATTATATATCTGTACAATACAAGATGCAGACAGCTCTGTGGCTTGAAGTCCTTACATTACCAAGAAAAAAATCTATACCAGCAATTAAACTTGTTGGTGTTTGATTTGTTTGTTATTTATTGAACATTCATCACATGTCCAGTGCCGTATAAAACACAGAGGGATAAATAGTTATTGACCAAGCAGGATACAATCCGAGGGCCCGATCTTTAGCTTTGAGCATTTGAGTAGTTTCACAGAAGTCAATGGGACTAGTTATTTGCTTAAAGTTAAGCATAAGCATAAGTTTTTACCACAATGGGACCTAAATTACAGCACAGTTCAAATGCACAATACAGCAGATGAAAAGGTGAAGTCTTCAAGCATGGTAGACGCCTTTTATGTTTCGGGGGTTTTTTTTGTTTGCTTTTTTTTTTTTGGCGGGCGGGGAATGAAGGGTAAGAGGGGAGCCATGAGCATATATTTATTCAGTGGATTATAGATTCATGGATTCATAGATTTTTGAAGCCAAAAGGCATCATTCTGATTATCTAGTCTGACCACCTGTATAACATAGTCCATAGGACTACCTTGAATTAGTTCTTGCCTGGTAAATTGTTCTAATGGTTAATTACCCTCACTTAAACATTTGCACCTTATTTTCAATCTGAATTTGTCTATCGCCATCTTCCAGCCACTGGATCTTGTTATACCTTTGTCTGCTAGATTGAAGGGACCTCTATTATCAATTTCAGTTTCTCAGGTAGGTTCTTATAGTCTGTCATCAAGTCACCCCTTAACCTTCTCTTTAATAAACTAAATAGATTGAGCTCTTAAGTCTATTCACTATAAAGCAGGTTTTCCAATTCTTTAATCATTCCTCTGGCTCTTCTCTGAACCCTCTCCAATTTATCAACATTCTCCTTGAAATGTGGGAACCAGAACTGGACAGTGTCAAATACAGCTGTAGCTCACGAAAGCTTATGCTCTAATAAATTTATTAGTCTCTAAGGTGCCACAAGTCCTCCTTTTCTTTTTGCGGATACAGACTAACATGGCTGCTACTCTGAAACCTGTCATTATGCAAGGCACTGAATTTAGCCGTATGGAGTGGAAATCTATCAACTTCATGAAAAAACTAATACAGATACAGACAGACTCATCTTCCTTTCCAAATGCAAACAGGTGGATATCATACCAAAAGGACTGAAGGTAAAAAATCCATTACAATCTACATACCATATAGACTATTCTGACAGCTTGTGCCACACACTCTCAAAGAAACTGCGGAACCACCTGATCAACATCCTCTAGAGGTAATATAAGTTCTCTGCTCCTACTCAATATTCCCGTTTTTATATCCCAGGATCACTTAGCCCTTTTGGCTGCAGTGCCGTACTGGGAACTCACATTCAGCTGATTATTCACCACAATGCCCAAGTCAGAGTCAGCACTTCTCAGGACAGATTCCTGACATCCTGTATTCTTTGTTCTTAAATGTGACTTTACTTTTGGCCATGCCTGATATAGGTATTGTTTGCTTGTGCCCAGCTTACGAAGTGACCCATGTTACTCTATATCAGTGACCTGTTATTTTCATTGTTTACCACTGCCCCAATTCTTGTATCAGCGGCAAACATTGCAGTAATGATTTTTTGTTTTCCTCCATGTCATATTGAATAAAATGTTAAATAGCATAGGACCAAGAACCAGTTCCTGCAGGAAATGCACCCTATGATGATTTAGATCATTCTAGTTTTTAATCAAAATGCCATGTAGTACCAACTCAAATGTCTTACAGAAGTCTAAGTATAATATATCAACACTGTTACCTTTATAAACCAATCTCAGAAAATATAAAATTAGTTTGACAAGATCTATTTCCTGCAAACACATGTTGATTGGCATTAATTATACTACCCTCCTTTTATTCTTTACTAATCAAACCTCTTATCAGCTATTCCACAATTTTGCTTGGGATCAATTGTCATGCTGACAGTCCTGTAATTACTTTTGTTTATCTTTTTAAATACTGACACTATATTAACTTTCTTCCAATCCTCTGGAACTTCTCCATTATCCCAACATTTATTAAAAAGCAACATTAACAGCTAAGAGAGCTCCTTGTACAGATCTTTTAAAACTTTTGGATTCTACTTATCCAGACCCGCTGATTGAAAAATATCTGACTTTTGTAGCCACTATAGCTGCTGATTAGCATCCTCCTTAGTTACTGCTGGACTGGAAATATTTCATCATCTGATATGAATACATCCTCCTTTATTGAACACTTGTCTTTTCTGAATTATTATTGACAATTCTGCCTTTTCCAGATAGTAGTATAACACCATTATAAGTCTTAAAAACTCCTTCTTATGATCCTTAACTCTGCCACCCACACATTTCTTCTTCTGAACTCTTGCTTCCTTTATCAATTTTCTACAGTTTCTAGCCATTAGTTCACTGTAATTGCTATCAACTTCCTGTAGTACTAATATGTTTTACCTAATAAGTGTTTTTAGAAGAGGGTTTTTAATTATGAGAGAGTGGTCATTTGATGCACCAGGATAGCAAGGGGTTAGACAGGGGAAGCATGGAAGGAGACATGACAATGAGAGATACAAAGTTAAAGTCTCATACAATGCTTGAGTATAATTTTATTTCAGAGGGAGAGGAAACTAAAACATTTAGCTGAAGATTTATTTTTCAGTGGACTATGTATCAAATATTTAGAACATAACTAAGAGCTTTTTCATTTTTTTGGTGATGACAGACACCAGAGTTACATCTGGTAGTACATCAGATAGAGAAACGATCTGCTAATATTTAGTAAGGTATTCAGTGAAATAATGCTATAGTAGATATTATATCATGGAAATAATCTGCTTTGAGGGTGGTGTGATTTTGAAAAGCACTCAGCATTGGCCTAACTCTGCTCCCATTGACTTCAATGGGAGCAGAGTTAGGCTAATGCGAAGTTCTTTTGAAAATGTCACCCGTAGGATACTGGACACATGTAGGACTAGAGCTTCTGCTGTTCCAGTTTCTATTGGGTGCAGCAGAATGGCTGGAGAGATGTGCGGGGTGAAGGAGGCTGTTTGTTTGGAGGCTGCTATAGAGTTCATCACCTACTATTGACTTCCATTGTGGTTTTTTGTCAGTTTTGGCCCACCACCTGGACACAGGGTTGTGTGTGACATGACCTACTTGGAACGTTTCCCTGTTTTAGTTGTGGTGGTGATTTGGGGATCATAGCTGGCTAATAAAAGGGTGTGATTCCGGTGCGACAACATGGCAGTGGTACAGGTTATCAATTGCCAAACTTCCAGATCGCACAGGGTTATGAAATTGGTAATGGCGTTTGTTCTACAACGTTTAACCTTCAACATCTGTTTTTCTTCCAAGCATGTGACGGGCATGGATAATGGCATAGCAGACACCTTGTCTTGTTTCCAGTTTGCTAGATTTTGTGAGCTTGCACCAGGGGCTAGCAGTGAACCCGAGTAGATGCCACTGCCTCTCTGGAACCTCAGAATATGATGTGGTCGGCGGAATTGAGATTTTTGGCTCCAGACTTACAAGTTGCTTATTTTGTTTTCTCTTAAGGAGTCTTGTCAATTCAAGGATCCAGAGAATGGGTGGCCTATACCCCCTCCGTGGAGGGCGGTTGTTGCAGTACTGGGTCAAGGACAATGCAGATGCTGGTGCCCCTTGACGACCACACATGGGACAATGGGTTCTTTCTCCCCCGTAGGGCTGCTAGGCAAGAGTCCATTTGGGAGATACCTGGGAACCCAGCTGGGTTGTGGGGAAGGCAGCCAAGCAAATTGCTGGCGCCTCCTTATGACAGATGTCCAGTGCAGGTACTCCATAGGGAAGGCAGCCAGTGACCAGATAAATGGCCTGGTAAAGGACTTAAAAGGAGGTACTGGATAAAGGAACAGAAAGGGGAAGGGGGTTGGGGACTCCTCTGATTGGTACGGCAGGGAGCCAACCCCCTGCTCACCCTGTTCTCGTAACCCACCTTAGCATCCACCACTCTTGTAAGAGAGTTAAGGTCCAAGCCATGGGTTGGATGGGGGACCAGGATGGAAACAAAGGGGGGCTGGTGGAAGCCTTGGAGAATTGATTTGAATAAACATGGATTTGCCTGCACTGTACACTTTATCTGCTGGGTAGCCCCAGACATCCATATAATAAAGTTGTGGCCTGCTTAAAATCCATTAAAATCTCCTGTCCTTCTTGTGGTATACCCCGACAATGGCTGGAGGGATGTGGGGAAGGAGGAGTCTGTTTGTTTGGAGGCTGCTATAGAGTCCATCACTTACTATTGACTTCCACTGGTTTGTTTGCCAGTTGAGGATAGCATGCCGCCCAACACACGCCTCTTCACTCTCTAAACTAGGGGCTACAGGAGTGTGGCATAGTTGTCATCTATACCAGTTCTAAACCTGCTGTGGAGATATGGACTCTTTCATTACTAGGGGTACCCTCCCCCCCACCACATGTGATACAAAGTAAAAAACATAAAACACTCTCAAGAAGCACAAACAAATAATCACTGTTATTTTCCTGCATTACCAACTGTCTCACTTGCAAGCTTGAAGATACTGGAGTTCTTCAAGGAAGATCTGTTTCCTCAGTTGTACTTGTATGGAGAGCACAGATATAGTTTTCCAGATACTCAAAAAAAATAACTATTTACAAGTATAGGGTGATGGGATTGGTTCCAAATTCATAGCAAATTAGTCCATAAACTGAGAAAATAGACAAGCAGATTAATATAATAAATCTTTAATCCTAAGAGTTTATAATAAAAAGGTGTCAGAGTATGGGGGAAGTATTGCAATGCTACAATCTTTTGTAAGAGCCCAATGGCTACAGCACCTTTGACCCCTGCCTCCGTAACTAGCTACAGGACTGCTCAAACAACAACAAAGCAATACACAATCTGGAAGGAGCCGCTGGCAGACACAGTGTATTGTGTCATGTCTCCAATATTCAGTTTATATAGCAAAGCTGATGAGTGTAAAGATATTGCCTGACAAACTAGAAATTATTCCAAGAGTTCTAGCAACAAACAAGCTGACAATTGAAATGCTATGAAAGACTCTATTAAATGTTTTAGAATAAAATGGTTTTCCATTCATATGTCCAATACTAACAAAAGCATTTTTCTTTCTTTCTATCTGGGTAGGATGATCCAGACTTTGTAACTGACAGAAGTTTGTATCTGCAGGACTATTCAAGCATAAAATTGTTGTCCACGCAATCCCAATCATAAACAGCTGGGTCCCCAGAAAGCACCTGGTGTTCATATGATGAAGCTCTTAGTTGCAACATATATAGATCCAATTAAGAAAAAAAGGACTTTATTGCACATTAATGATCAATTGATGTGCATATAAATTATTGTAATTTTATGTTAACATTTGACTACACTGAAAAAGAGAGAAAAGTACTTCTACACACAAATCAAAAGAGAATCTATTGTTTCTCAAATTACCATTAAGCTCATATGCAAAAATGGTACTACCGTCTGCAGAATGCTGATAACATTTTGTGCTGCAATTAATTATGGATGGTGTAAAGTATGGAAAAGTCAAAGCATAGGTGATTTAAAGTCAAGGATGTTGGGGTTTGATCAAATGTGGCTAGTTTGGGTCATTATACTGAATTTTCCAAGAATGTAATCAAGAAGCTAGATAATTGTTCATCCATAATCCATAATTCTCAGGCAAGTAATGATAGCATTTATGAAACAATGTGCCATTTGCTCTGTCGTTACAAGGCTATATCCAAAGCTTTTACTTTGAAAATAACATTTAAAAAGGCAGACACCTAATGTGGGATTTTCAAAACTGGCTAGGGGATTGAGATGCCCAATCCCATTAAAATTAATGGGAATTGGACATCCAGGTCCCCTAGCTTGATCTAAATCTCTCACCCTTAATGTATAAATTACCAAGCAATTATACAGAAAGAATCACATCTTATTCCAAGCATACACCTCTGGTTTCCCCTTTCCAAAATATGTGAACCAATGAGGTCGTATGAACCAGAAATGCCTAAAAGATTCAGACTTCAAAATCATCAGTTGTATAATGATCTGTATCAACATATGGACTTGTGAAGGAAGAGAAATATGTAGCAGTGATCTCTGCAAGCCTGGACACAGCATGCAGCCCATTAATGCTGATCTGCCTTAAATGACTGAAATAGTACTTAGACATTGTATGTTAAAATCACAGCATGCCTCATGATACAACAAAGTATGATGAAACAAAGTATTGCTAATTTATATAAACATGTACTGCACTGTACTGTCTTTTGGGAATTAGAATATTAAAGAGTTTTATCTATTTGTAGGTGTATTCACATATTTTGGCAAATTTTATATTTGAATTGTACAAGAAACTGCTCTGAATCCAACAGTAGATTTCAGATAGTGTAAAATATTATAATGAATTTAAGATATATTAAACATTGGTATCATTATTACAAGTATTAGGACTGCTATAAATTCAATGTTTGTTCTTTAGGTAAAAGAAAGATTACCTAAAAAGCTACTATGCTGCAAAAATGCTAAAAAATAGAGGAGTTGTTTATAACTACTTGTAAGACATCATGAAAAAACTAACATGCTTTCTTCAGTGTTTCTTATGAGAGGAAAATTTAGTATGGTTGATCTTTGAACAATAGATTATATACTCTAATGTAAACAAATGAATGGTTACTGAAGAGTCCAATGTTAATTATATCAACTGTCACTGAGAACAGAAATAATCCAGTGATTCCAAATTTGAGGACTCTTTCATAAACTATCAACCCTATCCGCTATTGATACAAGTGGGAAACAGATGCTTGTAGTAAAAATGAAGTCACAGAAAAATGAGAGGGAGATAAAATGAAAGCAGCAACAAGAGAAACTGGCTTTCCTTTCCTAATGGGAGCCCTTTTCCAGGCCTGTTCCTGGAGATGAATCACAAATGCAGCTCTGAATATATCTGAAATACACATGGATTTGACTATTTTCAGCCATAGTAGAAATGTGTTAGGCTAGGAGAGCTCACTCAGGGAATTGGAGAAAGGAGCAGTCAATCAGCATTATAAACATACAAGGGCAAATAACACAATGTACATTTTCATTTTCTCAAATTTTCGAATGAACTCACTGTGATAGTGGTTGCACACCTTGTGACGCGTTCTCGGGGCTCCCAAAACTATGGGTGACATAATTACCCCTCTGCCTTAGGAAAAGAACACCTGTACATACATCTCCCAATGCTTACGGTGACCAGTATAATACAAGCTCTCATTTGATACTTTATACAACATTCTTCACCAGTGACTACTATGACAAAATGTGTTAAGTGTAGTAAGTACATCAGGCCTGATCAGAGTTGTTTCACGTCAATAAACCCTTTTGCCAGCTGGTATTGAGGGGCCCTTAGGGTTATACACCTATTATATTTGCTGTCCATGATCATTTGTCTGATTCGTCTCACACGAATAGTTGTGGATGGTAGTTTTAAGCTTGCGTACTTTGCAAGCTTGCAATTCAAACTAGAAAGAGGATTCTGCTATTCACACAGACGAGACTTGGCTGTAGACTTTACAGGTAGAACTCTACACCGATAATTACTTTGTGTGAATGTGATGAGAAACAGTTGAAATTTATAGTCAGCAACTAATCAATACATTCTTTAATAGCCTAATTTTACTAGGAATGATGTTTTGGCCAATGTGTATATGTCTTAAAATGAAAAGGATTTAAAATTTTTCAGCAATTCCTTAATCCTGTGCATCTCTTGCCAACTTCTCCTAAACTGTTTCCTCTCCCTGAGAAATTCGTAGGCCATCCATTCTTATTAAAAGAGTTATATTTATCCAATAAGAAACAGTACCAGCAGATTTATGACCAATCATAGCTAACCAACGTAGCTCAAATTTTGATATTCCAGCATCAAATACTGAAAGACAGTCCATGGTTGAGTAAAAATACTTCAAATTTGTCAAGGAAATTTGAACAACAAATCTGAGGAAACTGCAGTTTGGTCACAGACATTTTGTGAGCAGAAAAAGTAGCTAAACTCAGCAAATAAATTAAGAATGGTTTGTTCAGCTTGAATTGTTACTTAATCATTGTCACTCTCTCCTTCACATATATAAATGAGAGGGACAACTGGGTAATTTGAGAAGTTAACTAGTTTCAATTCTAGAAAAATGATTTATTGCACTGGATGCAAGGTTATCCATTGCAACAGCGCCACTGGACATACTGGATGTTGAGAACTCAGTTTCTCAACCCCCTACACCAAATTCAGTCCTAGTGTAAGTGGATGAAATTACAATGAAGCCAGTGGAGCTGCATCTGCTTACATCAGATCTGAATTCTAATTTCTAAGACCTTTCAGCATGTAAAATATCTTCCAAGCTAGGTGTGCAGATTGCCTGGATAGGTCTGACCCACAGTGAAATTATTAGAAAACATCAAGCTATTCAAAGACAATGGAGCCTAAATACGGCACAAAGAGAAAACCAGGTAAGGCCAGAATCTATAGTTTCACGTTTTCCTTGTATTTCAGCAAAAAAGATGCAAAGAAGCAATTTGAAAGTGCAGGCAAAAGACACTTAGCAGTTTGATCAATCAGAGTCTCATCAATAATGTTTCTTACTGTAATGCAATATGAATCACGTCTGTGTGATGGCAATAGTGTATGTTCCAAGGCTTCTTTTCATAATTGAAAACCAGTGCAGACGCGATTCTCAGTAAACCCATGAAACTGCAAGTCCATTAGCAAGAATTTTTAATGAATCTGTAAACTCAGGAGTTGTACCATATGATTGGAGAATTGCTAACATAGTTCCTATTTTTAAGAAAGGGAAAAAAAAAGAGATCTGGGTAACTACAGGCCTGTTAGTTTGACATCTATAGTATGCAAGGTCTTGGAAAAAAATTTTGAAGGAGAAAGTAGTTAAGAACATTGAGGTTAATGGTAAATGGGTCAAAATACAACATGGTTTTAGAAAAGGTAGATCGTGCCAAACCAACCTGATCTCCTTCTTTAAGAAAGTAACAGATTTTTTTAAACAAAGGAAACACAGTGGATCTAATTTACCTAGATATCAGGAAGGCGTTTGATACCATGCCACATGGGGAATTATTAGTTAAATTGGAAAAGATGGGGATCAATATGAAAATTGAAAGGTGGATAAGGTATTGGTTAACAGGGAGACTACAGTGGGTCCTACTGAAAGGTGAACTGTCAGGCTGGAGGGAGGTTACCAGTGGAGTTCCTCAGGGATCGGTTTTGGGACCAATCTTATTAAATCTTTTTATTACTGACCTTGGCACAAAAAGGGGGAGTGTGTTAATACAGTCTGCGGATGACACAAAGCTGGGAGGTACTGCCAATTTAGAGAGAGACTGGGATATCATAGAGGAAGATTTGGATGACCTTGTAAACTGGAGTAATAGTAATAAGATGAAATTTAATAGTGAGAAGTGTAAAGTTATGCATTTAGGGATTAATAACAAGAATTTTAGTTGTAAGCTGGGGACGCATCAATTAGAAGTAATGGAGGAGGAGAAGGACCTTGGAGTATTGGTTGATCATAGGATGACTATGAGCCACCAAGGTGATGTGGCCGTGAAAAAAGCTAATGCGGTCTTGGGATGCATCAGGAGAGGTATTTCCAGTAGAGATAAGGAGGTTTTAGTACCATTATACAAGGCACTGGTGAGACCTCACGTGGAATACTGTGTGCAGTTCTGGTCTCCCATGTTTAAGAAGGATGAATTCAAATTGGAACAGGTACAGAGAAGGGCTACTAGGATGATCCGAGGAATGGAAAACCTGTCTTATGAAAGGAGACTCAAGGAGCTTGGCTTGTTTAGCCTAACTAAAAGAAGGTTGAGGGGAGATATGATTGCTCTCTATAAATATATCAGAAGGATAAATACCGGAGAGGGAGGGGAATTATTTAAGCTCAGTACCAATGTGGACACAAGAACAAATGGATATAAACTGGTCATTGGGAAGTTTAGACTTGAAATTAGATGAAGGTTTCTAACCATTAGAGGAGTGAACTTTTGGAATAGCCTTCCAAGGGAAGCAGTGGGGGCAAAAGATCTATCGGATTTAAGATTAAACTCGATAAATTTATGGAGGAGATGGTATGATGGAATAACATGGCTTTGGTAATTAAATATTCATGGTAAATTGGCCCAATGGCCTCTGATGGGATATTAGATGGGGTGGGATCTGAGTTACCCAGGAAAGAATTTTCTGTAGTATCTGGCTGATGAATCTTGCCCATATGCTCAGGGTTTAGCTGATCGCCATATTTGGGGTTGGGAAGGAATTTTCCTCCAAGGCAGATTGGAAGAGGCTCTGGAGATTTTTCGCCTTGCTCTGTAGCATGGGGCACTGATCACTTGCTGGAGGATTCTCTGCTCCTTGAAGTCTTTAAACTACGATTTGAGGACTTCAATAGCTCAGACATAGGTGAGAGGTTTTTCGCAGGAGTGGGTGGGTGAGATTCTGTGGCTTGCGTTGTGCAGGAGGTCGGACTAGATGATATAATGGTCCCTTCTGACCTTAGTATCTATGAATCTATGAATTTACACAAAGGAATATGCCAGGAGAGTGCTGGGTAAATATTTTAGGCACGATATACAAAAATGAAACAGACAGTTGCTGGAATACAACTGTTGTGGCATTTCTGTCATCTTATCTCTACTTTCTGACATCTCCTCTTCCTGTTATCACTCTCTTTTCCTCTAAGTTTTCCCCCAATCACCTCCTCTTTCCAAGTTCCTCATATTCCCCTTACTCTTTCAGCTTACCTCCTTGTCTCCCATCCAATACATGAGCACTTTGTTGCACCAGATGCTGAACTGACTCACCTACCTCACCTGGATTCCATTTAAGAACTCTGCAAGCTGGATTGGAATTGGGTGCCATTTCATGCCCAACTGCCATCTGTTCATCATCCATGTCCTGTTATACGAGGATTTTCTCAGTTTTCCAATAAATCCGTTTTTAAAAGGTTTATACAAGTCTGCTAATAATTGACAGATTTGTTCAGCAAAAAATTGTAACTTCCTTTAACCCTTCACATGATGTATAATCCCAATTTCCCTAAACTTTCTCACCCATAGCGTAAGCTTTTTGCTTCAGATTCTCACATATTATTTTTTCTAATATGTTCCCATCAATACCCTAAAGCTTAAAAGAATGTGTATCAACTTGTTGCCCTATTTACGTGTGAAGATAATGTATTATGCCACAGCTCTGAGAGCAGCAAAGCATCTTCAGATCATACCTATTGTGCTAGAAAAAAAAGTTATATATATATACACACATACACACACACACACGTACATGTATGCCATGGTTTATAGAATACTTTTTCTGCTCTCCTAAATAGACTTTTGTTCTGCTTTTAGAGAAGTGTTCTGAATATTGTACTTTAATAGGAATTTTGAGGGTCTGGGCCTAAGTCCCCAAGGTATTTAGGCATTGAGATTCAATTGAAATCAATGGGAGATGGGTGCTTAAATACCCCTGAGGATCTGGGCTAAACTGTATAACATCCAAAAACAACACAGAAATTGTCGATCTCTGTGGGTGGAAGCTCTGTTAATGACTGTCACTTTTTCAATGGCCTATTTTGCTGTATTGATATCAGATGCTGGACAAAACCACGAGTTATGTGTGGCCTGCAACGTATGGAGACAAAGGAAGACAAAGCAACATTCAAATTCTCTGATGGGTAAAACAAAGAATCTGACCCTATGCCTTCAGGACTTGATTTATAAGAACATACTTATACTGATCTATGTCTATATGTGTGAAAAATATGCATTTTTGTCACCTCTCAAACATTCCACAGATTCATCAGAGGGAAAGAATATTAATTGCTGTTTCCGTATCAGTGTGAATTTAGCATCACCTTGAGATTCAAATTCACTTCTTATTTTTACAGTAAAGCTGCTCTATGGATGTTAAGTAAACTGCCAACAAAGTTCCAATATGTTGAGATCAGGGCATCTTCCTTTCAAATTGTTGTGATTGCCAGTACATCCATGCATAGCACTTTGCTGCTCAAAAGAATCTCACTCATTTAGACTAACTAGTTGAAGCCTCCCATTGATTTTAAAAGTTATTCAGATAGGTTAAGATATTACTGACCTTCACAGAATGAGCAAAATGTCTGCAGATCTTGCTTTCCACCCTTATTATGCAGTGCCATCATTTGTCCAAGTTTTTAAGCTGTGTGCTTTGTATAGTAAGATGCATAGTCTCCATTATTTATTGCACTAAGACATGTTGATACCATTGCCTTACAAATTACTTTAGGGAGAAGCAACGTAACAAATTGCTGCTTCAGCTCCTGCATCAGGTTATATATGATGTGGTCTTTTTCATAATCTTTATTGCATGGCACTGCAGGTTTCCTGATGTAGGTGTTGCACAGGGTAAGTAGAACCAGTGAACTGAAATCTTGAGGAATGTGCTATGACTGACATGTAATCCACCATTTAGCCACTGTTGTACATGATGTATTAGTGGTGTTGTGAACATGACCCCTTCTAGGCTTACTTGAGATCATGCATTAATCTTCTGTGTACCGCTTCATAAAGTTGTAGAAAAAAACTATTTCCAAATGACCATGTGAGGAGGGACTAGTACTCAAAATCATGGACTGTATAATAATTAATGAAACCATATGGAATAGCAACACATTCTCTCAGGTCAGTGATGTGAATCTCAGTGTACATGCTTTTTATGGCCAACATTCTCAGAATACATATATGTGGTCCAAAAGCCTCTCTTTGCCTTTCCTAAAATATTTGTATTCGGAAGAGTTCTATGAAACCCGCATGGAATGGAGGGCAACTGAAAAGAAAATTCAAATAATCCTGCAGATAATGAGTCCAAATAGTCCTGCTTTTGCTGGGAAATGTCAGCCACTTGGCTACCCAAAATCTTTGTACTGTTTTTCTTTTGCTACTGCAGATGATGTTTTCTATATAAATTGTGTTTAAATAAGAAGGTTCAGTTCTGCTCTCAGTTACGCCAGTAGAAATCCAGAGTGCAGAATTGGGCTCCAAATGTCCACAGGTGATCCTTCTTTTGGCTGATACATTTTAGGGGTGACAGAAGAGCAAGCCTGGTGAGTTTTTGTTTGCATCGTATCTTTAAATGACAACAGTTGGCTAGGGTTTGTAATATTTTGTGAAAATAATTCTATCATTATATTTGGTTTTTTTTTCTAGTTGATCTTAATGTATTTCCTGCTGCCTTGGCTTTTGGTTTGTTGGCATCATGCCAGCATCCCTCGAAACAGATTCTTCCTCGGCAGAGGTACTTTTACAATCAGATCTTTCAATCAGCATTTTCTCTTCTTCTTCCTTCTCCTTTCCAAGACTCCATGACCAATCCCTATTTTCACACTAATATGATATTATCATAGCAACATAGTCCTCATTATTGCAAACAGTTATACACACATAACTTCAGCTCTGTGAGAAGCGTGGATGAACTCAATGGTACTTCTCACATGAGTAAACTTACCCAGATAGTTAGGGGTTTGTGAGTTTGGGGTCATGGATGGGTCATTGGCATATCAATGTAACGTAATTAAAATTAAATCACTGGAATGGCCCCAGTGGCAAAGATAGTACAGAATGCTCAATCAATCACCAAAGGCACATTGTTCACATAGATATATACCTAATTTATGGACTGTCTCCAGCAAGTTATAAATGAGATCTGAAAGTGAAAGGAACATCTCCCCAGGCCAGTGCTTTCCTTTGCAACCATTACTGTGCAGTTTTCTTTCTTGTATGCTGATATAATCACAGACTCAAAATACTGAGTTCAGATATACAGCAGATCATAAAACACTTCAGGGGCCTGCTGAAAGCCCCATAAAGTCAATGGTAAGACTCACACTAATTTTGATGTGCTTTGGATCATCCTCCAAACAAATGTCTGCCTCAGACAAATAAAACAAAACAAAACAATGCAGGCAAAACTTTTTAACAATTAAAAGTAAATATTTCACTTTTGTCTTCCTCCCTTGTCTATAAGAAATCTGCCATGATCATTTATAAAGCAATAAGTCAGTCCTTTGCACAAAACGCACTCTCGACATACCAACAGAATATTCAGTTCACTAACAAGTAAGAAAAGCCCAACATTTAAAACTATGTTTAAGTTTTAGTTTAGCTTTGTATTTTTTGTAACTGTTTCAGTACTCCCCTTCCTTCCCCCCACTGTTCCACAATTATTAATGCTTTTAATGTCACTGAAAAATTGGCTACATTCAGTATTAGAGAAATCTCATGATGCAACAGGAAGCCCTTTATAGGCGCCCCTTGTGCCAAGTTCAGGCATATGACAAGTATGAAAAAACCCACCTTGATTTTTGAACCACAATTATAACATGAATTTCCCATAACACACATAGTGCCGTTACCATATGTCTTCTAACAAAGACCTTACAAAAAGAATTAAATGCATGTTTATATGATACTTATATTTTGTTGTAACTCTTTCAGTTGTTTGTACATTTCTATTTACAGCCCCAACTGACACAGGAGAATTTGTTCCAGATGAGCAGCTCTCAGCAGCAACACCAGAATATTATACATTATTTGCTCATCATGCATTTTTTTTCTGTAAGACTTTGTGTATGCATCTCATAAGTTGCACACAGTACGTACATTGCAGAGAAATGTAAGAGCAATTATTTCTTGTGAACAACTAAAACTATCTTCTATAAACTTACATCCTTCCTTTGAAATGTCCAATACAGTAGCCTATATTTAAAATGTCAGGTTAATTGAATCCCATTGACTTCACCTGATACTTGCATGGGTTTTGGTTGCAAGGAAAAAACCTAGCCCCCAAGCAATAATTTAAAGATTATTATTTCAGTATGAAGACTCAGTTTAGCATAATAATGGGGATCAATAACACTTACCTGTTTATGTGGAGTGGAGGTTATACAGCTATTACCCAGCTCAAAATCATGCACTTTAAATAATAATGCAATGCTTGAAATTTATGACAGTATCTCTTTTACCAACAATGCTTTTATCAGAGGCTCCTAGACACAATTAGTGTAATTTGCTGCATTGTTTGTAGTTAAAACAAATGTGCCATAGGTAATTGTGTAGAGAGACACTGCATACAAACAACAAGATTTAGAGCAGTTCGTATTTAATAGTTCATTTGCCATAAATATTACTTGAGTCATATGTATGCATTCTAACCTAAAAGAATGCCAAGCCTCTTTTCACAAAAGAGAAGTCAGTTACATGACTATTTTACTCTCACAAGTGTGTTGAAAAGAAGAACAAAATCAATATTGCACAGAAAGATGGATCAAGCATGAATCAATGTGGCAAGCACATAACCAAACAGACATGGAGTTAAACAAGAAAAATAAAAAAAAAAACAACAAAGATTATCGCTTAACCTGTTTTGTCAGAGCTGGCATTGATGGTATTGGTAGTGATGGAAGTCTTTGCGCTGTCCTTGGTAGTAACAGATTTCTGCTTATTTTTCATGGCTTCCAGTGCTTTGAGCTTCTTGGCATGTTTAGTGCCTTTGTAGTGGGCCGCAGCCTGGCTCTACAAAGGAGAACAAAATGAACCATGCAATCAGGCTCATTTCTAAACTGGCATTCTCTGTATTAGTACAAATACAGACTACCTTTCAATAATGGGTACCATTCACAATACATAAGCAGTGACCAAATTCTGTGTAGAATGATGCTTAGGAAACAATGAAAATCATATTCAAACAACCCCAATATGATAAATATTATGTAATACTATATTACTTTCAGATCAGTTTAATAGAGCTTTACCACATGTAAAATGTTTCCTCTTTATCAGTTTTGCTATCAAGAGCTTTTCTCTATCACATAAAGATTTCAAGTCTCAGGGAGCAGGGAGGAAGACATGTTTTTCTTTTGATAGGTCTAGGTTTATACACTTTCTATTACAAACTTTGCCACAGGTTTCTATAGGAGATGGTTTACATCTAACTTTGGAAGCAGGAACTTTACAAATGGAAAGCAAGGACTCACTGTCCAGAGCACCCCATCACCTAAGAACTAATTGAATACAACTCAGACATGCAAATGTCTGGACTTAAAAAAAAATAGGTCATTTCAGTCAACCTGCTACAAAGGTAGCCTGTGAAATTCAAGGTGAGAGGAACTTTTCAGTGTATGACCCTCTGACTAAGCCTAGCATGTTGCCAGGTGTGTTTTGGCTACTTGATGTAGTAGATCACAGCCAAATTTGTATGTGTACTACAGAGATTTTCACACTACTCTAAAGAACTTTGACTCCCTATTATTTTAAGGGTTCATTGTGATAACTCTTCTCTTCATTTATGCTACAGATTTTGGGGGGTATTTAAGTATAAAATGTATCTTATTAAAAACATGGTAGAGCTGTGTGGATATTCTCCCTGAATAGTTTCTCTGGTTATTTGCAGCTCTTCTGCAAAACAGGAACCAACCCTGCAGTTCATAAATGAATGGGATGTTACATGCCTCAAGCTTTCTGCTACTGAATTTCAACTCTAATTGGTAGCAACTCGCTTTTTGCTAATGAACAAGACCACTAATTCTTCAGGAAAGACCTCAAACTTTAGTTATTTTCGAGTCAAGAGCAAAGTATGTTCTATTGTAGAATTGCAACTTGTAGTGAAAACAGCGGGAATTCATTACATATGGAACTGAAAGGATCAAAGCCATACCAGGACTTAGTCATTCAATGTAAACCAATACGGCAGAGGTGGGAGGTTGCTGCATTATCTAGGATCTCTTAGAGTTTTATTTGAACATTATCTTATGGCAAATTTTCTGGGGTGATGCCAGGAAATGCTAAGCTAATATTTATATTATATTGAGGTTTATTTATAGTTCTCAGCCCTGATGAAAGCTCATGATTCCTACCTGGATGCCTGAGATCTGGGGTGTGGAGGAAGTGTAGGAGAGAGAAAGATTTCATCTACTCCAGCAAAAAACTGTTACCTCTATTTTTACATGCATCATTCGGTTTGATTGAAACATTGATTTCTCTATCCCTTAAATTATTAAAGTGCTACAGAAGGTACCCTTATTGAAAGAACACTGGACAGTGAAGTTATTAATTAGAAACAACTTGAACAGAAATAGCACAATCATGCATCTTTTACAGTTCCCAACACATAACATTGAGACATACTGTAAGCCAAATATGAACAGTTAAGTGATGTTAATTACTGTTAATCTGAAGAACCAATGTCAGGTTAGGATGACTGCATTAAAATGGCACAATACTGTTTGTACATCCTTATACCACTACTGCATCACGTCTATGTCTATGGTTTATAGTAAGTATGATTATCTAGTCCAAATTTTTTTTAAATGAATTGTATTTTATTTTGATCAATCAGGCCCTGACACTGATATACTTATTTACATTGACTAGTACCTTACTTCTCAAATGTGAGTAAATTTATCAGAATTGGGCCATACACATTTGATTATTAATATGGTATTAATTTGATACACTCTCTTAAGCTTCTTCGGAGAACCAAATTTGTATTTCTTGTGCACCCATCTTCCCCTTGACTTCTACATTCCTTGGTACAGCTCCACAAACTTGCCTTCAAGGAGAGTTTTGAGTGTACAAGTGATGCACAATGAGGCCCTTCATGGGAATCTGTGACCTTTACAGAGTTCTGAAATATAGAAACAGAATTGCTCTAAGTAGAAACATATTGTTTCAATTTACAAGTAAAAAATGGCTGCTCTTGAGTACTGTCCATTACTCACTTCCCAGAGAGGGCTGCCAGTTTACCATACTCTACTTACAGAAGATTTTATGCTTTTTTTTAATTTCAGAATGTAAATTTCCATTCTTTGTGGGGATACAAAGGCATCTCAGGTTCTTTCAAGATAATCATAGCTGGCAGGTTAATGGTAGTTCTATGTGGGATGGGATAGTTTGCTCCATAAGCATTTAACCAGCCCCAAATGAGCTTAAACTCTGAACTGGAACCCTATAAAAATCTGTTATTGTCTTCATCATCAGGAGGAAGCCAGCGGGGGAAAAATGGAAAATGATTCATAAATATTCTATCCATTGTGAGAATAGAAAATGTGATAGAAGCCTCTGACTGAATTATTTCTTAGAGAACTAAAGAGAACTAAATAAGTGTCATTACTAGAATGCCATTACTACTTAAAGCTTAAGTCAAAAAATCAGACAGATTGTAAGATACAATTATTCCAGAATGTCATGCAGAATTGTTAAAAAAAAAAAAGAGGGGAGGAGGGGAAGGCATAAATCAGATTTTTTGTGGAAACCACGATGCAGAACTATGAGAGAAGAATGAATAATCGACTACACCATTCTATGGGGTAGGTGAATCCTGCTGTGACACACTAAGATAACAGTGGCAGAAAACAAAAGTGAACTGGAAAAGAGATTTTTTTAAAAAGTCTCTCTTTGTAACCTAGCTAGAGAAGTACAAGTTGTTAAGAGATGCACTTGGTGAAATCCTGGACATGTTGAACTCAGTGGAAATTCTGACATTGACTTCAGTGGAAGTAGGCTTGCACCAACAGTGTATTTTAAAAGGACTATTGCCTGTTTTAATTGCCAGTTATTGGGGAGGCCCATTGTACTTGGGGAATTATATTGTTCTAATTGTACCTAAACCAGTAGTTCTATCAGATTAAATTGATTCAGGGTAATAGTATGGGAAGAAGCTCCTCCTTTACTACAGTATATTTTGTGATTTCCTCCCCCGCTTTCCCCGCCAAAAAACAACGACCTTTTGCTTAAAATTAAAGCCTGTTTCTCACCATCAGTACAGCCTCTATAAACTATGTAAATATTGTTTAATATTTCCTTCTTTTCTCATGACTTCATAATTTGATAAATACCACCACTCTTGGCATTGTAAAGCTGGGCCACTGTCACATGATGTGAAAGCAAACCAGTGATGCATATCAAATATTACTAATGCAAACTTAAACTTCGCTGTAAAAGAGTATGCACTGTACAGCAGCAAGCTGAAACGCTACAAATGGGAGATTTTTAGGTTATACCCAACGCTAGATATCTATGGATCCTTAAATTAAACTTCGAAGGCTCTGATCCTGTGCATACTTAAGTGTGGGCAGGATCTAGTCTAGGAGAATTTGTCTCCACTTCAAGGCCAGGAAAGCCATAAAATGCCAACTAATTTTTCACTAGTTATTTATAAAGAGCTCCTAGTAATCTCAGTAGTGTAGATCAATTTAAAAACCCTCTTTTGCAAAACAGATAAGTTGCCCTCATTTTATTTATGTATTTTTATTCTAATCATTAATAGTACAGTGCCAGACCTGCTTATGTTGAATTTGTAGAATTTAAACATGAATTAATAAAACTTCAGCATTAACTCATATAAAATGACTTTTCACATTTCTATATGAACAATTAAATATTTGGTTATATCGTTATTGCATTGCATTACAATTACCATAAGAGCATCACATTACCAAGCAAATGGCACTGAGTGAGCAAAGGGAAACAGATGAAATATTTTAAACAATCCAGACATCAGTATTTTCCTAGAATTACATTCCTCATGTCTACATTGCAGTCTTCAAGAGAACCCTGTGAACTTGAGAAGCTGTGTACGTGAGTAAATCATATATCATCTCAGTTAAGTTCTTTAGGCTTTGATCCAACAAAGACCTTGGAGTGTGGTTAACTTTATGCCCTGTGAGCAGCCCCAGATTAAGTTATACATAGGCACTATAGCACCCAGGCCTATGGCTCTACTCCTGGGGTCATGATTATATCAAATTCTTAGCTTTAATTAAAAATAAGGAAATAAAAGAACTCCCTTGCTGCTCTCACTGTCTTTTCACTCAGCATCACCACACTTCCCTTTGATGCTTTCCTCCCTCTTGTTCTCTGCCTTATCCCCCTTCTCAGCTACACCTTCCTTTGTTTTTCCTTCTAGCTAAACCCCTTTTAACAAAACCCAACTCAAAGCAGAAAGATTTTAAAAAAAATCATGAAACTAACATGCCATTTGCTACCATCACACCGATTGCTCTGTTTGTAAATTCTAGCCTTTTCCCCTACCCTGTATCGGTCTTCTCTATTGAGAATGAAAGGTCTTTAGGGGGCAAGGACTCTGTTTGTATAGTGCCTAGCACAATGGGGCCCATTCGTAGTGAGCCCTTGGGTGCTCTGATAATACATACAATAAACAATAAGAAGAGTTGTCTGCCTGAGTCTGCAGAAAGCCTAAAACAATACCTCTGTGATAGGTGAAAACTGAAGCCCTGTTCGTCCCTCTGAGGTGATGACTCCATGATGCACTGCTTTAGGGGACTTCAGGGATACCATCCTAACAGAGGGCTCTCTCTGTGCCAGGAGAAGAGTGCAGAAGTCCTGGCCTATCAACCAAGCAGTTACACACCAGTTGCTGGGGTAGATACTGGGTCCTCACTTTGCTGCCACCCCTGTATTTCTAGGTTTTGGAGAAAGAAAAGAAGGTTGCTTCTGCCCCTCCTGGTGGGGAGAACAGAACCCTTTCCCTGCCTTTTTAGAAAGGAAGAGGGCCAGCGGCCCCAGTTACTCTCAGGTTACAAGTGTGATGGCAGACATCTTAGCAAACACACCCGGACTTGAACTGGGACCCTTCAAAGCTAAAAAGCACAAATTGTTGGAGCTTGATGTAAAGCTCTCTAGCTGGGGCTGTAACAAACTAATATCCACATATTGGACAGAGGGGAACCAGCAACACACTCACCAGTCTGTGACACAAAGAGGGGGGCTTGCAAGGTGGGGTTGTAGGGGACTCGTGTTGTGGTGTGCTGAGGGCTGCAGATTGCCTTAATCTGCCCCATTGGAGTCAACTGCACTCTAAATGTAGGAAAGCCGTATTTCTGAACATGCACAAGGAACTCTGATCAAAATCAGACACCCCCTGTGGAAAAAGTTGAATCATATTTAGATGAAAGAAAAGGAGGACTTGTGGCACCTTAGACACCTTAGAGACTAAGGTGCCACAAGTCCTCCTTTTCTGTTTGCAGATACAGACTAACACGGCTGCTACTCTGAAACCTATATTTAGATGAGAGTTTTGTTTTTTTTTAAATGGTTTATAACAGATGATTTGGCTCTTTAGCCCTCATTACTGCCAAGAGCTCTGTGCGGGTGCAGGGACCTTAGTGCTCAGTGAAGTCAAGGTGAAGGGGAAAAAACAGATATGAAAAAATTCTTTAAACGTTGCATACCTCCACTGATAACTGGGGAATGGCTGAAATCAGCCCCAGAGCAGAAAAGCCACACAAGGCCCTAAGCCTCCTACAGGCTCCCCATCATGCAATGGGATCTGATATGCAGATAGGCAATAGACATTGAAGTCAAGGAGGGCTTTGCACATGCCCAACTAAGCATGTGACTGCAGAACCAAATACCTTACTACTGCGGGATCCTGCTCCCATCAAAATCCAAACTAGCTTAGCCATTGACTTAATAAAGGTCAGATAGGGCTCCTAATGCAACCATAGTAAGAGAAAAAGATGATGGATAAATAATCTCTTGCATGGACCTTCTTGCATTGGAGTGTATTTTCCCTAATGAACAGTATGTGGGGCTTTCATGGGATATAAAAACCCTGCACCAGAAAGGAAGGGGTTAAAGAGTTACTTTGGGTCTAGGCAACACCACCATAACTGTAAAGCATTCAAGGGCTGGAGGAGCTTAAAAGAGGAGAAGACCAGCTCAATAAGAGAACAAATGGTGGAGGTGAACTGACCTACTTACTGTCTGTGCTCCTGGGGCCTTGCTGTAGCAACTTTATCAAACCAATGGAGAAGAGATTCATGGCACTCAGAAGGTCAGAGACTTTACCTCTGAATTCAGTTATTTAATGTCTTTATTTTATTTCCTGGGAAAGGGACAGGTAGAAAGTGATCCAGGGAGGCAGCAGTATAGCACTTATGGTTGCACGCCTTACCACCCGGCCCTGGATTGAAACTTGGTGGCCGGGGTGGGCCTGGGCTCCCCTACTCACACACATGTCTTTCCCTGATATTGGGAATCTAGATGAGAGAAGGCCCTAAGGACAGAAGGGTCAAGATTGCGAGACCTCAACCTAGGGAAGGCCTGGAGCCCCTCAACCAACCCATAGAGAAACCCAGTTGCTGGACTCCTTATATACCTCTAAAGAGGTGGACTTATACATGTGGCCTGGTTGGAGGGCTGAGTCAGAAGAGAGGCAGACTGTGACAGCAGACCAAGCACCAAAACTGAACTTTCAGCCAGAGAGAATAAATCTTCCCCATTGCCTTGGCAAATGGTGGGAGAAGAGAAGAAATGCCCACAGCAAGTCATTCCAAGGTAAATTTGTGTCTCTTTCTTTGGAGTAACAAATCTCCCTCTTCCTCCCCTCCCATTCTTCCTGAAGGAACTCTGACTCAAGCACTTGGGAGAAAAGACAGTTCTAAGGCCAGAGAAGTCATTTGTATGAGCTCCTCCGCTCACTATGCAGCTCCATTGGTCCCAACTATGGAACTCTGCCCCTTTGAGCACTAGATCAGACTGGTCACCATGGTGCAACCTTTTATAAACAACATTACTGCCTCAGTGGTTTGCAGCCGAACCTTGACATTTGGCAACGAAGATGAGAAGATTGCTTTTTGCTGTCTCCTTGAAAATACATCTGATTTGGCCAAATTACAAAAGGTCAAATATCACCATTGCCCATCTGTTTTTCACATAGCAGTTTGCTTTCGACTATCTCAGAATGCATGTGCACAAGAAACTATAGTTCCAGTTGCACTGGCAACCTTACCTGGCAGTTTCTAACTTTTTAATGCTTGGCTTTGCCTCCTCCATAACTTCCTTTTAACCCAGTTTTTTTTTCCCCCTGTAATTATATATATAGGACCTTGGCATGTCACAGTTCACCATCTATTATTCTCCTTATTGATGTGTAAAGATAGGTCAAGTTTAAGCATGTTTGTAAGCATCCCAAGTCCCAGGGAGGACTTCATGTACTGATATTCAAGATAGCAAAACCTACATTTGTGTAAACCTGTAACATGATATCATTAATCATAACACTTAGGGTATTAGCAAAATATGTTTTTTTCTGTTTGGGTGGGGAAGGGTATTACTCTCCCCCAACCAGCATATTAGATGGAGATTAACATTAGTACATAAAAGTATATAATTTAACCAGTAATACATTGACTAATTGGCAGACAGACAAGCATTGTCTATTTTACTGTCCACATTAAATCTTTGTTAGAGTGAAAGCTTTAAGAGCAAATGAAATTCACTTGACGTTTCCACTCAAATGAACCAAGCCAGTAGTCTCTGAGTAGGGTAGATGGCTTCTCAAGGAGAGTATTTCATTTGTGCAACTCATATGATAAATTAAGCCACATTTGGAAAAACAACATGTGGAAAAACCATATTCCTTGCCTCATAACCTAAGTCGTGCAGAATGCAATGCCATCCACAGCCTCAGAAACAACCCTGACATTATAATCAAAGAGGCTGATAAAGGAAGTGCTGTTGTCTTCATGAACAGGTCTGACTACCAAAAGGACGCTGCCAGACAACTCTCCAATACCAAATTCTACAGGCCACTTTCCTCAGATCCCACTGAGGAATACACTAAGAAACTGCACCATCTACTCAGGACACTCCCTACACTAACACAGGAACAAATCAACATACCCTTAGAACCCCGACCGGGGTTATTCTATCTTCTACCCAAGATCCACAAACCCGGAAATCCTGGACGCCACATCTCACTGAAAGACTGTCTGGATATGTGGACTCTCTACTCAGACCTTACGCCAACAGCACTCCCAGCTGTCTCCGTGAAACCATTGATTTCCTGAGAAAACTACAGTGCATTGGTGATCTTCCAGAAAACACCATCCTAGCCACCATGGATGTAGAGGATCTCTACACAAACATCCCACACACAGATGGACTACAAGCTGTCAGGAACAGTATCCCTGATGATGCCACAGCACAACTGGTTGCTGAGCTCTGTGACTTTATCCTCATGCAAAATTATTTCAAATTTGGTGACAATCTATACCGCCAGACCAGTGGCACCGCTATGGGCACCCGCATGGCCCCACAATATGCCAACATTTTTATGGCTGACCTGGGACAACATTTCCTCAGCTCTCATCCATTCACGCCCCTTCTCTACCTACTCTACATTGATGACGTCTTCATCATCTGGACCCCTGGGAAGGAAACCTTGGAAGAATTTCAGCACGATTTCAATAGCTTCCACCCCACCATCAACTTCAGCCTGGACCAATCTACACGGGAGGTCCACTTCCTAGACACCACGGTGCAAATAAGTGACGGTCATGTTAACATCACCCTATACCAAAAACCCACTGACCACTATGCCTACCTTCATGCCTCCAGCTTCCATCCCGGACACACCACACGATCCATTGTCTACAGCCAAGTGCTGAGGTACAACCGCATTTGCTTCAACCCCTCAGACAGAGACCAACACCTACAAGATCTTCACCAAGCATTCTCAAAACTATGATACCCACATGAGGAAACAAGGAAACAGATCAACAGAGCCAAACGTGTACCCAGAAGCCTCCTGCTGCAAGAGAAGCCCAAGAAAGAAACCAACAGAACTCCACTGGCCATTACTTACAGTCCTCAGCTAAAACCTCTCCAACGCATCATCAGTGATCTATAACCCATCCTGGACAACGATCCCTAGACCTTGGGAGGCAGGTTAGTCCTCGCTCACAGACAACCCACCAACCTGAAGCATCTTCTCACCAGCAACTACACACCGCACAATAGTAACTCTAACTCAGGAACCAATTCATGCAACAAACCTCAATGCGAACTCTGCCCACATATCTACACCAGATACACCATCACAGGACCTAACCAGATCGGCCACACCATCACTGGTTCATTCACCTGCATGTCCACCAATGTAATATATGCCATCATGTGCCAGCAATGCCCCTCTGCTATGTACTTTGGCCAAACTGGACAGTCCCTACGTAAAAGGATAAATGGACACAAATCTGATATTAGAAATGGCAGTATACAAAAACCTGTAGGAGAACACTTCAACCTCCTTGGACACACAGTAGCAGATTTAAAGGTAGCCATCCTGCAGCAAAAAAAACTTCAGGACCAGACTTCAAAGAGAAACTGCTGAGCTTCAGTTCATTTGCAATTTGACACCATCAGCTCAGGATTAAACAAAGAAATGACTAGCCAACTACAAAAGCAGTTTCTCCTCCCTTGGTGTTCACACCTCAACTGCTAGAAGAGGGCCTCAACCTCCCTGATTGAACTAACCTCGTTATCCCTAGCCTGATTCTTGATTGCATATTTATACCTGCCTCTGGAAATTTCCACCACATGCATCCGACGAAGTGGGTATTCACCCACGAAAGCTTATGCCCCAATCCGTCTGTTAGTCTATAAGGTGTCACAGGACTCTTTGCGGCTAAGCCACATTTAATTCCTACAGTTAGGTAAAATATGTATATTGCTTTGAAATAATAGTCATATTCGGAATTGAGAACTTGAGCAACAGGATATATGCCATTTTATATATATACACACACACACACACACACAGAAGAGAATGTTGTTCTGTATATATGTATACAGAAGAGAATATATATAACAACGTCCTCTTCTGTAATTGTAAAGACACCCACGCATGTTTTGTTCATTATGTTAATAAATATCAGTTGAATGATGTACTACTAATGACAGCCTTGGTAGATTTCAGTTGGGGGCAGCTGACATACAATTAAACTACAAAACAGAAGAAAAACAGAAACTTTCACATTGTTGTGACACAAAACAAGTTGGTGGTTTGCTTAATAACCTCAAAGTAACTCAGCTTTTAGACTGTTTGTTTCCATATCATGTTTATTTAAACATATGATAAGTGTTGCTGATCTTAAGATATATCCACAATAGCAATTGCTCTAGGATAAAGAGCAATTTTCTAGATAGTACTGAAAAGATCAGAGTATAATTCCTGATCTCAGTCGCAAAGAGAATCACAGTCACTGAAATAAAGCTTGTGCCTTTTTGAGTGTCAGTGGAGATCTTTGCCTCAGCAGTTCACAACTGCAGTTGCAGCAAACAATGTAAAGGACTTACCTCCCCTGAGCCTCTCAGATCACTTGAAAACTTCACATTAACTGTGTACTAGACATTTGATTTTCCCTGGATTCCTCTTGTGAACTGAAACTAAAGGAAACTTGAGTGTGTGAGTTGAGTGTAGCTATTTTGAGTGTTTTCACCTGGTTTCTGTTTTTAGGGAAACCACTTATTTTGTCTGTTTAATTTAAAACAATGGTCTCGCTGAACTCCGGATCTTAGATTCCTGATTCAGTTAGGGCATCAGACGAAAAAGTGGTGAGTGGAATTTAAAAATAGCATGAGAAACTTAACATAAAAGACAGGAAAGGCCAAAAAGTGTGTATTTTAAATTGTGCTTTATTTTGTATTTGAAGTCATTTGGAATTAAAGGCAAGTTAATTCCTCTCCAGAGGTAGAGTGTAATAACTGAAGATATTTCCTCCACTGTGCTTTAGGGATATGCACACATGAACAGGAAAGACACAGATATTTTATTTTTATATTATGGAGTATTAGAGTTGAAGACATTTTCCAAGTTTAAACATTTCTACTACTTTTCTTCCCCTAAATTTTAATTTGATTGGGGGGAAAATCCTAAAAGTTTTCTATTAAAGTTTTCTGGTTTTTTTCTGCCCGTTAGAGAGCTGATTGAAGAATTCTGATTGAGTTTATAATGAAGTTTTCACTAACTTGATGGGGGGTGGGGATCCCCTGGAAAATGCATATTCAAACTGTGGGGGTGGGGGGTTGTTCAGCTCTACTTAGCCCTGGTCTACACTAGGACTTTAGGTCAAATTTAGCAGCGTTAAATCGATGAAAACCTGCACCCGTCCACACGATGAAGCCCTTTTTTTTTACTCAAAGGGCTCTTAAAATTGATTTCCTTACACCACCCCGACAAGTGGATTAGCGCTTAAATCGGCCTTGCCGGGTCAAATTTGGGGTACTGTGGACACAATTTGATGGTACTGGCCTCCTGGAGCTATCCCAGAGTGCTCCCTTGTGACCACTCTGGACAGCACTCTCAACTCAGATGCACTGGCCAGGTAGACAGGAAAAGAACCGTAAACTTTTGAATCTCATTTCCGGAGACTGCGGGAAATGTGGGATAGATACCCACAGTGCAGCACTCCGGAAGTCGACACTTGCCTCGGTAGTGTGGAAGCACTCCGCCGAGTTAATGCACTTAATACACTTAGAGCATTTTCTGTGGGGACACACACACTCGAATATATAAAAACAATTTCTAAAAAAACGACTTCTATAAATTCGACCTAATTTCGTAGTGTAGACATACCCTTAGATTGTGTCTACACCATAATAAAAGATCTATGAGGCAAATCTCACACCCCAGTCTCCATCTGAGCCCGAACATTTACAGTGCTATTTTTAGCCCTACAGCCCAAGCTGTAGATGACCAGGGCTCTGAGACTTGCCAGTCATGGGGTTTATATTGCACTACAGACATACCCTTAGTGTGTAGAAATTCAAAAGGGCAGAAAAGGTGTGGGAGTTTCATTGTATGTAAGGGAACAGTATGACTGCTCAGAGCTCTGGTATGAAACTGCAGAAAAACCTGAGTGTCTCTGGATTAAGTTTAGAAGCGTGAGCAACAAGGGTGATGTCATGGTGGGAGTCTGCTATAGACCACCGGACCATGGGGATGAGGTGGACGAGGCTTTCTTCCGGAAGTTATTAGATCGCAGGCCCTGGTTCTTATGGAAGACTTCAATCACCCGGATATCTGCTGGGAGAGCAATACAGAGGTGCACAGACAATCCAGGAAGTTTTTGGAAAGTGTAGGGGACAATTTCCTGGTGCAAGTGCTGGAGGAACCAAATAGGGGCAGAGGTCTTCTTGACCTGCTGCTCATAAACAGGGAAGAATTAGTAGTGGAAGCAAAAGTGGATGGTCAACCATGAGATGGTCAAGTTCAGGATCCTGACACAGGGAAGAAAGGAGAGCAGCAGAATACGGACCATGGACTTCAGAAAAGCAGACTTTGACAACCTCAGGGAACAGATGGTCAGGATCCCCTGGAAGAACAACATGAGGGGGAAAGGAGCGCAGGAGAGCTGGCTGTATTTTAAAGAATCCTTATTGAGGTTACAGAGACAAACCATCCCGATGTGTAGAAAGAATAGAAAATATGGCAGGCAACCAGCTTGGCTTGACAGTGAAATCCCTGCTGATCTTAAACTAAAAAAGAAGCTTACAAGAAGTGGAAGATTGGACAAATGACCAGGGAGGAGTATAAAAATATGCTCGGGGATGCAGGAGTGAAATCAGGAAGGCCAAATCACACCTGGAGTTGCAGCTAGCAAGAGATGTTAAGAGTAACAAGAACGGTTTCTTCAGGTATGTTAGCAACAAGAAGAAAGTCAAGGAATGTGTGGGCCCCTTACTGAATGAGGGAGGCAACCTAGTGACAGAGGATGTGGAAAAAGCTAATGTACTCAATGCTTTTTTTGCCTCTGTCCTCACAAACAAGGTCAGCTCCCAGACTGCTGCACTGGGCAGCACAGCATGGGGAGGAGGTGACCAGCCCTCTGTGAAAAAAGAAGTGGTTCGGGACTATTTAGAAAAGCTGGACGAGCACAAGTCCATGGGGCCAGATGTGCTGCATCAGAGAATGCTAAAGGACTTGGTGTATGTGATTGCAGAGCCATTGGCCATTATCTTTGAAAACTCATGGCAATCGGGGGAGGTCCCGGACGACTGGAAAAAGGCTAATGTAGTGCCCATCTTTAAAAAAGGGAAGAAGGAGGATCTGGGGAACTACAGGCCAGTCAGCCTCAACTCAGTCCCTGAAAAAATCATGGAGCAGGTCCTCAAGGAATCAATTCTGAAGCACTTAGACGAGAAGAAAGTGATCAGGAACAGTCAGCATGGATTCACCAAGGGCAAGTCATGCCTGACTAATCTAATTGCCTTCTATGACTAGATAACTGGCTCTGTGCATGAGGGGAAAGCGGTGGACGTGTTGTTCCTTGACTTTAGCAAAACTTTTGACACGGTCTCCCACAGTATTCTTGCCAGTAAATTAAAGAAGTATGGGCTGGATGAATGGACTATAAGGTGGATAGAAAGTTGGCTAGATTGTCGGTCTCAACGGGTAGTGATCAATGGCTCCATGTCTAGTTGGCAGCCGGTATCAAGTGGAGTGCCCCAAGGGTTGGTCCTGGGGCCGGTTTTGTTCAATATCTTCATAAATGATCTGGAGGATGGTGTGGATTGCACCCTCAGCAAGTTTGCAGATGACACGAAACTGGGAGGAGAGGTAGATACGCTGGAGGGTAGGGATAGTATGCAGAGGGCCCTAGACAAATTAGAGGATTGGGCCAAAAGAAATCTGATGAGGTTCAACAAGGACAAGTGCAGAGTCCTGCACTTAGGACGGAAGAATCCCATGCACCGCTACAGACTAGGGATCGAATAGCTCGGGAGCAGTTCTGCAGAAAAGGACCTAGGGGTTACAGTGGACGAGAAGCTGGATATGAGTCAACAGTGTGCCCTTGTTGCCAAGAAGGCCAATTGCATTTTGGGATGTATAAGTAGGGGCACTGCCAGCAGATTGAGGGACGTGATCGTTCCCCTCTATTCTACATTGGTGAGGCCTCATCTGGAGTACTGTGTCCAGTTTTGGGCCCCACACTACAAGAAGGATGTGGAAAAATTGGAAAGAGTCCAGCGGAGGGCAACAAAAATGATTAGGGGTCTGGAACACATAAGTTATGAGGAGAGGCTGAGGGAACTGGGGATGTTTAGTCTGCAGAACAATGACGGGGGATTTGATAGCTGCTTTCAACTACCTGAAACGGGGTTCCATAGAGGATGGATCTAGACTGTTCTCAGTGGTAACTGATGACAGAACAAGGAGTAATGGTCTCAAGTTGCAGTGGGGGAGGTTTAGGTTGGATATTAAGAAAAACATTTTCACTAGGTGGGTGGTGAAATACTGGAATGCGTTACCTAGGGAGGTGGTAGAATCTCCTTCCTTCGAAGTTTTTAAGGTCAGGCTTGTCAAAGCCCTGGCTGGGATGATTTAGTTGGGGATAGGTCCTACTTTGAGTTGGGGGTTGGACTAGATGACCTCCTGATGTCCCTTCCAACCCTGATATTCTATGACTCTATGACTATAAATGCCACCGACAAGATTTGTGAATGCTATCTCATTGAATAGTGATCTCTGTGTCTAGTCCATCTGTAGGATCAAACATTCCACTGGGTTAAATCCAGCCTCCTTCCTCGTTGACCTGAAGGACACGAGGTGTTTCAGAGGTCTGTTCTATGTGAACTTTCTCCACAGGAGCACACAAAGAGGGAGAGAGCAAGACATGAGAGGGCTAGGCACAGGCCTGAAGAGTCTGATTCTGTATGAATCTTTCCATCCTTCCCAGAGGCCAAAGGGAAACCAAGTCTTTGGGGCTGTAGCAGCCTCCACACAATGGCTGCACAGTTTCTAGGAACAAAAGAATTGCCATACCAGGTCAAACCTTCTGGTCCAATAGCCTGTCTTCAAAAGTGGCCACTACCAGTTGCTTCACAGGAAGCTTCCAGATACCTTGAAGTAGGGTATGGAATAACCTGCCCATAGAAAAAGTTTCCTCCTAGCCCCCAGTTGTTCAGAATGGCCTATGCCCTAAAGCATGAAGTCTTATATCCCATAATGCCTCCCAAGAGTCACTGGGCTCTAGATGTGCTCCTCTTTGCTTTGTACTTCAAAGAATTTTGATGTAAATCACAGCCAGCATTACATTTGGAAGATACACATGCTATTGTTTTTGGTTTTCATTTTTTGGTTTTTTTGCTGTGACAACACCTATTGGTAGCAAACTGTGTTGTCTACAGCATTTCTCCATGGGACAGATTCAGAGGTGTAATTAGGAGATTTTTTTTGAACATCAATGAATAAATGTCATTTCTAATTGTGAAAACATGTTATGTGAAAATAAATAATATTTCTAGTAATAATTAATTCTAGTAATAATTTTAATTGTATATATTTATGAAAATAAATACCTAAATGACATGCACTATTATTATTGCAATAAGGAAATGGTTTTCTGTAACTATTTCTTCCTTAATGCCTATCTAAATGTTGTCAAAAAAGATACAGACATCTTGAGGAAAGCAGTCAAAATACAGAGAAGAAATAAGCAGTGCGGGCACAAGAATAGTCCTCAACAACATGGAAATTGCTTATGTCCCAGTCTTGAAATAAACTGCACATGGATAGACCCCTGCACGTATGCAGACCCCCCACTGAAGTCAATGGGGTGCCACTTATGAACCCAAGGAGCTGTAAGTACTTAATACATTGCAAGATCAGGGCCTTTGAGAGTAACCACCATTTATATAAATATCACACACAGGTGTCCATCACATAGAACACAAAATTATCTACACAATTTATTTTCATTTTACAGTAATACATAGGTGTAGTCAGATAAAGCTCTTATTTAAAGTCCTACCTTTTAGAAGGTCTGAAATCTGTGCAGCCAGAGAAAAATGTATTTGCAATCAAATACAAACTTGTATACTATTATCAGTACAGAGGAGACAAAAATATTCATCAATACAGCACACCTTGTTCTCTTGGCTATCAGTTGGACTCTGCATAGGGAGACAATGCTTGCAGTTCCTAATGCAGAATGCAGACTTTAATAATATTCTATGGCATTACTCTTAACAATACAGTTACATTACATTTCCTACACTACATTAACTTTTTCCCCTCTGCCTAGTGGTATTACACTAGAATCTCAAAATCTTAATTTGTTCAATAATGTTAAATACATAAATCCAAACAAGCATCATGAAACTACAGGGCATAGGCTTATGTTTAAACAAAAGCATAGTCCCGCTGAAATCAATGGGCCTGCTCATCTGCTTACATGTTGGAAGGATCAGGACGTAAGAGATGTACTAAATTTGCTGAACTCAGTCACATTGTTTTTGCTGTTTCTTATCTCCTTTTGTCAAATTCAATTTTATTATCTATACAGGATTAAGTGCATGCAATTCTATGGCCTGTCTGACACAGAGATCAGACTAAATGAGCTAACTAGTCTGGAAGCATAATGTAATAAAATCTTATTCTATGGGTGAGTTAGTGATAGCAAAGTCACGGATTTGCAAAACTCTACAGAATCATAATTTTAATGGCGTCACCCTCTGTGGCATGGCGGGGGGATGGCTGCCCTTGCATCCAAGCTCCAGTTTGTCCGGTTGGTGAAAATGTTGATAACACAATTTCATTGAAAATGTGTTGAATTTGGTATCATTCAAAAGCCCTTTCTCCCACAAACACAATGGTACCAAACATGACAGAACAGTTAGGTACATATGTATTTGAGAAAAATATTTATAAATCAACTTTTTAAAATTATACTTTTAACACAGGGATGCATTGCTTATGTGTCAAAAGAGATGTTGATCTTTGCTAGTCCTAGGGAAGTTAGCCTTGACATGCAGGACTGAAAACATTTATTCATCAAAGTCATTATCAGTGTTGTCTCTGTCTCGGGCATCACTCCTAAATACATCACACTGATCCTTATCCCATACTGCTTTTGGAATCTCCATACAGGGCAGACTGTTGGCTAAACATTTGCAGGGTGGTGAGCTTTTGATCTTTGCATATGAGCATTCGATTAGCTGAAGAATTGATTTGGGGGTACATGATATTTCACACATAACTGGTGAGATCAGTCATAGAATCATAGAATACCAGGATTGGAAGGGACCTCAGGAGGTCATCTAGTCCAACACCCTGCTCAAAGCAGGACCAATCCCCAATTTTTGCCCCAGATCCCAAATGGCCCCCTCAGGGATTGAACTCATAACCCTGGGTTTAGCAGGCCAATGCTCAAACCACTGCTCAGTCAATCCTGGAAGATGCATCCTGCAGCTTTAAAATTTCCCCTTCTTGCAGAGATGCCAACTTTCCACTTTCCCCGGGGATGCTCAACCCCTACTCTGCCCCAGGGTCCGCCCCCACTCCATCCGTTCCCCCAAAGCCCCACACCTCCTCTTCTGGCCCCCATTTTGCCCCCTCCCTCCCAGTGCCTCCTGCACACTGCTAAACAGCTGATCGCAGCAGGCAGGAGGTGCTGGGAGGGAGGGCGAGGTGCTGATCAACTGGGTCTGCTGGCATGCAGGAGACGCTGGGGAAGAGGGGGAGGAGCTGATCAGTGGGGCTGCTGGGGGGTGCTGAACACCCATGATTTTTTTTCCTGTGGGTCCTCTAGCCCCGAAGCACCCATGGAGTTGGCACCTATGCCTTCTTGGTATTGAACAGCACTTAATGAGTCAAGATGGTGCTTGGTTACTTCTGGAGAAGTCATCCCACCCATACTGGGATGTTTCATTTGTAATTTGATGGAGTTCTGGGTTTGTCAGGAAAAACCAGGAAAGAATATTTGGATACTGTGTTATGTCCACCAACCCCTCCGCCCTCTGACAGTTTCCATTGCTCTGTTTTCATGTTCTAGGTCTTCATCTGAACCAAGTGAACTGGTAACCTTTTAACACAATGGAGAGAGGTAAAGAGCAGGGTCCCCCAAGGACCTATGCTGGGACCAGAGCTGTTCAGCATATTCATAAATGATCTGGAAAAGAAGGGTGAACAGTGCAGTGGCAAAAATTGTGTATGATACAGAATTACTCACGATAGTTGTGTCCAAAGCTGACTGTGAAGAGTCACAAAAGGAATCCCACAAAAAACGGGTGACTGAGCAACAAAATGGCAGATGAAATTCAATATCGATAGTGCAAAAGTAATGCACATTGGAAAATATAATTCCAATGATACACACAAAATGTTGGGGTCTAAATCAGCTGTTACCACTCAGGAAAGAGATCTTGGAGTCATTATGGATAGTTTTCTGAAAACGTGCTCAATGTGCAGCAACAAGCAAAAAAGCTACACAAGGTGTTTGCTATGGGTCTTGGAATGCATTGTTAAACCAACAGCTACTTGTGGTAATAGATTACATAGTTATTGTGTCTGCATGGGAAACTTGCCTTTCGTTCAAGTACTCATACATGAGGCTTTGTAACAAAATGGCAGCCTTGTGCTCCATTTGCTTAATGGCATACTAGCTGCTGCTGAAGCTACTGCAACCCACCGATGCACCGCTTGAAGTAGTAGCAGAGGTCACTCAGTATTATTTTTTCAGGTTTCACGTCAGCTCTGTGTAGGCCCCCTTTACTAGAGGGGCCTCTGAACTTTACTGGGGGTGTTCCAGTTGGAAAGATCCTGTGCGCTGAAATCTAGCCTTAGAGATTACAACTCCCATGATGCCTTGAGGAAAGAGTGAGAGACTTCCTTTTCCAGGCAGTGCACGGAGAGAGGCAATGGGCTCCATTTTGCGAGAGGAGTGAGATGGCTGCTGTGGAGCTCTGTCCATACCAGGAGGTTCTGCTAGGAAGCCAAAAGCTGCTGCTGGGAGCCTGTAGGGGCTTTGATGGGGCAGGGAGCCTCAGAGGCTGTTGGTGGCTTCACTGCAGTCAGAGTAGGGACTGTTGCTGTGCCTAGAGCTGACTGAGGTGGGCCTGCAGTGAAGGACTGAGAGTAACACCCACTCTCGTTTGGGAAAGTACTTGCAAGGAAAGGGGCACAGCAGAGAGACTGAGTCTGTGGAAAGGTAGAGCAATCTTCCCATTGAAACAGGACCCACGGCTGCTTACATTTGGTGGGGCCAGCTCCAGTTGTCAGAGAGGGTGTGCAGCTTGTTGCCTTGGCAGGACTGATACACAGAGCCAACAGAGTCCTGTCTCCAGCTGCAGATCTTCAAGCGTGCCCACGCAAGCGAGTGTCTAGGACTCTGAAATCCTGAGGCATGTTCACTGCGGGGTGGGGTAAATGCCAGTGGTGGTGGTGGCAGTGTAAATGCCAGTTAGATACATTTTATTTATCACTGTATCCTATATTTGTCAATTGATTTTATTCAACTGCTCCCTGTGGATTTAAATTACTAGTGACATTTAATCTTTAGTCTGTTATACCCTGTTTCTTTAAATTGTTAAGTAAAGGTGTGTTTAACTCTAATTTAAATATATTGGATGTATATGATTTATAACTGGTATTTTTGAGTTAGACTCATGCCACAGATTATTATTATTAGAGTGGGTTTATTCTTGGAGGTTCCCAAGGCACGCCATTGAGTTTGTATGGGGGCCAGCCAGGTGGAGGCACGGCCAATTTTAAATTCCTTTAGGAGTAAAGGGACTGCAGCACAGGGATGGATAGAGGATACCCACCTATCCAATATCACTACTGGGATACTCAGGATCTCTTTTAATGTCAACAACATTAGGCACCCAAGCACACAGTCGAGTGTTGCCCTGCTCCCACGTAACCCAGGGAGGAAAGAGGGGGTTACATATGGATGTCTGAAAAGCCCATGTACTGCAGGATAAAATTCTTTTCTGTAAAAATGTAGCAGCTGCAAACAGAGTCTTCATATTACTGTTGATATCAGCACTTTCTTCTACTTTTGATAGCACCAGGTCTTTTGCAGCTTTTAAGGATATGTGCTGTGATTCATTTCTGTGGACAGGTTTGCTAAAATCTATGTCTATATCCTACCCTAGTTCATCTTCAATAAGTGCTTTAAGAGCCTTTCTGCTAAGCCTTTGTTCTTCTTCAATCATGTTCAAAGCACATATTTCTCCGTATTTAGCCCCTGCATCAGCCATCACCACCATCTTCCCATCTGGTAGAGGCTGTGCGAGGCAATTTATGAATTCCAGCTGAGTCACACAGTTTGCAGTAGTAAGATCAGTATTTGTTTCTGTTGCTTTCACTTTTTGATACACCACATTCCTTGTGTAGCACTCAATGTGACACTCACTGCCATATGTGCGGGCATCTTTTGGGTCAATGCACCCACTTTACTTTCCATGCAACGTTCTCACTACTTCATACAGTTTCTCACCCGTCTCACATGTTGGAACTGTGCTTAATGGATGCCTTTGGCTTTTCGTCTTACCACAAAAACAGCAGATATTTTTCTCAGAATACATGCTATGGGACCTAGTATAAGGCAAGTCTTGCCCACAGCTGGCACTTGTCCCAGCATTTTCAACTTTTTCCTGATGCTCAATATACTTCCTCTCCAACCTTGTTGAATTCGGTTTACGGGTGCACTTCTTATAGCATGTAAGATGCCACTGAGTGTTGTGTTTAGCCAGGTCCTCAGCATTGGTATTCTCTATAGATTGGTCTTGATCATTTTTAGGCATCAATGGGCCGACAAAGAGTACAGACAAAGTAAAACCAAAGATTTTGTAATAAATTACTTTGTGATTGTAATTAATTATGATACATAATGCATGTTAGGTAACTCTGTTCATACTATTCATGGATGGATAGCAGTAATTTCTGGCTGAACGTTCACAACTTGACCAGTGCCTCATTACATCTCTGTTGGCATAATAAATAAAGCTGATAATCAATACCACTGAACCACTTTTTTCTTTTTCTTTTTTTTTTTTTTTTTGCCGATGATAGCAAATCAACTTGAAGCACTCCTTCCATGTTTGGTAATCTGTAACATTACAAAAAATAATCAGGTATCATGTTCTGAGCATTAACTGATAATAATGTTATCAGTCAAGGGCCACAATTTAGTTTGGGAGGGCTGCAGGTTTGACACCCCTATGCTAAAATATAATTTTAAAAAGTTGATTTTTAAATATTTTCTTGAATATATATTTACATAATTGTTCTAGGTTTGTCATGTTTGGTATCACTGTGTTCATGGGAGAAAGGAATTTCGAATTATAACCAACTCGACCCATGTCGGACAACACTGTGTTATCACAATTTTCACCAATCGGAGGACCTGGAGCTGGGAACCAGGGGGCATCGAGTCCCCTCTGCCACACCGCATAGGGTGACACCTTTGAAATGATAATTTGGTAGATTTTTACTAATCAAATGACACCTCCCTTACCTTTCTGTCAATAACTTCTCCACAGAATTACCAGACTAAATGGTCACTTTTGGCCTTACTCTATGAATTTCCCCTTCCCCCTGGTGGTTTTATGTTTATTTTTACTTAGTCTGGGTTTTTAAAGTAGCTTCGGGGAGTTAGGCACCCACATCCATTGACATTCAAGTACAAGCTTGCAAACTCTTTGGGGCCAAGGAGCTTGTCTTCATAGAAGTCTGTAAAAAAGCCCAGTCTCTTATTTATTCATGAATATGCATTCATTTATTGCGTAGTGTTATCCTCAGGCTGTTCTTCCCTTTATAAGTTCTCAATGTTGATTTCCATCAACTATTCTCAATGTAAAAGAGATGAAAATACAAATTTCCCACACCCCAAAGGTTTGCATCACAGCGAAAAAATTTAGACAAATGTTGGTGACACTGTATCTTATTCATGTAACTGTCTTTTGGTAATTGGCACTAAGATATAGGAGTAGAATGCTCGGGAAGTGCTAACAAAGCACTGCAAGTTGCCAAGACAAGGTTAATTTAACCTTGCAGATATGGCCGTACAACCCAAAGAAATGCTGACTTTTTCATGTGGCACCACTGTGGTACGAGTGGCATCTTTCTCCAGTTTTGTCAGAGTTTAGTCATGGACACTTGACAACCTGACTAATCAAAGACTAGATTATACCATCCGAATTAATGAGGCACGACAACACTTTAGTGAATAAGTGGGGGTTTGTAAAATTCCAGTCTGCATTTTACCATTTAACAGTTGTGGCATCCACTGATAGGCATATACAAGTTTGGTACTTCAAGAACTCAGTTAAAGCCTCTCAAAGGGTGAATATCACACTAATGCACAAGGCCCTAAAGCAAAGCACCACTTAACCGCAACTTCTGGAGATTTCCTCTGTGGTGTGAAGTTGTCAGACTTGGGGGGGGGGACACATCTTTTCACACAGCCTGTGTGGTGTGAAACCCAGCCTCAGTGGGGATCTCTGTATAACAATGCATACAAAACTTGGCATTTTGGCTAGGCTAGACTGGACAAGACTGCAAAGAGGCTGACACAAAACCTCCATTCACAGCCCTCACCCCAAGTTAGTCCTGTGGAAATTCATATCTGGAAATAGTTGCAGCAAGATCAGGAGTCAGGGGTTCCCTTTCCTGACATGCAGAAACCAGTTTGGATACAATAATAACTGTCGTCAACCTTCATTCAAAACCTGAACTGAACTTTTGGGTTTGGAAAAAGTTTGGTTGGGTTTTTAATTCTCTCTACCTGCCGCCTCCTTTCAACGCAACTGGTGACTCTGTCCAGAAATGGTGATGGGAAAGGTTGTTCTTATGGTAACTTCTAGTCTGAATGGAAGCAGAAATCACCAGAGTTCTCCCTGAAGAGTGTACTTATTAGATTTCAAACCAATTTTTGCATATTCAAGATGTTTTGATAGTTTCCACAGCATTTGGATAAGCAACTGAGCTTTCTGATACTTTCTGGAGGTCGTCCATTGCTAACTAAAGGTGACGTAGTGAATGGGACAGTTACATTTTGTATTTTTGTATACTTGGGACTTTAACTCATTCCTAAGTAGTTTTGTTTCTAATATATTATACTTAATTCTACCACTAAATAGCTTAAATCAGCAAGTGGTGTTCCCCTTGGGTACATATTAACAATTTATTTTTTGCAGACAAGTGCACAAATATGATTAGCTTTTGCAAATTGCTCCTTATTCTGTTACTGGTAAGTAATTTTTATATTATTATAATGTAAACAGATGCTATTTTCCACTACATATTCAGCAGTAATGAGCTAATTTAATGCGCTAAAAAACAGCAAAAGAACTTCAAGAATAAGCTATTTGCTTGAATAGTTCAAGCTCCATTGAAATCTATAGTGAAATCAACCAACGATAAAGTTAGCAAATTTCTCTAGAAGCCCCATTGCTTTCTTTAGCTTGCTTATTCAAATACTACCGTATATTCTATTAGTTCCTTCCTCTGCATACTATTTGACCAACTTCTCATAAACATATTTTCTGAGTTTATCTAAAACCTTATTATCTTTTTCCACAAAGAAAAGAAATTTTGGCAAATCTTGACATGAGTCCTTAAATCACTTATAAATCCCTCCCTACAAAGCCATTACACAATCAATCAAAATCTACAAACACTCAACCATCTTGTTTCCATTGACATGTGGATACTTTAAGGTTGTAATAAAGATAGCAGTCCTGCCTCATGGGAGCAAAATATAGATACTGAGTATATCAATTCTTGATTCCTTGGGGTGAAATCCTGGCTCCATTGAAATCAGTAAAAGTTTTGCCATGACTTCAGCTGAGCCAGGATTTCACCCTAAAATGCTTGCCACTACTGACAGGAATGCCAAAATAATCTGAATTTAAAGGGAGAGGGAGTGGACTAAATTAGTGGCTACTTAGGTCTTTTCTAACTAGTATGGCAATAAATTAATAGCATTAAAGCCTGTATCATTATACGTAATGGTTTCTTCTGGGTGGAAAAGGAGAGGAAATGAACAGAAAGCAGTAAAAAGAAAAAAAGTGATGTAATTGTTTAATTGTGGTGCAGAGCTCCCTTTTATAGATTCATAGATTCCAAGGCCAGAAGGGACTACTGTGATCATCTAATCCACTCCTGTATAAAACAGGTCATAGAACTTCCCCAAAACAATTCCTAGAGTACACCTGTTCAAAAAAAACATCCAATCTTTTACTGTATCTACAATTCCTCTCTCCTCACCCTACACAAAGCACATGGCCTGAGATGGGCTTTGCTAATTGTTTGGTTGTGGCACACAGATCCATAGATTCCAAGGCCAGTACATATTTGGTATGCCCTTTGCCCCCATTTAGAACTTTTATTTGATAACATTGCTCTGCAATTAATAAAACCATCACAAAATCCACCGTGGTATAGGCAAATGTTTATGAACCAGTTTTCAACTGAAAGCAGACTGACTTCTCTTTGTGTTTTCTAATTGCTTTGATTCCATTCTCTTCTTCCCCATTTCTATTCCATAAGCATATCAAAGAAAATGTTTGGAATATTTTAAAGAGTAGGCACCCTTGGGCAGGGATGCAACCACATGCTTTGAGTGTCCCTAGCCTCTGTTTGCCAGAAACTGGGAGAGGACGACAGGGGATGGATAACTCACTTGATGACAGCCTGTTCTGTTCATTCCCTCTGGGGCACCTGGCATTGGCCACTGTCAGAAGACAGGATACTGGGCTAGGTGAACCATTGGTCTGAACCCATATGACCGTTCTTATGTTCACTGTTTAGGGCCATTGACACTCCAAGCCATTAGAAGTGTTTCGTGCCAGAATATTTCCATGGTCCAGTGTATCCTGGAAGCCAAACTGTGGCCTGTCAGTGGTAGACAAATGTCTAACATTTTAATATACACACAGAAACACAGGCACATGAGCTGCTGCAACTTGGTGTCTACCACAGCAGCTTCATCAGAACAGATGTCATAGAAGATAGGCATCCATCCATAAAGCTGAGCAAGAACTCCACCTGCCTTTCACACAGATAATCCTCTGTCCTTCTTTATTGGGCTGCAAATTATCTGTACAGCAATTTTTGGCCAGGTGCAAAGCCACAATGCTCACTGGAAGCACTACATAGGGAACAAAAATGGATCAGAAGGGGCACACACCTCGCCCTCTGCAGTCTGTGTTGGTCCTTTACTATTATCCTGGTACCTTAGTCCTGTACTTTCTACTCTCACTCAGGAGTCATCTTTGTCCTGAAGATATTACCTTTCTGAACTTCTGTGCAGACTGGAGTTTTTCTGTATACCTGAAGCCTGTTGCTGCTCTTTGGAACCTGTTGTTCTACCTAGCTACCCCATTTGAGTGCATGTAACACTTTATCTAATGGTTTTGTCCTGCCTGAGGAAAAGTGGACTCTCTTTTAGCTAATGCCCCCAGTACACAGTCAACTTGTTTGTTCAGGCTAGTTAATTTTTGCTATTGTACGTTTCCCATGCAGTAATCTACTTCTAATCTACTTTTGTGCTGCTATAGCAGGACCGTAACTCCCAGAGTTTGGATAGCTCTCTCACAGATCTTAGTGAGCACTCTTTGCACACCCACTGGGACTGCTCTGGATCCCTGCGATGTTTCATGCTCCTGGATCTTGAACAGAGTCCAGCCACTTCCCTAATCTTGTGTCCCTAGACACACTATCAGAGCACAGACCTTCTGTCTTCAGGCCTCCTTTGAGTGTTGGAACCCACTGTCCAGTCAGCTAGCCCCTCTGATTCTGTGGTATTTAAACATACAGAGTACAGATCACAAAGAAAACAAGAAATCATCCAAAATGCAATGTCCTTCATAAGCTCACACTTTCCTTGGGGGATCATCTGTGTGCTGTCAGGCAGGCAGGCAGGATCCTCCTCACACTTGCCTTGTAGCAGCCATATGGTGTAAAATGGCTCTCTCCTCCAGTTCCCCCTTATGAGCACATTCATAGATTCTTGCTGACATCACCTTCTTCCTTTCTTCTGCTTTTTGGAAACTTTCCACAGCTCCCACCCCCCACCCCCAGTTCCCCACCCTTTCAGGCAAGAAGAAGTGCCTTCTCATAGGGAGAGTGAACTCATTGTATGAAGATGCTTTATTTTGAATAGATGTTCACCGAATGCTGATCACTGTTTTGTTTCTGGCCTGGCAGAGACTGGACGCAACCCTGCTAACTCACCTTGGATTCACATACATATAAGCTTTTCATGACAGTAATTTCATGATACAATTTAATACATTAATTCACAATTCAGAAGTAGTACAGACAGAACTCTCAGAGATCATTTAAATCCTATGTCTGCAAATTACGTAATGAGCAATTTGCATATTTCCAAATTTATACACAAGTATAAACTTCAGGATTTTTTTAAAATGTGCAGATTTATTGTTCATGAAAGACATTGGCTTGGCAGCACTGGTGAATAAAGCCTTCAGTTTATTCACAAGGCAGCAGCAGGGCAAGCTATCAACAACACTTCCCTGCCAGCATGCTTAAAAATTTGGGAAATTTCCTCAAAAAGGAGAGTAAAGGTAGTTCAGGAACCACAGCCCATGCAGTTCTTGGCCTTCTGCTAAATCTGCCAATTAGTGCAAAGGCAGTGGTGAGTTTTTGATGTAGAAATGGGAATTGAGCCACCAAACATCCATAAAATGGGAACAACTTTTATCCCCTACTGAACCCAGCTGGATTCAAACAAGAGACGTACAGATGCAAGGCTCTGTAGTTCATTAGCAATGCCCCGACACAACCAAAACCCCAATAAGTGCTAATATTATACCATCAAGAATGAGGCTGTCATACACCATCTGCTCAAGAAACTCCCTGAAAAAGCACAAAAACAAATCCGCACAGACACACCCCTAGAACCAAGCAGGGGTATTCTATCTGCTACCCAACTCCATAAACCTGGAAATCCTGAACGCCCCACCATCTCAGGCATTGACACCCTGACAGCAGGATTGTCTGGCTATGTAGACTCCCTCCTCAGGCCCTACGCTACCAGCACTCCTACCTATCTTTGAGACACCACTGACTTCCTGAGGAAACTACAGTCCATCGGTGATCTTCCTGAAAACACCATCCTAGCCACTATGGATGTAGAAGCCCTCTACACCAACATTCCACACAAAGATGGACTACAAGCTGTTAGGAACAGTATCCCCAATAATGTCACGGCAAACCTGGTGGCTGAACTTTGTACTCACCCACAACTATTTCACATCTGGGGACAATGTATACCTTCAAATCAGCAGCACTACCATGGGTTCCCGCATGGCCCCACAGTATGCCAACATTTTTATGGCTGACTTAGAACAACGCTTCCTCAGCTCTCGTCCCCTAATGCCCCTATTCTACTTGCACTACATTGATGACATCTTCAACATCTGGACCCATGGAAAAGAAGCCCTTGAGGAATTCCACCATGATTTCAACAATTTCCATCCCACCATCAACCTCAGCCTGGACCAGTCCACACAAGAGATCCATTTCCTGCACACTACAGTACTAATAAGCAATGGTCACATAAACACCACCCTATACTGGAAACCTACTGACCGGTATGCCTATCTACATGCTTCCAGCTTTCATCCAGACCACACCACACGATCCATTGTCTACAGCCAAGCTCTACGATACAACCACATTTGCTCCAACCCTTCAGAGACAAAACCTACAAGATCTCTATCAAGTGTTCTTACAACTACAATACCCACCTGCTGAAGTAAGAAACAGATTGAAAGAGCCAGAAGAGTACCCAGAAGTCACCTACTACAGGACAGGCCCATCAAAGAAAATAACAGAACGCCACTAGCCATCACTTTAAGCCCCCAACTAAAACCTCCCCAGCGAATCATCAAGGATATACAACCTATCCTGAAGGACGACCCATCACTCTCACAGATCTTGGGAGATAGGCCAGTCCTTGCTTACAGATAGCCCCCCAATCTGAAGCAAATACTCACCAGCAACCACACACCACACAACAAAAACATTAACCCAGGAACCTATCTTTGCAACAAAGCCCGTTGCCAAATGTTCCCAAATATCTTTTCAGGGGACACCATCATAGGGCCTAGTCACATCAGCCACACTATCAGAGGCTCATTCACCTGCACATCTACCAACGTGATATATGCCATCATGTGCCAGCAATGCCCCTTTGTCATGTACATTGGCCAAACCGGACAGTCTCTATGTAAAAGAATAAATGGACACAAAACAGATGTCAAGAATTGTAACATTCAAAAACCAGTCGGAGAACACTTCAATCTCTTTGGTCACTCGATTACAGACCTAAAAGTGGCAATTCTTCAACAAAAAAACTTCAGAAATAGACTCCAATGAGAGACTGCTGAATTGGAATTAATTTGCAAACTGGACACCATTAACTTAGGCTTGAATAAAGACTGGGAGTGGATGTGTCATTATACAAAGTAAAACTATTTCCCCATGTTTATTTCCCACCCCCCCCCCCGCACCCATCCCGCCACCACTGTTCCTCAGACATTCTTGTCAACTGCTGGAAATGGCCCACCCTGATTATCACTACAAAAGGTTCCCACCGCCCCCTCCTGCTGGTTGTAGCTCACCTTTCCTGATCACTCTCGTTACAGTGTGTATGGTAACACCCATTGTTTCATGTTCTCTGTGTATATAAATCTCCCCACCGTATTTTCCACTGTATGCATCCAATGCAGTGAGCTGTAGCTCACGAAAGCTTATGCTCAAATAAATTTGTTAGTCTCTAAGGTGCCTCAAGTACTCCTTTTCATTATTCTCAAAAGATAAGTTTATTAAATGAAGTTCTGACCTACATGGAGATTGTACAGCCAGTCTTCCACTCTGTAGACAGACATGTAAAATCTCACATATGTTGTTTTCAGTCACCTATCACGCTATGTAGTCCAAGAGCTACACCATTTTAGAGAGACATATTTTTATTATTTGTATTCTGATTAATTGGAACTAACAGTACAACAAATACTAATATAACACACAAATTTACTTCCAAATAGAGTGTGTTGCAACATAAGATTATTTCAAGAATTACAATTATTTCAGGGTTCTCACATTAACTTAAGGGTGTGTCAGAGATTAGATAGAACAAAGGGAAATAACCTAGATTAAAAGGTCTTTTGACTACAAATTCAAGCACTCAAAGTTTGGAAATGGGCATTCAGTCCAGGATTTTTCGATCAACAGCACAAGACACTTGCACCTGAGCTAAAAAAGAAACTGGGTTCAGCAGTAGGTTGTTATATTCTATGTGGACCAACCCCTAGATGGGGATGTGACAAACTCTGTCAGTACATTACACAATTATTTGTGGGACAACAGTGGAACATCTGGGTATCCAGATTTCTGGTTCTCCTTCTGGCTCTGAACATACAGTATTGTCTAGCAGTACTGGTAACAGACAGTATAGCCACATATACAAATTTAACACATTCATTTTGAAAGGCAGCGTGACTGAGTGGATTTGACTTTGTTTTTTTCTCTATTTTACAAATAAGACAATGGCGAGGGATGCACAAGGACACTTCAGGCAGAACTGGGAATAGAACCCTGGTTTCTACTATGACAGTTACCTAGTGATAGGAGGCCTTGGCAAGGAATGAAAACTGTCAACCGCATAACAATATGAAGAGTGTTCACTAGAAGAGATGAGACCAGAAATGATATTCTCCTTGCTCCCTTTACATCTCCCTTTACACTACAGGGTATTCTGTGGGATCTCTCTCCCTGAGATTTTACCTGAGCTGCAGGCAGCCATGACAAGATTGCCTAATGCATCAGTGTCACGTGAGATGTGTGACATTTGGCAGGCCTGCAGGTGTGTTGCAAAACCATTTGCATAGGGGAGGGCCACTGGGCAGGTCTCAGCTCCATTTGCTTTTATACACTGGTTCTGCCAAGCCTCACAAATATACATTAGAACGCCAGATGTGGCTTAACTACTCCTGTGTCTTTCCAGCACAGCACTTACTGCTACAATGTTATGTTTTGTTTTGTTTTTTCCCCCACTCATAAATGGAGGATTGAGCTTTTGGTCTTTAACTCAATCTTTCTTCAATTTCTTCTCACAGTGACAATTTTAGCTTCAGTGTTACTTCCCTAGCCTTTCCCCCCAAAATAAAACTGTATCCACTCCAAATATAAACCAGATATTGCCTTCCAGCTCAGAGGTTTAAGATGTATTAGCACCTTCAGGCTTCTTATACATGGAAAATCTAATGGGTTCCTTCAGGCAGACAACCAGCCAGGGGAATGGCTTAAAGCTTGTACGCTAAGCCAAGGAGCCTGTTGGTCTGAATTTGCTAGTAGGGCAAGCAGCTTTCGACTGGGGATGAATTTAATCTATAGCTGAACAGTTTATTCAATTGAATGGAACATTCCTTTCAGGCACCCTCATGTAGGTTTATGACTTATGCAGGCTTCAGGAGCCAGGGCCTTAAAATCACCCTCACTAAGCAGACCACAGCACTGGTCCCAGAAGTCTTTTGAGTTCATTGTTTATTACTGCAAAAGCCTGCAGCAGAATTTATCTATAGGAATCTCTGTTCCAACTGGTTGCACACCCTTAATAAAAAAATGTTAGAGCTACGGACTACATTCTGAAGTAATTACAAGGGTGCATCCCCCACCTTTTAAAACATTCATAAAAGGGATGACCCTAGAGTAAACATTAAACACACAGGTGGGAAGGGCAGCCTTGTTGTGTAACAACTTAACTGACTCCAAATTGGCCAAAGGGCTGGTTCCCTCATCCGAATTACCTGAACATTTACAGAATAGGTCTACCTGAAATCTTTATATATGCAATGCCGGGATCAAGATAAACTGGATCAAGATCTGACATGAGTAAAAGGATCACCAGACTGTTCCTCTGTCTTGTGTGGTGCTGATTCAAAAGAATTATAAGCAAGTATTCTGCCTCTGTCCCCAGCCAAAGGGCCTCAAGTGCCAACCCATCACTCATCAGTGGAAAATGCATCTTTTGTGCATGCTGAACACGACGCTGTGGTGAAACTAAAGGACACCCATCTCCTGCAGGCAATTCATGTTTCAATGCACAGTACATTGAAAGGTAGTCACTCTCTGTTAGCCCAGTAGTTCAACAAAATTCTGGCATGTTAGCTACAGTTATAATCAGTCTTTCTTGTTTAAAGTAAAGGTGCTCATTTCATAATTCATATACAGTACTTGGTGGGACCTCATTTTCTGAGAAAGAGAGGGCATGCCTGCAGAACACTCTCTCAGGACATTAAGAATATACAGATTGAAATCAAAGCTCATAGCCAATAACGGCACACGGCTGTAACTCCCGAGTGTGGTTCACTTAGATCTTCTTTCAGAGTAGCAGCCGTGTTAGTCTGTATCCACAAAAAGAAAAGGAGGACTTGCGGCACCTTAGAGACTAACAAATTTATTTGAGCATAAGTTTTCGTGAGTTACAGCTCACTTCATCGGATGCATTCAGTGGAAAATACAGTGGGGAAATTTATATACACAGAGAACATGAAACAGACTTTCAACTAATGGGTGTTACCATACAGACTTTAACAAGAGTGATCAGGTAAGGTGTGCTATTACCAGGAGAGCGAGGGGTGGGGGGTGAGAAGGGAAAATTTTGTAGTGATAATCAAGGTGGGCCATTTCCAGCAGTTGACAAGAACGTCTGAGGAACAGCGGGGGGGCGCGGTGGAGAATAAACATGGGGAAGTGTAATGACCCATCCACTCCCAGTCTTTATTCAAGCCTAAGTTAATTATATCCAGTTTGCAAATTAATTCCAATTCAGCAGTCTCTCCTTGGAGTCTGTTTTGAAGTTTTTTTGTTGAAGAATTGCCACTTTTAGGTCTGTAATCGAGTGACCAAAGAGATTGAAGTGTTCTCCGACTGGTTTTTGATCACTCTCGTGATCACTGAATGCATCCGATGAAGTGAGCTGTAGCTCACGAAAGCTTATGCTCAAATACATTTGTTAGATCTTCTGTTACTCTGTTACCTTGCTCCAAGTCTGGCACACCTACATGTTTCTTAATAACCTTTGCAGACACTGACTTTCAAACCGATTTCATGGCTTCATTTTCTGTAACATTAAAACCACCACAAACCTATTTCACATTCTGTTCTAGGGGATATTGCAATTTGTGTTTCTCTCTGAACAACAAACCTGAGGCTAGGGAGCACATAAAGAAGGATGGACATACGCGCGACTTTCATTTAAACCCCCTGTTTTAATACAGTGAATGATTTAATCATGCTGGATGTGCCTTTGTGTGCTGTCCCCTCTAGCAACATTGGAAAATAGTGAATTGAGAGGCTGTATCTGCATCAACATTCACCTTTATAAAAGTCTTTAATATCAGCGGGGAAAAACAGTGATTCACACTCCCCAGAAAATGTCCCATCAAAGATTAATTAAAGGAAGATCTTTAAATCCTTGGAGTTCAGAACCTTGTGTTGCAGGAGGTCCAGGTGTACTAGCTAGAGACAGAGCAGTAGATGGCAGAACAGATCATAACTGGCTGCCTTTCATCAGTGGCTAAAGTGGCTCGGGGCTGGCTACACTAGTGTTCTGTCCTTGAGCCTCTCCTCTCTTCTGTATATACATGCACACAGTCCCTCTGCAATGTCAGCTACTCCCATTGTTTCAACAAGCACTTCCTCATGATTGAACCCCAGATCTTGCTGTCTATTCCTGACTTTGCTCCCTCTGTCCACTCTGAAACATCTCTTGGATGTCCCACTGCCATCAGAAACTCACTGTTTTTAAAAATGTACTTCTCTTTCCTCCTGATTCTTCTCCTCTGCCTTTCTTCTCCACCTGCTTTGATAATTCTGCTATCCTTCCATTCTCCCTGGTTTGTAACTTTGGTGTCATCTATGAGTCTTATCTTTCTCCATTTCCCCTCCTATCCCTTTTAGCTCTTTGAGTATCATTAAATCCTATCATTTCTTATGTACAGCCTCTGCTAAAACACCTGTCCAAGTCTGGCTCCTCTCTCTCATTGACCTCCATAATTTTGTACTTTCTGAACTTTTTTTTCTTGCCTTTCCCCAGTCCAGTTTATCCAGCCTACAGTCATTTCCCTCTCCTGTCATGCTCTCCATATGACCCCACCTGCACAATCATACATGGAATTCACTACTGGTTTCCTCTCTCTTACCATATGACATTTAAGCTCCTTGTTCTCACCTTCAGAAGTGCCCTATAAAAAAAATCTACATCTCATTTCCCCCCCTAATTGCCTCAACCCTCTAAGTGCCATCATCCAGTCATTTTGCTTTTATGTGCCCATAGACTCTTCTACAATCTTGGCTTAGAATATTTTATCGTGCTGCCCCCTAAACTTAAATTATTCTCCCACTTTCTGCCTGTCAAATCTCCTGTCCTTCAAAGGGCTGTTTAAAACCTACTGCTTTCAGGAAGCTTTCCTTCCTCCATCACCTTATTAATAATCTCCCCCTGTGCTCCCATGCCTAAATTGTTGTTTCTTGTCTTGTATCTTAGAATGTAAATGCTTTAGGGCAAAGATCATGCCCTCCCGGTCTGCAAAGCAAGCACTGTGTATATTTATAGTGTTTTATAAATGATTTTTATAATTATTTTAGTTCTTGAACTCTCCTTGTTTAAAGGCCTATAGTATTCTCCAGTAATGGTCCCAAGTATTGCCATTTACAATAGCGCTAACCCAACGTTTAGGACAATGATGTAGATCTTATTAATACAGGTTTCCTTGAGAAATGATTGCCAACTATGTCTTGTCTTGTGTGATTATTGTTTGCTGATGTAGATAAACTTCAGCAAGAAATAAAATGTGAACACTGACCTCATTTTCACTTGGGACCTAAAACACTACTGGCTGATGTCAGAAAATAAAGAAAATAATAACCAATGCAGCCACAGCTGGAAAACCAGTTTCAAACTGATTAATTCTCATTAGAAACTCAGGCTTTAAGTGTCCTGGGAGCAAACAAGTATTCCCTTTTGGTGCTAATGTGGTCCACCCACCCTTGATAATTCCATTCACTCTGCTATTGGACTGTAAAAGTTAAGACCCCAATTCTTTTGCCTACCACCATGGCCCAGGATCATTCCCAACATCAGCTAATTTTGATTTTGAGAATTGGGTTGCTGCTACTGGCAACTCCGTAGTGGTACAGGAGCGATAAAATCTACACAAAGTACAGCTACCGATAGTGCAAAAAACATGCCCTTCCTTCCGTCTAAAAAAAAGTACAACACAAACTGCAAAAAGCATTGCCTAAACTTACATCATGATCATCTAAGAAATCCTTCTTCTTACCCTCTTAGCTTTGACAAAACCCGTAACACTCCTGTTAAGTGTGACATCTGCACCCTACTCATCACATTAGCCCTCCTTTAACCTTCTGTCAGTGGAGAGAATATTCAAGGAAGGCATCCTCGTCCTTTATGCATGAGGGAGATGGTCTCTGCACTAGCTCCCCAAATAGGCTCAGATGTACGGGGACACTGGCTATGGTTTGTCATTGCAGGGCTACTGGATCTGGGGCCCAAAATAGTGACAAGGGGTTCCCAAGTGGTTATGGAGGGACACTAACCACTATGGTAGTCTAAAGGGTAAAACAACAGCCACAGAAGCATTGTGCTGCCGCCTAGAGCACCTTCCTACATTGTAGTGTTTTCAAATTTCACCCCACATGTACCTCCACACCCCTGGAACAGTTACTCACCTTTTCTAAGGGAAAGGCTGAATTTTACCCTTTCAGAATTTGCAGGAACTAAAGAGACAGTTTGTTAGTGCATCTGTATTTGGAAAAGATTTCCCAGGGGCTTAGATAATATACAGCAAAATCCTGTCAATTTGAGTAACATTCAATATTCCTTCAATAGTGAGGAGATAAAAATTTCAATATATTCCATGTTTTCCTGTATCTCCAAACACGACTACTCACTTATTGCTGCTTCTCCACAGCTATTTACCATTACAATTGACTTTATTGCAACTGTTTATCACCACAAACAACTCTGATGTAAAAATCACATTACAGGATAAATTGACAAGCAATGAAAGGTATCTTGTGGTAGACTGTTTGCCTAGAATTATTTTAATCAGTAGACATCAAATACTTCTATTCAGCAGCAACAGAAAATTTTCTGTTATTTAAATTATAATAAAGAGTGATGGGTTTATGGAAGGGTAATACAGATTGATGGATCCTGTAAAATAATAATGCTGCAGTGCACTAATATTAATTATTAAACCATAAAAATAAACAGTTGTGTCACTCTGGATGAAAAATTTCTGAACAAATGATCAAAACCTGTACTAAGCAGAAGAGGTGTTCAAGAAGACAGATCATAAGAAACGAGCCTGTTTGAGTGATTATTCGATTTGTAATTTAGTGCTTTTATCATCAATTTTAAAAGAAACAAAATAAAGCTTCTGAGTGAACACTTCATAGTTTTAAAATTACTGTATACATCACTGGCCTATTAAACGATGACATTTGACTATGTACCATTTGACTATGTTTTGTACCATTGTGTAGATTAAGGTTAGAGATAATAATGCTGAAGTGTCTGCATCTAATGAAAACATAACACTATTTGTTGGCATGAGTCCGTGCAATAAAGCAATATATCACTGTCCTGAAATGCTAGCAGGAATAAGAAAATGAGCTTCTGCTAATTAAACCTTTTATATAAAAACATGGCTGCTAATCAAATCTTCATTATTCCATACTCTCATATTCTATACTTTGTTTTTCATTTACACTTGGTCCTGAACCTTTTAATGTCATGTTTATAGGCTTCCTTTAAATTGTTCTTTTTTGATACTGTAGAAGATTAAACTTATGGTAATAATGAACAAAAAGTATCTCTACAATAAGAAGAATGACTGTGAGTGGAAATAGTGTGGCAACATTCATTTACATCTGGTTAGCCAGATAGCTAATTAAAAGTAATCTTTAAGTTATTAGTGAAGTATAAAGTACTTAATCAGGCCAAGTTACATCATATTGATAACAACTGCTTAATACTCCTATTACAAGCAAGAAAATATTTGGCTTTAGAAACACAAAAGAAATTAATTTATTTACCTAAATGTGGCATGCAACAAAGATCACAGGAATATAAATCATATTTCCTTTCAAGAAATGAAAGGTATGTTTAATTTTTAAAGCTCTCATTACTATGAAGTTAGCTACCCAACCACTTAAAATAAACCAAACATTAAAGATAAATATTATCCCAGACAAACCAAAGAAAATTCCTAGGGAACCTATGAAAAATTGACAGAATGGCCCTTGCAAAAATTCTGGGCAAAGTTATGCTAAATTATGTACCATGCAACATACCATGTAGCTATTTAATTTGTAATTCATGTAATTTTAATTACTGCAATATTTGTACAGTCAAGTGAAAAAAAAGGTACAACATAAGATGTTATTTCAAAACTACGATTTTTTTTAATTATCTAGGCAAGGATCAACTGAATTTACAAGGATTATCTTCATTAAAGAAATAGTACAATCAAAGCTTGAATTGGCAACTGCAAGGAGACCCAAATGTAAATGAAAGGACTTTTGACAAAAGCCTTGAAGGCAAGTGATCCTCCCATCACGGGATAATTTTCACTAGTCTCCAGGTGTAATATTATGTGCACTGATGAGCTGATCAGCGGAACAGAACTTCTACCCAGCTGTAATCAACAGTGATTGATGGTTGGGACAAAAAAGTTGATTATCATGACAAGTCCACTGATGTAGAGAAAATAAAGGATAGGATAAAACCTGTTCAGAGTCTACCTTCTGAAACATCCTTTATAAAGAATATGAGGAAACATTTATGCTCATTCAGATAGATCTAATACAAATGAACCAAGAGTAAATTTACTATGCATCTGTACCTGCAGTTGTTCCACCACTGTACACTGAAACATATATGAACCGAACAGAGAATAAATCTTTACGTTTCTAAATCATAATATGAAGATCAAGCGGCTCTTCATCAGTGTAGGTCAATTATATATGAATGCTCCAGTATATTTGTATCTCAGTTTGGCCTAGGTTTTCAATATATGTTCTGAAGACCAAGCTTTCAAAGGCTGTGGGAGGATCACTTGAGACTGCCATATTGGATTCAGTCCTGATAAGGAGCGAGTCCCCTGTGGCCATTTTAAACCTTTGGAGACTTCATTTTCAATTAAGATCAAAACTTACACATGATCAGAAGCAACTCACCCTCACAAGCATGGTTCAAACATGCATTTTTTTATTTGAATAGAAAGCTTTTAAAACCTCGGTACTCTGTCCCATTCCTACAGAGAATCAAATTCCAGTTGTGACAGGAATGCAGATAGGCACACGTGACTGCAATATCTCACAATTTGTCCTAAGAATGTAACAAACTTTTCAAGCGTTAAGAATGCAGGATATAACGAAAGGTTAGTCCTATAGGTTCTTAGGTAGAATTTAGTTTACTGAGTACAATAGAGCCTGTTAGTAATTGTCACCAAAGGGACTATTCTTCTGTTAGTTACATTAGGAGGCTGCACAGTGCACTGTGATTAATATTTCCAGAACTCTTACGGGAATGAGATTTTACTGGTCATCAAAAGAAGTGTCCAGAGTTAGCAGAAAACCATTAGAACAGGTGTCACTATGTTTAATATAGGGGTATAATCAAATAATGTCAACCATAGGACCAACTAGTATAGAGCATGTTCAAAAAAGAATTAGGACACTATTTGGGAAAAAAACATCATTGTGGGTTACAGTTGCGAACTGATTTTGAAGGAAACACTTCTACACCACATGAGACACCTAAACATTTTCTCTTAAGATCTGTGCTCGTCCTCTGGACCACAATACAACATATAACTCTCCTCTCTCACATCTTTCTGTCCTCAGTGAGCCCCCTTAAAAGGTGAAGGGTGGTGACCTAAGTACAGAAATACATTAGGAGGCAAAAAGCAGGAGCATTGATTAACGGGGACTCAAGCAGATACCATTTTGTTGTCAAGATGTGAACTGTGTGGACTGTACCCATGATTACTAGTCCGGTGCTTCAATTTCCCTCCTATTTGATTTTCTGCCTTTTTTACATAGATATATTGAGAAAAAGCTACAACAAATAATTAAATAATGCAAAGTAAACATGGCACACTAAATAACAGCTAAATCCAAACATTATGCAATTCAACCCCCTTTTGGGGCAGCAGCTAGTATCTTAAGTGGTACCTTAATTTCATCACTTTGGGGGGAGAAGAGAAGGCGTTAATATTAATTGTCTGGACGTGTTTAAATGGTGGGAGGAGAGCCTGCTCTCATCTCAGACCTTGTCCCTTTTAAATTAACTCCTCCAGCTGCTCTCACCTTGGCCTTTTCCTCTTTCCTCTGTTGCTCCTAGCAATTTTAAGACAGTTTGAGCCCAGGCATGAGCTGAGAGTCTGGCCTATCAACAGTTTCTTTTTCAAAGGGCAAATGCTGCAGCCCCTGAGTTCTGTGCTAGAAGCAGAAACCTTTGAAAACAGTTCATCTCCATACTCCAGAGTTAGAAGAGTGCTCATTAGAAAAGACAGCTCACATGTGTTTAAAGCTTTGCCAATTCTGCATAACTAGACTATTAAAAAGAGGAGGGCTCTGCACACTCAGAGATCTTGTGCAGCAAAACGGTGCTGTTTTTGAAAGCTCTCACACCTTTTGCAGAGCACAGTTGCTACATCAAAGGAACAGCTCTTTGAAAGGCACCAGGAGGACAGGCAGAATGTGGAGCAGGAGAAATCATCCACAAAGGTTGGCCCAATGCTCAATGTTGCCTGAAAAATCAATATAAGGGCAGTTGCCCTTTACCTTCCTTGCTCCCCAGCAATTGTTAGAGAGAGTCTCTCTACGATTTACATGTGGCCAAATTTGACCGCAGCTCCAGCCTGACCAGGCTCTGTGCTCATACAGCTCTCTGATCAGGCAGGCTCACCTCTGCACCAGCCATGGTAGTGTGGGCATTCAAATGCATTTCCTACCTACAGGTAAAGTCTGACTCCATATGTGGCCACAGTTCATTGAAGAGTGACGTTTTGGGAGGCAGAGATAACTCTGTATGGTGGAGGGCTGATGGTGGTGATGTCTCCTTGACTGAGTGACAATTACACAGTCAGTGAGTAGACAGACCAACAACTTCTTTCCCCATCTTTCCCCATCTCAGCACTAGAGTGAGCTGCCAGCTGACATGCAATGCTACTAGCTTGAAAATCTCTCTCCAACCCTAGGGAAAAGGAAGGTCTGAGAGTGGCGGTGCAACAAAACCCCTCACAACATCCCTATCATCCCCCCTGACAAGCAGTACTTTTATGTGGATGGGAGGTAGCTCTGCAGGCATTAAAGCAGCCTGTGAACAACAGAAGACTCCACATTCCCTGCAAGAGAAGAGAGAGGCACTGGGACCCATGGAGAGCTGATGGAGGGAGGGAGAAGGTCATTTATATGAGCTTCCCGCCTTATGGGCCCTCTGCAAGAGCTAGCCATAGAGTAATTGAGCATCTTTGTGCCCCATGCTGTGCTGGACTTTATCAGGCAAGAGTAAGGAGCTTCCCATACCCCTCAGAATTTCATCCAGGGAAGGCAGCTCAAATAGCCCCATAAATACTCAGGAGCTGAAGAAGGAGAAGATAGAACATGAGGTGTGGTGTGGTCCTATGGTTTTCAAATATGTAAAAACCATGTAGCCACTGCATGTATGTTATAAAAGTAGGTATATTATATATTGTATTAAAAACTCTACTTTTAAAATACACTATATACACCTGTTGTATAACATGATTTTTATCCTGATCAGCAATCATTTAATTTCCTCTTTCTGGTAACCATTTTAGAAATGCTCTGAGGCAATTCAGGAGGTGTGCATGTCAGCTGGATATTGCTTTTCTAGATTTCTGGCATGTTTAAATAATTTAGAAGCTATCACTCTAGATTTAAAAAAAATATTGGCTCCTACATAACCACAAAAAACAAACTAATGGCAAGAAGAAGAGAGAAATGAAGTAAAAAAAAAATGTGTTCTTTCAAAATACAGAATGCAGTTCAAAATAACAGTTCCAGTTTTACAGTATGGCAGGAGAATTGCACAGGTTCTGACTGAAATTTTTTGTTTCAGCCTTTAAACTTTGTGACACAGGAAAGAGGAGGTAATACTTGTTAAAATGTCCTGCATATACCTGTAAAAACAGAAACCATCTCATATCCAAAACAAAATGTATTGGGTTGTTCTCAATTTTTTTATTTATGCTATATAAGTGCAAAGTATTCTAGGTTATTTTACTGGACTTTAATAATGCCAAAAATCTTATATCTCAAGTAATTCTTCAGGGTTTCTACAATACACTGACATAGATGCTAGAGATTCCCTGGACATCTAGTCACTTTCTGTTACTGTTTATTACTTTTTTCCAGTTAATGCTTTAAACCATCATCTCTGGAAAGGGTAGACATAAAAGCATATTTCCATTTTTGAGTCACATTCTGATCCCCAATGAATAGCATGTGCAATTCCATATCTGAAATCTGAAATTGCTCCGGAATGTTGATCTCCATACTAAATGAAAGATGGTGCTTCACTGAACAGATGTAGCATAGGACTAAAATAATGTATGAAGAAATTAAGTTAGGAGACACTGGGCTTATTTCTCATTGGAAAATACACTCTAAGGTACACACAGATGTTTCATTCAACGTTACATGTGTTTACACAGGGGCTATCCATTGTCCACCACCTGCAGAGCGTCTATACTCTTCCATGGTAGAGTCTCATCACAATTGGCCATGATCCTAATTAGAGAGCAACTTTTACAAATTCTTTACAAATTCTGGAGTCCACTGACCTCACTGTGATGGTGGGCAGGCATAAGGATCTGAATTCCCTACTTTCCCCCCACAAGGATCAGGGTCTAACAGTGAATTCACTTTGCTGATATGCTAATAAAGGACAAAAGAAGAAGAAAAATATGCCAGTCACCAAAGAAATGTTGTCCTAAGAACATTTAAAATTGTGCTCTATGGCTTGCAGTACATGGTACATGCCTGTGTATAATCATGACTGAGTTTTTATTAGAATGGCAATTTTTTTAGTTTTATGAGAATGGCAATAGAGGCTGATGTTTTTGTACTGAGAATGGATTCTAAATGTAAAGGATAAAATCTAAAAAAATATCAGGATAATAGGAGCAAGTAGGATACAACTAATTCACGGGAAGGGTGAGAAACACGGAGGTAGATACCTCAGAAGATGACTGAAGCAAACAGCGTAAACGAATTCAAACACGACCTAAATTTATAGCTGAAGAGAAAGTGAATTGAGGGATAACAGGTGTGAAAGCAGGAAGGTGGAATTCTCAATAACCAGGAGAGAATGGGGTATTGCCCTGATTGACCTTTTTCTGTTCCTAATGGGATGATTTTTGAAAGGCCTGCACAAAATGTGACCCGTGCAGTGGTCATCATGTAAGTAAATTCTCAACTACCTATTTATCCATGCAAATATAGCTGTATATGTAAACAGTGGATATGCACAGATCCTGCCCATTGGCTGGGGCTTTGGAAATCTCTGCCCAAATGTCTAATATTTCAGCATGCAGTGTAGTTGTAGCCATGTTGGTCACAGGATATTAGAGAGACAAGGCGGATGAGGTAATATCTTTTATTGGACCAGTTCTGTTAGTGAGAGAGACAAGCTTAATATTTTTTATTGGACCAACTCCTGTTGGTGAGAAGTTGGACCAATAAAAGATATTACCTCACCCACCTTGTCTCTCTAATATTTCAGTAGTTTTACGTTTCAACATTTTCTAATAAAACATCCCCAGAATAAAATTTTATTTAGTATGTATCTTCCATTTTCTCTAATTTACTCTTACTAATCAGTATTATTGCAAAGGCCATAAACAAGGAAGGAATAACAGATAAAATATGATTCATCCTTATTCTGCATGCATCCTGCAGTGGTATTTGCTAGCACAGACTTCTGTGTCAGTTTAGAATTCCGTTGACATCAACTGGCCTCCATATGGGCTCCGGGGTCTGTGTTTGCAGGATTGGGGTGATATTAAAGTGAGGGGGGGGGAACAAGGCAAAAGAATGATTGATAAGGTCTCTCTGACAAATGCTCAGCTCAAGAGAGCTTTGCTACTGTTGCTATTTATGTTAAACAATTATTTCTGGCAAGCATATTAGGAAATACTTTTATATTTGATCATAATGGCAATCTAGTGCTATGCACACACCAAATTTTCTGTCCAACTTTCCAACACAAGGCCAACTGGATGATCACTCAGAGATCTCCATTACCCAAGAGTGAAAGGAGAGGAGTTTGTGATGTAACAGTTGACCTAGTTAACAGGCCATCACTGCTGACTTGGTGACCTTGGCAAAATAAGACTGGTCCTACTCAAGGCAGAAACCAAAATGGTGGAAAAAAGTAGAAAAACTTGGCATAAGTAATATTTTTAAGTAATCATTCCTTGCTGGGTTTTTTTGCAGTAAGTTCCCAAATCAGCAAGCACTTAAGCATGTATGTCAGTAAGCACATAAGTAGTCTCACTAAAGTCAATTGGGGCTTGATCCTGGATGGTGCTTAGCACTATGACCACAATCCAGCAAGATGTTTAAGCATATTCTTAGTGTCACAGACTTAATGGGAGTAATCCCATGCTTAAAGTTAAGCATGTATTCAACAGTTTTCTTGGATTGGCACCAGACTACTCTGGCAGCTGGCACAACTGAGCTCTTGGACCACTCAAGTGCTTACAGTTCAACATGTGCTTAAATGCTCCACTGGAATGGTACCATGTTGAGAATAAGATACTGAATGGAGATCTTTGAGGCTCACTGCTAGAAACAGATAGAGCAGAGCCCACCTTTGCTGTTTCAATGTTCTTTCTCATCTCACAAGTTATTTGCTCATTCCTCCCTTCTGTTGTATGAAGAGATTTATTTTAAAAAGAAATACCACTTACATACCACTGACATGAAGATTTATAGATAACTCCTTGAGAAAGAATATAGGTTTCAGAGTAGCAGCCATGTTAGTCTGTATTCGCAAAAAGAAAAGGAGTACTAGTGGCACCTTAGAGACTAACCAATTTATTTGAGCATAAGCTTTCATGAGCTTCAGTGAGCTGTAGCTCACGAAAGCTTATGCTCAAATAAATTGGTTAGTCTCTAAGGTGCCACTAGTACTCCTTTTCTTTTTGAGAAAGAATATAGACAGTTTTAGACTATTGTACTGCTTTTTTATTTTTCCTTTAAACTTAATTTTGTGACCATGCAACCAGAAAAAAGCTCTTCTGTGCTGAAAGAAATCTGTAGAAAAAGGGAGACAATTCTGTATCTTTAACAAAAATGAAAAAATCCAAAAGAGCAGTTTTACTATTAACATTTTCATAATACTCTCATACAGTAAGTAAATGGAGTTTCTATTCATTACCGGCTGATAAATCCTATCTCTGGGATCTAAAAATAAAGTTTCATCAGTAGAACTTCCAGTAAGGTCTGGTTCTTATGGCTTTAAATTACATTCAACAAAACATGGTAGAAATTAAGGGTAGGAATGTTCAGTAAGACGTTTGCAAAAGAGAAGAAAAACTTGCAATACGTGTAGATCTGCCATATTACAGTACCACTAATCACAACTTATTACCTGATGGCTTCCTTTCTGAAAGTGACCTTTCCCCTAACCGGTGACATTTATGTCTACACTGCATCTGGAAGCAAGCCTCCCAGCTTGGGTCTGCAGACTTGTACCAGTGGGGTTCAACCTAGAGGGCTAAAAACAGCTGTGTTGATGATGCTTTGATGTTTGTAGCTCGGGCTAGAGCTCAGGTTCTCAACCCTGGGAGTAGTGCAGGGGGCTGTGGAGTGGCAGCAGGTGCTTGAGAGCCTGAGTTTCAGCCCAAGCCACAACATCAAAGAAATGTTAAGACAGCTGTTTTTAGCCCACTTGCATGAGGCTATGAATTTAGGCTGGGAATCTCACTCCAGATGCAATTTAAAAATAACCTTAGTCTGCTGCACCTCTCTTACTCCAAATATTGAAAGGAGTTCAAACTTACCCATGAGGCTATGGAGCTTGTCTGTGCTCATTCCAACCATAAGCCAGATAAGTATTTGCAATACCATATTGAAATACTGAATACTTGTTAGTGTTTTTAAAGCCTCTGTATAGCAATTTCTGTAACTGATAAGACTATAAGAATGGCCTTATTGTCTCAGACCAATGGTCCATCTAGTCCAGTATCCTGTCTTCCCAGAGTGCTCGATGCCAGATGCTTCAGAAGGAATGTACAGGACAGGACAATCATTGACTGAGCCTTCCCCTGTCATCCAGTCCCAGCTTCTGGGATCCGAAAAAAACAGCATCACAGAGATACCCAGAGACCTGACTTTGGGTGGAGCAGAAGGAAGAGATATGATCCCAGAGAGGAAATCATTAGATAACAAATTTTCCATTAAGGACTCTGACCTCTACCCCAGTCAGAGACACTTGAGATGCAATGAAAAATAGGGAAATATTAAGGAGAAGGGAGAGAAGTAGACAGACCCTCCCTTCCCTAAAATTAGTGGCATTAACTAGTTTGGGATCACACAAAGTTTCATCCTGTTGAAGGATGCTGCTCCAGAGAACTGGAATCCAAGCCTGTAGCATTTTAAGGTGTTATGACGTGACCAGGCATCTGCTTTACAGATTTCTTTCCAAAAAGCTGCTGTCAAATGTACTGAATGAACTGATTCCTTCTGGGACTGGTTTATTTGCAGCTGCACATGCCTCTGAGAATGACCATTGTGTCATCCATTTTTATCTTTTGAATTATTCTTCCTAGCAGCAGAAGAGGAGGAAGACTATAAAAGCAGATTCAGACATCTGTGAGCCAGTGTTGGCGCCCAGTGACATATTGTTTGCTTCCCTGATGAAGAAGATTTTTTTATTTCAGATTTCAAATGGTTGTGAATAGTTTCATCTGAGGAAAGCCTACCTCCAATCAGCTGGAATATTTCTCGGTTCAGGGACCACTCTGAGTTGAGTGTCTGCCAATGACTTTACCAGTTCAATTGTGTGTTCTGTGTCCCTTTTATGTGGGCCATCTGGATGCAGAGTAGGTGGCATTCTTCCCAGGAAAGGATGTGTATCATCACTACAGTGTTGAGACTTGAGGTTTTTGTTCCTGCTTGCAGATTTACATATGCCACATCATGTTGACTGATTGAACCAGGACATGCTCCCCCTCAGATCCTGAAGGGCCAGAGTGGCTACTGTGATCATTAGAGTTAACAATTCTCTGAATCCTCACTGACTTTGCCAACGTTCCCTTGTGTGGCTATGCTCCAGGTGAGCTTCCAATCCTGAAAGTCTTGGTGTCCATAGTAGGATTCTGGAGTTTGGATTACAAAGATAGGATCCTGCCTTCATCTGGGTATCCTACTTTCACTCACAGAGAGGCCAGATAACTCTGAATGGTATCTTTACCCATCTTTGTATCCTTTGTTGGGAATAGTTCCAGGGCTGTGAGAAGAAGCTCTTCTTGTGTGCAGGGAATAATTTCTATACATGAAACCAGAAGATCCAGGACTGCAAGTAAAGATGAATGCATGACACTTGGTTGACTGTGGAGATCAGCGTCTGGATCTTGTCATCAGGAAGACACTAGACTTATTTGAATGTATCTTACTCCCGAGGCAGGCAGTACTTACAGAAGAGATTCCTGACCCCCCCTTAAAGTTTATGAGAAACCTGCATTGCTGAAGCAACGAGTGGTCCTCTGAATTACTTCTCATGAGGAGGTCCTTGAGAATAATGCGTTGATAAGTATGCTGTCTAAGAATACGCCTGGATGAGCTCCTATATTTTTCAACCTATTATCTCTACCAATACTGTTGTGATCCCCTTGGGATTGAACAGCAGATCAAAAGTTAACTTATTATATTGGTAGTGGTTATTTTAGTAGGCAAACAAGTGAAACTGTCAATGACAAGGCCTGTTTGGAACAGGCAGATAAGTTTCTCCCAAATCCAGTCATGTGAGAAAGCCTCCAAGAGAGATGCAATGCCTGTGGAAGAGAATATTTTGTTTCCATGACCCTGTAGAATTCCAGGGCTTGGCAGCTAAGCCTCTTTCCTTTGTCAGGCACTTTCCAATTCTTTCTACTTGCATCTTCAAAGGAGAAAAGAAGGGATTTGAATTGGAAATATTTGCACTTGACTTGAATCTGCCCATCCTCTTCCCTCTGCTTTACTCAATAGAGTCTACCACCTCCTTACTTTTAAATATGTCTGTGTACAGAACCTTGTCTGTTCTTTCTGGCTCGGGGTTATGATCTGGAGATAAGAGTTCTGCTTCTTTGGGAGGGGAACTGGATCTTATGGTAGGTACTGGGGATCTGGAAACATTTGGAACTTTTTGGTGGCATTGGGTGGTTTATTCCCTATCGGGCCACCTTTCTTTTCTTATTGGGGGATCTTTTGGGTCTTAGCCTGTGTGTGAGGGTCTTGAGCCTCTGTGCTATTAACTGGCTATCACATAAATGGAGAGGAAGCACAGGGACACTCCTACAGAAAGAGCCCAGATCTTCCTCTTGGGAAGAAGAAGAGTCTGATAGGATGGCAGATTCTTTGCGCAATTATTACTCACTTATGAATGTGGAATGGGAACCTAGAAATTTTTTTCTTTTGAAGGTGGACTGAACCAAGGGAAATATTTTGATTTATCCCTGAAAAATAGGAAAGGATGGGTCCAATCGGTCATGTCCCAAGTTCTGAAGATGACTGATCTGAACTTGTGGAGGTGCATGGGGAGAAGTCTGGGATGGAATGTGAGGGTGTGGAAGGTCCAACAAACCATCCAGACTCTGAGCCTCTTCCCCTTACAGAGTGAGAGTTTTCAGGCTGGGGGCAGTCACCTTCACCTTGGATCATTTAGTTGGGGATGAGGTGGGGGATAAATTGTGAAAATAACCTTTGTTTTTAAAAGCTAGGATTGCAATGGATAAGACAGCAACACTGAACTGCCACAACTGTTTACGCTACTGGAGGTACAGATTTTGGAGCAAGAGCAGAAGAGGTACAGCCAAGCCATATGGACAATGCAGACATGCCTCTGGTATTTAAAGGAAAAATAGTGCAGCCAAATTATCTAGTACTCGTAGAGGCAATAAGATCTAGAAACTATATTGCGCCCATTGGTGGATGGTGGATCAGTCCTACCCTCACTTATACCCTGTGCAGCACCACTGAAATTAGTAAACTGCAGGAATGGAACTGAGGGGAGAATCTGACCCACCATGTATAAAGTACCAAGTAATTACAACTGTGTACAGTACCCTACATCCTCATCTACTATGGATCCACAGTCTAAAATCATTATGTTTCATTTACGCGTAAATTAATACACACAGAAAAGACTCTCTCATTGCACATCCAGCATAGACTAATACATATTTTTTAGACTAATACAAAATAGTCAACTTACATCAGAATTAAATCTCAGCTGGCAAATGTTGCATGATATGATTTGCTTTCTTCGATGAGGAAGAGGAACCCCAAATGTATGATTTATAACAGCTTTCTGAATTGGGTCCATCTGTAATGAGAGAAAGAGAAAAATAAAAGCTTTTCTGTTCCATTGGAAGGTTGCCTATGCCACTTATGGTATTAAACAGAATCTGTCCAGTGCCAATCCACGGCAAATATTATTCATTTGGTGACAGTACATTTCTCCCTGTCTTTTTCTATTATTATTATTATTTCTGCTTTTTACTGACCATGTAATTCGTAACCTTGAAAAGCATTTTTTGGCTACTATTCATTTCTATCACACTGCAGTGAAGAAAGCTGAGTCAGTTAACATTGAACATGTTTACTTAGCAACATGCTAATTTCTGTTTTTACTTTAAGAAAACAGCAGCATAAAAATAACACGATTGTAAAAAAATAAAATACAAACCTGGGGAAAAGAAAAAAAGAAAGGGAGTATGAAATGAAATGTGAATGAGGATGTATAAACAACTCCATACAGTATGGTGCTTAGCTGGCTTTGCATCATGGCAGGATTCCCAAGTATTATGAAAATCTTCAACCTTGTCCTAGGTTCCAGAAATTAGTCTTTTAGATGAGGCAGTTTCTGTCAGAGTCAGGGTAAATTCCAAATCATCCTTCAAGTATCTGAAGATTATTTCTCAGCCATTTAAATAAACCTATTTTCAACCATTTTATCCCTCCTTTAGAGAACACTTCTCTAGGTCAAATCCTGCTCCCCAGCACAAAGTCTGAGTAAATGGGTTTTACACAAAGAATTTCAACAGGGGTCAGAGGGGAATGATATCCTACCTGCCCCCTCAAGGCTGTGGAGTGCAGTGTAGCATTAAATACATGGCTGTATGAGCAGCTACCATACTTACACTCCTCCCATGCCAGTCGATTTTTATCCCCACTAGCTGTACTCTAGCTTTTCCCCTTCCACTAACTGTCTCTCCAAAACCCCTCACAATCCTCCTTACACACTCACCATGGAAGCATGGGTCTAATGCAGTCATACTATCAGGGAGCCTCTCTGGTCACTGCTGCTCTTTGAGCCCTCCCAAAGGAGGAATCACCATTGTGGAGGGTGCTTTGCCAGAAAGGCAAAATAGGCTTTATTATCTTTCTTGGACAATCTTCATGAGGCCAGAATGGGATAATGTGTACCTGTAACCCACACACCTCCTGGGTGTGGTGCTCTGTCCCATCTAGTGGCACCAAGACCACTGAAAGATTAATGAGTCTGATCTACAGCCTTAGCTAAAGGCCATATGGCTTTTAGCTCATGCAGTAGCGACTCATACTTTTAGCTCCAGAGGTCCCAGGTTTGATCCTGCCCACTGACGACCAGGGTCTGTTGGTGTTACACACTCCCTCAGGTTCATACTCACCCATTGTGGGCTGCCTACCAGGGATGGATTTCTAATTAGGTACAGTAGGTGCATGCCTAGGGGCGTTGGCATTCTAGGGGCACTTAACAGTTAAAAGTGGGTTAAAAGTTTCATTTTTTTATGGAAAACATGAAGGTCAGCTGTAGGCGGCATGGGGGACTGAAGATGCTGTGCCTAGGGGCACATAAGGTGTAAATCCGGTTCTGCTGCCTGCAGTCCATCTTCTCCCTCAATGCGTAAACCAAACCCTCTCCATAATCCAGGAAAAAGGCAGAGGCTGCTAATATAAAGGCAGGTGAATGCCTCTTTCCCATGTAAGTGGTGAGAACTTTGAGCAAAGTAATCTCTATGCATGTTGATCAGGGGAACTAGTTGGATCATGGTTTTGGTGCCATGGTTAGATCCAATAAGTAGCCTATTTTATGGTTCTATTTCAGCAATGGCCAAACTTTCATGAAAATCATCATTCCGGGGGAAAGGTTGCAGAAAATCTGGCAAGATTGGCTGGTCCTGTAAGAAATCTATCATTTAAATTGCACCAAGAGAGATTTAGGTTAGACATTAGGAAAATCTACCTAGTTGTAAGAGTAGTAGAAAGCACTGCAACAGATTACCTAGGGAGGTTGTGGAATCTCTGTCATTGGAGGTTTTTAAGAACAGGTTAGACAAACACCTATCAGGGATGGTCTAAAGAATATTTAATCCTGCCTCAGTGCACGGGACAGAACTAGATGACCTATTGAACTTCCTTCCAGTCACACATTTCTCTGATTCCATGATTTAGGCCCAAAATCTCACAAAAACTGTTTGTGAAATTTCAGCACCAATGCTAAAATAAACTTCCACAAACCTCCAGGTTAAAGTTGTCATGACTCTTCCTCTTTTGACAATAACCATTTGATAATTATATGTTTTAAAATTTTAAAATAGCTTTATAATAATTCGTGAGCCACTCATTTAAGCAACAGGTAATCTTTATTTTGAGGCACGCTGTCACGGGGCTGTACAAAGTCATCATCTGAGTTATCCAAGCCCTAACCATGATGCATCCAATACTCAGATTGTGTAATTTTTATATTTATCTTAAAGAAATTAAATTTGTTCTGAACTAATGCCCCTATGGTTCACTTCTCATAAGATAACATATGAGGTATTTGATAAATGCAGGATTGGTGCTTTGTCTGTGGGTAATTAATGTTTCAGGGGAATTGTAATAGTAGGGAGATGGAGCTTTTCATCTCTTCTAATATGAATCTGGAGCAGCTCAGCACTGAAACATTGTATCACGTGATGGCTATTCAATAGTTGATGTTAAATGGCTCTTGATCTTAGGCCAGCCCCTGGCGGAAAAGTGTTCAGATCATAAAAACACCACAAGGTGGTAAAGCTCCATGACAAGGTGTATAAACCCCACATTGGCCAAGTGAGAGTTAATGAACTGCTCTGGAGTCAAGCAACCCTACCTTTCCACACCTGCCAGGCATGTCAGGGGTAGGGAGTGGGAGATGTAAAGGGAGAAGCTCAGCTCAGCTGGCAGCAGACTTTGAGGAGTGGAGAACAGATTTGCAGCCCTCGGCTCCTACAGAGGGCCTGGCTGAAGGCAAGAGCTGTTCAGGAGATCACTGCCTGTTGAGGCCGACGTTGAGAAAACGCAGGCCCCTCCAGCAACAAACTATTACTTAAAAATATTACTAGAGACACTCGCCTTTGGGCACTTAACTGAGCCATGGCCTACTGGAGGTCTCTGAAAGAAGAGAATCCTTCCATGGAAAGGTAGACTCCCATGAACTCAGTTGGAGGGCTGAGTATCCCACAACCATACCAATGCTGCTGGCAGCCTGGAGATCGGAGATCAAAGGCTGGGTGAGTTCAGAAACCCATCATGTTCCCTGGGGGACCAACCCTATGACAGTTCTGCAAACAGCTTGTGTGGAAACTATCAGCTTGTGCTAGCCCTGTTAGATTGTGCTGAACAAAACCCAAACATCACATGTAATTGTACCGTGCCCAGCACAACAGAGCTCTGATCTGTTTTCCACTGTAACACAAATAATGTACAACAACAAGGATTAGTTTGATTATGTCAAGGACTGTAATGACAACATGCTGTGGCACAATGTGATGATCTCACACTTTGATCTAATGTGTGCGCTGCAATCTTTTCACGCTGTAACATCGTGTTTTAAAAGTCCATGCTCCAGAATGTAGTACAGAACACAGAGGAGGAGAGGGGCAGCTATATAGGGAAAGCAAATAGCCTGGCAATTTAGGAGTCCATTCCTGGGTGGTACAGAAAGGGAAAAAGAAGAGTGATCTGCTTGTGTCACCTGACTGCCATCACTAGAGCCCAGGGTCTGCTTTGGCTGATTTTACCACATTTCATTGGTGTTGAGGCTTTGGGAACTGTGGCGTAGATATGTCTATGCAATCTGGGAATCACCCCTCCCAGCTCAAATGCAGACATAACCTTAGCCCCAAGCTAGACATGGGAACCTCTTCACACTCACCCTATCACCTCAGGTCCGATTACAAGAACTGAACAGATACACACTTTTCTCTCTTCCAATATACCTTTTCCCCGAAAGGCTGAGATTTTTAACCCAGTACCTTAGTACTCAAAGTATGCAAAAAAGAAAAATTTGCACTGCCTGAATATTTCCTGAGAATTAGAAACATATTTCCTAACCTCTAAAAGATAGTCCTTTATGTTTCTTATGCCATCACATCCTTGACTCTGCCAATGAAATCATCCTTGAGTACCTGTTCTCCCACAAATATCTCCATGCTTTCTCCCACGCTGCCTCTTATGTCTGGATTGCCCTTCCTGACCTAATCTTTAATTCAGATCCCACCGCAAGACTCACTTTTGTTGAGACACCTTCAGGAAATCAACCTAACAATGACTAGGCTAAACAGCATTTGGGGGATAACTTATCTATTAAAAAACAAAAAGACTTTGATGATTTATGTCATCACTCCATTCCATGTCTATCCTTTTTTTGTACTATTCTGATTAAAGTTAAATTGTGATCTCTCCTCAGTAATGATTGTTTCTATCTATTTGTTTATTCTGTTCCTAGCGTAATATAGTCTGACCATCATTGGTGGCTCTGGGTCTTACTGCAATAAAAATAACTATTCCCTGAAATCTCTTGTCTTTTTGAGTTCCATAACTTCTATCCTTTAATCAATAACATTTTAAATAAAGTTGGACCTGGAATACCAAAATAAACATTAGTATCAATTTTTGAAATACATAATCCACAGGCGCATTAAAGAAATTAATTTCATCTGCCAACAGGAACAGATCACAATCAGTGGTTTAACAAACAAACTGCATTGAGACTCTCAGATTCTCAAGTGGATTAGATGGTTTGTCTGCAACTTTAGATGCCTCATATATGGCCACAAGTTCTGTGACATCAGCTGGGAATTACTGATCTTCCAGTTAGTTTCTCCAATATGAAATGTTTTGTAGTGATGGACCTTGATCTGTTCTCTCTACCTGTCCTTTGCCTCAGTTTCTTCTCTCTCTCTTCTTCTTCCTCCTTTGTCCCTCTCTCCCCAACCATTCCCTCCCCCTCACCCCCTCCTTCTCCCACATTATGCACTGGCTCTCTGACTCTCTACATAGCTGGGTGATGATACCAGAACTTGGTTCAGCTGCCGTAGTACTTGTACTCGTTTCACAGATGATGGCCTAGATTCTCAGCATTAACACACCCAGGCTGTAAACTAGCCACAGAAGCACGACAGTTTTCATATGATATCAGGGAGCCAACCATCCAGGAAATAAGCACTTAAAGTTCAGTACAAAAGCTGCTTCAATGGCCACTAGACTAGAACAACTAATTTCTCAAGGATTTGGGTTTATCCACCTCTGTGGTAAGGATGCTTACTCGAAAGGGACTTGGATTTCTGGTGGAGCTAATGTCCGCCCATTAGGCTTAACAAGTTTTCAGCACATAACTTTTGCAAGCAGTAGGTTTTTGGTTGGGTGGCTGTTTATTTTGGGGGGGGGGGGAAGGGTGTGGATAGAGGATCAAATGTTCTCTGCAGATTTACTCTTCTTTTCCTGCTGATAAAGAAATATATGCCTGCATATTCCCCTTCCTTTTTGTATAGATTTGTACTTCTCCTACTCACTACAGAACATGGCCTTATGATTTGTGCTTGCAGTGCTATAAGCAAAGCTCTCTGGATAACCTCCAAGGTGATTAAGGAAAGCTGGTTCAAACGCAGGAATCTTTTCTCTGCCAATTGTTCTTTGACACAGCAAGTCAGAACTACTTTTCGCAATATGGCTCCATAAACCTGGCTCCTAATAAAGTCAGAGCAGACAACCATAAGCGAGAGTGAGAATGATGGAGTGATATTTGGCGTTATTATTTTTTCCTAGAGATCTCAGTTGGGAATTGCTGCCAATGCACAAATTTAAAAAAAAAATTAAAAAGCATCAGAGAAGCATCTAAAAGTTTGTTGTAGGAAGGCAGAGAGAATCATATACATTTTTGAGTGCTGCTTGATGGGAACTGGGGACTGACTGACACTGGAAGGCAGAAGCTTGTGGGGCCTGTAGGGATCACACAGGTGGATGGAGATACTCAACTCTCAGAGGGAACTAGGGAGGAGGGGTTGTAGGCAAGTTTGAGGGGAGCAATAGCCTCACAATGTTTAGAGAAGCAGATGAGAATTTAGATGCTTAATGGAACTCTATTCAGGTTCACTGATTGCTACTATTTATACATGCAAATTGTATTTTACATGTTTTAAATATCATTTATGTGTAATATGTGCTTTTATTTGAAAGAGGCACTGTCAAGATAACAGGTTTCAGAGTAGCAGCCGTGTGAGTCTGTATTCGCAAAAAGAAAAGGAGTACTTGTGGCACCTTAGAGACTAACCAATTTATTTGAGCATAAGCTTTCGTGAGCTACAGCTCACTTCATTGGATGCATTCCTCTCTGCATGAGTTTTTTCATGAAGTTGATAGATTTCCACTATCTATCAACTTCATGAAAAAGCTCATACAGAAAGGAATGCATCCGATGAAGTGAGCTGTAGCTCACGAAAGCTTATGCTCAGATAAATTGGTTAGTCTCTAAGGTGCCACTAGTCCTCCTTTTCTTTTTGTCAAGATAACAATTATTTGATAAAATCTGGTTTACTGTTCTACTAGTGCTATGTTATTATAGTTGGCTTTATTTTTTCTATTTAGGATGCGGGGTTGGAGGTGTGAGGTAGGGAGATACTGCCATTCACATAGGAATAGATTATGGTTCTGCTTTTGAGGCTACGTTGGAGGGTACGATATTTTAAGATGCCCGCTTACTCTCCCTTGTGCTGGCTTCCTGGATTGCGGGTTGCAGCATGGGGAGCAAAGCAGCCTCGATATGTAGAATATGTCCCAACCCCAACATTGCTGGCTGGGATGGAGAATGGGTGGAGCTTTTTCTCTCCTTCTTCACACATACAAACATGCTATCAGAGGTATGTGGGCATGCTGGGGTCGGGGAAGTACTCTGCACTAGATCTAGATCCGGTACCAGTTATTTCCCCCTAGAAGCATGGAGGAACCTGGAAGGCTGACTGTGACTTTCAGAGTCACAATGTGACATCTGGTCTGCTCCTGGGACAGTGTACTGCTCAGGGCTGGTGGCAAAGCCATGATGGAACTCTTAGCTCTGGCTACTAGGCGGGAAAATTTCACGTTCCAATCCTAGTTACTTTTCCTTTTCGATACCCAAGTACCAGTACAATGTTTTTTTGTTTGTGTTTTTAATTAGTCAGATACAAGTTTTTGGGGTTTTTTTCATTGTTTTTAAATTACAATATATTTCTATTCTTTGGTCAAATACTGTATTCCTTCTTCAAGACTCAGTCATGTTAAACTTACATTGGTAGCTTTGGTAACTGCCTGAGTTAATGTTCAGTACAGATGACAGACGTTGGCCCCTTATTTAGTTTTGTTAACCCAAACTCTCCCTTTCCCATTCATTTATTGTTAAGCAAAGTCCACATTTTGAATCTAACCACTTGACAATGTCCCTCTCAATGATTTTAAGCAACTATTCTAGAGCTACCATAGCTGTTGTCCCTATTGGGCCTCTCTAGCCAACTCTCTGTGTGGGGTCTTGTTAATGACAAGGAAGAAATCTGGGGTGGGGAGTTTCTACATAGCAACTGTTGATACAAAATGTAATAGCCATAAGGATAATTTCTGTAAAATAGTTATTAATTGCTCTTCCTTTTGTTGATGATCCTTTTTACTGAAGCCATTAACTAACAAATCTGCCAGACATATCTATTTAATCACAAACACAGAAATAATGTCCTAATTATCTGGCGACTTGTGAGAGCTGTGTGAGGAAAAAAGTTTACACCTACAAAGAATTTTGTTCTTTTTCAATTTTCACTGTTTCAAATGGTTTTTTTTTTTAAATTGTGTTTTGTTTTCCCCCTCAGTTTCAAGAGTTTAGCCATAAACAGAAAACAACTTTCTCCAATATTCATACCATGTAAATCAATGCAGATGAGACACATGGACAGAAGAGAGGTAAGGCTTGTGACAGACTGATCAGCTGTTGCCAGAGGAGTGCAGGTTGCCTCAAAAAAACCCATCTTGTTAATGGGATAATAAAGTTGCAGCCAGTTGGCCCAAAATTGAAGATGTCCATCACCATTCCCACTGCCATTTCCATCACTGTCCCCAGTGCCATTTACAATAACGTATGTGCAATTTTCCAGGCGTCGGTGACTCTGTACGATAGGATTGGGTGAAAAGCAATTTGTTGAATTGCAAGACTATTTGCCAAATTCAGCCAGCAAAATGCTACTAAATTTCAACAGGTTTATATTGGTTTCTGGATAGTCATTTGTTTGGCTCTCTTACTGCTGCCAACATTAAAGGTCTGACATCTATACCTCCCCTTCCTACAGAAAAGTGAAAGAAATAAAAATCTTCCCCAGCCCCACCACACGATTCCTTCTCAATAGCCTCCAGAGGAGGGGCTCAACGCCCTGTCCCAGAAATCTAGATGAAAGAAGATCCCATCAGCAGCATCCCAGAGTAAAAGAAAGGCACAGAAAGGGGATAAGTAGGTGAATATTCATATTCAGGGATTTCCCAAATGCTAAGGCTCATGAATATTAATATCAAACAAATCTAAATATCAACCTATTCACCCATGCCTATTGTATTGGTATCCATTTTTGACCCAAGCGGCTAGTCAAAGTTCACGGTATTGTCAGTGGGAGCAGAAATTAACCATGGAGTCTGGTGTTTCCTTTGATGGAGTCTTGTTTATTACAAGGCAGTTACAAAGTCCTGCTTCTCCAAAAGCAGGAGGGACCAAAATCAAAACAGCAGTTTCTTAGCTTACAGGTCCACGCTTGGTTCAGCCATCACCCTTGACCAAGACATCTCTCTAGGGTCTCACCATGCTTACAGACTTCTGTTTGGCTTTCAATCTCTGGCCCTAAGTTTCTCTCATTCTGTGTGTTCTGCCTTCCTACACCCACCTCCATCCTTACCCAAATGGTACTCAGAAAAAACCCTCTGCCCACTCAATCTGAAACTCCTGTGTGGGTTCACAACCTCTTTTGTCTTAGCTGGGCGGCTTGTGATTAACATATCCTGCCAGTTTTGTTAATGGACGAGTGTGTTCACACCCAATGTAAAAAGGGCTTATGATCAATGCTGTCACCAGTGCCTCTCCATGTAACAGTATGTTATAGTGTGACTCACTTCTGCCTGCCTTACAGTACTGCCAACTCTCATGATTTTATCACTAGTGCACGATAGTTGGTGACCTTCTTATAGCTTCATTTTCTGGAGCCACGCCGGTATGTGCAAAGCTCAGCTTTCATTTAAAACAGGATTCTAGATCTTACAGTGGCAGAGAAAGGTTTGAAAAAGTTATTTGTAAAGGCTGGGCAATAAAGAGCAATAAAAAGAACCAACCGTTATTTCTTAATTATTGTGATTCTTAAGTCAGTGGGCCTGACACCCAAGTTCTAAATGCTTGAATTTGGCAATATTGTATGCATTGCACTCTAAAATAAAAATAAACAGATCTAGCTCAGAATATGAAGATAATGCACATGTTCAAAGATTGTTAAAAATAATGTTTACTTAAAATAAGGCCCCAAACCACCAGATAAAAGTTAAGTAAAAGCATATTTTACCTCAAAGCCAAACAAATTAGCTGCAGAGCTAATTGTGTTCTAAAACTGGCTACTGCAAGACAGAACCTGTCCATTGTCCCCCATTACTGCTATTTCAGTGCCAGTTTTAGAAGCACACCTATAAATAATTGCTACCACCCTTCTCCAACTGCTGTAATTTTTTTCCTTTCTGCAACAGAATGAATACTCTATTTCTCACTTGAGTTTGCATATGTTATGTTCCATATAATTCCTTCCCATTATTCGTGATTTCACATGAAGCTTGAATTGTTCAGAAATTTTAATACTGCAGAAATGCTCAATTTCTGAGAAGAGTTGGTAGAAGAGAAAACTGGCAAACCAGAAAAGTAGTAGTTGTGTCCAGTAACTACAGTCTAACACTAAATACCTGGAGAAACAAGATCTCAAGAAAAACTCGCTATAGATCAGGTTCCTTTAGTGGTAAACACAACTCCATAGTAAAACAAATCACCATCCATAACACTCCCCACTGTATTTGCCACTGAATGCATCCGATGAAGTGAGCTGTAGCTCACGAAAGCTTATGCTCAAATAAATTGGTTAGTCTCTAAGGTGCCACAAGTACTCCTTTTCTTTTTACTAGAGCTAGAATTACTGGAATCTGAAAGTGAAGTCAATGCCATGGCTTCATATAATCTCCTGTGACTTCTCACAGCCAAGTTGCTGTTAGAATGCATGATAATTATAGTGTAAATAACCCTAAGGGATTGATTTTTTTTAAAGGCCTCCAATTTTGTGTGCAATTTTGCACCATCAATTAATGGCAAGTGCAAAAATGCAGGGACAAATGCCCCCTTGCCCCATTGTAATCTCTTAATCATGAAAGCTTATGCTCAAATAAATTTGTTAGTCTCTAAGGTGCCACAAGTCCTCCTTTTCTTTTTGCGGATACAGACTAACACGGCTGCTACTCTCAAACCTGTCATTAATACATTACTGTCATTGTAAATCACTTTTTTATACCTCTAAATGAAAAAAATTATGCCCACAAATGAATTATGGCCAAAGTTTAATTCCAGGTACAAAACTGCATAGCAAAAATTGAAAACTCAGTTGAGGGGGCCCCCTTAAGAATTCATTTCTATTAGGGCTGCCAATTAATCACAATTAACTCATGAGATTAACTCAAAAAATTAATCATGACTAAAAAAATTAATCGTGATTAATCGCACTTTGAATCGCATGGTTAAACTATAGAATGCCAATTGAAATGTAATATTTTGATGCTTTTCTATATTTTCAAATATATTGATTTCAATTACAACACAAAATACAAATTACAGAGTGGTAGCCGTGTTAGTCTGTATCAGCAAAAAAAAACAGAGGAGTACTTGTGGCACCTTAGTGGTGCCACTAAAGTGGGTTTTAGCCCACAAAAGCTTATGTCCAAATAAATTTGTTAGTCTCTAAGGTGCCACAAGTACTCCTCGTTTGTTTGGGTTTTTTTTTACAGAATACAAAGTGTATAGTGCTCACTTTATATTATTTTTATTATAAATATTTGCACTGTAAAAATGATAAATAATATTTTTCAGTTCATCTCATACAAGTATTGAAGTGCAATTTCTTTATTGTGAAAGTGCAACTTACAAATGTAGATTTTTTTTGGTTACATAATTGCACTCAAAAAACAAAGCAATGTAAAACTTTAGAAACTACAAGTCCACTCAGTCCTACTTCATGTTCAGCAAATCGCTCAGACAAACAAGTTTGTTTACATTTACGGGACATAATGCTGCCCGCTTCTTATTTACAATGTCACCTGAAAGCGAGAACAGGCATTTGCATGGCACTTTTGTAGCCAGCATTGCAAGATATTTACATGCCAGACATGATAAACATTCAAACGCCCCTTCATGCTTCAGCCACCATTTCAGAGGACATGTTTTCGTGGTGATGACACTTGTTAAAAAAATAATCAGTAATTAATTTATGACTGAACTCCCTGGGGGAGACTTGTATGTCTCCTGCTCTGTTTTACCCACATTCTGCCATATATTTCATGTTATAGCAATCTCATGTTATAGCAATGGCCCAGCACATGTTGTTCATTTTAAGAACACTTTCATTCAAATTTAACAAAACACAAAGGTACCAATGTGAGATTTCTAAAGATAGCTATAGCACTTGATCCAAGGTTTAAGAATCTGAAGTTTCTTTCAATATCTGAGAGGAATGAGGTGTGGAGCATGCTTTAAGAAGTCTTAAAAGAGCAAAAGTCCAATGTGGAAACTGCAGAACTGAACCACCAAAAAAGAAAATCAACCTTCTGCTGGTGGCATCTGACTCAGATGATAAAAATGAACATGCATTGGTACACACTGCTTTGGATCATTATGGAGCAGAACCTATCATCGGCATGGACACATGTCCTCTGGAAGGGTGGCTAAAGCATGAAGGGACATAAGAATCTTTAGCACACCTGGCATGTAAATATCTTGCAATGCTGGCTACAACAGTGCCATGCAAACAACTGTTGTCACTTTCAAGTGTTATTGTAACAAGAAGCAGGCAGCATTATCTCCTGAAAAAGTAAATAAACTTGTTTGTCTGAGCGATTGCCTGAACAAGAAGTAGGACTGAGTGGACTTGTAGGCGCTAAAGTTTTACACTGTTTTATTTTTGAGTGTAGTTATTTTTTGTACATAATTCTACATTTGTAAGTTCAACTTTCATGATAAAGAGATTGTATTACAGTACTTGTATGAGGTGAATTGAAAAATACTATTTCTTTTGTTTTTTACTGTGCAAATATTTGTAATCCAAAATAATATAAAGTGAGCACTGCATACTTTGTATTGTGTGTGGTAATTGAAATCAATACATTTGAAAATGTAGAAAACATCCACAAATATTTAAATAAATGGTATTCTATTATTCTTTAACAGTGCAATTAATCGCGCAATTAATCACGATTAATTTTTTTAACCACGCGATTAATCATGCTTAGTTTTTTTTAATCATTTTACAGCCCTAATTCCCATACATCCAAACCGTGACACTATAAGAATGTTGCAAATCTGGACACAGATTCCACACCAAGCATTATACTATATAACAGAGAACATAATATTGCTACACGAAGCTATTTTCCCTCTGTCATAAATATAAAGGGAAGGGTAAACCCCTTTAAAATCCCTCCTGGCCAGAGGAAAAATCCTCTCACCTGTAAAGGGTTAAGAAGCTAAAGGTAACCTCGCTGGCACCTGACCAAAATGACCAATGAGGAGACAAGATACTTTCAAAAGCTGGGAGGAGGGAGAGAAACAAAGGGTCTGTGTCTGTCTGTATGCTGCTTTTGCTGGGGATAAACCAGGAATGGAGTCTTAGAACTTTAGTAAGTAATCTAGCTAGGTATGTGTTAGATTATGATTTCTTTAAATGGCTGAGAAAAGAACTGTGCTGAATAGAATGACTATTCCTGTCTGTGTGTCTTTTTTGTAACTTAAGGTTTTGCCTAGAGGGATTCTCTATGTTTTGAATCTAATTACCCTGTAAGGTATCTACCATCCTGATTTTACAGAGGTGATTTCTTTACTTCTATTAAAAGTCTTCTTGTAAGAAAACTGAATGCTTTTTCATTGTTCTCAGATCCAAGGGTTTGGGTCTGTGGTCACCTATGCAAATTGGTGAGGATTTTTACCAAACCTTCCCCAGGAAGTGGGGTGCAAGGGTTAGGAAGATTTTGGGGGGAAAGACGTGTCCAAACTACATTTCCCAGTAAACCCAGTTAGAGTTTGGTGGTGGCAGTGGAGATCCAGGGACAAAGGATAAAATTAATTTGTACGTTGGTGAAGTTTTAACCTAAGCTGGTGAAAGTAAGCTTAGGAGGTTTTCATGCAGGTCCCCACATCTGTACCCTAGAGTTCAGAGTGGGGGAGGAACCTTGACACCCTTGAAACCAATAACTTGGTGGACTTCATGTACTTTGAAAACTGCATGGCTGATATACACTGCACAGTTCAGAACATGGGACAACTCTCCATGTTGTTTCTGAGACACATGGAAAGGGTGGGGATGCAGTTACTGCAACTGAGCCAGAACCTCAACTGGTGTAAATCAGCATAGCTCAGGGATCTGGCCCTGAATGCATTTGACATTCATTACTTATCTGTGGATGTACACTATCAATCTGGTTCATTTCCTGAGTGTTACCTTCGCCTGGGGGTGGAGCGAAGGACATAAATACATGTATAAAATATGTATAAAATTCAAATAAATTATTGTGCCCTCTTAGAGAACTTAGCTAAATAAATAAATAAAAAAGAAAGATGCTCAAATAATTTGCTTTTATGTGCAACTGGAAAACTCTGATATCAGATGTATAAAATGCATGTTCTAGATGTGCTATCATGCATGGCTTATCCTCTTATTGCTAATTTATTCAGTGTTGCCTCAGTCATTATGCTGAATAATTACTAGTGAATTGAAATTCAACATTAAAAGTGCAACCTTTCTTAGTGATATACCACTTCTGATCTTATCAATGAAACAGTGTAATATTGTAATGTGCTGCTTTTCATATGTCTCATATAGAAACACTATTTACCTCACTTAAATAAAATGATTCAGGAGAAAAATATCTCTAGTAATTATAACCACCATCTGCAGTATTTGCCTATGGACTATTTTTTAGGAAGTAATTATTTAAAACTGGGCAGAACTCTAAAAATGAATGTCTGAAGACACAATCATTGTGCTAATTAGGCACATTAGAACAAAATGTAAGAAATCTGATGAGGTTCAACAAGAACAAGTGCAGAGTCCTGCACTTAGGAAGGAAGACCCCAATGCACCGCTACAGGCTGGGAACCGACTGGCTAAGCAGCAGTTCTGCAGAAAAGGACCTGGGGGTTACAGTGGACAAGAAGCTGGATATAAGTCAGCAGTGTGTCCTTGTAGCCAAGAAGGCCAATGGCATATTGAGCTGTATTAGTAGGAGCATTGCCAGCAGATCAAGGGAAGTGATTATTCCCCTCTATTCGGCACTGGTGAGGCCACACTTGGAGTATTGCATCCAGTTTTTGTCCCCCCACTACAGAAGGGATGTGGACAGAGAGTCCAGTGGAAGGCAATGAAAATGATTAGGGGGCTGCGGCCATGACTTAGGAGGAGAGGCTGAGGGAACTGGGGTTATTTAGTCTGCAGAAGAGAAGAATGAGGGGGGATTTGATAGCAGCCTTCAACTACCTGAAGGGGGGTTCCAAAGAGGATGGATCTAGACTGTTCTCAGTGGTGGCAGATGACAGAACAAAGAACAATGATCTCAAGTTGCAATGGGGAAAATCTAGGTTGGATATTAGGAACCACTATTTCACTAGGAGGGTGGTGAAGCACTGGAATGGGTTACCTAGGGAGGTGGTTGAATCTCCATCCTTAGAGCTTTTTAAGGCCTGGCTTGACAAAGCCCTGGCTGGGATGATTTAGTTGGGGTTGGTCCTGCTTTGAGCAGGGGGTTGGACTAGATGACCTCTTGAGGTCTCTTCCAACCCTAACCTTCTATGATTCTATGAATTGTAAAACTAGAATAAACCTGTGCACACGTGTTTATGTATATATATTTTACATACACAAAAAATACATTAAAAGAACATTATTATGGTTACAAAATCAAGCATTTAAAAGTTAGGAAATGCTAGAATTAAGGTTGCCTGTGCAACCCTAATTTGCCCAACTTATGTGTTTGTATTATGATATGGTCTTTAATTACATCAGATGCTTTTTCCTCAGGACCCCTGCCTTATTCGGTGCACAGAATGGACAGTGCTCACTTAAGGAACAGCTCTTCAATATTATGTTTTTTCCTCGTTACTCAAAGTGTGGCCCTGGGCCTTATTTACTGCACACTATCCAAACCCTGCTCTGAAAACAGAATTATTAGTTTCCTCCTGGGCTTTTCTATGGCACTAATCACTATAGTAAGGAGTGCTTTACAAATATTAAATTAGTGCACAACACCCCTCTGAGATGAGAGAATATTATCCCTAATTTACAGATAGGGAGCTGAAGAACAGGGAGATTAAGGTCAAAAGTATCCATTCATTTTGGATGCCGAATTTGAGATGTCAAGGACCTGATTTTTCAGAGTATTCAGTGTAATGTAGCAATTAATATGTTTAAAGCACAGCTCCCATTGACTTCAGTTGCAGCTGAGAGTACTCAGCACTTCTGCAAATCAAACAGCAGGGCATCAGATTGGGCATCCTGAAAGCGAGGAACACACAATTTGTAACCACCTGTGACAAAATTGGTTTAAGTGACTCGATTAACATCACACAGGAACTCTGTGGCACAGGCAGGGATAGAGTCTAGTTCTCGAGGGCAATATTCAACTGCCTGAACTGTGGGATCCTCCTGTCTCTTCCTGCAACTCCCTGCCTCATACACATCTTTCAATTTCTGCAACTAATGATGCAGAGGACCTACAGACAACAACCTCCTTCACTAGTCAATCCTGATTCATCCCCAGAGCAGATCCAAAAAACCTCTCAAACATTATCAAAACAAACCTCACACACAACTGTCCCTCTGGGGAGCAGATGTGAGAGAGAATGAAGCACCCATGATAGATGTTTGTCATGTCATTGAATGCATGACTGAAAGGTGCTCAAATGCTACAGTGGTGAAGGCAGTATACATACATACAGAGATTCGAATAGAATGTGGCAGCTTAATTTAAGGTTCACACACAAACATCATGGTGGTTTTCTAACTATATAAGAATAAAAGAGCTCAAGCTTCAAGTACTGAAAATAATTGACTTTTTTTTGTAGGCACTGTGGAAAAAGTGGTATTTAAGGAGACTTAAATGAGGAGAGGCAGAGGTAATAATATTATTAAACATATAACAACTTCCTAAAACAAAGAAAGGGAGAAATGTTAAGCTTTCTGTAAAGATACCAATAAAGTTAAAATCCTAACTTTTTCAAAGTCTCATTGTTTCACAAGATCAACCAAGAATGGAGCACATATAAACTCTAGAAAACAACATAATAATAAAAAGCTAAGAGCATTTTCAAGCTTACTCTTTAAGATAGAGTCCGGAACAAAAGGTTAGCAAGCGGAATGAAGATTACATAACGCATTCCCAATAGGCTTGTTCATATGTAAATGAACTTTGAAAAACTGGACCAAATGTTATAATTGTTTTTAGTGACAGTGGATCCTTTTAATAACTCCTAGTAAACAAAAGCAGGATGTTTGCCAGACAAATTTTATTAATTTCTACAGAACTGGGCCCTGAAGGGAACATTTCCTCAGCGTGCATGAGTCCAAAAAGGCCATTACAGTCTATTACATACACACATATTTAAAAAAATTGTTAATGGAAAGGCATGTTTAGGGACTGAAGAATAATTCTCATTGTTAATCATGAGAGCTGCATTGCATTATGCCAGTACTGCTATGCCCAGTTAGGCAATTTTTAAAAACACCTCTTATTTATGCAATAGAGTGTAATGATTCCAAAAAAGCCATTATAATCCAACATGCTATATGTGATTAGAATATTTTTAAAATGTAGAATACTTACCTGAGAGAGCTCTATAGGCCTTTCAAACAACGTTATAATATAGTCTATAGTGGCTAAGCCTATTCCTTATTTAAACACTTTATAGAAAGTGTCTTTATAAGTAAGGTAAATGTAAACCATTGAGAAGTTACTGTATGTAAGTACTAAGCATCTTGCAAAGCTTAATGTCTTAAAGGGACAGTGTTAACTGGAGTTATCCAGTTAATTTTAAAAAAGTAATTTCAAGGAGGCCCAGACAGGGACATAGAGAACATCTACACTTGCAAATGTACACAGCTACAAGTGTGGTTTTGTGCCGTGCCATAACCCCCCTTACTGTCCACATCTGACCACATCTGTCCACATCTGTCCACATCTGAAGCCCTGAAGCACATTCCTGAAGGACAGTGTGGGTATGTACATGTCTTTGCTGTGGCATGGCCCCATACCCATTCGACAGTGCAGTATGGAGGAGGGAAAAGGGGGCATACCAGGTCACCAGTATTGATAGTCCTCCAGGGCCATTCCCACAATGCATCGATCCTTTTGCTGCCTGACCCTTACCCAAACGTATTGAAGTCCCTTTAGCCAGCAGTACTAATGACCTGCTGAAATCTGTTGATCGGTACAGGTGATCATGGATCATGTACCAAGCGCAGACGCCTGGTCTCTGGAGCACATCTGGGTACTGATCAGTGTTTGGTCAGAGTACACTTTCTTCCGCAACTTCGCCCAAGTTGGCTGGAACATTCACCTGTACCAGGAGATTTCATGGCAGCTGGAGGAGGCTGCCATTCACCAGACTCTGTCCCAGCCCTGGGAGCACATGAAACACCTGCGGCTCCTGAAGGACTCAAACAGTTGCTCCGAGAGGGGTGGGAGTGGAGGGGGGACCTAGCTCATGTCCCAGCTACGATGAGTTGGACTGAGTGCTTTCCAGGGCTCTGGATACAGAGCCTGAGGTCACTCACAACCCCCTCCTCAACCCCACACCTCTCTCATCATACAATGGGACGCCAATGAGGGGCAAGGTGAGGAGGCAACGGGGACCTCTGAGGAAGCCCTGCAAGGAGAATGTGATTCTGCACCTATAGCCCAGAAGACCCCCTTGAGGAGCGTGAGGAGGACCCTGAACTGCGACAGGAACTGGAATCTGAGGCTGGAAAATCACAATACACCCCACACAACCTGGAAATATCCCCTCTTGCTCTAGTAATACATGCCTGAAGCTGGCCACCCTACCGCACCACCCCCTACCTTAGTCCATCCTGACATGGTCCCTGAGCAAGACACAGTTGCAAATAAAAGGTTTAATTGAAATCTCAAGAACCACTGTAAAACATTTATCATCAACTGTAGCAAAGTATTAACAAGCAGTCCCTGTGCTCCGGGAGGTTGTCTGTGAATTTGTCAGCCAGCACTCTGAACAGTGATAGTCCCTATGCAGAGCCTGCTGGGGCGGAAGTGATGAGGGAGAACGTGGGTTCTGAAAGAGTCCAGATGGGGAAAGAACAGTTTTATGATACTTATGGCTGCTCAAAGACCCACAACCACTCCTCTCCTCCCCTCCTATTTCCTCCCCCTTGTGAACGGAAGCTGGGGGAGTGGGAGGGAGAGGCTGGTGGCTCAGGTATCTGTCTGGAAAGGGAAAAGAAACAATTTATTTATCCAAGGAAAGTCAGAGCAGTCTGTTAACCCTGTGACCATTTCAGATGTTTTATACCATTCCCAGGCCCTGGTGTCTGTCCTCTCCCTGAGCTGCTCTGCAGAAGCCAGGAGAAGTAGGTGTGGGTGAAGCATCCACTTCAGGGATTGCACAAACACAACTCCATGTCCTTCATCAGTGGAGAGGTGATTGGGTTGCAGTGTTAACCAAAACTTCAGTGAAGAAAGTACATCTGTTTCCATGTCCCTTTCAATACTGGTCACGGGACATGGGCTGAACCTTCTGCCAATGCACTGGGATTAGGAGGTAGGTGGATGTTTTCTGTGCTTATCTGTTCATCTTCCATGGTAATTGTGCCTGCTAGCATAGAATACAGTCAATTTCCTCTTAAATTGGCATCCAGTCCTGTAAGCATAATTCTGCAAACTTTTGGCATAGCAGAAATTTAAGCTGGTTTCCTGAGGTTTAAAAGCAGGGCAAATGTGCTGGGCTCAACTTTGTAGCTCACCAAACCCCTCCACTCAGCAATATATAGAGGGGTCATTATCAGAAATGTCTCTCTAGCATAGGTGGCTGAGTGTTCTCCACAGTACTGAAAAGCCAACTCCCTTTTTCATTCCAGTACCTTCAAATAACTATGTTCTCCAAGTGACAGTCAGCCTTTAAAGAACACAAAGGTGACTTGGTAACATTGCCCCAAACCCCAGCCCAAGCAGTCCATCCATACACTGTAAACATTACAACATATTAATAAAAGTCCTACAGATATCTTACCATTTTTAACCTCAGCTCCTTCCTCATGTGCTGCAAAAGTAGTCTGAAGGATGGAGGCTGTAGCAGCTGCATTCATGGGATTCTCAAAAGCATCACTATTGTGGCTTTTGGCAACAGAGTTGTGTTACCCGTGGGAATTAAGGATATTTTGTTTGACTTGGCAGGACATTCAAATGCCAAGAGAGAACCTATTCTGCCAGGAGAGGAGAGGAAGCTGTTGAAGAACTCTTGAGGATCTACTTGTTGGCAGAGACAGGAGAAGTCAGGCGCAGTTGGACTTTTAGGGCAAGGGAAGATGGGGCTCCTAGGCAAGATGAGGCATTTGACGAATGACGAAACAGCACAGGAAATGGGAATGTGCAAAGAGGGAACGTGACTATGCGCTTATGTAGTCCCTAATCCAATTGGTGGCAGAATGTTTTCAGGGCCCACCCACCACCCTTGCCACTACTCCTTTCCCAGACTAGGCTCCTGCTCCCTCTTCTTCTCATCCTCCAGCTGGTACCCAGGCTGCTGCTTAGGCAGCATCTCCCTCCGCCACCCTTCATCAGGGAACAAAATGCTGGATGCCCAGCACAACATACTCTACCAGCACTCAAAATCCCTCACATGGGAACCACTAGAGCATGGAGGAGGGGAATGACAAGCCCCATTCTGTCACTGTAGCTTAGTCCCCAAACCCCACACAGGAGATGTCCACATTTGTCACTATGATGATATTCTGTGGATGTTCCTCCCTTCTCAGGGTGAGGGGAAGGGCGTGGAGACACCTCGACAGAATTCACTGCCCACTTCTGTGAGAATATAGCTTTTTGGGGGGGTTCATTTGTTCCTGTTACAAACCATTTTAGCTCAATGTTATTCCCTTGAAAAGGTGTGACTATGTATGGTGTTTCTGTGCTGACATTTGTTTTGGGGGACCTGGTCCTACCATGGCTCATGAAGCCACACCCCGACATCGCCGACCCAGGAACAAGGGATTTGTACTACAGATCGAGTTGCTGCAGAGCAAACGACCACTGGTGATGCCTCTGGACCCACTGGGATGCGAATGTGTCCAGTGCTGTTTGGATTATTGTGGCCTGCTTTGTGGAACATATGTAAGGATAAAGCGGAATACTTCTACGAGGACTGGGCACGGGACACAATTGCTTTCCAAAATCAGTACAGGCAACCTTATCTCACCTGTATGCACACTGCTTCTGGTTCCCAGGAAACCAGATAAATTTGTGATGTTGTGAGCTCGCACATAATGGATCGGTCGGGAGCCAGAAGCTTACCTGAGACTCTGCGACGTTATTATGACACCGTGGTGCTGCTTGACAATCTCAGTAGAGCATTGCCTTCTGTTGTGAGATACCTTGGTGGGTTTTGATCCCCTGCAGCTGATGTACTAACTGAAATCAGACAATTGGGGAGGACCCTGAAGCTTAACAGCTTTGGCTGTGGTTTTGTGCTACGGGGACTTTTAACATGCTTTAATGTCATCCTTCAGCAATAGTTTTGTTTCATGTTAACTGCTGTGTTTCAGGTTGCTTTATGGGGAGCCCTTAAGCATTGTTACAGTACTTTAAAAAAAGTTCTGAAAGATTTTGGTAGGGAATTATCACATTTCTTCCTTACACTTCTTCTGTCTGCCTCTGTAGCTCAGAGCTCTTATCAGGTGCTATGTTGGATTGGTCCTAGGGCATGACAACTCACATGACTGCAAGTGGGAACTGTTTGGTGGGGTAGGGAGCCATTAAAGCACTTGGCTGTTAGGTACCTTCACTGTTACTTTTTTCTCTTTGTCTGTATTCTCACTTTGTTATCAACAGAGACCTAAAGATGTTTCAGTGAACTTGTCTTCTGGTTTTCTTTGCGGTGCTTTGGACAAGCAACAGTTATTTCACAGCATACATCATTGTTACGAGCCCCCACCAACCTCCCTTTTTTTTAAACATTAGCCAATTCACGGCTGGGGGTGAGGGGAAGGGGTTGCGTAAGGAATGGAATTGTTAGCACGTCCATGGAACCAGATTTTCACAGAAACCGCAGTCTTGTGCTGTGAATATTGCTACCTCATCCCAAACCTTTGCGGATTAATGCATTTATCACACTTGGAAACACAAGGTGCACACACAAGTGAAGTGAACCGTAACTTTTATTTACACATATACGTGTGTAAGCAGTGTCAGGATGAGCTCCACCCTGACATCTGGTGGTGAGGTGTGGCAAGTTGTGGAAAAGAACTTCAGGGGCCGATCTCATTTGCATAGGCACACCCACCATGCCTAGAATGAGACCATAGCTGCCCAAATGGTCACTTTGGCTGCTGTGGGATCCCCAGTGTCTCTGTTATTGGGGCAGGAAGAATAAATTGTTATTACCCTGATTATGGGAACTGTGCTTGGAACTGTATGTGGCCTTTTGTTATGATGGAGGGATTCACCATCATCTAAGTAGCACTCGCTAGGCAAGGGTCATGGGTTCCAAAACTGTGTGAATGGAGAGAGGCTGGGGACAAGTATTAATACTTGGTGGCATGGGCCCTTTGGTGAGGGCCTTACATGCTGATTGCACTTCCTCCTCTCTCCACTGTGGAATATCAGAGCTAATTTTGATTTCATTAGAAGTCTAGTTATAGGCTGCTGAGCTCACTTTGGGCTGACAGTGCACCAGCACTGGGGCTCCCCTACTATAAGCTGAATTCACCTAAGAGCTGAAATCACTGAGTGTTGTGTTAAGTAGTGGGGGAGCCTGAAAATATATTGTGGAGCAGGTTGCGGGACGGCTGGTGAAGCAGTTCGACGCGGAGCAGTGTGTGGATGGCAGGAGCTGCTTGTGGGCCGTGGAGCTGAGCGAAGGAGTTCGTGGGGCGGCTGGTGGAGTGGAGTGCAGCTGCGCGAAGGAGTTTTATGGGGCGGCTGGCGGAGCGGAGCGCCGCTATGGGGCGGTCAGCTTCAGATCACGTAAGGTGCCTCTTACCCCCGTCCCATTTCCACCCAGGTTGGGAGGTAAAGCTCCGCCGATAAACTTTCGAACTCTGGGGCTGCCCTGACCAGGGACAGAGACTTTTGGGGCATTGGACTTTTGGGACTTTGGGTGATTTGGGGTTGCTGGACTCAAGAACCAAAGGGAAAAGGGCATGCCCCAATTTGCCTGGGGTGGGGTTGTTTTTGCTCATGGGTTGTGTTATGAATCCTGTTGGTGGTGTTTCCCCAACATAATGCCACATTGTTTCTCTCTGTTATTAAAAGACTTTTGCTACACTCAGACTATGTGCTTGCGAGAGGGGAAGTATTGCCTCTTGGAGGCGCCCAGCGGGGGTGGTATATATTTGTCCCAGGTCACTGGGTGGGGGCTCGAGCCGGTTTGCATTGTGTTATTGGAATGGAACCCCTAGATATTGAACCCGGCCCTTGTTGCTGCCAACTCTGACGGGCAGAAGGGTTACATTTTGTGGGCTCGTCCGGGATCTCCTGGGTCAGTACCCCTCGCAAGCACCTGTTGAGTGATCCACTACATTGGGAAACAATTTATATATATATTTTTTGTGCTTATATTTTGAGGAAATTACTGTTTGTATAATGGCTAATATGTCAGGTTTGTTGGGCCCTGGCTCAGCAGCTTCTAGCTCGGAGGCTGCAGCCTCGGCTGATGATTGGACAAAAGCTCTGGGGCAAATATTGGAAAAGGTTGTGCTGCCCCATGCTGAGTCAGACTCTTGTCGTAAGTTAAGATTATTTGCTGGGGAGGAGGAGTTTGAACCCTGGTTAGAGCATACCACTGAAATGCTGCAAGAGTGGGCCGTACCAGATGCAGAAAAGCGAAGATGCCTTATAGAGAGCCTTGGCGGCCCAGCATTAGATGTGATTCGCACCCTGAAGCTCATTGACCCTGGGGTCGGTGTGAAGGACTGCCTAGAGGCCCTTGAACACAACTTTGGGAGCGTAGAGGGCCCTGAAGACAGCTACTGTAAGTTCCTTAATTCCCGACAACAAAAGGGCGAGAAGGCTTCAGCCTACATACAGAGACTGGAGAGACTGCTTCAGAGAGCTGTCATGAGGGGAGCAGTGACTGCTGAGCAGATGGATCAGACTAGACTGGCTTAAATTGTAAGAGGAACTCAGTATCAGAACCCGATTCTACTTTATCTCCGGCTAAGAGAACGACGGGAACATCCCCCAAGTTACTCCCAGCTGATAAAAGAGGTCCGAGAGGAGGAAGAAAGGCAGGCTGCCAGTGAGTTTTGGGAAGCCCAAACATCGGAGCCAGCCAGCACAACACCACTGCAAATGGCCAGTGTACTGATGGTGAGCACCAGAGAGGAACTTGCCCAACAAATGCAGGTCCTGACGGAACGGATAGCTGAGCTGCAAAGTACCGTTGACCGAGTTAAGACTTCTAGGAATAAGAAGCCTCAAACTGTGGCGATTGAGAAGCCCGCACTTAGAGCCACCATCCCCCCCAGGCGAAGGGGGAAAGGTCAATTCTTCTGCTACCGATGTGGTCAGGATGGACACAGTGCTGCCAAGTGCCGTAATGAAGAAAACCCCTCCTTAGTGTATGGAAAGCTGAGGATCAGTTGGGAGAGATCCGGTAGCTGCCAGAGGGTCTGGGGACGGGGACCCCCCAGGTCTGCAGGATTTGAAGATTCCCCCAGAAAAGACTGTCCAGCTGGGATCCCTGCTGGACTGATAGGGCCTCGAGCAGAGGTCATGGTGAGGATCGAAGGGGTGGAGTGTAAAGCAGTGCTTGACACTGGATCTCAAGTGACTATTATATTTCAGTCATTCTACCAACAGATGCTTAGGCACCTGCCTATACAGCCACTGACTGGCCTTGGCCTATGTGGCCTCAGCATGGATGAATACCCCTATCAAGGGTATGTCATAGTGCACCTGGAATTCCCAGAGGAGGTTGCTGGGGTAAGAGAAGAGGTAGACACAGCTGCCTTAATATGCCCTGACCCTAAAGGGACTTCTGATGTGTCTGTGCTAATAGGGACCAACTCCAGTCTCTTCAAGGTACTCGCGGATTACTGCAGAAGGCGGGCTGGGGACCAGTACCTGAATACCCTGATGATCCATACGCTTTGTGCTGAAGCCTATAGGAAAATTGAGAGCGCTAAAAGGGACACATCTGAGCTACCGCTTGGGGCACTGAAGTACGCGGGCACAGCCCCCTTAGTAGTGCCTGCAAGGACGGAGCAAGAAGTGCTTGTCATGAGTACCTGTCTGAAAGGCAGTAAAGGGACGTTAGCAATGATAGAGCAGCCGATGGGAGGAGAGCTCCCTGAAGGAGTGCTGGTCCCCAGCGGAGTCATAACCCTGCCTGCTGAAGCCCAGGAAAGGGTGACTATACTGATTGCTAATGAAACGAGTCGTGATATTTTTGTGAAGCAAGGACAAAAGATAGCAGACCTCTTTGAGCCTGAGTCGATTGTAAAACCCCAGTATGAAACTCCAGTTCCGGCAATAGACCCAGCAAAGTTTGACTTTGGAGATTCACCAGTGTCCGAGGACTGGAAAGATCACCTGAGGAAGAAACTTTGTGAAAGATCCAAGGTGTTCTCACTGCATGAGTGGGATGTGGGATGTGCAAAAGGAGTAGAGCACAATATCAGACTACATGACTCTCGACCTTTCAGGGAGAGATCTAGGAAGATTGCTCTCTCTGAGATGGAAGATGTGCGACATCATCTTCAGGAGCTGGCTGCGAATGGCATCATTACAGAGTCCCGCAGCCCATACGCCTCACCCATTGTGGTAGTCCGCAAAAAAGAATGGGAAAATCCGGATGTGTATTGACTACCGCACCCTAAACAGCCGTACGGTGGTCGACCAGTACACTATGCCTCGAGTGCAAGACGCCTTAGACTGTTTGCTGGGAAGCCAGTGGTTCTCTGTGTTGGATCTTCGAAGTGGATACTACCAGATCCCTCTGGGAGAAGAAGATAAGGAGAAGACAGCCTTCATCTGCCCATTAGGGTTTTATCAGTTCGAACGCATGCCCCAAGGGATTTCTGGAGCACCTGCCACCTTTCAACGTCTCATGGAGAAAGTTGTGGGAGACATGAATTTGCTGCAAGTGTTAGTTTATTTGGATGACCTGATTGTGTTTGGAAGAACCTTAGAGGAGCATGAAGAAAGACTTCTTAAAGTGGTTGATAGGTTGGAGGATTATGGTCTGAAGCTTTCAATTGACAAATGCCAGTTCTGCAGAACCTCAGTGAAGTATGTGGGTCACATTGTGTCCCAAGAAGGTGTGAGTACTGATCCTGATAAAATAGAAGCACTCACTACATGGCCACGTCCAAGTAACTACAGAGAACTCAAGACCTTCCTTGGATTTAGTGGCTACTACCGCAGATTTGTGAAAAACTATGCTACGATTGTAAAGCCTCTGAATGATCTTACCAGGGGACATCAGTCCAGCAAGAACAAATCTAAGTCCAAGAATAAGGGGAGGTCCCCAAAGCCTCCTGTGCAGAGACACAATGGCCCCTTTGCACCATTTGGGCCACGGTGGGATGAGAGATGTGAAAGGGCTTTTCGAGAAATCATTACTTGCCTAACTCATGCTCCAGTCCTAGTTTTTGCCGACCCAAGCAAACCATTTATCCTGCATACTGATGCCAGTTTGGAGGGTCTGGGAGCAGTCCTGTACCAGGAAGTGGAAGGCAAATGTAAACCTGTAGCCTTTGCCAGCCGAGGATTGTCTGATAGTGAAACTCGCTTTCCCACCCACAAGCTGGAGTTTTTGGCCTTGAAATGGGCCATCACTGAGAAATTTCGAGACTACTTGTATGGTGCTCAGTTCCAGGTGTGGACAGACAACAATCCACTGACTTATGTGTTAACAAGTGCTAAGCTGGATGCTACAGGGCAGAGATGGGTGGCCGCCTTGGCTAGCTATGAGTTCAGCATTCAGTACCGATCAGGGAGAAGCAATGTAGATGCAGATGCATTGTCCAGGCGTCCGCAGGCTCCAGAAGTTGCTGTGATACCCACAGATGGAGTGAGAGCTATTTGCAGTGTGAGTCGCCGAGAGCCAGAGGCCCGTGAAGACTTTCAGGGATGTGTTGCAGAAGCTTTGGGCCTGCCCCCTGAATGCATGCCTTCTGCTTCGGTGAACTATATTGCATTAGACCAATCTCCTTTGCCCATGCTCAATGCGGCTGACTGGCAAGAAGCCCAGCGGCAAGATATTGACATTCGTGATACACTACTTGCCAAAAGGGAGGGGCGAAGCCCAGCTGCGGTTGTCCCACCTAACCCGGAGGGTAAACTACTATTGAGAGAATGGACCAAACTAAAACTGATTCAGGGAGTGCTACACCGAATGACCATTGACCCTTTACAAAAACAACGAGCACAACTAGTACTGCCAAAAAAGTACAGAGCCCTGGCCATGAGGGCCCTGCATGATGACTTTGGGCATTTAGGGACGGAGAGGACCCTGGAACTTATTCGTAGTAGGTTCTACTGGCCCCGAATGGCTGAAGATGTTCGCAGGAAATGTGAGACTTGCGCTCGATGTGTTCAAAGGAAAACTCTGCCCACGAGGGCTGCATATCTCAAGAACATCACCAGCAACAAACCTTTGGAGTTGGTATGCATTGATTTCTTGTCTGTAGAGGTAGACAAGAGGAATGTTGGAAACATTCTAGTAGTGACTGACCATTTTACACGGTATGCACAAGCATATCCCACACGTGATCAGAGGGCCACCACCGTTGCTCGAGTATTGTGGGACAAATATTTCTCAGTCTATGGATTCCCGGCTCGGATACACTCTGATCAGGGGCGGGATTTTGAGAGTCACCTTCTGAAGGAGGTGCTGAAGATAGCAGGAATTAAAAAGTCTAGGACAACGCCTTATCACCCCCAAGGTGATCCTCAGCCAGAGAGGTTCAATCGAACCCTATTAGATATGTTGGGAACTTTGCGACCAGAGCAGAAGGCAACCTGGAGCCAGCATGTCGCATTTCTGGTGCATGCCTACAATGCCACAAAGAACGATGCTACGGGAGTCACCCCATATCTCTTGATGTTTGGGCGAGAACCAAGATTACCCATAGACTTGTGCTTTGGTGTATCAGAGGATGGAGATAGCTATGAAACTCATCAGCAATATGTATCCCGACTAAGAGAAAAGCTGCGGGATGCTTATCGCTTAGCTACCGCTGCGGCTCGGAAGAACGCAGACCGCAACAAACATCGATATGATGCTAGAGTGCGTTCGCAGGAGCTCCAGCCGGGGGACAGAGTCCTGCTGCGAAATTTGGGTATTGCTGGCAAACACAAGATAGCTGACAGATGGAAGGCAATACCTTACCTGGTGATGGAAAAGCTGGGAGATCTGCCGGTCTACAAGATCAAACCTGAAGACGGTCCAGGGCAAATCAAGACGGTGCATAGAAACCTTTTGCTCCCTGTGGGGGAATTGGTAAGCACCCCTTGTGAGATGGGCCACGGCAGGGCCGCCGGGCAGAACAGAGGTGCTAGACCAAAGCCACCATCCAACACAGACAGTGGGCCCCCTGCAGCTAACTTACCCCTATTCTGCACATCTGAGAGTGAGTCTGAGGAGGAAGACACAACCCTGGTGTATCCTGGGATGGAGACAAGATTTCAGTCTCGATCAGCTGAACCAAACGAGAGTTTTCCCTCTTCCGCCCTAAACCCAATGGCGGAACTATTTAGGCCCCTTTCTGATACCCCGGTGCTGCTGATGAGACCCCCCTGTGATGACACACACAGGTTATTGGACAATGGGGACAGACAGGTAGAGGATGTCCTGGGCACCTTGGACCCTCCAGCGTTAGAACTAGGAGTGCAGGGGCCTACGCCAGTAGCCGAGGGACCCTCCAGGGAAGCCTCTCCATCCATCACTCAAGAGGATGTTCCCCTTACTTCGGCAACAGAGATTCTCAATAGACGAGACAGGGTGATAAGACCAGTGAAACGGTTAACTTATGATGCACCTGGGGTGACTAGTGAGGAGCCAATACATTTAGCACACAGGCTTGTGGAAGCTAAAGTGGGCTTCCTGAGGCCCTTTGGAGGAAACCAATGAGTTGGTATAAAGGGAGTGTGATTTGTCGGGACGACAAAGTCTCGGCTGGGGGGAGGATGTAAGCAGTGTCAGGATGAGCTCCACCCTGACATCTGGTGGTGAGGTGTGGCAAGTTGTGGAAAAGAACTTCAGGGGCCGATCTCATTTGCATAGGCACACCCACCATGCCTAGAATGAGACCATAGCTGCCCAAATGGTCACTTTGGCTGCTGTGGGATCCCCAGTGTCTCTGTTATTGGGGCAGGAAGAATAAATTGTTATTACCCTGATTATGGGAACTGTGCTTGGAACTGTATGTGGCCTTTTGTTATGATGGAGGGATTCACCATCATCTAAGTAGCACTCGCTAGGCAAGGGTCATGGGTTCCAAAACTGTGTGAATGGAGAGAGGCTGGGGACAAGTATTAATACTTGGTGGCATGGGCCCTTTGGTGAGGGCCTTACATGCTGATTGCACTTCCTCCTCTCTCCACTGTGGAATATCAGAGCTAATTTTGATTTCATTAGAAGTCTAGTTATAGGCTGCTGAGCTCACTTTGGGCTGACAGTGCACCAGCACTGGGGCTCCCCTACTATAAGCTGAATTCACCTAAGAGCTGATATCACTGAGTGTTGTGTTAAGTAGTGGGGGAGCCTGAAAATATATTGTGGAGCAGGTTGTGGGACGGCTGGTGAAGCAGTTCGACGCGGAGCAGTGTGTGGATGGCAGGAGCTGCTTGTGGGCCGTGGAGCTGAGTGAAGGAGTTCGTGGGGCGGCTGGTGGAGCGGAGCGCAGCTGAGCGAAGGAGTTCGTGGGGCGGCTGGTGGAGTGGAGTGCAGCTGCGCGAAGGAGTTTTATGGGGCGGCTGGCGGAGCGGAGCGCCGCTATGGGGCGGTCAGCTTCAGATCACGTAAGGTGCCTCTTACCCCCGTCCCATTTCCACCCAGGTTGGGAGGTAAAGCTCCGCCGATAAACTTTCGAACTCTGGGGCTGCCCTGACCAGGGACAGAGACTTTTGGGGCATTGGACTTTTGGGACTTTGGGTGATTTGGGGTTGCTGGACTCAAGAACCAAAGGGAAAAGGGCATGCCCCAATTTGCCTGGGGTGGGGTTGTTTTTGCTCATGGGTTGTGTTATGAATCCTGTTGGTGGTGTTTCCCCAACATAATGCCACATTGTTTCTCTCTGTTATTAAAAGACTTTTGCTACACTCAGACTATGTGCTTGCGAGAGGGGAAGTATTGCCTCTTGGAGGCGCCCAGCGGGGGTGGTATATATTTGTCCCAGGTCACTGGGTGGGGGCTCGAGCCGGTTTGCATTGTGTTATTGGAATGGAACCCCTAGATATTGAACCCGGCCCTTGTTGCTGCCAACTCTGACGGGCAGAAGGGTTACACGTGGAAAGTCCCTTCTTTCCCCCTATGGTACAACCCTGATCTCCTGAGCACTCTGGCGTCATGGACTTTTCATGCTGTCCATTGTTCGTGTTCATGATCCAACCCCTGCGGTTCACTAAGCCATGTGGAACCAGTGAATAGTAACTTTTGTGGTTCACGTAGTCATTGGCCCCTTTTAGTGGGCAAAATACAGGGACGTGTATTCCGTCAATGGCCCCTACGCTGTTCAGAAAAACCTATTCTCTGAAATCCCGGTATAATTTCAGGGCCTTGGTTTATGGCAACCACCAGCGGGCAGATCACAGTATCGAGAACTTGGCAAACCTGTACAACCACCACCCTAACAGCTGACTTCCCAACTTCGCACTGGTTGGCTACAGACCACTAGCTGTCAGGTGTTGCTAGATTCCAAAGGGCAAAAGGCATCCGCTTCTGCACTGATATAGGTTTCCAAAAGCAAGTGATCTGGTGCTGGAGGGTTAGTGCAAGCTCCTTGCACAACTCAGTGAAGGTCTGCTTCCTCTTTCTGAAGTTCTGCAGACCTTATCATCATTCCAGGTGTCCAATATGATGTGGTCCCACCATACCATGCTGGTTCTCTGTGACCAGAATTAGTGGTCCATCCATGTGTGTTCCATGGCAATTCCGGCATTCAAAACATCTGTTGCACGGGACCTGATTGGATGGTCATTCCTCCTTTGGGTCAGCAGTCTTCACCCTCTGATAGCTTTCTGAACCAATTCTGCCCAGTATGTGATACTGCAGTGCATGAACATTTGTCCCAAGAGCAGGAGAAGCAGCAGGAACGCCTCGTCCTGGACTTGCTCCATTTCCCCAACACTGTTTGGCAGAAGGGAGAGATGAGCAGGAGCAGCTATCATCAAATGCCTGAACGCAGCAACATGAAGCAAAGCATTTCCTAGAGCATCTGCTGTAGCACACAGGACTTTGGAATGCTGCCCCTGAAATTTTAGTGTTAACGTCACATACCGAAAAGGGGCAGTGTGGACACAGGTATGTGCCTGTGTACAGTGTGTACGCATGCCCAACACAGCATAGGTGGACACTCAACGTGGTATACACTCTAGAAGCACACGCACATGTAACTGTTTACACTCACACATGTAGCCATAGCCATAGACACGATAAGCCCTGACTCCTGGAGTCACTAAATTGTCAGAATCTCAGCTTTAATTTATGTTTCTAGTGCTTATGGTTGTGAAGAACACATTGAACACATGATCTTAGCGTAACAATGCAGTGGTGTTTGCCTGATTCTGCAGACAGTTTGAAACAATAGTTCTGAAAGATGGCAACTGACCCATTCATCCCAGCCGTTGTCTAGTCCAGGATAAAAGGGACTCTTTTTAAATGTGTTAGCTAACATTTTCCATCTCACAAATTGTAAAACCTCAGCATAGACAGGGCAAGCTGTATTTTAACATGTTAGCTGGTTGAGTATCCAATAATTAAAATGAAGAGTCTGGGGCCACATCCTTGGCAGGTATTAAACATCCCTTTGTTTCACCACAGTGACATAAAGGGAACATAAAACATTCCTGATGAGCACCTGAGAATTTCCTCTCTGTCTGGCTTGAAAGTCTGTCTCTCTCACAAACAGAAGTTGGTCCAATAAAAGATATTACCTCACACACCTTGTCTCTCTAATGTCCTGGGACCAACATGGCTACACCTACACTGCACACTTGGAATGTGGGCACACCAAATGGCATAAAGCTGGTGCAGCCGACTTCATGCCCTCCACCACTCACCCACTTCTGGTCCCCAGAGTGATGAGCGCAAAGCTGGTCTGCAATGCACTCTGGCAGAATGTTCCCCAGAAAACTATTCCTGCTGGGGTAAGTAAGTTGCGCTGGCGGCTGGTTAACCAACACCCATCCCTAGGATCAGTGTAGTCAGAAAAGTGGTGTAATTCTGCCTAGGATTTTTGAATGCAAATTAATCTACCCTCAAAGTTTGGGGGAAGCAATTAACTGCAGGTAGAAATGAGAATATTTACATGCAGATTTTCTCTGATGGGCTCAGAGAAGCCATATAAAATTTCAGCCCCCTCTCTTCTCGAAAATGAGCTAAAATAGCTTCCGCTAACCTAAGTGCTGACCTAACCACATGGGTTAGGCATGGCCAAATTGGAAACAGAACCACGTGACCATTCCCAACAAACCTATCTCAAAACTTGAAATTAAAAATAAATATCTCCAGAAATGTTTCACTATCATTCACTGAGGACAACAACAACATTAACAAAAGTGTGTGACTAACTTCAATGTTTTTCACTGGGGCAAAAAAGTCTAAATAATGTATGTTTGAAGATGCAGCTGAGAAAATTCAAATAAAAGCTTGACTCTGAGTATTTTTGAGTTTCAGGTTGAACATTTTATGTGGCTGATGTCATAGCTTTAACTATGAATGACAGAATTGCTACCACATCTCTGTAACAAAATCATTCCTCCATCACTGAGCTTTAAGGAGAAGGTTTAGTTCTGCAGGACTGATAACAGTCTGTCCGAGAGTAGAAGCCATTAACTTTCTTGCTTTCTCAGTGGTGCATCAGAGGAGAGTCCTTCTTGAATTGCTGATCGAGAAGAGTAAGCCATGGGAAATAGCTTGAGAGATGAGCTTTCACTTAGGGTAATGTCTATATTGCAGCCTGGAGCACACTTCCCAGCAGGGGTAGACAGACATGCACAAGCTCCACTTCAGCTAGAAGGCTAAAAAAAAACCAGTGTAGCCAGAGTAACATGGACAGCAGCTCAAGCTATCTGCCTGAGTATCCGCCAGGGGGTTTGTGTGGGTTTGTACTGAGGTGGCTAGCCCAAGCAGCTCCCATGCTCCACTAGCTACACAGCTATTTTTAGCGCTTTAGCTTGAAGACAGCTAGTGTGGGTCTGTCTACCCACACTGGAAAGCACATTCCCAGCTGCAGGGTAGACATACAATAAATTGTATCCGTGTTGGTTGCAGGATATTTGAGAGACAAGATGGGTGAGGTAATATGTTTTATAGGACCAACTTCATTCACAATGAATTAACCCAGGAAAATGATAAAAAGACAAAAACACCACATCACCTGTGGGTGAACACTTTTCACAAAGTGATCATTCTATATCCAACCTCTCAGGCCTCATCCTCAAAGGAAACCTGCACAACACTTTCAAAAGATGAGCCTGGGAGCGTAAATTCATAACTCTGGAAGACACTAAAAATCATGGACTGAACAGGGACACTGGATTTATGGCCTAGTACAACAATCTGTCATTCACTAACAGCCATCCCCAGTACTCCCCGCCCCCTTCCTATCTTCTCTATGACTCCAATGGTATTAACAGGCCACTTCACCTTGAAATATGTGTTAACTACTTCTGCTAAACAATCAAGTTTCCCAGACCTGAAGAAGAGCTCTGTGTAAGGCCTTGTCTACACTTCACAGTTTTGTCGAGAAAACACTGGAGGTGTACACACTGAAATGCTCCTTCTGCCTGTTATGCCAACAAAATAAAACCACCTCGATGAGGCACAGAGTTTTTTGTGGCAAAGTTAGATCAATGCAGTGTCAGTGTAGACACTGCACTTGCTTATGTTGCCATAAATGGTCTCCAGGAGGTGTCCCACAATGCCCAATCTGACTGCTCTGATCAGCAGTTCAAACTCCACTGCCCTGTACCCAGGTACACAGGCATCCGCCCCTCTCCCTTTAAAAGACCAGGAATTTTTGAAATTCTACTTCCTGATTGCTCAGCATGGAGAGCTCACATCCCAGGTGACCACGGCAGCTCCGTGCAGTAAATGCTCTCTGCCACTTCTACAAGGAGACACTATCCTTGGCAGCAACCCCATCTCCACTGCCAAGAGCCCCATGGATATTTTGTAGGGTCTGGAGACAGCAGACTCAACCCCAAGGACAAAGTGATGACAAGAAAGTGGAGTTGGAAGGTAAGGTGTGACAGGCAACAGGGTCATCTGGTACTGTGGCTAGCAAGGATCGCTTCTTGACCCCAGAGGGTTCAAGCTAGTCCCAGCACTCCATTTCTGGTGCACATGATGCAGGAGACAGGCGCTCTGGTAAGTGTTCATTTTGATTTGATACTGTTCAGGTATATGAGCTAGAGCTGTCCTTTGTTTTATGTAGAAGCTGATTAAGGGATAGAAATGAACAAGACTAGCAATGTTTGCATCTGCTTCCAGTTCCCCTATGCAGCTTCACAGTGGAGACCCCGAGGAAAAGTGTGTTAATGCACAGAGATTTCATGGAAATCCTCCAGAGAGATCTCTAGGAAACTTTCCTGGAGGTACTCGCCAATCCTCTACCAAAGGTTCCTTGGTTGAGCTGCTTTGTTTCTTCCTCCACTGTAGGACACTTTCCTATGCCAACTGCAATCACTTGTGCAGGGACCAAAACTCCACACAGCAGGCAAGCAGCATAGGGACCTGGTCTGAAGCCTCATGCATGTAGGAGGTATCGGCTTAAATGACCCCTGTCTGTGGAAAATGGTGTCAGAATTTACAACAGCGTCCCCAGTCCAGGAGTAGGAAGATTTTTTGGCCCAAGAGCCACATCTGGGTATGGAAATTGTATGGTGGGCCATGAATGCTCATGAAAATGGGGGTTGGAGTATGGGAGGGGGTGAGGGCTCTGGATGGGGGTATGGGCTCTGGGGTGGGGCCAGAAATGAGGAGTTCAAGGTACAGGAGGGGGCTACAGGCTGGGGTAAGGGGTTGGGGTGCTAGGGGAGGGGAGGGCTCCAGCTGAGGGTGCGGGCACTGGGGTGGGTCTGGGGATGAACGGTTGGGGGTGCAGGAGGTTGCTCCAGGCTGGGACGGAAGGGTTCGGAGGGGGGTCAGGGCTGGGGCAGAGGCGCTTACCCAAAGCAGCTCCCAGAAGCAGCGGCACGTCCCCCTCTTTGGCTCCTTTCTGGAAGCATGGTCAGGCGGCTCTGCACGCTGCCCTGTCCGCAGGTGCCTCCCCTGCAGTTCCCATTGGCCGCGGTTCCTGGCCAATGGGAGCTGCGGGGGCAGTGCTTGGGGTGGGGGCTGCATGCAGAGCCCCCTGGCTGCCCCTACTTATAGAGCCGGAGGAGGGATATGCTGCAGCTTCCAGGAGCTGAGCGGGGCAAGCCCCCATCCTGCTCCCCAGATGGAGCATGGCAAGCCACGGACCCCGCTTCCCAACGGGAGCTCGAGGGCCAGGTTAAAACATCTGGTGGGCCGGCTGCAGCCACTGGGCTGTAGTTTACCCACCCCTGCCCTACTCTCTTGCAGTAATTCCCTTAAAAAAACAGCAAGATACTTTGCCTCATCTTGGACCTTTCGCCACCTCTCCCCACCCAGGCCAAACTCACCATGTTTAGGGCACTCAGGGAGTTGTGTGCTTGCCAAGGGAGAGTGAGAAAGAACTATATTTAACTGTTATGATTCAATGATGTGAGTGCACTCACAATATTTCCTCTTTATATGTGTTTCTGCAGTTGTGGCCTTGAAGGGAATCCCCCACACACTGGCAAAGTGCCTCCGTCAGATAAGGAGGTGACCAAGGACAAGTAAGGAGGACATTTTTAGGGAGGTGCTCCAATAATCTGACACCACAGACCATGCTCACAGGGCGTGGCAAGAGACAATTAATGAATAATTAACAATAGATAGCCAGGAGAGGAAGCAGGGCCAGGAGCATATTTTAGAAGGCCAGGAGAGGATGATAAAAGTGATGGAGGACCAAACAGAGATGCTGAAGTGCCTGATTGCGCTGCAGGCAGAACACATGCATGCTCACCTCCCCCTGCAGCCCATACAGAACTGCTTGCCATGCCCTCCCTATACTCTCCACGCACATATTCCTTGCATGTCCCCAGCCTGTTGCAGTACCCCTTTCACTCTATGCCTTTGGACAGGTTCCCTAATGACAGCTGGACTTACACACAGCTATGAGAGCCTCCATTAAGAGAGGTTTCAGAGTAACAGCCGTGTTAGTCTGTATTCACAAAAAGAAAAGTAGTACTTGTGGCACCTTAGAGACTAACCAATTTATTTGAGCATGAGCTTTCGTGAGCTACGCTCAAATAAATTGGTTAGTCTCTAAGGTGCCACAAGTACCCCTTTTCTTTTTCCATTAAGAGAGTGCTCCTCAGTGTTTTGTCCCTTGCAAGACATCAAATTCTGTGTTTTAGTTATTGCTGTTTAAGAAAAATGTTCTCATAGAAAGAAAAGGAATCTTTATTTTTCTCCTACACACAGTGGTTGGCGCTGGAATTCATACACTGCAGCAACTGGCACATTTGCAGACTACAAATCACGCTCTGGAAGCAATTATCACAAGGGGCATTCCAAGCGGCAAGTAAACAAAGCCTGGCTGAAGGCATTACAGAAAGACACATTACTGGGGCTCATTGTCAAAATGCTGCTTCAAAGCCTCTCTGATTCATATATCCTCCTGCTGTGCTCCTCTAATAGCTCTGATATGTGGCTGCTCAAAATCAGCTGCCAGACGATCTGCCTCAACTTCACAAATATTGTGCAAAGTACAGCAGGCTGCTATGACCATGGGACTATTTTCCACGCTGAGGTCTAACCTGCCATGTAGCCAGTGCCAGCGAGCCTTTAATCTGCCAAATGCACATTCAACAGTCATTCTGCAACTGCTCAGCCTGTTGCTGAAGCATGCCTTGCTGCTATCAAGGTTTCCGGAATAAGGCTTTATGAGCCATGACAATAAAGGGTAGGCTGGGTCTCCCAGGATCACTACGGGTATTTCAACATTCCCCACTGGAATCTTCTGGTCTGGAAAGAAAGTCCCTACTTGCACCTTCTTGACCACCCTGCCTTGATATCAATGAAATGACCCCAGTGATCCACAAGCAACTGCAATACCACAGAGAAGTAGCCCTTTCCATTGACGTACTCTGTCGCATGATGGTACAAGGCCAAAATTGGGATATGTGCAGTTAGGGAATACCATTGCTGCAAAGCCATCCACTATTTCACACACATGTCCCAGAGTCACAGTCCTTCATAGCAGGATGAGATTAATGGCTCTGCCAACTTACGTGAACACAACCCATATGGTGGGCTTTCCAACTGCAAACTGATTCAAGACCAACCAGTAGCAGTCTGGAATTGACAGTTTTCACACAGCAACCACTACATGCTTCTCTTCATTTTGGTGTCCTTGCACATAGTTCCAGGAAGGTGGCTTTGTGCATCCAACAGTTCTGCAACCACTGCTCATCACCCCACACCTGCATAATGATGTGACCCCAGGATTCAGTGCGTGTTTCCTGAGCCCAATAGCAATGGTTCACCGTGTACAGCAGCTTCATGAATGCCAAACATAATCTGGAATTGTTTTTTTTAGGGCTATCAAGAGATTAAAATAATTAATTGCAATTAATCACACGATTAAAAAAATTAATTGTGATTAATTGCACTGTTAAACAATAATAGAATACCATTTATTTAAATATAATTGGATGTTTTCTACATTTTCAAATATATTGATTTCAATAACACAGAATACAAAGTGTACAGTGTTCACTTTATTTTTATTACAATTATTTGCTCTGTAAAAAAACAAAAGATATTATTTTTCAATTCACCTAATAGAAGTACGATAGTGCAATATTTTTATCATGAAAATTGAACTTACAAATGTAGAATTACATAAAAAACCCCTGCATTCAAAAATAAAACAACGTACAATTTTAGATCCTGCAAGTCCACTCAGTCCTACTTCTTGTTCAGCCAATTGCTGAGACAAACAAGTTTGTTTACATTTGCAGGAGATAATGCTGCCCACGTCTTATTTATAATGTCACCTGAAAGTGAGAGCAGGCATTCTCATGACACTGTTGTAGCCAGCGTCGCAAGATATTTACATGCCAGGTGCGTGAAAGATTCTTATGTCCCTTTGTGCTTCAACCACCATTCCAGAGGAAGTGTCCATGTTGATGGGTTCTGCTCGATAACAATCCAAAGCAGTGCAGAACTTCACACGTTCATTTTCATTATCTGAGTCAGATGCCACCAGCAGAAGGTTGATTTTCTTTTTTGGTGGTTTGGGTTCTGTAATTTCTGCGTCGGAGTGTTGCTCTTTTGAGACTTCTGAAAGCATGCTCCGCACCTCATCCCTCTCAGATTTTGGACGGCACTTCAGATTCTTGAAACTTGGGTCGAGTGCTGTAGCTATCTTTAGAAATCTCACACTGGTATCTTCTTTGTATTTTGTCAAATCTGCAGTGAAAGTGTTCTTAAAATGAACAACATGTGCTGGGTCATCATCCGAGACTGCTATAACATGAAATATTTGGCATAATGTGGGTAAAACCATGGAGCAGGAGACATATAATTCTCCTCCAAGGAGTTCAGTCAAAATTTAATTATGGCATTTTTTTTTTAACAAGTGTCATCAGCATGGAAGCACGTCCTCTGGAATGGTGGCCAAAGCCTGAAGCGGCACACGAATGTTTAGCATATCGGGCACGTAAATACCTTGCAATACTGGCTACAAAAATGCCATGCGAAAGCCTTTCTCTCACTTTCTGGTGACATTGTAAATAAGAAGTGGGCAGCATTATCTCCTGTAAATGTAAACAAACTTGTTTGTCTTAGCAACTGGCCGAATGAGAAGTAGGACTGAGTGGACTTGTAGGCTGTAAAGCAGGAGTGGGCAAACTTTTTGGCCTGAGGGCTGCACTGGGTTTCTGAAATTGTATGGACGGCCAGTTAGGGGAGGCTGTGACTCCCCAAACAGCCAGGCATGGCCCATCCCCTGTCCCCTATCCAACCCCCCTGCTTCTCGCCCCCTGACGGCTCCCCCGGCAACCCCTGCCCCATCCACCCCCCCACACTCCCTGTCCCCTGACCACCCCCAGAATCCTCTCCCCTGACTGCCCCCCCACCGCCCCATCCAACGCCCTGCCCATTCCTGACTGCTCCCCTGCTTCCGTTCAACCCCCCTGTTCCCTGCCCTCTGACCACCCCAACCCCTATCCACACCCCCAGCCCCTGACCACCACCCCGAATTTCCCTGCCCTCTATCCAACCCCCCGCTCTGCTCCCTGCCCCCTTACCGCAGCACAGAGTACCGGCTCTGTTAGCTTGCAGCCCCGCCGCCCAGAGCACTGTGTCAGCGGCACAGTGAGCTGAGGCTGAGGGGGAGGGGGAACAGCAGAGGAGGGGCCCTTACATTTTCATAAGCAATGTAATTATAGCAGTTTATGATCATCAGTGTAACTTGTGTCGATCTAATTCTGTAGTGCAGACATAGCCTAAGCTTGAAAGCTTGTCTCTTTCACCAACAGAAGTTGGTCCAATACAAGATATTACCTTCCCCATCTTGTCTCTCGAATACCCTAAGATAGACACAAGAGAAGAGGAAGATGTGTGAAAATCATAATAAGGCCTTCAGAGGTACACTATGGTAGCTTCTGAAGCAAAGAAATGAAAATAGACCTTTGCTCAGGTATGCCTGAACAATATCAGGATTTCCTTGGTGCTAAATTAGGTGAGCACCCCACCACTATGAAGATATAAGAGAGAGATAGAGACAATCGAGGGTCTCATTCTTTGTTGGCCTGCACTTTCTGTAGTCATTTACACCAGTGCAAAGTAGGAATAAAAACATTATCACTCTGATTTCTGGTTCAGTTCTTTCAGGATTAAAAAAAGCAGGGGAAAAGCGGAGGGAAAATAGATTTACCACACATTGATATTATTATAAAAATGTTGTCCCAGGTTTTCTGAGATGAATCGTATTGTCCTCCAAACACAGGAAATCAAGAGCATGGCACAGACTTATTTAATTCGTCTGTTGACTATAGAGTTACATGTAAAGCTTGTCACTCACTGATGATGCTAAATTGGTCAAAGATTCCCCTTTCTTCAGAAACTCAGTTTTCTTGCAAACAAGTTTTAAAAGAAGGTTGATTCGGGGGGCTTCTATTACTATGTTAAATACATACTAATACAGAAACACAAATTTTATTCACGCTATGACTTCTGGTGAACAGAGCAGACTTACACCTGCAGTGTGTCCCACAACTGTGACTCCACTTAAAAAGTCTAATTTTCTATTGATTGCATTGAGGTTCATTCCATATCTCCTGTCAGACTTAGTGAGCAGATCCATGAGAGTGATCCTGAGCACAGTGAACAGCTGTGGCAAATATATTTACAGCTTATTCATTTCCAAGAGTACTTTCTATCCTCTCCTACCCAGCTTCAAAATGTGATGTATTAAATCATTCTCATCATGTTTTACATCATTTGGAAGAAGATACGGAAATTAACAGTGTGCACTGTAGTGCAGAATGAGGCAATTTTTTTTCTGAGAACAAGCTAGGCTTGTTTGACTCTAAAATCAAAGCTTTAATCAAAATACAATTTTCTATTTTCAAGACAATTCCATTCCCCCCCCCCCACTTCAGTCCCTGACCTTTATTAAACTAGATCACAACTACTAAAAGGGGCACAATATTGAGTTTCATGGAAAGAATATTGATTTTTCTTCTGCAGTGCAATCTAAAGTACTAGACTGAAGATTCAGCACATTTTAGACAGACTTAGAGTGGCATCCTCCACTTTGTTCTGATGGCCTCTTCATCAATAATTATCATTACTACTATACATGTGGCATCAACAGAAACCTTTGGCTTCTAGAACTATTTAGGTTACTGGTAAAGACAATAAAATGCTTTTCTTCACTAGGGAATAAAATACTTTTCTACAGCTTTACCGATGAAGCTATGTCACTGTAAGATCTCTCGTGTAGCCGCTCAGGTTGATGGGAGAGAGCTCTCCCATTGACAGAATTAAATCAGCCACAATGAGTGGTGGTAGCTATGTCAGCAGGAGAAGCTCTTCTGCCTACATAGCACTGTTCATACTAGCACCTGTGCTGGCAAAACTTATGCCACTCAGGGGGTGTTTTTCATATCCCTGAGTGACAAAAGTTTTGCCGACATAAGTGCTAATGTAGACATGGCCTTAGTGGCAAATCCACTCATTTTCTCCTAATCATAAGAGGGCTGCATATGAGGGGAGGATATGGGGAGAATGGGATTGCCTGCATTGACTTCTACATGCTCATAACCATGTATTTCTGCTTTAAGCTAACAACTATAATTGAATCTCATGCTTCAGGACTTCCAAAGGTCATCTGCAGAAGTCAGGAAGCATTTTTTTCTCCATGTACAATAGTTTAGATGTATTATGGTGATTTATTTCACTTCCCTCTGAAGCATCTTGAGATTGGCTACAGCTGGAGATGGGACACCTGATGTGATGGACCAGTGGTACAGAGAAGCCTCTTTTTAGGTATGTGGCTGGTATATCTTCCTCACATGCTCAGAGTCATACTGATTGCCCTAATTGGTGTCAGGAAGGACTCTACCCCCACGTAAGATTGTCTGGGACACTGAGGGTTTTTCATCTTCCTCTGCATCCTAGAGTATGGATCTCTGGGCATATCTCAGCTAATCAGTTCCCTGTCATTGCAAGGGCATTGAGTATTGGTGGCACCTTGGACTCTCCTGTTCTTTCCCTGTGCCATACAACAGTCTAGTCTCCTCAGGACTGAAATGCTTTAGTCTTACTAAAGCCTTTGAGTTCAATAAATGGGGATTTGTATGAAATTTAATGGCCTGTAATATACAAGAGGTCTAAGCAGATGATCTAATGATCCTCTCTGGCCCTAAACTCCCTGCAACTCTATGAAACCCTTAGGGGTACTCTAGTCAATGGGTGCAAGTAGCCTCTGCAGGCTAATTTCACTGCCAGTCCAAGGCCTGAAGGAGAGGACTCTTTCCTCTTACTCTGTTATTTTTCCCTAGCACCCACCAGGCCACTTGAGCCAGGCATCGGGGTCTAGAGCTGAGCCTTAACTATTACAAAAAGAACTGAATGAAAAGAATTACAAGTAACAGACTATGAAATTATACACATTAGTGTCTTCATCTGAAGATCTCAAAGTGCTTTATGAAAATCTGTCAAGCAGGTGAATATCATGGCTAAACTGAGATAGGACATTGGGCAAGTCACTTCAACTGATTTCTAATCTCCTGCTCTCAGCACTAGACAATGTTGTCTGAACTGATTCAGGAACATCTGAATTGCAGGTATCTATCTGTGAGAAGGGAAATAATTTTACCATCTTTGAACTACCCATTTGTTGCCTGCTGGTGACATATTTAAAATTCTGTTAAGATGCATCATTGGCATCACTATTCAGAAAAGGGAGTGTCAAGATGAGTGAATGACATGTTAGCCAATACATATATGCTAGGCATCGTATTAATGTAAGCGTTCAGAAGTTATGTTAACTGAATGCATTATACTTTCCCCACCAATGTCTAGCACCCCATAAAACTTTGCATTAACTGAAGTAAACTTTCACTTAAGTAGATATGAAACCTGTCAGGATCAGGACATATGAATGTTTTAACATAGCAACAGGTAAGGATTTACTCTTGCAGGTTAATACTGTAGTGTCCCAAAGGAAGAGGACAAGATATACGAACATTCTACCATAGTACAAACACAGGAAGTGTCTTCACCCTGCTTGGTACTTGGAATGCATGTGTTCAGAACATAGAGATAAGGAGTACACAATGGTACTGGAAAAATAAGACAGAAATCCGATCAGTTAAATCTAGTTTCAAATGTTGTAAACAATATCCTTTACTTGTTAACAGGTAGGGTGTAAAAAGATGGCTTTTAGGATGTAACTTTAGGAGCACATCTTCTGTGCAAGGTGAAAGTAACAATGCTGCATGAGATGACTTTCCAGAGACTGGTATTGTATCAGACCTTTTTCCTATACTATATTATTATTGGCTTTAGCCATAAGACTTGGCTTGTCTAGCCTAACAAAATGAAGGATGATGGGAGATCTGATTGGCCTCTGTAAATACATCAGAGGGATAAATACCATGGAGGGAGAGGAATTATTTAAGTTAAGGCCCAATGTTGGCATAAGAACAAATGGATATAAACTGGCCACCAATATGTTTAGGCTTGAAATTAGATGAAGGTTTCTAACTATCAGAGGAATGAAGTTCTGAAACAGCCTTCCAAAGGGAGCAATGGGGGCAAAAAATCTAACTTGCTTTGAGATAGAGCTTGACAAGATTGTCTACAGTGGCATATGGCCCATCTGCAAGTGATATTTGCAAATATCTTCAATGGCTGGAGATGAGATGGGAAGCGCTCTGAGTTACTACAGTGAATTCTTTCCCTGGTGTCTGGTTGATGGGTCTTGCCCACATACAAGGGATTTAACTGATTGCTATATTTGGGATCAGGAAGCAATTTCCCCCCAGGCTAAACTGGCAGAGACCCTGGGTTTTTTCACCTTCCTCTGTAGTGTGGGATACAGGAAACTTGCTGGTTTGAGTTAGAGTAAATGGTGGATGTACTTGAGAGTGGTAGAGTGGTAGAGAATGGTAGAGTAACTTGAAGTCTTTAAATCAAGATTGGAGAACTTCAGTAACTCAGCCAGAAGTAACAGGCCTGCAACAGGAGTGGGTGGGTGAGGTTCTGTGGCCTGTAATGTGCAGAAGGTCAGACTAGATGATCAAAATGGTCTTTTCTGGCCTTAAATGAGACTGATATAGGTCATTTGGTCTCTTGAATTTTAATAATGAATCGAAGTATGATCAAGGAATTGACTACACAATTTATCATCAGATTAGTTGTGTCCTACCTTTTTAATACTAATTTTTGACATATAGGTGTCTCTGACTGACCCTCTGCCTTTTCCTCATGTTTGCAGGTAGAAGCTCTGCCCAGATAGACTCCAACATCTTAGAAAGGGTGGGAGGCACCAGGTAAAGTAGCAGCTGCTTGAAGGACCTGAAGATGACCAGGAGACAGGTGCACCGATACCCACCAAAATGAACTTATACTATGTATTTGTCAAGGTACTTCTATGGCTTTCATCACCGTAGCATCTGGGCACCTCAAAATAATTCATGGATTAGATCCTCCCGACAGCCTTGTGAGGAAGGGAAATACTATCATCATTTTACATATGGGAACTGAGGCCCAGGGTAACTTAAAGTGATTGGCTTGAGTTCACGTAGGAAGACTTCGTCTTAAAGCGGAATTGAGTCCCACTCCAGTGCTCTATCCAGTGCTTCCTAACAGGTAAGGGGAGAAATATTTCCACCCGCCACAGAAGAGAGTCAGCAAGAGGTTTGGGCAACACTACCTTGCCACCAGTGGCGTTGGAACAATGTTTATAGCGGGGATGCTGAAAGTCATTGAACAAAACTGTAAACCCTGTATAGGATACAAACCACTTCAAGCCATGGGGTGCTGCCACACCCCCAATGCCCCTAGTTCCAGAACCCCTGCTTGCCACATTAACCTACACCACCATTTTGGGGGCGGTAAAGGTGGTGATGGAGAATGACTGGAAAGGAGCACTTGTAACATCTCCCAAGAGCCCCAAGAGGCTGGGGCACTCCTGGGAGCAGAGAAAAACAATCCCCCTTTTAAAAATGGATGGGGGGCAGAAATAGAGAGAGAGATGTGTGTGTTTGGAATTCTGCAGGAGAGCCCAGGGGGTTACAAACCCCACCGAACCGAAGCTCCCTGCAGAGCTGCCAGCACCCTGATAACCCAGGTCCCTCTTCACTCCAGGATGGTATGTGTGCATCGCCCACTCCCCAAGGCGGGGCTCCAATGTGAGCAACTCCCCTTTCCCTCTCTCAGCAGCAGATCAAAGAACTACTGGGGGGAGAATGCACTGGAGCCACTGGCTGTTCTGTAGCAACAGTAGGAGATACAAGCATTTCAACACTCAGAGTCAGGGTTACTATCCAGCCCCCTGCAGTGCTCCAAACCTCTTCCCTGCTCCCCTCCCTGGTCTTCTTAGGAGTGCTGCAAGCTCCTTCAGCAGCTGCTGCTGCCCTATCTTTTCTACCCTCTGCAATGGTGCAGGAGTCCACCTGAACAGGGCTCCTGCCTGCAAACAGGAAGGAAAAAAGAGGGTTAGGAGCCTCAACTACAGAAACAGAAATAAATAGTAAAATACTGTGCACTCTCTCTGAGCCTTACTTTCATTAAAAATTAGCATTAGTAAAAAAAAGTAAGCATGCAGCTACCCTTTAAGGCTATTAATCTGAATTCCCCTTGGGAAAACCAAAATTAGCTAAATGCTTCCTCTTTCTCTCAGAAAATGCTTCCTCTGTTCAAACTCTAGAAAAGAGCTGCAGAGAGAAAGCCATTTACAGTGCAAACAAAAGTGATTGTTCCTACCAAACCCAGGAACTATGCTACATATTCTTGAGAGCTACCAACCAGCACCTTATCTATTAACCTCCTACATATCTACAGACACAGAGCATTCCAGTCACACCCTTTCTCCGATGACCTCTCTGCGACCCCAGCCACCACTTAAGTTTGTGTGAGATTGTAAAAATAACACCACACATTTATGTCCTTTTTAACTCCTCCATCTCTTTTTATTTGAGTATAGAAATTGTAGAAGAGAGTGATCATATTCAAAGAACTGAAACCATCCCCTCTCGAGCTTTGGGAGGTTCAGAACTAGATCTGACTCTGGGTCTGAACTTTGATAGTTAAGCCCATGGTTAGTACTTTTATGAAAGTGTGCATTTCCATGCAGTAGGGGATATTTAGTGTGTGTGTTTATTCAGTGCTATTTAACACTGGTGATACAATACTTGGACCAAAGCCAAATACTCATTTTGGGGGTATAATCTATTCTACTGACAAAAAACTTGACAAACGCTTTTTGGATACCAGACAGGTCGGGTTTCCTGATTTTTATTAACAGATAACGTGAGGTCATGTACAGCATTTCCTTCCCAGGCCTCTTACTGATAAAGTCCAGTACTTCATCAAATCCATTCTAAATCTGAAGTTGATATTTGAATTTGGGCTCTTGTTTTGTCCAATATGGGGAACTGCTTATCAGCTGTCCAACTGGGGCATCCACAATGACCGTGACATGAAAATCACAATGACATCTTCTGGCAGTAAGTGTCCCCTGTGTGGAACCTGCACAGAAATCATGATATTCTATGAAGGTCACCAAAGATACACTACACGTGCATTAATACTTCTTGAACAGCATGAACACACTGCTAATGATGGTCAGTTACTATGCAAATGCCCCATAACTGTACTCCTCAAAAGCAAAGCACGGTATGCGGGGCATTTAAAAAAAAACAGAAGTGATTATTACCTAGGATGGGTTAATTGTTGAGAAAAGAAAAGGACTAATTTCTTAGCTTCCCCTCTCAAAACTTATGCTACTTACAATGATACAAATATAAAGAAGCAAAGGTACAACCTTAAACTAGCACACTACAAGTCCTGTGTTTCTATAATTATGCTTATGCTGTCTAAGATTAATCAAGCAAGTTAATGATCCAAAAAATTACATTTATAATCCAGTCTGAATACAGCTGTACTGCAAGCTAAGATCTAAGTGCTATTAAGTTAAATGGAATTAATGAGCTGTCCCTGCCAATCTTCATATCTATCAGTTACTAATTAACATTCTTCTATAAAGAACAATTTGTGAAAAAAAATATACAGAAGGGACAATGCTACCACTTGCAATATACATTGCTGTTAAAGGACAGTCATACAGGTCATAATAGAAACACACTGTGTTCATTTCACCAGTGAACAAGATACTGCCAAGTGGCACTGCAATCAGTAATATATTTTATGTAAAGTCATTTATTTTATAAGGCAGCAAATTATCACTACCAAAGATGAACTTTTGTGGGAAATGTCAACTTCAGCTAATAATGGAGGGACTGAGAAAGAGAAGCAATAAAAACCTGGTAGTTAAATTAGCTACCAAAGAAAAATGAATGCAGTGTGTTATCTTTGTAGATAATATAGCACATTTGTTACTTCCAACATACGACTCCCAACTTGATTACTAATTTTATTCTTTCAGTACTTGTATTAATTTTAAGTGTTCCTGCCAAATCCTTACCACTATGCTCATTTGACTCTCTTTTGTTTTTGTCTTTTATTACCTGTAAATATATGCTCTGTCACTTCACATGCCAGGAATTTAAAACAGAGACAAAATCTAATAATAAGAACCAGAAATTCCTTTACTGTAGATATTGTATGTCTTGACTCATTTAAAGAAAAATCTCACTCAAATTAATACCTCCATTAAGTGAAATCAAACTCTGTACCTATTGCATGTGAATGACAACGGGTTTTTTTGGTCCCAGTTAAAATTACTTAGCAGTTTTAAATCAGCACTTACAAGTCCAAGTTTACTGAACGTATTGTGAGGAAAATCGTAACTGTTCTGAATTTACAATAAACTAAGTCCTCTTACAGGAGAATATTCCAGATCATTAATGACAGCAAATCACCACAAAGTTGGGACATTTTTAATCCTATCTCTCCCAGCCCAAACTAGTGGCAGATAGGATATTTATATAACCTAGATTCATTAGACACAAAAGGAATGACATTTATTTTCAAACTTACTCCCTGTGTCATTTTATTGCAATTAGTTTTACAACTTAGATGTGGTGATTGACTGTAACCACCATTTCAAATACCTTCTAATTAAAATGATAAAAGCAAAAGTTTAGTATATTAATATTTTTTTCTAACTTAGTGTGTAAGATGCCAGTGATAAAACCTCCTAACTTCAGAATTTATGTGAATAGCTATTTTGTATATACACTGTAGATAATTAACAGATAAGGTTTTTAATTAACTCACAAAGACTTAGCATAATTTTCCACTTAGGAAAAAAAGAATCCACGACCCTGTGAAAAAATTAATTACACTGCCACAAAAATATATTGTCTATCATTAAGAGTTCAATTCTGGTGCTTAAGATACAAGCAAACACCCTAATATTGCTGTACTGTAAATCTCATCCCCCCTGCAAACTCAGTCAGCATTACCTTAGGGACTGTAGAATTCGGTCTTTAGCAGTATGGCAGAAGAAGTTTGATGTAAATACATACAGAATTACAAATGCCAATAAACTTTCAGTAAAAAGAAGGCAAATGACTGTAAGCCTTATACTAAGCATACAGACCAGACCCAGTGTATTCAGCTGCTTTGAGAGCATATAGGGAAATTCATAATTTCATTTTTCTGAGGCAACTGAATGAGATAACAGATAAACCCTGTAGGATGGATCTGACTGCAACGCAGTAAATGCTAAAATGGTATCCAATTTCTTCATTGTACTGTATGGTACATTTACACTGTAATGTATGATTTGTATTCAAATCAATGCTATTTTTTTAAAAAATGCTTCTGTTTATAAAATGTACTGCTGCAAACAAAATATTGTTTTTAAAATGATTATTTAGTCTTTCACTGAAGCTTCCCCTTCTGGCTTACAAGATATATTATTGCAGGGCCTAGTAGTGCTGCTATATTGAAGGTTCTCTCCTTGCTAACCCTCTGTTCAGGAATTTGCTCTGAACTTTGGCAAAAAGGAAAGTAAGGTCTTCATCAGAAAGGAAATTTATTTGTTAAAAACATCAAATAGAAGCATCATTAAAAAGACAGATATTCATCAGTTTAAAAACATCTTAATGTTTCTGTAATGCAAAGGGAGAAAAAAAAAGCAAGTATGGTAATTAGTTCAAAGTGCGGTCTAATCACTGTTAGTTATTTGTTTTTAATTAGTGAATGTTGTCCTGGTGATAGGTGTTGGATTTACAGCCCTGCAAAGTGAAGTTCTACATTTAGCCAAACAAGGTGTAAATACACACAGTGGCCAAGCTTCACCCAATGTGCCAATCAAGTTCTGCTCTGTAGGTGAGTCTTTATGTCCCTTTGATGCTTGGCCTCTGCTAAGCCTTCCAACACAAATGGATGCTGTTGTAGTGATTTTGTGATATGGACAACTATTCACCAGGAATAAACTGAAACCACAATGGTCAGGCAGCTTTTCTCCTCAGGAGTATGGATCCTGGGTTTGCCTGTAAGGGTGCCTGGTGCCTCCACCTAACAAATCCCTTCTGAATGCCAAGAAAACAGAGTGTCTTCCAATGGGAAAAAATTCAATACCCAGTTTAAAACAGAGTGGTGTCAGTTAGGACACACAAAAATAAAATACCTATCACAATTCAAAGAATAATAAAACAGTGATTGCGGCTTATTAGGTATGGGGAACTCAGGATAAGGGACAATGGAGAAAATGGGACCAGGATAATAAAAATCAGTACATCATCTCCACCCCTCCCAACATTTACAGCCAGTACAAACCACCCTGTGCTCCCTCCCAGCACCTGCCAAGGCAGATAGTGAGTTTGGGCTCAGTCTTTGATGAGTGGTGCAGCGCTGAAATTGGTAATTGGCTTAAAACACAATATCAACAAAAATAAACAGGGGTGCTCTTACAAAGATTTCCTACCAAGGGTGGTCAAATAATCCTTGTGACTCTCTGGCCTAGATTCCAATGTGCAATTAGGCTGGCTCTTGGTAGCCTGACCATGACTCTCACCTCAGCCTCCAAGGTTTCTGGTCTCTGCTGAGATAGTGCTGACCAGTGTCCAAGAAATCCCAAAAGGGCTCAAAGTCTTCCCTTGATAGCAATGTGCAGGGAAGAAAAATTCTCCCTGGCTGAGATGCTTCTCTGCCTGCTACACTCCAAACACAATCCAAAGTAAAACCAAGCCCTTTGTCTCTGAGTTCTGGCTTCTGACTAGTTCTGGTAAGGTTGCTAGGCGGTTCTCTCTCTGCCCTGGAACCTAGGCAATCTGGGAAACCGAGTCCTGAACCTCTGTAGCCTTCTCTTCTGTAATCCAGGGGCAAGTCTCCTGACTTAGAGTATCAGTGTGGTATTTCAGGAGCACCCCCTCTACAGGGTCACATACACAATTAAAATACACATTACTGAGGGTAATGTATGATGGGTTTTTTTTTTTAAATTATTTAGGTGACGGGGCCAAAAAGTAAACTCATATGTACAAGATGCAAAGAAGGAGTTCCAGATGAATATGGTCCAGAGTCTGCACTGCATTATGACCCTGGGAATCCTACTGAATTCAAAGGGGGTTGTGTCAGAATTTGATCCTACATGTTTAGCCCAACACCTATGGACTTGGCCAATTGGCTCACAGTTACAGCTGCTACTTATGGACTTTAACAGGTCTCTATGGACAACAAAAGGGCCCAGATGCCTACGAGGGATACACTCACAATAAAAGCTTGCTCATTCTCTTGTTAGTAATCTGCCTGCCTGTTAATTCTAAAAAACACCTCTGGTCTCATCTAACTTCTCAACAAACATTTAAGAGCCTAGAGACTTCATATTCCTAAAAATTAAACTGACTATTTTGAATGGTATCCTATGTACTGAAAACTTCTGTGAGGACACTTGAAATGTTCTATTTTGCCTTTTCAGTGAAAGGAAACATCAAGGTTTGCCTAACTACAAAATGTTCGTTTCAAGACACATTGCTGTACTTATGTACATTACAATATTTTCTCTCTCTCTCACTCTCCTCATGCACTGATTGTGTGTTTCACACCAAATCACCCCTGCCATGGCTGCAGGGAGTAGTAGGGATGTGGGCAAGAACGGAGACCCTTTGCCATTTACTTATCTTCTCCCAATGATCACCAGCACCATAGAGAGAAAGGAAACAAGGGTCTCCAAAGGGACACAAGAGGTCTAACCCCTGAGTCTACCATTGATTTACTGCACATTCTTGTTATGACACTTAGCTTCCCTTTGTCTCCGTTGCCTCACCTGTAAAATGGAGATAATAGCTGTGTCACAGGAGCACTGTGAGAATTTAATCTATATGAAGTGCTAAAGTGCTAGTAGTAGCTGTAATCATTACTATTTATTTTTAAATTCCCATAAAGAGAAAATATTCACATAATGTACATTTTAATGGGCATTGTGCCGGCTCAAGGGCAAGCGGCACCTATGATCTCTGCCCCAAGTCTCACTGTGGGCACTCTTTCCAAGTGACAGGCCACTATCTGCACACTTCCCAGAATGGAACTCCTCGGTTCACCCCACTTTTGATTGGCTCAGCAGGCTACGACGCCCCCCTACTCCCAGCAAGCTGCCATGGTTACAGGGTAAGCAGTGTCTTATGTCCCCTTGGGGTCCCTCAGGAGTGCACCCTTCAGGTGACAGGTTTTGCCACCTTCACCTCTTTCCGGGTGGAATCCCATGGCTTTACCACCCAGATTGGATCCGGAGGTGGGCAGCCCCACAGTTCACAAACTGTGTTGATGTGACAGGCAGCACAGTTGGGACCTTTGAGACACTGCTCTACAGGTGTCTGTGATCAGTGGCTGATTAAAATGACTCAAAACAGCTCCTTCCAAACAGATGTATTACATAAGAATGGCCATACTGGGTCAGACCAATGGTCCATCTAGCCCAGTATCCTGTCTTCTGACAGTGGCCACTGCCAGATGCTTCAGAGGGAATGAACAGAACAGGCAGTCATTGAGTGATCCATCCCCTGCCATCCAGTTCCAACTTCTGGCTATCAGAGGCTAGGGACATCAAGCATGGTGTTGCATCCCTGCCCATCTTGGCTAATCGCCATTGGTGGACCTATCCTCCATGAACTTAGCTAGTTCTTTTTTGAACCCTGTTACAGTTTTGGCCTTCACAACAGCCTCTGGCAATGAGTTCCACAGGTTAACTGTGTGTTATGAGAAGTACTTCTTTTTGTTTGTTTTAAACCTGTTACCTATTATTTCATTGGGTGACCCCTGGTTCTTGTGTTATGTGAAGCAGTAAATAACACTTCCTTATCCCATATTATCCATTCACTTGAAGGTACACAGTAAACAAAGTGAAGGGTTAAATTTACTCAAGGTCCATAAACCTGAGTCTTGCTTACAGTTCACCACCTCTGCCCTGCTGCTTCAGACACATCCCACAGAGTCCCTGCCTGAATTCCACAGCCCTATGGCAGGCTATGCCTATCTCTGGTCAGGAACTCCTCTTGCAGTTTTCCTCTCTCTCTGTGTCTTTCCTGCACGGTCTCTGAACAATGGCTGCCAGCTCATCCCCCTTTTTTCCCTCCAAGCAGGGATTTCTAACAGCTTAGTGTTCATTTGATCTTAGGCTCTGGCCTTGGGGGGGGAAAAGCCTATTACCTAACTGCCTGCCTGTCAGCAGCCAGGGTGGTATTTCCCAATGACCAGCTCACCCCTTGCTATTCTAAGGACACTTGATAGTCTCCTTGTTGTTTCTTTCTTGTTCCCCCCTTACAGCCGTCTCTGATTTAACTTTGTGCAGTCAGCCAGAATAATATCAAGCAGGTAAACTGTGGTGTAGTATTAATACAAAATAATACAGATATCTCCTTCCTTCTCCATGGTCATAAATACATATAACTGTACCAAAGAATTCTTTATTGGTCTCTGATAGTGTCTACTGTTCATTTTTATGTAGGTTTTTCTCTTGTGCAACATTGCCAATTACATAACCAGGGAAAAGCACTCAAACTGTCTATGTTTAAGTGACAATAGGCCAAATTCTGCTCACAGTTACACATCATCAGTGGGAGTTGCACTGGAAGAAATGGCAGCAGAATATAACCTACTGTGTTTAAGAGCTTTATTAAAAAAAGATTAAGTCAGGTAAATGCCACTTAACCTAATTTGGGTGTGTTTTACATTTACACTATGTGGCTCTAGTTAAAACCCATCCTGACAACTGCCTGCAGCACTGTGGCCCAATTCTCTCACCACAGGATGCCAAGTAACTCCCATTAAAATAGGTGTGAGTTACTGGTATCCTGAAACAAGTAGCACAACTGGAAAGCTAAGGTAACAAAGATGCCATCTAAGACTCAGTCCTGAGAGATGGTGAGTACCTCTCATCACCTTGTCAGACTTGGTCCTGAGTTTCTTCTTTGTTTATACTGATCCACTACAAGGTACCAATCAATGGTATCTTGTGGTGAGAGTGCTCAGGACCTTGCAAAATTGGGCCCCAAGATTGAAGGACTCTAATTATAAATTAAGTTGGAGAAAGTTAATATTCCAGTATTCTTCTCAGTGATAATAAGGAGACTCCACAGAGGAATTTTTGAAAATATTAAACACATTGGTAAAGTTGCTAGAGATAATTATATATTCTGGTATGAGAATCAAAAATTAAGGAACTGTAAAAGGGTAACTTTCTCCTCAGGGTATGTCTACACTGCAGTTGAACACCCGGGTCTGGCCCATGTCAGCTGACTTGGGCTCGGGCTATGGAGCTGTTTAATTGTGAAGTAGATGTTCGGACTCAGGCTGAAGCAAGGCTCTGGGACCCTCCCCATTCACAGAGTCTGAGAGCCCAGAGTTTTCTACATTTTCAAATATATTGATTTCAATTACAACACAGAACAAAGTGTACATGCTCACTTTATATTTATTTTTCATTACAAATATTTGCACTGTAAAAAACAAAAGAAATAGTATTTTTCAATTCACCTCAGACAAGTACTGTAATACAATTTCTTTATCATGAAAGTTGAATTTACAAATGTAGGATTATGTACAAAAAATAACTGCACTCAAAAATAAAAAAATATAAAACTTTAGAGCTTACAAGTCCATTCAGTCCTACTTCTTGTTCAGTCAGTCACTCAGGTAAACAAGTTTGCTTACATTTACATAAGATAACACTGCCTGCTTCTTGTTTACAATGTCACCTGAAAGTGAGAACAGGTGTTCACATGGCACTGTTGTAGTCGGCATCACAAGATATTTATGGGCCAGATGTGTTACAGATTCATATTTCCCTTCATGCCTTCAACCACCATTCCAGAGGACGTGTCCATGCTGATAACAGGTTCTGCTCGATAACGATCCAAAGCAGTGTGGACCAAAGCATGTTCATTTTTATCATCTGAGTCAGATACCACCAGCAGAAGGTTGATTTTCTTTTTTGGTGGTTCGGGTTCTGTAGTTTCCACATCGGAGCGTTGCTCTTTTCAGACTTCTGGAAGCATGCTCCACACCTCATCCCTCTCAGATTTTGGAAGGCACTTCACATTCTTAAACCTTTGGTCGAGTGCTCTAGTTATTTTTTAGAAATCTCATATTGGTACCTTCTTTGTGTTTTGTCAAATCTGCAGTGAAAGTATTCTTAAAATGAACATGTCATCTGGGTCATCTGAGACTGCTATAACATGAAATGCATGGCAGAATGCAGGTAAAACCAAGGAGCAGGGCACATGGAATTCTCCTCCAAGGAGTTCAGTCACAAATTTAATTAATGCATTATTTTATTAATGAGCATCATCAGCACAGAAGCATGTCCTCTGGAATGATGGCCAAAGCATGAAGGGCCATACGAATGTTTTGCATATGTAGCATGTAAATACTTTGCAATACCAGCTATAAAAGTGCCATGCTAACGTCTGTTCTCACTTTTAGGTGACATTGTAAATAAGAAGCTGGCAGCAGTATCTCCTGTAAATGTAACAAACGTATTTGTCTGTGATTGGGTGAACAAGAAGTAGGACTAAGTGGACTTGTAGGCTCTAAAGTTTTACATTGTTTTGTTTTTGAGTGCAGTTACGTAACAAAAAAAAATCTACATTTGTAAGTTGCACTTTCACGATCAAGAGATTGCAGTACGGTATTGTATGAGGTGAACTGAAAAATACTATTTATTTTGTTTATCATTTTTACAGTGCAAATATTTGTAAGAAAAATAATAATATAAAATGAGCAGTGTACACGTCATATTCTGTGTTGTAACTGAAATCAATATATTTGATAATGTAGAAAAACATCCAAAATATTTAATACATTTCAATGGGTATTCTATTGCTTAACAGTGCAATTAAAACTGCAATTAATCGACAGCCATATTGTCACTTCTGGTCACCCAGATGCCTATATTTGTTTCTGAAGAAGTAGGGAATTGAGAGTACGTTTAGAAGAAGAGGAAGATGAGATTAAGATTAAATCAACCTTATTCCTAATACTTCTTTTGCATGTATCTCAGATGAGAGTTAATTCCACATGAGCTGCTGGACCTGGAAGGATACCGCTGAGTTAAGGACAACATTATCAAATATTTCAGCTCTGGTAAATTTACATCGCAACCTGTGCTCTCTGAGCACAGTAGGTGTGCTCAGTCTTGCATAATACATATAGAAAGACTTGGTCCTTGCCTCACATTCTAAACCAGATACTTGAAATAATTCAGACATTAATATATCAGTTGGCAAAGGAAGGTCCAATTTCAGGAAAGTGCAGATTTTTATATATAATTGCTTTGCTGGATTAATACTGAAAGGTTTCCTGGAATAAATGTGTTTTATCTAAATATAGCTTATTCCAAGATCCAGTGAGCACAGCTGGCCATGCTGACAACACAATAAACCTAGACAGCATATCTCTAAATATATATTGAAGTGGGGAAGATGCATTACTTTTTATAGAATTTAGTGCCTGTCTGTAGGAGAAAAATGTTTGATAAGGACTTTATTATTTCCATTAAATCAGTCCTCTCTCTATGTAACCATTAATGATATTAGCAAAGCATTGTTTTATGAGCAGTCATAAGTCTTTGCTAGTTGGGGGTGTCTCACAGCAATAAAAATATTAACATAGTGACGTTTGGGGAGTAATGCGATAGCCATTTCCAAAATACAACAATTCTGACTTCGTGCAAATGACTGGTGTGAAATAGGATATATCCTGCCATAAATGTAAATATACTTTACACTTGCAAGCATACTGTTTGTGGAGGGATTCCACTAATCATTTTCAACTAAAAATATATCCCACAGAAATCCAATTAAACAGACATATCCAACACTGATGGTTGGAAATGAGTCAGAAAGACATAGCTCAGCTATCTAAGTCATTAAGTAATCATTGTCTGAACCGAATAAGAAAAGTTTGCCAACTCTGAATGCTGGCGGTACCCTGACAAAATTGGCACAAGTAGTGGAGGCTAACAAATCTGTGGAAAGGATTATGGCTTGTAGTAACAGCTCCACTTAATCTCAGAGACACAGGGCTCACCAGGGACTGCAGCTGCAACTTCCTGATCTGGTTGTTAGTTAGTGTTAGTCTGGGAATCAGGAGACCCTGGTTCTGGTTCAATTCCCTATTTTCCCCCTTCCTGTGTGACCTTGGGAAAGTCCTTTGTGCCTTAGTTCACATCTGTAAAGAAAATGTGGACAATAATGCTTCCCTTCCTCTCAAGGGAGTTGGGAAGCAAAATCTGCTACAAAATGTAAGGCACTCAGATACTATGGTAATGGGTGCCTTAGACAGAGAGGCTGCAGCCAATTCTGTAGGCCAGTATGGAGAGTCAGACCATGATAGTGAATGGATCCCCAACCCTCTGGAGAATCTGACTATGGCAGCAGCACTAGTCTTCTGGAGTCCCTGCTTGCTTCCATTTGATGGCACTTGTGTGGCAGGTAGGAAAAGAAGCAGGTGAGGGAAGCTCCTTGCTTCACTCTCTCCTTTGCAAACCACAGAGCCAAAGGGCAGGACACAACATGACCTCTGAATCTGCATGCCTACAAAATACTCCCCCTATGCTGAATGAATGGGACCTTCTAGTACAGGGGTGGGCAAACTATGGCCGGGGGCCGCATCTGGCCCTTCAGACGTTTTAATCCAGCCCTCAAGCTTCTGCTGGGGAGCGGGGTCAGAGGCTTGCTCCGTGTGGCTCCCAGAAGCAGCGGCACGTTCCCGCTCTGGCTCCTATGCATAGGGGCAGCCAGGGGGATCCGCTGAGCACCCACTATTTTTTTTGGAGCATCCATAGAGTCAGTGCCTATGGTTTCTTCATATTTAGGTCTTTGGTTTACCTCAAGTTAGACCGAAAGATATCATCTACCCATTTGTGGTGGGTAACTATGTGATAAACTTCAGACCCATGTGATCAACTGTGTTTATTGTGGATCCTTGACCACTTGGACTCTGCACACACATCCACCTCCCTAGGACTCATTCTGACATTTCAAACACCTGAGCAGCTTCAAAGAGCTTCCATGTTAAAATATGTCCTTAAAAAAAAACCCACTCAAACACATTCTGATCATAGGTGTCCTTAAAAACATGTCCTGAAAATAGAAATAGAGCAAGTCTAACTTGCAGGATGAGTGACTCTGAAGATTCAGAGAACTGAGTCAGTAGCTTAAACGTTATGAACTTTTAATGTGAGTGGATGGCAGAAAGGGAGTCGTAAATCCCCAGAACAGCTGCCTTTAATTTATTCAAGTAGCTGTAGCATTATCTCTACCTCAATGTCTTCTAGATCCTACCCCCTTAAAGGGGATATTAGTGTATAGCTACAGTGGAGGAGCCAGCCAGCCAATTTTGGGGAATGGCAGGGTAGGGCAGGGCAGCACAGCATGTGAATGGGCAGCTCTTCCATAGTGAGTATTTAATGGCGCTGGGCTGGAATTCTCTGTGAATCCTCAGTTTCTGTGAGGTCAAAGTCACATCCTTTGCCCTTTTAGGATAAGTGATGATGTTACTATTTGTGAAGTGTTACATATACATATTATATGCAGTGTTGGTCCCAGGACATTAGAGAGACAAGGTGGGTGAGGTAATCTCTTTCATTGGCCCAACTTCTGTAGGTGAGAGAGACAAGCTTTTGAGCTTACACAGAGCTCTTAGATTCATAGATACTAAGGTCAGAAGGGACCATTATGATCATCTAGTCCGACCTGCACAACGCAGGCCACAGAATCTCACCCACCCACTCCTCCGATAAACCTCTCACCTATGTCTGAGCTATTGAAGTCCTCAAATTGTGGTTTAAAGACTTCAAGGAGCAGAGAATCCTCCAGCAAGTGACCCGTGCCCCATGCTACAGAGGAAGGCAAAAAACCTCCAGGGCCTCTTCCAATCTGCCCTGGAGAAAAATTCCTTCCCGACCCCAAATATGGTGATCCTGAGCATATGAGCAAAATTCACCAGCCAGATACCCACGAAAGAATTTTCTGTAGTAACTCAGATCCCACCCCATCTAACATCCCATCACAGGCCATTGGTCAAAGCTCAAAAGCTTGTCTCTCTCACCAACAGAAGTTAGGCGAATAAAAGATATTATCTCACCCACCTTGTCCCTCTGAGTATACATACTGTTAGTGTACCTTTAACTCACGAAACTGAAGTACAGTTTACTAGCTTCCTGCCATTGCTATATCAAATTTTTGGAAAATATTACAACTGACAGTGTATTTTAATGCAGATAGTCCTGAATTGTGAAATACAATAGTAAAAAATAATGTAATCGGTGAGGTTCTCTCTCCATTAATTTTAGTCTAATTTTTGCATTATAAGCTCCTCCGATGAAATACATAACATAGATACAAGTGGTCACCATAACAAATTCAACGTTTATAAACAGTTGCTACAGAGTGATGGCTGAAAGACCAGAGTTATGTACACAGGAAAATCATGCTATCCCACATGCCACTGTGCGCTGACTTTTGGAAAATGGTGACTTTGTAAAAGAAGAACACTGTCCTGGACTGCCTATGACAAAATCATATTAGGCCCTACCAAATACACATACATACAGGTGGTAGCTTTTGTTTTGCTGGGTGACATTTTCTTTTTTCTTTTTTTTTTTTGGTCTGTTGTATTTTTCTACTGAAAAAAAGCCAGATTTGCTCAATTTAAATACAAATTACATCAAATTATAGAGGAAATAGCTCACGGGGGCTGAACCTTTCCAAGAAGCCCCATTTTGCAGCAGCAGCTTCAGTAAGTAGAACTTGAAGCTGTCTCTGAGCTCTAACTGTGACCTTCTCCTTCATCAGTGTGAACTTTCCAATACTGAATTTCCCGCTCTCTAATTGAATCACGCAACAAGCATATGTTCTACTCAAGTAACTGTGAAGTTTGAAGTACTGTGTATAAACAGTATTCAGTGTTGTTTGCCTTCAAGGCACCACGTTCCTGGAAGTGATTACTCCTTAATTTGAAGCTAACATAAAACTTCAATTTATTGAAAAGTGCTGCTGCTTTTGGATGGGAAGACAATTTGCAAATACCCAACAGAGAATGATGTCAAGGTTTAATTAAAATCAGCAATTCCCACAGAAGCTTCAGTCCTACTTATATTGTTATTTTTACAACTTGGCCCAGCACCATGTCAAGATATCAGTCTATTACTAGTGGACCCAGGTGCTTCTACGCCAACTGAATCTGGGTGGAGTCTACTCATTGTTTCTATCCCTGTGATACAGGACACCCTGTCTCAACCCTCTTGACTGACACCCATCCTTGTGTGCCACCAGCTAGCTGCTCTGGACCCTTAAATCAATGTCTGAAACCTCCCTAGCCTGTCCCTCCCCTCCCCTCCCCTCCAGTCATGTACACATACTGTCCCAGAGCTGTACCGAGACTGTGGACATGCTGGACTTCTAGCTGAACACTTTTAGGAAAAATGTGGCAGGAAAACAAGGAGCATAGGGTGAGCAAAGGAATTTCTTAACCACAGACCTTTGAAAACAACAAGAGTCCTCAGATAGATCCTCCCTAGTCAGATCTTGCCCTTTCTGTGAGTGTGAAATTCATGAGTGTTTCAGGCTGGGCGCAGTCCCTCCTGTAAATCCTTCTTACATGTGGTGATGCTCAGCCCCCTGAGCAGAGCAGAACCCTGAGATTAGGTACAGTATGAATTGTGCTATGTGCTCAGCTGAGACGCTCCAGCCTCTCCCTTTTGTTTTTTTGCCTCACCTGTGGGCCCCAGTGTAAACAGACATGTTCCACTGGGGTTAGCCAGTAGTTGAGGCAGAACCAAAGTCAGTGGCCTTAGACTGATGTCTTGATTACTTCTCCGAAATACTCCTTCACCAAGGCGTCAAACATCTTTCTCGAGTAAGGCAGCTGTCTGGACACCAACACAGTAGGCTGCACTTTTCTGAAGGCAGTCACAGTATCCTCCCTTTCCCCCCACACACGCACCAAGACAGAGCTGATAGTTTGACTCAGGCATAGAATCATAGAATATCAGGGTTGGAAGGGACCTCAGGAGGTCATCTAGTCCAACCCCCTGCTTAAAGCAGGGCCAATCCCCAATTTTTGCCCCAGATATGTAAATGGCCCCCTCAAGGATTGAACTCACAACCCTGGGTTTAGCAGGCCAATACTCAAACCACTGAGCTATCCCTCCCCCCATATTCTACTCTGACATGACTTTAATTTGATCCATGGTTGATTTGGGGAGAAAAAAAGCACGAAGTCCTGGGTTTTTTTCAAACTTAGATGGCCTTAAATTAGGCAACTAGGTCCATATTTAGATACCTAAATAACTGTCCTGATTTCGAACATTGATTTTCACTAACAGGTCCCCCTGAAGAGAACGAGGTCACTTAGTTACTACAGATACCTAAATTTAGACAGAGACATTTGAAATCTTAGTAACTTTTCTCAAGATTTTAAAACTGCTATATTTTTCAACCAGCAGCAGGGGAAAATGGGGCTACTGCATCATAACCACATATTCTTCCCTACAATTAAGAACTGGTTTGGCACAATGTATATTTATTACAAACTTTAAGCCATCATGTTAAATTTTTTATTAGTATTGCATAGATATGAATATGGGGCCTAATCCAAAGGTTACTGGAGTCAACTTGACCTCACTGGGCTTTGGATCAGGCCCTTTGTGTTTACGGATTTCGTTTACTATTTGTTTTCATGCTTTGACTTATCACTAAGACACGCTGAATTATTTTCTAATAAGGGATTGCAGATCCCATTCAGAAGATATCCAAACTGGCTATTAAAGCTTCTCCCCTGCATCAGAGGGAGCCAGGAGCTTGGCTACAGGTGATGGTGACAAAGCCAGACAGGAGCAGGGACCAGGCTTAGGAAAACCTCAGTTATCAGAGAAATCCGATGAAGTGAGCTGTAGCTCACGAAAGCTCATGCTCAAATAAATTGGTTAGTCTCTAAGGTGCCACAAGTACTCCTTTTCTTTTTGAGAATACAGACTAACACGGCTGTTACTCTGAAACCAGTTATCAGAGAGACATCCTTCTGGGGAAGAATCTCAGCACAAGAGACAAGGATAGGTTTACGGGGAGAACTGTTTTAAACTTGCTGGGAAGGGCAGATACTGTAAACAGTTGGACTGAATCAGCCTGCATAAAGTTCAGCTAATGACAATACCCACCTGTGGAAGTGAAGAAACAGATTGATAGAGCCAGAAGAGTTCCCAGAATTCACCTACTACAGGACAGGCCTAACAAAGAAGATAACAGAACGCCAGTAGCTGTCACCTTCAGCCCCCAACTAAAACCCCTCCAACGCATTATTAAGGATCTACAACCTATCCTGAAGGATGACCCAACACTCTCACAAATCTTGGAAGACAGGCCAGTCCTTGTCTACAGACAGCCCCCCAACCTGAAGCAAATACTCACCAGCAACCACATACCACACAACAGAACCACTAACCCAGGAACCTATCCTTGCAACAAAGCCCGTTGCCAACTGTGCCCACATATCTATTCAGGGGACACCATCACAGGGCCTAATAAAATCAGCCACACTATCAGAGGCTCGTTCACCTGCACATCCACCAATGTGATCTATGCCATCATGTGCCAGCAATGCCCCTCTGCCATGTACATTGGTCAAACTGGACAGTCTCTACGTAAAAGAATAAATGGACACAAATCAGATGTCAAGAATTATAACATTCATAAACCAGTCGAAGAACACTTCAATTTCTCTGGTCAAGCGATTACAGACATGAAAGTCGCTATTTTACAACAAAAAAAACTTCAAATCCAGACTCCAGCGAGAAACTGCTGAATTGGAATTCATTTGCAAATTGGATACAATTAACTTAGGCTTGAATAGAGACTGGGAGTGGCTTAGTCATTATGCAAGGTAGCCTATTTCCCCTTGTTTTTTCCTCCCCCCGCCTCCCCCCCCCCGACGTTCTTGTTAAACCCTGGATTTGTGCTGGAAATGGCCCACCTTGATTATCATACACATTGTAAGGACAGTGGTCACTTTAGATAAGCTATTACCAGCAGGAGAGTGAGTTTGTGTGGGGGTGGGGGGTTGGGGGGGGGTGAGAAAACCTGGATTTGTGCTGGAAATGGCCCAACTTGATTATCATACACATTGTAAGGAGAGTGATCACTTTAGATAAGCTATTACCAGCAGCAGACTGGGGTGGGAGGAGGTATTTTTTCATGCTTTGTGTGTATATAATAAGATCTTCTAAACTTTCCACAGTATGCATCCGATGAAGTGAGCTGTAGCTCACGAAAGCTTATGCTCAAATAAATTGGTTAGTCTCTAAGGTGCCACAAGTACTCCTTTTCTTTTTGTGAATACAGACTAACACGGCTGTTGCTCTGAAACCTGACAAAACTTTTGACATTTATCCAAATATTTCTGAAGGACTGAACTAGAGATGGACCAATGAGGTGATGTTCTGCTTTGGATTCAATTTAAGGAAGAATGTAGGGTTCTGGATCATATCTTGTCCCAAATTTTTAACTGGGTATATCAATTTTAAAAATAAGTATTATATGGGTAGCAGCTTGGAAACCCTTCTTTGCATATTTTAATTGTGATAGATCTTCATGCCAAACTGTAGAAGTCAAGTGATAGTATAACTTAGGCATCATTTATCAATTATTTAAGTTTTATGGACTGTTTTTTCTAACTTAAAGCCCTATATTAGAGAGGGGTATGATAGTTTCACAATGCACATTTGTAATTCTTTGTAACCCTCGTGACTCTCATAACACTTTACATTTTCAAAACTTTTTAGAATATCCGTCAGGGAACATAATGATTCACATCCTCCTTTATAAATGAGGAAACTGAAGGAGAGAGCTTAAAGGGAAAAAATCCTGTTTCAAAAGTCAGACTAAGTAGATGGGCTGAGCTCTAAAGACCTCCAAAGATTAAGGGGGAAAAGCATTATCCGCAGGAATCTGAGGAGCTGGAATAGCTTCTACATCTCTCGTCTTGTGCCCCATTATGCAGGGGTTTACAGCTGCTGTATAGAAAAAGATTTGCTAGCTCCACCCTCTGGCTGCCTATTTTACAGGCACCTCTCAATGTAGGGCCCCGCAGAGAAGGGGGCAGGATTTATGTCCTATTGAATTGCTAAAGGCTACATAGTCAGGAACAGAGCTGGGAGAATAACTAATTTTTCGGTTTACTGGCAGTTCAGAAACAAATGGTTCAAAGCAAACATGAAATTATTCAGAATTTCTGGCATATGAAAAAGTCAAGAAATTTAGTTTGACCCAAAATTAAATGTTTTGTTCAATTTTAGGGCATTTTTAACTAAAAGCAAACAAACTAACCAATTCACAAAGGAAATGAAGGATTAGATTCACAAAACCAGAAGAGCTTGTGGGTAGGTAGTATCCCCCCCCGATCCCAGACACTCAACAGCATGGTGGCTAGGACACTTATTAGGATGTGGGACACTCATGTTCAAATCCCTCCTCTTGAGCAGGGCCCCACTCCCAGGTCAGAGTACCCTAATCACCAACATATTGGCTATTCTGGAATGGGCCTCTCTCTCTCTCTCCTGTTGGAGCTGCTCCGCTTTGTATAACATACTTGAATAATCATTGGACCACATAGAGAGAGTCTAGCTTGGTGGCTAGGGCACTCACCTGGTATGTGGGAATTCCAAGTCTGAGTCCCTGCTCCATAAATATTTATACAAAATGGAACAGCGCCAATAGGAGAGTTAGAGAGATCCCCTCTCCCCAAATAGCCAACATGCTGGTGGTTCGGCCACTCATCTGGAGGAGAATTTGAACCCAGGTCTCCCACATCCCCGGTGAGTGCCCTGGGCATAAGGGTGATGGCAGCACTGCATCCTCCTCCAGTTTTGTGAATGGTACCTAAGTCCTCTGGTGGATCTAGACCCAGACACTTTTTTTGGTCTGAAACTATTACACAAATTTGTGTCAAAAGTGGGAATAGTTTTAGTCAACACAAAACTACGTTTTTCAGTGAATAAACTATTACTCCAAAAAATGTCATCCAGCTCTCCTGAGTTCCTGGATCCCAGGCTTGAGATCAACACAATAGGTCATGGTGCTGCCTATCAGAAAATGGTCTCTTAAGAATTTTCTATTAAAAGTATTTACCATTCTTTATAATTTATTAAAAAAAGGAGATTCGTGTAACAATCACTTGAGGACAGAAAAATATAACAAGGGCTTGTTTTATGATGATTATGCTGTGCCAAAATGGAAAAACTATGAGGACATACGCAAAGTAGATCAGCAGTACATTTTAGAAGTTATTCCGTGTCTCATAAACAATTAGCGATGGGTGAACTAGTTCAGATAAAATAAGGTGCAACATGAATTTTAGCCTAAAACTTCATATTTACTGAACCTGTGAGGTAACTACAAAGATTTTCTTTGGTTCTACATACCTCAGCACTTCCTGGCCCAGAGGAAAAATAATGTACAAAAGGCTATTCTTGTAGTATACCTGATCCAGACAAAGCCAGAAAAGACCTACTGGAAATCTCACAAGAAACCACATGCATACTAAATTCACAGCTCAATTTATTACCTAAAGATCTGGGTCAGCTTTAGACAGCATCCAAACTATGTCCCCAGTCCTGCAGTGAGCTCTGTAAAGATAGACCTCCTGTACCTGGATGGAGCGCCATTGACTTCAGAGTCTGCCTGCATGGAGCTTATTGCAGGATTGGAAACTGTTTGTCCAAATGGAAGCACCAAGTCCTTTGAGGATCAGTCACGAATAGGAGTATCCTTCCTTGCTTACATAATTTTTAATTTTGTTAAATATCCAGGGTCTGAGTCTCATCCCACACCAGTAAGAGTCCGCAGTATGTAAACTGAAGTAAATGATGTTATAACACTGTAATAAAATGGGTAAGGAAGAGGAGAAACAGGTCCCTGAACTCAGAAATGCATATTTGGGCTGATCCTGACTATTTTTTCTGTGGACATTTGAAATACAGAATTATGGTTGGGAAGGTTGCATGAAATAGCTTTGAAATCCTGTCAGGCAAAGGAGAAAAATATCACTTGGAATAATTCCTAAAACACTGACCACTTCGAAGCAAACTGATTTATATTAAACCTCCTTCTTTAATAGTGACTAGCATCTGATGTATTCAAGTATACTGAAAGCTGCCTTCTGCCTTTTTATTTATAGTATAAAGTACATTCTTTAAAATCACACAAATCCTGAAAAAGGCATGTTTATCACTAGTAGCAGTCATCTAAAAACTATTTTACAGATGATCAATCTGCTTGAAAAAAAATCTAATGTTAAACCCCTGATTTGGTTCAAGACTCAAATACTATTAAATGATAGACAAAGTCTAAAATAGATGATGATTACTACTCTTTTTAAAAAAATAAAAACGAATATTAAAAGAAGCTTTACACCAACTAATACTTGTAACTAACATCAAGGAGTGTTTTGCATTACTAATTAATCACTGTAATTTATAGAAAGCTTAAATATATTTTAAGTACACCTTTAATTACTAACCTTGAGGTTCTCTACAACCCCTGTTTTCTGGTGTATCCTGCTTCACATATAGGTAGGTTTAAGTAACAGGCAAAACCACAGTATAGCATCTTTTGTGGGGCAAGACAAGAAATATGAAGTCAAGTATATAATACACAGTGTGATTTTTAATCTAAGATAATCAGATCACTTAATTGGCTAAACATTCAGAACCCTTAAACTTTATATGTGCTTTTGAGCTACCAATTGGTGAGCCTATATCATTTTCATGTTTAACTGAGAAAGGAGAAAACATGTATTTGATCAAAATTAATTTGATCTTCTTTCATTATATTTTAAGTGCAATGCTAATAAATTCATAATGTGTAACTAAGGATATGTATTAACCACACAGCTTTGCTTTTTAATTCTCTCACCTGAACTGCTCAAAGGACAATAAATTTAGCATTACACATACAGAACTCTCCACCCTCAGGGTCACCATCAATTTATGTGGCAAACCTCTTCCCTATCAGAGCAGCCCCTTAAAAGGTAATTGAGTGCATTAAGGCTTTTCAAAAAGTTCCAATGTTTTGCAAAGTATCAGCTATGGGGAGTATTTCTGAAAGCAATACCAACATTTTCTAACTAAACTGCACTTTAGGGTAGAAACAATAAAATAACACCGCAGATTCACAGCTTTGGTGTAACCATGTGTCTTTTGAAATGGCCACTTTTTTAACACTATCGCCTTTACATTCCTAAGAACTCTGCCTGTCTGAAAAGACACTAAGCATTTTTTGCTGCTGCCTCAGAGGGACATGCACACGGTGTGTTGTCTAGATACATTTAAAATTGAGGATACATGCTTTTCTCTTTGTGGATGGAAACTTAAGGGCAACTTTTTCATCTGGTAGGCTTTTCTAGGGGCACATCTTGAGTTGATAATTTACACCAGGTGAGAATTGCCACCCTTGAGCAGAGTTTTCCATTCTTTTCATAACTGCGACTCCCCTTCAAAGGCATGAGCTATTTTTACTTCGGTACTCATTTTAGTGCAGTTTGAGACATGTTTTCAACATGATGTGGGATAATTTCCTATTTTTTCTTTTTTGCAAATTAAGCCGAAAAACAGATCTGGATTTCAAGCAGTCACAACTGCAGTAAAGAGAGAATATGTCAACATAGAGAGAATAAGGTGGGTGGAAGGCAGTGGGTAGTTAGTGAGAGAACAAAGTAGCTTCCAAATAAGTCAGATTACATATTTTATAGTTAAATTAAAAGCATAATATTTATTTTTTTTTATTTTAAACAATTTTCTGAAAGTGTAAGAGCTTTAGAATAGTGAAGCAAGTTTAAAACATCCTATGTATGTCTTTCCACACCCCCCCCACTGTTTTACTAAGTGCCTCCAATAAAGACAGCAATTTAAAAACGTCCATGAGAGCAACCTCTGAGTACAAAGACCTAGAAATATTCCAAATCAAAGGCCTTATCTTCTTTTCTCTCTATCCCATAGCCTTTTCCAAGTTCTTCACTGCCATTCTCAGTATCACCACTCTTCTTCCAGATACCTCTCCTGTTACTTCCGAACACCAACAACAGCTAATGCTATTTCCTGGTGCTGATGCTGCACTCCTGGAGGACACTGCTATGATTAGATTTGACAGTACTCCTTTGGGTTTTTTTTCCTTGTCATCCCAGAGTCCTAGCAACACCAATAATGTAATAGTTTTGTTCCATTAGCAAATCAGTAAATTTCAAAAACAAAATGCAAGCCAAAAAGTGAATATAGGAAATTCCTTTACCTATTCACTACTGTCATGGCACCCTGCACGTGCCCATTATTAAGAAGAATGCTTAGACTTATTTGCTATAGCAAGTCACAGTTCAAAGCCTGTATGTTATGAGTGATGATCTCCCTCTATTTGCCTAGGGCATCACAAGCCCACCCCTGCTCTCTGCCTCTAGTCTCTCCTCAAGCAGACTTTTTTCAAAGTTGCTTGCAACTGTCTTTCCTTAGAAGCTGCAGAGTGTACCAGTTTCTATAGGTAACTGAATTACAGGGCTATCGTCCCACTGATGTGAAGTGATCAGCTGTTGTAATATAGCACTGGCATAAAGGCTTAGCCCTCTGCACAGTCACCACAACCCCACAATTGAATTGCAACTCATAACTCCAAACTTGTTTATACCTGAATTTATTTATTTATTACTCCATGGTTGTGACAAGGAACAACTTCTCATAAAATGGCACCAGAGCAGTTTCTTTGGAAGATGTACTCAGCTGGCTTTGCTCTAAATGTCACCACAATGGTTATTTTTCAAATGCGTTGGCAGGACGTGACAATGACTAAAACTGCAGCTTTGGTGACAGACTAGTGTCTGGTGCCTCCACCTGGAAATCTCTGGGAGAATATACACTTTCTAAAGGGAGGTACAGAACCAGTAAAGCTCAGTAGGTAGAAAGTTTCTGAAATGAGGTGGCACATTTAGCAGCAAAGGGTGGGCACTGCAGGACAAAAAAAGAGCTTGCAGTTAGGATCACAACATTAAACCATACGTACAACAAATATTATATAGCTAATGTCTCAAAACAACAAACTATAAAGGAACCAGCAGGATCCTCGTGCACGACTCCCCCTTAATGCTGCAGCGTGGTGGCAGAGTCAGTAAGACGGGTTAAGTGGGGCTTATGCAGGCACAGCGCAGTTCATCTATCCAGCTCCCCTCAGTAGCATCTTAGTGTCCTCTATTCCACAAGCTTCTCTTAAAATGGATGCCAGAGAGTGACTTCCTCCCCATCCTTGGTCCCATCCCTCCTTGCCAGAGCCCCTCTAAGTAGAGGCAGGTCACCCAAGGGAAATCTTTCTAGGAGTCTCCCTGCCCTGATACACTCAGACACCATCTAGAGACTGGGATGGGGTAACAGTCAGGAAAATCAAGCTCTACTTGCCATAAGCAAACTTACAGCTTCCATGATAATACTAGCTCAGTCTGTGGCCTAATCACATCTTATTAGGTAGATCAGATCAGGTCGGATCAGTACTTGGAGGGAAAGCACCAAAGGAAAATATAGGGTTCTGGAGGAAGTTGTTTGGGTGATTTGGTAGGTACCACTGTTTTCTCTAAGTAAGCAATGACATGCCCAGCACTTGATTAGGGACACTCTGCTGTGGGGGCTCCATCTTTTGGATGAGACAAAAACTGAGCTCCTCACCAGTTGTGGCCATTAAAACATCTTTGACACTTCTGAGGCAAAGGCAGCTTTAAGCCGCCTTTGTGATTCCCTGAATTATGGGATGACACTCCATTAATATGTTGCTTTTTGATATGTAGTAAAAATGTGATTAACACTTCTGTTGTTTTTAAAATATATTTTTATTATAAAATATACCGTAATCTTTTGCACAATTAATATGAATTATTTTGTTAGTTTCATTTGTCTAGCTCTTTTTATGCAGTATTACTTCAAACATTCAGTAGAGCCAAAGGAAAGATGCCAAGAAAAACAGCAGTTGCATGAGAATCTTGAATTTAAAATCTCAATATGACTGTACACGTCCAATATATAACCTTCGGGGACTGTCTTTCCTTGTTAAAAAAATGATGGGATGATAAAGTAAATCAGACAGAATATGGACACTGTAAAAATATTCCATTTTATGAGTCATTCCATGACACATGAGATGAATGTGTTCCTAACCATGTGTCATTTACTAGCCAAAATCACCGTGGTTTAAAATTGTGGGAAGGGAAGATAGAATCTCAAATCTTGTATTTATTTATCATCATGGATTAAAATGTTTGTAGTTTAGGCCAAATTCTTAAACAAAGGCACCAACCCTATTGCTAAATATATACACACACTCAAAGAGGTAATTGCGCTCAAAAATTATTTTTATGTGCATATCACATTCTGGGGTGCAATCCAAACCACTGAGGGGTTGTCTCACCACCTGACCCATAACCTTGGGTGCCTCACAATGCTTTGCTGTTGTAGCTCCCAACCTGGGCCCTTCACAAACAGCCTACCAGCATGTAGTGTAGATTTGAGTGTTTCTATACAGCTTCAGCCCTGGTATAGCATCTCTGACCCCAGCAGCCTGTTAGTAACATACCACTCACATTCTGGCTTCCACCAGCCTTGGTTACCATTTGCAGGCTGCCCCAACACCCTCCAAGTTCCAGATTTTCCCCAAATTGTGTGTTCTGCACTGTCCAGCCCTCTCCTGGACAGTTTATGATTCCTGAAAGGAGTCAACAGTCAACAGTTTGCAACTTTAACTGGAGTTACAAAACAGTTCAGTTTAAACACAGCACTGGATTGGTTTAAGAACATAAGAACGGCCATAGTGGGTCAGACCAAAGGTCCATCCAGCCCAGTATCCTGTCTACTGACAGTGGCCATTGTCAGGTGCCCCAGAGGGAGTGAACCTAATAGGTAATGATTTAGTGATCTCTCTCCTGCCATCCATCTCCACCCTCTGACAAACAGAGGCTAGGGTCGCCATTCCTTACCCATCCTGGCTAATAGCCATTAATGGACTTAACCTCCATGAATTTTTCCAGTTCTCTTTTAAACCCTGTTATAGTCCTATCCTTCTCAACCTCCTCAGGCAAGGAGTTCCACAGGTTGACTGTGCGCTGTGTGAAGAACTTCCTTTTGTTTTAAACCTACTGCTGATTAATTTCATTTGGTGGCCCCTAGTTCTTATATTATAGGAACAAGTAAATAACTTTTCCTTGTTCACTTTCTCCACACCATTCATGATTTTATATACCTCTATCATATCCCCCCTTAGTCTCCTCTTTTCCAAGCTGAAAAAAAAAAAAACAAGTTCATTAACAAAAGAATATAGGATTTTAAATGAATTCAAATACAGGAGATAAAGTTGGAAATGGTTACAAGAAAATAAAAATGAAAACATGCATCTAGCAAGTGTTGGTTCCAGGCTGTGTTTAAGATGTCCTGTCTCACCTACAGTCTTCCAGCAAGATGATGACTGACCCTTTCCTTGGTCAGCATCTCTCCCAGTGGCCCAAAAATGCTGGTGCCTTTGTCTTCTTAGGTGAAAGAGAGAACTTGGGGTTCTCTGCTCCTCTCTCATAGTCCAGTGAAACTCTGACATGGATTCTTCTGAGGATTACCCCTCAAAGCAAAGTTGATTCAAACAGTGAAGGATACGACTGGTGGTGTAGGGGGCTCCATGCTCTTTCCTCTCATTTGTTTGCTGAATTAGAAGTTTGCTGTGTCTCCTGCCATTTCCTCTCCCTGCTGTCTCGAGAATCCTGTTTACTACTGCTATGTAAATTGATGTAAAAACTCATTCCTCTGTTTAGAACCGACCTGTTGAACAACTTTTGCCTGGTCCAGGCTGTGTGGTTTCCAACAAGTGCTAATAACACCATAGAGTGGGATTTTATAAGTTATAATGTTGCTACAAATATTTTACCATGATATTATTGACCAGTGAGTTATTAGTTTTCAAATGATACCTCTCAAGGCATATTTTGTACAAAGATTATCACAATAGCGTGTAGGGTGCCCAAGGGGTGCTTTTGGTCAGAGTGTAAAATTTCCTGTGGTGAACGTGCATGCTTATTTCCATGCCTGTTCTTGGAAATTTGTCCATAAAAGAACACAGCATAGATTGTGGACAAATTAAGTAAACTAGTTATTCATCTAGAGTAGCAATGCAAGCAAGTCCCTGTGAATATGTTTGTCTCATCAACAGAAATATTAATGAATTTAGAATGTTTTTCACTCTTTTCCTCCTCAGACCACAGTAATCAAATAATTTCTTTAAGTGATTCCATTTCACTTTAATTGCAGCTTTTAAAAACAGGTTAATACCAGCCATCCATATTTAAACTGTAGATTTTATGATTATGCCACCCATTAAAGGTTTTATTATCTTTGCAGAATAAAATAATCATTGATCTTTTTCATCTGAGTGCTATTAAGACAAAGGGTGTAAACATCAACTGATTAAAACATTGCTTTTAATGCTTTATTAAAATTTATTTTTAAGCAGTTCTACTCATTAAGACTTGACAAATCTGAAGAGCACTTCATTTAATTTCTTTTATGAGGATGTTTTGCATGCAAAACAGAGAGTCTGAAGAATCCTCAGTCTCCAAAAAAGTCTGCTCTATAGCAGAGTATCAGAGTAACAGCCGTGTTAGTCTGTATTCGCAAAAAGAAAAGGAGTACTTGTGGCACCTTAGAGACTAACCAATTTATTAGAGCATAAGCTTTCGTGAGCTACAGCTCACTTCATCAGATGCATATCGTGGAAACTGCAGCAGACTTTATATATACACAGAGAATATGAAACAATACCTCCTCCCACCCCACTGTCCTGCTGGTAATAGCTTATCTAAAGTGATTATCAGGTGGGCCATTTCCAGCACAAATCCAGGTTTTCTCACCCTCCACCCCCACACACACAAATTCACTCTCCTGCTGGTGATAGCCCATCCAAAGTGACAACTCTTTACACAATGTGCATGACAATCAAGTTGGGCTATTTCCTGGTGGGGGGGATGTGAGAAAACCTGGATTTGTGCAGGAAATAGCCCAACTTGATTGTCATACACATTGTGTAAAGAGAAAAGGAGGACTTGTGGCACCTTAGAGACTAACCAATTTATTAGAGCATAAGCTTTCGTGAGCTACAGCTCACTTCATCAGATGGATATCGTGGAAACTGCAGCAGACTTTATATATACAGAGAGAATATGAACCAATACCTCCTCCCACCCCACTGTCCTGCTGGTAATAGCTTATCTAAAGTGATCATCAGGTGGGCCATTTCCAGCACAAATCCAGGTTTTCTCACCCTCCACCCCCCCACACAAAGGGTGAGAAAACCTGGATTTGTGCTGGAAATGGCCCACCTGATGATCACTTTAGATAAGCTATTACCAGCAGGACAGTGGGGTGGGAGGAGGTATTGGTTCATATTCTCTCTGTATATATAAAGTCTGCTGCAGTTTCCACGATATGCATCTGATGAAGTGAGCTGTAGCTCACGAAAGCTTATGCTCTAATAAATTGGTTAGTCTCTAAGGTGCCACAAGTACTCCTTTTCTTTTTGCGAATACAGACTAACACGGCTGTTACTCTGAAACCTGTCATTGTGTAAAGAGTTGTCACTTTGGATGGGCTATCACCAGCAGGAGAGTGAATTTGTGTGGGGGGGTGGAGGGTGAGAAAACCTGGATTTGTGCTGGAAATGGCCCACGTGATAATCACTTTAGATAAGCTATTACCAGCAGGACAGTGGGGTGGAAGGAGGTATTGTTTCATATTCTCTCTGTATATATAAAGTCTGCTGCAGTTTCCACGATATGCATCTGATGAAGTGAGCTGTAGCTCACGAAAGCTTATGCTCTAATAAATTGGTTAGTCTCTAAGGTGCCACAAGTACTCCTTTTCTTGTAGCAGAGTAGTATGCTATGTCTTTCAGATAGCTTCTTACCTGTCAGCCCACTCTGCAGTGCCTGCTAGCACATATGCAATGCAGAAATAGTTAAGTAGGAAAGCTTTATTCCTTCTGTATTACTAAGCATCAATTTAAAAGCAAAGATATATAAGATCTTTAGATGCTATTCATTTTTTAAAATAAATAAATTACAGCAGAAAATTGGAAGAAATATTTGGGATTTTTAAAGGAAAATTTACCCTGACTCAGCTTCAGCTCAGGATCTGATAATGACACACATAGGTTTTCACCTCCAGGTCACAGATCAAATCCAGTCCATTTGGTTGACAACTACTAAGACTTAGTGGCAAGGGACACTTTTGGCTATTTACATGCACATGAACCAGTGGGTGCAGGTTATAAATCTGACTATCAGTGGGGCAGCCTTAGGAGTAGCAGAACCAAGAACAAGCACCAGTAAGCCACGATGCGTGACTGAAGAAATAATACACTGCCGGGAAGATATTGAAGAGGCTGTGTGCTATCATACAAGAGTTGGAATTCCATGCACCACAGGGTCAACTGATTCCATGAAGAACATTTCTCTCGGCATTGGTATACTCAGATCCAGAAGGAATATAGGCTGCAGTGCCTGTCCAGAAAGACCACCCATAAGGAGACATCAGTGGGGACATTCAACGAAGCCATGAACCTGGTCATTGAAGAAGGTGCCGTTTTTTGGCCAACACCATTATTCTACCTACTGGGGGGAAAAAATCATACTTATGGTCCATCAAAAGCCAAAAAGACAGATCTACCACTGACACATAGCACACTCCAAACAATTGGTAGACAACAGGAAATAGCGGAGGTGAACAAGGGAATTATATCCTGCTATTTATGGAGACCCTAGACTCAAAAATACCATGGACACGATGTTGTTCAAAGTAGAGAACAACCTAGGGTATTTTAATGTGATCTTAAAGTTTGCTTCCCATTGTTGGAAGAAATGTGATCACTTGAATGTCTGTAGAAAGCAAACAGAATGAGCGTGAACACAGCTGTGGCAACTATAATTTAAATTCATATGAAAACTTTTCATGGATTTGTTTTTGGCAACATTCATCCAGTTTTACCCAGGAATAAGCCCCTCTAACCTTGCAAGACTACTGCCATCCATCTGACAACATGTGTCTGCTGCTCATCATGAACACAGAACAGCTTTAACTTCTCTTACTGGAGCATCATCCAAAAAGAAAATTGCAGAACATTGCTCCAACCAACTGGCAGGAAATTCAAACAGCTCCAAGAGCAGAGCCAATAGAGCTGTTGAAACAGAAGGTAACATTTAGAATGCGATTACAAGGACACCATTGTTGGGGTCTGGACTGAAACATGCTAGAGACCTAACTGGTTGGTTGCTAAAAGAGGCTGAAAGCTATACAAGACAGACAGCAGTGGAAAGCAGGCCTAAAGCAACCACAGTCAATCATGTTCACCCCAATACAGGAGAATCAACCAGGAGTACAGAGCCAGAATAGCAACTCCTAGCATCCCTGCCATGTCTGATTGTTGATATAAGCCATAGATGAAAGACAGGAGTATGGTTGGAGCTTCTTTGGGGTTGGCAGGAACTGGTCTAAATTGCTCCAGTGGACTGAGCTGGCACACAACCAACCCATGACTGGGTAAGCACAAAGACCACCCTTGCCCTGTGCTTCTTGAGCCGTGTGCCCCTCAGCGATAGAAGAGGATCTGAGTCAGGGCATATTTCAGGAAGGGCGTAGAGCACAGATTAACAGTTAAAGGATTCAGCAAACAAACCTGGCCTCTGCAAATAATTGAATGTTTCTTACTAGTGTTGATTCATTCATGTTTTGTGAGTAGCAAAACAAAATGTCTGAATTGCCTGGATTTTGTTTTCTTTGCTTGTTTGGATACACCCTACCCCCCTTTTTCTTCTGTTTGTGAACCAGGCCATTATTCCTAATCTACCCAGCTCTATTAAAGACCAATTACAGCTTTTTCTAACATTTTGGCAAATATGTCAGTTGAACAGTGCTAGAGATGTGGGCTCTAAGGAATCAGACACCAGAGTGAAGATAGCTCCCAAATGACTTTTGCTATTAGCCAGAGACGAAAATTCTGCTCACAGACACCTGTAAATGACCGGACAAGCAGTGGAATCTTGAGGCTCTCTCTCTTTTCTTTACCAGAAGCAATAACATCCCTCCTGCTCTGTTTCACCATTACATTTAAAAGGGTTTGGTGCATTATGGTTCCTCGCCTGATAGAGTGCCTTCACTTTTAAGCCAAGTTAAAAATCAGTGACAACATAAGAGTTTGTTCGTATTACCAAGTCCTTGTATAAAAATGCTGTTTAGATTCTTACTAAATTGAAGCCATGTTTTGCCATGACTATCCCTTTATTGAACCTTTATTGAACCAGAGCATTGTGACTGCTGCACTTTAAAGGACACTCTATCCTTCAGAAAAAATAGTCATATTCAGTTAACCCAGACAGTGTGGCCATTTCGCAGAGCAATGCAAAATAACCAGTTTTCATTTTGTAAATTTCCTACTGCCAGCAGTGACGATTTGTAAAACTCAAAGTATTTCTGATTTCCCTGGCCCCAAAAGCTACATTTCATCCATGATAAACAACAAACTACCTGAGACCCTGAGCCTAAAGAGAAAATTTTCAAAATATCTTCTGGAGGGCCCTTTGTGAGCTTCTATTCTCCATATGTCCTGGCCCAAAACCCCAGGAAATTCCTGGGTCAGCAACAAGTCTTAGTGTACTGTCTATTCCTACCAGTTGCTTGCTCAGGTCATTTACATCTCCCAAGCAACCATAGGGCTACCTTCTGTGTTAAGTAGTTGAATTGTTAATAAACAGTGGCTTGCCCCATGCAGTTGTATAAGGCTGCAGGAGGAGAAAGGCAATTGCCAGCAAAAGGGCCGGTCTCAATTGCTCCCTGCTAACGCCTGTAGAAATGGGGTGGGGAGGCCTCAGTTACCTGTGCACCAGCTAGTCAGGGAGGGTGTGCTGCAAAATCTGACTTACAGATGGAAACTAATAGCCCTGGCAAGCATGTTCATCCATTTTCCAGGAGACACTGAAGTTCTTGTCTCCCAACTCCATTCGCTTAATGCCTAACCCTCTTCCATATGGCTCAGTGCTCCATAGTCAGAAGGGAGATGTGGGGCCCTTAAATACTGCTGCATTGTGTAAATGGCTGGAAGAAAAGTCAAGGCATTGAAGGCGAACTATATATTGAACAAGAGCTCTCTATAGAACATTTCATCATTTAAAAATCCATGTGTGCTGTATTTCTGGCACATAGCTGCACTTCTTTAAAACCAACCTGGGACTCGAAAGAGTAACCATGGGTTTATTGCTTGGCAAAGGACATGTCCAGGGGTGTACAAAGGAATAAAAAATTGGCTGCTTTTGGAGGGGCACTTTCTTTGCCTCCCACAGCCAGAGGAGCTGGCTCTCGGTCTCCCTCTCCACCCTGCCCGCGTGGCTGAAGGAACTGGCTCTCCCTCCACCCCCCTTGCAGCCAGAAGAGCTGGCTCTCCCTCCCCCACAGCCGCAGAAGCTGGCTCTCCCTCTCCGCCCCGCAGCCAGAGGGCCTGGTTCTCCCTGTTGCAGCCCTGGGGCCAGTGGAGCTGGCTCTCTGCCCTTCCCCCTGTGGCCTCAGAGCCAGTGGAGCTGGCCCAAGGCCACAGGCCCAAGGCTGGAGGAGCTGTCATCTCCCACTCTGGCCCGGGGCCGGAGGAGCTTGGTCTCCCCGCCCCAGCCTCGGAGCAGTTCTGAGCCTGCACTAAGTGGGTGGGGAGCCTGGCATGCCTCTGCTTGCCTCCCCTTGCACACACCCCTGGACATGTCTTACCCACAATCTTGGTGCAGGCTTTCCATTGACCGCACTGGGAGTTCAGCATGTGGAATGAGGCTAGAATGTACAATTTCACAACCAACATGTCAAGCTTCTGGCCTACGAATAGTTGTTTGGGGTCAGGGAAGTTATGAAAATTTGCTTTTTCTAGCTTTCACATTACATAAGCTAGGCATAACCTTTAGCAGACTAAGTCCACAAAATGTGAGGTAATATTTTTAGAATTTTTTGCAGAGTAGCGAGTGATCAGGAAAAAACAGCTTGGAGAAATCCACTGTTTAGTTTTCAATGCAGTAATTAAAAGTGCCTTAAGTTCATATTTCTAAGACTCTAGTACTCAGATATTTTTAAAAAGTATCTTATTTTGTAGCAGAAAAGGTGTGGCATCCTGAGAATACCAAATGTGTGATCAACACATTTGAGATGTTTATTTATATTTATATTCCTCATAATTATTTTCCTACTGCACAGATATTCTTCTTCACTGTAACCAAAGTTATGATACTTTTTTTTAAAATTAGCAAAGTATTCCATCCTGTTTCTATCCAGAATCTCATATGTCCAGACGCAGTAAAAACTCTGTTCAGTTTCTTTACCAAATAAACTCACATTGAACTGATGAGTTTAAGAGAGAGAAAGAGATTCTTCAGGGCTTGCACAGCAGTATGCTGTCTTCAATTTAAATGGCCAAGTTGATAAAATTCCTTTTTATGTATGACTCCGCGGTACGCATTTGCTGTACAGTTAAGTATTAGGACCTACAAACGTTCAGCTTACCAGACTAATTAGCATGCTGCTTTTATGCTTTGTTTTAAAATAGAAAATGTCAAATTCATGACATAGAATGAACATTCAAAGATAACCTGAAAAACACATGAACAGGAGGCTGCCAGGCAACTCTCCAACACCACATTATACAGGCCACTATCCTCCGATCCCACTGAGGAGTTCCAAAAGAAACTACATCATCTGCTCAAGAAACTCCCTGCTATAGCACAGGAACAAATTTACACAGACACACCTTTAGAGCCCCGACCAGGGGTATTCTATCTGCTATCCAAGACCCATAAACCTGGAAATCCTGGACGCCCCATCATCTCAGGCATTGACACCCTGACAGCTGGGTTATCTGGCTATATAGACTCTCTCCTCAGACCCTACGCTACCAGGACTCCTAGATATCTTCAAGACACCACCGACTTCCTGAGGAAACTACAATGCATCAGTGATCTCCCTGAAAACACCATCCTGGCCACCATGGATGTAGATGCTCTTTACACCAATATTCCATGAGGATGGATTACAAGCTGTCAGAAGCAGCACCCCTGATGAGGGCACGGCACATCTGGTCGCTGAGCTTTGTGACTTTGTTCTCACCCACAACCATTTCAGATTTGGGGACAACTTATACATTCAAGTCAGCAGCACTGCTATGGGTACCCGCATGGCTCCACAGTATGCCAACATTTTTATGGCTGACTTAGAACAACGCTTCCTCAGCTCTCGTCTCCTAGCGCCCCTCCTCTACTTGAGCTACATTGAGGACATCTTCATCATATGGACCCATGGGAAGGAGGCCCTTAAAGAATTCCACCTGGATTTAAACAATTTCAATCCCACCATCAACCTCAGCCTGGACCAGTCCACACAAGAGATCCACTTCTTGGACACTACAGTGCAAATAAGTGATGAACACCACTATACCAGAAACCTACTGACTGCTATAATTACCTACATGCCTCCAACTTCCATCCAGGACACATCACACGATCCATTGTCTACAGCCAAGCCCTAAGATACAACCGCATTTGCTCTAATCCCTCAGACAGAGACAAACACCTACAAGATCTTTATCAAACATTCTTAAAACTACAATACCTAACTGGGGAAGTGAGGAAACAGATTGACAGAACAAGACAGGCATCCAGAAGTCACCTACTACAGGACAGGCCCAACAAGGAAAATAGCAGAACACCACTGGCCATCTTGTACAGCCCCCAGCTAAAACCTCTCCAGCACATCATCAGCGATCTACAACCTATCCTGGAAAACAATCCCTCACTCTCACAGGGAGACAGGCCAGTCCTCACTTACAGAGAGCCCCCCAACCTGAAGCAAATACTCACCAGCAACTACACACCACACCACAGAAACACTAACCCAGGAACCAATCCCTGTAACAAATCCCGTTGCTTACTCTGTCCCCATATCTACTCTAGCGACACCATCAGAGGACCCAACCACATGAGTCACACCATTCACCTACACATGTACCAATGTGATATATGCCATCATGTGCCAGCAATGCCCCTCTGCCATGTACTTTGGCCAAACCGGACAGTCTCTACGTAAAAGAATAAATGGACACAGATCAGACACCAGGAATGGTAACATACAAAAGCCAGTAAGGGAACACTTCAATCTTCCTGGACATTCTACAACAGATTTAAAAGTAGCCATCCTTCAACAAAAAAACTTCAAAAACAGACTTCAAAGAGAAACTGCAGAGCTACAATTCATTTGCAAACTTAACACCATTAATTTGGGCTTGAATAGGGACTGGGAGTGGCTGGCTCACTACAAAAGCATTTTTCCCTCTCTTGGTATTGACACGTCCTTATCAATTATTGGGAGTGGACCACATCAACCCTGACTGAATTGGCCTTGTAAACAGTGGTTCTCCACTTGTATGGTAACTCCCTTCTCTTCATGTGTTAGTATATTTATGCTTAAATCTGCAATTTTCACTCCATGCATCTGAAGAAGTGGGTTTTTTACCCATGAAAGCTTATGTCCAAATAAATCTGTTAGTCTTTAAGGTACCACCGGACTCCTTGCTTTTTTTTCTGAAAAACACAGTGAAGCTATTTGGCTCTCTCTGTCCCCTTTCACCAGTCTCCCCATGAAGTGTTCGGAAAGGAAAATCATAGTGTCCTCCATCCCCAACATCTTCTACCCCAGATGCTCGATACTGCTTGCCCTGCCTTCACACAGGCCAGAGGTCAGTTTCTTTCTCGGTGGCATCCATTAGTAATTGCTTCAGCTAACCCTTCTGAGACCCAAATTGAGAGATTTTAAACAAGAACAATACAATACAATTTTAAACAAAAACAATACAATAATATTGTATTGGGAATTTTACTGAAATGTGGATAAAATCATAACATAAAATATAATTGTTAGTATTATTTAGTTCTATTGCAGTAGCTCCTAGAGCCCCAATCAGTATCAGGACATCATTGTGCTATGCAATGTGTATGTACACACACACACTCTCTCTCTCTCTCCCGCCCCCACCCCATCCCAGAGATTTACAATCTAAGTAAATTGGATTGCTTGTGTACACATAACTCTACATCGCTTTTATATCTAGCTCAACTAGATCCAGAAAGTTATCTAGCTTCACCCCTTAGATCTATTTGAAAAACTAATGTAGCTTGCTTTTAAGCAGAGTGTTTCTCTAGAAGCACACCCATTACTTAATTGCACTATGATTTTGCACTGGCTGCATTGTTTCTAGGGAGAGCTGATAAAGCCCTAAATGGCTTGGGACCTGCCAACTTGAGAGATGTCTTCTCTCCCCTGTGACACTGCTGCAGCTGCAGTCAAGCAGAAGCATTTAAGCTAGATTCTTCCTACCCCCACCCCTTGGTTTAAAAGAAAGAGAGCTTCTGGAAAGTTGGCAGTACGGGTCCCAGGGCTCTGGAACTTACCTCCAATTTGCTCTGAAATAGCCCAAATGAGCTGACCTTATGCATATACTGCAAAACCCATCTGTTTGCTAGGACTTTGGGAGAGACAGAGGGGTCTTTTGAGGGTCTGTTGCCTCAAATATGATTTGTGACTTCTAGGTCTCAGTGATTTGGCCAATGCTAATATATCTGCTATTGGAATGAGTACCTCCACTGGTAGTGAGATGGAGTACAATATAGCATTTAAAGCACAGGGTTAGAAAGCCAGAGTCCTGATTATTAGTCCCAATTCTACTACTGACTTGCTGCTTGACTTTACTTTAGTCTCATAACACGTCTTATTTATTTCACAGGGTATTGTGAAACTCAGTTAATGCAGGTTTGTAAAGGAATTTGAGATCACTGGGTATAAAGCAAATTTACAAACTCATCATGCATGAACAAATCTATTTAGGAAAGACATCTTGGTCAAATCTTACATTTGTTCTCTTTCTCTCATGCTAATTGTACGTCCTTGTCAGAATGTCCTGTTGAAAGCCAAAACTGGCTTGGATGCTACCTTCTCCTTAGGCTGATTATGTGCCACTGCGGCTCACATGTCCTCACAGATTTTTTTTCAGACTGGAAAGAATTTCTAGAAAGATGCAGGATTTGTCAGCCAACTGACATGTTTACAGAATGTCTTTACCCAATTCAGGCTTACAAACTAAAGGTAGCAATGCTCAATATTGTATTGTTCAGATGGAAAAGTGGAACTCAAAGTGTGATGCCGCAAATCAGAATGCAGGGGTCATATTGCAGCTATGAAGTATGAGAGGGTGCTGATGGCAACAGCTGAGGTGACTGGATCTTCCTGCTCAGGAATGTCACATTCAGCAAAGGTGAATTCAGCAGATGGCAAAATACCAGGGCTTGTCTATACTTAAAATGCCGTGCAACTGCACTGCTGCAGGTATGCCGCTGTAGGGCTTCAGTGTAGATGCTACCCCCGCCAACGGGAGGGGTTCTCCCATCAGCATAGGTAATCCACCTCCCTGAGAGGCAGCAGGTAAGTTGACAGAAGAATTCTTCCATTGACCTAGCACTGTTTACATGGGGGACTAGGTCAACTTAACTGTGCTGCTCAGTGGTGCGGATTTTTCACACCCCTGAGCAACATAGTTATGCCAACATAATCTTCTACTGTAGACCAGACTTTAGAGACAGCAACAATAACACTGCATGAGACTGAACTTCAGGCAAGGGACTAGGGGTCTTGATACATTAGTCCCAGCTTGCCAGAAAGATGGGGAGAGAGGCAGAGAGAGTCTAAAGTATACATGGTGGTGGGGTAAGCAAAGAAAGGACTGCTAGTAGAAAAATGTTTGGTGATGAGCAACAAAAGGGGCACTGGTAGGAGACCATTTTTACTTTCTAATTTCCTGAATAATTGTATTGCATCCTTTTTTCTTTCGAAATGTACTGTAGTAGAAATGTATATATTTAATTCATAAATACTTAATTTGAGTTGGGACATCCAAGAAATACCGGCCACTTTTGCAAATGTGGGGAGGAAGGCAGCTCCCAGCACACAGCAAAACACACACACACACACACACACCCCTTTGAGGCCATTTCCCAAAGTATCAATTCTGAGAAAAGGCACTTTCTGGAACGGCCTTATAGTGCCTGCTTATCAGTCACCTGCAGCACTGGTATGCTTTTGCAAGTGCCACTTAATGGTACATGACATAATAGCCCTAAACGGGGATTTTGTTTAAAAAGAAAATAACAGAAAAGATGTGTATGTGGCTTCATAATTTAAGTTATACTTGAAGTTTTAGGATTCAGTCAACACTGCAATTCTGCTAGTGAATGAAAACTGGCAAGTGAAACTGACAATAATAGTGTAATTGGCCAGTTTTATACACTGGATTAGATGCAAAAAGTAAACAAGCAGCACAAATCATAAAAAGTAAATAAGATTTTTAATTTCTTTTTTAATTTTATAATAGGCCACGGAGCTAGGGAGAAAAAACCCAGGCTATGGCCTGACCACTTTTTGGTGAAGCCAAATGCGAGTGGTGCTGCAACCCCATGACCCCAAGTCGAAATGCCACTCACTCAGATATGGCTCAGCTATCCCTCTGTCCTAATTTGAATAGGTGGCATTGCAGCCTGGTGCATGGGTCACAATGCCACTCAGGTTTGTGCTAGGTCACAACGCCATTCACTCAGATTTGGAGGGGGTGGGCAACGGGGCTCATGGGCCAGAGGGGTCAGGCTGCTGGTGTGGAAGAGGATTGTCAGAAGGGGGGCGATGTCCCTCCCCTCCACCCCTTCCCCAACTTGAAATGGCACTTGGCAGCCCCTGAGTTTCAAAACATGTTATCAGTAACACAGGTAAGAAAAACCTGTGGGATTTAATCTTATGACATTTCTGGATATGAAATGTCTTTCAAAGAGGGATACTTTTTTTAGGGAATAGTTTAGAATTGGTGCTATGCTTCTGAGGATTTCAAAGTAATCAGCTTGCAACTTACTGCTTCTGGGGTCTTCATTAATATGTGTTCTTGTTAATTGCTTGTATTTAAGACTAGCAAATATTATTAGCAATTAGTACATTTTTAATAACTTTATAGTAAATAGAATACCCATAAACATCATAAACAAGTAGATTAATATTTAATTACTGATATTTGTTATAAATTACTAATTAGAGAATTGACATGTTCTTTTACTACTCCTAATTATTTCAATTATTTATATATATAATTAATAATAATAATCATATATATATATGAATTAGAATTATTTTCTTTTGATTTGGAAGTTTCAGCTTCTTCTATCTTTTCTTAATCTAGTATTCTTTCAACATCTAGTATTTGTATGTAAGGCAAGGGGCTTTGTGCATCTTGCAAAAGGGGCTATGATTGGTGCTTGCTTTTAGTTCTGCAATTGGTGCTTGCTTGCTTTTAGTCAGGCAAAAAATAGTAAAATGCAGCAAATGTGATATCAACTTAAAACCAAGTTACAATTTTGTTTACAGAATTAATTATGTCAGCAGATATAGGAAAAATTGAAGAATTATGAAATAGACTTTTGTTAGAAAAAATGGATGGAAACATTTAAATGGTAACATTTTTCTCGAAGTGTGATGGATCATTTATAATTAGTAATTATTAAAGATGAAACTAAAATCTATGCAAAATCTATGGTAGTTGTAAGGGCAAAGAAAAAAAATCCTTTGATGAAAGAGAAAAGTACATTGTTTCATTTTCTGATATTCAAATCTGCAAGTATACTGTGTATTAGTTCTATTTTCATTGTTGCTTCAGTTTGTCCCTGAAGTTTTGCTGTTGATATTCACCCACATATGTTGCTATTTAGGATTTTTAGTGAAGCGTGTTGGTGACTGACAATTGAATTCCATCATCATGAGAGATATTCATCTTGGATCCACCCTGTAACACATGTACCAAAACCTAGTCTGGTAAAATGTCCTCATATCCTAAGTGAAGACAAAGTTCCATCTGGAGCCTACTTGTATCTCCAGAGAATTGTAAATCAGCGGAATAGACATTAATCCACCAGTGCGGTACTTACTGCATTGAAGTTGGGGAAGAGATTGACTGCTGCTGCTGTATCCAGGGGAAATGGAAGAAATGGTTTAATATCCAGCGATGGCTGTAATGGTGGGGCTGGAGTACGCACCAGGGCTGGAAGAGCAGGGCTCTGGCATGTACCACCTTCAAGGAAAAATATGAAAGAAGATAGTAAGAAAGTGATTCTTGGTATAAAAAAAAAACATAGAAAGAGTTTTATGCCAGTGTCAGGTTAAACACACACATTTGTATTTACCATCAAATTACTATATTGTTAAGTGTGCAACAGGCTTAACTAATGTTTATGATTCTTTGCTGATAATTGACTAAGATATCAGTCTTTCAGTTCTCTAAAATTAGCTAGTAAAACCTCCATTTCCCTCCCCTGGATTATCTTGAAATGTTAGTATAGTCCAAGTCAAACTTTCCTTTAGGTGTTCAGCTAACTTGATTCTATTATAAAATCAAAGCTGAAACCACAGTCCTTTACTCAAACACTCCATATCAATTTAGCTGCAAAAGTGGTTTGTTTGTTTTTTTACTCTTCCATGAAGTAAAAATGATTTCAGCTGGTGACTGTGCAAAACTCTTCCGTTCACTTGTTTGTTTTAAATTTTATTTTCTTAAAGCTCATTTATTTCTCTAGCCCAACAACTTCTGCACAAACTTAAACCTAAGTAGCAAATCATACCTTCCTGCCTCAAGCGTTGACCAGTAAAAGTCTATTGTGAATGCAAACTCATAAACCAAATACCACATTACGGGCGTTTGTCAAAGTTCTGAATGCGACTGCAGTTCTAAAGCTGCTGACAGACACTTTTTGCTCTTGCGGTAGATGGGCTTGGTTCAGAACTCTGTAAGGCAGAAAAGCTCCTCCTTGCTAAAGCTACCAATGAACAGTTCTGAGGGAACATTATGTAAATGAATAAATCCCTTTGCATACCAATAAGCAGCCACCTGTTTGTAATGAACCACGATTTTACAGATTTGTTTGCCCCTTGCCACAGATCCCAACATAGTCCAGATAATTGAGAGCTGGAAATATTCAAGCCCAATCTCGTCTTCCAGCGTCTCCCATATTTTGGTTACATTCCAAAACATCAATTCACTGTTAATTAAAGACTGTTTGAATCCTAGGAAACTGTTGAAATCTGCCAGTATTCTTCTAATCTGAGAGGCTGGTAGGAGGCCAAAATGGAAAGGGAGTTTTACCCACATCACTGAACACAGAGACAGACAGATCAAAAATATCTCTCTCTCTCTCACACACACACATACACACACACACACACACACACACTTGCTTCATAAACGAGTAGTATATTTTTCTCATTAGAGTTCATATATACAGCAGTCAGAATGACCCACTAAATCTGTCCACATTTGGCCAGCAAATCTGCTAATCAGAGTTGCGACTCAATGCTTCTAATTGAGGGCTAACAGCACAAGATTTAATTAACTAGTTGTAGCAGGGACATCAGCATTTCGGCTTCTGAGTATAAATTCAGCTGGAGGCAAATGATCAAAGGCAATATTTTTTAACATCTTTTCAGTTCCTCTATGAAACACTTGACACAGTATTATTGAAAAGGACGCATTAGTCACTAGTACACCAAAGGAATTAACTTAAAGTTCATCATACTCTCACACTGGTTTCACACGAGGGTAACTGCACTGACTCTGTTGGAGTTACTGCTGATTTATGTTTGTGTAAGAGTGCACAGAATCAGGACTGTACGAGTAAGGCAGTCGAGCACACAGAGACCACATCAAAATACGACAAGAAGTCTGCATTCACCATAGTCCATTGGAAAGTTATTTATCATCTGCTTGATAGCAGAAATTAGTGAAGTGGCTACTGCTGAAGACAGGATACCGGACTAGATGAACCTATGGAATTATTACGTGGACTGTGTAAAAAATAACTCTAACAGGCCTCACTGTAGTGCTACACAAGATAAATCCAGCCAAACAGAGAAAGAAAACTTGGTAAGTATATGGGTAGGCAAGAGGGCCCCAGGATGTTTGCAAAGAATTATTTCAAAGTGGTGTCCAACCACAAATCACCCATACTATTGCAAAAAAGTAAAGTCCTAGCCAAGGTGCCTATTAGATGCCAGATATTCCTCATCTGTTTGTTGGGATTTCAATTTATAGTAGATCAGGAATTGGGAACCTCCTACTAGTGACTACCACCTTATTGAGGACTCCCCCTCATGGACTTCACTCCCACCCATTCTGCATCCCATCTGCTAAACGATCAGCATTAACTATTTCAATGCTGACATTCTGAAATATCATCAGAGTCTTTTGAGTTAACACCCCAGTGAGATGAAGGGTGCATGTGAGAGCACGGCCATTGCTCTAAGCTGTATGGTTGTAGACACAGGAGTACAGAGCTGCCCTTGTTTACCTTCCAAGTGTAAACCAAATGCAATGTTTGCACCCATAAAATGAGAAACTTCATTTTTAAAAAAATGAAAGATCAAATTTTGGAGAACCTGACAGTCTTACAGCATACATAACTACATCAAGTGGGGTGAGTGTTTGACACTACGGCAATTGCATGGAGCAACTGGGCTGCTTAGTATACTTGTCCTCTGTTTAGCCCAGATTGTCCTGGGTTTTTAAACTCAGTTCCAGAGGCTCCTAGTCCCAACCAATGGTCTGTAGAGCTGGCTGAAGTTTATATTTTTAACTGTGTTCCTCTCACTAGATGGCACTGTGCAGAGAGGGGTGGCAACAGTAGGTAGCTGAGGCCTTTGTCATGTGACACTGATAAAGGATCATAGAAGGAGTCACTTTATCCTTTATGGTATGTCATCCTGTAAGAAGCTGGGGAGTACAATGCCATTGCTGTAGGTAATCAGAACCTGGAGCTTTGGAGAGTTCTGCTGTCATAGCATTGACATCACACTGGATGTGCGTTCCCTGCTAAGAGCCAACCCTGTTCAGTACATTTGGATACACTTTGCAGTTGTATACCAGGACTAGTGGCTATTTAAGCAGGTCTAATTTCATTGAATCTAATTTCATTACTAGCAGAGGGAAGGAAAATGAGGATAGACAGGGAAGAGAGACAAAAAGAGGAAGGAGAACAGAGAAGGAAAAGAAATAAAATATGGTGGTCATAGAGGTGAGTACATTTTCCCACTGAGCAATGCTGAATGTGACAACAATGCATTTAGCAAGTAACAACAATACCTACACGGTTTTAGTTATTAGATGAAGGACATACTTACTCTGGCTCTTTTTGCAAACCTCTCGTTGACTGTAGTAAGAGTTTCACTGTGGATGGAGGGAGATATTCAACTGTATATTCACACCCCATCCTATAGACCACAACTAAAAATGGAATATTGTCCTCCTCACCGCATGCCTTTGACACCCTGTGCTTAGTGCCTGAGGAAGACATAGGCTCACCTCTCAGAGGTCATCAGCAGGGATAGAACAGAGTCTTGCTATGAACTGGGCACCGCTTGAGGCCCTGAACATTCCCTTAAAAATTATCCTGAGATAAAGTGATTCTTGACCTTCACTACACTACTGCTTTTTAAAGTGGCAAGACATCTATTAATACTTTAGTATTTGCAGACTTGTGATGTGGTTCAGCCAGAATCCCAACAAAAAGTTCAGATCCTAATCTGGATTTAAACTTCCCCAAAATTCAGAAGTGTTCATGTCTGGGGTGTGAGCCCAGCTTTTTCTTCACAAGGGAGAAAAATATATTGCTGTTTAGAAACACGGGAACTTTAGTATTTTAACTAAGTTTGAGGCAATCATTTGTTGGCCGAGATTCCGAAGAATCTAAAATACAGGCACCATAGTTCCTCTGCCAGAGTCACTGACAACACATCCATGGTAAATACAGTGCTTAATTTGTGCCAGGGCTGAGCCCCGGCACCTCTAGGCTTGGCAGTTCATAGCCCTTGTACCTCTGGCTTGCTGCATCAGTTATGAATGTAAAAAAACTGCTTGAGCCCCAGCACCTCTTCGTTACAAATTAAACACTGGGTAAATATGAGTGAACTGGTTTTGAAAAAAAATAAATAAAAACTCGCCCACTTGAACCTTTGCCCTTTTCTATAACCAAAAGAAACATTTTTGTTTTGTTGAAATTCTGAAAAGTTCAACTAATTCCACTCACTCCCAACTCGACAGTTGACTATGTTGCCACTAAAAAGGCTATTTTTGCAGTATTTTAAGTCAAGTACAGCAGTCAATACTGCATTTGTGTCTGTGAGCATACACTATACTTGACGCAGCACTTTCCTGCCATGTAAGATTCACATTCTAGATGGGATATTTCACATGAGCAGATGTTACTCCAAAGCCAGCAGTGATTTGTGCATGAAACACCTTTCCTACTCATTCCCTTTAGCATGCAATTTGATACTTTGTAATGCATAATGTGGGGAAAGGGAGTGTGGTTTACTAAAGAATTTTGAAAATGTCCATGAAATAAAATTAAAAATAAATCATTTCAGGTCAAATAAAAACATTCTGCTTTTTGTTTTTGATTCTATTATATTGTATGATATAATAATTTAAAATAAATTTCTTAACAGAAAGTTGTTTCAAAATGAAAATTTGATATACTCTATAGGTCACTGTTAGGTGAGGAGGAGGAGTGTGTATGTATATACACACACACACACACAGAGTGTATATATATATTGCAATACGGCTACCCCTTTATCAACTATGCAACAATGATGACACAGCAGAAAATAGCCTGGGAGTACTGAAGGGCCTAACAATGATTGTTTGCTACTGAGAGTACACAAATACGATTTTTGTTGGTTGCCGGAGTGATTGGGCAACGCCCTTATCCCTCAATCCCGCTGACATTCTGCTCCGAACAGCTTGGGCAACCACAACTCTTGTGACCTGGACCTGGAGAAAGATTTTCTACTCGTCAGCCTACCTGTCCTCTCCTTCTGCACGTGCACATGCGCATTCCTCATCCTTTCCCTCAACTTCACGTTTAAATTCCAGAAGAAGAAGAGCCAGATATCTCAGAAATGAGATTTCAATTTTGCAGACTCAAACAGTTTAGATAATTTTAAAAAGTATTTGGAACCTTTAGGTGCTATGCAACTGAGCACAAACTCTAAAACTCATGTAAACTATTAATCTAATCCTCTCAAAATTATTCCATCACTCACTGCCACCACAACAAAGATAACATGAAAGAACAATTCAATTCTGAATTCTATTTTCATTCTACTTGGCAAACACTTTTCCTTTTAGGCTGTCTGAATAGGCTGAATCCCTAATTCCATTCTCAGCAGATCACCCGAGACCCTAAACTAGTGTCTAAATTCACTCCCATCCTGGGGTCTCCTTTTCAGTAAACCAAAACCAATAGCAAAATGTAAGTCTCAGCATTCGCTTTCTCCCCACATGGCTATTCCTTGGAATCCTCTCCAGAACCGTCATTCTTACCCTAGTTCATTCTGGCTCACAGTAACACTCATATTCCCTTTATAGCCTGGTTGGAGCTAATGGGACTCGGAAATAACAATCCTGTATCTTAATGGAGGGTTTTTACTACCTGAGGCAAAGGTGACAAGAGAAAAGCCCCCCATTCTTCTACAGCAGGGGTTCTCAACCCTTTTTTTTCTGATCCCTCCCCTGCCCCCCCCCGCAATAAAAATTTATTGGCCCAGCTGTGCCACAACAACTGTTTTTCTGCATATAAAAGCCAGGGCCGGCATTAAGGGGTAGCAAGCAGGGCAATTGCTGGGGCCCCATACCACAGAGGGCACTGCGAAGATAAATTGCTCAGGCTACGGCTTCCGCCTGGGTGGTGGGGCTCAGACACCTGGGCTTCAGTCCTTTGAAGCAGGGCTTTGGCTTTCTGCCTTGAGCCCTAGAGAGTCTAATGCTGGGCATGCTTGGCAGCCTCCCCTGAAACCTGCTGGCGGCCCCCCAGGTTGAGAACCATCATTCTACAGGACCTTAAAGTCAGCCAACCAATCACTGTTAAAGGCTAAAATGTATTATGCAGAGTCTGAGCCCAAAGGTTATTTTTTTCCCCAGAAAATGTTCAACATTAGCTGAGACATTTTTTACAGTATACAAGTGTGTTTGGGGTAGGGGGATGCATAAGTTGTTTTGTTTTATTTTAATTAAGGTTTTTTGTGCTTTGAATCTCAAAACAGCTTAAATTTTAAACTTGCCATGGATTTAGGGCTAGATCCAAAGCAATTTAGGCATTGCAACGCCCTAACTTCTAGGTGCCTTGCCACCCAGTGGGATAATTAAATACTAATCAAGCCAAAGAAAATGAGAATGACTATAGCCCAGTTAGGGTAAAACCCAGGTTCCAGTCCATCTGCTCCAATGACTAATTATTTATATACAGTGGAATGGCTTCAACAGGAGAGACAGAGAAAAATTCACCCCAGAATACCTCACAGCCCAGTGGTTACGGCACACAAGTTCAAATCTCTTCTCCAAAGCAGGCAGAGAGGGGAATTGAAGCTGGGTTTCCCTCAGGCTGGGTGACTGCTCTCATCACTGAGCTAAAAGTGGATAAGGAGGCCATCTCCTCCTCCGCAAGTTATTAGTATGTTTAGGCATGCTCAGAGCCTGTTTACCAAATTTGGACCCACCGGCGAACACCTAGTTTGAGGTTCCTGCTGTGGCTTAGGCATGGCATAGGCACCTAGGTAGCTGTACTCATGCTCACTGGCAGAAACTTAGGCACCTAAATTCCGATTGTTAAAGTCCCCTGGGTGCCTAACGAGTTAGATAGTGGCTGAGCAGTGGTTTTGAGGTGCCTAAAGGAGCAGTTATACACCTAAGTCCTTTTGTGGACCCAGCCCTTAGTCACCAGTGAGGACAAGTAAGTGTTCTTGACATGTCTGAAATTATCTTGTTCACAAATTAAGAAAAGATATAAGCATTAAGAATGATGGGCTGGCTATAATGGATACTAAATTTTCATAATCTTTGAACAAACACTGACTACACTCAGATCTGCAGAGAACTTGGAAGGAGATTTTTAAAGAATTGTAACAAGACAGATGCAAAAGGCTCTTAGATCAGGGGAGAACTACAGGAAGCTTGAAAATAATTGGTTTGTCCATGGGATATGAAATGTAGATCCGCCTTTCAGGAATATTTCAGGCTAATGTGATCTTACAACCACTAGGTCACATTCCCTTACTAATGTTCTTACTGCTAAATTGTTCATTTGGCTCTGAACAAGCTCCCCATCTTTGGATCAATAGTCTGAATTTTTGCAACAGATGCTTGTCTTAGAAAGTGCTATACTGGCACTTTCAAGATGACTTCTGTTCCAGAATAAACAGTATCCACTGATGAATTATTTTAACTTCCACTGGTAAAATATTCTTCATTTAAAGGCTAAATGGCCTTTATACTGTACTATTTTAGTATTTAGAGCATGCACACTCAGCATACAGAACATTAATTTGATTTTTCATGCTATATATTATTTATATGTAAACAGATCTATTTTAAATATTAAAATTTGGCAGACTAAATTCATCTCTGGTACTCATCCCTGTTGATCTTAATGAATCTACATTAGAGTTGAGTTACTTTGTCCAATGCTGCAATAGCAACATATTGTTTGGAAGTCTGATGATGATGCCTAACATGTATAATGTTAGGTCTCAATTCTTTGAAGTTTTTTAAAGAAGCATATGCACTTGATTTCTCATTTGGTATTACAAGTTTTAGTGCTGTTCTTTCATATTGCAAAAATCTTCAAGATGCTTTTGAAAATGAAAATATTCAGATTCAAATACTAATGTGTGATATAATCATTTTTAATTTCAGAAAAGATTACATGAAACCTAACAACAGAGAATAAACCTTAGAAATGAGGGTCCAGTCTGTAGTCCTTATTTGTGCAAAACTCCCTCTGACTTCCATGAGTAGGGAAGTTGGAAGCCTAGAAACCTGTACAACATATGGCGATCCATGCTTTTCTTTCATAGGCTTTGCAGCAGGTCACATTAAGAGTTGATAACTTTGCAGAGGATGAATTTGACAGTGACTCAGCTGTTGATATCTAGAGAATTATTTTTGTCTAGATGTAATTGTGATTCCTGCAAAGTTCGTAACTTGTTTTGGGAAAATAAACTCTAATTTATTTATAGCAACCTGGGACTATGTATTCCGATGCAAAGTAACGCACCCTCAGTTTTACATTATTTCTTTGCATTTACAGTATGGGTGCAGCATGTTGGGAGATATAAAAATGTATTTTAAGAAAGATATATTTAAATAGCATAATGAATCTGTCCCTATAGTCATGCATATATGGGAGCACATTTCTCTGCTGCTTGTATGTAACTCAAATGGTAGTCACATGAAACTGATTACATGATCTTCCACCTCCTCCTGTTTTTAGTACAAGAGAAACCATTCAAATCCCCTGTACTGCTGATTCACAGTGCATATGGGGGACATTCTTGCCCCCATAAACAAGAATTTAAAAAAAAATCAAATTAATCTAAAATCTACTAAAAACGGGATCTGAACCCAGAACCCAGTACTTCACACATTCTAGCCATGAAGCATATTAACCCATTGTACCCCAGATCTCACTTATAATCATAGCTTTCCAAGGAATAAATGGTACCTGAGTGTGTCACAATATTTAATGTATTTATTAGAGCTGGTCAGAAAAAATTCCTACAAAATTTTCCATTGGAGCTTGCCCATTCATCAAAATTGAAATGTGCTGTGGAGACAGTTTAATTTCAACCAAGTTTCCAAAGGAACACAGGCAGGTTTCCTGCCAACCCACCAGTCTGGCTCCACCGCAATCTACCGGGTACACAGCTCCAGAGTCAGGGACCTCAAGGCTTCTAGGGCCAGCAGCTCCAGTGCAGCTCTCGCTGGAGCCTGGGCTCCAATTTCTTTCACAGAGAATTTAGAAATGTTCGGTTTCCATTCCAAACTGGAATGAAATGAGGTTTTGAATGATCAGAACCCCCACAAAACAGAATTAATATTATCTGCATAGATAGGGTGACCAGACAGCACATGTGAAAAATCGGGACAGGGGGTCGGGGTTAATAGGAGCCTATATAAGAAAAAGACCCAAAAATTGGGACTGTCCCTATAAAAATTGGAACAGCGGGTCACCCTATGCACAGGTCTACTATTTATCCTTATAACACCTTTGTGGGATGGGGAAACCCTATTATCCCCATTTTACAGATGAGGAACTGAGACGCAGAGAGGTTAAGGGATTTTTCCAAGGCCACACAAATAATTGGAGGCAGAGTAGGAAACTGAACCCAGATTCTCCAAGTTCCATACCAGCCTCCTAACCATGGAACCATCATTCCTTGGTCTCACACCTGTTGCAACCTTCCAGAGAAGCATGGAGCCTTACAATTATCCACTGTTAAGATACATGAAAAGTAGTGTTCAACATATTTCTTTGATTTTAAATGCCAACCAGAGTTAGTATGTTGAACAAGAAGAAAAAGTGCCATTAAATCAGTGTTTCTCAAGCTTTTCAAAGCAAAGCCCCACCTTCAGGAAAATGAAAACATTTGCACTTTTACTGTGGTGTTAATGACCTACACATCTTAATTTATGCAATTTACACATAATCATAGAATCATAGAATATCAGGGTTGGAAGAGACCTCAGGAAGTCATCTAGTCCAACCCCCTCCTCAAAGCAGGACCAGTCCCCAACTAAATCATCCCAGCCAGGGCTTTGTCAAGCCTGACCTTAAAAATATCTAAGGATGGAGATTCCACCACCTCCCCAGGTAATGCATTCCAATGTTTCACCACCCTCCTAGTGAAAAAGTTTTTCCTAATATCCAACTTAAATCTCCCCCACTGCAATTTGAGACCATTACTCCTTGTTCTGTCATCTGCTACCACTGAGAACAGTCTAGAGCCATCCTCTTTGGAACCCCCTTCAGGTAGTTGAAAGCAGCTATCAAATCCCCCCTCATTCTTCTCTTCTGCAGACTAAACATCCCCAGTTCCCTCAGCCTCTCCTCATAACTCATGTGTTCCAGTCCTCTAATCATTTTTGTTGCCCTCCGCTGGACTCTTTCCAATTTTTCCACATCCTTCTTGTAGTGTGGGGCCCAAAACTGGACACAGTACTCCAGATGAGGCCTCACCAATGTCGAATAGATGATAGGTATCCTATCCCTACCCTCCAGCATATCTACCTCTCCTCCCAGTTTAGTGTCATCTGCAAACTTGCTGAGGGTGCAATCCACACCATCCTCCAGATCATTTATGAAGATATTGAACAAAACCGGTCCCAGGTCCAACCCCTGGGGCACTCCACTTGATACTGGCTGCCAACTAGACATGGAGCCATTGATCACTACCCGTTGAGCCTGACAATCTAGCCAACTTTCTATCCACCTTATAATCCATTCATCCAGCCCATACTTCTTTAACTTACTGGCAAGAATACTGTGGGAGACCGTGTCAAAAGCTTTGCTAAAGTCAAGGAACAACACATCCACTGCTTTCCCCTCATCCACAGAGCCAGTTATCTTGACATAGAAGGCAATTAGATTAGTCAGGCATGACTTGCCCTTGGTGAATCCATGCTGACTGTTCCTGATCACTTTCCTCTTCTGTAAGTGCTTCAGAATTGATTCCTTGAGGACTGCTCCATGATTTTTCCAGGGACTGAGTTGAGGCTGACTGGCCTGTAGCTCCCCGGATCCTCCTTCTTCCCTTTTTTAAAGATGAGCATTACATTAGCCTTTTTCCAGTCATCTGGAACCTCCCCCAATCACCATGAGTTTTCAAAGATAATGGCCAATGGCTCTGCAATCACATCGGCCAACTCCTCTAGCATTCTCGGATGCAGCGCATCCGGCCCCATGGACTTGTGCTCGTCCAGCTTTTCTAAATAGTCCCGAACCACTTCTTTCTCCACAGAGGGCTGGTCACCTCCTCCCCATGCTTTGCTGCCCAGTGCAGCAGTCTGGGAGCTGACCTTGTTCGTGAAGACAGAGGCAAAAAAAGCATTGAGTACATTAGCTTTTTCCACATCCTCTGTCATTAGGTTGCCTCCCTCATTCAGTAAGGGGCCCACACTTTCCTTGACTTTCTTCTTGTTGATAACATACCTGAAGAAACCCTTCTTCTTACTCTTAACATCTCTTGCTAGCTGCAACTCCAGGTGTGATTTGGCCTTCCTGATTTCACTCCTGCATCCCTGAGCAATATTTTTATACTCTTCCCTGGTCATTTGTCCAATCTTCCACTTCTTGTAAGCTTCTTTTTTGTGTTCAAGATCAGCAAGGATTTCACTGTTAAGCCAAGCTGGTCATCTGCCATATTTACTATTCTTTCTACACATCGGGATGGTTTGTCCCTGTAACCTCAATAAGGATTCTCTAAAATACAGCCAGCTCTCCTGGACTCCTTTCCCCCTCATGTTATTCTCCAAGGGGATCCTGCCCATCAGATCCCTGAGGGAATCAAAGTCTGCTTTTCTGAAGTCCAGGGTCCGTATTCTGCTGCTCTCCTTTCTTCCCTGTGACAGGATCCTGAACTCGACGATCTCATGGTCACTGCCTCCCAGGTTCCCATGCACTTTTGCTTCCCCTACTAATTCTTTCCGGTTTGTGAGCAGCAGGTCAAGAAGAGCTCTGCCCCTAGTTGGTTCCTCCAGCACTTGCACCAGGAAATTGTCCCTTACACTTTCCAAAAACTTCCTGGATTGTCTGTGCACCGCTGTATTGCTCTCCCAGCAGATATCAGGGTGATTGAAGTCTCCCATGAGAACTAGGGCCTGCGATCTAGTAACTTCCGTCAGTTGCCAGAAGAAAGCCTCGTCCACCTCATCCCCCTGGTCCGGTGGTCTATAGCAGACTCCCACAACAACATCCCCTTGTTGCTCACACTTCTAAACTTAATCCAGAGACACTCGGGTTTTTCTGCAGTTTCATACTTAAGGAGCAGTATGACTGCTCAGAGCTCACATACAGTGCAATGCCCCCACCTTTTCTTCCCTGCCTGTCCTTCCTGAACAGTTTATATCCATCCATGACAGTACTCCAGTCATGTGAGTTATCCCACCAGATCTCTGTTATTCCAATCACATCATAATTCCTTGACTGTGCCAGGACTTCCAGTTCTCCCTGCTTGTTTCCCAGGCTTCTTGCATTTGTGTATAGGCACTTGAGATAACTCGCTGATCGTCCCTCTTTCTCAGTATAGGCAGGACCCCTTCCCTCTCGCGCGCTCCTGCTTGTGCTTCCTCCCGGTATCCCACTTCCCCACTTACCTCAGGGCTTTGGTCTCGCTTTGGTTCCCCCGGTGAACCTAGTTTAAAGCCCTGCTCACTAGGTTAGATCCTGGCTTTATGCCCCATCCTACACCCTGTAGCACGTCAGTGAAGACGTTACCTATGCCAACAGGAGGGGTCCTCCTATCAGTGTAGATTATCCACCTCCCTGAGAGGTGGTAGCTAGATCAACAGAAGAATTCTCCCATCTATCTAGCTCTGTCTACACCAGGAGTTAGGTTGGTTTAGCTGCGTTTTTCAGGGGTGCAGATTTTTCATATCCCTGAGTGACGTCGTTATACCAACCTCATTTCCTAGTGTAGATCAGACCTTACTTTAAAAAAAAAGTGAAAACAGACTCTGGAGAACAACTGAAAGGTCTGTCTGTGTCTGCTCCACAAGCTCTCCTTTCTCTTGGCAAACTACAATGATGCTCATTTCTTGTCAGCCACTCCACCCCCGCAATACCAACTTCTTTACTAGAGCAGGATGATCATGGGGAAGCCTGGGTTATAGCTGCAAAGACTAGCTTGCTGAAACCAAGCCCATAATGCATAACATTATGCTAACATTTTCATCATGACATCAGAATGCCAGCCTAGAGGATCTTGTCCGGAGTACAGGTGGCAGAAGAGGGCCAGCTACAGAGGAAAGCAGTTGTCCCTTTTCTTTTGACCATGTAGACTCACATAAAGAACCAAAGGACTCATCTTGGCCAGCCACTTCCATGTGCAGCTTTCACCCAGTGTCTATGCTCAGACCTGTTTCATTAGAAGTCAATGGATATTTAACAAATTAAATACAATGGCAGCTAGATCCAGTTCTCGTGAGGAGCATGGGCACTTTTTGGCTGGCATTGCAATGTGATGAACTCACAGCATAAACAATTGTATAAATGCATTCATCAGACAAGGAAAACCTGCAGTGTTCAGGATCTCTTCAGCCAGCTTGGATTTTTGGCCAAACATTCACCCAGCACAACCCCTTTCTTTTGTGGGGTTCAGCAGTTGTGGCAATATCTTTCCTGGGAACCAGACTGACTGCTCCAGTATTAGCTGGAGCATTCTGGATTCCCTCACCCTCCAGGAAGCTTACAATATATTGTGATTAAAGACCTCCTAGAGTGCGCCATGGAGTAACTGATGCAGGGCTCAACAAAAAGGTTGTTATAAGCCTCATGGACCTCACAGTGGAACTGCATGTGGGAGCCTGTTAAACAACACTAGAGTCAATCCAATGTACCCTTTTCTAGTGTCAGGTTCCATTAATATAGCTTAACCATGAAGCCTTAAAAAATTCAAAAATAGTACTAACAGTTGAGTACTGTAAACCCACATTAATTTAAAAGCATTATACTTGCTGACATTTAAAAATCCTTGACCTGGCATATTCAGCAGTTGGATTTTTCTAATGTCCTTATAAAGGTCATGTTTATGGTATAATGAACACACATTTGCAAGGGTTATTAATCAGAGAAACATTATATCGCAAATAGATTTTCAAAGAATTTTTCATTTTTATGCTGAATATCTTAGCTGTTTAAAAAGCCCCATTTTTCAAGAGCATGCTTGGGAAAAATAAAATTAATTAACTTCTGCTGTTATGATATCTTTATCTTAAACAAAATAGATACACAACTCAGAAAAAATAGGACAAATATCATGAGAGATTCTGTTATTTCAACAGACTCCACTGACATTTAGTAAAACTTTAGCAATGAAGCTAGTAGTGTACAGCAATGCCATTTTCAATCAGCAAGGGGAAGTTTGAGAGCGAAAAACTTTATTATTAATCCAATGGATATTGGCATTACACACTTCTTTAGCCATAGGCACTGAGGAGCAGAGGGGACCTGATCTTAACAGCTATTCTGCTATGTATATTTTTAGGATCAAATCCTCCCTGCCTCCATCCATGGAGGGTCATGCCAGCAGCAAAACCAGCGTATGGATGGAAAGGTGGAGTATACAGGGAGTTAAGGATTAGTTGAGGGAAGGATGATAGAAGTCTATAAAGGAAGAGCAAACTCTAACCATGTCAAGGACAGCTCCAGAGAACAACTTCTACCCTGATGCAGAAGGGAATCAGGACAAGGCCAATCGGTACATGGCTAAGTGGATCCACCACTTTTACTGGGGCATTAAAATTCAAAACAAGGAAGATGTACTGCAGCACTGTGGCTTTATACTAGTCATATGCAGCTGTGGGGTATAATTCTTCCCTGCCTCAACCCCAATATAGTTTTCTTGCTTTAAAACACTGCATTGGTAGTAATTCTACTGTATTTTAGAAGATACCCCAAACAATTCACTGAAATCAAGCATGGTGCTCTGCAAAATTCAGCTTTTAAGAAGTCTGATTATTTTTTTGTGCATAAAAGACAAATGTGATATACTGTACTATAGAATTCCTCTATTACAGACTCTGGGTTTTGATTCACAGTAAATATTGGATGAATAAATGTTTAAATCTGATTTCTGGTAGGTTTATGTCCCTTAACAAGTAGACAGGGGGTAAGATAAATTGTTTCTAGCTAAATATTAGTGGGCGAGAAAAAAGAGTGGAGCCAAAAGCACAGAATTCACAAAAGGATATTTATATGGATGAGAACATCCACAGTCACATTACATAGGAATAAGATTTATAAGGGATATAAAGCCTCATACTTCTGGGCATAAAGCAACCACTAAAACAGATAGTAGTTTGGAAGAAACTTGCTCCAATGGGCCGGTTATTTTATAATTTTCCACAATGAAGTACTGGTCACTTTCAGAGAACATGATATAGAACTAGATGGGCCACTACCCTGAACTGGTATGTTCCTGTGTTAAAACACTAAATATAAGCTGTTTCCATTAAAGAACCACAGCTTGCTCCATCTACAGGCATTTAAAACTCAGATATGCAAAGCTTCAACAATAAACTTTACAAGACCAGGGACTGTTAACATCTTTTACATCATACTTCACTGTTATGAAATTCATCCAGGCCAGCCTGAATCATACAAACTTGGTTGGACAACATGAAATCAGACATTATCTATGACAGCCCTATACCACATGATTGCAGGTTAACCACAACCATTGCTGTGTAACAAATCAAAGATGACTCAAAGTAAACGCATGCAAAATGATAAGACACCAGCCTTTTAGGATTAAGAAATCAGTAATTTAAACACCACAAATTGCCAATTGTCACTGAATATCATAAAACCTTTGCTTTGCTGTACTGATCAACACATCTGCCCTTCTGAATTTGGCTGACAAGGGACAGGGATGCAAATGATTAGCTACTCCTGGACTGCAGCACACACTGTTTGGGTTCAGAAAGGGGGTCAAGCATGAAAGAAGGACAAGTGCACACTCAGGCATAAATGTCCCAAGTTTAGAACTGATGGGTCACATCAAATTTGGGAGGCAGGAGGGAAAGAAGAAAAAAGAGAATGAAATAAAGCAGGGAATGACTGAACAGATTTTAACCTTGGCTGGAATAAATTACAAGGATGGTTTATGGAAATTTTATATCCAGTCACTTTTAATAAAGTTTAATTAGGGCACATAAAACATACTTAAAATATTGTTCATCATAACCCCTCAAACCCTATTCTACTAATTTTTTCTGCCTGGTGGCATTTTAAGATAGTAATAACTAATGTATTTTAAAATACTAAGTCAATTGCTAAAATACTTCACTGAAATAATACAAGGTGCTCGGTGTATTTTGAATTTTTATAAGGCTGCAGGTATTTTTTTTTAATACAAACATAAATGTGACATACAGTACTGTGGATTCCATCTATTAAAGCCTCTGGATGAATAAATGTTTACATCTCCTTGCAAAAACTGTGTGGGTTTCTACCGCCAAAGACTGGGTTCTTACCAGGAAACTCCCACCCTATAAAGCAGTAAGTACTTATGCTTTCAGTGGGAGTAAACAGAAAAAGGAAACATTGGGATACCATTGAGCAGATATTAATATGCAGGGAAGTTTTCTGTTATACGAGAGGTTGGGTGGCTAAGTGGGCAAAGCACTGGTCTTTCAGATGTAAAGCAAAGATGCCATGGCAGGCAATTGATTATGTGAGAATACCAAAATGATTCGAGGAAGTGACCCACATCCAATGCTTCAGAGGAAGGTGAAAAAACCCCAAGGTCACTGCCAATCTCACCTGGAGGAAAATTCCTTTCCGGCCCCACATATGACAATTAGTTAGACCCTGAGCATGTGAGGAAGAACCATCCAGTCAAGCACCTGAGAGAGCGAATACTTTGGGCCACCTCAGCACTGGCCCACCCTTTCCAGTGTCCCATCTCCAGCCGTGGCCATCTCTTATGCTTCAGAGAAAGGAGACCAAAAAATAGCATACATTTAAGGATAAACTCTTCCTTACTGCTGCAGATGACCAACTAAAGCCCTGATGCATGAGATTTTAGGAACGTAAAAAAAAAACGGAAGAGACCACCCAGGGCTGCTGAGCCTGGCTCTGCACCATCACAAGCAACCCCGGCATACATAAATTTTTCCAGCTCCCATGACTCCTACTGAGATGCTGTTCCAGAAACCCACTCCTTTGATAGTTAGAAACCTTATTCTAACTTCCAGCCTGAATTTGTCCATAGCCAGTTGATACCCATTTGTTCTTGTGCCAGCATTTTCCTTTAGCGTAAACAGTTCTTCTCCCTCCTTCGTATTTACACCCCCCCCCCCGATTTATTTATAGAGAGCCTTCCAGGCCCAGCTGTCAGACTGCCTGCTTCCTGGCCTTCCCTTCACAGCCAGCTCCTTGGCTGCTGCCTCCAGCCTTCTGCTCTCACAAAGCTTCTCTCTCTCTCTCCTGTGTCCCGGGCCTGGTTCCCTCTCACTTCAGGATATTATTTTTCTTTACTGTGCTCTAGGAATTACGTAGCCCTCTACTAACTAGATGCTGAGCTGTGTAACAGTGCAGTCTTGACACTTCCTCTGCAGTTCATTCTGTTGAATGGAGAAGGTATCTAGTAATGAGCCAGCAAGTTCATTAAAAATTCATTCAGCAAGTTCATAACTATAGAGCACTGTTTAACTGAGATGACTATACAGAAAATGTCCATCTCCGTAACCCTGTTTACTAAAACCAACCAATGCCAAAACCTATCTCCTATTCCCAATCAAAAAAAAAAAAAAGTCAGTCAGATACACTGATATTTTTCATAACTTCTGTTACGCAACTGAAATGAAAAACAAGTTACCTTTCATTCAAATGATTCAGCATTGAATTTGCTGGGTTTTTAAAAATATTTTATCAACCATCCTCACATAGTGAAAGGATGTCCAAACAGCTCAGGGTTTGAGGACTAGAAGTATCTAATGACTGTCAGCCTAACATTAGAGTTAATTTGGAATTTTCCATCATCTTTTTTTATTTAAATGAAAAAAGTGATTTGTGCAAATCTGAAATTTTCCCTGGGAAAAATTCAATTCTACCCCCCAATTTTTGGTTTTCCGTTGAGAAACCTGAGCTGCTGCAGTGCCTCATACATGCCCCCTCTCTTCATTTTGGGCAGGCCACCCTGGCTGAACTACATCTCCCATGATGCATGCACAATGATCTCCTTTTTGGTTGAAGTACTGGAGTGCATCATGGATGTCCCATGATTGTGAAGCATCATGGAAAATGAAATCCAACTTGGGGATGATAGCCAAACCCTTATAAGAAAATGGAGACATGAGGTACCAGAACTAGACTCCCACAGGGACCAAAGCAGATCAAGCAGATGCAGTTCAATATCAAATTGGCCCAAAGTAAAATGCTTCAACATTTCCAAATTGAAAGTTTTTTGGGAAAAAAAAATCATTATTTTAACTTTTCATCCCAATTTGGGATGAAAACAGATGATGAAATGCCAGAATTTCTCATGGGATGGAAATAGTGATTTTTGACCCACTCAACCTAATACCTATGCACACAATAGATAACTGTTGCACAGATAAGACATCTTCATTCCCGTTAAAAGAACATTAATTTGGGTCAATCCATTGCCTCCTGTGGGAAAACACACTTCTAACCATCGCAAGGTCAGGCTCGCCCAGTTGTCACCTCATTCTCTCCTCAGGAGGAGGGGTCTGCAACCATACAGTGGGGACAGAAGACAAACCCTTCAGAGCCCTGACAATCAGCATGGGATGTTGTTATTCCCAGGATCACGGGTGCTTCACTGGAACTCTAGCATGCTGACCACGCTGCACTCCTCCCTATGTTCTCACCTCTCCAGCAGAGCTGCTCCATATTTTTTCCATCAAAAATGTTCTTTCTTTTTTTTTTTTTAAATGACACATGGCTTTTCAACCAAAATGAAAGTTTTAATTTTGGTTTAAGTTTTCCAGTTTCTTAATAAAGAACCAAAAAAAGTCATTGTTTTCCCCAGCTCCTCTTCTCTCCCCTTTTTCTATTTTTTCCTCCATGGGGGAAAAAAATTGTGGGGGAGGAACGTAAGGAAAGCGGGGGGGGGGGGGAAGAGGGGGGATTAAAACACATTTTGTTTCTTTTGTTTTTTAATAGAAAAACTAGAAAATTCTGCACAAAATAAAAATATTTCGTTTTGTGGAGGTTGTATAGGTTTTTTCAACCCATTTTGTCTGTCAGTATTCATTAGTACTGATACAAACAAGAGCCTTTTCAGGAGGGCTGACAGAGTCTGCGTGTCCTGGCTCTCTGCCTTCCCAACAGCCGGACTGAGGGGATGCCAGGGAGGCAGAGAGCTGAGTACTCAGCCTCCAGCAGCCCACCTGGAAGACTCTTGTCAGTTTCAGTATCTACCTGCAGGCAACAAGTGAAATTGACAAGAGCCTTCCAGGTGGGCAGCCAGCAAGCCCCCAAATTCCATTGTAGTTTTCCCAAAATAGGGGTTTTCTGGAAATCCCTTCCTATAAAAAAACAAAACAAAACCATTTTTCACTTTTCATCCAGATTAGGGATGAATTCCCTTCCCCTCCACCCTCACCCCCCTCCCAAAAATGTGAAATTTTTCATGGAAAGAGATTTCCATTTACCAGCTAGCTCAAGTGGTCATATTGAAGTCGAATTCAGCTAAAAACTCTCCTTCACTATACAGCTAAAAACTGCCTGTCAGGATCTGTTACCTCTTTACTGATAAGAGGGGAAACAGAGGACTCCTTACCAGCTGGAAAGAAGGGAGATCTATCATCCAACAGCCAAACAACAAATTTATGATTTGCAGCTGCTGTCTCTGCCAAATTTAAAATGCCAGCTACCAGAAAAGGATGCTGGGAAAGATTCATTTAATAAAGGACATAGGGGATTAATTACCACATTTCAGGACTGCACTCTAGACTTGCTTGCTGCTGATTGGTGGGGTTGCCAGGGATGTGGCCCTCAACCAGCCTGTCCATTTTCAGCACACATCCTTAGTAGGGATATGCACTAGAGGGGTGGGGATCCACCCTCCTGTTCCTATCTTGAGCTGGACTTTACTTCTCCTACCATCTAGCCCATAGTGACGGAGTCCTGCATTCAGATTCACAGCCATTCTCTGTCCCCATCAGTATGGATGATGTTTTGCTATAAGGTATTTATGTGTCATTGTCTGTGAGAGGGAGGCAGGACCTTGTGTTATTTAATTTGCTTCTGTGTTGCAAAAGTGTACCATATTTCAGTTTTGTTCATAATTTCCATGTGACTCTAGGCACCTCTGTATTCATAACCTACACATTACTGCAATAATATTTGTACAAAATATGCCTTATGTGGTATCATATGAAAACTAACACCACACTGGTTATCACCATCATTGTAAAATGCATGTCTCAACATTATATGTGAAGCAATGAATTCCCTTGTTCTAGTAACATCTAGTTACATGTTTAAGATCAGACAACCTAGCCTAGGTAATAAACAGGTCTCTCCTACAAAGGAATGTGAATTTACCTCGATTTACATATTAAGCTGTCAACAAAGCCATCAAGCTAAACCTGCAGGGGTTATCCTGTTCCTGAACTCTAGAGACAGAGAATTAACATGGCTCCTGCACCCCAGAGAGACACAGCAGACTGAATCCCCAGGAGGCGTTCCTGACTTGTAAGTCAAAAAAATCTCTTTGCTGCTATAAGGAAAAGAGAGAGAGAGAGAGAGCCTCCATCTTTATCCTTCACCCCAGGAGACAAAGAAACCAAATGATTTGATCTCTGGGATGGGTCCTGGCCATGTTGGACAGTAAAACGCTAGAAAAATAGACTTTGGGGGTAAAAGATGAAGTTTTAGACTTTTAGATGCTTGTTTTCACTTTTATTTCGTGTAACCATTTCTACCTTTATCTCTTTTACTTGGTATAATTTAATCCATGCTCTTTGGTTAATAAACTTGTTTTATTTTCACTATAAACTATTTAAGTACTGAGTGTGAAGGAAAGGGTATATTTACCACCAGTTAAATTAATAAGCTGTGATGTACTGATTCTTTGACAAAGCTTAATATCTTTTGTGAAAGCTCAGTGGTAGGGACTATACGGAATTCAGGGGTTGGAGTTCACTGATTGTTATCTGCTTAGCAAGTTTTGGGACAGGAGAGCCTTGAGGAGTTTGCTGGTGTGGAAGACAGACAGGTGTGACAGGGAGCGGACAGACAGTCTAATTGCCAGCTAAACTGACTCTTGCTGAAGCAGAGAGATAACACAGTGACTCATAGGTCTGGGTATCCCTAACAGCATGTTATAGTATGTATATATGGCCTCTTTATGCCTACTTGCTCCAGTGGTAAGTCCTCACAGGAGGGTCAAATAAATTGGCCTCATAGTTCTGGTATAACAAGGAGGCAGGAAGCGATTCATTCCTTCTGCAGACAGGAAAGTAGGGCCTGATGAAAATCTGTATGTGCTAAGACCCTGATTCCTAGCATTTCAGCAGCAGCATGCCCAAGTGATCAGCTTGGTGGCCTCCTGGCTGCTCCAGACTGATGCCCAGGGTTGGAACCTTGAGACCCCTGATGAATAGTACAGGGAAGTGGATAAAGACACATCCTCCACACAATTAGCTTACAAGGACTACCTGTCCTTGACCAATACAAACAGTGTTAAAAGATACATACAAGTAACAACTTTTAGTAAAGCAGCTTGAACTATTGAAACTTTTCAAAGCCTACAGCCACTACCAGCAAAATCAGCTGGATCATATTTTTGTAACCTGCATGAGCTACCTGTGATGTGCTGGCTATTTCATTGCTAACATGAAATGGAAATCTCAGCATATTCTTCTGACAGTGTGATATTATTACAGCATAACTACACACACTGTTGTCTTTTGCCATGCTACTGTTGAACTCATTCAAAACATTTTTTCATCCAAGAGAACATTTACCAATGAACATTTTTAGCTTTCTAGCTGTATATTCTGAAAAGGTTTTGTCATGTTTTCTTAACTGACCAAATACAGGACATTTATAGAGGGTATACTGAAATATAACCAGTATGAACAGGGCACCAGTATTTCCCCTAAGGAGATATCAGGCATTCTTATTTATGGCAAAATTGTGACCTGCCCATATGTTATCATTCAGGGGAATAATGTAGCTCATGCAAGGCACATCTTACTAACTTGCTTGGGTTACCCACATTTCAGGTCACAGCATGTGGATGGAAGGGATAGCAACCTGGCTGCCCACTTGCTTAGGGAAAGGATGAAGGAATAGATTGAACCTTGCCCTCCCACCATCACCCCAAATGCCAACCCATGGAGCTGATCTGGCACTGGGGGAGAGGGAGGGCATAATCAATATGCAGGCCAGCAGATGCTTTCTTCCCCCCCTTGAGCAAGATGGTTACCATGGAGGGAATTATGATTGAGTGTTACAATTCCCTTGTTGAGCTGCTCCTGAGCCAGCAGAGTTATGCACTCCCCCTTATTCAGAGCACATTATAATGTTACAGTCTAACTCTAATTCAAGAGCTGATTGTGGGCATGAGATGGAAGATTTCTAAGAATCTTGCTCCTTAATCAAACAATTCTCGTGGTATTATATGCAAAATTAAGAGCATTTATTGATTCTCTAAAATAATTTTAAAAGGTCTAAATTGTGAGTGTTACAAGAAATACAGCAAGGATCATAACACACTTTTCTTTCAACTGTTGTGCACGGACTAAAATACAGAACTTCTGAATTGACTAAAAACAACATATCTAGAAATAGGTCTGAACCAATCCAGAGACACGAACATTTCCAAAAGTGAATATTAAATAACCTTGTGGGTATCCCTGCCAAAGTGCTGGAAATATAGACCCTGGGGTGTAACACAGTAAAACCATCAAAAACTCACTTACTGGTCCTTGACAATTGTCCCACAGCTCAAAGCAAGAGTTTTGGTTGAAATATTTCAACCATGTATTTTATTAAATCACTCTCTGCTTCAGGACCTAAATAGGTATTATAACAGAACTGCCAACACAGGTCCATCTTGGCTAGCATTGTTATCTGACATAGGCCAATGCCAGATGCTTATTAGAAGGGGAAAAGCCTCCTAATTCTCCTTATAGTGCAATACTGTGGAGTACCATGATGGAGGAGAAAGGAGAATTTGTACCTGACCCTTACTGATACCAGTTTATGCCCTGAAACATGAGAATTGTTAATCTTTATAATGTTTATACACTAGCTAGTCTAACTGCAGATGTTGTTAAATGTTGCATAAACAAGTATTTCCTATTATCCATTTAAAACAGGTTACCTTTTAATTTCTGTTATTATTTCTTCTTGTGTAGTAGGAATGAATAAATAGGAGCCACCACTTGGCCTTTAATATCATCCTTTATTTTACATACTGCTATCATATCTCCTCTTACTCTTCTTCAAACTAAAAGTATCACTTAAACTAAGCAATAGACACATGTGCATTTTGTACATTAAATAATCAATTTGTGTTTTCATTAGTGATGAACCTGTAGAATCCTCTCCCTCCCCCAATCTTAACGCCCCTGAACTTTGAAGAAGGTCAGATCAGAATCCTGATCTGAATGTTGGAGCTCAGGCCTCCCCACTCACAAAGCAACAGAAGGAAGAGGTGCTACCACCACTCTCCTCACACTGCGTAGGCGGGGCACTCACCTGAGATGTGGGAGACCCAGGCTGGACTTCCACTCTGGAGCAGAGACTTGAACCCAGGTTGGTGCCTTAACCACCAGGCTATAAACTCATTCTCTCTCTTTCACACCTAATGAGTATTTATTTACACAAAGTGGAACAACTTTAACAGAAGAGATTGAGAGAAACCTGTCCCTGACTTGCCAGTAGCCTGGTGGTTAGAGCACTCACCTGGAGAGGCAATGATCTGGGTACAAGAACCTCCTCTACAGTGAGGATTCAAACCTGGGTTTCCTACAGCCCGGGTAAGTGCACTACCCACTGGGCTGTTGAGTATAACAGAATGTGGGTGGGCGCCTCCTCCTGCTGGTTTTGTGACTCTAGCCCTTCATTTCCTTTGCCTTTTTTTTAAAGCAGCTTTAAAATAACCAGAAACAAAATGAAGTTTTGTCAACTTATTTGATTCACCAAAAAATTAAAAAATACTTCACTTTGAATCGAACCAATATTTTCCCCTAGAATTGCCAGCAAGCCAAATATGCAGTATTTGTCACTCCCAGGATACTAGTGAGATAAGGTGGGTGAGGTAATATCTTTTATTGGACCAACTCTTTCCCAGACCTGAATAAGAGTTTAGTGTGGTTTGAAAGCTTGTCGCTCACCAACAGAAGTTGGTCCAATAAAAGGTATTACCTTACCCGCCTTGTCTCTCTAGCAAGCCAAAAAATCAGTTATTTGTCCAGCTCTAGTGACTACTCACAGGAACAAAATTAAGCCCGTAAGTAAGTGTTTGCAGAACCAGGGTCTAAACTTTGCATGAAGTTAGTGGCTCCAATTTTGTTTTCAGAGTATTGCACTTCAAAAAGTTTCATAACAATCAGTTCTTAAATAGCATAAATTACTGCCCTATTAACTATAAATTAAATCCTTATAAGAGATAGTGAATGTAAAGTGTGAACCAAAAACCCAAATAATTGACCTACATTGTAGTATACAGGAAGAAAACTGTACCAGACATTTTGGCTTCTTTAACAAGTTGCACAGTATTAAAAATGGATTAAAATGTATTGAGGAAATCCATATGCCGAAACCTGAAATGTGAGATTAGGTTAATCCTTAATCTCAACACACTGATGTCCTTTTAAAGTTACATTAAGATTTCCATCTTTTATTTCCAACATGACATCCTTAAAAAGAAACAGGAATATTCCAAAGATGAAAACATGTTTCTTGGATCTAGGAAAGGTATAAAAACAGCACACTCACAGCAAAGAGAAGGTCTTGGGGACATGAGGCCAACTGCATTCCTAGTAGACGGATGTTATTAATGAAATTGATTAGTTTGACCCATAAAATTAAAGGTCAATTACTGTGATTCACTGAATCTGTTTACTAGAGGTGTCAATTTGAACAATGTGGAAATTTCATACTGAAACCTTTAAGACACCAGAAACTAAGCATAATTTGTCTGTTTCAAGGTTTCATTCCAAATCCTAAACTCAAATCAGGTTTACAAATCTGAAGCTGCAAGCAAATATAGTCTGATTTATGGTTTGAGGGAATAACATAGTTGAGTGAATGCTTTGGTCTGTTTTAACATGAAACTATAATAAAAACTCATCTGGTGTGGGCCAACCCAAGCCAAATCTTAAAACAAGGTTTGCCCAAACCTCTTCAAATTGAAACAACCAAAGTTTGCATAGCTCTTGTGTCAAAACTGTGTCTGAATCAAAGACTGGTGTTTCCACATTCCCGGGACTTAATTTAGACCTGGTATAAGTCAGTGCAACTACACTGCCTTTAATGGAGTTGCTGCTATTTTACACCAGGGCTGAATTTGATTCAATATTTAAGGGGGACTGAGTGTGTGTGTGTGTTGCCGGCTATTCCATTTCGTTGTGTACTTGGACAAAATCTGTTAGAACTCGTGCCCAGATAAAGATTGAATATAAATGGGGAGTGTCACGATTTATTATACTCTTCAGTCAGCTAAATTATACTTAACCCATTTTAAGAAGACCTACAGCACACACAGCTGTTGAGTGTTGCTATGCAGATTCTGTTGCTACCGCATGTAGAAAAAAAATCAGCATTTTGTTTCCAGGAGAATTCTTACTTAGCGTGCTATTTAAGTTCACAGAAAGCATTCAAATGGCTGTGGTGTTTAACTATATTAGCATATGCATTTCCAAAAATGGCAGAAGCAAAGCAAATCTCCATGTCCTAGGCCAAGCATCAGCTGTGCTAACAGAGCTGTGAAGTATTCACAAGCTGAAAGCTACATGCAAAATAACACTGCGGTGGTGAAAATTCAACAAAAGCAAGGCATAGCAGAGTTCAGGCTCAAATTCCATCAGTAAACTACCCCGTTATTCATGGGAGTTTGACACAGCGGGTGATTTTTGTCCAACGGTTGCCAAGGCCAGTCCAGACAATACTGCCAAATCTTCAGCCGCAGGGTATCCCTATATGCTGGAGACTGCAGCTCACAGGCAAGAAATTGAAATGACAGTCATCAGCAGTCATGCTCCAGTATCACATGGTCTGTACTGAAGTACACAAGTTGCTTACTGCTGAGAAGTACGACTTACTGCTATGTGGTGATAACTTGATGCCCTGGGAATGTCTCCCCCTTTCCTTGTTTAACGAGAGCCTTCCATCAACTATTTCTACAACTTCCTCCACAAACGTACATTAATTCTGGACACATTCTCTTTTTTCCATCCTCATACTACAGGACTGGCTCCTCTCACTCCAAACTCCTTGCCATTCCAGCTGATAAGGAGTAGGATGGGATGATGGGGTATATACACCCCTCAAATCCAGGGCAACATTCCCCTCCTTAAAAGCCATATATCTTTAATATTAAGGCCTTTATATTAAGGCCTCTCTGTATCTGTGTGTGTGTGTATAGACACACACACACACAGAGATACAGAGAGAGAGAGAGAGAGAGAGAGAGTGTTCAGTGACAGGTTTCAGAGTAACAGCCGGGTTAGTCTGTATTCGCAAAAAGAAAAGGAGTACTTGTGGCACCTTAGAGACTAACCAATTTATTTGAGCATGAGCTTTCGTGAGCTACAGCTCACTTCATCGGATGCATACTGTGGAAACTGCAGCAGACATTATATACACACAGAGATCATACCAGCAGGACAGTGGGGTGGGAGGAGGTATTGTTTCATGATCTCTGTGTGTATATAAAGTCTGCTGCAGTTTCCACAGTATGCATCCGATGAAGTGAGCTGTAGCTCATGAAAGCTCATGCTCAAATAAATTGGTTAGTCTCTAAGGTGCCACAAGTACTCCTTTTCTTTTTAGTGTTCAGTGAGTTACTTTTGAAAATCCAGCAGTAGGGTCAAGGCTTTCAACCCCATCCTGATGCTTAGTTATTGTACGTGGGAGAGATCTGATTAATGACATGCAGAGGGCTCCAGATTTTCTTGATTCACATGACATTTGCACTACTATTTCACACTCAAAATCTTGATATTGGAGAATTCCTTATGTTTCTGACATGCCATGCCATTATGGATGATGCTGCATGGGGCACAGCAACATGATAGGCTCAGTTCTGCTCTGATTGAAGTCAGTGGCTAATTTTCCATTGGCCTCAATGGGAGCAGGATCAGACTCTATATTTGATCACGGCAGAAAATCTTCGTATAATATTTTGTATGATAGTATCAATGTAATTAAAATACACTAAAAGCAGCAACCTAAAAAGAACATTTAAAAAAGGAGCAAATTATTCAACATTTTTAATTAGGTTGTCTTCAAAAACACAGAGAGGAATCGGAACAGAAGGGAGAACAAATACATAATTGATTACCCCTAATAAACTGAGACTCAGGATCAAGACCAGAGTTAATAAAAAGAAAAAGAGGGAAAAAACAACTCTATTTCCAAGACAGACGTGACACAGACCCCAAACTTTGACTGAATCCATGCTGGAAGAACCTTGCTCTGCAGTGATGCAAGAATCCACCTGCACTTGGGTTGGAAAGACACACATTAACAGTTGGCATAAATAGTAAATGTTGTGTGGTTTTTTTTACTTAGGTTATCAGAAGATATAATTGTTCATCGTGAGTATACGTACTAGTCAATGAGAACACATTTTCTGGTACTAGTATTGAAAACATATGTAAGATGAGGAGTACTTGTGGCACCTTAGAGACTAACCAATTTATTTGAGCATTGGTTAGTCTCTAAGGTGCCACAAGTACTCCTTTTCTTTTTGCGAATACAGACTAACACGGCTGCTACTCTGAAACCTGTCAATATGTAAGATGGTGGGCCAACTCACCAGCAAGTGCATCAAAAATCACTCCCACCAGTACCAGTAGCATTGCAGTCCATTCTCTCCAGAGTTGAATTTTATTTCTCCAAATTAAAATAGTTTAACATAAATTCAGCCAGAACCAGCCCTAGACCAACTGCCCATTTGTTAAACTTTTGAATAACTTATTCTGTATTGCATTTGTAGCCCATTTCACAACTTTCATGCACAATTTGCATGCATGCATACATGCATGATTTATCTCTGTCATATAAGTTTGTCCCGTCCCTTATATATCCACACGGGCATGGCTGACAATATTCTAGGAAGTTCAAGGAAAATGTAGTTCTCAGAAAGTCTGGAAGGTTCCATGAGATTCTACAAAGGTCCAGAACATTCTAGGAGGTTAGTGAAAACTGAATCCACATACGGAAGACCTGAAACATTTTACTTCACACATTCTATTTTCCCTTTTGTCACCACCAACAAAAACAGCACCCTGAGCCCAGTACCCCCCAAGCCTGGCACCACCTGCCCCTAAATCCAGCCCTAAACTCAACATATAAATCAAATCCTTTCACCTAGCCCAGGGCCTCTACTGGGAAGCTAAGGATAATCTCTCTCTCTGCTCCTTCCTATCCCTCCCTTAATTCAAGCTGCCTTGGTTCCCAGTCACAAGCTTCTAATCCATGACCCCGGGATTCGTTCTCTTCACATGGGGAGGCAGGCTGAGTCTGGCATAAGATACAACTGAGCCCCACCCCCTTAAAGGGACAACTATCCCTGTGACGACGTGTAATACAAGGTAATATACACACCTGTGCACACATTTTGTGTGTGTATGTGTATGTATGTATCATACTGGAATTTTTTGTTTTTATTTTATTTTTCACCTTTTGTTCATTTTGCACATGCCTAGACCTCTTGTTATACACTCTTTCCACTATGATGGTTTTTTCCTCCCCACAAAATTTTAAAGCACTGTAACCTGGCTTATCCTCTCAAATATGACTCCTTTAAAAGCCAAAGCCACTTTCTGGTTATGAGTAAAAACAATTTTCTCACTAAAAAGCCCTTTTTTGTTGATGTTTTTAATACACTTCAAACACTGAACTGGAAATGTTAAAATTTTGGTTTGGAGACTAAAATCAAGTTTCATCCAAGTGCAACATTTTCTGGCTGAGTTACAAACCCCTGAAAATGAGTGTTTATATGATTTGCAAGTGTAATCTTAAACAGGTGACATTATTATAGAAATGTTAAGACCATTCTGCTTACAAGAAAAAATTACAAATATAAACCAATAGCTTTTCTTTACACCTATTGTCTGTGAGCTAGCAAAGAAGCACCAGATAACCAACCAAGTCTGTTCTCTGACGTGAACTGATATATTTAATGATACCACCAATAATGTTGATAAACAAGTAAGAAAAAGCCAGCGTGACTTAATCTGGCAACCCCTTACACATGTGAAGTCATAACCTGGTAAGTTTTCCCATTGAAATTAACTGATTTCAATCAGGACTACTCTTGTGAGTAAGGGCAGCTGAACTGGACCCTGCTCATAAGCAGCAAAAGGAAAAAAGATCACTCTTTAATAAGCATAACATTTTTAAAAGGGCAATAATGTTAGTTTTCAGATTTTAAGAGACTGGAAAGCAATGATACAGAAATATATATTTATGTGGGGAAATGAATGATTCTTAAAAAGTTACATGGAGCCTTTCAGATTGTTGCCACTAGGTCAAATGTGACTTGGGTTGCTTGGAACAGATAAAATCATGAATAGTAATAATCATTGAAACATTGTCATTTCAAAGGTGCTTGTGGACTTTGAGAAAATGATTTGCTGTCTGAAGTCACTTCCTCAAAGACAAAAACCAGCCCCACTGGCACTATTTGTAATGCATTGGCAATCTCAGCACAGGGGCTGAAAGCTTTAACAGGCATGGAAACTGAACTACCGTCTTCCAGTTAAATATGGACCCCTCCCCCGCCCAATAAAATCTTAAGGTACTCAGGCAGGAGGCTATAGGGAGAAAAGCTTTTATTATAGCCAACTTTATCTTTATAGAAATGAGTGGCTTCAGTCTCTAGGTCATCGATTCAGGATCTTTAGAGAGCATTCAATTAACATTTTAAACATTTGTACTGAAGCTACAATGTTTAACAATTGTTACCAATTATTTTACAATCACTTTAATTAGAGTAGCCCTGATCCATCGTTCCCAACAAAAGCAAATTTCCCATTCAACTAGAGCCAATGGGAGTTTTGCCTGCTCAGGGACTGCAGGATTAGGTACAGTGTGCAGAATTGATTTGAGGCCATCTCTTTCCAACACAGTCTACAGTTCATTACAAATAATGATTATTTCCTCCTCCCAATACTTCCCCTTTTGCTGAAGAGAAGGACTCTTTCATTAGAAATCAAATCCAACATAGAAAGCTGCCCTTTTACCAAAGGACTCCAAGAATTAATAGCTTCTTTTGTAACAGAAAGGTATCTGCCAACTGTTACCACATACCCCATGGTCAACCTTAAAAACCAGTTTTGTTTGAGATGAACTGATGAGGCTATGTAAGTATTTGCAGTATTATCTAAAGTTCCAAATATGGTACTTATTGTGGTCTAATTGAAGATTACTGTACACACTGAAGCAACTGTATTTACTTAAGGCAACCTGGAAAGTTTTAACAGTGATCACTGTACCTACTATTCTACATATTGTGGAATACTGGGATACTAATCTCACTTTTAACTTGCTAGAGCTGGGCTAATAACATCTGATGTACATGATTTATTTTTGTTTGTTATTTTTCTTCAAGTTATTTGAAATGCCAGAATATACACGAAATAAGTCTTAACTTGCCGCTTGTTTTTGAAATCCCATTTGTTGCAATGTATCCGATACTCAGCATTCAAGCTTTGTTGATTGGACACCAAGGTCATGTGGCATAATTTCTGTTTCATGCCTGGACGAATCTAAAAATCATTTTTGTTGATTTTATTATAAAATTAAAATTAGTTTTCTGCAAATGTTACACAATATTTCATTACAATTTGCTGGTTTTGTGAAATGTTCCTGTTAGTAAACTTATCTGGCTAGAAATTCACAGAAAGCAATCACAAAGTCGCAAGAACACAGTCATAGCAAACTCAGTTAAATATTTTCTGGACTATTAATGGGAAAAGTCCACCCAGTTCTAGTGGTACCCATTGGCTTGTACTGTTAACAGTGATAGCTCTATGTTAAAGATAATTTCCTCTCACCAACTCGATTCACTTCAGTTTGTTCAAATTTCTATTTTAGAATAAAATGTAGGTGGTGAAAGCATAAACAATGTAAAGACGTTAATGACTTATCTATTATCCTCTTTAATACTATTATGTTGTCTAGGTGTCAACAGTGATGTACAATGTCACTGTACATTGCCTTCATGAGGGTAATGCTAGACCATTTAAATTAATTTTCTTCTCTAAATGCTGATCGTTGCATCTGACGATAGTGATGTGCCCAATTAGTCATTAATGGAAAAATGAATCAGTTTTTTTGTGGTGACCCAAGTCTTACAGGGGCAGGTGGGTTATCAGTCTATCCTTTTGCATCTGTGGACCCAGAGCTGTAGTAGGGTTTACCTTCTGCTTTGCTCTACGAAGGACAGGACACTTCTAACCCCCTTTAAGGCAGATTTTTTTTCTCTTATTTCACGTCGCCTTCTGGAACTGCATTTTGATTGCATTCATGGGTTTTACAGTGACTTTAATTGCTGTATGCGTTCTCAGCTTTTTAATTTATGTTTGTTTTATTGTAAAGTACTTTTTATATCTGCTACATAAGTACCACAATGTGTCCCTGTACAGCCACTGAATTATAAATTGTGAACCCCAGCACTACTGGAAACTAGTGATGTGCCTGGAGAGAGTTATTAGCAGAGCTCCACCAGTCAGCTCTAGAACACTAATCCCACTCCTATAGGTCTGACTAGACTTACTTCCACAACATGCTGCACTGAGAGAGAAATCCTGAGGGATGTTGAGCATCTTGCTGATTCTAAAAGCGCCCATTCAGTGGGAATCCCAAGTGCTGGGTAGCTGCTGGTCACCCCTCGGTGTCTGTCTAGTTGCATCAATGTACAAAAATATCGTTGGTGGTCGAGCATAAAACAACTATTCAGTCCAAGACTAAAAACATACAAGATCAAAACAACAGTTAAAATCACTATAAAAACTATAAATTAAAATCAATAGTCCATCTGAAATAAAAAGAGATTTAAAAATCTCATTTAAAAAAAGGAGTTAGCTCAGGGTCTCTCAGAAAAAGAAAGGGAGAGTATGTATACCATATTGTAATGGCCAACAGGAATTGCAGGTACTCAGCGCCTGTCAGGATTTGGTCCAATAGAAATGAAATATTATTATGTGGTTAGTGTAAATGACACACTACCACATGTGGCATGGTAGATTAAATACTCAGTATTGCAAGCTATAGAATTTGTGGTCAGGATTAGTAGAACAATGTTTGTTAAATTATTACTTCATGTCTTGGTGCTAAATGCGTAACAGGGTATTGAAAATATTCCATAAAAATATCCCTAGGGCACCGATACTTGCCTGCCTGGCATTCCTTCAGACAGACAGACAGACAGAGAAAACAGTATGAAAATACTTTGTGGCACACACATACACAAACACACTCCCCATTCTACAGCCTATTTGAGTTGGAAGAATTTATCTATACCGGACCTGTAAACTGCAAGAGTAAGCTGTGCATTTCTGAGAAATTTTAGGTGTGTTTTTTTTATTATTTTTTAGTCGTAGTAGTAGTAGAAGTATTATTCCTTATAGCTGAAACTATGGCTACCAAAAACAACACATGCTGCACTGAGGAGGGGTTGTTGCTGTTTTTAATGCTGGTCAGCAGCAGACAAGCTCACATAACCCATACTGTTGAAAAAAGAAAAGGAGTACTTGTGGCATCTTAGAGACTAACCAATTTATTTCCAGCACAAATCCAGGGTTTAACAAGAACGTCTGGGGGAGGAGGGGGGAGGAAAAAACAAGGGGAAATAGGTTACCTTGCATAATGACTTAACCACTCCCAGTCTCTCTTCAAGCCTAAGTTAATTGTATCCAATTTGCAAATGAATTTCAATTCAACAGTCTCTCGCTGGAGTCTGGATTTGAAGTTTTTCTGTTATAATATCGCAACTTTCATGTCTGTAATTGCATGACCAGAGAGATTGAAGTGTTCTCTGACTGGTTTATGCATGTTATAATTCTTGACATCTGATTTGTGTCCATTTATTCTTTTACGTAGAGACTATCCAGTTTGACCAATGTACATGGCAGAGGGGCATTGCTGGCACATGATGGCATATATCACATTAGTGGATGTGCAGGTGAACGAGCCTCTAATAGTGTGGCTGATGTTATTAGGCCCTGTGATGGTGTCCCCTGAATAGATATGTGGGCACATATCTATAACATCAGCCACACTATCAGAGGCTCGTTCACCTGCATATCCACCAATGTGATATATGCCATCATGTGCCAGCAATGCCCCTCTGCCATGTACATTGGTCAAACTGGACAGTCTCTACGTAAAAGAATAAATGGACACAAATCAGATGTCAAGACTTATAACATTCATAAACCAGTCGGAGAACACTTCAATCTCTAGGGTCATGAGATTACAGACATGAAAGTTGCGATATTACAACAGAAAAACTTCAAATCCAGACTCTAGCGAGAGACTGTTGAATTGGAATTCATTTGCAAATTGGATACAATTAACTTAGGCTTGAATAGAGACTGGGACTGGCTAAGTCATTATGCAAGGTAACCTATTTCCCCTTGTTTCCCCCCCCCCCCCCAGACGTTCTTGTTAAACCCTGGATTTGTGCTGGAAATGGCCCACCTTGATTATCATACACATTGTAAGGAGAGTGATCACTTTAGATAAGCTATTACCAGCAGGAGAGTGGGGTGGGGGGGAGAGAAAACCTTTTGTAGTGGTAAACACCCATTTTTTCATGGTTTGTGTGTATAAAAAGATCTTCTGTTCTTTCCACAGTATGAATCCGATGAAGTGAGCTGTAGCTCACGAAAGCTTATGCTCAAATAAATTGGTTAGTCTCTAAGGTGCCACAAGTACTCCTTTTCTTTTTGCGAATACAGACTCACACGGCTGTTACTCTGAAACCATATGTTGAAGAACTGGCTGCTTCTAGCAGCACCACTTATCACTAATAATACGAAAACAAAGGTGCACTGTGCTTGCTATATGATAGTCACATATCGGACAGACTAAATGCTTCTGATAAGTGGCTGGTCCTGAGAGAAGGTGAGTGTATTGACTTTCACAGGTAAATACTGGCAAACAAAAACTCATTTGCTAAACATTGGACTATACAGACAATACAGTCTTTAGTGAAAAATATCTTGGCTTAGGAAGAAGAGCACTGATCTGAGCTGTGGTGCCAAGGCTAGTCTTTTATTTTTCTTCTGCCTTGTGCATTTACAACTGCAGATCTTGTCACGGTTCTGCTTTTTTAAATATTGATCCCTAACACAATGATGGGTAACAGTATTGGAAAAAACAGCCATTATTTCCTTCTGTCCTCATAAGTTACTGCACTGCACAGTAAACAAACTGTGAGTAAACAAGGTCAACAAGAACAAAAGAAACTGAACAATAATTCCATGGCTTGTAATATTTGAACAATCTGGAATCTGCTTCTGTAGTTTTGAGGACAGGAGGAAAAAAATGCAAACACTGATGGAGTAGAAATCAAACATTAAATTAAACTCAACCATTGCTTTTTTCAGAGTAACAGCCGTGTTAGTCTGTATTTGCAAAAAGAAAAGGAGTACTTGTGGCACCTTAGAGACTAACCAATTTATTTGAGCGTAAGCATCCGATGAAGTGAGCTGTAGCTCACGAAAGCTTATGCTCAAATAAATTGGTTAGTCTCTAAGGTGCCACAAGTACTCCTTTTCTTTTTGCAAACCATTGCTTTGTTTGTTCAAATCTTGGTAAAGCACATTTTTATAAAACAGGGATAGACTTCTCCTCCCAAACTATCCCTTTGTGATCTACATTGTGTTATGAAGGAAAACAAGAATGATATGTTTTCCAATTTCCTTTTATTATAAGTAGAATACATTCTCTCTATGAAATACAAATTCTCAATATAAGCCAAAGCCTCTGGATTCCAATGCATCCCACTAAAATATCAACTGGTCATACACAGAGTAAGGAGACACTGCAAGGTGATCTCATTATTGTGTCTCTTATAACTCTGCCTCCAAGATCAAGGTACCATAAGATGTAAAATACCAAGGAGCTTTTCCAGCTGTATTGAAGACCCCTAGATTCTGATTCTAGACTTTGAAATCAATATGCCTAGACATGGAGTGTGGTGTTACTCAACTTGAGGAAGACTATCCGAATCTGACCCCACAATGACAATTGTTTTCCCTTAATTTCCAAACCACTGATTTGACCATTCAGTCCAGTTGTTTAAAAATAAATAGATTGAATAGAATGTTATAACAATAATGCTTAGATTTTTAAACAGTTGTTGGCCTTACTAAACTGGAAAGTGAAAAATTAACAAACACCTCTATTTAAAAGCCATAAACATCTACGACAGAACTCTTAATTTCTATAATTTTGAAAGAAGCTACTAATCATCATAGCTTCTAACCAAAAAAGCAGATACAGGGCAGATGTATTCATGATGCTATCAGGACACAGTAATATCCCTAATAATCCAAATTTCAAGCTGCAATTCTGTTTGTTTTTCCTTTGACACTGACAAGAACTTGAGTCTAAACTCTCTTGATTAGTCCCTTGCCCTGCCACGTTTATGATCGTGGTAGCCTTAGATAAAGCAAAATGAGAGATAAGAAAGAGAACAATAAAGGGATGAAGAAACGTGGGTGATAAATGGAGCTAGAATATTTATATATATATTAGATTTTGCAGCTCTGTATAGATTTTGTACAAATATCCGATCAAATCTCAGCAAACCCAGTGTTTAAGTTCACTACTGGCTGACTTACGGTTTGTGGCTCTGCTATATAATGACTTAATGCTGCAAGAGAGCAAAGCTTCTTCCCATTTTCAACCCTAGCAATTTGACTCAACTAGGATCTCAAGCACTTTAGGTTTTGATATTTTTAGCCAATCTCTTATGCTGCATTTTCTCTTAATGCTACCAACCAACTGTGAAATTCAGTTGCAAAACTAATCTTTGCAGTAAATGATATGTAATAACCCCTTTTTAAAAAATAAAGATTGTATGACCTTTGCTGTATTTTAAGAACTTTTCATGGTCTAATACCAAACTGAAACATTCCCTTTCTCAAGATCAAAGTCCAAATACATTTCTGCCTTTTTATCACTGTTCTCTCTGCCATAATGAGAGCCAGAGGCTTTGAAAGGGATTCTTGTAACCTGATAACATTTTTGCAACTGCAAGAATTTCTATAATTGCGAACAGGCAACGACATATCATAAAAATTTCATATATTTTTTTATTTGAACACAGATATATAGAAGTAGAAACCATATGACTCCAACTAGAATTCTGGAATCAAATGCTACATTACTATTTTAAAGTGTTATATGATAAAGAATTTGTATTAAATATCATTTGGAAGAAAAAAATTAGGAATCCTACATTCCTAGGAGCTAGGACTAAGAAAAGTGAGTGATGGTAGCTGGGTGCTATGGGTCTGACCCTGCATTGTGTAACAGCGGTGAAAGATTCTCCTGAGCAGGATATGATTGGGCCCAAAACAAGGAAAACTCCATTCATCACAGTTAAAGCAAATATACACAAACACATTTGCTGTTAAGGGAGGTGCAGTCAAAAGCAGCTGTGACCAAATGTTCTCTTATGAAGCAAGAAAGCACTCATTTAAATTTTGCATTTGTTCTTGGAACAATTATGCCACCCACAAAGGGATAACCTTGGGAGCCACAATTTCTCATGAATTTGGAACTTATCTCTCAAATAGCACACACATCACATTTCCATAAGTATACTGCAGCCAGTTAAAGAAACTTTTAACAACCAGCTTTCATGGTATTTGAATGGAGGCATTCAACACACCACAGCACTAGGAAGTATCTAGCAGGATTTATAATTATTATTATTTTATGTATTTGTGTGTTAATTAATTCTTCAAGTTTCAAGATATTAACTTCACTTTCCAGAAAACAAGTACACTGTAAAGACATATACACTGTAAAGTTCTCAGTATAAATATAAGGCTTCTTTAGATTTCAGGAGACAATACTTCCGCTCTTAACTACATTCTTCTGTCATGTTCACCATTCTTTATATATTAACTACACTTTTTATTGGATATGGCTGGTAATAAACTACAGTGCAGTGCATAACCCAGTATCAATGGTTTTTCACAACATTTTTTAGAAGTGTGATCTTAAAGATGCTCACTGATTCATCCTTCCTTACATAAAGATAAACAGAACTAGTGAGGGAGGACTCTGCTATATGTAATCTAGCATATACATCACAACCTTCTAAAAACAAATTGGCAACTGTTAAAATGTTTTCACTAAAACTGCTGTGAAAGATTTATTTCATTTTTTACAATATGTATTTTCTTTAAAGAGCCTGAGAGATTTAGGGAGCATTTTTTCCTTCATGACTCATCCAATATGAATTTCTCTTTCAAGAAATTGTTCCAGGAGTAAAAAGTGATACTCAGAGTTGTACCGTCAATGCAGACAAAATACTACTATGTTCGCTGGAAAATAAAACTGGACCTGGAAACAGCCAATGTGCAAACAGATATGTGATTGAATTTCAGGTTGCCTAGAATTAGGGATTTTTTCTATTTGTTCTTTTTATTTATTAATTTTACCCTTACAGAATATTACCTCCACCCTCAATCAGGCACACATCACTGCAAAATGTTCCACTTTTTTCATTTTTAATTAAAGTTTGTGCTAATCCGTTTAAAAAAAAATCTTTCCCTCCGTTCCTTTGCAGGTTTACTGGATTCTCAGAAACAGTGTTCACGGTCCCTGAACTGCAATACCACTGCAGCGTATCCCCTGGTTGACAATCATGTAATGTGCTGCTAGCTCACAACCACGTAGAACTCTCTTAAAATGCCCTCCAGCCGGCTTCATCTCCTGCCTGCAAAGAATGAACTTCATATCACATCATCTAGACCCAACAGCCTTGCCCCAAATATATATTTTGACCCAAGCAGCAGCAACAGTGACCGTTACAATGGTGCTGAAAAATAAGCAGGCTCTACTCACTGGCCCATATCATCATGCTGGGGTGATATAAATGCATGGTGCTAAAAGAGGGAGCTGAACTGTGGTAGCAATCCCAAACTGGACCTTTTCTTAAAACAGACCTGGCATACAGGATCAAATAATCTGTCAGTCATAACAATGCTTCTGCCTTTACCAGAAATTACGGCACAGAACTGGAGCAGATCCCCTGTTACCACTTTGAAACATCAGCTCTGTGACACTGACAACCACCCACAGTCTCTCTTCTCTAATCTGTGGAGAAGGTTCACAGCAGAGACTTATCGGTTGCTAAATTATTAGTAGGATAATCATCTTTGGCAAAAGTTTTTTTTTTTAAACAGTGTAAAATATTTAGTTACAAAATACTTCACGAGTATTTACTCTTTTCATTTGGTTTCCACAAACTCCAAATACACTGCCAGGTTTTTTTTATTTTAATTCCACAACTCATATTCACCTCAAAATATTGAATGCACAGTTAGTAGAATAGGTAACCAAAGTATCCACAGGGACTCAACAGCAAACTCTACATCACAGCACAGTGAGTGAAAATTAACAGTTCCTGAAATCACTGTATTTAAATTCTAATAGAAGGAAAGAGTGAAGCTTATGTCATTAAGAGCGTCCATTAGTTCGATCATTTGAAAGCTAAGTTTCACATTATATAGTGGTTCTATATACACAATATCTACACAAAATTTTCTTGGGTGTTGCATGTTTAAATATAGCAAAGTGCACAGTTATTGACTTCTTCTGCATTCAGTAACCTGGCTTTGACTGAAGAGAACTTTAGAGAGAGTGCTTCATATAGGCTTATTTCAATCATTGGATATTTACTATGTAAAAATCATATTTCCAGAGGAAAAGGATTTACATTTTTTTCATGGTAATTATTTTAATATTTACTTGGCACCCAGCATAGGGCATGCTCTACCATTATGCTACCTTACTTCAGTACCAATTAGGCCTAATGAAGCAAGTAAAACATGTACATACACACCTGCAATCCGGGGAGGGTTTTTCCCCCTATTTTAGTCTGAAAGTAGATTAACATCACACTAATAGACATTCAAAAAGAAACAGCAGCAAGAAAGATTAAAAAAAAAAGTTGGAAGCAAAATTTAAGAAATACTACAGTAAATTATGCATAAATTTTAAAATGTATATTTTGTATAAATGGTGGATAGAGCACAAGGTTCAATGTTAGGTCATAGTGATGTGTGATGCACACTGCTCTGCCTTCACTTGGCTTTGTGCAGTACTGCTTAGTACCAGTAAAATATTCTACTAGGGCAGGTGAGATTATGAACTTTTAGGTTTCTGACAGTTGGAGTAAGAGACTGCCTAGCATAGCTGCAGACGAATGTGTCATTCCCGCCTAGAGCATGGGTTGTTACCCAAAAGAAGGAAAATAGGAAGCCAATTTTATACTAATGCTACTTGAAGTTTCAGGCCAAACAAAGCATACTGAAAACTTGCATAATAGAAACTTTAGTTGAACCCTCAGAATGAAGCAGGTCACATTTCAGTTTTCCCCATTAAAAACTTGAATTACACAATTAAACAAATTACCATGTGAATCACTAAGCAGTACACCCAGTTTGGAATGGCAAAACACTGGTAAACAATGACTGACCCATGTTACACAGATATGAAAATGTCATTAAAACAGCAGATACAGTTTAATTTAAGATAGTACAGCAGACCTCTACCCAATACTTCTAACCCTTACAACTATAGTCAACCAGAAAGTCTTACCACAACTAAGCAGGCAATCGTTGCAAAGCTTACTGCAAAGAAAACATCGAACACTTGCAGTGATATAAAAACAAGCCAAATAAAAAAATAAAGCAAATCCTAATGCCAAGTTGTTTTTAATCATAAAATTATCCAATTCACTCAAACCTAAAATGTTTATGGCATAAACAATAGTTCAGCCAATGTACAGGAGTGATCTCTTCTCACTCTTCTGAGGACATATTAGAGAAAATTAATCTTTGAAGGTGGCTATTTCTGCCAGTAATTTAAAATATCTTTTCTAATATGACAACTTACAGCAAAATCACAGTTGCCTTCAAGGCAACTGATGGATTTCAGCTTTAGTAAATAAGTTGGGGGCCCTTCCCCGTATATTTTTAAGGAGGGTAAAGAAAATTAGGAAATAATGGCTACACTAAAAACACACTACTGTGTACAGTATAGCACTCACAGTCAATCATAATATCAAAGAAACACTTCTTTAAGCTTAATGTGAACTGTTGATTTAATATTTAAGGAAATAGAGAAAGCTGCTGAATGTCCCAGAAATCCTCCAGTTCTGTTCATTAATAGATATTGTGCAGCAATACATTAATACCAATGTTGCATAAGACTTCAAATATAAAAGAACAGGATTTTCCTCCCTTTCATCACATTTAAAAAAATATTTTTCCATCAGTAAGTTGCAGTATTACAGTGTGATTGTACATCCCTGCACTGTATTGCAGCACTACATTAGTAACACATATCCAAGATCCAGCATGTTTTTAGGGTATGCAGCCAGTTCAGCTGCAAACCTAAGGAAGATTTCCATGAAGCTACGAAACTAAACTCTGCACAAATATTTAACAGCTCTGAGACCTCTAAAGGCTTAAAATAACATGTATTTCATGGTATGTGAGCAGCCAGCCCCATGGCTGTGATCTGCAAAGTGCAGAGTACTCGGTAAACATACCATTGCAAATAAAGCTTTGTTTCTCCTTTCAGTCTTAGAATTCTTAGACCTAAATGCTGAATGAAAACCTAATACTTACTGAGACTTCAAATCATAAACCATGCAATAATAGCTTATATATTTCATTAAGTTTGTCTGTAACTTCCCTTGCTTCACAACAATTCTTCATCCCCCCTGAGCAGAGGAAACACAAGTTCATTTAAGACAAACTGTAGGGTGAGTTCATTTTTTTCAGCAGCTAACACTAAGCCATAACCCATTCAAACAGAATCCTTTCTAAGACAATAGGTTCCTTTTTAAACTGCACAACCAATGTGGTTTTCTAGTTGTCAGTTTTAGGTGCGTGCCAGCATGAAATGTTCTTGCATCTAAAATTTTAAATAATTACTCCTATGGATAAGATGTGAGCAGAAGCAGAATTACATCATCATAGTTAACACTTACCAAAATACATGATGTTTCTCATTAATCATGCAGTCAGAATCCCACCACTGTGTATTCAGCATTAGCTCCTGCACAGGGCTGACATGTAAAACAGAGCTCCTTTCATTCTACATTGCGTGGAAATTTCCCAGCATAGGAACAGTGAGTGAGTAGTGTGCCTCCTCAGGAGGAGTGCTTTGCAGGCAGTCTTATCCCTGATACAATCCCGGTCTGATTTAGCGTTTACTCTGGCTGCATGCTGCACTGCCCATTCTTACTGTAATCTGACTCCTCCTTGTCATGTCCTTGCTGTGCCTGTGACATCAGTACTAAGAGTACTACAAACAGATTTTTTTTTTTTAACTAGCTCCCATTGGGGTGTTCTAATATCTTGGTTCAACTAATCTGAGCTTTCAAAAAAAAAAGTCTTAAAATATTATACTTTTTGGCGGGTGTGTGTGTGTGTGTGTGTGTGTAATAAATGCACTCAGTGACATAATATGGTCTATTATATAATAGGCCGGGAAAGACAGCACATATATCGTTAACATATTTTCCTCACTGAGAGCACAATCCAGAAGGGTGCTGAATGCCCTCAATTTCCATGGACCTCAATGGGATATGAAGATGGCTGGCACTTTGCAGGATGAGGTTAAATAGATGTTTCCATCCAAGTCTTGTATGAAGCTTAGTTTCCCTCTAAATGCATTTTTAAAAACCCAGAAATCGTAAATAGAAATACAGTTGTGCTCAAATGAGTTAAAACTATGATTTCTGCCCATAAATAACAACGTGAGAGACAAACTTGATGGCAGAAAAGATTTATAATGAGGTTAAGAACCTTTCACCTCTAGCTCTCAAGATCCTGTCCAAGTTGGTAAGTCATTAGCAGCTCATAGCTAGTTTGTTGTTTCTGTGACAAATGTGGTGATCCCAAGCCAGGTCCTAATAGATAGATCCCCACATGATCATAGCTGCTAGGACAACTGGCATCTTTGTTGGCAGTCTCCAGAAAAAAGACAGAAGACATAGATAATGAAATACCCCGTTGCCGTAGAGGTCATGCCTCAGATTAGATTGGATGCATATTAGCAGCACTGGGAAGGCTGCACTGTCCGTACCTCTGTATGTACCAAGTCTGTTCTGTGGATCAGTAAAGGATATTAGTTTTGTGTATTGCCAATATGGCATCTTTCACTAGTAGTACACTTAAGATAAATAAATAAAAATAAACTAAAAATAACAAAGGAAAGTACACTGAAGTGTTTATCTCATTATAGTGGGATCAAATGGGATAAATGCTTTCATTCCACAGGAAAGAGGATGACAGATATCATAGAATCATAGATGATTAGGGTTAGAAGAGACCTCAGGAGGTCAATCCCCTGCTCAAACCAGGACCAACCCCAACTAAATCATCCCAGCCAGGGCTTTGTCAATCCAGGCCTTAAAAAGCTTTAAGGATGGAGATTCCACTACTTCCCTGGGTAACCCATCCCAGAGCTTCAACACCCTCCTAATGAAATAGTGTTTCCTAATATCCAACCTAGACCTCCTCCACTGCAACCTGAGACCATTGCTCCTTCTTCTGTCATCTACCACCACTGAGAACAGTCTAGTTCCATCCTCTTTGGAACTCCCCTTGAGATAGTTGAAAGCTCCTATCAAATGCCCCCTCACTCTTCTCTTCTGCAGACTAAATAAGCCCAGTTCCCTCAGCCTCTCCTCATAAATCATGTACCCAGCCCCCTAATCATTTCTGCTGCCCTCTGCTGGACTCTTTCTAATTTGCCCACATCTTTTCTGTAGTACGGGGACCAAAACTGGACAAAATACTCTATATGTGGCCTCACCAGTGCCAAATAGAGGGAAATAATCACTTCCCTCGATCTGCTGGCAATGCTCCTACTAATGCAGCCCAAGATGCTGTTAGTGTTCTTGGCAACAAGGACACACTGTTGACTCTTATCTAGCTTCTTGTCCACTGTAAACCCCAGGTCCTTTTCTGCAGAACTGCCGCTTAACCAGTTGGTCCCCAGCCTGTAGCAATGCATGGGATTCTTCTGTCCTAAGTGCAGGACTCTGCACTTGTCCTTGTTGAACCACATCAGATTTCTTTTGGCCCAGTCCTCCAATTTGTCTATGTCACGGGACGCTATCCCTACCCTTCAGTGTATCTACCTCTCCCTCCAGCGTAGTGTCATCCAAGAACTTGCTGAGGGTGCAAGTAATCCCATCATCCAGATCATTAATGGTATAATTCACTTAAATCTCCACTTCTTATCCTTAAAACCTCCACACTAAGTTCAGTTTTTATGAGGTCCCATCACTTAGGGTGCAATTATTCTAGTATCAAAGGAGCCAAACAAAGTTCTGTTGTAGATGGTGGCTATATACTAGACATGCAAGGGAACTCTACACCCCGTACAAGACTTGACTGGGTTTCATGCTACCGCCACAAAGGTCAAAAGAGTTGAGTGCAGACTGAAGGAGGGGAAAGGCCATTATATGAATTTCATGACAAGAAGGTCCTGCAAAAGAGGTGTATAGGGGTCATGGCTAAACTTGGGTGAATAACTATTTTTTCCTCTGTCAGAGCTGGAAAAAAAAAACATCAAGAAAAAAAATTCAGCTTGACCTAAGCAAAACACAAGTGTTTCAGAAAAATTGGGCAAATTGAAAAGTCAACAAAAAACTATTTTGGGTCAAACAAAATGTTTTGGTTGATTCAAAATGAAAGCTTATGCTCAAATAAATTGGTTAGTCTCTAAGGTGCCACAAATACTCCTTTTCCATTTCATTGTGTTTCCAGGCACTTTTTTATACAAAAGCAAAAGAAACAAAGGGCTAGGTTCACAAAAGGTGAGAAGGAGGTAATGGAAGCCTCCTTTATAACCTTTACCCAGTGGATAAAGCACCCACCTGAGATGCGGGCAACCAACGTTCAATTTCCCCTCCTCTGTGGAACAGGGATTTGAACTTGAGTCTACTATTTTGTAAGCAAGGGCCCTGATGAGGTATGGGATATTCTGGCATAGGCTTCTTTCAGCCTCTTCTGTTGAAGCTTTTCCACTATGTATAAATAATTAAGTATTGACCAGACCGGGGACTTGATCTTCAGTCTCCCACCTCCTACAGGGAGTGCCCTAGTTACCAGGCTATACAGTCATTCTCACTCACTCATTTGCTGCCTCTTTGTACAAGGGAATATATTTTACCTCTAGCAGAAAATGTGGTTGCTGATGTCCAGTCCAAGCATTTCAGATAAGAAGTGGTGACATTTTTCGAGGAGGGGCAAGTAATCCTCACAGATCATCAGCAGACTTACTCAAGGACAATCTCTGCAGCCCTCACATACCTCTCCTTAGTGGGAATAAAAAAGACCAGAGGACCTATCCAATGGCAAATCCTTCAACTCTGCTCTTGACCTAGCCGTGCCTCTCCCCAAACATCTCTGCAGAGCTCTAGGTTACAAGAGGTCGCAAATCCAGCCTCCATCTTGCACAGCAAAACTACATTGAGCATGCTGAAGGAGGACCCTCTACACCAAGGAAGGTAGAGGTAGCTGTTACATTTGGACCGAACAGCAAAGGTTATAGATGTAGGGGAAGCTGATAGTAACACAGCTATTTGCTGTGGTAGCTTTATTTTTCTGGCAACGAACAGGGACAAACGAAAGTGAAGCTCTGCACCTGGTGAGTACACAGTGCCCAAATAGTTAAAGGGGCAGATCAACGCAGTAGCATTTGGAGCTTAGTTGCCGGCACAGAAGCCATCTCCTCCTCATTCTAAACAGCTGCATAATGTGCAATGCTACCTGTGTCATCGTAAATTGTCATGTATCTTGGGCTAGATCCTCAGCTGGTATAAAGCACTGTAGCTCTGTTTAAGTTTTACACCACCACAGGATCTTGTCCCTTTTAAAACTCATCTTCAGTACAGACACAGTTTGGGTGATTATTTTCACTTTTATACTCTAATGTGTTAAAACTGTCACTCCAGTTATTATATGTTGTATAAACAAAGAAAATCTATAATCAAAAAGAGCCATAAGAGAACTGGATATTTTATTTAAGTAACTTTGAATTTCCCTTATGGAGCAGATGCAAGGGAAGAGGCTGGTCTTTCTTTCTGGCAAGCTTCCATAGCCCAAATTCACATACTTCGGGCCAAATCATGCTTTCACCACATGTGTAATTCCCAAAAAATCACAGAAAGCATCAGAGCTCCAATAAACACAGGCCAAATTCTGATCCCAAAATAGAATTGCATGGCTGCAAAGGAAAACAGGATTTGGTGTGGTAATTTTAACATTCAGTGATTGGTGTTTTAGGACAAGCATTTAGGACTCTACTGAACAGAGCTTTGCAGGGTCATAAAGTAAGAACCTTCCTTATGCCTGTGAGTGCACTACTTGGACCAGGTGTCTGGGCATGCAGGAATAAGCTAGTGGGCAGGTAGAGAAAACTCTGGGTTCTTCCCTTCTGATACACAGACCAGCAGAGCTGAGCTGTCACAGAGGTGTTAAAATTTTCTGCAGGTATGGGTCAGCAGCATATTACAACCTGCCTAGAATAAGGGAGAAGTAGGGTGGGAATTGTACTTCCCAAAGACATAATTTGTGCCCCGTGTTTCTCCTGGGGTGGCCCACCCCTATGCTCAGGACCAAAGCCACAATGCAGCCCTTGGTAAGGTATATGCTCTACCATCCTGTTTTTTAACTTTGAGCCCACTCTTTTCACACACATTTTAGTACTAATTTATACTATGCCCCATGTTGGGAACTAAAACTACTTGCAGACATGTCTACTGCAAACATTGATTAATATTTAATAAAATTAATGTGCCTGCTGATTCCTGGAAACCTCACTTCTGGTTTCGAATTATCCCAGGAAGCAACCAATAATAGATTTATATCAAGATTCTTACTGGTTGGCTTTGAGGAATTTCAATCTGATAGACTTACCGCACTTTTTTTTTTTTTTAAGGCGAGTGCAGAAGCACATGCAGGGACTCTTTGTTGGCAGAAATGTAATACCGTGCAACAAAAGACACCAGTGACACAACATTATCAGTTTGTGTGTCTCGTATAGAAGGCTAAAAGATCTCATACACCTGAGAGGCTTCCAATTTTTCTCAAAATAAATTTCATCTATTGTGCACAGACAACCATGAGCAACAGAAATGTACTGTGTTGAATCTGAAAACAAAATGGAAGCAGCAGCCCAAATCACACGGAATCTCTTTGTTTCCCTTTGAAAAATGAAAAAAAAAAACCTCTTCAAGGTAATCTGAGCAGCATTTAAGCAAATTGGGGATGGGGGAACATTATAGATAATGGACACTTTATTATTATTTATGCCATAACAACAACAGTGCAGAAAGAAGAGTAATTAAGCCACAATTTTGCAAGAATCCAAAAGTAATTGGAAGTGTTTCCAAGTGTGCATAAATGTGTGCCTGAAGTCAAATACACTTAATACATTGGCTAGAAGTTTGGTTTGTTTTTACTTTGAAGCCATCTGGAATAGTTTAAGACATATGGCATTTTTACTACAAAATAACATAGATTTTGCAATTCCTAACTAATCCCCTGAGGTTAAATTAAAGGGGAGGGTTGTGTGAGTGTGTGTGTGTGTGTTTAACTATCATAGTAGCTCATCTCTGTTCTGATCTTTTTCCACTGGATAAAACTACCAAATGTGCTTTTACCCTTGACTCAGAAGTGTCACTTCTAGAAATCTGCAGTATTTGTCACCATGAATACCATTTAACTGCACAGTACCCAAAGGAACTCTGTACTGCCACACATGAATACAACTGGAGGAACTTAATTAATCTTCCTGTCACTTCCATGATGCTTTTCATTAGTTTAGCTGCTATCTGATCAACTGGTCCATTCTCTATTGGAAATGGCTATCCAGAACCTCTTATAAAAGCATTTTCTAGAGATAAACAAAGACTCTCCTTTTGATGTGGAGAGCCTTTACAAATCTTAGCCATGCAGACTTTATCTGTTCAATAACAGTACTTGCAGCAAACCTTATGTGTAAGTAGCTAGGATTTTCCAAATATGAGGTTTAAGAACTATGAATAGCACCAATATGCATTTATGTGTAGAAACCAAGTGGCTTACATTTTATACTGATACTAGTTTACAGTCTGGACATAGATATATTTCAAATGAAAGGTCACATTTTTCTTCATGAATAGTGATGTTTATTACAGTACCTTTAAAAAAAACTCAATTCAACATTTCAGGCACTGGCTCTGCTTGTTATTCCACTAAGGGACCCATTCAGGTATTTGATTGGGGTTAAGATGATAAATCAGAATGAAAAATATGCCTAATGCAGAAGCTTCTTTGATCATGTCTATTGATCACAATTTGTTAGAGATATTATAATCATATAAGCAATAAGTCGTGGCAGGAAGTGATAAGTCTTATTCAGGGTTCATGTTAGAGATCAAACGTTTTTAAGAAGATCCATAACTATTTCAGTCAAGAGCTGGGTTAAGGCAATTTATGGCCCTAGACAAACCCTCTGGCCCTATCCAAGTGCCATTCCTCCTAGACTATAACCTTGCCCATTCCTCCAGGTGGCAGTGACAGGGGCCATTCACATAAGAATATTAGTTGGACTAATGAGAAATTCACCATCACTTCTGTTTCAGCAGACTGGGCCTTTACTTGCTTCTCAGACCACTGTTCCCTGTTCAGGCAGGTTGTGGTCCATCCTGGAGGACAAAGGATTCGGATATGTAGGGGCCCCCTTATGCATAGATTCATAAGGTTTAAGGCCAGAAGGGACTATTAGATCATCTAGTCTGACCTCCTATATATCAGAGGCCATTATATTTCACCAGTTACCCCTGTATTGAGCCCAATAATTTGTGTTGGCTAAAGCGTATCTTCCAGAATGGCATCTAGTCTTGATTTGGAGATAGCAAGAGATGGAGAATCCACCACTTCCAATGGCTAATCACCTTCACTGATTTCCAATTTAAATTTCTCTGGCTTCAGCTTTCAATCATTGGTTCTTATTATGCTTTACTCCACTGGATTAAAAAAGCCTTTTCTACCCAGTATTTTCTCCCTGTGGAAGATACTTATACACTGTCATTAAGTCATCTCTCAATCTCCTTTTGGATAAACTAAACAGATTGAACTCTATGTCTCTGACCATAAGGCATTTTCTTCATCCCTTGAATCATTTTTGTATCTCTTTTCTGCACCATCTCCAGTTCAATATCCTTTTTATAATGTGGACACCAGAACTGCAAGTAATATTCCACTAGTGGACTCACCAATGCTGTACCCAGAGGTCAAATCACCTCCCTACTCCTACTCACAACTCTTCTGTTTATACACCCAAGAATCACATTAAACCTTTTTGCCACAACATTGTTGAGTTACTCATCCACTATGAGCCCTATATCATTTTTAGCGTCATTACTTCCCAAGGTAGAATCCCGTCCCCCCATCCTAGAAGTATTGCCTACATTCTTTGTTCCTAGGTGTATAAATTTACATTTGGCCATAATGAAACATATATTGTTTACTTGCACCCAGCTTACCAAATGATCCAAATCGCTCCATATCAGTGACCCGTCCTCGTCATTATTTACTCCTCCTCCATTGTTTGTGTCATCTTCAAACTATCTGTAATGATTTTATGTTTTCTTTCAGGTCCTTGATAGATATATGAAATGGTACTGGGTCAAAAGTTATCCTTATGGCACTCCACTAGAAACATACCCTCTCACTATTAAGAAAAGGAGTACTTGTGGCACCTTAGAGACTAACCAATTTATTAGAGCATAAGCTTTCGTGAGCTACAGCTCACTTCATCAGATGCATATCGTGGAAACTGCAGCAGACTTTATATATACACAGAGAATATGAAACAATACCTCCTCCCACCCCACTGTCCTGCTGGTAATAGCTTATCTAAAGTGATCATCAGGTGGGCCATTTCCAGCACAAATCCAGGTTTTCTCACCCTCCACCCCCCCACACAAATTCACTCTCCTGCTGGTGATAGCCCATCCAAAGTGACAACTCTTTACACAATGTGCATGACAATCAAGTTGGGCTATTTCCTGCACAAATCCAGGTTTTCTCACATCCCCCCCACCCCCATACACACACAAACTCACTCTCCTGCTGGTAATAGCTCATCCAAACTGACCACTCTTCAAGTTTAAATCCAAGTTAAACCAGAACATCTGGGGGGGGGTAGGAAAAAACAAGAGGAAACAGGCTACCTTGCATAATGACTTAGCCACTCCCAGTCTCTATTTAAGCCTAAATTAATATTAATTTAAATATGATTTATTTATTCATTTTATGCTTTAATTCTTTAATATTAATTTAGGCTTAAATAGAGACTGGGAGTGGCTAAGTCATTGTGCAAGGTAGCCTGTTTCCTCTTGTTTTTTCCTACCCCCCCCCCCAGATGTTCTGGTTTAACTTGGATTTAAAGTTGAAGAGTGGTCAGTTTGGATGAGCTATTACCAGCAGGAGAGTGAGTTTGTGTGTGTATGGGGGTGGGGGGGATGTGAGAAAACCTGGATTTGTGCAGGAAATAGCCCAACTTGATTGTCATGCACATTGTGTAAAGAGTTGTCACTTTGGATGGGCTATCACCAGCAGGAGAGTGAAATTGTGTGGGGGGGGTGGAGGGTGAGAAAACCTGGATTTGTGCTGGAAATGGCCCACCTGATGATCACTTTAGATAAGCTATTACCAGCAGGACAGTGGGGTGGGAGGAGGTATTGTTTCATATTCTCTGTGTATATATAAAGTCTGCTGCAGTTTCCACGATATGCATCTGATGAAGTAAGCTGTAGCTCACGAAAGCTTATGCTCTAATAAATTGGTTAGTCTCTAAGGTGCCACAAGTACTCCTTTTCTTTTTGCGAATACAGACTAACACGGCTGTTACTCTGAAACCTCTCTCTATTATGATTCATAATGTTTAACAACATTTTGAGATCTACCAGTTATCCCATTTATAATCCATTTAATATGTGACATGTTGATTTTGTATCTTTCTAGTTTCTTAATCAAAATGCCTTACAGAAGTTCAGATACATTACATTAACACTATTGCATTTATCAACCAAACTTGCAATCTCATAAAAAATGAAATCAGGTTTGTCAAGACATATTTACCATAAAATAATGATGATTGCATTAATTGTGTTCTAGTCTGACCTCCTGTGTTATACAGGAAGTCAGCCTAGATGATCACAAAGGTCCCTTATGGCTTTGAAATCTATTCATTTTATGCTTTAATTCTTTATCAATGGAATCCCATATCAGCTTTCCTATTATTTTTCCCAGGATTGATGTCAGGCTAACTGGCCTATAGTTAGCCATGTCATTCAGCATGCCCTTTTGTTTACTGGTACATTAGCATTCTTCCAGTCTTCTGAAATGTCCCTGTTATTCCAAAATGTATTAAAAATGGACATCAGGGGGCCAGAGAACCCCTCAGTCAACTCTTTTAGGACTCTTGGGGACAAGTTATCTGGGCCTTCTGATGTAAAAATGGGTTTCCAGAGTAGCTCTTAATATTCTCCTTGATTACTAATGGACTGGGAAATACTTCATGTGATAGGCATAGTACATCATCCTGCTTCTTTTCAAGTATACAACAGTAATATTTATTGAACACTTTTGCCTTTTCAGCATCACTATTGACAGTTTTACCGTCTCCATCTAGTAATGGGCTTATAACATTGCCAGGATTTCTTTTATTCTTAATATACTTTAAAAACTATTTATTGTCCATAATATAGTCACCCATGGAGTCTCCCCCAATGTCTTTGGCTTCCCTTTTCTACACTTTATAACTTTTAATTTATGTTGATTGCTAATTTATATTGATTGCTATCTGTTTCCCCTTTTTTGCATTTGTTATATGTTGCCTCCTTATTTTTAATTGCAGCCTTCACTTTGCCACTGAACCAAGAAGGACTTTAGACTAAAGTTACTCTCTCTTTGTTGATTGTTGAATCATGCCTTTTTGGCTATCTAGTAAACACTTTGTTAAATAACTCCTGATAGAGGTCATTCTTATTTTTCTGTCTGAATTTTCTCCCTAATAACTTAATTAATAATTCTCCTCAGTTTGAGAAGTTAGGCCCTTTGAAACACAAGTATATATTGCTAGGAACTGTCCTCTGTTTCACCATATTGAATGTAATTAGATCATGATCACTGGTCCCTTGGTAACCAGGCTAGTGATTAATTCATATTCATTCATCACAGCAAGGTCCAAAACTGAAGGCTGATAATGAACTAAGATCTCTGTTTCTCAACATACAATCTATGATAACTTCTACACTGTAATTCCAAATTGGAAATTGTTGCAAAGAAGGAGCCTGAACCAATGCCCACTGAAATCAATAGGAGGTTTTTGTTGATTATCATGGGAATTGGATTGGACCCTAAATGTACGATAAAATATCAGTGAAGAAGAGAAGGCTACAAACCATGTTAATTAATTCCATGGAAAACATGTACTAATTCAACAAGTCAAGTATAGTCCTCAAAGGAAAAACAAACATTCTGGGCATTCTGGTGACATAAAAGATGGGGCAAGTTACACAGCAGTAAGCTGTAACACACCAGTAACTTACATACAGAGTGGGTGGAAGGATGGGGTAAAATAAAATACAGCCTCTGCTCTTTCAACAGATATTTTAAATCAACTTACACTGGACTTTCTCATCAGCTCTGAATTTGACCCTTAAATTTACGCCTTGCAATTTTATACCCATGTGCTACACCTGTTGTGGAAAAAAAAAATGTGTTAGCATATTGTGAAAATGCCAGTGACTTACATTTATACACTGCACGTCAGGAGGTTTCAGAACTTGGGATCTCTATTGGATCATTCACACCCACTGAAATCCAGCCACCTCTGGGATAAACATGGCAACTGTTGGTAGTGCACAGCATCACTACACAGCAATTTAGAGCAGAAAGTGAGGAATATCAACTGAAACCAGAGCTGGAATTTGTGTGTGGAAAATGTAAACTACCCACTGACAATTTGATGAGAACACTGCTGTTAATAACATCCCTACATTTGCAAGATTTCCATTGGATCTTTATTTACCTTAATTTTTCATCCCATACTAAAGAAAGGCATCTCCAATCTTTCTAAGACCGTGCTGAGACACTTGTTCCTTAATCTATAGAGCAACCACTGCAACCAAACAACAGCCAATAGAGCAGCCTACAGTAACTATGTGTTCCACTGAGTTCTCCGAGGACAGACATAGGCCGGCCATGTTTATCTTTAAAGACAAATTGGGATCAAAACACAAAATGCGTGCTGCCATTTACTGTTTAATCGAAAAAAATATTGTAAAATCACCCAGGGACAACTGATTTATTTTAAACTCTAAATGCTCCAGTACTTTTCTTGCAGAAGAAGATCAAAGACACTGCTTTTCTAACACACTGCCAATAACATTCAAATACTTTCGTATCTGGTTTATAATAGTTAGCTTTAAAAGGAGGGTTTCAGCTCTGTTCTCACCTTTTGATCGTATTAACAGAGCCTCTTCTCATTCTAATTCAGAAAGACATTTACACAGAGAAACTCTAGTTTGTATCAGCACCAGATTTTCTTGTTACATCTTTTTGTACAGCTCCCTTTTGATCTGCTGTATCTCTGAATTTAATTATGAAGTCTGAAAATGCCCTGCCACTATATCTGCCCGCAAAGTAATTCTATCTGTTTCCCATGTCCCAATGAAAAGACTGTGGACTTGTCTACACTTACAGAGGTGCTGCGGTGCAGTCGCACTGCTGTAGTGCTTAGTGAAGACATAATCAACGCCAACAAAAGAGCTTCTTGTAGGTAGTCCACCTCCCTGAAAGGTGGTAGCTATGTCAACAGTAGAAGTCCCCCCATCATCTACACTGTGTCAGTGTGTCGCTCAGGGGTGTGGATTTTCCAAACCCCTGAGTGATGTAGTTATAACAACATAAGTTTGTAGCGTTCACCAGGGCTGTACCTCAGAGTCAAGTTCTCTCTCACATACTACAAATAAAGCTTAAATACAACACTTCTCAAATATATTAGGGACAACATACATAATTTTCAAACACAGGCATTTAAATTTAGGCCATTAGATGCTTAAGTGGCTTGCTTTTTTCGATGGTTTGCAAACTTAGTACCTCTAAACATCAGACCACTTTTAGGTGCCTAAATATGGAGTTAGAGGGGATGGTGTCAAAGTTCAGGTACACACATTTGAAAATACTGGTCTAGGCTCTTAGCACACAGAGATTCTTCCTATGTGCACCCACCTCTGAACTCTGTGATAAATCAGAATTGTAAAAGGGCTTAATTACAGTTTACTCTACCCCTTAAAGTATAATTAGATACCTGAAAGAATTTCATAGAGGTTTCGCCAGCCACAGACTTTGCAGTTGCTTGCCTATCCTCTTCTACTCATCTAGTAAGTGAATTACCTCCAAGAAAACTGCATTCAAAGTGATTACTACTTGCGTATGGACTATCTATGAGGCAAAGTATAACTCTGAAAATAATGATTTTTTCATTTCTCTGGCAGTTCTGAAAAATGGGGGAAAAATCAGTTTGAATCAAACCAAAGTATTCTGAATTTTTGGCCACTCGAAAAAGTGAACAAAACTTTTGTTTCATTTTCAGGCATTTAAAACATTTTTTTTAATAAAAGCAAAGGAAACAAAGGGCTGGATTTACCCCCCCAAAAAACAACCACCAGTGACAACTGTGCATGCACCCACACCACCCTCATACCTGATAGGACAGTGATTAGGGAACTCAGCTATGATGTGGGAGCCCAAGGTTCAAATCCCCACTCTGGAGCAGGAACTTGAATCCAGGTCTCCCTTATCCCAAGTGAGTGCCCTAGCTACCAGCATGTTGGCTATTTGCAGAGGGAAACTCTCAATCTCTCCTGTTGAAGCTGTTGCACTTTGTATAAATACATAATAATTAAAGCAGGGAATTGAACCTGGGTCTTCTTTCTCCCTGACAAGTGCCCTAACCACTGTGCTATTGGGTGAAAGAAGAGGACTGTTTTGTGAATGGCACCTAAGCTCCTTGTGAATCTATCCCCCCTGTTTTTTGAGGGGCAGGTGTTTGTTTTGTCCAAAACTGTTCACCACCACATTTGTCTCAAATTTGCAAATAGTTTGGTTGACCAGAGTCTGAATTTTGGGGCGAATAAACTATTTGTCTGAAAAAATTTGCCCAGCTGTCGGAGGGATGTTCACCTCAGTGAAGAGGATCTGTACTAAGCTCTGTGTATCACTTTAGCTCTGCAGTGGAGCTAAAGTGAGGAAGGGCCTGCTGGTGTATCAGCATGACAGGGGGATAGAGGGGGGATGTGTCTCTCTGCTTCTGTGTGTTCTGCACAAACCAGAATCAAAAGCGATGTTGAAGGTGGCAGTCCAGCAAGGAAACAGGGTCTTCGATTACATGGATGTTGTGACCTTAACACCTACTAAAGTTGAGGGGAACGGTTGAATGCAGCCACCATTCTAACCCATGACATGGAATAGCAAACTTGTGTTGGACAGTGAGTGGCAGTATACTGCAACCCTCTGCCTTGTCAACTTCATATGCATAAAGCCTGATTTCTCATTTTTTGTGAGGGAAGTGAGTTTTGTTTAGGTGGATTTCTTTTCCAACTCCTCCTGGAGAGTTGGCTGCAGTATAAAAGTGACTTCTAGCTCATACTTGTGTTGCGGCAATTTAGCTCTGAATAATAGAAAATGGGATCACTAAATGGAAAGCCCGCACAGAGAAAATGGTATAGGAGACAGAAAAACCCAGTGTAACCATTTTATCCAAAAGCCTATAGCATGCCACAAAAGATAATCTTGTTTTTAAATTGTTGCTCCTTTTTGTATTAGAACTCTCTTAAGTTACGTATCTGTCACGTCCTTCCTTGAACACTGACCCCCAGAGCATTTCATCCAGTAATTATTTTTACTAAAACTAGTTGCCTACACATTAAAATTAACTGAGCCATGTTTTATGTTCATTTTCCTACAATGCCATTGACTTCAAGGACAAGTTTGGCCCACTCTTCAGACATCAACAATAGGTCGTATAATATGTGAAAATAATGAGATGTCGGTTACAACACAATACAAGAAGTTAAATTTTAATTATGTCTAAAAGGTCTTTTTCAGAAAAAAAATAGCTGAGGGGAAAAGTATACCAAAAATCCACCAATTTCTGAACAAATTAGTTTAAGTACATGATTAGTAATCAGTCTGCTCAAGAAATGCATATCATACAATACAGCATGAAACTCTGATGTCAGTTATCAAACTCAATCGAGTTACTTTGGATTTACATGTCAACAGAGATCAGAATTAGGTCCATCTATGATGAAATATAAAATGTTCTCCATTTATTAAAATGTACCATGAAGAAACCAAATAGGTTATTTTTCTCAACAATGAGGATAGTTTCACCATAGCCGCGTAGTAATGATATTCGTGAAGATGTGAATAAATCTGAAGTATAAATAGAGCTATAAAAACTTTCCATAAATCCAAGGACAATATATCAAATTTAAGGAATATTGAGCCACAACAACTTTTGGTCCTATCAAGAAATGCTCACTGACAAATAAGTGTCAAAATGGATATATGATCATTACTTATTTTCTTTGGTTAAGTACCCATGCCATACTATAAATCTGCATTAACAGTTTCACTATAACCATTTCACAAGAAGAGCATTGGATAAACTGTAATGCCTCAAATGAACCTTACCTAGTATGTTTGCCAATAGCAAATTCTGTAGCTAAGACTGAGATGTAGTTTCCGTTGTAACTCTCCCACGGTACATAATTTTTTTCAGCCAACTCCCTGTCTTTTGTGATGAAATATTTCATGGGAGTCAATCCAAACAAATTTTGTTTTGTGTATGTGTGCGCACACATGAGAGAGAAAATCTTGTTTGGATTGACTCCCATATTGGTAAATATTATGTTTGGTACATATGAGCAAATTTGATCAACTACTCAGCTTACTAGCTAGACTGCAGCTTTGATGAGGCCAGCAGTAGTGGACTCACCCTCGGATGGGTAGAGTGGAAAAGATCACAACTAGGATCAGCTAGGGCAATGCTTCATGTGGTCCTCTGCTTCCCCTTCCCCCTCTCATTTGTTTCAGCATGTGTTGAGGAGAGAGCTGCTGCTTTGTTTTTTCCCTTCCAATCCCTTTCCTGCCCACCTCTACAGCCACTGGATGGTAGGGGTGGTAATGGGGTCGGGTGATAGGCTCTTCCCTGGAGGAGCTGGAGGTTGCTACAGTTTGCTGTAAGGCAAGTAACCCTTTGAGGGTCCCACTCCTCCCCATCTTAAACTAGTATTCTGGATTTCCTTCAGTGCCAGTGCCTGGGCTGAATTACAGTCCTGGAATTTGGAAGGGATGTTTGCAATATGGCAAAACTGGCAAACTCTCATACAGGTTTTCACTTCCATTTTGCATCCTACAGGTCTGGTCTTGCGGGTTTAAATTACAACGGTTGCAACACTAGCAAGTTGTAGTGCAGTTGGTGGGTTAGCAAGTGTATGCAGATGAGGCCCCTGTAATCTAGTGCGCTGCTTGGGCAATGGTCCTAGGCACAGCAATCCATACTGAGGGGGTGCACCTCTATGTCTCATGCAGCTTGTGGCTTCACTGATCTCACCTCTGCTACTTCCAGAATGGAGAAAGGGAGCACTTTCAGGCTTTGGCTTCTGTCAGGGTTCCTGCGCAGGCCTGAGAATAGAGAGGGGGCACGGTCTTCATACCCACCCAGGCCACTGGAGCTAGCTGAGATCTGCATTGGAACAAATCATGAGATGGGTCCCAATGAGATTTGTCAGTTAGAAAGGTCCTGTCTGAGATACTTGTGACCCAGTGGGCTGCTTGGGAATTGGCCCCAAGCATGCACTGCAAGGTGAGGAATTGGTTAAGTATTTTAAATTTTAAAACAGAAAATCAATGGGTTTCAAGCATTTTTAAAACCAGCAGCTAAGCTAAAAGTCCACTAATGATCTCAGATCATCAATAGAAGTTACTTTCAGTTTTTCAAGGGAAAAATTACTCCAAGAACTATAAGGCAATACACAAAACAAACAAGATTAAAGATACACAATTGTTTATATAATTTATGTGATTATTTAGCAAGATTGGCTAAGTAAATAACAAATGAAGAACTTCTGGGCATATTACATACTTTCCGAATTAGTCTCGCTGAAGTCAACACATTTTACCAAGGCTAGTTTTCAACTTTCTGTGAGTGTCTCTCAGGCAAGGGCAATTCTGAAAGGCAACTAATGGATTAGTCTTTGATCTCAGTTCCGTGACTCAAAGGCATTCAAACCTGCTAAAGAGATTTTTTTTAAATGGCAGAAATAGAAATATATACAAAAGGTAAAGACTAATGTGCCAAATTGGCCTATTACTTTGAGGGGAAAAGGGTTGGAGGGCAAGACACACAACAATCCTTCCCTCAAAAATGATTGAAGGGACAATTTATAAAATATGTATTTATGGAATTTTAAGAAAGGCAAATGTGCAACAAGAAATAATGTGTGTTGGAAGAAAAGGAAATGTACAAATATTAAATATATCACCCATCTTGGACATTTAATTGAGAGTTAATGGGCACACCCTGCCTGAATCATGAAGACAACAATTCTGAGAAGGTATAACCAGTTCAAAAAGAAATCTTGCCAAAAGACAAACAAGCAAAGACTGGCCAAATAATATCAAATAGAAATACAGTATGGCTGTCACCAGACGATTATGCCATCAAGATTTTATGAAATGGGGACAAAATTCACTTTAATTCAAAAGGGACAAATGTTATGTTTTAAAGCAGCTCCAATAGGAAACACTACAAGGAGATCCAAATTGTTCCTCCCTTTGATTGATTCTAGTTATGATTATAAACGCTTGCGAACAAGCAAGCAAAAGGTTCATAAACAACGAAAATATTGACAGGTTTCAGAGTAGCAGCCGTGTTAGTCTGTATTCGCAAAAAGAAAAGGAGTACTTGTGGCACATTAGAGACTAACCAATTTATTTGAGTATAAGCTTTTGTGAGCTACGGCTCACTTCATTGGATGCTCACGAAAGATTATGCTCAAATAAATTGGCTAGTCTCTAAGGTGCCACAAGTACTCCTTTTCTTTTTTTAACAAAAATATTTAAAGTGTCTATAATGAGATGCCAGAAGGCGTAAAAAACCTCCTGCAAGTTGCTGAGGACTCTAGTCCCACTGATTCAACTCCCAAATGACTTGAGAGTTGGGGACTCCCATAATCCTACATGATCAAAGGACAATCAGAAGCCTAGAGAATATTTAATACTTACGGTATTAAATGGCAAAAAACAACCACCACCCTGCACTGATGCATAGTTAAGGTAGCCGAGTGGTATCTTGCGCCCTTCCAGAATGTCAGGTTCAGCAAAATAAACTTGTGAAAACCAAGAAATACAGAATTAAGGTTAAACACCCATGCATCTCTAACTCAGTCCGGCTGGAGCAGGGAATAGCTACTGGAAATTATCTGAATGTATTCCCGTTGCATTCATTTTGGTAGATGTACTGAGTGGTGGAGGAATTAGTTGGAGCAGCTTGGAAGAACTGTGATTGTGATATGAAGTGATCTAGGTGGACCATGCCCCTCCGGTTTTGTATGCGAGACCCTGTCTCTGATCCAGGTCTGTGTGATCAAAGGAAAGAAGTGATATATGTACCTTGAGAGACCAGAATGCCTCATTTCTATGCTGTTTTGTCTAGCTTCTACCACTAGTGGATCACATGCTTTCCCTCCCCCCGATTTCTGCCAGGGCGGGAGTCAGGCTGAGGGGGATGTGCCTGGGACAGGCAACGGTACCTAGTGCTCGCATTGAGCCCCACTAGGTGGTGCCCAGAACAGGGAAGCAAGACCAGGCTGGCAACACAACTCCACCAGAGGGGGTGTGGGGAAGCCCTCTGAGTCCCGCCTCTTCCTTGCCTGTAGTCACAGTTTAACCCTTTAAATTGTGCCCTCTCCTCACTATCAAGGGTTATGGGTCATCTCTGAATCTGAGTAACTGTGAGGATTCTAGAGCATTTAGAAAATTCAAGCTTTAAACAGAAACTAATCTAAACCTTAATCATAGCAGAGCTGGTGCTTTACCTTTTCTAAAGGGTGTTGTAAGCATGTAAACTAATTAATCCTATTTCCCTGGCCCTGGCTGTTGGGCAGTATTATCTTCATTGAACCCCCTGCATTCTCATCTGTAAAATAGTTTGAACAAGGTTACATCAGATCAGTGGAAGAGCCAGGATTAGAACTTCTGAGCCCGGACTACGAGCCCTGCATTCATTCTGACTCCTATTAAATAAAGAATTAGAACGAACAGTGTAACAAAGCAGATTGTGTAACACCTGTACCACTCTTATACATTACAGCAAGACAATAAGCAACATGCCTTACAATGTTTTAAGAAGACTTTGATTCATATTTCTTTTCTATCCACTACATTTGCATTTGTTTGTTTCCTGCATGACAAAACAGGCCAGATTTATCCCTAGTGTAATTCAGTGAGCCCAGTGAAGTCATATCAGGGATGAATTTGACCCAAATTGTCTCCATGAGGTGACTAATAACAAAATAGGTTTTATTTTCATAATGCCACGAGTGAGCAGCCTTTCTTAAGAATGCTTGCAAACAATTGTTGTCAGCTTTCAAACACAATTTTATAATACTCTTGTGGCCTTCAAACATGCTACATTTTCATCCTTATCACCACATTAAATCGTGTTGTAACGTCTTTGGGACGAATTTGAATTTTTCAAGCTTGAATTTAATTACATTATGTAAACTAGAAAACGTCTCCACCAGTATGCTTTAAGGGAATAGTTTATCTTGGCAATTTTAAATTTTATTTTGTTTAAAATATTTGCATTTTGATAACTTCACTCTGCTGTATGCGGCATTTATTGATCTTTGTCGGGGAACCCATTTTCCATTTACTGAAGTGCATTTATTTTCCATAAACACTGAATTGCAGCACATTCTTACACAGTGTTTAAGGTAAAAAAAAATAATGAAAAAGTGCTTTTCAAAGGAAGCAGGATAATATGTCAGAGAATAAAAGATTTACAGTGGCATCACTACTTTGTTTCATGCCAATTTGGTAGACAGTGTGATGGGTCAATGGCAAGAATCTATGTTTGCTCTGGCCATAGTGGTTTAGTAGATCCCTTGCAATAATGCAACCACATTTCCATTGAAAGATCTCATGACAAAAATAAAATTAAGTAGCATCTCAGTTCCATTTAGAATTTATTTTTTACCTTCTGCATCTATGTCAAATGCACATTACTCAATCTTACAGAAAGTTTTTTTTTCTTTTTGTTATTCATTCAATATTTGTTTTTAAGGTAGCATGTTTATGGAACATTCCTTTCCCCCTTCCTTCCTTTTCCATCTCTCCATTCCTCCTTCCCTCCCTCTCAACTCATACAGTCTCATAATGGAGGTAGCTGCATTCAGGTTCAGAAACAAGCAAAGGACTTATTTCATATTTAACTCACATATTTATCTTCATATTTCTCTCTCATTTATGGAAACGTGGAGGCATTTTACAGTCAATCAAGCAAGGCTTGCCTCCACCTGCAGTTGAGTGTAGCTCTTGAAATGCACTGGAGAAGAATTCTGATTAGGGAACCTGGGAGGAAATATTATATGTGAAAATATACATACATTTCAAAGAGGCATGGAGATTTTCACATCCTTTCTAACTCCTAAGCTCTAGGAAGCTGGGACAGTATGTGAAAAGTCTCATATCACAGCTTGATATTAGCAAAATGAATAAGTCTGCTGCTCTGGCATGTAGTAGCCAACTGTTTCATAAACATACAGTGAATCTAATAAAAATATTGCCATGAAAAGAGTATTCTCTCTCTGTCTCTCTCCCTATATATATATATACTGTCATAAAAATACATTAATAATCTTTATGTAACAGTTTCCTACTAATATCTTAGCTACTTTTTTTTGCTTTTGTTTGTTTAAGATAATAAACCTATTTTACCTCAATACCCAAGACAATAATTCTCCCAATCAGATCTTCGAGCAGGGTGAATCTCAAATAAATGGAAGAAATGAAGGGTTATTTGAGCTTTACAATACGGAACTTTTTTATCCAGCCGGATGCTCCTAGGCTGGAAATAGTGTTTAGTTGCACACTGCATCTGCTCTGGCACAAACAGATCTCCAAAAGGAGATATTGGCTTGGCAGAAAGATAATTTTTTAGCACAATTTTAGATTTTACTATATTTCCAGTGGTTGGAATACAGGGTAGAAACAAAAATTATTCCAGCTCTTAGGTGGTATGCAGCCATGTTGTCAGATGTGAAGCTATTATGCAGATGAACGAACACATACGTTATGATTGTGTACAGATCCCATTGCAAATATTGACACTTAAGAACTGTGTGTTGATTTGGGATTTTAGCTCCTTCACAAAACATTTGGTAATTTAGGAGAGGTATAATCCTACCCTCAAAACTTTCAACCAATTTAAAGCAAAACGGTAGCTCAGACAAGTTCCCTTAAAGTTAAAAAGGTAAGAAGTATCTCTGCTCCTCTGTGTGTGGTATGTGCTTGTTTCTGTAGCAGGAGACACACAATAGAATAGGAAAGCATTCAACCAATATGTGAAAAAGATGGTAGAATTCTGTGGCTTGTGTGCATTCATAGAAAAGAGAAATATGTCATCTCCCTGCTTTTTTTGGTTTTGCCTGCGAGACTTGGTAATACTGAAAAAAAGGTCTGCGGGCATATAACAGGAATAAGAAGCTTATACACTGATGACTAAATGACCATATAATGTAAAGGCATATAAAGGGAATAAAATATTGCAGTTCCTATTGTTTGCTTCAAGAATCTAGACTTTTGGTCCCTGTTTACATGAGAAAACAAGGTACCTTTTCATTTGTGTTAGCTTAACTCAACTGATGCCCTCCTACACCCATCTTAAACTGTGCTAACATTTTTCAGATTGCTTGAGTTAGTTGTGTTGCAACCTGGGCTCCTACATTTGGTTGTATAAAGGGAGCCTTGGGGACAGTGAACATGGCATACCGTGGCACAGCAACCAGTAAATAATTGACATAATCTTTGAATATTGTGGAATAGATTAGAAATTTTAAAAATAATGGATATGGTGATCTATCATGGAATATTCATATAGATTATCTGATGTGTCCCTGGTTTACCAGTACAAAATCATTCTGTAAATGTGTTTCAGATAGTGTTAACGTAATAGTCTGTGTACATTTGGGTTGGAGAATAATTACAGTCAAGAAACCTTGAACAGACAATACATAACTCATTTTTGCTGCTAGCCAGGTAGTTGAACAGGGCAAATCTGTGAATATCTCTGCAACAAGGTGGCTGGTTCTGGGGACCTCCATAGAATATAAGCCTCCTCTAGTGGGTCACCCTAAACTAAAGTGCTACACTCCTGCAGGGTCACTGCTGCTGACAGGCGGATTGTGTTCGCTATAGCAAGGATATAAGGCATAAGTGCTGGAACTGAGGATCTGAGGCGTGCTGCACCTCCTGGCTTGAAGTGGTTTCCATCATATACAGGATTTGCAGTTTGGTTCAATGGCTCTCAGCACCCCCACTATAAAAATTGTGGTTAACTTTGGAGTGTTTCTCTGGGGCAAGAGGCAGTCCTTCAGGAAAACACAACGTAATCTCTTTTGGAGTTTTGAGAGCTTCTGGGATGCAGGACTGAGCCTGTATGGCACCTACCCTATCAGCTACAACATTGGCTCCAGAGACTCCAAACACCAATTCCCAGGATGTTTAGAGTCTGGGGTGTGGACAGAATAGACTGGAAACTCCTGCACAAGTCAACAGAGAGGCTTCTTAAGGGGGGGTTTAATATAAGACAATTTGCAGGACCAGCAAGGAGCCAGGACTGCTCAGTCCCTCAAGCCACTTATGGCAGTGTGTACAGACACTGCATGCCCATATAACACAGTATAAATACCAGCACACATGATGAGACACAGCTTAGGTGAGTACAGTGCCTACATGCCTGAATCCTCCAGGATGTATACTCTACAAGGCTCTCTATACACCCAAGCTACGCCGCCCACATCTAAATTTCTATGTTTAGGCGTGTAGTGTCCAGCTGCCTCCAGTCTACCAGAGCCTTTCCTCGTCACAGTGAAAGTCTCTGGCAGCGTGGCACTGCAGGAGCCTTTCTCCACTGCAGGAGCCTTTCACTGCCACGTGTAGTATTTCATTTATTGGGATTTGTAGGACTGTATTTTGCTTCTTACGTGGTGGATCATACTCCTGGTTAAAAGTAGTAGTTTTAGTTATTTTCCCAAGGGACAGCACCCCTCAACAAAGAACCTAGAACCCAAACCATGCAAGGACGGGGGAGAAGACACTCTGATTAGCAAGCACTAGGAAAGAGGCTTAAGCCACAGCTTAGGGGAGGGGCTACACTAGGAAAGACTGAACTTGGAGAGAAAGCTGAGGCTGAAGTCTATTTTTTGGTATCTGAGTTATCAACAGGACCAAACTCCAGGAAAAGGATATGTTTGGGTTCTATATGGTGTGTGTTGCTTCCTTTCAAAGCAGAGTAGTAATTTTATTTGCTTATTGAACACCCCGTGTGTGTCAGGATGAGAAAGATTTGGATTGCTATCTCTCTGTCCTACTCTTATACAGAACTCTACACAGACAGTGGAGCGATCAATCCACAGATCCATTTGTGATGAAGGGGTAACAAGATGATGAATTAAAAAAAAATCATAAAATTTCTGCTCTATTCCTTTGATAATAAAATGACACACTGCAAAGCAATAGACTTCTGTCCTCAAACTCTGCTCTAATAACGTGAGTTACTCTGGAAAGGTGGATTCCTTCTTTTCATGTAAGGTCAATAACCATTTCTTTCTACAAGGGCTGCGTTTGGATGCATTTTTGTTATATGTCAATCTAAAAAACAAATGCAAAGCCTGAATGCCTGGGGCCAACTGCGTGACCTTACCCTCTGGAACAACGATTGTATCCAACAGAGAAGCGGTCTCCATTCATTCTTTTTGCTTTATTTCCCTCCACCTTAGAGGTTGTTGGGTAGGATCCAGAAGCTAGGACTAGGACTTTACTGTTGTTGGTGCTTATCTTCGCTGGCCTGCCCCTCTGCCTCTGGTGAGAGGCCCATCAGAAAGATGGGATCACATACACATTCCCATCTTATATCACCATGCATTACTGACACTCCAGTACATAATGCTGCTTTCAATCTACTAATTCAATTTAGAGCTTCACACATTTAATTTAACTTCCTTCTCCAAATATACAGCAGTGTTTGCTACTTCGCTGGATGCCACTCGGCTGAATGCTGTCCCTGGAAGGATGTTCATTTTAAACTAGCAGAGACTAAACGATTAATATAATATTGATTGCAAGGAATTTGTGTACAGAGATTTGCCATGCCACTGGTTGCAATACCTTATCAACAGTCAGCTCTTTGACAGACTCATTTGATGCCCATCAGCTACCTCATACATTCTTAAACAAGATTCAATGTAAATTCTGCAGACAAAATAGGCTAGTGAAAATAACAGATGTGGCCATAAAAAGGAATACATTTCCCCCAAGTCTGAATTTTTCATATAGCTGTGTAATCACTTATATTTTACCCACATGCTTTTATGCCCCTGTACATTGTTGGTTTATGAATCTTATGTAGAATATACATGCTGACTCACATCTACAAAGCCATATATCAAATCCATACAAGTACAATTTATTAAATGCCCTCTTCTAAACCATTTTTAACCCATCTAATTCTAATCCAATTAGTTGAGCTCCCTTACTTTCGACGTGTACAGCGCCAGACCCTGGAGTGATCTGCACAGAGCACAAGTTAGGATTTAAAATTTATCTTTGAACTCCTCTAATGCTGCTGCTGGCTCTGTGGGCTGGTCCCTCTTGCCATATTAGAGCAGCTATACTGGCTTTATGCCATCGAGGATCACACATATTGGGGTGATGCATGCAAGACTGGCTAAACTGACTTTAGGACCAGATGATGCAGTGGAACAGTGTAAGGGAACTGTTGCCCCCTTACTAACATTCAGTGGGGGTGTTTTGGTTGGCTGGCTCCCCGTACTAAAAGGGGAAGGGTCTATGGGAAACCAGGACCCTGAGACTGATAGACCCCAGGAACAATGGGGAGAGGCCAATGCTCCAGGTCAGCCTGAATGACAGGGCAAGCAGGCCAATCAGGAGGCCAGGGAGGTCCCATTCTCCGTGTGAGCTGGATTTGCCTGGGTCAGACAGAGTGGGGCTGACCTAAGGAGAAAGCAGGGGCCCAAGCTAAGCTGGGGAGTAGAGCTGTGCCAGATCCAGAGGGACCAGAAAAGCAGCCCAGAGAGAGAAGACCCTGTCCTGGGAGCAGAGCTGCAGCCCCAAAGCTAGAGGCACAGCCCAGAGAGAGCGGACTTGCTCTGGGAGCAGAGCTGCAGCAACCAGAGTCAGAGGGGCCAGAGACACAGCCCAGGGAGCTGGAGGCAGAGCAGCAGCAGTGCAGAGACAGAGTGGTGGAGCTGGGGCTGGAGCAGCCCGGAGCTGGGTGCGGTGAGCAGCTGGGGAGTGAGAGGGGGACCCTGGGCAGCAGGCCCAGCACAGGGAGACGCCTCAGCCAAGAGGCTCTGCAGGCCAGGCTTGGATCGTAACCCTGACAGGGTGGAGGCGACACTGGGAAGAAGGGTCCTACCACTTAGAGCCTGAGAGCGTGTGGCCACCACCAGAGCAAGTGTCCAACCCACAGCATCCCTGCGGCAGAGCCAGGGCCTGGGACTTTCAAGGAACAGACTGTGAACTGCCCTGATGTTCCAGAGACACTGTTTGTGATGTTCTCTGCCACAGAGCAGGGTGATGTGTTTCCTTTAACCTTTCCCATTTTTCCTTATTCTTTGTAAAATTAACTGTTGATTAAATAACTTGTGTTTCCTTTAACTTGTATGTAATGGCCAGTGGGTCAGAGAAGTGCCCAGTGTAGAGAGAGTACCCCGGAGTGCGGACACCCTAGCCCCTGTCCTAGGTGACCACGGCAGGGTTGGGGGTCGAGCCCCCCAGGAATCCTGGGCCCAGCCTTGTTGGGGTTACAAGGACTCTGCCAGACAGGAGAGTGGAAGGGGAAGGGGAGTCTTCAAGGGCAGGGAGGCCACTGGGTAAAGGAAGTGGGAGCGAGGACTCGGATCCTTTCGCTAGCCCACTTCACCGGGGTAGTGCAGAAGCCAGGAAAGTTCCGCTCAGTAGCAAGACTATTCCCAAGCTTACAATAGGACAAAATGGCTGCAGAGATTCTGATCCACAGACCCTTTCCTAATATCACCACTCATATACACAGCCATTAGTTACAAATATGCTTTATTTCTTTAGGCTGAGATTTTCAAAACAGGCTTGAGAGAGTTTGGTGACAACTGGGATTTGGGCTCCTAACTCAGGCCAGTTTGAAAATCCCATCTTTAAAGACTTAGTGCAAAAGCATTATTTCCCCGCCCCTCACTGAATGGAAGATTTGGGGGACATTTATTTGAAGAAAATATTCAAGGCCATATGCTCTATCTTTGGGAAGCTAACCCATTTCCACAATAACTTGATTGACATGGACATGGTATGGAAAGACTAAATATATAGGTTGTAGGCAAATCTCATGGCATAACTTCTTTTTTTCATTGCAATCATTATAGACCTTGCTGTGGAGTTATCAGCATTACCAGACTAATTCAGTTGGTAATCAGTTTCTTTCACACAGGTGCTTATCACGCTGGTATAAGAGCTTTATCATTTAGCGCAGTATGGGTATTAACATTGAACCTTTCTTCAGAGTAATTTTTGCCAGTATTAAAAGTTAAAAATAAATGCTTACAAAAATCAGTGAATAAAGAGGGGCAAACTTCACCATACAAAGAGGCCATCAACAACTCTCAGGCCTATTTTCCAGGCAATGGAAATTGCTTTCAAAACTGTATCCCAAATGTGTTATGTCTGCTGTACCCAAAATGATTAAGAGAAAGCTTTGAGCAGCAAGAAAACCCAAAGCCAAAACACAAGTTGATAGCAGATTTTTTTGGTGCATAATCTGAACTGAATTAAAGACTCAGAAATAATCAATGCTGATTATGATATTAATTACAGACACAAAAGAGAATACCAATTTCTAACCAATATATCATGAGGTGTTTCAGAGAGAGGAGAAAAATATCAACTCTTAGGGGCAAGTATCAAAGTGCTACACATCTTTTAGCCACATGACTCCAATTGATATCTGTTGGAGTTACCCAGCTAGGTCCTTACCCACTGCTTTGAAAAGGTAAATGATAATGGACCAAATTCTCCTCTCATTTATGCCAATTCTATACCACTTTAACTCCACTGGTTTCAGTGGAATTTCTCCTTATTTACACTGATATAAGTGATTTAAGAATCAGACCCAGAGTGATTTTAGCAGCAAGTTAGCACTTTTTGGTCTGTCCAGTTTTTCTCAATCACTCAAAATGACTGGATTATTCTTATTTTGTTAGCGGTTATTTTTATTATGAAACACATAAAAGCCTCAGTTCATGAAATATAATACCTACAAGTTTGAAACATTCAAAAGGCTTTCCTCTGAAGGTTTGCACTTTTGCCAAACATCTTAAAATCATATACCCACTTGTAGTCAGCATATTATCTCAAAATCAAGCTACGCTGGTTCTTTTGTGATAAAAAACAACTTTAGAATGCCTCCTATTGTGCAATAGCTACATTCTGGAACAGTACAGCACTAGATGTGACAGAATAATAAGACCATTTATATCGTTAGTGCTTGGTAATTCATAAAACCAAGTTACATCTAAGTAATTTTTCGGGCATTAAAGCTTTTCAGTGTCTACAGAATAGAAGTATGCTAATGAACTAAACATTTTTTGTAAGTATAAATGAACGTTATCTTTCAAACCAGAACCAAATTCCCCAGCTAAATCTCTGAATATAATTTCCTGAGCTTGTATGAAGTACTCCTTCATGTATGATTATTATTTTAGTAGCTCTTCTAAAAAAATAAATCTCTTACATTCATTAAAAACTAATAGTTGCCTTTTAAGCACATTACTGAAAATATATTTATCTCTATCGCAAGGAATCAGGCTGTTGCTGATTTTCAGAAAATAGTCTTATTTTTCTTTCTTTAGTGAGGTTTGTTTACTTGGTTATATTTTAAAAACAAGTGCTAAGAACAACAGTCAAATGTAAATTAAACTCAATGTACCATCGGACATGGATCTACAATACGCAAAGCTGTTAGCTTGGTTTTGAGTTTATTTTTTTATTTTAAAAAAAAGTTTTGTGGTTGTTCTTAACACACATTCACAGCACAGGTCCTAACTGAGCATTTACAGCATTTAATTAATAACAATACTCATGTCTCGATTCTGATCTCCAGGATAGAGACATGTTTTACCTTCTACCATCTAGAGCTAGCTTATATGAACTGATATGGGCCCACCAACATAGTATCTGAGTGCCTTAAAAACCTTAAGGAATTTATCTCCACAGCAACTTTGTGAGGTAGAAAAGAATTATTAACTTTATTTTACAAAGAAAGAATTGAAGTACTGAGAGATTAAGATCCTACAGTGTAACTTTAAGTCTGAGAGCAGTAATTTTACTGAAGCTGCTGCTCAAGTACCTTGCTGAGTCATCTTTAAAAGCAGATATTCTACTTAGGAGCACATGTCACTCGCCAACTTTGAAACATATGTGGTGAATGCAAAAGGAAACAAGATTGTATGAAATCAGAATCAAAGAGCATACCATTCAACAGCCTCAGGTTTTGCGGGGCTGTCCTACTTTTTATGCCTAACATGCCCCGTCCTGATTGAAGAGCAGTTTGACCTGGGCCCCCTGTTTAACAGGGCCCTCAAACTGAGTGGCATTGCAACTTGGCACACAGCACTACAGCGCCACTTAAGTTTGACCCTATGGAGAGGTGGATGGGCCAAATTTCAGTGGCACTGCAACCTAGCCCACAGGGTTGTAGCACCAATCAAACTTGGCCCATCCACCCCTCTGTCTCAATCTATGGAGGGGTGCAGAGGCCCAACCCAGTGGTGCTGAATCCCATTTTAACCACTTGAAATCTTAGACAGGTAAGAAAGAGAGTATTGTATATACTCATTCAAAAGCCGAATTTTTTTGGTAAAAAAGTGAAGCATCAAAAAGCGGGGGGTCAGCTTATCAACGGCTCCACACCAAAAGTTGACGATTTTAAGCTCTATTGAATTATTGAATTGAATATCTAATACATTGTCATTGTAGATCAGGGGTCGGCAAACTTTGGCTCCTGGCCTGTCAGGGTAAGATGCTCGTGGGCCGGGATGTTTTGTTTACCTGGACCGTTCACAGGCATGGAGCCCCGCAGCTCCCACTGGCCACAGTTCACCATTCCCAGCCAATGGGAGCTGCAGAAAGTGGCAGCCAGCACGTCCCTGGGCCCATGCCGCTTCCCACAGCTCCCATTGGCTGGGAATGGCAAACCGAGGCCACTGGGAGTGGAGGGACTCTGTGCCTGCGGACACTCCAGGTAAACAAAACATGCTGGCCCACTAGCGGCTTACCCTGATAGGCCAGAAGCCAAAGTTTGCCAACCCCAGAAATATAGGGTCGGCTTATTAAAGGGTCCTACTGTTTTTGCCATTTTTGTCCATCCATCTTGGGGAGTCCTTTCACAAATGAACAGGCTAATGAACGAGTATATACGGTGTACATTTGGGTATTCTGAACTCCCAGACTAAATGTGCATACGATAGTAGTTATTGTGAATATGTGGGAATTGTGGTTCAAACCACTACATCTCAGCCATTCAGGATATATTATCTCCAGGTACATACTTTCATGTGCATTGAAAGTCTGAAAATTGTCATTGAAAAAAATATTAAGCCATTTTGGATTAGATTTTGCCACTTTACTCACACTGAGTAACACTTTACTAAGTCGTGGAGAGAGGGGGTGAGTAATGTGCTACAGACCTTTCCCAAGTGTGACATACTGTCCCCCTCATGTGCCATCTCAGCTCTGCTCATTGGCACATTGGAGGAGACTGGACCCAATCCACAATCCTTTCTGCTCCTTGGGGCAATCTATAGTGGTGTAGGAAATGGTTAAGGGGACTTTTCTCCACCCTCTCATTCTCCTCTGAGATTTTGTTAGGGCCAGGCATGCTGCTGTTCTTTACAGAGAAGAATGTGCTGGTTTCCAGGCATTGGCACTGGGAACTAAAGGTGCTGGTTTAATAGTCAATGGGTGAGATATTTTTTTCCATCGTTGTGATCATGCTCAAAGTTCAGTGCACATTTAAAAATGTCACTACAAATTATTTTTGGATCCAACACATGTAAAAGGTTTCCATGGTTTAGAGTCTTGTGTGTTTTACACATTAAGCCCATTGTCATAAAGACTGGATTAAACATGCTATTATGCCATTTTAAATTATATTTCTCCAGCAGATTGATAAAATAATGTATGGAGTTCAGATGATTTTAAGGGGGGGGGGGGGACTCCAGAACTTTGCATAACACCCCAGTAAACAATTTCTTATATTAACCATTTGGATGGAAGCTAATGTGTTTACCTAGATCATTTAGTGACTTACAGTGTGGTCCACGACTGTGATACTTAATTGCATTTTGAAGGATAATTTATATGACTTGTGAAGAGAAGACGACGACCTTGTTTAGAATTTCTACTCCACTTCATCCCTTTTCTCCTCTTGACCTACCACCAGCATGTTAAGAATAGAACCAAAGTCTGAGTATGTGGGGCATGGCAAATTCAAAGCATAAGAAAAACATGGTATTCTTACTTTTGTAAATGAATCAATCAACTATTAAGAGTAACAGTTATCTTGTAGCAATGCACCTTCAAAGAGAACTTTTATTTCTAAGGAACACTGAACACAAGTTTTAAAATAAAATAAATACTTAAAGATACACAAATCCATAATATGTCCCCTGAGCTTGCTTTTACAGGGAAGCAGTGGGAAAATTCCCACTCATTTCACTGGGAACAGGATAGGGCCATGTGTGCAGATATTAAGCTTATAAATTTATATTACTTAATTATATTTAATTATAAAGTTCTCAAATTGCTTAAAAACATAAGCAATTCACAGATCAGCATTTCTGTGATGAAGTAGGTGTGTGTGTGTAGAAAGAGTGTGTTGTATTTTATCAAGTTTATAAAATGATCCCACTGATCATCTCTAAGTACATGTGCATAAAACTAATTAAAAACAAAACTATAATTCACAAATTAATCCAAAGGGATTTGCAACCATAAATCTAATTCAATAATTCAATAAAATTGCTACCCCCAAAGTGAACTCCACCTTCTGCAATACCTCACACCTCTCATTATTTTATAATCAAACTAAATTTGCAGCACAGCAGGCTTGAGAGGTTGAACAGACTTGAGTCCAGTAAAAACAGGGATTATCAGTTTTTTCCACAGCTGAACAGACTGTTTCTTGTAGACCTATGTGAATAATGGATTGTTTGGTTTGATGGCCATTATGAAAAGTGAAAAAATAAATTAAAAAAAATTATGTGAGTAGTTTTAACATTTTACATAAACTTTAGTTAAATTAAAGGAAATTTTCAAAGCAAAAAGTCATTTCAAATTGAAAAATCAAAATGTTTAATTTCAATATTTTGAAAAAGAAATATTTTGATTTTTTTCAGATTTTTTGGGAGTGGGGAGTGGAGGGGCATCTACCAACACAATTCAGCCATATTGACGTCGCAAAGTGTTTATACGTCACCAAATCTGCATTATTATTTTATTTTATTTTGGCCAAATACCACTGTAAGGGGTTCCTTTTCCACTCTGAACCCTAGGGTACAGATGTGGGGACCCGCATGAAAGACCCCCTAAGCTTATTTTTACCAGCTTAGGGTAAAACTTCCACAAGGCACAAACTTTTTGCCCTCGGAGGGTACACTGCTACCACCAACTGATTTAATAAAGAATCAGGGAAAGGACCACTTGGAGTTCCTATTTCCCCAAAATATTCCCCTAAGCCTTACACCCCCTTTCCTGGGGAGGCTTGAGAATAATATCCTTACCAATTGGTTACAAAGTGACCACAGACCCAAACCCCTGGGTCTTAGGATCATAGAGAAATCAGTCAGGCTCTTGAAAGAAACAGAACATTATTAGAAAAAAAGGTAAAAAGCACCTCTGTGATATTAGAATGGAAGATAATCTCACAGGCAGTCATATTTAAAACATAGAGAATCCCTCTAGGCAAAACCTTAAGTTACAAAATGACACAAAAACAGGAATACACATTCCCTCCAGCACAGTGAATTTCACAAGCCAAAAACAAAAGAAAATCTAATGCATTTTCTAGCTAGATTACTTACTAACTCTATAGGAGTTGAATTGCTTGCTTTCTTGATCTGTCCCCAGGCAGAGGTATCACACAGACAGACAAATAAAGCCTCGCCCCGCCCCCAACAGATTTGAAAGCATCTTGTCCCCTTATTGGTCATTTTGGTCAGGTGCCAGCCAGGTTACTTACGCTTCTTAACCCTTTACAGGTAAAAGGATTTTGCCTCTGGCCAGAAGGGATTTTATAGCATTGTATACAGAAAGGTGGTTACCCTTCTCTTTATTTTTATGACAATCATATTTTCATCAAAAAAATTCACTCAGCTCTAGTTTCATGGAGTACCACTTCTCAGAATCATGAGCCCATGAACTATGACAGAAGTATCTTCATCACCCCAATCTTCAATCCAAAATGAGACAGTTTTGAAGTGTAGCTAGCTCTATGTGTTAAGTCAAAATGTGTTTTGGACACTCATGAAAATCATAAGAGGAATCATCACATGGATTTTGAAGTCACCCAGAACAATAACCTCAGGAACCCCAATACTGGGTTTAATAAGTATTTCATTATCTCACCCCAAGAATACCAAATTGTGACAGAGTGGTCTGTATAACAACACTCTGCCCATTTTACCTCTTGTCCTACATAAAGTTGATATTCAATAACGCTCTTTTGTACTCAGTCATCTCCTATGTGAAATATAAAATGCATTTAGCATGGACATAGCTAATCTCCCCAAGTTTCACTGAGTTACTACCTGATCCTATGATATAATTTGGTCTGGTCTGGGTTGCACATGCAAAAATTAGGAACCTCATTTAGTAATCACATCATAGAGGATGGTAATCTTATCAGCCAATGACATCACATTGCAATTCCTGTTTAGTGGAGGAGACTCATTGCAAGATGATTTATAAGGTGAAACCAAGGCTGTGCTGGTGGTGGGGTTCTCGGAAGAGATAGAATCAAATGAAATTGAGGAGAACCTTGATGCAACGGGAATACTGGGGAGAATGAAGGTCCACATCCGTATTTACAGCTGCGAAGTGAAGGGCATGGTAGCACTATGTACTCACTCCAAGGAAGCAGATTTTGATAAGGTGCTCAAAGAGGTGCAAGTGAGAGGTACCCCCTGGAAAATTCCTGGGCCAGAGCAGTCCCCTACTAGTGTGCCCATGTCACTTGAGGGGGATTCATTAGCATAGAAACTGCGAGCTCTCATAGTGGATGAGAAGTGGGCACAAGAGTTATTAATTTTGGCCTGAGGAGAGGCTCCAACACCTGCAGCACCCAGCCTGGTGGAGTGGGCCAAAGGGCTGGCTGGAGAATGCCTTCATAAATGCATTGAAGCTGGCATATGAAAGTGCACCATGCAAGTGGTTATGTTCTCTCTCAGCAGTGTCACCCGTACCCCCACGGGAGGATAATTATGAGAGCTGGAGGGATTTTGTGGTGCCCATTGTTCAAGAGTGGGAATGCTTTGATGCTGAGAAGCGTAAACAGGTGCTTGAGAGTCTGAGGGGACCTGCCATGCAAATTATCCAAGTTCTGAAAGACTCCCAACCAGTTGCAATGGTGCAAGACTATTTATCTGCTCTTGAGTGTGTTTACGGCACCACTGATAGCAGTGAAAACCTGTACTATTGTTTCTGCCACACCTATCAGGAGCCCCAAGAACGGTTGTCAGATTTCATCAGGAGACTAGAGGATTTGCTACAGCAGGTAGTGGGGAAGGAAGGAACCCCCACAAAGAGCACTGATTCTGCTAGGTTGGACCAGATCCTTCAGAGCACCTGAGAAGATGGGTTGATCTTGTGGCAACTGCAGCTGACGGAGTGAGCCCAAAACCCACTCCCTTTCCACAATCTCATTCGAGAGATATGTGAAGAGGAGGAGCAATTGTTGCAGGTGGATGCAGTAATGCAACTGAAGAAGGTACACAAGAGTAGGATGTTGGGTGTGCTCATGATGTGGAGCACTATATCTGAATGCAGCATGATTGGCCTTTTTGAGTAAGGGCAAGACAATTAGCCCACACTGACATCAAAGATGTGAGGCATCGCTCAAGCAGGTATCACTGAGTAGTTCAGGAGCCCCTATGTGTCTTCAATCATAGTAGTATGAAAGAGAAGTGGCAAGGTGCGGATATGTGTCAACTATCGCACCCTCAACCGGCAGACAATCCCCGACTAACACACAATGCCCCAGGTGGATGATGCCTTGGATAGCCTGAACAGCAGTTGCTAACTCTCTGTCCTCAGTCTCTGCAGTGGATACTGTCAAGTACCCATACCACCAGAGGACCGTGAGAAGATAAATGCTATCTGCCCCTTGGGGTTTTACCAATTTAATTGCATGCCTCAGGGAGTGTCTGGGGCTCCAGCCACGTTTCAGCAACTCATGGAGCAAGTGGCAGGGGACATGCGCCTGTTAGGAGTTTCTGGATGACATCGTAGTGTTCGGGCTCACTTTAGAAAAACATGGGAGCCAGCTGTGCAAAGTCCTGGATCATTTGGCAGAGGCTGGCCTCAAGTTATCCTTAGACAAGTACTTCTCCTGCCTGATGTCCATGATGTATGTGGGACACATAGTGTCTGCAGATGGTATAGCTGTGAACCCAGAGAAGGTGAAAGTGTTAACTACCTGGCTGAGGCCCACAACTCTCAAGGAGTTAGTGTCATTTCTGGGATTCTACGGCTATTACCGCAGGTTCATAAAGAATTTTTCCCACATCATGCATGCACTCACAGAGCTCACCAAGGGTTACACACAAGAAATAAACGATTATTCTACAAATATATTCAAGTTAAAGATAAAGTTCAAAATCTTTTTGCTGGGAGTAGAGAACCAGACACTTGAAATAATATTCACTTTTGGGTAGCCAACTCTACTCGGGATGGCATAATCAAATTACATGTTCAGTATATGATTGGCAGAGGGGAGAGAGAGGAAACTTGAAGCTCAGATAGCAATACGACCATTTGTTTGGAAGATTCAATTACCTTTTCTATAAAGAACTTGATTCACTCTCATCCCTGCTGACACCATTTCCTACTGTAGTGCTTTAAATTTATAGTAAGTAGTTTTCCCTTTTCTCTAAATGGATCTGAACTGAAAGACTTTCTGCCACTTCAAAAACACAGAGTCAAAATCAGTGTTTAAGCAACAGACATTTTCAAATAAATAATGCAAAGCACTTGAAGCTATCAGCATGGCTTGCAGAGAAGATGTACTGTTTACATTGCATGTCTGGTTTGATTCAGAGAGCATATGAGGTTTACTATACCATACAGATATGTAAAGCATATAAGAAATTACAGTCATACCCTCATGAAAATACCTGCTATGGAAACACTGTGAAAGAAATACACATAGATATATGTATCCCTTTAGTAGTCACCTCCTACTATAATACATACCCTTTGTGTACGGAGGTGGGTGGGTGGAAATCAAGTTAACATCGAACTAGTTAAGAATATACCAATGAAGCATTAAACTGCCTCCTCCTCAGATTTTCTACCTCTCTCAGGCAATCACAACATGTCTCTGAATTGTATCAAAACACATTGCAAACATTCCATTTAAAATATCATTCTTGTTGTGTTTACAAGTATTGCATCAGCTTAAGAGATAAATGAAAATTTGAGAATCATAGAATATGAGGGTTGGAAGGGACCTCAGGAGATCATCTACTCCAACCCCCTGCTCAAAGCAGGACCAATCCCCAATTTTTGCCCCAGATCCCTAAATGTCCCCTTCAAGGATTGAACTCACAACCCTGGCTTTAGCAGGCCAATGCTCAAACCACTGAGCTATCCCTCCCCCCCCCCACATTGGTAGATGTGCAGGTGAACTAATCTCTGATAGTGTGGCTGATGTGATTAGTCCCTATGATGGTGTCCCCTGAATAGATATGAGGACACAGTTGGCAACAGGCTTTGTTGCAAGGATAGGTTCCTGGATTAGTGGTTCTGTTGTGTGGTTGCTGGTGAAATTAAATTAAATCATCCCAGCCAGGGCTTTGTCAAGCCTGACCTTAAAAACTTCTAAGGAAGGAGATTCCACCACCTCCCTAGGTAACGCATTCCAATGTTTCACCACCCACATAGTGAAAAAGTTTTTCCTAATATCCAACCTAAATCTCCCCCACTGCAACTTGAGACCATTACTCCTTGTTCTGTCACCTGCTACCACTGAGAACAGTCTAGAGCCATCCTCTTTGGAACCCCCTTTCAGGTAGTTGAAAGCAGCTATCAAATCCACCCTCATTCTTCCCTTCTGCAGACTAAACATCCTCAGTTCCCTCAGCCTCTCCTCATAAGTCATGTGTTTCAGCCCCCTAATCATTTTTGTTGCCCTCCGATGGACTCTTTCCAATTTTTCCACATCCTTCTTGTAGTGTGGGGCCCAAAACTGGACACAGTACTCCAGATGAGGCCTCACCTGTGTCGAATAGAGGGGAACGATCATGTCCCTCGATCTGCTGGCAATGCCCCTACTTATACATCCCAAAATGCCACTGGTCTTCTTGGCAACAAGGGCACACTGTTGACTCATATCCAGCTTCTCATCCACTGTAATCCCTAGATCCTTTTCTGCAGAACTGCTGCCTAGCTATTCGGTCCCTAGTCTGTAGCGGTGCATGGGATTCTTCCGTCCTAAGTGCAGGACTCTGCACTTGTCCTTGTTGAACCTCATCAGATTTCTTTTGGCCCAATCCTCCAATTTGTCTAGGTCCCTCTGTATCCTATCCCTACCCTCCAGCGTATCTACCTCTTCTCCCAGTTTAGTGTAGAGAACAAAATTTTGAGTAAATTAAGAGGCGGCACTGAAGCTGGAATGCCCGAAGAGATTTGAAAAACTAAATAAAGGAGGAGTAGAAAAGAATTATTTTTAAAAGGTAGGTTTCATAAGGTCCTAGAAACAGATTCTTGCCACCAGGATATGAACAGCCACTGGGAGCTTGTTCAGAGAAACCACATAATGTGGCTTGCTTAGTGTTTCACATGCTGAATTTGTCACTTGATATCCTACTGGACAGTCAGGTTACGTGGAAGCTCAGAACTTTTTCTTCCTGCTCATGCATTCTTATTAAACTCAGGTGTTGATTTTCTAAATTGCCTCCAAGCTTAAGAACTATTGTTCCCAACACAACAAATACTGTACATGCACAGATGTGCAACTGCAGAAGGATTGTCGGTTGTTTCAGTGTAGATAATCATCTAAAAAAATGGACAATTATCCAAACTATCATTTAAAAGTGATGGAAAAAATATTATCTGAACCACAACGTTTTGGCTTATCAGCTTAACAAGTATTGTATTCCATCCAATGTGGTTTGGCCTTCTTTAACATACATACCTGAAATGAGGAAGGAAAAATTAAATGAAAAGTAACCATTATCTAGTAAAGCAACAATAGTGTATCACAGAGTGGAACTGAAAGTAGCATGCAAATTACTCAATATCAAAAATGTATTTGCAGAAAAAGTTGACCTAACACTATGCTAATTGCCTTGGAGGCATAAGTTCCAATTTTCCCTAAATAGTACATAAATTTGGTTGAATCAACAAAAGTTGTACATGGAGGAAAACAGATTTGGATTTCTTGCTCCATAATTCAGACATGAATATTAATAATAACCCATTTTCTTAAGGGCAAGTTTTTGTCTCTACCTTTCCAACCATGTGCAGCCCAAAACTGTCCCTGCAGGTTTCACAGACCAGGGTTCTTCCTCTTAAATAAAATAGCATTAAGGGGAGATTCTCTTCTAAACCTAAGTATATGTCTCTGAAGTTGCAGCTTGCCCCAGTGCCTGCCTGAGAAAAATATTCAACATCCTCTTGGGATTATACTATTCAAGTAGGGCCATATGTTTGGAACTTCATTCAGGGAGACTGCAAGTACAGGAGTGGGAATCCCACCAAAGAATGATTGGGGTTGTATGTATGTGTATATTTAGGTGGGGGGAGAGACTTACAAAACATAAAGGCCCATAGGTCTGTGCCCGCATGTAGCCTTCCTACCCTGCTCATGTACATCCATATATTGATCTAATATTTGGCATGAGTAATTACTTCCCTAGAAAAGTGGTGGGGAGGGAGTCCAGGACTAGAGGTATATGAAGAAACGTGGCCCTAGACAGAAACTAGTTTCTACTTATGGTCAAAGTTAGGCATAATTTGGGCACAACTGTTAATTTGTCCTCAGAATAGTCTCTCTCTGTCATTGTCATAGTAGAGACGTTTAAGTTGGTCAGGAGCAAGGTGCATTGGCATGTAAGGGAGAATGAACAGAACTTGCTATTACTGTACCTGATGCTAGCCCATGCTGTCCTTACCTTAGAATTCATAAGCACTAAAATATATTATATTCACTCATATTAGGGTTGAATTCAGCAAAACGTTCAAGCATGTGCTTAATGTACTTAAGTCCTATACAATGAAATAGAACATAGATTTCAATGTCCCATCCTTATTCAGCAAAGCACTTGATCACATGCTTAACTTTAAATCTCTGCTTACATGGTTTGGTGACATGGGCTCAGTAAAGCCATGTTCCTTTTAAAATGGATTTCTTTTTCTGAATCAGACTTGATATGAAAATCATCCCTTTTCATTTTATTTATATTAAAAACACAAAAACTGAAGATGACTAAAGTCACCTCCTTTTGGAAGTTAAATAATCATATATTTCCTTATTTCATCTTATATTAATCAGAAGCATTAAGTTGTATGCAGAACTAGCCTCTGTAACCACAACTGATTGTTATTACCCTACTTCTGTCTCATGTGTGTATATTGTTTGTTACGTTATATCGTCATGTCTAAGGCTATGATTTAGTCACGGAGATCATGGCAGTCATGGATTCCATGACTTTACCGGACCTCCGTGACTTCTTCAACTTCAGCTGTCAGCAGCTGAAGCCAGGGCTGGAGCCGTGGCTATGCTCCGCTGCCTCATGGTGGGGGCTGCAGCTGGGGCCGCACACCTCTGCCCCACGGTTTCCACCAGGGACTAATGCTGGGGCTGCATGCCCCTGCAGCTGGGACCGCGTGCCCCTGCCCCGCAGCTTGTATGGTTATTTTTAGTAAAAAAGTCAGGTACAGCTCACAGGCTCGGTGAATTTTTGTTTATTGCCCATAACTTTTACTAAAAATAACCATGACAAAATCTGAGCCTCAGTCATGTCTCATCGTTGAATTGTAAGTATTCTGTGACAGAAAACCTACTTTACTATGTCTCTTTCTGTATGTGGCACCCAGCATAAGGCAGCCATGGCGCTATCACAAAACAAACAAACAATAAATAAAAATAAAGCAAAGTTATTCACGTTCTTAAAAAAAATTCAGAAACCTGACTGTACTGAAAAATATATGTAAACTATGTATGTGTATTTTGATCTGGTCAACAGTTATTAAAATGCTTGGTTCAAAAAAACTGAAACCATTTGAGTGTTTCTTTCCAGTTTTCATACAAATTTTGAAATTTTCAGAATTTTCCAACCAGTTCTGATTACAAACCAACTCCTTACAGACCAAGGATAACATTTGCTGGTTACAAAGACAATCGAAGAGGTACAACATTTTGATTTTGAACAATCTCTAATTATCCTTTGGAGATCATTTAACTGTAGGAAAGTGTGGATCCAATGAGAGCAATGCCACCTAAACTGCGTTTATCATAGTCATTTTGTATTCCTCATCTCCAATTGAAATCAGTTCTGGTCCTTGATGGAGCTTAGTTTAATAGTCAGGTAATTATATGGCAGCTGAAATGTGGAGGGGATTTCACATCAACTCACCCAAGAGCAAAATTAAGACTTTTATGAAAGCATTGTAGCTATGATACAGTGAGAGATTAGCAGAGTCGCATAGCAAAAATAGATAAATAATGCTACATTATATACTTAACCTACAAGACTATTTTAGAAGCAAGATGGAAGACATTTATGTCCTAAGCAGCAGAGCATTCTTACTTATGTAAGCCATTCCTACATGTACATTATTCACAGCTATGCCTCTCTGTGAATTTTTAATTGTTTTATTTACATGGTGAAATGTGGCAGTCAGCAGGAATTGAGACAGAATTAAATCTCTTGATGTAAGCTATAATTAAAATGAACAGAAATGTGGCAATGGTAGCTATCAGCGAAGGGTAATGATTCAGAGAAATCAATCAAGTACAAAATTAACTCTAAGAAAAAATGACTTAGCATCATTGGTAAACTCAAAGTACAAATGAAGTTTCCATAGCAAGCTGACGTATATCAAAAGTCGAGTGAGTGGGATTATTTTTTCTTATACAAACCATCAAAGCTGATTCTTGTTTTTTTTGCAATGTGCCCTCTGGCCGTCATGTACAGTCCTTCTGCAGTCTCTAAGTGGCTAAACTTAAATTAGAAGGCCCATCATCACTTTGTTTATAGGGATGTTAAAAAAGATTGCAGACATCCTGAGACAGTGGACAGAGATTGCCAACACCTTCTCAGAAGAGGGTAACTACCACTCACCTTAGAACATGCAAGTATCTGATTGATACTAAATAAATTATCACCACTTGACTTTAGAGACCTCATGAACTGCCACCCACTATCTAACTTCCTTTTCCTATGGCATTTTCTTCATTGCTAAAAAAAGGTGTCTCTTTTCCTTGGGGCACGAGCTAACCTGGGGGGAAAAAACCCAGTGAAGACAAGGCACTTAAGTTTTACCTGGAGGTAAACCTAGGTGAGGTCAGCACTGTATACCTCCCTTGGGTTGACCTACGTTTACCTCCAGGTAAAACTAAACTGCCTTGTCTTCACTGGGTTTTTTACCTCAGGATAACTCTCACACATTAGTAAATGAGGTAAAAAAGTATACCTTTCTTAGCAGTAAAGTCAAGAGCTGGACTAGACTATGGAATTCATTCCTGCAAGACAAAATAATGACCACAGAATCTACCTGCAGTTTTAATTTATTTGACACAACAGTCACTCTACACTTTGACACACCCAAGATATCCACACACAAACATAAACGAAAAAACAAACTGATACAATGAAACAAGTAAAAACCTGTAAACCACTAAGCTATTTCTCCTTCAGACTGGGAAGGAAGGAATTTTTGTTATTATTTCAGTTTCTAAAAAATAGGCAACCAATTCAGGTCATCTGAACACCTACACAGACAAACAGAAGTGACCCCGAATTTAAATAAAAGGACACCTACAGCCCTATAAATTGTAACACATAATACCATTTAGAGACACATTATCACATTTACAATAGAAACTGTTTATTTCATGTGCCACAATATACGGGTATGTTACGTCCCATGTTTATTGATTTTTTTAACACGTGACCGATTTGTTTAGTTTGCACATGATGTCCCATGCACTTTCATAGAAATTATGGTTTTGTAATAGGGTAGATGGGATTTATTTGTATTACTCATTATATTTTACAGTAAGATGTGATCATATTGTGAAAATTAAAGAGCAAATACTTAAATTATCATTACTGCATTTTTTTTTCAGAAAAAGAATAATTATCCAAGGCACAACCAAGATTCATCAGATCATTACAAGTGAACTATAGTACTTTCTAATTCTTCAGGTATTTAATTCCTGTTGCCTCTTTGTGCTTGCCAGTAACCTAATGTCAAACCAAAATGCAAATATTGGAAATTATTCAATGAACAGTGTTCATCAAGCTCTTTGGGGCATGGATGTGGCTTTTTGACTGTAAAACAGAGCTTTGGCAGATCTCTGCTGTCATGTGGACAAGCATCCACCAGCCCTCACAAAGCAAGGGGAAGAAGTGGAAAGGACTACTACAGCCTGAGAATTGCAGTAGTGGCTACCTAGTTACTCTGCAGCTGAGGCCGATCAGTTAAGGTGGAAAAGTTCTATTAAAAGAGGACACAGCAAGATGATTTTCTGTTCCTTCCCTCCCCCAATCACAAGCCTAAAAGGCATTGCCATCTCCCTCTAGAAACAATTCCTTGGAGACATTTCTGACTGGTCTTTCTCTGGCACTTTGCTCTTTTCCCCACCAAGAATCCAACATGTGGTTGACTCCCATGTGCCCCACCTTTCCCCCAAACACACCCCACCTACCCACCCTGCCTCCTTTGAATTACCACCCAAAACATGCCGCTGGCTTTTACCAGGTCAGGTCTGTTGTGGAGTCCAGCTCCTGTCTCTTTGCTGTGCACTCAGCCCCATCACTTTAAGATGCACATACAGTAGCTGATGCATTTTTGTGGAATGTAAGAGTTCATGAGGGATAAAGAAACAGGGCACCTTGACCAACCTCCTTCCCAGCTGCTATCAGCAATGGCTGTGAGACACTGTGTCCATCCAAAGAGTTGCTGCCAGTGGGAGATGCTAGCAGGCTGCGGACTGTCCCTAAAGAGGGGCAAAGTAGCCAGGGAAGGAAATTGTGCATACCCTGGAGAAGGGCCCCAACGGTGGAATGTCTTAGACGGGAGTACATTGCAGTGGTGGAAAGTGGTCAGACCGTCCCCTCCCCAGAAGAACAGACGAAAAAGTGGGCATGACCAGGGGAACCAGGAGATGTGCTAATTCAGCACATACCTTCAGCAACCTCTGCGGAAAGCACCGATGAACCCCCAGTCATATACTCAACCAACCCCTTTCCTCAGCAGAATTGTCAAGGGAAAGTAGTGGCAATACCATATTACGCGTGGTCCATCAAATCCAGTACACTCTCTCCAATAACAACTCATACAGGATGCATTAGGGGAAGATGAAAAGCCTCCCACATGGACACTACCACCTGCTGGCTTTGAATGGTTCAGTGAGCTTAATGGCCACAAGGAGAGGTACTTTACATTCCCCTGACCAAAATCAATGCACCTGTTCTTTTGACATGTTCAATCAGCTTCTAAATGATTTTCATTTCTGTTAGAAAGTACCAGTCTATCTGGTGGATATTTACTTCCATATTATCAATTGTAACCATTGGAGATGTGCTCAGCTTAGTCACTTGTTAAAAGAAAAGTTCCAAAATACTTTTGAAGATGTGCGACTAGGTCTTAAATTCAGTTCCAGGACGGTCACATTTTTCTTTAGGTCAAGGAAACTGTTCAGCTTTAACTTAACACTACTAAGAATGATGTCAAGAACATCATAATGTGCCAAACCCACTGAAGCTGCATCAAGCTGATAAGAGATATACAGGACATTTGTATAAAAAAAGTCTCACTAAAATCGATAAAGAAGCCTGGATTTGAACAGAAAGTAATTTCTATGGCTCAGCTGCTAATTCCTGTGATTGAGATAACAAACCATTTTCTTACATCCCTTTGCCATCTTCGCCTGGTTTGCACAAAGTTGTGAAGAATATAATTGGTGGAATAGTTTGTTGTGAATATGAGACCAGATTTTCCCCTATCCTCATTGGCTACTTTGCAATAGACTGTGGCCAGCAGCTCTGCGCAGGTCAGAATTCCCTTCCCTAGCTGGCAAAGATCTGGCATTGCTGCTTCCTCTACCACCCTGCTACTCGTAGCCACCGGCATGGGAGATCTAGTTGAAATGCTGCTGCAGCTCACTGATCCCTGGGTTACATCCAGGTTTTAAGGTCCGTAGCCAGACATCATATTTTAGAGAAACACTAAGTGTGATCTAAAGTACTCTATGCCACCAAGGTAGCAGAAACCAGTTCCCCACCAGCTGTACACAACAAATATTTGGCATGGCTGAGAATCTGGGTCACTATTCTTTTTGATTTGGGGTGTTTTTCAAAGTAATCACAAATAATTTTTCCATTGGTCAACCAACTCTAGGAAAGAATTTCTCCCTGAGACTAACAGCAGATGTAAATTATGTGATATCCATCACTTAAGTGTTTCAATCAAATATGTGGGTGTTTGTTTATGAGCCTTATGCTATGGAAAAATCAAATGCTGGTCTCGAGGACACTTACTTCTCCAAGTGGCTTCATTTCAGCATTGTTTTCTCTAGATGTAAAAAGTCAGCAAAGGTTATTTCATGCTGCAAAATTATAAAGCATCTTTCTTTTTATGCACCCACTTGGGTCACTATTTAGCAAATTCTGCCAAAGCCAGGTACTCAAAGATTACATCAAAGTTGGAATTATTATACATATTAACAATTATTATTATTGCAAATTATTGTTTCCAAATATGATTTCTGCAAGAACAGAATGGCAATTATTTTGCTAATTTATGCAGACCTTCAGAACATATGTGTGAACATATTCTTTGAACAGTAAATAAATACACTCAGAGTTATCAGAGAGAAGGAGTGGACCAGATGAAGTCATATCACCTTGAAGTGCTTTGTGCTCCATTTCAATTCATTACTTTTGATGGAATTGAGCCTTTCCTTAGCCCACTTTAATAAACATTTTTTTTAAAAAGTCCTTTTAATTTGCATTTCATTCAGGTAAACACCACTCCCTGGGAACATGTTTCCATGTCACATGAGTATATCAGAACATATTTTGTACTTCACATAAAAGAATTATTATGGTCTCACAGTCTGTCTAGGGTTTTACACTGTGCCCATCACCCTGGTATCTGAGCACCAATTACAGCATCACCCCTGCCATAAGTACTTTCCCTTAAGGATAAATACAAAAATTATCCTAATAGAATCCATGGAGATTGAATTCTGAATTAATGTTAGCCTTTATTAAGAAGTACCAGCAAGAGAAATAAATAGACACACTGTTATAAATCCTATTATAGAATACATATAAGCAGTTTGCTTCACTTCACTTCCTTTCTCATCAGGTAGTACAGGCTCTCTCTGGGGATCCTGTCGAGTATTGATGTACACCGATGAATTTTCTGGCCCAGGCAACTAGTTTTGCACAGTTAATAGAAATATGCCAGAACGTAACCAGAAAACTCAACTAGTGCAACAAAAATCAATAACGATATCAGAACAGAAAACTCCATAACCACAGAAGGCTTTCTTTCCAAACATACCACACCACTAGATGCAAATGGAACAAGTAATACTTACATACCATCAAAGCAGATTCTGCTTCTCTAGTCCCCACGGGGACTCAACTGCTTAGGTTTATTGAAAGTCAATTTATGTTAATGGATTGCACAGAACTGGATATCAGACTTGGGGGGAACTTGTCATTTTATTGAGAAATCATTAGATTGTTAAACTACTTTATGATGCATGGAGGAAAAAATGCAATTCTAACCAAGCTTTTACTGTAGGTACTGCATCCCATTATCTTAAAATGGATGGGTTTCTGTCTTCTCATGCTAGTGCAGGACGGCCATCTGTGCAAACCATAAAATGAAAGGCAATAATAAAAAGGTAACTAATTGAATCATGGCTACTTATAAAGTGTATTATTTCAGTCAAATCCATGATTTTATAGAGCCTGAGTCTCCTAGTAGATACCAATGCTCAGCACCAATAATGATCATTCAAGATCTCCAGGAGCAGGAGCAGTTTTAAATACTGCACAATCTCTGAGCAAAAGATACTTAAACAGCAATTAACACAAAGTTGATTTAACCTGACATTGCCAGGTTATAAATAATAAAAAAGCTTCTGTTATCTGTATTACTCATTGTTTGTATTTCAGTAGCACCTGGAGTCTTCAAGCAAGGTCAGGGGCCCATTGTGCCCAGCACTGTACAAATACAGAGATAAACTGTAAGCTATGTGGGACAGAGACTAAGACCCTGATTCTGCAAATATTACCCAGATGCGTAACACTAAGCATGTAAGTAGTCCTATTGAAGTCAATAGGACAACACGTGCTTAAAGTTAAGCAACTAGGGCTAGTGTTTGCAGGAACACCACCTAAATAGGCTATACAGACAAAATGGAGGGTGGGTGGAAGAAAGAAAGAACTATTATTCCCATTTTAGAGATGGATAACTGATGCTCAGGGACATTACTTTACTTTGCACTTATCAACTTTTAATGTCATGTGCCATTTTGTTGCCCAGGCACCCAGTTTTGAGAGATCCCTTTGTAATTCCTCACAATCTGCTTTGGACTTAACTAGCTTTAGTAATTTCGTATTGTCGGCAAACTTTGTCACTTCAATATATTCATTAATGATTTGGAAAAGACGGTGAACAATGAACAGCACAGGTCCAAATACAGATCCTTGGGAAACCCCGCTATTCACTTCTCTCCATTGTGAAAACTGACCATTTATTCCTACCCTTTGTTTCCTATCTTTCAGCCAGTTACTGATCCATTAGAGAACCTTCCCTCTGAGCCTATCATGCTACTTAGTTTCCTCAAGAACCTTTGTAGAGGGACCTTATCATCGGCTTTCTAAAAATCCAAGTACACTATATCGACTGGATCACCTTTAACCACATGCTTGTTGCTAAGAGACTGGGGAGGCATGACTTCTCATTTCAAAAGCAGTGCTGACTCTTCCCCCAACAAATCTTGTTTATCTTCGTGTCTGATATTTCTGTTTTTTACTATAGTTTCCACCAATTTGACTGGCACTGAAGTTAGGCTCACTGGCCTGTAATTGCTAGGATCACCTCTGGAGCCCTTTTTAAAAATGGCATAACGTTAGCTATCTTTCAGTCACTGTTACATAGCACAGTTAATAGTTCTGCAATTTCATATTTGAGTTCCTTCAGAACCCTTGGGTGAATACCACCTGGTCCCGGTGACTTATTACTGTTTAATTTAGCACATTGTTCCAAAATCTCTTCTAATGACACCTCAGTTTGGGACAATATTTCAGATCGCCCAACAAGAACAGTTCTGATGTGGGGATCTCCCCCAACATCCTCTGCAGTGAAGACCAATGCAAAGAATTCATGTAGCTTCTCTGCAATGACCAGGTCTTTGTTGAGTGCTCCTTTAAGACCTTTGTCATCTAATGACCCCACCACCTGTTTGTCAGACTTCCTATTTCTGATGTATTTTTTTAAAAAAATACTGTTAGTTTTTGCATCTTTAGAATATTACTTGTCAATTTTTTTCTTGGCCTGCCTTATTATACTTTTACACTTAACCCACCAGATTTTGTACTCTTTCTGATTTTCCTTATTAGACATTGTTTTATGACAGAAGGTTACATTTTCTACTGATTTTCATGTAAATACTGTTTTAAGTAACTGGATTACAATAATAGATTACATTTTTCTATCCTCATTCCATGCAAGGAGCATCAATTCTACATGATGTCTGAGGGTAGAATATGGCCCTAAAATGTAATTGCAAGAAATAATCTGATTACTTTTCAGGTCAAAATGTAACATGGACTTCTACTGACCATTTTTTTTCAAGCATTCCTCTCATTCCTAACCAAAATGAAGTGCCACTTATAGGCATCAGGCCATGTATTCACCTGGTGGAGATATGCCAATTTACACCAGCTGAAGATCTGGTTCAATGTTTAAGTGTTTTGATGCTGTAATACCAAAATTCCTGTAGCTTTTGTTAGCGTACTATGAGTAAAATGTTTTTCTTTCCTTGTCAGACCCTTGCTACTGATCCGGGCTACCAGGACAAATTACACTGACAACCACCATAAGATGTAGTTTTCAGTTTACAGGAGCCAGGACACCTATTTTAAACTGTGGTTTGACTTTCACTTCTAGTCCGGATTTTCAAAATTTTGTTTATAGGAGAAGAGTAAGAAAATAGAAGAGACATACATGAATTACCAAGCTACAAAGGGTGAAATCTTGGCTCTAGTGAAGTCAATGGCAGTTTCATTATTGACATCAGTGGGGCTGGGATTTCCAAAAATAATTCTGTTTTCATGCAAGAATCCCCAGTAATGAAAGCATTAAATGTATATATGCTGTGGGCTGTCTCTTTCTCAATAGCATGGCTTCCAATTGTTTCCATGAGGTGTAGGCAGGTCTTTGAGTTGTCAGCAAGTGTGGAACTTAACATGATGAAAGAACCACCACCACCACAACAAATAAAGGAGTTCTGATGTTACTACCATTATTATTATGCTGCAGATGTTGTAGGAAGGGACATTACAGATTATTGAAGATATAGATTCCAAGCTGCATACAAAAGGCAGTGGGCATACTCCCCCGAAAGACAAACAAGCTAGTGACAGCAGTAAGACGAGGTTCCCTACAAACTCAATAAATAAATAAGAATGTTTTAATAATGATTTGAAATTTATTAGATGTGCAATTAGCTATATTTTGTTTTTGTCAAGCTGTAGATTCCCACAATTTATAAAAACAGCATACATTTTAAATGCAGAACAACATTACGATATAGGGAGGGATTAAGTGATATCTGTTAGATGGTATTGTCCTAGTCCAGTTATCCAGAGATAGTTATTGTAGTAGTGGGCGCATGTCTACTTCACAAAAATTACCACCAAAATTGTCATCATTGTTGGTAGTTTCCGGAGAGAGGGCAAGGAGTGTGTATTCCATGAAAGTCGAATTACCTTCCTACCCTCTGGAGATGATCTATCTAGTCAGGGCTAAATCACATTGCCATGTAAATATGCTGATGTCCAAACCTTTATCGTACCTGTTGTGTGCAGAGATAATGGACTTCAATATCCTGTCTGTCAATCTGCAAAAGCTTTCGCTAAATTTAAGTGTGGTCCTGGACAGAAAATTGGCTACATAAAAAGCTATCTTCTTATTCAAAAAGTCTGCTCCTTGTGTATTTCAAGTTATAACTCCTTACTTTAATAACACTGCCCCCTGCTGTTTATGCCTTATAGTGCTAAAGAGTCAAAATAACTAAGAAGCATATTTTCTTTCATATCAATTTGTATTACCATAACACTTAGGAGCCCTAATCATGGACCAGGACCTCATTATCCTAAGCCCTGTAGAAACACAGAACAAAAAGATGGCCCCTCTCCCAACCCAAAGAACTTACAATCTTAAGAGAATTGTCTGTTCAGTTTCATCTGGGGAATTTTCATTCCTCTTGATTATGTGTGAACCAGAAAAAATACAGTTTAACTTTCAGATCTTTGGCTGAGTTTGGATTGCTGTATGCTGAGCGAATTTTATATGGAGACAGACATACATTGAGAGATATAGCCCCAAATATTCCATTTATACATTCACTTTTTGCAGCAGAACCTCACATTAAAAAAAAAATACCAGATTACTTATTCATCCTGAAACAACTGACAATTGTAGAGTTGATTATTCCAAGTTAAAGCTTCTAATGACTACTTCATAAAGACACTAATAATGAAATAAACATTGTGCTCCTTAACTACACACTACTTCATCACTGAGAAGCATAAAAGAAGACAAGAGGGTTAAATAGGTAGACTTTATTAACCTCCAAACTTTATAAGATTATATCATGTCTGAGCTGTATGCTGATCTTAACAATAAAGTAGAGGTATATTATTACTTAACTAAATTGGTCAACTTTTAGGAATGCTAAATTCTGTGTATTGCTTCTGTGGCTAGCAAAGTTGCTATTTAAAATAGGAATTAGCTGTCTGTGATGAGAAGTAAGTGTGCAGAGATTTAAATTGTGCCTGACAGAAGTATTCTCAGCACAAAGATCTGACTTCTTGCCTAATGGAATATAATAAGCATAATTGTTTTGATATGCCATGAACTCATAAAATCCCCAAATATGAGGTATCTAATACTAGTGCTATTATATTCCTTTTTTAAAAAAAAAAAGTCTTTTCAACTATGAAAGCCACTAAAACTAGATGGATAGAGGCCTTACTAAGCAAATGTAAGTGTACATTGCATTAATTTTTAATAAAATGAAATGAACAAAAGCTATATGCACTGACATTCAGCAAAGAAAGCAACCATCACTTTCAATCCATAGGAGATTTTTCTTCTGTTTTTGAATGCTTGAGAATGGATATATATACACCGAATGAAAAGCTAGTTGAATGACCAAAGCCACAGAATACGCTATGCCGCATATCAAGGTTGAAAAAGGCTAATGTAGTACCAATCTTTAAAAAAGGGTAGAAGGAGGATCCTGGGAACTACAGGCCAGTCAGCCTCACCTCAGTCCCCAGAAAAATCATGGAGCAGGTCTTCAAAGAATCAATCCTGAAGCACTTACATGAGAGGAAAGTGATCAGGAACAGTCAGCATGGATTCACCAAGGGAAGGTCATGCCTGACTAATCTAATCACCTTCTATGATGAGATTACTGGCTCTGTGGATGAAGGGAAAGCAGTGGATGTATTGTTTCTTGACTTTAGCAAAGCTTTTGACACGGTCTCCCACAGTATTCTTGTCAGCAAGTTAAAGAAGTATGGGCTGGATGAATGCACTAATAAGGTGGGTAGAAAGTTGGCTAGATTGTCGGGCTCAACGGGTAGTGATCAAAGGCTCCATGTCTAGTTGGCAGCTGGTGTCAAGTGGAGTGCCCCAGGGGTCGGTCCTGGGGCCGGTTTTGTTCAATATCTTCATAAATGATCTGGAGGATGGTGTGGATTGCACTCTCAGCAAATTTGCGGATGATACTAAACTAGGAGGAGTGGTAGATATGCTGGAGGGCAGGAATAGGATACAGAGGGACCTAGACAAATTGGAGGATTGGGCCAAAAGAAATCTGATGAGGTTCAACAAGGATAAGTGCAGGGTCCTGCACTTAGGACGGAAGAACCCAATGCACCGCTACAGACTAGGGACCGAATGGCTAGGCAGCAGTTCTGCGGAATAGGACCTAGGGGTGACAGTGGACGAGAAGCTGGATATGAGTCAGCAATGTGCCCTTGTTGCCAAGAAGGCCAATGGCATTTTGGGATGTATAAGTAGGGGCATAGCGAGCAGATTGAGGGACGTGATCGTTCCCTTCTATTCGACATTGGTGAGGCCTCATCTGGAGTACGGTGTCCAGTTTTGGGCCCCACACTACAAGAAGGATGTGGATAAATTGGAGAGAGTCCAGCGAAGGGCAACAAAAATGATTAGGGGTCTGGAACACATGACTTATGAGGAGAGGCTGAGGGAACTGGGATTGTTTTGTCTGCAGAAGAGAAGAATGAGGGGGGATTTGATAGCTGCTTTCAACTACCTGAGAGGAGGTTCCAGAGAGGATGGTTCTAGACTATTCTCAGTGATAGAAGAGGACAGGACAAGGAGCAATGGTCTCAAGTTGCAGTGCGGGAGGTTTAGGTTGGATATTAGGAAAAACTTTTTCACTATGAGGGTGGTGAAACACTGGAATGCGTTACCTAGGGAGGTGGTAGAATCTCCTTCCTTAGAAGTTTTTAAGGTCAGGCTTGACAAAGCCCTGGCTGGGATGATTTAACTGGGAATTGGTCCTGCTTCGAGCAGGGGGTTGGACTAGATGACCTCCTGAGGTCCATTCCAACCCTGATATTCTATGATTCTATGAAGATGCTGAATGGAAATGAGTAAGAAGATTTCAAATGTATAGATCTAGTTAAGTCCTTTTATGCCTCCCATCACTCTAGTGCCCAGGAAAAAGAATTAGGAAAAGATATTATAATGCAACAGTTAGCAAGGATTTTATTCTCTGAGACGTTAACCCTTTTCTTAATCTCTACACTCCAGCCCTGGAAGTGTGTCTAGTAGTTAAGACAGAGGACTGGGAGTCAGGCCTCTTGGGCTCTATTTCTGGCTCAAGCACAGATTTAGCATATTTGTGCCTCAGTTTATCATTTATACAATGGTTATATAAAATTTACTTATCTGCCTCACAGCAGTATTGTGGGGCTAAATAAGTCATGTTAAATACTCTGATGATGAAAAGCTGTAAAAAGAGTAAGTGGCATATATTGCTATTTATTATTATTACAAACATACAGTACATTGATTTAACTGTTTACCTAATCACATTAATCTTTTGTGGGTTGGCAGGTTTCCTTTTTCCAAAAAAAATGAATGACAGCAACATTTATTTTTTAAATAAAACAATATGTTGCATATACTACTGGTGCAACAATATAAAATTAGAACACAAATCAATCTACTTTATTCAGAGGAATAATGTGAGCACACCTCCACTGTATTTATATTTAGAAAAAAGGAAACAATGTGAGTAATTTAACATTTCCATGTATCATGGCCAGTGTGACTTCACATTCTTCACCAGCGTAAGTACAAAATAGAATACTTGACTCTGAAGAAGATAATCATTAAAATCCCGCCCCCTCCCAAAAGCAAAAATAGAACAAAAAACCTCTTGAAATTAGAGATGATTCAAAAATGAAACCTAGAATACTAACACTTGAATTCTGGGAGAGGTAATTTGCATTTGAAACCCAACCCTACAACCACAGTGTCAGATCCAAAACTAAAAGGGGTTCAATTTTCTCATTCTGGACATAACCAAAATATTTCTGTTTCAAGGTGGTGAAAATCTCAACAGCTCTGCTGACTGCACAAGTTTGCCACCATTTTTGACTGAAGTGTCATGAAAATGGCTTATGAGATTTTGGCACCAACGTTACCCAGCATTGGCCTAAATGAGATCTGGATCCATACACTCTCCCATACACTATCACCTCATTCTGTACCTGCTTGAAATACATAATAGCTTTCCTCATGGAAAAAAAAAAAGACATCACCAAAGTAAAAGATCAAAACAATCCCCTAATTACTATTACTAAATTAGAAGTAGTTTTGTTAGATGTTTCTGAGAAATCTATCACTTAGTGATATCGAGGACTGTACTGCTTTCTGAAGTGAGCCAGAAATACCGGTAACATAGTTCACAGCTGCTTAGAATTAACTTTTTTGATAAACAGTTTTTACGCAGGTCGGAATCTCCATTATCAAAACATGGTACTGTGGAAACACTTAACATAATTTATATGTATACATATAATCCAAGATAGATATTTTATGAGGTAAAAATAATTAGTAAAATATTCCTGTTTCCACTACTGTGGACCAGGGCAAAGGGTGGGGAACAGCTGCTAGTGTAAAGCACTGGTTATGCATCCTTCTGTATGCCTGATCTACAGAGAATACAGTTCTGTTATAGTTCTCAACTTGAGAGTTTAGTGCAGTGCTTTTAACTCTGACGTTCTCTGTTTAGTTCCTAGTACTGACCAAGAAGACAGTCATTATACCAAGTTAGGATGAAAGGAGAGAGGTTGAAGGATCAGTCACCAATAAAGGTATTTCTGATATGCACTCATCCTCCTCTTCCTCAACCTGGTCTACAAGGGGGTTTAGATAGTTGTTGAGAAACCAGAATAATTTTATATATTGGCCTAAGATCTGACTGCAGCCCTGAGGCCATGAAAAGATGTCTCTGTAAAAATATCCAAAATTAAATCACTCTTTTTTAAGACAAACATATTTCATTAAAAGTTCATATCTAATTTGGGTCTATCATAATATCTAGATGTCTTTCTTCATTACTATATTTCCAAGCATCCTCCAACCAATGGATACATTTGCTTCAGATAATATTTTTCCATATATATTGCCCGAATGTCCCGCTTTTCCAAAAATAGCACTATCATAAGTATGATAAACTGGATTTTTTTCAGTGAGAGAACTGTTTGTAGTACTACTCAAAAATATAAAATTAAAATTTTGTGGAGAAATTAAGATCCACAGCTAAAAACGCAAAACATTTTTTTAAAAAAACTACTCCAAATAAGTCATAGATTCATAGATATTTAGGTCAGAAGGGACCATTATGATCATCTAGTCTGACCTCCTGCACAACACAGGCCACAGAATTTCACCCACCACTCCTGCAAAAAACCTCACACCTATATCTGTGCTATTGAAGTCCTCAAATCGTAGTTTAAAAAGACTTCAAGGAGCAGAGAATCTTCCAGCAAGTGACCCATGCCCCATGCTACAGAGGAAGGCGAAAAACCTCCAGGGCCTCTTCCAATCTGCCCTGGAGGAAAATTTCTTCCCGACCCCAAATATGGCGATCAGCTAAACCCTGAACATATGGGCAAGATTCATCAGCCAGATACTACAGAATATTCTTTCCTGCGTTACTCGGATCCCACCTCATCTAATATCCCATCACAGGCCATTGGGCCTATTTACCATGAATATTTAATTACCAAAACCATGTTATCCCATCATACCATCTCCTCCATAAACTTATCGAGTTTAATCTTAAAGCCAGATAGATCTTTTGCCCCCACTGCTTCCCTTGGAAGGCTATTCCAAAACTTCACTCCTCTGATGGTTAGAAACCTTCGTCTAATTTCAAGTCTAAATTTTCTGGTGGTCAGTTTATATCCATTTGTTCTTGTGTCCACATTGGTACTGAGCTTAAATAATTCCTCTCCCTTTCCGGTATTTATCCCTCTGATATATTTATAGAGAGCAATCATATCTCCCCTCAACCTTCTTTTAGTTAGGCTAAACAAGCCAAGCTCCTTGAGTCTCCTTTCATAAGACAAGTTTTCCATTCCTCGGATCATCCTAGTAGCCCTTCTCTGTACTGTTCCAGTTTGAATTCATCCTTCTTAAACATGGGAGACCAGAACTGCACACAGTATTCCAGGTGAGGTCTCACCAGTGCCTTGTATAACGGTACTAAAACCTCCTTATCCCTACTGGAAATACCTCTCCTGATGCATCCCAAAGTCTTCAACTTTTCTATCTTCACATTTCCTTCTCTCTCTCTCTCTCTCTATATATATATATATCACTGTTCAAAAGATCAAACATGAAGATAAGACATTTGACATCTGAAGTTTCTGTTGCAGAGTAAGAAAATAAATGCTGTATAATACAAAATTCATCATAAGAAGCTATGGAATGAAATAATTAAAATCTAATTAGCAAATGGTTATGGTCATGGTTTTTAATATGGCAAGTGTCTTCCTTGACTAACTGTGTAGTGCTTGTTTATGGACTACCACCATATGGTCTTCTAATACATGCAAAGCTATGAGTCAGGAGGAGAAAGCAATGTCAAGAAAAGAATATTTCTTCATAACTAAGGTTGACCAGAAAACAAGAATTACATTTTGCAAAAAATTTAGAAGTTTCAAGCAGTTGGCTTTGTTCTGTATCATGATAAAACTGAGACCTTTTGAATTTTTTCATCAAAAAAAAATAAATAAATAAAAAAAACAGAAAGACACCCAACTCAGAATAGCCAATAGCCTGAGGGTTAAGGCACTCATGTGGGAGGTAGAAGATACAGGTTCAAGTCCTTGCTCTAAATCTGGGCTTTTCACTAGGATTTCTCTCTAGTTTTGACCAGAAATTTTATCCTGGACCTGGGAATCCTTTCCCATTGAAATTGATGCATTTCTGCAAAGGAGCTTTGGTTTCGACAAACTGGCATTTTCCAGCAAAAAAAATGTTTTGTTGAAAAATGTCCAGCCATGTCTACTCATAGCTTTTTAAGATATCAGAGATGAAAAAGATCTAGTCGTATAGAATATAACCATATCTTTGCCAGTGAAGAACATTACAGGCCAAAGCCTCAGCTGATGTAAATCACTATAGCTCCATTGGCTTAACTCCCCAGCATTGGCTTAACTCCCCAGTTAGGAGAACTCAATACTGGAGATACAGTCACAGTAGGGCTACAGAGAAGGTATTGCTTCCATGCTTTAGTACGTGAAACGTCTGGGATAGGTAACCTGTGGCTTTTTTACTGCCATATTGCATTGCAAGATGAAGTCTAGTGTGTTCTCTACTATCATCTCTAGATCTCTTTCAATATGATTGCTTTCCAGGTTTCCACTCTCAGTGAGTAGGTCTTTAGGATAATTTTCCTCTTGCATTTTTCTAATGTCATTTCATTTTCCTATCTGCCACTAAAATATCACTCTGCATATCAATAACTTTACAAATTTTTGCCATTTAATTGATCAGTTATAGAAGCAAATTTCAGCGGAGAGTCTACTAATAGCTAATTCAAGACATTAAGCATGTCTCTCTCTTTTGCCAGTGTCTGTAGTTGAAATCTCTATGATCAAAAGATGGATCCCTAAAAGTTATGCAAATTTACAGGTATTTACTTATCCATTCAAATTTATCCAAAGCTTTAGTAGATGTCTGTTAGAAGAATTTTACCACTGACTTCAGTGGGGCCTGGATTTTGCCCTTCATGATAACAAAGTTTAATTGGGTGGACCAACAATTCTCTCCTCTATTATTCCACTGGGAAAAAGGAAAGCTGGGGTATATTGCTAAACTTTCAAAATCAAGGGTTAAAAAAAATAAAAATCAAGAAAATGGGTGTAACGGTGACAGAATACGTCCCAACCGATATGAGGGGAGGGCACTTCAGTGCTGTCTTACATTTGCACATTTTGCTAGCACGTAGCCAGAGTATATAGGTCCTGCTTCTGATAACTTCATAGCTTCACAAGACAGTCTCTAACTTACTGGGTCAAGTTCATCCCTACCATAACTCCAATGAAGACAATGAAGTTAAACTAGGAGACTATTGGGACCCACCATGTTTGAGTAAGTTCCACTTTTCTTTATGTGCATTCTCCTGGCTCTAAGATAGCGTACTCTGCTATACTGTATATCCCCCAAATGAATATTGTTGTAGGAGTTCTAAGTAAGCACTATACATTTGAAGAAACGTGAAAATGTCTCTTTGTAGCGTGCTTGAACTATGCTGGACAGAACTGGTGCCTGCGTTGTGCATTTAGCCATTATTTCTCCTTTCCACTATATCAGTGTTTCACATTTTTACCATTAAAAACTTCAGTGGGGGCAGGGTGCAAACAAAAAGAGCAAAGAAACCTCAAACACATGTATTAACTAACATCTACAAACGTCTCGTTCCAGAAAAAAAAAGTTCTCTTTCCTGTTCTCCAACTGGGTATGGAATAATTCCCTCATTTCACTAGTACATGGAGCATGCCATGTTCTGTGTCCCAGTGTAGTAAGGCATACATAATATATGAATCTTTTGAAAGATCCCTTGCCTTAGAACTAATACACAATTACACAGTGCACTTCAATGGGGAATGGGGAGAGAGAATCTATTTAGAACTTAATGTTTCTGAAAATATCTGTTTACAGTAATAATTTAAATAATTAACATACAGATTAAAACATTTTCCTTATCTACTCCTTCCTGCAGTAGGGTCAGCACCTACAGCTACACAGAGAGAAGACAAAGCTTCCTGATTCAAAGCTGAGGAGTATGTTGTTCCAGCTGCAATCTCAGCATATGGCGTAAAACTCCATATGTTGTTGCACTGATGGGTTTGCATCTTGCCATCTAGCTAGATCACTGATATGCTATTTGCACTGCCTTGTTCCCCTGATTTCCTTCTTACTTTTGATACTAAGGAATATGTAGACTGTACTTTTATCTACACTATGTGTGTGTCAAACCAACTGTACATATGTGATTGATATGGCAGAAAGGGAAGGAAATGTGCCCACTATCAAAGCATACATACCTTCAAGAATCAGCTGTGCCATTCGTAACCTAAGGGCATGGCTACACTTGCAGATCTAGAGCGCTTTGAGTTAAACCCTCCTTCGGAGGGCGCAGTAGGGAAAGAGCTGCAGTCTGTCCACACTGACAAGAACAAGCGCACTGGCATGGCCACATTTGCAGCAATTGCAGCAGCATTGGGAGCTGTGCATTATGGGCAGCTATTCCACAGAGCACCTCTTCCCATTCTGGCACTGTGGCTTGTGGCGGCATTCTGAGTCCTGTCCCGCGCTCCGTGATGCATTGGTTTGCATCCCAGCAATTCCCGTGGCACATTTGGTGCCATCTTTCAACATTTTTTTGTACTGCGCGCGCTGTCTTCCCTTTCGCTCTGCTGGAATGGAGCCTGAGCGGCTGAAAAGTATGCTGAGGAGCCTTGCCAGCACATCATGTTTGGCAGTTGAGTTATTCCTTATGATCCAAAGTGACAGGGCTCCAACGATGATATCAACTCGAGTAACATATACGACACGAGTTCACAGACATGCTCATCACCGTGGAACGGCGCTTTTGGGCTCGGGAAACAAGCACTGAGTGATGGGATCACATCGTCATGCAAGTCTGGGATGACGTGCAGTGGCTGAAGAACTTTCGGATGAGAAAAGCCACTTTCATGGGACTGCGTGAGGAGCTCGCCCCCACCCCGCGGCACAAGGACACGAGATTGAGAGCTGCCCTGGCACTGGAGAAGTGGGTGTCTATTGCAATCTGGAAGCTGGCAACTCCAGACAGCTACCTATTGGCCGCCCACCAGTTTGGAGTGGGAAAGTCGACCATTGGAATAGTGTTGATGCAAGTTTGCAGGGCCATTAATCGCATCCTGTTCGGAAGAACCATGACTCCACGTAACGTGCATGACATTGTGGATGGCTTTGCACAAATGGATTTCCCTAACTGCGGAGGGGTGAGAGATGGCACATATATTCCAATTCCGGCACCAGCCCACCTAGCCTCCGAGTACATTAATCAGAAGGGGTATTTCTCTATCATTCTCCAGGTGCTTGTGGATCACTGTGGGCGTTTCATTGACATTAATGCAGGCTGGCCCGGAAAGGTGCATGACGCACGCATCTTTCAGAACATTGACCTGTTCAGAAAGCTGCAAGCTGGGACTTTTTTCCCAGACCAGAAGATCACCGTAGGGGAAGTCAAAATGCCCATTGTGATCCTTGGAGACCCCGCTTACCCTTTAATGCCGTGGTTCATGAAACCCTACACAGGGAGCCTTGGAGTGGTTCAACAACAGGCTGAGCTGGTGCAGAATGACTGTGGAGTGTGCTTTTGGCTGTTTAAAGGGTCGCTGGCACTCTCTGTACAGGAAGCTGGACCTGGCCGATGACAGCATCCCCACGGTTATATCCGCAAGCTGTACCCTCCATACTATTTGTGAAGGGAAGGGTGAACGATTCACTCAGGCATGGAACTTGGAGGTTCAACACCTGGAGGCTGAATTTGAATAGCCAGAGAGCAGGGCTATTAGAAGGGCCCAGCGTGGGGCCGCAAGGATTAGGGATGCCTTGAGGGAGCAATTTGAGGCTGAAAGCCACCAGTAATGTCTGGTGCCCTACACGGGAGTGAAGTGCAGTGGTTCCAATGTTAGTAGGAATCTGTGTTTACTATGCTGACTTGCAGTGTCTGTTTCTTTCCTGGGCTAAGGTATCTTTTACTTTATGCAGTAATAAAGAATGTTTTCAAAGCCAAAAATCCATTTATTGAAAAGAAACACAACTGCTTGGAAAACAGAAAGGGCCAGGGGGTGGGGTGGGGAATGGTACAATCACAGATTTGTGTATGTCCTGTTACCATACTTAGCTTTCCTGTCTGGAGTGTTGTGCAATGAATGCTGCACTTCAGGATGGCTATACCGCATGGTGATGGGGGTTGAGTGCAGTGGGTAAGGGTCATCGTTTTCAGGGCTGGGTGGTGAAGCTACAGGAGTTGGAGGCAGCTAGTGGAGATAAGAATCTGGATGTTGTGGAAAGTGGGTTGGAGGTGACATGGGGACACAAGGGAAAGAGTTTTGGGACAAGGCTGCAGGGTGGGGCAGACTCGGTAGTGCTCTGCCTGCATGGCTACGAGCGCCTGGATAGAGTCTGCTTGGCACTCCATTATGCTTATCAGCTGATCCATGCTTTGCTGCCGGAGCACCGCACTTTTGTGCTGGGGCTCCTCATTCTGCTGGTGGATCCTTCTTTTGCGGTCCCGCCACTCCTGCACTTTTTGATTTTCATTACTTGAATGCTGCATGACTTCATGCAACATGTTTTCCTCGCTTCTGCGTGGCCTCTTTCTGATTCTTTGAAGTTTTTCGGCCGGTGATAACACAGATGGCTGAGATCTCAAGGCAAAATGCAACACTTAGCAGAGGCAGCATTGCTCACACCAGACAGAGCAATGAGTGCCCCGTACTTAAGGGCAAACACAGTCGACACAATATCATAATTTGCCTGTCCCAAAGTGAGCGCACATAACCCACGGGAGCCACAAAATGGTGAGTAAGCATAGGGTCAAGCGTGACTGATTGTTTCATGGCTGTACTGTCCTCTGGGTTTCTATGCCTTGGGGAGAGCCAACAGAGGCAGGGGGCCCCTATACTGAACACTGTCCCCACATTTTCCACAGGAGTTCATCCTGGAAGATCTCTCACTGCTGAGGGTGACCTGGGAAGCAAGGGAGGGTCTTCTACTGCAACGTGGATTCCACCCTGGCCCATATGCACCTTGCCTGTGTGCAGCAATGGTCCCCCCGCCCCTCACCACACAGTGGCATGGACAAGTTAGCCTGACTGGGACAAGGAACACAGTAGCTCTCCTGAGAAACCTGCACAAGAACATTGCCCAAGTTCTGGATGAGGCTGATTACTGCAATGTGAGAGAGCGTATCAACGCCCTATTCCACATCTAGGCATGCATGCAACCCTAAACCCCCTCACCCTAAGAGCCTGTACCAAATAACTTCCTTCCCAAAATAAAAGCCGCTTACCCAGAACCTCCTCTGGTGTGTGTCTTTCCCCATGCACCGGCCGCCGTAACTGTCTACCTTCCTCCTGGCTTGAGAACAACTCCTGGCTGCATGCATCTAGGGACTCCGGGGTGTCTTCCTCTGCCTCAACACCCTCATTCCCACTTTGCTGCTCCTCCTCCTGCCTTGTTGCACTGGGCTCTGAAGTGTCCATGGTGGTACTCAGAGTGGAGGTGGGGTCCCCCCAAATATCATATCCAGCTCTTTGTAGAAATGGCAGGTCACAGAGGCAGTACCGGAGTGGCTGTTTGCCTTGCGGGCTTTGCAGTAGGCATTCCAGAGCTCTTCACTTTAATCCTGCACTGCAGTGCATCCCGGTCAGGGCCCCTTTCCATCATGTCCCTTGATATCTGCCCGAAGGGATCGTAATTCCTATGGCTGGAACACAGCTGGGACTGGACAGCTTCCTCCCCCCAAACACTGATGAGGTCCAGCACCTGGCCATTGCTCCATACAGGGGATCACCTGGCACGTGGAGTCATGGTCACCTGGAAAGATTCACTGAGAGCACTCCACGCCCGGCTGAGCAAACAGGAAGGGGATTTTCAAAATTCCCAAAGAATTTAAAATGTGGGTCTGACAGTTGGTCACCCGAAGGCAGTAGAGTTCAAAGTGATGACCAGAGTGGCTAGAACAGGCATTGTGGGACACTTCTGGAGGCGGATCAGTGCGCACTAACAGACCAGGACGTCCACACTGGCACTGCGGAGCTCCAGGGGGGCACACAAAATGTTATTCCACTCGCCGAGGTGGAGTACCAGGAGTGCTCTAGCCGTGGAGTCAGAGCGCTCTACGTGCCTTGCCAGTGTGGACAGGTAGTGAGCTACTGCGCCCGGGGCTCCTTTAATGCGCTGTGACTCGCAAGTGTAGCCAAGCCCTGAGATTTCTTTGTGAATCAGTAGCAAATTCCACAATAGCTCTGTTGCAGATGCACTTTAGACTGCGTTGCCATAAAACAAAGTTGTTCTGAAACTATGATTTTGCAAGTGGAAAAAGTTCAGTAGTGCTGCTTTCATCTTTTCTTTTGCTGATAGAATATACACTTCAGTGGGACTACGCAGTGGAAGTGGAGGGTAATGGGATTTTTCCCCAGATGTATTTGTTTTATACATACATAAGATAACTCCAGGTATAACTATAGTACTATAAACAAAGAGTAACACAGGCTACAGGTTTTCACGGAAGTAAGGGAGCACTGGATGAAACAGCTAGGGCCACCAAGACATAAGGTTATGACTTATCTTTTATTTATTTCTGTCTTTTAAATTACAAGTGTTGTTTCTAATTTGTCTCAGTGTCAAAGTTGGAAGGATGCTCAGTAACAAAAAGGGATTTTAGGTATTCAGCTGAAAGGAATGGCAGGTAGGACCCAACTGGGCCATATTGATCCTGAAGTTGAGTTAGCTCAGGGGTGGGCAAACTATAGCGCGGGGGCCGCATCCGGCCCTCCAGACGTTTTAACCCAGCCTGTGAGCTCCCTCTGGGCAGCAGGGTCCAGGGCTTGCCCTGCTCCAGCCGGGGAGCAGGATCGGGGATTTGCCCCACTCCGCATGGCTCCCAGAAGCAGCAGCATGTCCCCATGCTGGCTTCTACATGTAGCGGCAGCCAGGGGGCTCCGCATGCTGCTCCCACTGCTCCCATTGGCCAGGAACCACGGCCAATGGGAGCTGCAGGGGTAGCGTCTGTGGACAGGGCAATGGGCAAAGCCGCCTGGATGTGCCTCCATGTAGGAGCTGGAGGGGGAACATGCCACTGCTTCTGGGAGCTGCTTGAGGTAAGCACCATCCAGAGCCTGGACCCCTCCCGGGCCCCAACCCCCTGCCCTATCCCTGATCCCCCTCCAAACCCCTCCATGCCAGCCCGGAGCAACCTCCTGCACCCCCAACGCCTCTTCCTCAGCCCCACCCCAGATCCTGCACCCCCAGCCGGATCCCTCACCTCTTTCTCCCCCTCCCCCCGCACACCCTGCCCCAGCCCAGAGCCCCCTCCCGCACCCTGAACTCCTCATTTCTGGCCCCACCCCAGAGCCTGCACCCACAGCCAGAGCCCTTACCCCCTCCTGCACCCCAACCTCCAATTCTGAGAGCATTCATGGCCCACCATACAATTTCCATACCCAGATGTGGCCCTCAGGCCAAAAAGTTTGCCCACCCCTGAGTTAGCTGGTACCTGAGTATTTTAACTCTTCATTTATTCTTTGTCTAAGCTTAAGATACTATGGTAATAAATCTAACCACATGCTAAGCCTGCAGCCATGTAAAACTTAAAGTGCCATACCTAAAACTAAAGGGAAGAGTAAACATTTTTGTAGGCATTAAATAATGTTTAATGGTGGACAGTGCAATACAGTTTGGTCACTGCTCTTTTTTCATAGGAAGCAGAAGACAGCATGCCTGACTCTTTCCCTATCTACCCTGTCATAAATAAGGAGTAACTCCTCTCAAGCCAATTGAGTTACACCAATATAAAACCAATGAAGATGAAAAGAGAATCAGGCTCTTTTATTTTAGTTGGAAAAATCCGGTGTTCAGGCCTTGATCCACCACACTCAGTGGGGTCTCCCTCTTGGCTGGCTGTACTCCAGTACTTCATCTCTTTTCATTAGTGTCTCCCTCCAGAATGGCTATCTCCAGTTGTGCATCTTTCTCCACTAGTGTAACACCTACCCAGGAAAGGCATAATCCACTATGTGATCTCTCTGTTGGTGTCCTTCCACACACTCCTTTTGTTCAACAGCGGAGTTCCAGTACTTATCTCATCTCTTTCTCTCTCCTCTCATTGTGTTCCAGTATTTGATCTATAGTAGTTCAGCATTAATCGCTTGATTCCGAACCATTAGTTTCTTCTCGTCCCGAGTGAGTATATTGCAAAACTATATATAAAATGTGTGTGTGTGTGTGTGTGTGTGTGAAAAATGAATTAGAGACTTGAATTAGTCTCACTGAAGTCAATGGAGTTACACCAGTGTAAAACTGGTGTAAATGAGACCAGAATCAGGCCCTGTTTCTTAAGGAGAGAGAAGATAAACCAGACACCCACAATTATCAGTTTAGAAGTCAATTTCTCTATCCTGGTACAACTACTGCATGCATTAAATGTTTGCTTGCAATATCCAGATAAGCTAAATTGTTGACTATGATATATTTTCTTTTTAATTAATAAGAATTTCAATAGTACAATGGTTGTAGTTGTAGTAATAGTAATTGGTATGTAGAGGACCCATGCTGCCAATTCTAACAGTTAACATCTCTACAAAATAACCCGAGCAGCTAAGGGGAATCTATGTTATAAATTCACCATCAATCAAAGGCAGTAATCATGAACAAAACCTTAGAGGCATTTGTTTATCAAACACTAAGCCTATCCTGATTTTTGGTGCTAATACTAAAAAAAAAAAATAATAATAATGCAGCAAGAAAATAAAGCCATGAGAGAAGTGATGAGGAAAAAACTCTCTCTCTTTTAATTTATAGTACTGTTCATGTGAGGTCAATTAGTTTTTTCTCCATTTCCACATATAGGGACACAAGTCAATCTCCTCTCTCTCCTCCACCCCCAATCCCTCTGAATGTACTCCCTGCACCATCCCTTAAGATTGTGCAGAATATCTCCACCTGTGTGTCTTTACAGCTCTGCTGGATGGTGCGGAGGAGAGGACGTGACCATTTCAGATGCCTGGCATCCAGATGAGTATTTGGATAAAAAAAAGAGTCCCTGTGATCATCAAAGTGAAGCAACTGTAATTGTGGAGAACCTGTCCACAAGAGGTGCATGGGGAAGTTGTGGGGAAAGAGAGAAGAGCTCCCCCCACCATGTGCAACCACAGTATCACCCTTATATTTATTCAAAATCTCCTGATTTTGTTGGATAACATTTTGGTTAACAGCAGAACCTGAATTTTGCCTCACCCTATCACCTAAGAGGTAGGTAACCTCACTCAAGCTGTTAATGTTGCCGTGAACATTTTTATGGATATCACACGGAAAGCAAATCATCCGTTTCTCAAGACTCGATACAAGTTCCAGGAAAATGGTAAGTAAAATTAATTGAAAATACAGTGAAATGAAAATGCTGTTGCTGTGGCTCTCCTTCCTAGTTTAACAGCTTTTTACTGTAGCAGGAAAATGTGGATCCATCTGTTAGATAGGCACTGAAGGCAAATGATATCTTGCAGGAATAAAACCTGTTTATGGTGATGAGATTTGGGGCCCCATCACATTCTCTGGGAATCTTGAAAAATAGAACATTTAAAAACAGGAATATCAGTCAGAAGAGAAAGATATATTTTATCTTTTGTTTCAGTATGCACTGAAAAAAAATTAATAAATATCATCAAGGGAAAGATATATTTTATCTTTTGTTTCAGTATGCACTGAAAAAAAAATTAACCAGTTATTTTTAGTACACTTGCGTGCTGCATAACTATGCAGTAAGCAGCATTATACAAACTCATTAGCACAAAGATTAAGGCAACAGAAAGATTATCCCATCATTTAATTTAAAGACTACCTTACCAGTGCTAATGGGTTAGTATATTTCTATAGGGACAAGGTACAGTGTCAGAGAGCACAACATTAGCAAAGAATGTCAACGATTCTTCACCAGTCATGTTCTGTAACTATAGTAAGTACCGGTATTTCCAAACATATCAGCAAAATAGGTTGTTAGATTTCACGGATGACTTATTAGTGGCAGTGTCCTACAAATATTATCATGCATCAAAATCCTGATCATTTTAATATGCATTCAATAGGAAAATAAGTAATAGGTCACCTACAGTATAGAGCGTCCAGTGGAGACACCTAACCAACTTTTCTTTATAAAATGCAATTTAATTTCTATTTTATAATTAGCCATAGTTAGCAATCAAGGTGTGTTATAACAAACCCAAAGCAACCTTTGTTACCAGCCCTACCTCATTTGCAATCATTGCCTTCCGTGGGTATGTTTTTGGTATATGTCAGCTTTCTTGCATCATCTCTCTCTGTTCCCCATCTGCAAAATACAAATATTTCCTTTCTGCCACCCTCTTTCTCTAGTCTGGTTAGGCTCAGATCCTGCAAAGATTTAAGCAGGTGCTTAACTTTATGCACTGAGAGGTCGACTGAACTCAGATCATTTCCATTACTTGTTTTGCATAGCACATTGATAGAAGACATCCTTTGTCTTGAAGAAAGATCACTAAACAATGCCCTACCTAATCAATAGTAAATTGTTGTTAAGGCAAATGTGGTGTTATTTGAAAACAAGAAGATTTATGCATTTTAAATGTGCTGTAACAGCCATGCAGGTTATTATATACTGCATTGTAGGCAGTGTCAAAACAAAGGGAAAAATTTTAATGTGCATAACAAATCTATTAGTGACAGTAAGGTTTGCTGTAGCTCACGAAAGCTCATGCTCAAATAAATTGGTTAGTCTCTAAGGTGCCACAAGTACTCCTTTTCTTTTTGCGAATACAGACTAACACGGCTGTTACTCTGAAACCTGTCAGTAAGGTTTAAGTTGAATATAGAGATGGACCTCCTCCCCTACCTGGAATGTTAAGTAAATGTACATTTTTCACAACATATGGTGGTGTGGTTTTTTGAATAGTAGTCTGATTTTCAAAAGTGCTGATTAACCCCAGCTGCCACTGAAAGTAACAGGAGATACAGGTGCTCAATACCTTTAAGAATCAGACTAATATTAGGTTCCTTATACAAACTAGTGCTACAGAAAATGTGAGAGCTTGAATTCAACTAAACGTAACAACAGTTTAAGCATAGGAGGGGTCATTATGCATACCAGGACCCCCCACCACGTGTGATGGGTAAAGCACTGCTACCTAAGGTGACTATTTTTTTAAAAGGCAAAAGCAGGACACATGCAGGAGCCCTGCCCACTATGTGGCCCTGCCCCCTGCCCCTCGTCTCCCCCCTGAGACTCCACCCCCTGGCCAGGCTGGAAGCCAGAGCTGAACTGTGGTAAGAGACACCCAGGGAGTCCAGGCTGCTGAGGGGAGTCCCAGGCCCTCCATTTGCTCTAGGCAGGGTGCTGGGATGCCTAAGAGCAGCCCCCGTCTCATGTCCCTGCCCCCGAGGGAAGGTGGAGAGTCCCAGGCTCCCCGAGCAGCTCTTTCCACTGCCCGGCTCTGGCTTCTGACCCGGCCAGGGAGTGGGACCTCGGGGGACAGGAGGAGCAGGAGGCAGAGCCTTGTGGGGGGCTAAGGCCCACTTCAGCCCTCCACCCCCGAGCTTGCAGCATGCAGGGAGCACTGCTGCAGTGAATCCAGGACAAATGCTGTCCCGCAGTCATTCAGCCCAGGACTAAGACTTGAACTCGGCATTTGGGGACTGTCCTGCCCCATTCTGGATGGGTGGTCACCCTACTGCTACCTTCAGCATGTCACTGCCTCAGGTTCACTCTCACCTCTTTTAGAACCCGGTGTAACAGCGGAAGTGAAATGCTTTTTACAGGTATGATCCAATCACAGCAACCTCTGTGAGAGTCTCTCTATTAACTACAGTAGGAGTCAGGTCAGGCACTAAATGGAAGATGCGAAATACTGTTTTAGCTGCTCCAGTATTAAACAGCAGATTGTCATCCTTGCTCATTGGTGAGCAGTTACTTATACAACTGATCTGTGAGGGTGTCTTACCTCTCGGACATCCTGAGCTGCTGTGTCTCAGTTTGCCTGCCCCAGACTCTATATGGAGGAACAGTCTTTAGCTCCAGCCACAAAAATCCACCCTACCCTATACGCTTTCTAACAGGCTTTCCCTCTAGGCCTCTTTCCAGCACACTCAGGTACAATCTGTTCTCTCTGGTTTCTCTCTAGACTGAGCCACACAGGTATCTGAAGTGTCTCCTGATAATACAGCCTCTCAGGCCCCTCCCCTCTCCATCACACAGCTGATGTGAAGGGGAACCAGGCACAGGTCAGCACCCCTTAAAGACACAGCTCACCACATGGCAATGTCCAGTTGAAATAAATAAGTCAGTCATGTGTGTAAGTGTTTGTCATTCTGGAAGCTAGTCCTAACAGAACACTTGAATGCTTAAAACTATGAAGTACTTACAAGGAGCTGATGCTATCACAAGCATTTAAAGTAGGGACAAGAATGCAGTACATCGTCATCTAAAGCAGTTCAGGCTTTAGCTTACTAGAGAAACACAAAACCCTGGACTCAGATCTTCCATCTTAACAAGTATCTTTCAATTTTGAAGTGTACCTATTTATTGAAGTCACCAGGAGGGTCTGTGGATGCAGGGATCCCCCTATGTACATCTCATTGCAGGTTGATGGCTTTGGGCAGTATAGTATGAAGTTGTAGGTAGCAACTCCATAGTTAAGATTACGATGAGGCTTAAAATCCCTTTTTCACACTTTGACGATTGAATTTTGTCTTTACTTTTAACACAGCCGCTTCAGAGCACAGCTAAATTTTCCATAATATTTGTTTAATAAAAGTATTTACTAACAGTAGCAGAGAAACTTTAAAACAATTATCCCTTTTTAAGATTTTTCCTGTTGTCACTTTAATGTTCTTTCAGGTCCCAGTAACTATTAAAGCACATTACAAATTCCTCATTGCCAGACAAATATTCTCAGGCATGGGGTTCTTTCAAATGTTCATTGCACTTGTGTAGCTTAATTTAGGTTTGCACACAGTGACTGAAGGAATGACCCAGATTCTCCAACTGCCTCCATCCTCTGATGCTGCCTCCTGAATGCTCCTATCCCATTTCTTTCCCTAGCAGTTTTGGACACTAGATGCTTCACTGCCCCTCTGCTTGTCCACACCTCCCCAAAGGTCTTAAATCACCACAGAAGTCCCCTGAACAGACAAGCCAAGGAGCATGCAAATATTTATTTGGAGAGTGTGGAGGAGCAGAACTGGATATAAAGCTCCTCACGGATTCCCTCACCCTGCTATTCACCCCTCTTCAACCTCCCAAACATGAACAATCTGTCATCTTGAAATAGCAAATGGAGGAAAAGGGTCATGAAACCAGGGAGCCAGGGGGGCCAGGGAATTGGACGAGGCAAGCAGCACATCCCAGGAGTCAGCAGACAGGCCCACTGCCCAGGCATATTCACCAACCTGCTTCATCACCTGTATAGGGCACAATGGCTCCCCCCAAGTCAGTTCCCCCGACATGTGCTTCTCCCCAGCCCCCGACACTGTTCCATTATTAAATATTAACATCTCTTAACATTAAAAATGAGGAATAAGGGACCATAAAAAGGGAGGCAGTAAGGGGGTTAAGGGAGGGGGCATGCAGGTAACAAGAATACAATGGATCACTGAGGCAATGAGATTTCAAGGGATTGGGGGCCTGAAAGCGAAGTTTGGAGGAATCACAGGAGGGAGGCATTCAGGAGTGATGCAGGAATCTAGGAAGTATACAGGTAGAGTGCAGCTGATAAAGAGGTTCATAGAAATTAGGAGAGCGGGGGACACTATAATATTTATCATACAAAAACCATGAAATTCCCCACCCAAAAATTAATTTACTTAGAATTAAGATTGGTCGAGTTCACTTCTTAACAATGCAATGAAGGACGATACTAGTTCAGGTAGCACGATCTTCACCCACCCTAACTCTCATCTTACTACCCAGGCATCATAGCACTCACATATATTAGCAGAGTACACTGCTCCCCAACAAAACACACATAGAGTTCCAGAATGTAACCATCCACATCCATTTCTTCACAATCACACCCATTGAGTAACCTGAACAATAGCCTCCCCTACAATCTTGTGTTTGGATTTGCTGACAGAACTTCACACCACTGCCTTTGCTTTGGATCGCTACGCTCCTTGCTAGACGTATTAGATCCTGTGTCAGTGGAGTTTGTCATCACCTCCTTTGAGGAGGGCAGAGGGCCAAGCAGTCAAGGAATCGTGTGTCTGGCCTTTGTTAAAGAAGTCATCACTCGACACTGACAATCTGGCCAATTACAGCCTGTTGCTAATATTCCTTTTTAGTTAGGACGATGGAAGTTTTTTCATGTTCAAACTGTGTTCGCTGTGAAAGGTCACACAGTGTTTTCCATTATTGATAATAGTCCCACTTTCCCAATCCCTAATCTTGCTTCTGGCTTTGTAACGAGATAAGGAGACCAAACCCAAATCTGTAACTGCCAAAGGTCCTGGTTTGGCCAGGGTAGTCCCACGTTTAAAAGTCATTACTGGAAAAGTGTACTCTTGCCCAGTGTCCCAGAACTATGTGCAAGGCATCTACAAAACCACCCCTCCCTGGACCCTGCTGGCTGCCTCTCTCAGATGCAAGTTCACAGCTTCACACCTTTGCTGAGTTCAACAGAGCTCTAGAAGCAGCTGGTGGGGTGGGGAGCTGGCAGCTGGCGGCCTGCAATTGAGAGAAGAACCTGGCACAGGGTCAGGGAAGGAACAGCTGATATGATCTTCCTGTAATTTAAAGGGAAAGAGCTGGAAAGTAGTTTTTGCCCACATTTACAAAATCAGCATGTGTTGGGAGGGAATATTAAAGACCAAAATAAAGCAAAGAGGCCAGATCCAGTATTTGCATGCAATGTGTTGCAGATATGCCAGATCTCATTGACCCGCTCAGAATTAGTCAGCACTATTTACAGAAAGTGTACAATTTCTCAGCCAAAAATAAAAAACCTACTTATTTCAATATAGATTTTTACTGAACTTCTTTTTCTTAAGCAAAGATATTCCTGATGAACACCACAAGAAAAATTCCACTCCTATTTGTGTTAGTTCTTTGTGCCTTTCTGGACACTGTCCCGGGACTATAAAGTAACGTTGAGTCTGCTGTTCCCTTCAAGCACTGTCTAACAGTGGCATGAGCAACAAAATGTATTATGAAATTTCACCCCACCAAAGTCAATGGAAAATGCCTTTGACCTCAATGGGACCAGTATTTGACAAGAGAACACTACTGAGGAATTTCACCCACATTAGTTTATGAATATCAACCACTTTCTTGCATCTCACCCTAACGGCCTTTGGCATCTTAGCCATGTGTTTCTTTTGGCTGAAGAAATGAGATAGTCATTGTGGTTATTGTCTACCTGAGCTTTTCAGAAGATAAGTTTCATGCTCCTTCACGTATCAGCTATATATCTAAGGGAATATATGTGAATCTGTATTCTAGCTGGTTGTTCTGAGTGTATAATTGATAATTAATAGAGTTGATATAAAATATACTATAAAGATAATGAGAAAAGCAAGTTTCAGGACATTAGTATGCCAGAAGCATTGAGACTGCTGGAGTGAAACATTCATCTGAGAGGGAGATGCTGTCCGGAAGCAAGGACTGCAAAGCAACTCCTGAGACAGTGCAAGACACTCTGCTAATGGTCCAAACTGATTGCACTCTAGAGCTGGGCAAATACTTTTTAATTTAGCTGTTCTGAAAAAAAAAATTGTTTGGGGGTCAATATAAAACTGATTTTTCTGTGTGGAATTTTCAGTAAATTGACAAGTTGGGGGAAAACTGTTGAATGAAAAGTTTAGTTCAACCCAACCATAAAATGATTTCATTTCCGGCCATTTTTAATTTTTTTAATTTTCTTCAAATAAAAGCAAAGGAATTTAGGAAACAAAGGGTGACAGAGGGAGGTGGTAGTGACAATGCCCAACAATCCAGGGATTAGGGCACTCACCTGGAATGTAAGAGACCTAAGTTTGAATCTCCACTCTAGAACATGGACTTGTATCCAGGTCTTCCCCTTCCCAGGTTAGTGGCCTAACGAGCAGATTGTAAAGTATTCTGGGGTATGAGACACATTCTAAAGTGGCCAATAGCTTCGTGGTTAGGCATTTTTAATTGAAACAAAAGTTTTGGACATCCCCAAAAAGGTAAACATTTAATTGTTTCTGTTGAAATGACATAAAATGCTTTGTTTTGAGACATTTCAACATTAAAGTGAATTTTCCCATTGCCTTTCGGGAGTTCTAATTTGGAATCCTGATGCCCCCACTCTTCCCTATGGGCCAGGTTCCCTGGCTAGACTCCATACCACATAATGTACCTAGTCATGTGATTCCTGTGATGCATCATAGTGCTCGGTCAGAGGGAAATAAGTGTATTGCCTTGCATAAGTAGACCCCCAGGGACCCCAGCCCATAGGAGAGAATGGGGGCTGGAACTACAATTACTATAAGGCATCATAGAGAAATGCAGTTAATGTTTTGTTGTGCTGACTCAATACAAAATATTTGGGTTCAGTTCAAAAAAGGAAATATTCCACCTTTGGGTCAAATGGATATGAAATGAAATATTTTATTCTCATTTTCCTGATGAAAAAAATCAGGAGTATTCAGCAAAATGAAAATTTTCCCAGAAAAAAAATTCAATTTTATAGAAACTGGATTTTCCAACAGAAAATCTTTCCCATCCCAACCTAGTATTTAGCCTTGCATTATTTTGTTAGTATACATTGTTAATTACTACCTCTTTTTATCTAGTCCAGAAAAGTAGAAGGAACTCTTCAATAGTGTGTGGGTTTGAATGCTTTCAGCCAGAGGGACTGAGTGTGTGTTTGGCATATACCATGCTAGAGCAAACATGTCATCAAAGCACACACATTTTTAACAGATACTTTAAATCTATTGGACAGCAAAATCATTACAAGGATAAATGTAGTTATGTGTTTCTGGGAATTACTGCAATAAAATCTTGCATGTGGATCTTACACGTGAAGTTCTAAACACAGCCCTGGTATTAACAGTTACAATTTGGCTGTTGGCTCAAACAGAATTTTTCCCTTTACACTAGGGCTGAATTTGACCTCCAAAAATATAATAGCCAGTTGGGAGGAGAATTAGGTGGTCAGAGGACAGGTATGGAGTCAGAGTCTCCATTCTCATATTTTCTGGAATATATTTGAGAAAATATTTGTAAGAATATATTTGAGAAATATTTGTAAGAAACTTGAGAGCAAAGAGGCTTATAGGCTTATGCAGTTCATTTACCTGATGATGTGATATAAATATCATACAAGGGAACCTAGTAACTCCTTGAAGTTGGTTTAAAGGAAAGAAACACAACAGATGCACAACAGATTAAGGAGTGTTTTTAATTCACTTGTAAAAGATTATTTTATTAGAGACATTAGCTATTGAGCTTGCATCCCATATTTTAAAATAAAAGACAAATATGATAAATTAAAATGGAATAAAAACACACATGAACATCTGCTGTTTGGAGAATTAGCTCCAAACATGTTGTCACTTTTTAGAAGGTACTATGATATATCATTAAATCAGGATAGACAAGCTCTTCATGTGTAATTGCGGGGTCCCCCCTCTTGTTTGCCCCTATTTCCACATTTTCTTGAAATTTTGTGTCATAAAATGACCCACACTCTTTTTCATGCTCTTCTAGAATTAAGGAGCAGTTTTACAAATTTGGCAATGGTTATGCAGGTTTTCCTTCAAATGAAAACACAAAATGATGCCTCACTTGTCAACATGTCAGCTGTTCTTGGGATTGTAATTAACATAAATGCTTTCCCTTCTTCATCTGCATAATTATTTATATCGTCATCATTCCCAATTGTATTTACATATGCCACCAAGATATTCTGCTACGGTAACATTGAAAACTGGGGTGCCTATTTTTTATTCCAGCTGAAATATACACCTTTGTGGAGGGGTTTAACATACAAATATCTCCAAGTTGTAAAATGTGTCATGTTTTGCTCATCAGAAAGTAACACTAACAAGGCAGTCAGCTGATGAGATAAATTGCCTCTCATTGGATTAAAAAAATCATGGCTAGAAAAAAAAATCACATTTTGCTGCCTGCCATGCCCTATCACTTCAAAGAATGGAGTCCTCTTAATATAAAATATTTTCCTAAATTATTTCTGCCCAACTGTAGAGTCATCTAAGTGACAGAGAAGACGCAAGGGATCAATTTATTGCTGTCCTTGTGATCATGTTGTTGGCTCTCTGCTACCTTTGCAGCTGCTGCTGTCTTTGTTTTAATATAGCTGTTTTGTTATGAAAACAGTGTATTAATGCAGCATACCAAAGAGGAAAAGACAAACAAATGTTCATCCTATTTAATACTAAAATATAGTGTGTACCAAGTCACTGAGGCTACCATAATAAATGAGCTAATATTATAAAGTCAGTATAATATTATAAAGTCAGTTATTTGTTCTAAAATAACTCCCAGATTTATTTTATAAGTAGAAGAGTTCTTCAACAGCTGTTCCTGTCATGAAACACTACTTCAATTAAAGAAAACAGTGCCACCTAGGGAAAAAAAAAGCCTAACAACTAATAAACAATACCTCGTTTTGTGGCACAACATGCCAGACACTATAGGTTAACCAGGAACATATTCCATTCTTCAAAATTATCACCTTTTAACTTCAGCAACAGAATTACAAACACCACTGTGGGATGCAGCTAGGATATTTCTGATTTGTTTTATTACCTCTGCACTCCCTGCCTCAGGTGACGAAGAATGAGGATTAGGGGAAGGATAACAATCCAACCATCACCTTCTCTTCTGACCACTTAAATGTTTGCCTCTCTAAAAAAGGAAGAGTTATGAAGGAAATTGTTCCAGGTATCCCTATATCTGAATAAGAAGTTGGCAGTGCTTGGGTTCTGCTGTGTGGAAACCATACAGAGTCCATACATAAAAATGACAGAGTCCATACATATGCAAACCATCATGCAAAACAGGTTGCAGAAAGCACATCCAGTGGCATTAAAACCTCCCACACCAGTTGGTGCTGCTTTAAAGCCTATGAAAGAGGGGGAAATGTTATAAAGTAAAGAATTATCTGTACAGCAAGAATTGTAGTCTTTCTATTTCCAACATGGCTGATATGCAAGCCATTTAAGTGCTCTTCTATTCATAAAGCATTTTTATATGACACTTCGGATGTTTTTAAACTTTTAGCCAATTATTATGATATCTTAATGTATACAGGAGAACAACACTTCTGTCACTCACACTATCCCCAGGCATTCCGAGCATGCATTTTTTCTGATGGGGGGGAATACGATTAGGATAATAGACAACAAGTAAGATCTTATTACAATAGTTCATTTACTTTTTTCTTGTTGAATCTTAATCGGTCATGTCAGGCAGTTACACACAATTCACTATTAAAAATTATCCTCATTAAAAGATCATTCTAAAATCCTTATTGATGGCTATCTAGAAATGATTGATGGGTTCTTCAGCTCCAACCATATTAAAGAAATGACAACAGAACACACTATGTATCATCAGTAGATTAGACTGTAAGTAGATAAGGATGACTTTCTAATCCATATGGGCAGATTTATGTCACTGATTTGATAGCATGAGATGTCATCCTTGCAAAAACTCCATTATTTATTGTTTAATGATTTGACGCTACAAAGATTAGTCCATGGAAGAAATGTTAAATTGCTTTTAAAGCCCTTTATGCTTCTTAATGTGCATTTAGTTTTGCATTTTTAAAAATTAGATGCATTGCGATCTTTTTCTCCCTCCCCACAAATTTCATTTGCCGTGTTTCCTCTGTTTACTGCCATTGAAGTTCACTATCTCTGTAATCTGATGGCATTTTACAAGATTTACTGGCTGTCTCTCCAGTCAGAATTTTCTTCCACGGTTTCTTGCAGTTACTACAGCCATTTAACTTGCCCTAGTGGTAAGAAAACCAGGGCTCCCATTGCCATAGGATTTTAAAAATGATGTCCTCTAATCTAGCTCAGAGCAGGTCTGACTAACATGGTGATTAAAAATACTGGCAGCTGTTGACACTTTTTGTCTACCCTTATGCCTCCATTGTTTCTCCCACCAATGGAGATGAATTTATGGTAGCCATGGTGGGAAGTTTCAGGAAAGAACTAGCATCAATAAGGCCATGCAAGTTTGAATAGTTGGTGCTCTTTGAAAATGTAAAGAAACTATTGAATGTCAATTTGTCCACAGAGATGAACAAATCCATGTGATCCTTAAAAAAAGCAGGGCTGTTTGAAATATTCACAGTGTAAATGCTCAAAATGCTAGGGTTTCATGTTTTGATTTTAGTGAAATTTTCACTTTTGTGAAAATCTGTTTGTTTTTGTGGGGGTTTTCTACTTGAGAATGGGCCCATTATTTCAAGAAAAATCTCCCAGTTTTCACTTAAATTACTCTATTCTTGAATAAATGCTGAAAATTTTCATTTCCACATAATTTCATATGCCTCTGCTTCCACTCCCATTCTTACTTTGTCTTCTCTGGTTAGATTCCAAGTTCCTTTGGCCTGGAACTGTCTCTTACTATGTGGTTATATAGTACCTAGCAAAAGGCCCCTGATCTTTTGGGGGAGCCCACAGGGGTTGCCCCTAATATAAATAATGTTTCAAAACTATTCTACCACTTCCCAAAAATTTCACAAAAGCAAAATTTTTGACTCAAAAATTGGCATAATGGGAAATGTGAATTTTCCCAATATTTTTTTAAAAAATCATTATTTTTGAATAGCTGTTTCTAATGTCTAAAACCCATTTCCCTTTAATTTTTATGCATTTAAAAAAACACACTGAATTCAGAGAAATACCATTTGAGAATGACACACACACTCACACACATACACACACCAGTAGCCACATATTTAATTTAAGTCACTCCCTTTAAAACTGAATCAGTATTTCCAAACTGCTGTTAGGGAGTTATAACTCAGCAACAAAACCCCAGCCCCAGGTATGGGACCTGATTCATGGTTGCCCGATGGGCCACAAGACAGGCAGACTTGCTCCCTGGAAAATACCCCTGGAATCTGCAAACCTATCAGGGTGCATTCTGAGGCGAGCTGTGGGCAGGAGGGAGAGTCGATGGGTTATTCTTGGCAATTCTTCCGCTGTGGCAGCAGCCCATAGGGACCCAAGTCAGGGAAGTCCTTAGGCTTCCACTCACCTGATTGAGGCATGAAATGGCTCCCAATCATCACTGAATAAGAGAGGTGCAATCCACCTCTTCTTTTGTCCCTGTGCCAATCCTAACACTGGCACAGGAAAGAACTCTCTTCTTGGAATCCAATGGGCCAATCTTAAAGTCACACAACTCCTGATGATGACAACAAGCATTAAAAACTGAGCAACAAAGAATTAACAACAATTTCAGTCCTTTTTGCTTTTGTTGGTTTGTATTTTGGCACTATTTTGAAACAGGTTCATTTCTGTTAATTTAAAGTACAAATTGCCTTAATTTTCTCTTTCCCTATTTGCTTCCTTCCTTTACTTAAGATCAAAGACAGTATTTATTTCTTTTATATAAATGCTTTACTTCAGTGTCACACAGAGCAATTAAAATCCCTTCCTAAATCACTAATCAACCTTTTTTTGTTTGTTTTGTTTAGTGTAATCATCTGCATACCAAAACCATAGTAGTTCCTTGCCATTTAACAAGTCAACTTGTAAATAACAGGTTGGCATTGCAGAGAATTTGAAATCTTTAAAAATGGTTCGGGGATTAGTCATTAAAATATACTCTGCAGATGACTGCATAATCTGGGTTTCCATTTCTTTTCCCGTTGCATAATCTTCATTTATTTTCTTTTTCTTGCCTAATCCTATTGCAATTCATAACAAATCAGCTCTCTCCCCATGTTCCTTTGAATGACTACATCCACATGTCAATATTACTTTATATTTTTCATGTCTTTAATCAAAGGGTTTCAATGTGCTTTACAAACACCAGTTTAGCCCAATCTAGTGAGGTAGATAAATAATACAATGCCCATTTTACAGATGTGAAAATTGAGCTACACAGAAGCTGTGAAATATTTGCCCATAACCAAAGATGAGTCAGTGGTATAGCCAGGTGTAATAGAGCCCGACTCACCCGGCGGCTCCTCCTGCTGGTCGTCCTTGGGAATTAGCTCATCAGCCTCTGGAGCGCCCTCTACCATTTAGTGATCTGCTTGTCACTGGCCCCCATGTATCGCCCAGACCCGGTGCCCTTTTGTCTGGGCTGCTGCCCCTCTGGCAGCAACCCCTCAGTCTGAGGGTCTCCCCACTCAGGGGAGACCCCCCACCTACTATCCCCACTTCACCTCAGTCTTGGCTACTGCCTGTCCTCACTTAGCCCCGCTCCCTGGGCAGACTGCAGTGTATCAGCCACTCATCAGGGCTGTTTTTTAAGCCCCACAGGGCAGGAGCAGGTAATCACCCCGCTACACCAGGAATAAAACCCAAGAATCCTCTGGTGCTTTAATGGGTATTTAACTACTAGACAAACTTCCTCTCAACTGCAAATGACTCACACAGTAAATAATTTTGGGCCCTTTGGGTATACTATATATTCTTACCTGAAAAAGATTCTAATTTTTTAAGAGAAACCAATCCTAATGGGAGCTTGAGATGGCAGAACCAGATCTGAGAGTCACAGACTAAGTTTTCCCTAATTACCAGAGATAATTTACCCAATTGTAATACATACGTTAGTACATACAATACTAAAAACTTTAGATATTATGTTTCTCCTGACACACACTCTTGACACATATTTTGTTATTACTTGAGCATGCGTGCCATAAGAAATGAAGGAGGGAACATGCTTTTGATTTTGTACACTTCTGACAAATGCTCTCAGCCTGTGATCACTCACTGAAAAGACCTACATATCTAGGACAGCTCAATGCAAACATCTGCTCAATGCAAAGTAGCTATGTGTATAAAATGATATATTATGTCTGTCATCTCATTTTTTTCCCCTCGGTAGTTTTGGACTTTCAAGAGGGACTTGATCATCTTTTGGTAAATCAGTAAATATTCAAAGTTTTTACCTCCATTGCCTGAGTTTGTTTGTGACCACAAAGCAGAAAAGCCTTCATCCTCACTAACCTAAGTTCCCAGACTGGGAGTAACAGTGAATCATGCACTCTCTGTTTGGCAGCATCTGTTAACATCAAATAGGTTATTTCTGTGCTTAATTGTCCCATCAGTTGTCTTCCTCAATTGCAATTAGGTCTCTTCAGGGCATGCATATATCTTGGTACACAAATACCCACTATTGACCAGATTTTCAAAAACATTCAGCACCCAACAGCTCCCAGGTTTTTTTAGTAATGCACATTGAAAATCTGGCCATGTATGTCTGTCTGTCTGCTTGGACATAAATTTTGGCCACACCTTTGTAAACTGAGTCTCTAACCAGTTTGCCTCTGGGGTATTTTGATGTCAACACAAGTCGTTGGCTGGAAGCTACATTCCTTCTAAGCTGCGCCTCTCTCCCGGCCCCAGGCTGCTGCGGCGAGAAAGGGCTTGAGGAATTCGTCTCTCCCTGCCGTAGCTCCGGAGCAGCCTGCACCCCAAGACACACCAGCCAGACACCTGGGAAGGAATTCTCTGTAGTAATTCAGAGCACTCCCCATCGAACGTCCCATCAGTGGCCTCTCCCCCAGCCCCAGGCTGTTGCGGCGAGAGAGGGCTTGAGGGAGTCCTGTCTCCCTGCCATAGCTCCGGGGCAGCCTGCATCCCAAGACCCACCAGCCAGACACCTGGGAAAGAATTCTCTGTCGTAATTCAGAGCCCTCCCCATCTAATGTCCCATCACTGGCCATTGGAGATATTTGCTGCTAGCTGTTGCAGATGTGCCACATGCCACTGTAGGTAGTCTCACCATACCCTGCCCTCCGTAAACTTAAACTCAGGTTTCAGAGTAGCAGCCGTGTTAGTCTGTAACTCAGTTATCAAGCCAGTTAGGTTTTTTGCCCCCACTGCTCCCTTTGGAAGGCTGTTCCAAAACTTCATTCCTGTGATAATTAGAAACCTTTGCATAATTTTAAGCCTAAACTTGTTGATGCCAGTTTATATCAATTTATTCTTGTGTCCACACTGGCACTTAAATAACTCTTCTCCCTCCCTGGTATTTATCATTTGAAATTAAATGTTTTGTTTTCATTCCAAGCTTTAACTTTTTAAAATAAAAGTTATGGAATTTTTAAAACAGCCATTTTGAATTAGAAATTCAAAAAGTTTAATTTCAGCAATGTCAAAATGAAATGTTTGGATTTTTTTTTAAACACACAAGCAATTGAAAACAAAACCTACATGTATTTTGTGAAACATGTGAAATGTTTTGCTGTTGCCGAATCTGCAATGATAGTTGTTTTTGTGGTGGATGAGGAGTTAATCAAAAAGGTGTGTTTTCGCTTCTTGGATACCAAGGCAGGAGGTTCCTTTGAAATAGACAGATTCTTGGTGAGTTGTGATTTTCTTCACATTCTTTTAATGAGAGTTTTTCCTCCACTTGTCTATCTGCTGGTTTGTCCTAGGAAATTGAGGACATTTGGGTACACTTTGTAACTTTTATTTTAAATTTACGAATACAAGAGCTTTAGAGTTTGCAAACTTTTACAGAGCTATTAACCTAACTCAGGTAAGAAAAGTGTGTTGAAACTCCAGACTGGAGATAAGCTCTCTCTTTCTATCTTTGTTACATCAAGAATGAAATTTGTCCTCTGGTTTAGGAGAGTTTAGATCTGTCATTGGTTTTACACATCCTTTCGTGAGTCAAGAACACTATTCTCTGAGAGCTAATAAAGCAGCAGGAATCTTAGATGTAGGCTGGGTAGAATTTCAGAAATCGGATGATTTTCCTACTTATATTCAGAATGAAGGAACTGAGCCCAGGGAACAGTAGGAAACAGAGCCGGGGTGAGTCTGGAGATAGTGCTATTAGGCAGAAGCATTCTAGGAAGCTACATTTTACTTGAAACTACCATTACTACTGGCTGGAGAAGGGAGCTTGAAGAGGAAGAAAAGACTGTTGAAACAGGAGGCTGACTTACCTCTTATTCTGTGGTGGAACAAAGGAGACAGCAGCTTGTTTGTAATCTACATTCTTTGATCAATGAGCATCTTACCTGTGCACTTGCCAAAGGTGGGAGTTTTATAAGTAGGGTGATCAGATGTCCCAATTTTATAGGGACAGTCCTGATATTTGGGGCTCCTATTACCCACCACCCCCATTCCGATTTTTCACACTTGCTATCTGTTCAGCCTATTTATAAGCAGATCCAACATGGAGACTTTGCCTTTCTCTAAGTGACAGGCCAGAACTTGTGTGGCCTAGTGGATAGAGCACTGGATTGGGACTCAAAAAAGCTGGTTTCTATTCCCTAGCAGGGGCAAGTCACAACACCTCTCTGTGCATCAGTTTCCACATCTGTAAAATGGGGACAATGATACTGATCTCCTTTGCAAAATGTTTGAGAGCTGCTGCTGAAGAGTGTTACACAATTATTGTATTAATTATAACTTTGTGTTCCCTGGAGCTCCCTCACACTTAGCTACAGATAAAACAGAGGTGCCTTCTTCATGAGAGTGCCTGAAACTACATGATGGGCATTTCCTGGGCCCCCTATTTGGTCTTTCAGATCTTGCCCATCAACTCGGTTTACTGAATTTATGACAACCAATTCTAAAGACAAATTATGAGTATTGTAGACTTTAGCAGTATTTACTGTGTTTAAGAAGTAGTTGGATAAACAACTGGCAGATGAAGGTCTAGGCAACCCAGTTGCTGCTTTAATTTTTAATTTTTAGAGGTGCTAAGGACCTGCACCTTTTACTTGGGATTTTTTCCAACAGGTGGAGATTATCTATATCCAGTGATCTGCATATGTGGTCTAGTGGACAGAACACTGGACTTGGACTCTGGAAATCTGAGACTTGGCATTGGCACCAGTCTGCTGGATGACCTTCAGCAAGTAACTGTCCCCACTCTGTGACTCAGTTTCCCTATTAGTAAAATGGAGATCATTATTATGACTTCCTTTGTAAAACACTTTGAGATCCACGGATGAAAAGAATGATAGACTATATAAGTATTATTATCTCATCCCAAAGCTCTACAGAGACTGAAAAGCCTTTGTGAGGATCAATGAACCTTAATATGAGAGCAGATGGAAGTCCACCTTTGAAAGTGTGACACTTTATGTTGAAATATCATGCTCTATGTAGTAGAGTTTACAATTTGCACACCTAAAACATCACATTTGCTTACCTGGAAAGCAACATACCTTTCAGAAACCTTTCACTATGAATATTTCTGCTAATTTGCCTTTTTAAAAGACAGATGTTTACAGAGCTGTTTACATGCACTTATCACATCTCTATTTTTGCCACCCTCCTCTCCTGAAATCCTTAGTGTAAAATTCTCTATAGATCACTCCAGTACATTACTGGAGAATCCTAAAAAGACTGGAGTCAAAGATTTGCCTCAGGCTTGTCAGAATAAATTCTATAAGAATAAAATCTCCAGGGATTTTAAAGTCTGGAATGATCATTTCTGAAATGTACTTTTCTGCCCTTAATTCAGTACTGCTTCAAAAGACAGACATCCCTATTTACTCTCCTCATTAAATACTGTCCTCAAATACTATCCTCATTTTTATTTTAATATACAAAACTATAGTTATTATAAACATAGATTGTCTTGCAATGCCTTTATGTGAAATCTAAAGAAAAGGTTTAAATTCCACTCTCAAGGTGAAGGGCACTTATACAAATAAAGAAATCCCCTACTATTAAGGGGGTGGTTATGCACAGAGGTGAGAATAAACCCTGTAGTCTAAACTGATATGGAACATTACATTTCAATTATTAATGTGAGGAACTGCTAGAAAGTGATTAATGAGGGGAGTGAGCTAAGACTAGCTGGCTGAAACCTTCAGTACACAGTGAACCTCCAAATCACACAGTTCAAGTAGAAAATATTTTACTCTCTCTATGGAATCCTTGCTGAGAACAACAGGGGATAGTCTAAGATGTCCCCAAACCTCCAAAAATAATCCTTAAGGGTTATATGATAAATAATTATAGCTTAATTATGCAAACTGAAAACTCTTTCAGGCTTATGAAATTTTGTTTTAAAATATACACAACGATAAATATAGCACGTTTTTCTTCTGACCTAATCCAAACATCTGAAATCAAAGATACCTGCCAAAGTCAATCAGTATCTTTAAAAGTGTGCATATAACTCTACAAAATGAACACCATTTCCCAATTCAAACTAGCTTACTAATTCTCAAGAATGGTCTGAAAAGCACAGATGCTGCTTCAATATGACTGCATATCTCCTTCTAATTTATATTAAAGGAGAAGATGTTTACAATTCTTCATCCACCACAGTCTTTGTGATACAAGATCTCATTTCATCATGTTATCTGAATTATAGTATTATCTGTCCCCACTGGGGCCTCTCGTGTGGAATAACAATGTCAGTATGAACTCTGTACTGAATTTAGCTTTCTGGTCATGTTATCACAAATTGGTTTGAGTACACAGGCTGCAGAAATAGTGAATGACAAATCAAATAATCCACAAGGGAGAAAAAAGGTTTAATACCTTCTTGCCTATCAACTGGTTATTATAAGATGATGACAAACTGCATTTCACCAGTAACTTTTCTAGGCATCTGAGCCTTGTTTTGTAGCTCATTAACTTGGATCATATCAAAAAAGTCAGAGCACAGTTATAACAAAGAGTCATGGTAGCAACTACAGCCAAATTAGAAAAAGAGCACTATCATTATTATCTATGAAGGACCAAACTTGATGGGGAATCTAGGATATTAAAAAATACAAGTACAGGATATTACCATGACTATACAAAGCATGGGAACTATATTTATTTTGGTTGTATTGATTTACTCAAGTATTACATACTAAAAGTCATCTTAAAAGAGACAAAGTTGTATCCCAAAAGCAGGCAACTCCTTGCTTTTCTAGCCTCCTCATTGTCTCTCTTTCTGTTTTCATACATTAAGAAGCAAAAACAATCTGACTTTCAGAAATGTAGATGTAGATTCTGTTAGAAACAGACATTGTCATCTAAAGCTGCACAATATTTCACATTCATTTTTTTTTTTTTGTAATTATCAGTAGGTCTCTAAAACATTCATGGAATCTGGGCTCCCCCCAGTGGTTAAATAAACATCCACAAATTTGAACAGCTGTTAATTTAAAACTGTGTAGCCTAATCAATAGAGTGTCAGTCATATACCTGGAAGGTTGCAAGTTCAAAACCCCTTAAGGGGTGCAATTTTTATTTAAAATTCTACACAGCTGTTTTTCTTAGTGTGACCTGCATAGCTAATGTCTTTAACCTCTTAAGCATATTTATCATACAAAAACTTCTTGTGTCTGAATGAAAAATTTCAACCACTTACTTTAAGTTGCAAAACAAAACAGCTAATTATGTTTGACACAGCTAGAACAAGAAAGAAGCAAGGAATGTACTTTTCTTTAAATCTATATAAAAAATATTCCCCTTATTCCCACCCCACTTTGTGCTTCTTTGGCTACCTTAAAAAAAATACCCCCCAAAACGAACAACAACAACAACAACAAAAAACAAACAACCCCTCACACTCCAAGCAGTGGAATGTCAGGACACACCAAATATGTTTGGCAGCATAGGCAGGTGTGCCATTGACAGATGTACTTGTTTTATCTGGCAGAAGGAAGGCAGGATTTTTCCTGTTTGTTTGTTTGTTTTGGCCAGTGTGACTGTTTCTGTTACACTTACAGGGCTTTGAGGAGTCACCATGGTGACTAATTTATATGAACATTCCTGACTTTGTCTAACTACAGACATGCTATAGCTTAGTGGAAGACTGCTAACTTTGTTATGAATGGCTTCAAATGCTGTTAGGATTCTGTTTGACTTGTGAAAAAAAAATCTATTTGCCTTCCTCTCAATCCTCCCGGTTTGCTCACTGTGAAGGAAGCTTATTTAGTACGTTCGCAGCAGTGTGTCTATGGTCGATGTTTTAAAAAAATGTGTTCATGTTGATTTTTCCCTTTTTCGTCTACTTCCCATCCCCACTTTCAACTAAGCAGATCTGATAAGAGAAGCAGAATGAGAGAAGGCACCATGGGGGACTTTGCCCCAGGTACCGCAAAGTAGTTACGTTCCAGTCCAGAGAAGTACTTCTCTGTTACACTGCAAGCACACAGTCCCAATGAATTCAGTGCAGCTACTTATAGCTTAAAGTTAAGCTTTTACTAAGTGTTTTGCTGAGCCTTAGCGCTCTGCTGTGGCACATCTGCAGCAATATGAGGAAAGCAGAAGCTGAGATTGGGGTGCATGGCCAGTGGGGTCCATGATTATTGGGATTAATTTGCAAACCCCACACAAGAGGAGCAGACATTACTGTCAGTCATGTGCTGTAGCAGTGACTGTGGAGTGGTGGTTATACTGGTATTCTGACAAAGAAGATTTAGTTCTCCGCAAACTCCACAGAGATCCTCATTTACTGCATACTGCCACAAGGAAACAGAAGTCTTGGATTATAACGTGAGACTCACTGGGTCTGGCACGTTGGTTGGTAGCAGGGCAAGGCTGTCCTCCTTTAGGACATCTGCTGACCGATGTTCCAGCCCTGCAGTGGCCTGCTTCTTCTTGTGACTAGTCAACCCTCTGATCGGGTCACACAGCATTCCATCCCTTCCCATGGAAACCAACAGTTCAATAACTAATACTCTTTCAATTCCACATTGGCCCTTCAGTCTGAGTCCTTACAAGTCCTTACCCCAGGATAGGCAGTTTTGGTAGCCCTCACAGCTTGTCAGTGGCTTCCACTCTACCTTCCTCAGTGGGCTGGGTAGGAGAACCAACACACCGTCCTTCTCCACAGGGTTTCATTCTATGGACCTTGACCAGGCAGTCACGGTGTGACTCCACAGACCCCTGGACTACATCCAACCTTGCCCAGTCTTGGGCCTTTGCCTCAGCCTCTTCCCTCGGCTCCCATTGTACGAACTCCACAAAGCCTTTCCCACTATCTCACTGCAGAGCTATTTAGCCCTTTCTGCTAGCCAGATGGTTCTGTCATGGGAGAGTTTTCTCAACTCCCCTGGCAGGGCAGTCCCTGACTCAAATGGAGTTTTCCCGCAGGCCTTCTACCAACACAGAGTCCTGGACAGACTGACTTTCTGACCCTTCTTCCCAGCTGCCTTGGGCCCTCTGTTGCAGGCCTGCCTTCCTTCAGGGAGGCTTTATCTGCCTTACTTCAGCCAGGCTTCTCTCCCTGAGTGAGATCTGCTCTCTTTCCTGGTCAGGCCTCAACTGAAACAGTTATAGTCCTTTTTACTCCTCCATCCAGGCCTGACAACTGCTGCTGGTGTGCTGGTTGCACCCACAGGCTGTCCTCAACCCCCACAGGCCATCACACTAAAAACGCAACAGATTATTTTATCTGGCACCATATATCATGTCTACTATTTAAACTGACATTTATGTTGTTGATTTTAGACTTAAAATTATAGATAAAAACATTAAAAATTGTTCTGCAGAAAGAAATACTAAAGTCTCATTGTATAGTTTTCTAAACAAAGCAAAGTACCCAAAACATATGGCATTTCCAAAAACACACCTTGTTTTAAAATGAAAAGGGTCAGCTGGTATATTTATAGCAAGAAGACAGTGAGAAAAGAATAAGTCATTTAAATCGGCAAGTTAAGCAAGACAATTAGGGCTCATCGAGCCATGGTTCCAGGATTCAAAAGTATGCACAAGAGTTCGTGTAGGCAATAACACAGCTCTCATGGTGTCTTGCCTTATTAGGCTATTTAAAATGGTTAAACACTTTTCTAACAAGGCAGTGAACAGGTAGATTAGACAGATAAGCAGACATTTGTAAGCTTCAAAGCACAAACACTTATGGTCATCATATGCATCTGTGTTTGTGCACTTGTCTTGTTTGGAAAATATGTATGCACAAGGCTATATAGGGAACTTCAGAAAATCTGACTTATCATATATCAATTATGTTTGTATGTCAGATTCCCTGATGGGTTTGGGTACTTCGCTGTTTCAATACATGTCAAATGTTTTTGATCACATAAGAGTACCTCCAGTTCATTCATATATCAGACTGCCCATTGCCATTTAACTACTTCTCTGAGCTCGGAAACATTTCCCCATAACTATCGAACAAGAAGTTATTCTTCCTTAACACTCAGATATGGAAGGTGACTCGCAGGGATGATGACCTCATGCTCTTTCAAATCTTCATGCTGACAGAAAAAAAAAAAAACATGCACAGATGGAAGGACTCTCAGAGGCAGCCTGACCAACAATTCCAGCTCCCCTAAAGTGATGTGTATGGCTTTGGAGTGTCATCAGTCTGCTAACAACCATTTAAAGGAGTTTGACTTTGAGGCACATAAGCAGCTGTGTTAATCTACTCGTGTATACTGTATGAGTGTACTGAGTAGCCTGCAGAAATCCCTTCTGTCCTCCAGCCTTTCACTAGACTACTCTCAACAGAGGTAGTCATGCCTCTCCAACGACTCAACCCAGCTCCCATTAAAGTCAGTGGCACTAAAACTCTCCAAGACTTTAAGTGGGAATAGGATTGGGCCCAAAGAAAGGAGCAAGGCATTATAGGTGTACATTAGAGCAGCCTAGAAAATGTTCAAGCTTGTGGTGAGGACTAAACTTGCCTCCAGCAACCACAGTGGGAGGCATAAAGATGATGTGAAGCCATCTTTGCCTCCCATGATTCTGTAGCAGAGCCAAGAATCTCAGGCACAGTGCAGTATGACCCTACATTTCAGAATCTCAAAGTGGTCTTTATGTGGAATTCCAAACTGCATGCAGACTGTGTTGTCGATGGTGTAGTGTCTACACTAAAGTTCAATTCAGATAAGCAATCAGAATTTTTGATGCTTATCCAGTCTTCTCAGATATGCATATCAGGGCTGGAAATCTTATATGAGGACAGGCCCACTGTTACTTCTTATGTCAGGAACTACTAAAACAAAGAAAACACACTCAAGCTGTTTCGGGTCTTCTACTTCCATTTCCAGGTGGAAGTGAAGAAGTGCATGATGATGAAAGCTTTTCAAAAAGTTAACCTAACTCAAAACTAATTACTTTTCTTCCCACCTTCCCCTTCATACAAAATCCTGTACAGCTAGTTTATTGCATTATACAGGCATTTCACCTTCCTCTGAAGCATCAGGTATTGGTCAGCAGGGCTCTGCTTTTCTGGATTTATAAATATTAATAAAGTCCTAACTTCTAAATCCTTAAATTCTAAATTTCCAGCCTCAAGAAAAATATTGAAATAGGGCCCAACCACACAGACACTTATGCACATTCACAACTATTTATATACACAGTCCCATTGAATGATAAGGCCAGTCTTGGAAAGCAGCACATACTATTCAACTGAATTCAGGGAGACTACTCACAATCAAAGCTACTCGTGGCATATTTATGTATCAGGACTAAAGTTTGGAATTCTAGAAGCCTTCACTGTCAATAAAAGCAAGCTTCATGTCTAATCAATGTCACAACACTGAAAAAAACATGTTAAATTGATTAACAATTTATGCTCTTACGAAATGCAAAATAGCCATGTCATGTTATAGGGAGGCACATCATCAACGTGAAACATGGACCACACAGGGTAACAATCACCTTCCCTTTTTGGAATCACCCGAGGAAGTTCATTTATGGTATAAATTGCCATTCTCTGTGTCATGCAGCAGGAGTTCACCCTGTTAAGATAGCATTACTCTGATAGATGAGAATTTGGCAGAGACATTACGTTTGCAGCTGTGTTGTGTCGGACTGACTTTTAAAAAACAAAATGATCAAACTCTAATCCTAACAACATTACAGCAGACTCTGTTCTGTGCTCAGCAGGTGGCTGCGCTGTATTTTAGTTCTCCATAGACAGTGGCAGTGGTGACCCATGTTAATGGAACACAGTCACCATAAAACAACCTGAAGTACAGCGTTAGGACAACAAACCCTGGCGGGAAATCGCTGACAAATGAGATAAATACAAATGCACAAGCTTAACGGAAATCAAATAGGAGTTGTTCACCCTGGGTGAACAACTAATGAACTACCGCTTTAGTGCAAATATACTGTGTCCCAAAACTTAACATGGAGTAGTTTTAACACAAATGGCTTAGATTGACCTTAACTACATGTCACCAAAGCTTGTGATACATGTCAGGCTTCTGTTTATCAGCATTACGTAGTCCGTTTTGATTGCATGAACTATGCTTCTGCGCTCAATGTGCAAAGAAAATCAACTGTGTGGATCAGTCTCAGTTCAATGACAAGAAGATGTCGTCATCCATGATTTGCTTATATTGTGACTTTGCTCGTGACATTCTTGTTTCCTTTAAAAAAGTCATAGTACTTGAGGAATTATGGCTGGTGATTCATAAATAGGAGTCACTATTTTGCTACAAGGAGGAAACATTATAATGATATGATTATTAAGACTGTTAGCATTTCCATGATGAATCTCTTTATTTTAACCAGGAATGGAAAGCTGTGTCACAAAACATACCTGGGGCTAAAACTCACAATATTCATTAATGGACCAGTAGCAATGTTTTTCCTTTAATCAGAGGTTGTGGGTTTTTTATTAAAAGTTTAGTATTTTGTTCAGTTTTAGATGCTGTGTTTGGTACTTTATATTAAAAACAGGGAATTTTAAAGTTAGTTTTGTCTTCTGATTAAACCATAATAGAGAAAGTTGAGATATTAATGTTACAGATGGGGTGATTATACAGGAACAATAATCACATTTCCTATCTTTTCTTTATTATGTAATATACATGAACAGTCCATTATGATGATAATATGAGAAGTCCAAGAGATTCAATAGTACTTTGAGTATTATAATTTTAGTAGTTTATAATCAGTAAACAATGTTTATGGTAAAGCTCTGCAAAACTATCACAGGACAACTATTTTTGTGAAACTAAACAAACTGCACAAATTTGGGGGGTTAGATTTGGCAAATTTTGCTGTCATTTCTTGAATTTATCATTATCATCATGAAATTTCATCAGCAGGTGAGCAGCAAAGGTACGGTAAACTGTTGTGTGCCCCAAAGCTAACACAGACAGAGTTAAATTCATCCCTGGTGTAAATCTACTGAAGCTAGTGGACTTACTCCAGGTATGAATATGGCTGACACTGCTTAGAAGATGTTCGGTAGGTGCTAAGTGTCTGCTTTCTTGGAGCAAGCAAAATTCTGAGTTGTTGAGCACCCTTAATTCCCACGGAAGTCAAGAGAGTCGAGGGCACTCAGCACTTCACAGCATCAGGCCATTCTGATTACACATAGGAGCATGATAACCCAAAGAAGAAATAAAGCCCTCTGGTAGTAGCTTGGAGTACAGAGTAACAGGAGAGTAATCAGCATTAAGCAGTTCAACACCCAAAATGGTAAATAAAATTGGGATGACAGGAGGGAATATACCTAGGTGGTCTTATTGTGTTTTTATCATTTCATTGCTATTTAGCACAAAGTCTCACAGTCTACAAATTTACTGTAAACAAAGTACTCACTAAATGAAACCTATCTCTATGGTGTGGTTCTGCTGACTAGATGGCATGATTTTATAAAGAAGTATCATTAGAAATATTTATGGAACTGAATTAAAATTAGGCTGTGAGGGCCTAAGTGACTCCATGAATTAAATCACTGCTCTTATCATCCTTAATTTGAAGTCATTTAACGTCAAAATTGCAGAGAACTAATCCTTCCTAATAGATGTCAGAGGTTAAAGAAGCAAATTTTGATAGCCTACATTGTACCCAGTGTTGTAGTAACTACACCATGAACCTTCCCTCTTATTTAAATATAAATCCTAAAGTGTTTATATTTCTTCATTAAAAAACAAACCAACCAAACAAAAAAAGCCATAAACTTGCCACAAAGGACATTTGTATTCCACATAGTGCTCCTATCAAGTCATGATAAAGCCTCAACTGTTTGGCTTTCTGCACAGAGATTAGAACTCTTACTTCATGGGGATTGTAATTCTGAGTTTTTTCTTTGATCACAATATTAATTCACTGTAGATTTATACCTCATAATGATCCATCTGTTAAGATTTTCTCTTCAGCAGTTAAAATTAGGAGAGGATTTGTTGGTGGGTTATTTTTATTCACAGACACATTAATGCAAGTCCTAAAGTAATCAGTTTGCATTATGTAGCCTTTCATGCAGTTTGCACAGATTTACAGCTTGGTTGCTTTATCTAGTCTCATGCTTGTGAGACAGCTGTTAGGCATTTAGCTAATATAATTCTAATCCACAAGAGGTTTCTGGTTTGTCCATTCAAAGTTAGATGCATACACCATAGCTTACCATAAGAAATAATTTAAGATACATTTTTTAATGATTTGGGTTCCAGAATTTCCTTGCAGAGTTTCATTAGAACTGTCTGACTAATCAGCATGTGATAGCTATTGGCTACAGTTTTGTTCTAATTTTAATTTTCTCTCAAGTGTGTTTAACATATCTTATATCTTTGAAACAGCAAGATAAAATATCTACTTCTGTTGAAAGGTCATGGTGACTTGAAGGGTTAGTAAGCAAAGGGTTTTTTTAAATTTATTCAGTCTACATAAACCTTCAGTACATTTTCTGTGCAGCACTTGTCTCTTCAGTCACTTAAATGTTTACTCTTATCTCTTTCACAATCCTTTAAAGAAATAGAAAAAAAATGAGATTAAACCTTCTCTCGTTTGATTGTGTCCCCGCCAACAGATCATATCTGCAAAAGGCCATTCAGCTTCCTCATTAAAATTCACAGTCCCTAGATGACTAAACTTAATTGGAAAGAAGTCAAGGAACATAACTGTTTAAATTATGAACATTTCTAAAAACAGTGCATTATGATGAAAGTAATCTATTTATATTGTGCCATTTCATTACCATTAGTACTTTCAACATAAATAGATATTTTATCTTGCTGTTAAAGAGGTAGTAAAGAGAAAGCTTGACAAAAATGAAACCGTTTAATCTACTGAAGACAAACTCTCTTGAAAGCAAATTTTTTCCATACAGAAAAGGTTACATTTGGATTTAACATTTTAATACACTTTTTTCACAATGAAATTTATATTTATAAGTGGCATGACAGCTTGAAAAACTAATACGCAAGCTTCCATTAGTCTCTCCTCTTGCCAACAGACCTAGATAAAGTTTGAGAAATATTATAATCAAGAGGAATTTTGCATCTCTGGTCCTCAACAAAAAGTGAGAATGATAACTGAGACATAAGTGGCGAAAGATGACGATTACAGAGCAGATTTTGCATCCATTGAAATTAATGGGAAAACTCCCATTGTCCTGGACTGCAGGAAGACAGACAAGACACCAGGAATGTGGTTTAACAAGGCCTCAACACTACTAAGTAATTCATTTGGGAACTATCTGATAATAACTCATTCAGTGCAGGTCAACATTCCTTTGTAATCCTTACCACCTGGTAGAGGACTGAGACCAGTCCCCATCCCCATTAACCTGGTCCCAATAATAGTGTAGCAGGGTGGCTTTCCCTGTGGGCTGGAGATCCTGGGACTAAGTCAACCTGATTAGAGAATGAACTGAGGGGAAGCAGGGAAATTCTCCATACTGCAGCCACCTTCTGCTCTTTAATTGGAATGAAAACCAGGTTTAAGGAGTGATAAAGTCTGGCTGGGTATAGGGTTGCCAAATGTCTAATCACACAAACCCAAACACCCTTGCCCCGCCCCTGCCCCACTCACTCCATCCACCTTCCCTCCGTCACTCCCTCTCCCCCCCACTCACTAACTTTCACCAGGATAGTTCAGGGGGTTGGGGCCGAGGGGTTCGGAGTGTGGGAGGGGGCTCTGGGCTGAGCCTGGAGCAGAGGGTTGGTGTGCAGGAGGGTATGCTGGGTATAAGCTCTGGGAGGGGATTCAGGGTTGGGGCAGGGGTGGTGGGGTGTGAGGGGGCGGAGCCTGCCTTAGCCCTGCTATGCCGCTGCCCAAGGTAAGTGCGGCTGCGGGGCTCCACATGTTGCCCCCTCTGTGCGCCACTCCTGGAAGCAGCCAGTATGCCCTATGGCCCCTGGGGGGCAGGGGGGGAGGCACATGGAGCTCCGTGCAATGCCCCAGCCTGCAGGCATCACCCTCTCAGCTCCCAGCCAATGGTAGCTGCGGAGTCGGCACTCGGGGCATGGCTAGTGCCACAGGGACATGCTGGCCGCTTCTGGGAGTGGCACGGGATCAGGGCAGGCAGGGAGCCTGCCTTAGTGCCACTGCACCACCTGACTTCCAGTTTGGCTTCAGTAGCATCCAGGAGATAGATCCTGATTCCAGGAGACTCCCAGCAAAACTGGGAGGGTTGGCAACCCTAGCTGGGTAGCAAGACAGGCAGAAAGCTCACAGAGTCTGGAAAAAGCTCTCCAGACCTGGATGCCTGAGAGAGACCCTCACAAAAACAGGGAGGAGAATAGGAAAAACTCTCCAGGCAGGGAAGCCAGGGAAGAGACAGACACCCAAAGGAGAACGTAAGAGGCTGGCCAGAAAACTGCAACACAGGGAAAAGAGCAGACCTAGCTGTTCAGTACAGGGCCCTGTGCTGGAACACAAGGTGCGACTGGGTTTCCCTTATGACCCCAAGGCAGGGGGTGTGCAAGCCCATCACAAGAGTTATTGAGCCCAGGAAGGGGTCTAGGAGCTGAGACAGACAGGCTGAGGAAGATCCCCAGAGAGGGGAAAAGATTTTTGTCTATATTGAAGATATTTTGGGGACTTTCAGTTTAGACAACTTTAACCCCAGAAGGGGTGGATTTAAGAGGATGACCATACCAGAGGGCTGAATTAGTGGAAAAGGGAGTGCTAGAACAACTGTTGGCAGGTGCTAGCCCAACAAGAGAGTTCCTATATCACACCTAACTTGGAGGGGGTACATAGTGGTGAGTGAACTTGTTTACAGACCCCATCTTTGAGGATTAAATAGCTGGGGAAGAAATGTTTGTCTCCTTGTTGTACCACACATTAGGAGAACAGACCCTATTTCTCAGCTTTTTAGGAGATGCCTTTTCTTAATCTGCTTCCAATTCCAGTTTACCTGGCCTTCTATTGATCAATTGCCTGCATTGGGCACCTGCCAAGTTGTGGCAAAATGAATTTTACAACCTAACCTATCTGCCAGGTCCCTGGGCTTCTAAAAGAAAGGTTAAAATGCCCACATTGTTCAGGGCAAACTGGCAGTGAGGCAACTGTCATAATGCCCACAGCAAGACCAAAAAATCAGTCCTACTTTAATGCCAAGCATAGAGAAGGAGGGAGTGTTTCTTCCCAGGGTAGATGATGTCGCTAGCCAGGGGGAAGGGCTTATAAGCACCTCCCCTTTGGTGTGCAGGAGCCAATGAGTTTATGCTGCATCTCTTCTATCCAACCAATCAGCCACAAACCCTCCTCCTCATGCCCCAGAGGAGAGGAAGGCTGTATGTGCAATTCTTTAAGGGGTCAAGGGTTTTCTTTTCCCTGCTGTCCTTGACAAAGCCTCCCCATCTCCAAGGCTCCACACATATGAGAGGGGGAAAGGCACTGAGTTCAGGAAGAGCAGAACTGGACTCAATATAGCCAGGAGAAAATGAGTAAAGAGTACAGATTAAAATGTATTCCTTATGCATCAGCCTCAGAGGGTTCTGTCTACACAGCCAAAACACAAAAACACCACAGACCTGCAGCAGTGAGTCTCATAGGCTAGGTCAACAGACTCTGGCTTGCGGGGCTTGGGCTACGGTGCTAAAAATAGCCATGTAGAAGTTTGACCTCAGGCTCTGAAACTCCTCCCCCTCTCAGGCTTCAGAACCTGGCCTGAACATCTACACAGATATTTTTAGCACCACAGTGCAAGATCAAGTCTGTAGACCCGGGCTCGGAGATTCGCTGCCACCACAGGTGTTTTTTTTTCCCTCTCCTCCTCCTCTTACCATGAAGAGGCACTCAGTTTGACCTATAGCATACTCACCTAAAATCAGAGGTAACTATTCGTCCCCATTCCCCCTACTTATTTCTAATAATGGCAGCTATCCATGCATCTAAAGCCTTCACTGGGAAGCTGGAATCATATCTTCCCAGACCATTGTCCCGTGCATGTCTGTAATGTGTTTCCTGGCAAGACGTAGGGCCATCGAAGCAACATATATTCACTCTATTCTTCTAGTATTTGTTAAACCAGATGGTATTCAAAGAATGCAACTCAGTGGAGTTCTCTGTTCATCCATCTGTCCAGAAATCCTTTTATGGCTTGTATACTCTACACTTTCATCTCTAAACACTATAATTCAATTAAATACAAAGTAACTCTGTTAAAGTAACATTGAGGGTCAGGGATGAACTCACAAAAGCAAGAAAACAGAAGAAAAAGCAAATTAGGGTTACCATGACATCCTTAATTCATTCCATTGTGAATAGGTATTTGCAGTACACAGCTACTATGTAACTTCACTCACTGATCTGAGATAAGCTGAATAAGGTTGCAATAGCGTAACTATGCTATGTTTTGTGTTTACACACAAAAATGGGCGTAAGGACATCATAACAACCTTAAAGTGATCAGCTTGTGTCTGACTGCTAGATTCTTGGTTTTATGTTCCAATTTCTTATTCTTTTGATTAAATTTTCAGTAAGTTGTAACAAGGTGAATGTCATCAACAATGCAACATCTTGAAAGTTCTTAATAAACACACTGGACAGAAGTTCAGCTGCAAGTTTTAATATCTCTAACTTTTAATACTATATCCTTCAAAATAATTACATAGAAAGTTCACCCTTACGATCACTACCATCATCAGTGAAGTTAGCCATTTTTTGTTTGGGGTTTCATTAAAAGAATTTAATATAAACAGCTTAATTGCTCAAACTACTTTGTAGAATACATACATTTATGCAAGGATAAAAAAAACCCTCTTTTCATTTATATCAGAAAAGCGTATAGAAGACCAACTTTCATATGAGATGGAATTTGAGTAGCTGAGATATTGAGTTCCCCATATTTGGAACTTATATTAGAGGCTGACATTTAACTGTAGTGGTACTGGTTTAATGTTGTAATAAGTTAGTTATGCATGTTCAGAGTTTTATGTGGCACTTATAATACATTCCTTAATAGAAAAGTTACTGTACTCCAAGGTCAACATATATCCCTCAGATTTCAGAGTAGCAGCTGTGTTAGTCTGTATTCGCAAAAAGAAAACGAGGACTTATAGCACCTTAGAGACTAACAAATTTATTTGAGCATCGAATGAAGGGAGCTGTAGCTCACGAAAGCTTATGCTCAAATAAATGTTAGTCTCTAAGGTGCCACAAGTACTCCTTTTCTTTATCCCTCAGATTGTAACTGAAATTTTACACTTCTTTCCTTAGAGCTGAATTAAAAACAGAACATTTGGAGTAATTCCTATTCATAATGGCAATTTATGAATATCCCTATGACATATATTTTGTGTGCATGATAAACTGCAGGTAGATAACAAAATAAGGTTGCAGATCTCTATTGAACATCTTATTAACTGCTTCCACTTTCCAGATAGATGCTCCAATGCCTATTTGTTTGTTTGATTTAAAGTCCTATTTTGTATTTTGTCTTTGCATATCTTAGGTTGTCAGATAATTTGACTGAAAAGGTCTTGTTCACCATTCTCCTTCAACGTTATTTGCACATGCACTTTAGTACAAATTTGTGGAAACTTGCCATTTGTGCAACAGGTGTATGCCCAATAGGGACAAATTAACCAGAAAATCTCATTGTCAAAAAATAAAATAAATTAAAATCCTCCTTCAGTGTCTCAGGCTAATTTTGGGGAAAGAGGACTTTCTTCTGAAGTTGGGTCCTTATTTTGAAGCACTGCTTCACGACCGCAGCACCACAAACTATTAACCCTTAATTTTCAAATATTACATGGACTCTTAGCCAGACAGTAATTATGAAAGTCAATAGGAGTTATATAGCTAAAATCCTATGCACCATTTGAAATGATTTCCATTGCTTTTTTCCCCAAACAGCATAGTATTTTTGGTAAGAGGAGTTGGAGTTTGTTTTCCTTTTGGTACGTGAAGTTCTTGCATGTACTATGTGCTCTCTTCTAAGAGCATGCATGGACATATGAAACAGAGGATGGGGAGTCAGCTGTTTCTGAGCTTGAGTACTTGCAGCATCAGAAGAATAAGTCTGGATTGATTGTTTGGGCAGTTCTTCCCAATATTTCCTTGTGAATTCAAGTGATTGCTTCACACAATCTACTTATCCACGTCAGGGGTGAAAGACTGGCCTCACTGAAGTCCATGATAAAACATAGAAGAGTTAGAGTAAAATTCTCAAAAGTACCTATATGATTTAGGAAACTAAGAAGCAGATTTTCAAAGGTATTTAGGCACCTGCAGATAGGTGCCTAGTAAGATTTTTTCAAAAGCACCTAAAAAGTTATATGTGTCACTTTCATATGCATCTACTGGGATTTTCAGAAGCATCTATTCATATCTTAGGGTGCCTAAATATGTGTGAACATCTGGCCCAAAGTGTCTAAGACCCGTTTTCAAAAGAGACCGAGGGTATGTCTTCACTACCCACCAGATCAGCAGGCAGCATCTAGTCTAGACGCGATAAATCGACCCCCGAGTGCTCTCCTGTCCTCCAGTGCCACGAGAGGCGCAGGCAGAGTTGATGGAGCAGCAGCAGTTGACTCACCATGGTGGAGACACCACGGTAAGTCGATCTAAGTACGTCGACTTCAGCTACGTTATTCACATAGCTGAAGTTGCATAACTTAGATCGATTCCCCCCGCCCCAGTGTAGACCAGGTCTAAATCTCTTGAAAACTTTACCCCTTATCTTTTAACTACTACATGTAATTCCTGCTTCAGAGCTGTGAAATTGCCCTAATTTGAGACTGTTCAATTCTCTGAATGTATTTTTAATTCATTGCTAGTGTGACAGGGTCAGGCCAGATGGCTATAGGAGAGTAATAGAAGGCAGCTATATTAGCCCCAGTCTAAGCAGGTCCCTTTACCCTGGGTCCCTAAGAACAATCAGGAACCTTCTGGAGACAATTTAGACAGACAGGCTGATTGGCTGTAGGTGTTCTAATTAAGAAGCTGCTAGAATCAATTAAGGCAGGCTAATCAGGGCACCTGGGTTTAAAAAGGAGCTCACTTCAGTTTGTGGTGCGTGTGAGGAGCTGGGAGCAAGAGGCACTAGGAGCCGAGAGTGAGAACGCGGACTGTTGGAGGACTGAGGTGTACAAGCATTATCAGACACCAGGAGGAAGGTCCTGTGCGGAGGATAAAGAAGGTGTTGGGAGGAGGCCATGGGGAAGTAGCCCAGGGAGTTGTAGCTGTCGCACAGCTGTTCCAGGAGGCACTCTAGATAGTTGCATTCCACAGGGCCCTGGGCTGGAACCTGGAGTAGAGGGCGGGCCCGGGTTCCCCGCAAATCCTCCCAACTCCCGGTTAGACACAGGAGGAGTCGACCTAGACTGTTGGTTCAGAAAAACGGCCAAGGTGAGGGCTGCCGTGAAGCTCCAAGGCGAGCAAATCCACCAATAAGTGCAAGACCCACCAAGGTAGAGCAGGAACTTTGTCACTCTAGTTTAATGCACCATTTGCTTACAGATAAACCATTCATGAAAAAGGATATTTTCATTTTTTGTCATCTTGTTGGTAGGCTACAGCTACACATTCCACTCATATCAAGGAGAGGACAAGAATTTTTTAAAAAGGCCCAATACTAATTAGGCTTAAAGAATTTGAAAAGGGGAAAGAAATATTTCTAAGCTTTGAAGACAGCATTTTTGTAGAGAACTATGGTCATCTTAGTTATACATGCACAGTAAGTATACCGCTGAAGATTTTTTTAGTGTCACTTTTATTAGAAATAATGATATATGATGACACATCTATCCTCATAGTTGAAGGAGAGAGAGAAACCTTGCTGGGGAAAAATATCTCCATATGCAACACCTTTGACGCTATATTATGACTCAAATACTTTGACCTTCACTGAATCTGTTGATAACATACAATATATGATACCTTAGTAAAACCCTATTTTTGTCAAGCAAGTGTTGATAACAAATAGAAATTCATTTGCAGTGGTGTGGTAGCTGTGTTGGTCCCAGGATATGAGAGAGACAAGTAGGTGAGGTAATATAGTTTGGTGGACCAACTTCTGTGGGTGGATCGTATGAGCTTTTGAGCTACCCAAATTTTGAAAGCTCATACCTCCCACCAGCAGAATTTAGTCCAATTAAAAAAAGAAATACCTCGCCTACATGTCTCTGTCAGTCAACAGAAAATTTGTTATGCAGCAAAGTCTAATAAAGGCTTACATTCACAGTGGTTAATATTAACAGTCAGTTGTCATTAGAAGACATCTTATTGTGCCTACAAATGTGCAAGGGACTCCACAGGAAACAAGTGCCTGTGCAAAGCTTTTACTATCAAAGGCCCAAGTTCCACCAATGCTTAGGCATGTGAATAACTTTGCACACATGAACAACCCCATTGTAATACATGCAGAGACGTGTTTGTAGGATGGGCCTAAATGACGAAAATGGGAGAGGGAAGTGAGGATGTAATACACATCAGACATAAATTAAAGGACAGGTTTAGACACGGGCATGCTATGTGGCTCAGATACCGGTGCTTTTAATTTCAACACCCATTTTTGGAAGGATGGACTGCAGAAATGAGATTTAGGAATGTCATTGGATAAATAGAATTTGGAAGACTATTCAAAGCATAAATAAGGTGAATCTCAAAAAAAAAAGGTTTTGAGCTGTGATTCAGTGAAGTATGCAAGTTCAATGATTATTTAAAGCTTTCCCAAAATACACAAACCTCTTGAGGCTAAAAAAAATTGTCTAGGCAATGTCATACAAATAGCCCCTTACATACAGTTTGGAGCCTAAGGCTTACCTAAGTGCAGAAGTGCCCAGCAAAAAATTAAAAGTATTTCTGTGCTTGCCATTTTCCATACTCCGTTACCATAGGATTGGAGCTCTTCTCTTAATGAAGCTAAGAAACTATGGAATTTAAAGAGCTTTTGATGGAAGAAAAAAATACGTTTCCTAGGAGGATTTTCCTAAGCTTCCCCAGTTCTAATTGTAACTTGCTACTTTTAAGCTTTACAGCGTATTACCCTTTTTTCTTGAATGGAATAATAGGATAATCTCTACAAGCTGAAAGGCATGATCTTAACAAAAAGGCCAATATAAGCAGAGCAACTGAAACAGTGATACAAGACTCAGTGATTCAGTTCCAGAATGAGAAAATTACTCTGGTTTCAAACCGTGGTTTTCTTACAGCATTTTTAACATAGGGTTTTTCAATTTTAAAATATTTTATATGCCTTATCTACAATGCAGTGGGAGTTTCATTTTTCAGATCAGCCTCAGTGTTATGACAGGCTGATAATCAGTTAAAGTACTATGAAAGAGAGAATACCCAGGCTATTCCTGCTTCTTAATAGCATATGATCAAGCCATATCCTGAATGACTGAACTATATACCTGGGTTCCACAATTTAATACTGTATCTGCACAGAATGTCGTCCACAGACTTATTATGTGGCTTATTGTCTATAGCCAGTTATTTAAACAATTGCACGCCACATGCTCTAGCATTCATTACATTTTAATTTGTCACATTTTTATTTACATGTTGCTAGTTCTTTCTTCCCATTTTAGTAGTAAATTATAATGTTTTGGTAATAGTAAACCTTGGTACAAAGATGTTTTAATTTAAAAAACAATTTTAATCTCCAACATAGCAAACACCTATGTACATTCTTAACTTTAAGCACATGGGTAGCCCTCTCAAAGTCAATGGAACTATTCATGTGCGAAAAGTGAGGTACCTGCTTAAGTGTTTGCAAGATCAGGATCTTAATTTTAATAGTTTGGGGTTTTGCAGCTTTCTAAAATTCAAGTAGTGACATTTACAAATTAATTTGTTATAAAGTTGCAATAGCACAAATAAGTCTTATAAAGTTTCACCTTAATATAAAATTAATTATTTTTTTAAAATGTGATTTAGATAATGATTTCAGTCACTGAAATTGCCTTAATTTAAATCACTCCATTCTATGTTAGGATTTGGCCCATTATGATCGTGAAGATCAGTGATAATTTAAATTATGTTCTAGAATTTAGAGAGTTAATTGGTATCTGTAATATATATAAATTGTGTATAAATTATACACTTTATACAGCGTTATCTACAAATATTCAGTTGTTAAAACCATGGGACTCATTGAAATATTGATGATTTAAAAAATCAGCCTCAGATTGATAATGTCACAAAGACTTCCTAATTATGTTAATGTGAATCAGGTGTAGTAGCTAGATTGCTCTATTTAAACTGTAATTAAACTATATTGACACTGCTGAGCTCCATCGAAGGTCAATTTGTCCAAAACATCAACAAAACTATTACATGAATAGTAACTTGCCGTCAGCAAGTTTGCAGATGACACTAAACTGGGACGAGTGGTAGATACGCTGGAGGGTAGGGATAGGATACAGAGGGACCTAGACAAATTGGAGGATTGGGCCAAAAGAAATCTGATGAGGTTCAACAAGGACAAATGCAGAGTCCTGTGCACCGCTACAGACTAGGGACCGAATGGCTCGGGAGCAGTTCTGCAGAAAAGGACCTAGGGGTTACAGTGGACGAGAAGTTGGATGAGTCAACAGTGTGCCCTTGTTGCCAAGAAGGCCAATGGCATTTTGGGATGTATAAGTAGGGGCATTGCCAGCAGATCGAGGGACGTGATTGTTCCCCTCTATTCAACATTGGTGAGGCCTCATCCGGAGTACTGTGTCCAGTTTTGGGCCCCACACTACAAGAAGGATGTGGAAAAATTGGAAAGAGTCCAGCGGAGGGCAACAAAAATGATTAGCAAAAAGAAAAGGAGTACTTGTGGCACCTTAGAGACTAACCAATTTATTTGAGCATGAGCTTTCGTGAGCTACAGCTCCGATGAAGTGAGCTGTAGCTCACGAAAACTCATGCTCAAATAAATTGGTTAGTCTCTAAGATGCCACAAGTACTCCTTTTCTTTTTGCGAATACAGACTAACACGGCTGTTACTCTGAAAAATGGTTAGGGGACTGGAACACATGACTTATGAGGAGAGGCTGAGGGAACTGGGGATGTTTAGTCTTCAGAAGAGAAGAATGAGGGGGGATTTGATAGCTGCTTTCAACTACCTGAAAGGGGGTTCCAAAGAGGATGGATCTAGACTGTTCTCAGTGGCAGCTGATGACAGAACAAGGAGCAATGGTCTCAAGTTGCAGTGGGGGAGATTTAGGTTGGATATTAGGAAAAACTTTTTCACTATGAGGGTGGTGAAATACTGGAATGCGTTACCTAGGGAGGTTCTGGAATCTTCTTCCTTAGATATTTTTAAGGTCAGGCTTGACAAAGCCCTGGCTGGGATGATTTAATTGGGGATCAGTCCTGCTTTGAGCAGGGGGTTGGACTAGATGACCTCCTGAGGTCCCTTCCAACCCTGATATTCTATGATTCTAAGTGTTTTGGAAAAAATTGAAAGCATTTTTATTTTGATAGATAGTTTTTCACTAAATTCAGCTATGAACTGAAAATTGTTTTACAGGATAAATAGGGGAAAAGAGCATGCAACACAAAACGCAATATTGGCCTCTTGCAACGAAGTTGAACTGAAGCTGTGTAATTCGTTTTCAGATGATTCTTTGCTTGTATGAAAAAAGGAAGGGAGGAGGAGGAGGATTGTGTGATGAAGAGGATTCAGTAATACAATGATGACATGCATGTGTAACCCACACACCTTCTGGGTGTGGTGTTCTGTCCCATCTAGTGGCACCAAGACCACTTAAAAGAGAGAGGTTGAGTCTGCTCTACAGCCTTAGCTAACGGCCAGTTGGCTTTTAGCTCATGCGGTAGAGGCTCATACCCTAAGCTCTCAAGATCCCTGGTTCTATCCTGCCCACCACCGACCAGGGTCTGTCAGTGTTACACATGCACTACGTAATCTCATGAGTTTGTGTGGTGGGCTGCTTTATTTCATTGTTTCCAAGAATGTTGTAACATTCAGTCCTACTGTTCTCATTAATGTCATCATTAATACATCTCCATGATGTGAAGTGTGAGAGTTATCTCTTGAGACATTTATTATTGCTGTTTGAGGAGATGATACTATGGGACAGTTCCTTCAAAGTTTTCAGTCACACAAGGCTTACTGTGTGAAAGGGGTCATCAGTACAAAAGTTTGAGAACCTCTGACTAGAATTTCTCCCAGAAGTTGGATTAAAGCAAACCTTTTAGAAAGATACCTAGTCTCAGCATTGTGGTATAAGGCCTAGGAGCTGCAGCCATAGACCAAAACCCCATTGTGTTAGGTGCTGTACAAACAGAAGAAAAAGCTTACAGTCTAAGATTACAGCTATTGTGAAACTGACCAAGCTAAATCAGTCTTTCCACATTTCAGGTTTGAAATCTTCTGAACATTGTTCCCAATAATACAAACCTAGAAGAGCAATCTTTTTAGAAATATTTTTAGCTGCAACACAAAAATGGAAAGGGCAACATATAGCAACCCTTGCCAAAGTCTAATCATGATAACAAAGAATCAGAAAAGCAGACAGATTTAAAATGATGGATTGCCATTCTCTGTGCAGCTCTGAATAGGACTGGAATAGAGAAGTCACAGCACATACAAGGAAAATGGAAAGAAGAATTTCAGACTATTATAAAATTTCATGTTGAGGTGGATATTTGCCAAAACGCACAGACTACCATTTTCTTGCCTTCATGGAGAAAATTCCAGTGCTAAGTAATTACACTTTTATTATTACAAACAAAATGAACTCAATCAGTTCCAACATCTGCTAGATCTATCAAGCAGAGCACCATACATACTCTACTCCCACATATATACAAGCTAATAAAAATGACATTTTTGGATAAAAAAAATCATCCAAAACCTACAAAAAACCAAAATGTGTTTATTCAAAATCATAATAGCAGCTAAGAAATGTAGTCCCAAACTATGATTCACAGCTGATTGACCCAATAGTTAAAATACAACTTAAAATAGGGTAAACTGATAAGGACAGATCACAGCTTGCATTAGGCAGTTCCAAGCTGGTTGACTGATGCCCGGGGCTTCAGTCAATGAGCGATATGCTATGTGCAAGAAACAAGGACAAAAACCAGCTGAACCTAAAACCACCCTATATTATATCTAGAACGATATCAGTCAAACAGTTAACAACAGCTGCACCTGAATTCCTCCTCTGTGATCCAGCAGTGGACCCACTGTAGGCTCCCAAATCTTCAGCTGTCACATCACTTGGTGTGACAGACTGCTAGGTAGGAAACTGTGAGTCAGCACTCTGTTCATAGCAGATTGGAGCTGACAAGGCATACCTGTGCCTAATTTCTGCTCTGTCCCACCCACAAAAGCTAATGAAGCCATTAGCCAGAGCCCACAAATAGGCACAGAAAGTGAAAAGGGGGAAAAGCAGGCAGTGAGAGGGAAAGAGAGATTGCTCTCCCCCAGCTTGTAAAGGTGCTAGGTATGCAGTGAAGGTGGTGGGACTCAATTATAAATAAACTGCACAGGGTGTTGAACCAACACAAGGGTCTCTGTGTGGTTTGTTGACTGAGACAGAAGCAGGACCAAGGAGACCCTGTTACACTTGGGTAGAGACCTGTATCTCTCTCCTTCCTCACCAGAGCATTTACAGACTACATAGCCCCTGGCTTACACTGCGATATCCCTCAGCGAGAGAGACTGCCTAAATGGCCAGCATCTGCATTTTGCTTTCTCTTCTGACTAACAGTATAATTGCCAACAGTTATAAATTACTGCACAGTACTTTCTAAGCAAGCATATTGATTCTTAAGGTAAAAGCATTATAGAGAAAATATTACAAAAACAATAAAGGAACCTACAAACATGCTAATAAGCTTATCAGAGAGAGATCACCCTCTAACTCCAACAAGGACTCTGGTTGGTGATTAGTCCTTCAAATCCCACACAAGGGTTTTGCCTGTGGTCACAAGTTCATAATAGTTTTTACTCAAAACTTACCACACAGACTAGACCAAGTCAATGCCAGCCCTCCCCCTGCCACTTGGACAGATGGTATTGACCATTTGCTGGATTAGACAGAAGACCCTGAGACAATTTTAACTTTGGCTATTTAATAAAAAATCCTTTGTCTGTTGGTCCCTGAAGAACCCAGTTTCAACCAGTATATGTGAACCTCTCTCCAGATGGTTGTAGCTCTCTGGAGGCACGACAACCCAAGTAAATTTGCCTAACAACCGCCCACCATTCTTAGTTCCTGGAAGGCTGTGGTCAGTTTTCCCCAGGGAAATACATACAATACCTCAATAGTACATAAATATTTATATTTAAGATTAAATGAATTCCTAAAATACTTAAACTGAATTCAGTAAAGTTTAACTTAATTCAATAGGTTTGTCAATAGGATAGTGCCATACATGTCACAATGTCAATATCACTTTAATACATACTGCATATTTCGCTGAATATACCTATTCTGTACCAAACACTCAGATAACCAACATGTATAAAAAACCCAGAGCCTAATTTGTGGATCTGTGAGCCTCTAAGTATTAAATAATATTGCAGCAAATATTTATATGTGCGCATATAAAATGCTGAACCAGGTACTCATTTTCTTACCTAATATGTTTATTTCTCTGATTGCAATTTAGATGTATATTTACAAGTGCATGTTCCCCCTGGAATACACAAATAAACCATTAAAAACAATAAACACAGCACAGATCATATAGAACTACAGTATCAATGATATAGAACTACCTAAGGACCATCAATTGTTAGACAGAAACAAACTCTTCCTACAGTATCAGCTTAGCTATTTAATTGTTTTGTTGATCATGTTCACAAGTAAAAATACTTCATGAGAGTGCCTTGTGAAAGGTGGTGGGACAAAATCCACTCTATCCAGGGACAAGTCTTGAGACTAGCCCTCCACATTTGCTTTTCTAGTTTAGGAGTTGGAATAGTAACAGTTGCTACTCCATGTTGCTCACAGATATGGACTCAGTGGCTGCTCTCCAGGGCTCCCCTCCACATCAGCATATCTGGAGCAAACAGAGTTCTCCTTACCAGCAAACAGAAGACAGGAAGCAGTTCTATATAGCCATTTCAACCTTGTTTTTCACCCCATTCCCTCAGGCAGGGCTATGAGATGATACTCATAAAATACAGAATATGGTGAGTTATTGAGGCCCTGCCTCAGTAGAAGAGTACTGAAAAACATTTCCACAAATTTTAACTCAAGAATCATGTTGAACAACAACAAATGCCTGTGCATTCGTGATAAGGTTTAAATAAGCCAAAGTATTCATTCCATAGAGATCTAAAATGTTCATGTTTTGGATGATTCAGGAAATAAACGCTTTTGTTATTAAATCAAATTGACAAAAAAGGGGATTAAATTACAGAAGATGTATGGAGAATTAAGACTATTCAAAGTAATTTGGACACAGATCCCTTGAAATTACAATTTTTAGTTTAAGAGACATTTTTGTTGCTAGGAGACTATAATCACAAGATAGCCTACGTAATAAAGGTAAACGTATATGGGTTGTTTAAGAAATAGTAAATGATTGAATGTTAATACACCCAACAGATAATAAATATATTCAAGTAATCCATGCTTCATCAAAGACTAGATAAAACATGTATTTTATATGTTAGAAAAAGCCAATGCAAAGTGAAAGTCTTTAAGGTAAATCTAACCAAAATGTGTTCTAAGAATCTGAATGGGCACAGACACTTGTTACGTTCTTGATTAGAAGTGCACACAAGTTAATACAAATAAATGATAGATTAAATTGGTATTGTTATAGAGGTTAGAGATTTATACAGCTGTTTCATCCTGTGGTGCTGAACCAAGTTTAGTCTTCTCAAGGACAGATGATCTAAGTGTAGGGCTGGTCTGAAAACAATATTTCTGTTTTATGAAATATTTTGACATTTGTTTCCATTCTACATTGGAACAAAAATGAGACTCTTCAATTTTTTCTGTGTGAAAGAAAAAAACATGAGAGAAGACAACCCCAGAATATCCAATCGCCTAGTGGTTAGGGCACTCAGCTGGGGTATGGGAGAGACAGGTTCAATCAGAGAAGGGCCTCAAACCTGAATCTACCACATTGTAAAAGAGCGAGCTTATCACTAGAGCTAGTTAGGACTTTTTCAATACTTTTTAATCAAAAATGACATTTCATTGAAACTAAAACAGATCATGAAACAGACATTTCCTGACTCTCAAAAAAAAAAAAAGAGTTAAAGAAAAAAAATTTAATTGTCAAAACATTTCATTTTTACATTCTCTAAACAAAAATCCGGGTTTTTGGTTCAAAACAATTTTTTTTAAATTTAAGCTACTTAGAATGAAAAAAAATCTAAATTGACCCTAACATGGGGTGGAGAAGGGTTTTCGGTTTGTGATTTTTGAGATTATGACTTTTCATTCTGATTCAAAATGGGAAAAATTTTGGTGTCTCAGATATTTCCCCTCACAATTCTACTAACACCCATTCTATAGAGTCAGTCTCTCTCTCTAAGGATTGTGAGAGTTAGGTTGGGAGTGGATATGGTTTGCTGATCTCTCTGTTTCTGTTGGGGTAATGGGGTTTTGTTTTGTGTGTGTGGGGGGGTTTGTTTGTTTTTTTTTTTTTTTTTAGAGTTTTGTGGTTGTTGTGGGTTTACCTTCAGGATTTCTTTCATTTTAGCAGGCTTTTTGTCTGCATAGGCAGTCCAAGGGTCAGAGACGTCAGTTTGTTGTGGATTCTGAAGGTTTAACCCATGGCCATGGATTGTGGATTTTGTCTCCAGCCTCTGCGTCTGCAGAGGAGTGTGTTCTAGCTGTGCGGAAGGCAACTGGGTTTAAAAATGTGAGGTATGCCTCCCACATGAGCAAAACTGTTGTGTTTGTTGCCTTGTTTAGCAGGTGGTTGTGGAGGGGATTATTGTGGGGTATGTTTTTGTCCCTGTAGTGCTCTTCTCAACACCGGCTGTTCAAATCACTAGTACTAATGTTCCTCCCTTTTTAGGAAATGAGCAGCTGGCTAGCGCCCTGGCAAGTTATGGTAAGATGACTAGCCCTATTAGGAGGATTCCTTTGGGCTGTAAAGCCCCAGAGATTTGGCATGTCTTGTCCTTTCATAGGCAAGTTTGTAGGATATTAAAAAAATGATTCCAAAGTTTTAAATACTGAGGTATAGGATTGGGGAGTGTGACAACATTGTACTTCTTGCGACTGAGGACACGGTCTGTGTTCATTGTGAGATTCTGACACATTTGGTTAATTAGTGCCCTAAGAGGAGGCAAACTGCTCCTGATAAGCGTGACCCTGTGCCTGGGAATGTGGGGGTTTCTGAGAGTAAAGCACAAGGTGGGCTGTGGCAGAGACCAGGTCCTAAGAGTCTCCAGATGTCTATGGAGATATATCTGAGATGTTTGTGGGGGAGATGGCATTACTGGTTCTGTGGCTCCTGACTCAGTGGCCTCTCAGCCTGAGCCTGACTGCAAAATGGAAGCTGAACCAGTTGATATGGAACTTGTAGCTGTGGCTGAGGATTCTAGTGTGCGGGCAAAGCTGCAAAGCAAAAAATGGCATATAAGGGATGCACACAGATGCAGGCAACCAAACTACAGTTTCTGAGGGGGCTGTGAAGTGAGCTAGTTTGGTCAGTGCAGTTGGGAAGAACACTTTCTCCAGTCTCTCTGAGGTTTGCCCCCTTTGAGGTCGGTAGCAACTCTGAGTCTGAGGGTGTAAGGGATGACAAACTCACTGATTCTTTGGGTCCTGAACTCGCTCCAGGGGATATATTCTGGACACTATTTGGTCGGCTTCTGGATAAGACAAAAGGGAAATGTGGAGCAGAACTGGCAGATTGGTTTCCTAACTTTAAATTTGTTTTTGTTGTCTGCTCAGTATACTATGAGACATATGTCTTTGTTTGTGGTTGACAAACAGAAGCATTACAGATTGAAAAAAAAATACTCTGATGACTAAAGTGTGTGTCTCTTTGATCAATGGAAATATTGGGGATTCATGTTTAGAAGAATTTGGTGGTTTTATTTGAGGGGTTGCTCAGAACTTGGGAATGGGTGACAGGGGATGGATCATTTGATGATTACCTGTTCCGTATATTGCCTCTGGGGCACCTGGCACCTGTTGGAAGACAGGATACTGGGCTAGATGGACCTTTGGTCTGACCCAGTATGGCCATTCTTATGTTCTTGGCGGGGAGAGGAGTTCTATGTCTGTCTTTTTCTTATTTTTTCTGATGAGTATTAGTCCACTGGAAAATTTTGTATGGGGCTGTCTGAATGTGAATGGGTGCAAGGACATTAAAAAAAAAACTTATGGCTCTTTTTGAGTATCTGTCCCAGAAAAAGGTGCACATTTCATTTTTGCAAGGGATGCACACAGATGCAGGCAACCAAACTGATTGACTGCTGATTGGGAAAGGGAGGTTCTTCTGAGTCATGGCTACACAGGGTTGCCACTCTCTTTGCCTACAGGGTGAAGTCTGATTCGGTGGTTGAACAAGAAGTTGTTCCAGGACGTTTACTGGTAGTTCAAGCTACTTTTTGATCAAAATATATAATTTATTTTTAATTAATGTCTATGTTCCTACTGCAGGGAAAGTCAGGCTGAGTTTTTTCTGACCTGAGGGGCTCTTTTGACAAATTGCTTGACAAGTAATATTTTAATTGAGGGGAGGGGGTTGATTTTACTTGTACTTTTAATGTGAGATTGGATAGGAACAATTGGAACTGCATCCACTGTCTGCTCAGCAACTTGCAGCTTTTTTAAAGGCTTCTAGCCTGATGGACGGGCAGCAGTACATCTGGTTGAGTCCTAGTGCCAGCTCTTTCTTGGTGGACCATTTGGACAGTTTTTGTTGTTTTCAGGCACCATTTCTGTTTCCTTCCTAGTAGTACTGTCCCTACTGGGATTTCAGATCAGGTCTTACTTGTGTTGTCTCTTCCTTCCAGTCAAGCCCATAATCCATATTGGCATTTTAATAGTCGCCCTTTTCCAGACTCTATTTTTGGGGCGCCTGAGTAGCCTCAAAGGACTTTTTTTACCTCCTTGAGGCAATGGTGAGTGGTGTGTAAAGTTAATATGAAATGTTTTTGGCAGCAATACACGCCGCAGACAATCCAGTAGCCTTTGCTGGAGTATGGAGGAGTTAAGAGTTGAGGACTGTGGAACTTGAAAAAGGTTTTCATGGTGTAATGAAGTTGTGTTGCAAAAGAGCTTGAAATATTTAAAAAACCCAGCTCTTTCAGGACCTGTTGGATAGCAAAGTTCAGGGTGCACTGGTTAGGGCCCAATTTCAGAGACTTTCTTAAATGGATGCAACTACTCAGTTCTTCTTAGGCCTGGAAAAGAAAAATGAAGAGCGGAAGAGGTGTGTCCATTTCAAGATGTTGTCAGACTGAGTGCTTTCAGATCCTGTGTGGATTAGCAACTTTGCTGTGGATTTTTTTGTTTTTCTTTTTCCCCCAGCAACAGAGCCTATGCATCCATCATTCCTGTATATCCATCTGAGACTTGATGGCTACTTTTTGGATCTTCCTAGGAACTCAACTTTGAATATTGACAGAGTTGAACAGGACCTGAAATTCTCAGAATACACTTCTGCTCTAAATGACTTTGCTCCAAGAAAGGCATTAATGGTTTGCTTACTGAGTTTTGTGAGGCCCTTTGTATCCTTCTTAAGCCTGACTTGCTCCAAGTTTTTTAGGAGACAATCAGAGAGAAGGTATTGCCACTCAGTTATTTTCAAAGTGGTTCCTGCCCTGTTCCCCAAGGGGGACCTTGAGGAGGTGAAGTGTCCCTCCTTTGCTCCAACTATAAACTTTTTCCAAAGACCTTGGCAAACAGACTGAAAATGGAGATGGATTTGGTCATGCACCCTGGTTAGACCTATTGCATCCCCAACAGCTGCATTTCTTTATACTTTTCCTGTTCTTGACTTATGACTTATGTCCGGAGTGCAATCTAGAATTACAGCAAAATATTTTGCCAAAGTAACAAATGAAACAATTTTGTCTCTCACTTTATCACTCATTAGCACGATCAGTTCATTTTGAATTCTTGGTCCCAAATAGTGGTCATGCATTTCATTTTCAGTTACTCTTCAGAAATGTTCACTCATCACTGTGTTAAATTTTCCCAGCAGTTGTACAAGGCCCAAAAACTTGCCATTTTGGGGCTGGAATAATTTCTCAGTGCTTCCTCTAAATATCCATCAATATCCATATGATATTGATATCCATATGTTGATGGATATTCAACCATAGATAAGACGTTCAAGAACACAACGCCAATGCTGCTTCTCTGACTCCAGCAATCTTTGATTTTGGGCATCAAGAGTGGTCTGATTTTTTAACCTTACACTCAGCTCACACCATTTGTGCATACTTTCAATGTGGTCTTGTGCCTTTTCATGTTGCGGTAATGTGTGACTAAGATTTTTCCAATCATTAATACCCATGCTTGCTATATTAAAATTCAGAGGGGTAGCCATGTTAGTCTGGATCTGTAAAAGTGGCAAAGAGTCCCCATTTTTTCATGATTTGTGTTTATAAAAACAAACATCTTCTGTATTTTCCACAGTATGCATCCGATGAAGTGAGCTGTAGCTCACGAAAGCTTATGCTCAAATAAATTGGTTAGTCTCTAAGGTGCCACAAGTACTCCTTTTCTTTTTGCGAATACAGACTAATACGGCTGTTACTCTGAAACCTGTCATTATGCAAGGCACTGCATTTAGCCGTATGGAGTGGAAATCTATCAACTGCATGAAAAAACTTGTACAGATACAGACAGACATCATCTTCCTTTCCAAATGCAAACAGATGGACATCGTACCAAAAGGACTGAAGGTAAAAAATCCATTACAATCTACATACCACACAGACTATGCTGACAGCTTGTGCCACACACTCTCAAAGAAACTGCGGAATCACCTGATCAACATCCTCTACAGCAAACAGAGAAAGATTAAGAATGAGCTCTCAAAAATGGATACTCTCATAAAAAACCAACCTTCCACACAAACTTCCTCCTGGCTGGACTTTACTAAAACTAGACAAGCCATTTACAACACACACTTTGCTTCTCTACAAAAGAAAAAGGACACTAAACTTTCTAAACTACTACATGCCACGAGGGGCCACAGCAATGGTTCCCTCAACCCACCCAGCAATATTGTTAACCTATCCAACTATACTCTTAGCCTAGCAGAAGCAGCTGTCCTATCTCAGGGCCTCTCCTTCTGCCCCTCCCCCCCTCCCCCCACGAACATGATACAGTTCTGTGGTGACCTAGAATCCTATTTTTGACGTCTCCGACTCAAGCAATATTTCCAACACACCTCTGAACAACATACTAATCCACAGAGACCTCCCTACCAACACTACAAAAAGAAGGATTCTAGGTGGACTCCTCCTGCAGGTCAAGACAGCAGAGTGGACTTCTACACAGAGTGCTTCCGCCGACGTGCACGTGCTGAAATTGTGGAAAAGCAGCATCACTTGCCCCATAACCTCAGCCGTGCAGAGCACAATGCCATCCACAGTCTCAGAAGCAACTCTGACATCATAATCAAAAAGGCTGACAAAGGAGGTGCTGTTGTCATCATGAATAGGTCGGAATATGAACAAGAGGCTGCTCGGCAGCTCTCCAACACCACTTTCTACAAGCCATTACCCTCTGATCCCACTGAGAGTTACCAAAAGAAACTACAGCATTTGCTCAAGAAACTCCCTGAAAAAGCACAAGATCAAATCTGCACAGACACACCCCTTGAACCCCGACCTGGGATATTCTGTCTACTACCCAAGATCCATAAACCTGGAAATCCTGGGCACCCCATCATCTCAGGCATTGGCACCCTGACAGCAGGATTGTCTGGCTATGTAGACTCTCTCCTCAGGCCCTACGCTACCAACACTCCCAGCTACCTTCGAGACACCATTGACTTCCTGAGGAAACTACAATCCATCGGTGATCTTCCTGATAACACTATCCTGGCCACTATGGATGTAGAAGCCCTCTACACCAACATTCCACACAAAGATGGACTACAAGCCGTCAAGAACACTATCCCCGAAAATGTCATGGCTAACCTGGTGGCTGAACTTTGTGACTTTGTCCTTACCCATAACTATTTTACATTTGGGGACAATGTATACCTTCAAATCAGCGACACTGCTATGGGTACCCGCATGGCCCCACAGTATGTCAACATTTTTATGGCTGACTTAGAACAATGCTTCCTCAGCTCTCGTCCCCTAACGCCCCTACTCTACTTGCGCTATGTTGATGACATCATCATCATCTGGACCCATGGAAAAGAAGCTCTTGAGGAATTCCACCATGATTTCAACAATTTCCATCCCACCATCAACCTCAGCCTGGTCCAGTCCACACAAGAGATCCACTTCCTGGACACTACAGTGCTAATAAACGATGGTCACATAAACACCACCCTATACCGGAAACCCACTGACCGCTATTCCTACCTACATGCCTCCAGCTTTCACCCTGACCACACCACACGATCCATTGTCTACAGCCAAGCTCTGCGATACAACTGCATTTGCTCCAACCCCTCAGACAGAGACAAACACCTACAAGATCTCTATCAAGCATTCTTACAACTACAATACCCACCTACGGAAGTGAAGAAACAGACTGACAGAGCCAGAAGAGTTCCCAGAAGTCACCCACTACAGGACAGGCCTAACAAAGAAAATAACGGAATGCCACTAGCCTTCACCTTCAGCCCACAACTAAAATCCCTCCAATGCTTTATCAAGGATCTACAACCTATCCTGAAGGATGACCCAACACTCTCACAAATCTTGGGAGACAGGCCAGTCCTTGCCTACAGACAGCCCCCCAACCTGAAGCAAATACTCACCAGCAACCACATACCACACAATAGAACCATTAACCCAGGAACCTATCCTTGCAACAAAGCCCGTTGCCAACTGTGCCCACATATCTATTCAGGGGACACCATCACAGGGCCTAATAACATCAGCCACACTGTCAGAGGCTCGTTCACCTGCACATCTACCAATGTGATATACGCCATCATGTGCCAGCAATGCCTCTCTGCCATGTACATTGGTCAAACTGGACAGTCTCTACGTAAAAGAATAAATGGACACAAATCAGATGTCAAGAATTATAACATTCATAAACCAGTCGGAGAACACTTCAATCTCTCTGGTCACGCGATTACAGACATGAAAGTTGCGATATTACAACAGAAAAACTTCAAATCCAGACTCCAGTGAGAGACGGCTGAATTGGAATTCATTTGCAAATTGGATACAGTTAACTTAGGCTTGAATAGAGACTGGGAGTGGCTAAGTCATTATGCAAGGTAACCTATTTCCCCTTGTTTTCCTAACCCCCCTCCCCCCGCAGACGTTCTTGTTAAACCCTGATTTGTGCTGGAAATGGCCCGCCTTGATTATCATACACATTGTAAGGAGAGTGATCACTTTACATAAGCTATTACCAGCAGGAGAGTGGGGTGGGGGGAGAGAAAACCTTTTGTAGTGATAAATACCCATTTTTTCATGATTTGTGTGTATAAAAACAAACATCTTCTGTATTTTCCACAGTATGCATCTGATGAAGTGAGCTGTAGGTCACGAACGCTTATGCTCAAGTAAATTGGTTAGTCTCTAAGGTGCCACAAGTACTCCTTTTATTTTTTTAAAGAGTACTGTGGCACCTTATAGACTAACAGACGGATTGGAGCATAAGCTTTCATGGGTGAATACTCACTTCGTCGGATGCATGTGGTGGAAATTTCCAGAGGCAGGTATAAATATGCAAGCAAGAATCAGGCTAGGGATAACGAGGTTAGTTCAATCAGGGAGAATGAGGCCCTCTTCTAGCAGTTGAGGTGTGAACACCAAGGGAGGAGAAACTGCTTTTGTAGTTGGCTAGCCATTCACAGTCGTTGTTTAATCCTGAGCTGATGGTGTCAAATTTGCAAATGAACTGAAGCTCAGCAGTTTCTCTTTGAAGTCTCGTCCTGAAGTTTTTTTTGCTGCAGGATGGCTACCTTTAAATCTGCTGTTGCGTGTCCAGGGAGGTTGAAGTGTTCTCCTACAGGTTTTTGTATATTGCCATTCCTAATATCAGATTTGTGTCCATTTATCCTTTTACTTAGGGACGTCCAGTTTGGCCGATGTACAAAGCAGAGGGGCATTGCTGGCACATGATGGAGTATATTACATTGGTGGGCATGCAGGTGAATGAATCAGTGATGGTGTGGCTGATCTGGTTAGGTCCTGTGATGGTGTCACTGGTGTAGGTATATGGGCAGAATTGGCATCGAGGTTTGTTGCATGGATTGGTTCCTGAGTTAGAGTTAGTATTGTGCTGTGCGTAGTTGCTGGTGAGAATATGCTTCAGGTTGGCGGACTGTCTGTGGGCAAGGACTGGCCTGCCTCCCAAGGCCTGTAAAACTGAGAGATCCTTGTCCAGGATGGGTTGTAGATCACTGATGATGCATTGGAGAGGTTTTAGCTGAGGACTGTATGTGATGGCCAGTGGAGTTCTGTTGGTTTCTTTCTTGGGCTTGTCTTGCAGCAGGAGGTTTCTGGGTACACGTCTGACTGTTGATCTGTTTCCTTATTTCCTCATGCGGGTATCATAGTTTTGAGAATGTTTGGTGAAGATCTTGTAGGTGTTGGTCTCTGTCTGAGGGGTTGGAGCAAATGCGGTTGTAGACCAACACCTACAAGAGATCAACACCTACAAGATCTTCACCAAGTATTCTCAAAACATTGGCTGCCCAACCTCTGGGCTAGCAAAAGCTATACAGACTCACTGGGGAAAAAAACAGGAGAATCTTAGTACAACATATGGTCACTCTATACACTAGTATGTAGATGAGCATATTACAGTCGTTGGAGGGCCCTATTTAGCAGTAATAGGGCTATAGGAAAGCCAGTCAACATTTTTTGTTTCTATGGTGAAAACTAGCCCACTCCCTGCCCCAAACCAAACTTATCATAAATAATTGTCAACAACTTAATTTTCTGTTTAAAAAAAATGCTTGATTTGCATGTTGGGTTGATTTCCCTTAATCAAGAGAAGGCTTTTGATTGTGTATATATTGTATATTTGTTTCTCACCCTTTGTGCTTTCGATTTTGGGCCCAGGTTTGTCTCCTGCAGTTACTGTATGATTTTATATATATATTATGTATACACACACTACTTAAGGTGAATGGTATTTTGAGGTCCCCCTTTCCAGTCTGTAGGGGAATCTGTCGGCTGCTCCTGCGGATTGGGATGTTGACAAGCCAGGCAGCTTACATGCCTTCAAGGGGTTGTCTAAATTAACTTTTAATAGCTAAGGCCATAAGTCATTGTATATGCTTGTGGAAAGGATTCATCTTTTTGAACACTTGTTGATTATCCCAATATGATAAGGAGAAGACAGCTTCTGGACACGGACTCCAGCCAACCAGCCTGTCAAACTGCATGCAAGCCTCCAATTACGAAGAGGATGGGTGATCTCCAATGGCGAATTATTCACAAAGCTATCAGCATGAATGTTTGTGTGTGCATTGTTTGACTCCAGAGAGGTCCATGTTTTGTCATGTTTATGTTTCATCAAACAAAAATTTCCTCAACATTTTGGTTTTGAAAAATTAGCATTTTCCAGTTCATTTCCAACATAAAATTCACAGCCGGTTCTACTTATGTGACTTCAAGTTTTCATATAAAGAACTGATTAAAAACATTTATAAAAACCAAAAAGTGGAGTGGTACTCTATTTACAAACCAGAAAACTTCAAAAATATGAAGTGACTTAGCAAAGTGGGGACGTAACATTATGTTAAAGGAATATGCAGCATACTAAGCTAGCCAACGAGCCTACACCACCAGGCAGGGTAGCCCCCAGAAAGCTTTGCAAAGGCCATATATCTTAGAGCAAATCACAGACACTGAAAATTCTTCTGTTCCAGTGTATTCTTACTGGTCTACATGAGCTTTATGAAAAGGAAACTGGTCAATGAATCACCATCAAAACTGAACAAAATAAAGCTACCACCTTCAACAAATAACTTGTCACCAGCCTGGACCTCTTTGGTGTTCACCAACAACCCCTCATTCTGTAGCAATGGAGACATATTATGGACAAAACATCTAGCTAACCCTTTCTATTAAGCCCCTGTGAGAAGTCTGCTGATATTGGAACATGATTGGAACATGTAATATCACCTTGCGGTAATATCAATTTGAACGGAAGTTCCTATCTTTCTTGAGCAACCAGCCATTCAGAACCATGAAATCTGGCTGTAGTGTTTATTCACAAACTAGTTTGACTTGGCAAAGACTTTTGTATACATACTTTCTTTTACCCTTGTGAGGAATGAGTTATTCTAGGTTAAACTGCTTCTTGTGAAGTAGGTACCCAAGTTATGAAAAAAACCATGTAAATAACTAAAGTATATAATGCATGTTTTGCAAGTTTCACTTCAGCTATGTCTCTGCCATTCCTCCTTCTGGATGCCTCACAGATCCCTTTTCACAACCCTACTTCCTAGCGCACAGCCTGCATACTCTCTCTATTTCTCCTACTCTGGTGGAGAAAGGAAGGAAGAGGGTCAGACACCTGACACGGCAGACATCTATAAACTGTTCTGTCCACAGCACCCCAACAGTGTTGGAGGATAAAGGGCAGCAACAGCACTTTTATGTTTCCTGCAGTCTGTAATAGCTCCAGAGGTGCAGGGAGAAAGCTCCGGTGAAAGGGGAGTTGGAGACTAAGGAGTAGAGAAATGAAAGGGTTCAAGAGAGGGAGAGGAACAGCAGAACCTGCCTGGGAACAGCTGTTCCCTAGCTGGGTTTTAAAGAATAAAGGTCTGGAACACTTCAGCAATTCCAACAACTTCTTCATGGAAACCTTGTCCTTGTCTATTGCCAGGAGAAAAATCACTCAGTGCTCTTTCTATCCCCTAACACAGACCTAAAACCTGGATGACCGGGATACAGGAAGTCTGAAGATTCTAGAAATCGGCAGTGTTGGTCTGCAACAGCTTTCTCAAAAAGCTTTCCCCAAAACAGGAGATTCAATGCAGGCCAAGAGTTGGCCATATCATTAGTGTGCTGTATTGGGTTTATCAAGGAGGGACTGCACAATGACTTCCTTACTGCCTAAAACAGAGGTACATCCCCAAATTACTAATTTAGAGGGACTCAGAATGTCCCCTGCAGAGTTCTTATTTCCCAGAAATAAATGAATCTCTACTCCCTGTGCAACTCCCACCTCCTCAGAGTAGTACTGTACAACTCCACCACCACCACAGAAGAACGTCCCCAGACATGGATCTCTGACCTCTCTGGCATGGTGAGAACTAATCTCCTTGCTTGCAAAACATTGCTCCACAAAATGCAAACATCAAATCTCCTCCATAGATCTCACATCTTCAAAGAAAAAAGAAAAGAAAGAGAACCACCCCTTTCATCATCTCACCACCATTAAACTCTTCTTTTCAAGCTTTCTTATTTCAGCAGTCTTAATCCTCTGAACCAATCAAGCAAATTTTACCCTTAATCAATATCCCCACTCACTATCCCATCCACCTTTAAGTAATCCACTTCATAATCCATAATCAATAGATTAATATTTTAAGCACCACTCAGATCTTCACTATCCTTTTGTCTCCTTTTATCCTTTTTGTTTTCCTAATGGAGTTAAGAATGTCAAGAATGGCTGCTTTTGCCTGCAGACGAATAAAATGAAATATTTATGTCAAATAGATTCCCCAACTTTACATGCTTAAAAAGAACAGAATGTTCGGTGACCCAGGAGTGTTTAATGAGCTAGATAATGGGTTCTTTTTAAAGGTTATCCCCATTCTAGTGGTCTTGTTGTAGATGGGACTGAGTCCCTGCTCAGTAGGTTATGGCCAAATCCTTAAATCCTTATTCAGTGTTGACCCTATCCTTACATCGTATGTGTCATAAATATAAAGGGAAGGGTAAACCCCTTTGAAATCCCTCCTGGCCAGGGGAAAGCTCCTTTCACCTGTAAAGGGTTAAGAAGCTAAAGGTAACCTCGCTGGCACCTGACCAAAATGACCAATGAGGAGATAAGATACTTTCAAAAGCTGGGAGGAGGGAGAGAAACAAAGGGTCTGTGTTAGTCTGTAGTCGTCTTGGCCAGGGACAGAACAGGAATGGAGTCTTAGAACTTTTAGTAAGTAATCTAGCTAGGTATGTGTTAGATTATGATTTCTTTAAATGGCTGAGAAAAGAATTGTGCTGAATAGAATAACTATTTCTGTCTGTGTATCTTTTTTGTAACTTAAGGTTTTGCCTAGAGGGGTTCTCTATGTTTTTGAATCTAATTACCCTGTAAGATATCTACCATCCTGATTTTACAGGGGGGATTTCTTTATTTCTATTTACTTCTATTTTTTATTAAAAGTCTTCTTGTAAAACACTGAATGCTTTTTCATTGTTCTCAGATCCAAGGGTTTGGGTCTGTGGTCACCTATGCAAATTGGTGAGGCTTTTTATCCAACATTTCCCAGGAAAAGCGGGGGGTGCAAGTGTTGGGAGGATTGTTCATTGTTCTTAAGATCCAAGGGTCTGGGTCTGTAGTCACCTAGGCAAATTGGTGAGGCTTTTTACCAAACCTTGTCCAGGAAGTGGGGTGCAAGGTTTTGGGAAGTATTTTGGGGGGAAGGACGCTTCCAAACAGCTCTTCCCCAGTAACCAGTATTAGTTTGGTGGTGGTAGCAGCCAGTCCAAGGATAACGGGTGTAATATTTTGTACCTTGGGGAAGTTTTGACCTAAGCTGGTAAAGATAAGCTTAGGAGGTTTTTCATGCAGGTCCCCACATCTGTACCCTAGAGTTCAGAGTGGGGGAGGAACCTTGACAGTATGCATCCGATGAAGTGGGCTGTAGCCCATGAAAGCTTATGCTCTAATAAATGTGTTAGTCTCTAAGGTGCCACAAGTACTCTTGTTCTTTTTGCGAATACAGACTAACACAGCTGCTACTCTGAAACCTATCCTTACATTGACATCAATGATATGTTGATGATGATTTTAGGATTTGGCCTATAGTAGGCAGCATTAAAGATACCATCATCTTAGGAATCACACTTGGTCTGAAAGTGTCTTACCTACTATAATTACAAGTAACACCAAAGATCACGAACAGAAAGAGGTTAGAGAGAAAAAGAGCTTCTCTATTTTTTCAGGTTGCTTTTTTTGCTAATTTGACAGGACTTTGAATATAGTCTGTTTCACATTCCCCCCTGCAGCGTTGGTCGGTTGTCTCTGTTATATCTGTGTGCCTTAGGGGAGAGTTGCAGACTGCAGTCCCAGAGCACCTTGTGGCATGGCATGGCACTACAGACATTTTAGTTCCCTTCTGGCTCTCCCACTAACTTTTTCCACAGCCCAGAATAGGACAAATAACATCCCCCTTTCCTTAGGGACTAATTTATCAAGGTGTTTTGTTTGTTTTTTAATATGGTATCTTTTGAGCCTTCAGGCCCAAACCTTCCTTTTGAGGATCTCCAATTCACTTTGCTCCAGGACTTCAGGTCCCCAGTCCCCTCACTACCACCAGTTCCTTCTGAGCTGTGGAGTTCTGCCAGTCCCACTGAAGCTCCTGGCCTCCCTGGAGAGTCTTTCACATAGGTGTCCTTCTGCTCTGGTCCCTGGACTCTCACACTTTTCCCCCTTTGGGTTCAGGAAACTCACTACCCTCCTTCCTGGGGCTGTACTGTGATTCAAGCAGACTTCCCCAGACCAGCAGTTCAGGTCCCCATTCCAAGGACCTGCTTTCCTGATTCTACGCTCCACTGCACACTCTGACTGTCACACACACCCTCCTCTCCAGTCACCTCACAGCTTGGTTTTAGCCTGTCATTCAGGAAGTAGCCACTTGATTAACCCCAGGCCCCCATTCCCAATTTATCTGCTGATCCCTTGAACATCTGTTTTCTTAAAGTGACCATGCCATGGAACAGGGGTTGGCCAAGCCCCACTGGCCTTTAATGGGAACAAAATCACCCTGGTAGAAGAAGAAGAAAAAACTTAAAAAAAAAAAAAAAAGAAAAAGAAAAACGTGAACAATGTCAGACAGTGGGATCCACTGGCAGGTATGTTATCAGAAACTACTTTAAACTTAGTTTTTCAAATTAAGTATAGTTCAAATGTGTCCCTCTGGAACATAGTCATTTAAAGGGATAAAATGAAGTGGCAATATTTTATGGACTGCTATGTAAAATGAGAAGGTGTTTATCTGAAGAAAAAACAAACAAACAATCTATGCCCACATTGTCAAAATAATGACTAGTTTCTGAGATGGTAGGAGCTTCTACTGCCAATTTTTTGGCCCACAAACAAACACTCTAATATGAGCACAAACTTCATCTGTATATAAGAATCAGATAATTTAGTTTGAAAATGTAGCCCTAAAGGCTTGTTCATATTTGAATAAACTCTTATTGTAGAGCACTATTTAGTATTCCTCACTCACTTGAAAATCCTGAAAATGCCCACTGAACTCAATGGGAGTTTGAGTGACTAAAGAATGCTGAACAGGGCCCTTCGAGACTGTTAAAAATACTGTGTACAAGAAATTATTGCAGGTTATGTTTTCTGCAAGGCACTGTGTTTGTTTTTCTATTATTATGAGGAGAAATCAACAAACAAAGCAAACCTTTCAAAGGAAAGAAGCCTTCAGCAAATGCATGTAGTGATAGAGGTACATCATGATCATTGGTTTACCAACAGTATTCTTGATGTACTGTTTTGTATACGGACTTTTAAAATGCAAAGCATGCCAAAAACATTTGAAAGGAATAGGAAAATCAACTACTTGATGAATTCCTTTTAAACATAAATGTACACATAGCCTTCCATGGCTTTAAAAACTATAATCTTATCTCATTTTAGTAAATCTTGCTTATTTTCCCCCTCCACATTTTAGTTTAGAGAGTAAATAATAATCCTGGTTCCACTGAAGTGGGAGGAGCTTACCACTGACTGAAATGGGGCCAGGATTTCACTCCAGGTTTTTCCAGGTGAGTAGCCTGGTTTTTCAAATTCTTGCTGAGTTACTGTAGCTGGCAGAAATAGACCACATTAGAACAACAACTTTGGAAAGTGGCATGTTGTCTAGAAAGCCAATAAAGTGTCATATCTTTAAAAAGAAGTAATTCTATCCACTTGAGACAAACCACTTTTCTAAGAAATGAATGATATTATTTCTATTTTACTGGAGGGGGAAATCTGAGGTGAGCATGACACTTCCATTTGTTTCCTTTTCTATATAACTATGCATGAGTAACGGTCTCTTTTAGGCTCTGATCTACATTACAGTTTCCAGTGAGTCAACCTTCTGTCCTATAAAATGATACAAATAGAATTCAGGGAAATCATCTACAAGCCACTATAGTTGTTTAAGAACTTAATTACAGAGTGATTATTTGTAAAAATGTGGATGCATGCAAATTCAAAGACACCATAAGAAAGAATATAATTTGTTTCTTGATTTATATCATTTGCTGGCAGTTCTTCAACATACAATGCATATATGGGCAACTGGGACATCAGGTATGCAGACTTGCTGACAGCAGTATGGTCTGTGGTAACATGATTTCTTTAATAAGAGATAGTGGTAAGTCAAATCTATCAAAGGTTATTTCTACTTTAATATTTCAAAATGTCAAAGACACAACCAAAAACACACTGGGAAAAATAATAAAACTTTGCTCTAAAAATTTCTGTTTATTGGTATATATTTTACTAAGAAATTGCTTTATAAATCTTGAACTTCTGGTCTACAATTCAGGTCACACTTGTTTTGCTCACTCTCTTAAAAGCATCATTCCCGCAAAAATGTTTCCTTGGAGTTCTCAGTATTTTTCTAGGTAATTATTTTTGTCTCTATTTCCTGGTAGAGTGGTTAACCTATGTTCTGGGCATATCTGTGGAATGCAAAACACAACAAACATGCATAGCACACCAAGAGAAAAAAATATCAAAGAAAAGATTCAATTTGCTGCTGCTGAGCAGTATGATTAATAAATTCAGTGATGTAGCATGCAATCTTCTTCTAGTGACTATTACCATTTATCATTAGATTCATTCTTCTGAATGTATATATGTACTGAATGAGTGTCCTGTATTAATTTATCAAATGTAGATTTTAACATGTATCATTCACCTTCTGAAAGCATTATTCCATAAAACTAATTTATGTTCACGGGTTATCAATAACGTTCCTGGGAAATTTTGTGTGTCCTGAAATTTTGGGAAAGTGATGATATTGGTGATAATACAGTACAAATACAAAGAGAATGCCATCGTATGTACACACAATATAAATTTTATGTATTAACTATACTAACGTATAAAACTCAGTGCTGAAGTACCTCTATTTCTCAGCCAAATTTAACCTTTGAAGTAATTAGGATCCAAATAGCTATTGTACTGTACACAATAAGAATTTGTATACTACAGTTGTATTTTTTACTAACAAATCTGCCCAATCTTCCTTCTCAGATTCAGGAAGACAGTCAGGAAAAGAAAAAGTAAACACATCTAACAGTAATTTAAGCATGGCAGGTTAATGCAACGTGGTGGTCATAGTAAGCCCCTGGAAGACTGGTGTATTTTGTTGCATATAGAAAGACAAAAGAAATTATTAAATAGTGTTACATTCCATGACAGAGACTATGATTGTGTTGAAAATTCAATCAGGTTTCCTTGTCAGTCTAATAATGAGAATTTTAACATGCTCCTGCCAAAAATCAGTGAAGCATAGTATTGCATTCAACAAACAGACTACAGCTAATTCTAATTCTCTGGCTCAGAACAACAGAAAATATCTTAACTGTTACACTTTGCTTTATTTTTGTCTGCATCCTATACTGAATAAGTTAAGAAAAATAACATTAAAATGGATTAATGAGAAACTATATATTTTTTCAAATTCCTGTGCTTTTCTTTTTATAGTCTAGCACATTAACTTACCCAACAGCATTGCACTCACTGCTAATGAAAAGAAAGCAGGCAGTACAAATCTTCTTAAGTCTCCCGTGGCAAGAAAACTATTACAGAAATGAATAGAAGAAAGTCTCTTGAGCCTTTCCCTTGCCTGCTTGTTTTACAAAAGGCAGTTAGGATCACACTGAGAAGTGTCAAAGCTGAATAAACCACTAGCAATTGGGTGTATACCCTTTGGGCAGTTAGTCCTTCATAGATGATGATTCGACTTTGTCCAAAAACCAATATGTGAGAAACAGTGCAGAATCTACGAGAGACTGTAGCCACGCTTAAAACTGTAGACAAAGAAACAGTTTGCTTCTAAAGGTTTGCAAGGGAGGGCTTGTCACAGAACATTAATTCAGGCAGCCTGAAATTACATCAAACCAATGCATCTAAATACTGTTAATCTGTAGCTTCTCTCAATGCATTTTAAGAGCAGTTCAGCTGCAGTGTGATGGAGCCTCTAGGTTTATAGTGTAGCTTAAGAACATGGGAGCTCTCTGCTCTCCCATTTCACATTAAAATGCATGCTTAGCTCTTAGAAAAGCATGTTGCAAAATATATTTTTCTCATGCTAGGTTAGGAGCTGCAGCTAAGCATCTAACATTGGACTTTAAATAGTATGATTTAAAATTACTCTCTATATACTGTACATGTACTTTTATCTAAAGGAAATGATTTTTAAAATGCTAAAATGTGGACAATTCTCTTTTAAAGATACCATATACAGTATGTTGGAGCCTGCCAATGAAATAGCTAAAGAACAACATTTATTATAATGGGTATTGTTAGGAAATCAAATAGAATGATTTTAAACTTGAATTTTCATTTAAACTTTTCTTATATAAATTTGAGTCTCTTTAAATTATATTACCTGACTGGAAAACCAAAATTTGGAATGAATAGTTTTCTTTACCATTTTACTCTACATACACACTGAGCTTTTATATTCTTACGTGATTTGAAGTTTAACCTAACACAAACTTTAAAACAGATTTATTTGAAATATTGGCTATGTTTCCTTTAATAAAAACAGGAATCCCTGTACAACACATGGAAATCTGGGCTTTGAGTAATGATAAATATGGTAAGTACTAACATCTATGAAAATGAAAGAAAATTCCACTTGATGGTAATGAGCTCCCCATCCCCCAGTCTTTCCTTTTGGCCTTTCTCCAGCTTCTGAGAGCATCCATTAGAGATGATAAATTTCCAGCTTTCAAGTTTCAAATTGTTCTGAGGCTGCAGAATATAGAGGCAGCATGCATAGATTTAGCATGTTGGTTAATATGAGTTGGGTCTGAGCCAAACAGGATGGGAACAATGATGGTCCAAGTCATTTTTTTCATTTTACCATGGAACATATTGAAAGATTACCCACTGTGACCCTAGAGACTGACTGGGCTATGGGCTAGTGTGTTAAGATAGCATGGGCTTCTTCATGGCTCAGTACTAATGCTCCCTTGCCCTGCTGAGCAGGGCTCTAAGCCATTCCTGTAACACTGGCACCCCTTTGTGTCAGTTTGAATGCAATTGTCTGTAGGGTTTTGCATTCACAATTTCCGTTTCTCTACTTCTTTTATAATTCTTCCCTGTACGTTATCTTAACTTGTGGTTTAGGAGGGTGTTATGCACTTTTACAAAAGTAGCATGTGCAGGATACCAGGTCATAGAAAGAGAAACATTCATCTTCCTCCTCAATTGTCTTTGTATTATATTGAGTGCACATTTACAGATGAAAGGCCTGATCCAAAAAATAGAGAAGTTAATGGGAGTCTTTCCATTGATTTCAGTGGATTTGGGGTTAGGAGCTAAAACTGACTGTTGATGCCTGGTTAACTGGCAGTGTACTTCACAGTGAAAAATATCAAGTAAATTATCCTTGCCAGACGGGCCCTCACTGGCTGCATCCAAATATTTAGTTTAATTTTCTTTGGGTTTCTACCACAACAAAAGGGGGTTTTAAGCACCACTGATAAAAGTTAAATAGACAGAAATGAAATTAAACCCCATCAGGTGACAGAACTGAACCTACTGCTAAACATAAAATTCCCATACTAGTTTTTGGGTTACTAGCTTTGCTGAAGAGTCTCTTTTCACTTGTTTGTTTCTGTCTTTTCTGGCCATGGATATAATTGCTATGATCAACGCAAAATACTTTTGAGATGCAGGTCGTCATGAAGGTTTTATTCCAGTAGCAACATATGCCACAGTACTTGAAACATCTGGGATAATGCAGTTGATTAGCACTCTGAGTTACACTGGCTTTTTTCTACATAGTATTAGGCCACCATTACACACACATTTATTATGACACATTTATTCATTTTTAACTGAATTTCCCATTAGATCAATTTACTCAGACACATGTAGAGTTAAACAGCCAAGAGTCACCAAATTGTTAGTCAAGGTGGGCCAGATACTTATCTGGTATAAATGGGTATTGCGCCATTGAATCTGTGAGGTTTCTGTTCCTTGAGTCATTTATCCTAAAACAGAGCCCTCTACACCAAGCAGTTCTCCTTAAAAGTAAGTTAACTTTACAAGCCTTCTGCTTTTTAAAAAACAAACAAAAATTCTTAGCATGTCATTGTGGAAGAACAGCTTTGGAATACAATGTGCTATGGAGCCATTAGTACAGTTGTACAAAAGACCCTTTTGTGTACATAGAATAATCAGAATTTTAGTTTTTAATATTCATAGTACAGAAATAAAGGAAAATATGAAAAAAGAGATCAAAGCTGTTTCAACTCTAGGTTTCTATAAATATGCAGGTGAAGAATTTGAATATTAGGGAGTTATGGATTTAGATTTAATACAACAAAATTACGGTGGGACAATACCATGATATAAATGGAAAATTTTGTCAAGCTCTATCTAAACTTGTTTCCAGTTCAAAATGGTGTCCTCCCCTTCCCCTCAAAAACAAACATTTTCCTCCTAAATGTTCCATTTTTAATGAAAAATCAACCCTCCACCCAAATTGTAGGTTTTGAAAATCTAAAATTTCACTATATATCAAAGCCCAAACTGTTTTTCCATTTATAGTCCAAGTTTGTTTCTTTTTTTTTTTCTTTTTTTTTTCAAAACTGATGAAAAAAATGTAGCTACCATTTTCCGATCAGTTCTAAACATAGATGACAGCAATTTTCAAAATGAAAAACAAACATTCCTAGGATATTCTATACAAGTAAGTAACTGACAATGGCATCTGCAATTCTAAATCCCCTATGTCTATACACTCTTGCATGGTTGCATGAGCAACAAGTGAAAGTTTGGTGGCTGCATCTTTCTACTAGGTCTCTATATATCAGCATTAACCTGTCAAACTACATGAGTTTTCCCCATGAACCCTGGAATCCACATGCCCCACAAACTCTCTTTTTCAAGAGATTCCTAATAATCATAGCTTGCCTTCCAATCAGTCTAGATAACTAGGTCCTTCTGTTCTATGGCAACCTAAAATTATCCTGAGCTTGAGCAGCTGTATAGGCACAAAAGGGCACAATTTCCTGGGTTCTATCAATACAACACCAGTGAATGAAAACATCTGTACCAGATGTGTCCTTAAACCACTTTTACATCCCTCCTTGGATGTCAACGGGAAAAGCTGCCCGAGCCCGAATGCCAGGGCAAATTGTTGCAGGATTAGTCTAAGTAAGGAAATGGGGAACCAATAGGAAACGGTTTATTCTAAGCAAGAATCCATCCTACACAAAAATTATTTCCAAACCTGTAGATGAGTATTTTGTGAATTTAATTAATGGCAAAGCGAAAAACTGTACCACAGTTTGAATAGTAATAGAGGTGAACCAGGTAGCGATGTCTATAGTTGAGGTTACTTGTCACTTTCCATTATAAGTCCATGCTTTCTCTTTCTGATCATTTTGTGAAAGATTTAGACTGAAATTCTCCATGCTTGCTCTCTGCCTCAGGATGGCTTAAGTATCAGCAACCATGCTCCAGGCATTTCTGAGCACAGGGATTTTTAAATTATTAAAGCATTACCATAAGATTTTTTTCTAAGTTATCCAGTTCCCTGCAATCTGATTGATTGAAGGTGTCTGATTTTCACCATCAAGTTATTTTTAAAATAACCACATAGTATACCAGTCCCTGTACTCTGATTGCCTGAAAGTCATTATTAACCAATCAAAGTGCAGGAATTTGCATAACCATTCTGAAGTTATTTTTCAACAACTGCTTTGTGAATATGCAATTTTCTTTACTATGCAAATTTCACTAATATAGTCCCACTGCTCTGATTTCATCCTTTATTCAGAATTTTCAAGTTGTGTTCTAGCAAGAAAGCTGCCAACTGATGTTCTCATTCCTCTAGCAGACGTAATATATATTTTAAAAAATCCAAAACGTACATGACAGAGCAAAAGTTCTAAAGCATGTGAACTGAATGGAGTTTACTAAACAATTCTATTCCTGATGTACAAGAAGAGATAGAAGCCAGGTCATTCCGTCTGAACTATGTTGGCTACACAAGCCTAACAGGAGTAGAGTAGTAAAATCTTATTTTGTCACTAAGATCAGTAGATACAACCCCAAATATTCACAGGGGGCAGAGCTGTTGAATAAGTTGTCATTTTAAAGTCACTCTGCAGAATAGACACACACTTTAAGAACCATTTCACTCAGCCTTTAGTCGTAGTCCTGCAACCACTACAAGTAATGGAACTTTTCCCAAGTGATCTGAATGGGAACAGGATTGTGTCTTTCTTGGATTCCTAGCACTCCCTACAAACACATGACTTATGAGGAGAGGCTGAGGGAACTGGGACTGTTTAGTCTGCAGAAGAGAAGAATAAGGGGGGATTCGATAGCTGCTTTCAACTACCTGAAAGGGGGTTCCAAAGAGAATGGATCTAGACTGTTCTCAGAGGTAGCAGATGACAGAATGAGGAGTAATGGTCTCAAGTTGCAGTGGGGGAGGTCTAGGTTGGATATTAGGAAAAACTTTTTCACTAGGAGGGTGGTGAAACACTGGAATGCGTTACCTAGGGAGGTGGTGGAATCTCCTTCCTTCGAAGTTTTTAAGGTCAGGCTTGACAAAGCCCTGGCTGGGATGATTTAGTTGGGGATTGGTCCTGCTCTGAGCAGGGAGTTGGACTAGATGACCTCTTGAGGTCCTTTCCAACCCTGATATTCTAGGATTCTATGAAATCAACTCTAAACTTGTTCATAGTCTAATTGTCATGTTGTTTTGATTTACTATGTTTATTTTGGGAGAATTTATACTATGCACAATACTTTTTCTTAGACAGATACACAAAACAAATTGTACCACAAAATGCTTCCCAGCCAATTACATTCCATGTGTGCAAATAAATAATGAAACACAAAGTTATAAATTGGAAGTAACAATAGCCATATTGGATGAATTTTACAAAATAGCAACTTACAGTACTATTCCAAGTCTAAAATAATTTGCCAAGATATAAACTTCATCAAATATGTATGTAGTGGTTTTTTTTCGTATTACCTAAAACGTGTTAAAAAAACTAGATATATGATTTGAGCTCATGATGGGAGAATTGGTTGGGAACTCATGAATATGAATTGTAGCTCTGATGCCCGGAGCCAGAGAGCAAGTACTTCAGGCAGCTAAAATGTCATCTCTGGATCATTGGGATTTTGGCCTGTGTAAGGAGTACAGGATTAAGCCCAAATATCAAATGGGAAAATGAATATTTACAGTAGAAAATTTTGGAAAGTCAGCATTTTCCAAGCACTGTCACACAACTTCTACAGGTCCTATATCCTATCCTAAGAACTGTACATGGAAAAAATTGTGGTAATCTCACATACCACTTGGTAACTACTGGGAAAAGTATGAGAAGTATTGTACTGAGACCACTGGGATTGTGTGAGGAATTCAGGGAGAGGGATAGCTCAGTGGTTTGAGCATTGGCCTGCTAAACCCAGGGTTGTGAGTTCAATCCTTGAGGGGCCATTTGGAATCTGGGGCAAAAATTGGGGATTGGGCCTGCTTTGAGCAGGGGGTTGACTAGATGACCTCCTGAGGTCTCTTCCAACCCTGATATTCTATGAATTATTTATGGAGCTTTGCAAATATAAGTGTTGTATGTGGGGTGGTATTTTAAAAACAGGAACAATGAATATATACCACTGACTGACTTTCCAGTCACATGAAATATTTTGCTTTAGAAACACCATGAACAACTGCAATCAATTATTCTCCGGAGTTGTGAAGTCTGACAGACAGAATGTGCCAAGACTTGTTAGCTTATTGTCAGAAGGCATGGACACTCCTCATCCTGAAAGATAAAAATATGCCCACTTAGGCACATACTGAAGGGCAAGCCTAAACCACAATTTTAATAAGAAACCAAACTTCTCCAAGGTTAGGAACCCAACAAGGTGTTGGAATTGGAAGTAATATTCAGAACCAGGCCACTGTATAGGCTCTTATTCTAAATGTGTATTGTTGTCAGGGAGTGGAAAATTGGAGATGATCATAGCAGTGCATGTATGAGATCAAGGGGTAGTATGCATTTAACCTCCAAAACAACCCTTTGTAAGTGCTTTCTCCTCTACATTATAAAGCACCATCAAGACTGAGAAATTACTAATAGAATTTTCAGTTATTCCAACATTACACTGTGATCCTCTCAAATTTTGCAAGCTAAAGAGAGATGGTCCTGGAAAATGAGTGGACTGCAAACCTCCGAAGAAAACTGAAGAGTGTGTCAAGATGTAGTCGTGGTGATACAAGTCAGAATAAACTGGTAGTACTCTTATCTTCAAAGCCTATCTCTATTTCTAGAGTTTCCATGACTAAAGCTGGACAAAATACTTCAGACAAAAGTGCTGTTTCAGTGGACCTGAAAATATTTATGAATGCCACATGAATTCACTTAATAGTTTCAGCTAAAAAAAAATTATGGGGCGGGGAAGGAGAGGAGGGCTGTGATGCTAGTGGTGAAGGATAGGGATATATTTATAACCTTTATCCCAGTGGTTAGAGTGCTCACTGGTCCAATTACTATTCATTGTCATTCAGCATAGCAAGTCATATTCATGCATAATAGCAAAGAATTGGACCTAGAAAAGAGTAAGAGCTTGGTGGTTACACTACTGATGTAGGATGGGAAAGCCACAAGTTCCAATCCCTGCTCCAATGACTAATTATTTAAACAAAGTGGAACAGCTTGAACAAGAGAGACAGAGAGACCAGCAGCAGGGAATTCAACCTGGGTCTCCCACATCCCAGGTAAGTGCTCTAAGCACTGGGCTATAGGCTATAAAGGGAGGCCACTGTCTCTGCTAGGAAAAATCTACTTCAGATTGATTTCTTTGAAAAATTCCATTTAAATTCAATTTGCCAATTTTTTTCATAATTTTGATAGAAAAAATATATATATAGGAATTTCCAGCAAACAAAAAAAAAAATCAGTTACCTCACCCAGCTCTAGTCATGACTAGAAAACAGTAATTACATTTCATGGAAGATTCAGATATTTCAAATTTGGTTTTGCTCAGATTAGAACACAACCCAAAATTTTGAAATTCTCTGCAAAACAGACTTCTTGTTCTCCACCCAGCTCTACTGGGAGCGCCAGCTCCAGGACAGTCTACCTGGTGGGCTGCCTGGAGCAGAAGAACCTGGGACCTGAGCTATGAAGGAGCTGTAAGCCTGAGAGCTGCAAGCCAGGCGGGCTGCCCAAGAGCCAAATGGGCAAGCTGGCAGGAAACCAGACAGGTTTCCAAGGAAAAGTTAGGTGTCAGGCAGCCTGCCAGGTGGGCAGAGGGGGAGGCAAACACTCCAGGCAGCCTCAGAGCCAGTTAATCCAGCAGAGGGGATACCCTGTTCCCTGGCAGTCTCTGGAGCATATTTTATTTTGGAAACATCAAAATGTTCCTGCTGCCCAAACAAAATATTTTGTAATTCTGTCCCCCCTCCACTGCCCCACCAAAAACTCATCTTGCAAACTCATTTTTAATGGGATAGAAATTCTATTTCCCGGCCAGCTTTAAGTTGTAACTCATTAGATGCTCATAAGTATACCAAATTAAGAGTCAAAATGCAAAAAAGTTACATCTACAATGACTCACTTGTTCTGTCTGCAGGAAATCCATTTAGCAGCATCTCTGTTACTCCATCTGTAGTTATTTTTCAAGTCTAAATCTTCTCTGTATATATTGGTTGCCAAAAAAGTACCATGTTCCCTATTTATACTGAAAATGTCTCTTTTATAGAGTTCCTGGGACACAGCATTGTACACTTTTGCACAGCCAGACATTCAATATTTGTTTGCACAATCAATGTAATGTGTAAAAATACCTTCTGCCTCAAATTAAAATAATTTGGGAGAAGATAAAAGAACTTGCTTTTTTCTGTTTATGAAGATACCAGAAACAAAATGGTCAAAAAATATTCACAACAGGAAATCTTGTCCTCAGTTGTTTAGATCAGAAAATCTACAAGAGATACAAGATGAAAATAGTAGTTCTAGTCTTACTGCGACTAAAACATCTAAGCTTCAATAATTGCTTTGTTATAATTAGCAGAGTTGGTCCAAAAATTATGACAATTTTTTTTAATCAAAATTGATACATACCATAGTATCCAAATGTGAGAGTCAGACAAAATTTCATTTAGGAAAAAAATTTAAAAGTCAGTATTGTGATAAGGTCAAAACATGCTGTTTCAGCCTTTTGGAATGAAATGCTTTTTGTTTCAAAATAACTGTTTCAAAATCTTATTTTATATTATAAATTACAAAAAAGTAATTTTTTTTATAAAACCTGTTAAAATCAAAGGAAGTGTTTTGATTGACTAGAAAGGAACTTAAAATTTCGAAATCTCCCCTGAAATTATTTTTTTAATCTTTTTGCTCTGATTTTTTTTTAAATTTCAGAATTTCCTGGAAACCCAAATTCCAGTTCCTCTAATACTTTCCAGGAATTTAGTCATTTTCTTGTCATAGAATTTTATAGAATTGTATTGCTATTTTTAAATAAATACATACATAAAATCACTTTGCACAAGAAACAACAGAATGGGTTGGAAGGGGAGAGGTCCATCATTGAGAAGGACATGAAATAATGGAGAAATAGTACTAAATACATTCTTTTGGGGGGGAATATTTGTTGGGCAACTTGTGAAATATGTCAGATGGTGATTAGCCATGGAGCAGAACCCTTACAAATGGGTATTGCATATGCACAGAATAAATATAATCATAAGTATACGTGGTGGTCAGGTGGGAACTCAAGAGTATAACTCAAGTAGAGCACAGCCTACAGGAGATACAGTGTCATTACAACTCAGGAAGCCCATTCAGAATGTATTTTGAAGGCCCAAAAGTACCACCAAACACAAACCCAATACCCTATTACTGAATTCTGTGTGTGCGCCAAGAAGCTGGGGCTTGACCTTTTCCCTTTCTCACAAGCGTAAGGTGAGGGCTTCTGGAAAATAATGGCTCTTGCTGTTCCCTAGAGGAAGATTCACCAATTTCCTGACCCCCCCCCCATCCTGCCTCAAAAAGCCTGTACCATAACCTTGCCAAGCTGAAAACCCTTCAGAGAGTTCCAAGGCCACTGATTAAGTCTCTGCTAGTGCACACTGGGCCAATTTCTGTAGCAGCAGCAACATCATCATTTGGCAGATAACGCTGCATATGTGGATGAGAAGAAACAACATATTGGAAAAGTTGCATGCAGTCATGGAAGAAAGGCATACCAATGCTCTCACTCAGGTTCAGGGCCTCACAGAAGGGGCGAAGTAGGAAGCAGACTGCATGCGATAGTCATGCTAGTTCCTGAATCTGCGTGTGACGATATTCTTTAACAGTAAAAGTGAGTGGTATCCTCTCCAAAGCCTAAAAGATCTATGCCAACTTCAGCAGTCTTGCATTGTGTTATCTGAGAGCTGCAGTCAAAGCATAATCTTCTCTGCAACCAGATGAAGCAGAAGGTGATAACTTAGTAGAATTCCACATTCTGTGTATTGTGCCCATACGTAATTGTAGTAACTTGCAGAAAAGACATGTGCAATTCTGCAAGTTTGATAGCAGTTGTTAAATTCCAGGGTCTTTTTTTAATTGAATTAAATACATGTATTATTGTTTTATTACTATAACAATTAGCCAAAGGTAAAAGTCCTCAACTGTAAATTCAACCACCACTAAACAAAGCAAAACAGAGAGATTATGTCCATTGGTTCAAGTTGGAATTTTCCTTTTCCTTCCACATTTATGAATTAGGCTTTTGAAGATGAGCTGTTATTTCCTTTGGTACTTTTGCTTAGTTTTTATTTCTTTTTGGATTGGTCAAATGATATTGCAGGTGCTACTATCATTTCAGTGTTTAGAATTATGAGTCAGGCCTCAAAAAATCATGCACTAAATTTCAAAATCATGAGATTAAAAAAAGATTTTGGGGTCCTTTGTCTTTTCGTTTTTGAGACTTTAAGGTAAAATCAAAAAAGTCAATAGAACTTGGATGATCTTTTCGTGTGGTCACTCAAGCCAGATGTCACTGTATTTGTTGCAAATACCATGCTATACAAACTAATTTTTCAACAACAATTTTGACTGTAAAAGTTAGTGAATTTTACTGCTTATGAAGGACAAAGATTTATATGGTTGTTTAGAGTAAAGCAGAAGGCATATGATATGTGTGGTCAGAGGCTGAGTAAGACCTGAGTTAGAACATTTGGTCTTCCTATTAAATATCCTTATAAAATTCCCAGAAAAAATGGTATCTCTGTGAGTGCTGCAGAGACCCAGGTGTGAGCAGTTAATCCTCACATCAGACAAGATGTGAACTCTGTTTGGGAAGAAAATGCGTATTTGTCTCTTGGTTGTTATGGGAAATACATCCAACCAAAATAGCTTTAAACCCTTTTGGGGCAGTATCTTGCTACTATGTGAGGTAGCCACATAAAGCAGTGCCAGCTATGAGGCCAGCATATGAATCATACTATATGAGCAGAGAAGGATAGATAATTTGGCTATTAACTATTAGGTGCATTTTCTACTTCTCAAAAGCATTTTGAGACCCTGGCTTGAATATGCTGCTGATGATACAATGTATGTGCTAGCTGAATTATAGAACCACAGGGTTAGAAGGGGCCTCAAGTGTCATCTGACTGGGTTGGTAGAGACCATATCTCCTCTGGGATTTGAAACGTCAACCAGCATGGTAGCTGGTATCCATACCTCTGCTTCCAAGCATTAGTAAGGGCAATGTTGCTGCTCAGTCACGTGAGGGGAGAGGCTCCAGGACACGGGAGAATAAACAGAAGTTAATGGAATGAAAGTAAAGGAAAAATTAGGCCAAATGGAAAACAGTTCCTGATGGGAGATTTACCTTAGGCTGTGGAATAATGGTTGAAGCCCTAATCTCTTTGTGCCTTTTAAAATAGACTGGGGGGAAAATGCAAGATATATCATAAGAAACTATCCAATCCTGGCACTGGGAATTGATTGGATTATAAAGTAGGCTATTAACATCTCTAATTTCTATGACTGATCCTAAGAGTCCTATAAGAAACCCCATAGAACTTATTGAAGTTAAAGTGAGACTATCTACCTCCTTTAATTTCTGCCTTTAGCCATGTTTAACAAATCTTGAATGGCTATACTTGGGTTTGTAACATCAGTGAAGTGAAGTAAAGCTATTCTGCAGCAAACTTTGGCCACTGCACATACAAGAAACTGGGAATTCTGTCAATAGTACTGTCAAGACTCCAACACGTACACAACAAATGGAAAAATTAAACCATCTTGTGTTTTCATACTTCTTCTTTAGACATATTTATAATGCTTGTAATTTTGTCTTTCATCCTTCAACTGAACTTCAGTAATTTGAAGTGTATATTTATAGGGCAGAAATATATATATATATATATATATACACACACACACACACACTTCAAATTACTGAAGTAATATATATATATATATATATAAAGCTATTTCACCATCAAGGACATTTGAGAGGCAATAACATAAAACAGTGTTGGGGATCACTCCCGAAAAACAACTTGTTTGCCACAGAGGTAGAAAAAACATAATGCAAGGTCAATGTCTAACTTACAATAAAATGCTTTTCTTCTTTCATCCATGTCAGATTGCCTTGGCTACTCCCTGTACAATAAAATTAGTGCTTCCCCCTTTTCTGGCTTAGCTCATGCCATTTCTTGTGATGAAATCTGTCAAACTATTAAGCAAGACTATATTTTTACTTGTGCTGCCACTGATTGCTATATGTGTGTTCTGGTGATTTAATGCAACACATTATATATGACCTTTACGGCAGCTCAGTAAAATTTTTTCCAGTTTTTTTCATCTTTTCATTTTCAGTTTTAATTCAAAATGAATCCCAGAGGGTGAGTATTGGAGAATCAATGCAGTGCACTATAATCCACTTCTCCACTTTGTGCTGTAATTTTTGTGTGCGCATGCACCATGTAAAAATTACCCTCCTGGAACATTCCAGAGGATATTTTTCATTTGAAACAGTCATTATTCCCCACCACCACCAGGATTCATATTGGCTCTCTTATGTAAAAATCACTCAATTCACAAGCTGTTATTCCATTACTGAGACGATCTGCAGCACTTGCAAGTTTATTAGATGAGAGAGAAGAACAACAGACTCTTCTGTGCCCTTCTGTTGTTGGATAGCAGCAGAAGGGCCATAGGGCTCAGGCTGGCACAGTGGTGAATGCTCTTGGCCCAATAGAGCAAAATACTTGAGCATGTGCTTAGCTTTAAGCATGTGAGTGGCCCCATTGACTTCAGAAAACTCATCCCCTTGCCAGAAGAGCCCATAATGTGGTACAGGGAAAGGTCACAAAAGAGATGTCTGTGCAGTAACTCTTTCTCCATGTAGCTGACTGCTGCCCTCTCTGCCAATGACATTATTGCTGTGCTGCCCAATTGGGGCTCTGTTGTACATAGGAATCCATCATCTCTGCCCTAAAGAGCTTACAGTTTAATTTGAAATAAGACCACAACAAGTGAGGAAAAACAAACCAGTGAAAGTAGGGGTAGGGGAGGACGAGGGTAACAATAATAAAATAGGTTTCAGAGTAACAGCCGTGTTAGTCTGTATTCGCAAAAAGAAAAGGAGTACTTGTGGCACCTTAGAGACTAACCAATTTATTAGAGCATAAGCTTTCGTGAGCTACAGCTCACTTCATCAGATGCATATCATGGAAACTGCAGCAGACTTTATATATACAGAGAGAATATGAACCAATACCTCCTCCCACCCCACTGTCCTGCTGGTAATAGCTTATCTAAAGTGATCATCAGGTGGGCCATTTCCAGCACAAATCCAGGTTTTCTCACCCTCCACCCCCCCACACAAATTCACTCTCCTGCTGGTTCACATAGCATATACCTATGTGAACTGATGACTCTGAATCTTTGAAAGCTTTAGTTTATTTGTTTGTTTTGGGGTAGGGGTTTTTTTTTTTTGTTTTGTTTCTTTACTAAATTATGCATCCTATCCCTGACAGCTGCTCAGCCTAACCATCTTTACCTGGCTGATTTCTTGTAGGTTCTAAAACAGAAGAGGTCTTGAGGAAAGATATGAAGGATTGTAGTGTAGGGTAGCCTTATGGAGTACTTCATTGGTGGTGTTCATGCTGAAGAAGCAATGTACAAGAACATGTACAGACATCTGTGGGAGAAGCAGACAAATGACTATTCAAGGCTGGTGTCATTGAAAAGTGGAATGGGAGGGAAGCGATGCAGTAAAAAACAAGACCAGACAAGCAGGGAACTCACAGAGTTTTGAAGGGCCTTCAGACTGAAGAAAATAATCTTGAATTTGATATGAAGGAAACCAGGGAGCCAATTAAAGGATTCCAATATGGGGGAGATGGTCAGTAACTGTGATTTGTGTGGACTAGGGGTGGGGTGGGGAGGGGAATTCAGCAAGATCAGAGAGGTTGCAATAACTAAGTCATAAGATGGTGAGGGTCTGCAGATTAATTTCAACTGATTTTTGCAACTTTTCCCTTTCCACAGGTTTTTATATGTCACTGTAGGATTTTTCCTTATTAATACTTTCCAGTGCTTTATCCGCTCTACTGTATTAGGTTGCTATCTCTTACAAAATTCACCCTTCTTTTAAACTTACTTTCATTGCATTCTCTTTTCACCCTTACAACTATTTGTCCCCAAAAGATAAGGAACCAGTTTGCAGATTAGTGACCCTCATCAGGAATTCTAAAGAAATGAGAGATATGCTGTCTCAATTTCACTCCGTACGTAGCATGTTATATGTAAGAACAGCAAATCAGCTGGCAAATTGTTCCAGTTTAATAGACTGATGCTGTGAATCTGCCGTACTAAATACCCAATTCAGGGTGATGTGAGCTCAGATGAATGTGTCTGCATCCCACAGTACCCAAGAACTGCAATGTTATGGCAAAATAACTAATTTACCATGGCCTCTGACTATCATTTTTCATTTAAACTGTAAAATTCCATATAAAACAAACTTAAATAATTATGAAAATTTAAGTGAATCCTGTGCTAAAAATAAATATGGAAAGATACTTTCTTCTTCAGTGCTTTAGGCCTATGTTTGTGTCTATCATAGAGATGGTCCTCTGTAAGTAAACAAAATAAAATATTGCAGTATGTACTTGCACAACCTGTAAGTAACACTGTTGCAAAAAAAAAATGCAAAGTACATTGAAAGCCATGGCTATTACAAACTGCACTATCAACTTTACCAAACACACAAGCCAGTCATGTAGCGATGTACTCTATCAGATGGGAAGCTTGAAGCTTCTCTAATTTACAATTATTTAAGAAGATAGATGATGATACAGTGCAAAGGGTTCAGTGCTGTTGCCTCCTGCACAAAGCCTGAACAGCCCGCCTTTCTGCAAAGAATTTAAAAGGATTTCTGCCGGTCTCTTTCTTCCCTCTTGAGACTTTCAGAACACCATTTTTTAAAAAGTCAGTAGTGTTGAGAGTGTTTTTCACAAAGCTGCCCTCACTTGCACCTGCGACTATAAATATTACCCTATTATTTTTAAATGGGTTGGAGCAGTTTTGGGGGGAGGGGTTAAAATGGATTCTTAACTGGTAGTACCTGTCCTTTAGACAGGTCATTGGGACATATCATGCACCCTTTCCCCATCAGAATGGGATTTTGTCATGGTTCCTCCTTTCCTGCACATACTGGTCAGGGGAGATGTACAAGATTAGTCAAGGGGAAGAGTTTTTTTCAGCTCTCAGAATAATTATTCTGATTCATGATTAGATTAGATTAGACTAGTTCATGATTAGAACTGATTGGAAAATGGAATTTCTGTTCCACAGATCATTCTAATTTGTTTTTGTTTTCAGCTGGAATGAAAAGTTGAAATTTTGAAATGAAAATTCTGAAAAAGAAGTTGATTTTAAATCATCTACAATGTTTCATTTAGACAATGTCAAATTGTTTCATTCTCAAAACCTTCCAATATAAAATATCAAATACAATATTGAAATACAATCTAGACATACATTAAAATTCAACATTATCAAAACAAGAGTTAAAAATTCATTTCAACTTTTTCCTGAGGAAAACTGCCAAAAATCAACACATTCCCATGAAACATTTTGATTTCAACAAAACTATTTTCCAACAGAAAACTGCTCTATTGAAAATTATTCAACCAGCTCTTTTTATGATAAAGTCCACACTGAAAATAAAAAATCCTTCCTCCGGCAGAAGGCTGGAAGCTAGCTAAGGGCTTGACTATGGGAATCATATTGCTTACTTGTCTTTTCAGTTTGTTTTCATTACTTTCAAACAAGGAAGGATGCTGTGATAACAAAGGAGATGCAGGAGTTGCCTTCAGTGAGGTAGCACAAGAGGCAGGAGACAAAAGTCTCAAATCCAGGAAGGAAATATCAATGGAGTCAAAGATGGCAGATAGAGAAGTTTAGCTTTGCTAGGAGACCAGGTATTATATCATTACATTTCATTGTCCACATCAGAGCCTGCAGTTTATTTGGCAAAAATTGCCCCTCTTCCCTTTCTAGCGATAGATACTGTACTGCCTGTCTGAGTAAAGGGTTCTTAGATGTTCAGATCAGGTGTTCTGTATTTGATTTTTTTCTTTGGGATGAAGAGTACTGTGCATTTTTATCATAATAGAAAGGAACTCTCTTTGCCTTCAGCTACTCTTTGCACTAGATTTTATACTTGAAATTTCATGAAATTTCTGTGTTAGAACACAGCTGTTTGTAAATTAGAAAGTTTCAAAGAAACAATAGTTATCAGTCCTAGATTTTTAAATGGATAACATAATAACAAGAATGATACTACTTCTTCTTAGGGGACAGATTTAATTATCTAGAAAGAAGTAAATGTATTCAGTAGCGCAGGCATTCAAAAACATTAGAAAGGAATCATTTTAACTTTTGAATGCCTACACTACTGAATACATTTACTTCTGACTTTCTAGATAATTAAATCTGTCCCCTAAGAGGAAGTGGTGTCATCCTGGTTATGAAAAATATTTGTTTTCATCCCTAATGAAATGAAAAGCTCAATGCTGCCTTAACTATGATGCTGACAATACAGTCTCCATAATATTGTATTGCCATAGCTGGTGTCTTGTCCAATCTCAGAAGCAAACCAGAGTTGACCCAAAATGGAACCTCTCAAATTCTTGAATCTTTGGTACATTATTTCATTTCTGACACTAACTTCTTGCTGTTCTGGTTGAAGACCTCCTTGACCCCGACCTACCTAATATTTGTATTTGTTTTTTTTTCCACCTTTAATATATTTTTAAAAAAAACATGGAAAATATGTTACTGTGATATTAAGGTTGAGATCATTATCAACAAGGCTTTTTTATTTACTTCTTTGGCATTAATAGGCTAATATCTTTTAAAAGCTAAACAAAATTGATTACAGCCATATCTTTCTATGATCTGTAACCCCCTTCCACAATTAAAAACCTGTCATGTTTTTATGGATCATTTCAGCTCCATTTTTTTTCTTATTGCCCTATTTTCCTAGTGTATATAATTTTTCCATTTCTTAATCAAGGCATGGACAAATTATAATCTGATTAGACCACAACCTCTTGAATGAACAGATTCAGAAGAACAGCGTGGAACCTTCTTCCTACTTCCACAAAAAGGCAAGCTAGTTTAAAGGCATCTGAAGTCTTTTCTAGGTATAGTTTTGATACCACTGAAATGATAAATTAGGAACTCTTTTTTTACACAGTGTTTAAAAAAAAAACAAATAATGTATTCACATCACAATTCCCTACTGGATTTCTCCCCTTCTCTTCTCTTTTGTGGTGTCCGGGATATATTAAACTTTTTACTCAGAACCAAATGATGCTAATTGTGTGATGATTGAATAAGAAAATGTCCCTCAGTTTATGTGATTTACAACAATAATCTTATTACAATACTGTATAGAAATGTAAATGGAAGAAGACAAAAAGTCTCTAAATTACAGTGAAAAAATATTACTCAGGAATGTCAATTAGAACTTCTTCAGTAAACAAAATTCCCAAGATGTTCAGAGAAAATATTAAGAATCCTTCACAAACACTGAGCTACAATTTTGCTCTGGTGTGGCACCTGGATGCAGCTTTGGTGGTTCAGACAGCTTACTAATCATAAGTGTGCTACTAAATATGTAAACAAGGCAGCCCCATTCTGATCCAGGCAAACAACTGCTGAGATTATCTTCCTTGCCTGTCACTCTCACCATAACACTCCCACACCCACCCTTTGAGTCCTCCACTAGCTCCCCATCTTCTACCATATCAAATTCCATCTTTAAATCTTATCAGAACACTGCCTCTCCCTACTTATCCACTCATCCTCCTATCAGACCACTGTCCCACTTCTCTCCACACATCCATTGGTGGCAGCCTCAAAAGCCAGCTCATTGTATCCTTTCACAAATGTCTTCAGATCTTCCTCTGATCTACTTTTATGCATGGAATACACATTAAAACAAAAACTTAACAGTGACCTCAGCAGTGTTACAGCAAAATAACTTCCCAAATACAATGACTGTATGACAGATGTGTTGCTCTGTTAATATTAATATAAAACCTGTTAAGGTTTTGCATTAAAGCACAAGTCAGATTAAGTTGCGATTTCTTTGGATATCTGTTGTGGATGGAAGTAAAAGCATTCTGGAGTACTGGATTATGCTTAAGGCTGCGATTCTTTCATGGAGGTCGCAGAAGTCATGGATTCCATGACTTTCCACGAACTCCATGACTTCCACAGCAGCTGGCTTCAGGGATGCTGGAGCAGTTGGCTGGGGCCAGCTGCATCTGCCACAGCAACCCGGGGCCAACTGCTTCTGTGCTCCCCGGTGCCAGCCGCACCAGCCGCTGCTCAGGAGGCTCTGGGCACCTGGCATGGGGACTGCCTAAGCAATGGCCACTGTGGCTGGCTCTGGAGAGTGCCCAAGCAGCAGTCCTGGGGGTGCCCAGGGGACCAGCCAACCAGCAGCGGTCCCATGGCAGCTGGAGAGCTGCTGCAGAGCGGTCCCTGTGAGCAGCAGCTGGGGAGAAGTCAACCTCCAGCAGGGGCTCCCCAGAGTAGAGATTTAGTCACGGGTATTTTGGTAAAAGTCATGGACAGGTCACGGGCCGTGAATTTTTATTTATTGCCCATGACCGGTCCATGACTTACCAAAAATACCTGTGACTAAATCTTAGCCTTAATTATGCTATCAATGTTGTAGGCAATATGAAGATGGATAAGTCTTTCCCCAAAGCTTTTTATCTCCATGCTGTTAAGGTTTGGGGTGAATTGGGTGTGCCCTGAATCACCCATAACTGCCACTAAATATAGTTTTTGTTTGCTAATTAAATAATAATAGCAGCTTTCACTGCATCCTATCAGACAAGAAATGGGTCGAGAAATCTGAAAAACTTGATGGGAGGAAAAACATCTAGAAAGAACCTTAAAATTACCCACTGTTGGATGTGTCAATCAACAAGTACGGAAGCTATTAAAATGCGGTGTGATATAAACTGAAAAAGATGGCCACAACATTCACAGCCAGTTAGAAACAAATTGTGTTTACTATATAAATGTAGCAGAAGATGAAATATTGCATGTTATAGTTCATTATCTGGTCACTAGTTATTGTTTGAAAAATAAATGTTACGTATACAAGGGTTTATATAACTGCAATGCAGTAGATACACACATATGGTATATATTACAGCATTTCATATACATGTCTCAAGATGACAGCTGCCGTGTAAATGCCTAGACCCCACAAATGTTGTGGTGATATACGAGAGCCAAGTGATTCTGAATAATGTAAGTGATCCTGAATCTTTGACTGCTTCACTGCCCTTCACCACTGCTCTCTCACCAAAAGTACTTCTAACATTTCAAACTTCTGAACAGCTTGAAGCAGCCTACAAATGTGTCAGCTGACCCGAAAATTGCATTTGTCTGAGGTGCAGGACTCGGGGTATTATTTAGATCTGGCCTAGTACTGGTTTTCAGATCCAATATTTTGCAACAGTTCAGGGCTAGCTGGTAGTTTCTAAACTTTATTATAATTTTCTGCTCCCTCCAAGCTCTGTACAGTTGCGCTCAAGGGAAGTAGGGGTTACAGCTGTTCTCAAACGGTGGGTCAGGACTCCAAAGTGGGTCACGACCCCATTTTATTGGGGTCACCAGGGCTGGCTCAGACTTGTTGAGGCCCGAGGCTGGGGCCAAAGCCAAAGCCTGAGTCCCACTGTCCGGGACCTAAGCCAAAGCCCAAGGACTTCAGCCCTGGGTCACAGGGCTCAGGATACAGGCCCCCCACCCAGGATGGTGGGGTTTAGGCTTTTTGCCCTGCCACCTGGGGCAGCTGGGCTCAGGCTTCAGTCTCCCCTCCTGGGGTCATGTAATAATTTTTGTTATCAGAAGGGGGTCTCAGTGCAATGAAGTTTGAGGATCCCTGCATTAGAAGAATAACAAACACAGATGGAAGGATATGACATAGTATCAATGCAATGCAATTTTTTAGATGATCTAAAATAGTTTTTCATTTTCATATAGAATGAGTGGAATATACAGAGTATGATGATATGTGGTATAAAGATTTTCATAAGCATTCATTTGGGGGTGATCATGTAGCTTACTCATGTCTTTATTTTTCATGACTAATGCAGCGTTCCCAACATCTTGCCAGAAAGCCTTCATACCACACCATTACATATTCCCTTCCTCCTTGTCATATTAAATATAGATAATTTTGAAATGCATTTTTAATTCAAATAAGCATGTTTAATTTAATACATTTTCACTAAAATATATGTGATATATACCATAATTTCATTTTGTTTGTACAATGTTCTGCCCTTTTGTAATAGTTTTTGTAACTGACAGAACATGTGGATGTAGAAATATTGTAACATTGTATGCATTTAAAAGTGAATGATTTACAGACATTTATACAACATATATTGTGGACCATTATACCTGATATTTTCATCTTAAGAAATCTACATACATTGACTATAATGACTATACTTAAAAGCATACATAGCAGAAGAACTCCAAAAACAACTCCAAAACACAACAAAAACAACAAAATTCTATATAGATTGTATTTTGCATGGGGTGACCATATTTCCCTATGTTGAATATGGGACACTTGGTAAAATTACTCGTATTCAAGAAATTCAACTGCAATCAATCAGAATGATGCAGTACAAATGTTCAAACTAACATCAAGTTGACTGAGCCTCTGGTAAAAAGAAACACTGTGTAGATTCATAGATCAGGTCAGAAGGGACCATTATGATCATCTAGTCCGACCTCCCACACAACACAGGCCACAGAATTTCACCCACTACTCCTGCAAAAAATCTCACACCTATACCTGTGCTATTGAAGTCCTCAAATCATAGTTTAAAAAGACTTCAAGGAGCAGAGAATCCTCCAGCAAGTGACCCGTGCCCCATGCTACAGAGGAAGGCGAAAAACCTCCAGGGCCTCTTCCAATCTGCCCTGGAGGAAAATTCCTTCCCGACCCCAAATATGGCGATCAGCTAAACCCTGAGCATATGGGCAAGATTCATCAGACAGATACTACAGAAAATTCTTTCCTGGGTAACTTGGATCCCACCCCATCTAATATCCCATCACAGGCCATTGGGCCTATTTACCATGAATATTTAATTACCAAAACCATGTTATCCCATCATACCATCTCCTCCATAAACTTATCGAGTTTAATCTTAAAGCCAGATAGATCTTTTGCCCCCACTGCTTCCCTTGGAAGGCTATTCCAAAATTTCTCTCCTCTGATGGTTAGAAACCTTCGTCTAATTTCTAGTCTAAATTTCCTGGTGGCCAGTTTATATCCATTTGTTCTTGTGTCCACATTGGTACTGAGCTTAAATAATTCCTCTCCCTCTCCGGTATTTATCCCTCTGATATATTTATAGAGAGCAATCATATCTCCCCTCAACCTTCTTTTAGTTAGTCTAAACAAGCCAAGCTCCTTGAGTCTCCTTTCATAAGACAAGTTTTCCATTCCTCGGATCATCCTAGTAGCCCTTCTCTGTACCTGTTCCAGTTTGAATTCATCCTTCTTAAACATGGGAGACCAGATCTGCACACAGTATTCCAGGTGAGGTCTCACCAGTGCCTTGTATAACGGTACTAAAACCTCCTTATCCCTACTGGAAATACCTCTCCTGATGCATCCCAAGACCGCATTAACTTTTTTCATGGCCATATCACATTGGTGGCTCATAGCATCCTATGATCAACCAATACTCCAAGGTCCTTCACCTCCTCCATTACTTCTAATTGGTGCGTCCCTAGCTTATAACTAAAATTCTTGTTATTAATCCCTAAATGCATGACCCTACACTTCTCACTATTAAATTTCATCCTATTACTATTACTCCAGTTTACAAGGTCATCCAAATCCTCCTGTAGGATATCCCTGTCCTTCTCTAAATTGGCAATACCTCCCAGCTTTGTATCATCCGCAAACTTTATTAGCACACTCCCACTTTTTGTGCCAAGGTCAGTAATAAAAAGATTAAATAAGATTGGTCCCAAAACTGATCCTTGAGGAACTCCACTGGTAACCTCCCTCCAGCCTGACAGTTCACTTTTCAGTAGGACCCGTTGTAGTCTCCCCTTTAACCAATTCCTTATCCACCTTTCAATTTTCCTATTAATCCCCATCTTATCCAATTTAACTAATAATTCCCCATGTGGCATGGTATCAAATGCCTTCCTGAAATCTAGGTAAATTAGATCCACTGCGTTTCCTTTATCTAAAAAATCTGTTACTTACCTTATCTTTAAGGTTTTAGGTTTCACGGGAGAGAGGTCTCTCTCTCTCTCTCACACACACACACACACACTCCTGTGCACCTCTCTCACATGGGTGGGTGGGTTTGTCTGACCGACCCTCCCCTCCCTGCCCAGCGCACTCTGAACTCCATGCCTGGCTGAGCCTCTGGGATGGACCCAATTCTCCTGGTACTTGGCTCCACATCTTCCTGAGGCAACACATGGGGGAACAGGCAGGGTCACATTCCCCCACACACACAATTTCTGCCAGGGTTCACACGGAGGGAAAGGATGGGAGCTGCTTCTGCCACAGGAGAGGAGGGGGAGGGGAAGGGATGATCTGCCCAGTGTCTTTGCAGAGCTCATCTCTTCCCCCACCTTTTGGCTGGAAGCAGCTTGTCCCTTCCTGCCTGCAGAGTGTCGAGAGGCAGCTAACACCTCCTCCTAGCTGCCACTGGCCACTGACATAATCCAGCCACCTCCTGTCTCCCCCTGCACCCTGCTACAGCACGGGCAGGAAGGGGTTAAGCCCTAAGGATGCACTGAGCACCAGAGTCCAAGGAACCTGACTACAGGGGCTTCAGCGAACCCAGCCAGAGAAGTGGCTCAGCAGCAGAGGGTGCCTAGGGGACAGAGCAGCCCTGTACTCCCTGGACGCAGGACCCAGGGTGGGAGGGGGCAAGTGAAAAGGGAGCTAAACCCCTGCCCAGGGGCCTGCTGTGGAGCCTGCAGGGTCAGGGCATGAACAGGCTGGAAATCACTCCCCTCCCCACCCCCACTCCAGAGCTTAGCTGAGTGGCAGAGAGTCTACACTGGGCCAGCACTGCATGGGGCATGTACTCAGGACCGCTAGCTCCTCCGTTCCCTCATGCGGCCATGGATACACTCTATTTTTAGCATCTAGCTCAGCCAGAATGAGCCTGAGTATGTCTCCTTGAGCTGGAATTTACCCCCCGTACGATCCTTAAGTGACTTAGCAGCTCTGGACTTCCCACCTTTAGAATGCAAAGATGGTATATCCCACTGGGTTTGAAATAGACGTAACACTCGATGCAAGCCTGTATGTCCCAGATGCAAAGGGATGATTAACATTTGGATTTGCCATTTGCAGACTTGCTTGCTTATTAGAGAGATCTGGAGTTGTGTATGTTAGATACTGTCAGAAACCCTGAAGATCTGTTCCAGTTGAGACTGACCAAACTAAGGGTATGGCTACACTTTGAGCTCGAGGGGTAAATTCCAGCTCAAGGAGACATACTCAGGCTCATTCTGGTTGAGCTAGAGTGCTAAAAATAGAGTGTATCCATGGCCGCATGAGTGAAAGGAGGAGCTAGCGGTCCTGAGTACATGCCTAATGTTTCAGATGATTACACACTCGAGGCAGCTAGCCCCTCCTGCGGTCGTAGCTACAGACATTCCCTCATTTGTGCTTATTATAGATGGGGCCAGTACTGCTTCCTATCATTGTTTGCTCAACACTTCCAACTATAAAACCCTGTCTTCAGTGGCTTATAATTTTGTGAAACTTCAACCTTTTGGACTGAAATTCTCCATGTTGGATGACTGCCGTAGGCTGAAACGTATTGGAAGATTACAGCTGAAATGGTTTAGCCATTTCTGAGAACAAGGCTAGGGAAAAATACATTGTTTTCGCCACACTGAATTCTGGTGACCACTTCCTTGGAAATTTCTATGCTTTGTTTCAGGGACTTGAAATTTGGCTAGGCCTTGGATGTGCCTTTTTATGCCCCCATGAAAATCCACCCATATTTGACCAAGTTACAAGCCTTTGAAAAATTTGCATTTTGCACATGCTCGATAGAGACTTTAATTTTAGCAGCAGCTTGCAGCTTGGAGAGTGAGCCCAGAGGGGGCATCTAACACTGGTTGGGCAAGGAAACTGGGGACTGGAATGAGAAGCCTGAACGCTGGAGACTGGTACTGGGACAAGGAGCCAGAGGGAAGGAGCAGACAGGACTGTAAAACAGGGACAAGTTGGAAGGGATGGGGCAGAAGGGGTCGAGCCTGGAGTGAACAGGCAGAAGAGCCTGTACCACAGGAGTACGCTGCCCTCCAGAGCCTGGAATGGAAGCCATGATTCCTGAGACTCACCACGCCTCTGCTGTCAGCAAATATCTGTGAAACCCTTAGGCCAAATGTTTCTCATCCCCCTCTTGTACTGGTCCACACATAAGATGGCAACCAACGATTGTCAGTTACTCTCTTACCTTAAGAGGTGGGGTCCTGTGGACAAAATTGTGTGTGATCTCATCATTAAAAACCATATCATAATGTACACATACACACACACACACACACCACAAGAACCTATATGTCAGATTCTCAGTAGATGCAAGATGACATAGTTCCACTGACGTCAACTGAAGTAGGCAGATTTCCACCAGCTGAGGAGCTGGTCTTTTGTCTCCAGAAGTGAAAGACTACATTAAGCCACTGCATTTTCTCATCTCAATGGGAGTCACACCCACACATAGGAATACAAAATTGGGACAAAAATGTTTTGCTTGGCTAGAATACAACCTAGAGAGACTGACTTCTGGAAAAGAATAAATGAGTAACTTGTCTCTGCCCATACAACAGCTATTTCTAGTTAATCAGACTTTTTTTAAAATCAATGAAACAGCTCTGTAGAAGGTAAAAAAAATCATGGAAACAACATGTGGAATTTTCTGTTCTCAATTTATAATCAAAAGACTTCACTCCTGCAACCGCCTCAGACATGATACACTGCTTTCTACAAGTTTTAGAAATGAATCATATCTAAATTGTTCCCAGAAGCATAATGAATTATTTTTCAAGACTTGATTTACTTTCAAATGTAACTGCAATAATTTATGAGGGATTCCATTTTGTCTTTCCATGTTTATAAAAGAAGCACACGTAAGCAGAAAATATCCCACAGGATGGAGATTTGCAATGTAAAAACAATTTGGAAAAGACAGTTATTTTATAGATGGCTAAAAATTTGAAGCATGAGATGCTTCTGAAACGAATCCTTGGGCACAAAACAGGGATGGCTAATGTATTTCATGTGCCATTCAACTTTTTATCTTTTTTTCTAACATCAGCTACACCCGTGGTACCAGATAACAATCTGGCTCTCAAACTCTGGCAAACAAGCACCTCAAAATTTGTATGAAAAAGGTCTGACTCACTTCTGCCCTTTTCACAGCAGGATCATATCCACCTCACCTTGCTTCTGTGGCCCTGTGGTCATATCCAACTGATTTATCCTGAGGTAGGGAGAGGCACTACTGATGTTATGAGGTGCTCTGCATGAGTCCCATTTTGCTGCAATTGATAACGTGGCATAAAGGGAAGTGATAACGCATAGATTTATATAGGGATAGTAGGAGAAATGAGCTGCTAAAAACAGAATGATGGTTCATATATATTATACTGGGTCAAATGAATCCCTGGTATAATTTCAGTCAATTAACTGGAGTTATACCAGGGATTAATTTTACCCACAGAATATTCTAGTTTAAAGTAGGGGTCTTACAATGGGTGGAAATCTTCAGATAGGAAATGCTTAAGAGCAAACGATCTTCACCTTAATAAATCTTAAAAAGAAAAGGAGTACTTGTGGCACCTTAGAGACTAACCAATTTATTTGAGCATGAGCTTTCGTGAGCTACAGCTCACTTCATCAGATGTTTACCGTGGAAACTGCAGCAGACTTTATATACACACAGAAATCATGAAACAATACCTCCTCCCACCCCACTGTCCTGCTGGGGTGGGAGGAGGTATTGTTTCATGATTTCTGTGTGTATATAAAGTCTGCTGCAGTTTCCACGGTAAACATCTGATGAAGTGAGCTGTAGCTCACGAAAGCTCATGCTCAAATAAATTGGTTAGTCTCTAAGGTGCCACAAGTACTCCTTTTCTTTTTGCGAATACAGACTAACACGGCTGTTCCTCTGAAACCTGTCATTAATAAATCTTGAGATTCATGGATGCAATGTACTATATAAGATGTATATATATATTATTATTAAATCATAGGTGAAGATGGTGAACAGTATTACTGGTAGTGGAAATCTACAATTAACAGAACTAAAATATGAAAGGGAGATACATTAGGTTTTATTTTAAACACTGTACATGTGCTTATTGGATTTCAAAGGAAAGATAAAGGGTGGGAACTGGCAATGGCACGGGGTGCGGGGGAATAACACGACAGCAGGATTACAGTACTTTTATGACTTGTTGCTTCAAAATCTGCCTGCTTTCATGTTGACAGGGCACTGAATCTTTTGAAAAAGCATTAATGTCAGAACATCATATTTTAAAGGAAGAGCAAGTTACTGTATTAAAGCTCTCCTTAGATTTAAAAGAAGAGACTGCTTGTCAGGCTCTCTCAGCTCTGTACTTCCCAGGTAATTTAAATTTTTCATTCACAAAACCATTCAGAAGAGAAAAACCTGGTTTTATACAGCTGAGATTTCTCAACACTGATCAGACATTTGTTGTTTGTTTTTGTCCAGGCTTCCAGTAGTTCTGTCATTTCAATTTGCCTAATTAAAATTTTTTTACTGTAGATTTAATTTGTCCTTCATTTGTCTGGCTGCCTGTTTGTAATATTTAAGAAAACAAACAGTAGCGTTTCTCTGCTTCTGCCTAAAAAGCGGTCTACATGAGATGCTAATGTTGAGTCACTTTCCCACCAAAAGCAAGAATATTAAGGTAAAACACAGACATTAGTTTCAAGCTTTAAAGAGGTGGAAATCTGGTTCTTCTTATACCTGCATTTTATCAGTTTACCAACTGAATTACTACAAAAATATTGCAAGCATCTAAACAGATGGCAAATTCACATATTACATTATCCATCCACTTTCCATGAAGAATTTCCCCTAATACACTCTTGCACATTTTCAACTGAATTGGCCTGGTCTTCTATATGAAACCTAGTGCACCCCTATATACCTGCATTCTCACTTGGGGTGATATCCCTAATTAAAAATATGCACATAATCATAATATGTACACATGTAAAAGTACTTGCTGAAGAAAACCTCAGAAAAGGCATTTTGTGGGCTGGCTTGGAAATCCAATGGCGGTGGAACACATTGATTCTTAGAAAGAAAAGGAGTACTTGTGGCACCTTAGAGACTAACCAATTTATTTGAGCATGAGCTTTCGTGAGCTACAGCTCACTTCATCGGATGCATGCCATGGAAACTGCAGCAGACTTTATTTATACACAGAGAATATGAAAAAATACCTCCTCCCACCCCACTGTCCTGCTGGTAATAGCTTATCTAAAGTGATCATCAGGTGGGCCATTTCCAGCACAAATCCAGGTTTTCTCACCCTCCACCCCCCCACACAAATTCACTCTCCTGCTGGTGATAGCCCATCCAAAGTGACAACTCTTTACACAATGTGCATGATAATAAAGTTGGGCCATTTCCTGCACAAATCCAGGTTCTCTCACCCCCCTCCCAAAAACCACACACACAAACTCACTATCCTGCTGGTAATAGCTCATCCAAAGTGACCATTCTCCCTACAATGTGCATAATTAAGGTGGGCCATTTCCAGCACAAATCCAGGTTCTCTCACATCCCCCCCACCCCCATACACACACAAACTCACTCTCCTGCTGGTAATAGCTCATCCAAACTGACCACTCTCCAAGTTTAAATCCAAGTTAAACCAGAGCATCTGGGGGGGGGGGTAGGAAAAAACAAGAGGAAATAGGCTACCTTGCATAATGACTTAGCCACTCCCAGTCTCTATTTAAGCCTAAATTAATAGTATCCAATTTGCAAATGAATTCCAATTCAGCAGTTTCTCGCTGGAGTCTGGATTTGAAGTTTTTTTGTTTTAAGATAGCGACCTTCATGTCTGTGATTGTGTGACCAGAGAGATTGAAGTGTTCTCCGACTGGTTTATGAATGTTATAATTCTTGACATCTGATTTGTGTCCATTTATTCTTTTACGTAGAGACTGTCCAGTTTGACCAATGTACATGGCAGAGGGGCATTGCTGGCACATGATGGCATATATCACATTGGTGGATGTGCAGGTATACGAGCCTCTGATAGTGTGGCTGATGTTATTAGGCCCTGTGATGGTGTCCCCTGAATAGATATGTGGGCACAATTGGCAACGGGCTTTGTTGCAAGGATAAGTTCCTGGGTTAGTGGTTCTGTAGTGTGGTATGTGGTTGTTGGTATTTGCTTCAGGTTGCGGGGCTGTCTGTAGGCAAGGACTGGCCTGTCTCCCAAGATTTGTGAGAGTGCTGGGTCATCCTTTAGGATAGGTTGTAGATCCTTAATAATGCGTTGGAGGGTTTTAGTTGGGGGCTGAAGGTGACGGCTAGTGGCATTCCGTTATTTTCTTTGTTAGGCCTGTCCTGTAGTAGGTAACTTCTGGGAACTCTTCTGGCTCTATCAATCTGTTTCTTTACTTCAGCAGGTGGGTATTGTAGTTGTAAGAAAGCTTGACAGAGATCTTGTAGGTGTTTGTCTCTGTCTGAGGGGTTGGAGCAAATGCGGTTGTATCGCAGAGCTTGGCTGTAGACGATGGGTCGTGTGGTGTGATCTGGGTGAAAGCTGGAGGCATGCAGGTAGGAATAGCGGTCAGTAGGTTTCCGGTATAGGGTGGTGTTTATGTGACCATTGTTTATTAGCACTGTAGTGTCCAGGAAGTGGATCTCTTGTGTGGACTGGACCAGGCTGAGGTTGGTGGTGGGATGTGGGGTGTGGAACTACAATACCCACCTGCTGAACATCCCACCACCAACCTCAGCCTGGTCCAGTCCACACAAGAGATCCACTTCCTGGACACTACAGTGCTAATAAACAATGGTCACATAAACACCACCCTATACCGGAAACCTACTGACCGCTATTCCTACCTGCATGCCTCCAGCTTTCACCCTGACCACACCACACGACCCATCGTCTACAGCCAAGCTCTGCGATACAACCGCATTTGCTCCAACCCCTCAGACAGAGACAAACACCTACAAGATCTCTGTCAAGCTTTCTTACAACTACAATACCCACCTGCTGAAGTAAAGAAACAGATTGATAGAGCCAGAAGAGTTCCCAGAAGTTACCTACTACAGGACAGGCCTAAAAGAAAATAACAGAACGCCACTAGCCGTCACCTTCAGCCCCCAACTAAAACCCCTCCAACGCATTATTAAGGATCTACAACCTATCCTAAAGGATGACCCAACACTCTCACAAATCTTGGAAGACAGGCCAGTCCTTGCCTACAGACAGCCCCGCAACCTGAAGCAAATACTCACCAACAACCACATACCACACTACAGAACCACTAACCCAGGAACTTATCCTTGCAACAAAGCCCGTTGCCAATTGTGCCCACATATCTATTCAGGGGACACCATCACAGGGCCTAATAACATCAGCCACACTATCAGAGGCTCGTATACCTGCACATCCACCAATGTGATATATGCCATCATGTGCCAGCAATGCCCCTCTGCCATGTACATTGGTCAAACTGGACAGTCTCTGCGTAAAAGAATAAATGGACACAAATCAGATGTCAAGAATTATAACATTCATAAACCAGTCGGAGAACACTTCAATCTCTCTGGTCACGCAATCACAGACATGAAGGTCGCTATCTTAAAACAAAAAAACTTCAAATCCAGACTCCAGCGAGAAACTGCTGAATTGGAATTCATTTGCAAATTGGATACTATTAATTTAGGCTTAAATAGAGACTGGGAGTGGCTAAGTCATTATGCAAGGTAGCCTGTTTCCTCTTGTTTTTTCCTACCCCCCCCCCAGATGCTCTGGTTTAACTTGGATTTAAACTTGGAGAGTGGTCAGTTTGGATGAGCTATTACCAGCAGGAGAGTGAGTTTGTGTGTGTATGGGGGAGGGGGGGATGTGAGAAAACCTGGATTTGTGCTGGAAATGGCCCACCTTAATTATGCACATTGTAGGGAGAATGGTCACTTTGGATGAGCTATTACCAGCAGGATAGTGAGTTTGTGTGTGTGGTTTTTGGGAGCGGGGTGAGGGGGTGAGAGAACCTGGATTTGTGCAGGAAATGGCCCAACTTTATTATCATGCAGATTGTGTATAGAGTTGTCACTTTGGATGGGCTATCACCAGCTGGAGAGTGAATTTGTGTGGGGGGGTGGAGGGTGAGAAAACCTGGATTTGTGCTGGAAATGGCCCACCTGATGATCACTTTAGATAAGCTATTACCAGCAGGACAGTGGGGTGGGAGGAGGTATTGTTTCATATTCTCTGTGTATAAATAAAGTCTGCTGCAGTTTCCACAGCATGCATCCGATGAAGTGAGCTGTAGCTCACGAAAGCTCATGCTCAAATAAATGGGTTAGTCTCTAAGGTGCCACAAGTCCTCCTTTTCTTTTTGCGAATACAGACTAACCCGGCTGTCGCTCTGAAACCAACCATTGATTCTTAGGGGGCACACACAAGTGCTGAGCTCAGCTGCTTAGTACTCAGGCAGGTGGAGGTGGTACATACTCAAGGTCAAAAGGTACATACTTTGAGCTCCTCAGCTAAAATCTAGTTTGACCATCTTGGCCTTTGATGGAGCAATTAAATGGAGAAAACTAAAGTGATCCCAAAGGTCCACCTCCTAAAAGGCTTTTTAAAAGGAAAATAAAGGGACAGGGAGAGAAGAAAGAAAAAGAGTTAAGATAGATAAGTTAGGCAGAAAACAATCAAAACTTCAACTGAGAAAAAACATATCTATACAGCTACTATATGGATAAATTATTTGCATTCTACTACCTTATTTACAGAGTAGACCTCAATCTGGTTCCCTATGCAAGCTTTCATATGTCTTGAAAAAAATCAGTGATTGGCTTTGTAAATTTGACAAGGGCCTTCCAGTCCAGCTTCTGAAGAAGAGGAGACCTGGGACATCCAGCATTTCGTCTAGCTCCCAGAGAGGCAGAGAGCCAATGTACTCAGCCTACTCACATTCCCCCACACCAGCTCAGCTTCAGCAACCCTGGTGGAAAGCTTTTGTCAATTTCCCTTTCTACCTGCAAGCAGAAAGTGAAATTGACAAGAGTTCTTCAGCTCAGCTGCTGGAAAGGCAAATAGCCAGGGCACTCAGCTTCCCTGCCTCACTCCAGTCCTGAGGCTGGAGAGGCTGAGCACCCTGACTCTGTGCCTCTCCAGCGCTCAGAGGTGGAGGAGGAGGTTGGGAGGCAGGAAGGGCCAGCACTCAGCTCTGCAACCTTCCCTGAAAGCTTGTCAATTTCACTGGCAGAAAATGAAATTGACAAGAGCCATCCAAGGCAGTATGCATAATAATCTAACCCCCAATTGCCCACTTCGTTTCATGTGATCACTTCCAACACGCACTATCCCTTCTGCTTAACAACCTGTCCCAATTTGTATTTAGCTCAGATGTCCTGCTTCCTTCCCTAGATCTGTAGAAAAGCCCTATGTAAGCTCGAAAGCTTGCACCTTTCACCAACAGAAGTTGACCCAATAAAAGATATTACCTCACCTTCCTTGTCAAGAGCCACACACAATTTTTTTTTGCCAAAACTGGATTTGTGAAAAAGGTAATTTTAATCAGCAAATCATTCAGATGATAAAGCTAGAGCTTGCCAAAAAATTTTCAAGTAACACATCCGGAAACTATCCAACAATATTCATCTGCAGGAGGGCTATCATTAGCCCACTATCCCATTAGCCTGGTCCCAACACCACTCCTGAGACCCCATTGCTCTCCCTTTTCTCTGGGTATGTCTACACTATGAAATTAGGTCGAATTTATAGAAGTCGTTTTTTTAGAAATCGGTTTTATATATTCGAGTGTGTGTCTCCCCACAGAAAATGCTCTAAGTGCATTAAGTGCATTAACTCGGCGGAGTGCTTCCACAGTACTGAGGCTAGAGTCGACTTCTGGAGTGTTGCACTGTGGGTAGCTATCCCACAGTTCCCGCAGTCTCCACTGCCCATTGGAATTCTGGGTTGAGATCCCAATGCCTGATGGGGCTAAAACATTGTCGCGGGTGGTTCTGGGTACATATCGTTAGGCCCCCGTTCCCTCCCTCCCTCCATGAAAGCAAGGGCAGACAATCATTTTGTGCCTTTTTTCCTGAGTTACCTGTGCAGACGCCATACCACGGCAAGCATGGAGCCCGCTCAGCTCACTGTCACGTATGTCTTCTGGGTGCTGGCAAACACGATACTGCATTGCTACACAGCAGCAGCAACCCATTGCCTTGTGGCAGCAGACGGTGCAATAGGACTGGTAGCCGTCATCGTCATGTCCGAGGTGCTCCTGGTCGCCTCTGTGAGGTCGATCAGGAGCGCCAGGGCAGACATGGGCGCAGGGACTAAATTTGGAGTGACTTGATCAGGTCATTCTCTTTAGTCCTGCAGTCAGTCCTATTGAACCATCTTATGGTGAGCAGGCAGGTGATACGGATTGCTAGCAGTCCTATTGTACCATCTTCTGCCGAGCAGCCATGGGATATAGATGGTATGCAGTCCTTCTGCACCATCTGCTGCCAGCCAAAGATGTAAAAGATAGATGGAGTGGATCAAAACAAGAAATAGACCAGATTTGTTTTGTACTCATTTGCAAACCCCCCTCCCGCCCCCCGTCTAGGGGACTCATTCCTCTAGGTCACACTGCAGTCACTCACAGACAAGGTGCAGCGAGGTAAATCTAGCCATGTATCAATCAGAGGCCAGACTAACCTCCTTGTTCCAATAAGAACAATAACTTAGGTGCACCATTTCTTATTGGAACCCTCTGTGAAGTCCTGCCTGAAATACTCCTTGATGTAAAGCCACCCCCCTTGTTGATTTTAATTCCCTGTAAGCCAACCCTGTAAACCGTGTCATCAGTCGCCCCTCCCTGCGTCAGAGCAATGGCAAACAATCGTGCATCTGAGTTGAGAGTGCTGTCCAGAGCAGTCACAATGGAGCACTCTGGGATAGCTCCTGGAGGCCAATACTGTCGAATTGTGTCCACAGTACCCCAAATTTGACCCAGCAAGGTCGATTTAAGCGCTAATCCACTTGTCAGGGGTGGAGTAAGGAAATCGATTTTAAGAGCCCTTTAAGTTGAAATAAAGGGCTTCATCGTGTGGACGGGTGCAGGTTTACATCGATTTAACGCTGCTAAATTCGACCTAAAGTCCTAGTGTAGACCAGGGCTTAGGGTTAAGGGAGTGGAGAAAAGAGGGTTGTGTTCTCGCTATACCTGCCATTAGGAGCCCCAACTACCATTCGCCACATTCTTTAGGAGATTCCTTCTCCTAATCCTGATTTCAAGTCCTAATTTGCTAGAGAACTGGAATACGTACTGATCAATTTCCTACTCTGGGCACCTGCCAGCTATGATCAAACTAACTTTAAACTTAATCTACCCAACAAGTCTCTGGACTGCTGGGAGGAAGGTTAAAAAACCCAATTTTCCCAGCCCAACCCAGAAATGAGGGGAAATTCCTTCCCAGCCCCCAGAGTCATGTAGCATGAAGTCCACAGCAAAGACCTGGCCCTAATCTATTCCTGGAAGGAAGGGGCTTTTCTTCCTGACCCAGAATGTCCCCAATGGCAGAGAAAGGACCTTATAAGCCCAAAGTGCACAAAAACCAATAGACTTATGAGTGCACAAAAACCAATAGACTTATGCTGAACCCTTCTGTCCAACCAATCAGCCACAGAACCCCCCTCCTCAAGCCCATGAGGAGGGGAGATGGGTTGCAATTCTTAAATTTTCTTTCCCCCGCTGACCCAAACAAAGCCTCCCCATCAACGAAGATGCAGGGCAGGGGGGCATTTCAAACATAATACACAGTAATGGCACCTGAGACCAAAGCCAAGTTCTTGCCTCTTTCCTAATCTTTACTACACAAAAATCTCAAAAAGATTCTTGAGGTTAACATTCACCTGGCTATTCAGTGTGGAAAACAAGCATTTATTAAAGAGGAATTAACTTTAACAACAGCCTTGATGAGACCATGCCGTGCACAACCATAAAAATACTGTCATAACCCTTATAAAAGAGTACAGAGTTCAGTACTGAGAACCAAATCATTACATTATCTTTGTGTTGGCAATAACATGAGTAAGACAAAGCTTCAATTTAATATTACTTCCCCCAGAACCCCTCCATTGAAACATTTCTACACTGCAGCAAAATCATATCTATATCTATAGATAGATACACACATACATGCTCTACAGTGAAAAATCATTTACATGATTTCAGTCATAAAGGACAAAAAATAAAAAAGATAGGAATAGCTTTTTAAATATTTAACAGATCAGCTTGACATAAATTGCCAGGTGTGACTGATGGACAAAAAATGTGTGATTGGTCATGCTACAGAACCCACCCCAAGCAAACAGTTAAATGGCGACTGAAACATATAGTTTCTTCCTGACATTTGTTCTTGTATTACAAAGTACACTGTCAAGAATATTTTTGACATTATTAAGAATAAATAAAACATTGACACCTAAAGAAGTATCCTCAAAAGTGAACTATATGATTAGCTGCAATTAATATTTTCAGTTTTATCATATTTGTATGAATTCTTTATTTTCATCCAGTATTATACTATCAGATCCATCACAATGATGAAGAGGAAAGACATATATTCAGACACTACAAATATCTTTCCCCCCAGATATTATATATTTTACTCTAAATTTTTATTTTGAGTCTGATCACACATTGCCTTTTTCAAATCACTACATAGGACAACTTTTTGATAATGAAACACACACACACACACAGTGGGTCTGATCTTTGCCCCCACTATTCAGCCCCTTTGCATTATGGAGAAGTTCAAAAGAGCTCCTTTAACTGTGCCAACAGAGATTCGCAGCTATGTCAGCTCTTCCATCTCTTCCAAACCACCCAGAATAGTGCGCTTGCCAGTAACTGCGGAGTGTTTGGCTGTTATAATCCTTTGGGAGCCATTACCTGCCAGAACAGGCTAGGGCAACCCAGAGGCATGTTCTAAAATGTGTGTGTATTGAGGGTGGGGGGCCGGTGTGGCTCTCAAGCACTGCTGTTCCCCCACCTCAGTTCTTCAAAAGAGGTCAACTTTGCTAGACCCAAAGATCCTATTAGTAGGATTTTTGCAGGGAGGACCTTGAAAGATCTTAAGTTCAAAAATGCTTTAGAACACATTAGTAACTGTGTTTCAGAAACAAGGTACAATTTTACAACCAATTTGACTTGTTTGGGGGGTTTATTTTAGCTGTTTGGTTTAGAAGAAATGAATTAAAATGTAATTAAACATTTTTATTAAAGTTATTTCATCTCTTATGACATTACACCTAAATCTCAGATTTTGAGTCCCTGTAGCTGGACAGGTTGGGATGGATCTCTCTCCACTTCTTTGGTTCTCCCTCTTAGTCTGACTACAGAAAACTGTGGTGTCCAAAAGGGTTAAATCAATCACAAGACAAAAACAGGAGAGAAAAATTAAGAGGCATAGGTTCAGATGGACGGAGTGGTTCAGCAAGCGGAAAAAGGAGGCAGGAAAAGGAAATAGATCAAGAGGGAGGAGGTACTTAACTACACGAAGTGGGATTAGTGGGCCAAAAGGAAAGCTCAGGTGGAAATGAGCTATGGATATTTTTTGGTGACCAGTGCAGAGAGAGACTACTTCCTCAAGCACCTAGCAGAGTAAGAGAAGGCCAAAGTTGTAAATACTATAGCTGTCATTGAACTGTCATCATCTGGTAAGTGGCACAGGTCAAATATTTCTTATTCTAAATATATGGGGCAAACTGTAATATCTATTTGTACATGTTAATTATATAATATTGACCACCCTGTGTGATGCCTCTACTGAAATAAATCATTACTGCACTTCAGCATAGGCCATGAACTTTAAAATGGTCACAAGTATTTCCTGAACAAATACGCAATTACTTAGTTTTCTGGAAACACAGATTTTATCTTCTTAAAAGGCAACAAATCCAAGCAAACTTGTCTCTTTCAGATTCTTTGAAGAATGCAGAACACATACCCTTCCACAATAGCTGCATTGGCTACTGGCTTGGAAAGCAGAGAAAATTACCTTAAGTAACTAGTTTTTCTGCACTTTGTTTATAATTTTACAAAAAATAAAGTTCTGTTTAAGAGATCATGAATATTGGCAATTGAAATGTGTGTGACTTCAATTTTTACTCAATTTTCTATAAAGCCACTGATAAATTGCATGCCAAAGATGACAAGCTCTTGATAACAAAAGCAGACCATAGAGCACACTTCCAGGGGACTGCATTCAATACTCAAAAATTGAGAAGCACTGAAATAAAATCAATGTGGTATAGCAGCCATATTTCCACAGAGCTGACAAAATGAAAATATATGCATTCATATTGCTGGCTTGATTCATCTTTTCAAATATACAAACATTTCAGGCACTCGCTAAAACCAACCAACTGCTATCACAATGCAAAAAGCTCTGAACATGTCATAAGAGACAAGTATTTTGGAATAGATCATTTCCTGACAGATCTAAAATTCTATCAATGTGTTTTCAATATCTGCATTTAAAGTAAGGTGGTTACTTAATCTTACACAAAATTTACAATGGAACAGTATTTTAGATACACACATACAAATGTCTATGTATAGAAGCTGCAGATATATTGATAGACCTTTTTAGCTGAATAATATATGTGTGGTCTAATTACCACACTCCAACACAACCGTTTCCAATGTAAAATAAAAGTATTATGTGTATTGTAAAACGGACTGGTGTGATCCCCAGGGTACTGTATTACAAACAGTCAAATCAAAGTGTTTTAGGTCCATTTAAACCTTCTACAATCTGCTCACTATTTTCTACAGCTGAAAGCCACTCAAGTCCAATAATTGACAATGCTATAAAAACCCAGCTGATTTATTCCCCAGCTGGGAAAGTCAATAAAACAACCTATGACTTGACATCTAGCACATCATTCAGCCAACAAATCAAAATCCTGACAACTATTCAGTTCAATACTGAATGTCTACTGCTACAGATACCTGCTATAAGACATTGCTGCCTATGGGTTTATTATTGCACTTAAGAAAAAGACCAGCAACAAAATATAAAATAAATAATTCCGTTTTCTGAACAATGTTTATACGCTCTTGCTCAAATCCTGAGCCAGAGGGAAACAAGGCTTTTTTTCATTTTTAATTATCTCTCTGCCTTAGCATTTGGCTACTGTAAGTTGGTGGCTGAAGCACTTTTCTTTCTGGAATCTCATGTCAAGCTGAAACGTAGGTCTACATTAAATGAGTTTGTCTCTAAGTTAGAGCTCAACAAGCATTGGCTCATGTCACAGAGAATTTGGGTAACTTGCACATTTCTAATGCATACGAGGTAAGCACTTAGCATGACAAAATTTGTTCTTACCCCTTAAAAAGACACTAACCTGTTCAGGACAGGATTGTGGCTACTACTAGAGCCGGGTGAACAAGTTTGATTTGGGAGTTCATTCCCTTTACCCACCCAACTGATAACAGCTCATTTTCCACTGTTGGATCTTCATTTTTCATAGGCCTAAATATCTATTGAATTTATACTTGGGACTTCAACAAAGCACGAATTATCACTTAAATTTACTTCTGATCCATTTCTGCTTAGCAAGAATGTATTTTCTTCTATCAATTGGCAACAAAAATAGCCTTTATTAAGAGGAACAGTTTTATGGAGTAATAAGTGTTTATCAATGTGCCTGTACACAAGAGAGAGACAGAGACAAAGTAGTATGAGTGGATAATGTACGTGTATGTGGAAAACAAATGTAGATAATGGTTAAGGCAAAGTGATGCAGTACAGCTAGGCTGGCTGGGGCATACGGGTTATTTCACTTTCAGTATGTGTAAGACAAAATGCACTACACCACTGCCTCATGGAAAACAGAGCTCAGACTCCTGGTTAGGTCTTGAGCTCCTGGTCAGGGGTATACCTAATTCTTGAGAGGAAGGAATGTGTCACATTGTTCCCTACTGACCCTCTGGCTAACATAAGGATTACCTTCCATAGTTTCTGGGAAGCTATGTTCAGCCTTCCTCCACCACAAGCCAGGTCACCAAGATATGAAATTTTTGAGAGCAGAGAGAGTTAAAGTATAAAACAAAGAATTGGGAAGATCCTTGGAACCCTCTGATTCCTGGGAGTTGAGAAGTAATATAAAAAATAAACAATTCCAATCGCATGTTATTTAAAATTGCAGTAAATGATGAATTTACAAACACTATTTGAACGCTGACATTGAAATTTAAGTGTAATTGTAACCCTGTTATATTAGTCTGCTTGCTCTCATGGAACCAAGGTAAACTAGATTCAAGAACAGTCAGTCGAGCAGAGCAGACTGAGTGGGCAAGCAATTTATGTCAGCTGCTGCTGAGAACTTCGGTTCAGTTCACCATATTAATCTGGGTGAGGAATAGTAACTGTGATCTAAATGAATTTTCATATCTCAAAACCCCAGGTGAGGACAGAGGCGCTTTCCAAAACTGTTGTCCCCATGAAGAAAAATAGTGAGGGAGGGGGTGAGTGACTAAACATTACTGAACTAGCACTTATTACTCATATAATTGTCAACCTTGGTAGATACAATGGAGAATAATCTGTGGCTGTGTCAATGAATCACCATCACCAAGAAAAGGTGTTACAGAGAGCAGGGAGGGAGAAGCTGACCAAAGCAGAAGAGCCAATTAGATACGAATCGGAGAATATTGAGAAGAAAATATTAACAATTCAGTGTTCCAGTTAAATAAGGCAAGAGAAATTTTTATTGTAGGTTAAAAAGAAAAGTCCTCTTCTAGCAGAGCTCACTTCTTTTTACAAAAGAATTCTTCGCCCTCCACAACCTCAGTCTCCTGTCTGTTATATGTTCTCTTCCTGGGAGCCCTTCAAGCACCAACCCAAAGGCATCCACAAAAGTCTGTTTGCTGGAGCAGGGCTTAAATTTGTTTAATACACTCCATTAAAAACAGTACTTTTGGGGAGAGCTGGTCAAATAGTTAAATCAAGGTGTTGAGTTTGGGTTATTATGGTTATAGGAGTCATGTAACTCTTTAGTCATAAATATTTGGAAAATCACTCAGTATTACTGAGTGAAAGCACCGATGAATCCCAAGAGTTAAATAATTTTAAGCACAAATACTTGATACCAGACATTGTTTGTTTATTACTCTCCTGTTCAAAATGTGTCAGTCAACCAAAGAAGGAGATTAACCAATATCTTCTGGCCTAGATGACTAGCAGGACACCATGAAAGCAAACAGTTCTCAGATACATCCTTGTTCTGACGACATTCACTGAGAGTATTTTGTGAATTCCTGTGAATAATAAATACAATTAAAAAAAAATCACGAACAGTTTGTGCAAGATTCACCACAGCCAAAGGCATTGTAAATATGGACTTAAATGGAACTGCTCTCTGTGTAAATGTAGAAGTCTACAGGGTTGGGCCATTATGTATAACGAATAGTATTTTGATTAGCTTTTCTCTTCAGTAGCAAACAATAATAATTTTGTCACCTACAGAAACTGACAGCTCTCAAATCAGCAACAATTAATGAAAGCCTGAATACAGTTGGTAAACAACTAATTGATTTAATTTAACTGTAACCTGGGTCAGGGATCTGAGACAAGGATTTGGCCTTTAGCTAAATAAATAAATAAATAAAAAATCCTAGCTTTTACCACAAACAGTTATCTCAAGTTCAATAGCTTTATTATCCAATTACTATATAGTGAGGTTTTCTACACCTTTCAAAGTAAGAAGCAGATGTTCCAGCAGCAGAAATTGTTTATACTGGTAATGAAACACAATTCATGACACATTGTACCCCAGGGCATAAAGTCGTTGGGTTAAGCAACTGTTTTCATAGCAGCTGTATGACAGGCTGACTAGAAGAGTCTATGTTGAGTTACATAAAAGGGTTCTAATTCACCATTGTTTGAGGGGAAATATTAACATAGTTGTAAATTAAATTACAAAGGAATATATGTATTATAAGCCACTGAAAACCAAAGCAAAAACAAAAACAAAAAACACACAAGTTGCTAAAACCAATCTTAGAATACCAAATGTGATTGGTCAAAAAAGTACCCTAGTGAAACCTAATAAAAATTATAGTCTATTGGATGAGACACATATTATGGAATCAACTGCTCTATTAATTCCAGCTAATTTATAGATGGGTCATTTTAAGAGAAGAGAGGGCCAAAGAAACTTTGGACCAAATTCTTTGCATGTCCTCACTGCTCTGTTAGTCCAAAGTAGCCTCTTAAAATTAATATTTATTATTACACTACAGTGAACACAGGTTTATAAGTTAATAATCTTTGGCATAATCTGAAGCTAAACATTGTTAAACTGGTGATCTCAAATTCATGCAGACCATAAATGGACAGCCAGTGAGATATTTGCTTTCCTTGGTCCTGAGGTGTGGTTATTACTGAGAAATTTTAAATGAACTGACGATTAAAATAAAGACTGCTTGTTCCAAATATTATGCATCCCACATACTCATGTATTCCTTTTAGGCTGCATTAGTCAGTGAGAGTGAAGATTAAACAGACATCAAGTGCTACTGACCTCTCATAGGCACTAAAGCTGTTTCTCTTTTCTCTTATATATATTTTTTCAAATGTATAAATAAAATGGTTTGGAGGGAAAAAAAACAAAAAAACCCAGATACCACAGAGATATTAACTGCAGAGTGTCGATCAAACCAAGCACACAGAAAACAAAGTAGTCATCAATACAAGGAAATCTAAAGCAAGTTCTACAGACAACATGAGCTGCATTGCTAAAAACAAGTTGCACCTCCAGCATTTCATCAAGATCAATGATGCCCATAATCAAAAGTGTTTCATCCCTGTTTAGCATCCTTACAACCTAAACATTCATCAAACTACTAAATGGATTATGAAAGCAAAGATCACACTCAGATACTGCACCTAATGTGACTCTAAAGACACATTTTTGCATAGTGAAATTACTCTTTTAATGTTTCTGCTTTCTAATTTATTCTGGTAAGGAGCTGTAAAAATAATGGCAGAGGTGTTAGAATATAAAAAGGCTGTTGGCAAGGAAGAGTGCACAAGTTTGTTTTATATTTATTATACTTTCTGTTGCACTTAGATCATCATTTTAAAAATTATTTCTTTCTTTTATGTCTGTAGACATTAAGGCCATCCCATCTGTGCTGTAAAATAAAACGAGCAGCATTCTATAACTTCTCTAAATAATCTTTAATAACTGTTTAGAACTCAAGTTGACAGTAAGCTAGTAATAAAATGCCTAATGCCATTTTATAGGTCACATAATATGACAGTTTATTTTAGCTCAGCTGAGCAATAGCATGGGACAGTTAATGCTGTTCACTGCTTTCCGTTCATGGCTTCAGAACTGGTAACCGCTTCAAAGCTCCTCCTTCTCATATCTTCCTTAGAGACCTCACAGTACATAATTGTCTTTTCATTTTTCCCATGCTAATAGATCAGCATGCTTAAACAGGCCTTAGAGGTGCACACTGGTTTTCAATTAAAAAATGTGTGTCACAATACATATGTGGAATAATATTTAACATGCTGCCAGCAAAGCACTGCATGTCCGTGTTACATAGAAGGAAGTGAACAAAGCAGGGGCTTAAAACTGTCCAATTAACTTCTCTGAATTGTGTATTATCCATAACTCAATCAAGGGTGTTATAACAAAAGGGTGAAATAATAAAATTAGTATCTATGCCAGAAGAGGTATCTCTGAATAACTAAAAACAGTGCTGGTATGCACCCACCTGAAAGTAGATGTCCACATGATGGGTCGTGGTATCAAGGATACATAAAGTATTTTGCAAAACAGTTTAGGAGAATATAAAGGGCTTCCCAAAAGATATTACACAGACTGCCTGAGCCTACCAGACAATCTTAGAGAGAGGTCGTGAGGAACTATTAAGGGATAAAGGGGTGAAGGTGGTTAGGCTCACAATGGACTTTTGGAGAAGATGGGGAAAGAGGGGGACTTTGAAACTGTGTGTGATAAGGGCCATTTTAAAAGTTTGCCCTAGGAATGGCTAACTCAGCTTTAAGTCCCTGGGTCTTGCCTGAAACCAAGAGATGTTGAAACTTGTTGAAAATTAAAGACAAAGCCCAAAAATGAATGGCTCTCAGCCAGTACCCATTAAGTCTCTCTTCCCCAGTCAGTGAGGGGAGAAAGTCTACTGTCTTCATGTGTCACTCTCCCAACCCACTCCATTCGTAGCAAAAAGAGGAGCAAAATTAGAAAAAATGCAAAATTGGAGCACAAGTTCAAGTTCTCATCATAAAAAGCGAAAGATAAGTGTTGCCTGAAGGAGTCCAACAATGGGGTCCCTTTCAGGGTCAACATCACAAACCCCAGGGCTGGGGTCAGCACTCATGGTGCTGCACCTCAATATCAAGGCAATCTCCTCCTCCAATTGGTCGCAGAACATGAAACACACATCATCTTGCTTCAGGAAACACATATTACTGATACTATCAGCTCATGGTGGAAGAGGGCCTCAATTAGTCATCTAGAGGGAAGTTTACAACACCTAGCCTTCCTAGATACAGTGGATATCCTTAATGGAACCTGGATATTGAGCTCTGGTGTCTGCTTACGAGAGAAGATAAATGGTCTGACTATCTAGTTATTTATATCAGGTAACATTTTCAAAAGCGCCTAAGGGACCTAGGAGCCTAAATCCCAATAGGAAATTAAATTAGTGCCATAATAATCTAATAGTGAACAACAGTTAAGTTATCTGAGAAATGTGACAGCCATCTATATACCCTAAAAGAGTTTTGAAAAATGAGAAGGCCCTTTAGAGTTAGTGGAAGATACTAACCTATAGATAGAATATGATTCAATTTAAAAGAATATAGATCACAAATTAGCATTCATTTCTTCAGGAAACGGGTATCTTTAGCCTCACTTTAATACAGAAAATTAGGTTTTCTGTTTTTCATTTAAACCATAAAATGCAACATGTCACTATTTCAGAACTGGACAGATATTCAAAATAGATACGGAAAAGAACCAATGGTTACAACTTTTATCTCTAAAAAAAGTCACAACTTTCTTAAGATTAACACCCAAAATATACAGTGAGTTGATCCCTGTCACTGGCCTCAAGGAACACTGGCCTCAAGGGCTACCACCCTGAGCACCTGGTCCCTTGTTCCAGGGATTCCATTCCTCTGTGATTCCTCTCCTCAAGGACTGCTTGTCCTAGTAACTCCTCCCCTTCCTTCCCTCTGAAAGGCCTCTATAGCTGCAGCTGTAGCCCTGCCCCCTAATTGGATCAATTGGGCGCACACAGGGATCAGCGACCCTGTGACAATCTCATATTGGTAGCTGAAGTGTGAAAGTTTGTTTTGGTTTAAATATTTTGGACCCTATTAATTCTTGGTGTAACTCCACTGATTTCAGTGGAATTACACCTTGAAAAAAAATAGTTCTTTGTCTCTCAAGACCTCACAGGAGCCATCAATTCAGGGGACCAGTTCTACTTGGAGTAACTTTGGGGAAGTCATTTAGAGTCAGATTTTTAAAGTTATTTAGGCACCAAAAGACATAGATAGGCACCAGATGGGATTTTCAAAGGCATCTACCTGTCTAACGCCCATTGATTTGAAGATAGATTTGAGGATAGATGTGCCTCAAGGCCCCAGGGATCCCCCAGAAAGCATCACAGAAGAATCAGACAAAGTTTCATCGAGGATGAAAACATGTTAGGAGTGCCTAACAAGTTGTGTTAGCTACACAACATGTGTTGGGAACAATCTTCTCTCAGTGGAACTAGCATTCTAAAATTTAAATTTCCTATTTCTATAATGCTAGTTTATAAATGTGTCAAGACTTCATTTTGATTAAACCACTGTCATAGTAGCTTCCATACATGCCTTGTGGTCAACCCACACACTAATTTTATCCTAATTTATAAAAAACCACTTTGCAATGGCAGTTGACTTATCTCACTTTTTGAAAATCATTGACAGCAATGGACACAGCAGGAAATGTCAGTGTGAAAACATTACAATTGTATTAGCAAAAGTACAAACAGCTGTTCTCACACAGGGGCACCTCTCTTGTGTCTTACAAAATAAAAATAAAAGCATCGTGAATAAATAAAAATAAGCAAACTATCTGAAAGTAGCAGGGGGTGCGATGAAGATACTGTGGAATCTTCCTAACTAAAACTAGTGACTAAAATACCCATTGCAAATTGCAGAATTTCACAAATAAGCAAGCTAACCTGGTAGAAAACCAAATCAAGGATATTGTATTGAAAGTGTATTTTGATCATTTTTAACAACTGTACTTTGGTTTAATTATATTTCAAACACTAATGTGCAAGCAAACAGTAAATTTTGTAAAAGCTGTAGATTCTAAGCTTTTAAGGCTAGAATGTGACCATTTAGTGTGACCTCTTGCATAACAGACCACAGAATTTCTCTGATGTCTTAGCAATTATGAGACCTCACTGCAGCACTCACTTATTATATCATTTTATTTTCCAGAGAAATGTGGCAAGACTGCTGAGTTTTGTGAAAATTATCATGTTTGTAAAATAGCAAAGAGAGAATTAATGAGGTTTTACTGTAGTAAAAAAATATATGTGTATGTAACTGAATGAGGCAAAGAGGGGCTAGCACAACAGATGGGCTTGTAGTATATTCTCTACAGTGCTGAGTAAGGTATAAAGTTATATTTGGAAGGTGACATAAAATACAGAAAATACTAAGATGACAATATATACATCATTTTGATATTCTTTATAGTAAAAAAGGATTAGATGAACAGTAAGTAGACCAAATCCTAAAGGGCCAGATTTTAAAATGTATTTGGGCACCTGAAGAGGCAGATAAAAAAAAACAAAAAAACAAACAACTTTTGTTGTTTTTTTGAAATCCCATTAGATAGCTAAGTGCCTAACCTGCTTCGTAGAGCTGGAAAACAAACAAACAATCTGTTGGCATATATTAAATTCACAAAAAAGTGCAGTTTCGTGGCAATCAAAACTATTTGCAAAGTCATGTCAAATTTGGCAAATAGTTTTGGCCGAATAAAATATGATGAATATTTTTTGACAGTTTCCATTTATTTTCCTTCCAACATTTTCAAAAAGAGATGTTTCAAAATGTCATTTTGAATTGACATTTTGTTTCAGCAATGTTGAGTCAAATCAACCTGCACAATTTTTTTCTGTTTTCTTCTTTTTGGCAAGAAAGCCAGGGAAAAAAGTTTTCAATTTGAATCAAACCATTTAATATTTTTTATGTTTTGGTTCAGCTACTTAATGGAGGAATCAGTTATTTGCTCAGCTCTACTGCTTAGGTGCTTTTGAAAATCCCACCAGGCACCTCTAGCTGTATCTAAATAATCTTTGTGAATATAGTCCCCAGGTCCTTATTCAGTCCATAGTCAAGTAAATCATCATTTGAAGTCAATGAGAGCTTTGTCAGAGTAAAAACTGAATAGTGATTTCAGTATTTGCCCCAAGAACAGAATCTGCAGTTAAACAAATGAGAATAGTTACAGAGGCTTACTCTCTGGTCAAGCATGGGATACCATACTGAAGAAATGGACAGATGTATTACAGACGTGATCTTTGAAGTATCCAACAGAGACCACTACGAGTGTCAGCATATTAGAATGCAATTGGTCTACTTCAGTACTTCAATTTTAATATTCCTAATTACTGAGATATGGCACTCCTTTTCCATGCTCCTCCCCTGAACTCACCAGAGAGCCATGGAAATAACTGAAACTAGAGACGGAAGAAAGTGCAGAGTTTTTTCCGTATAGTACATTCCCTAGTACTTTGCTCAGTCTACTTTACAAAGTCTCAAGTAATGGGTCTTTGCCCCTTCCCTTAGGAGAATATTCTGCACTCTGACAGATTGTAATATCATGCATAGTAGTACCTTAATTTTCAAATAGTCCCACTGGAATCAATGGGACTATTTACGTGATAGCGTGCTACTCCAAATGAGTAAGGGTAGCACAATCTGGTGCTTTGTGATTGTGAAAAAAAACTTTAAAAAAATAATCAAGTTTGTCCGGCATTGCTTGTTCTTTAGAAATCCATGATTCTTACTGCACAGGGTTTTTTTCTTCTCTAGATGCTCAAAAACATTTTAAAAATAATATTTGTTCCATTATTTTACAAGGAAAGTCATTTTATAGGATGCCAACTGCCTAACTCACACTTTGCCTTAGATGGACCACACTGAGAATGACATACTCAGGGCAGACTACAAGGGCCAGGACAGACAATCCTTCAAACTGGTGGTTTATTCAATAATAAGATTCACCAAGCCAGTTACAAAAGAGCTTCTGCAGTACCACACTGGTAAACCAGAAGCCAAACACAGTCCCCTTTAGGCATTCCAGTCCTTGGCTCCCATCCATACAAACTGGTCTAACATAGTGAGGGGTTACTGAAAACCCATTTCGCCTTTATAAGGTTCTTATTAATCCCAAAGGATCAAACACTTACCCCCAGGTCAATATGTATCTCAGATCTTACCCAAACACCACGCTGTCAGCCAATCCTTAGTAAACTAATTAAAGATGTATTAATAAAAGAAAATGAGAGCTACGAATGGTTAATAGATCATATACATACAAATAATGGGAAAGTCCGTATATCAGGCTTGTAGCAGTGATGGAATAGGCTGCTGCCTACAAAAGTCTCTCTGGTAACTTCTGAAAGACTGGAAGGTCCTCATTCCATAGTTCAAAATACTCCTTTTAGTTGTAAATCCACAGTCCAGAGAATCAGAGCAGGAAAGAGGCAAGATGGAGGTGTGTCAGGTGTCTTTTATATCCTCTGCTCCGTGCATGGAAATTTACTGTCCCAAACAAAGCCCACAGCCCAGGTACATGGAAAGTTACCTGGCTCAAGATGGTGTCCAGGATCACATGTCCTTCTCGCATGTCCTTACATGCTTTGCTCACTCACAGGGCAGCCATTGCACATACTCTTTCTGAGGCATCCACAGGAAAGGTTTACTGGGCAGGATGAATTTCTTCAATGGCCCATTGTGAGCTGAGTGTCCTTAATGGATCATCAACACATAGATTTACATCAGGGCTAAACAACTATCTGGATAATGTCACCCAGGAAAACACAACACATGTTTAAGATACAAGAACATAGCCAATATTCATAATTTCAGATACAAGGATGATACATGCATATACACAGGATAATCGTAACTTTTCCATTGATACCGTATATGCAAGATACTTTGTGCAATGCAAGCTTTGTTGCAATTGTGTAACAGTGGTAGCAACAATGATATAAATGGTCATTTTTCTTATACACAGCATCACAACACTTTTTCTATTTGAGACTATAAGTGTTTCCCCCCAATTCCTGCCTAGTTTAATGTGACTTCAGAAATAATGGTCAGAGCATAGCTAATTCCCTTAACACTGTAGAATGCACATCATTCAAACACACCAATTAGCCCTGTATATGCTCAAGTCCCTTCAAGTATGCCCTTACCTACTTTTTAGCAACACAAAATCATTATTTCCAAATTGTCCACATTTATTTTTCTTCTTAAAGAACAGACTTTAAAGAGAGTTCAGTATTTCAAGTGATTTGAGTCTCAATTTCATCCTTCTACTTAGTGGGCCTATTCTGCTTCTAATACTATTGTGTTTGCAAAGCCCTTTAAACAAAGAGGGTCACCTTTTGAATCCCATCCTTAAGTACCAGATGATTCCTGCCATACCTGTACCACATGAGGGACCAATTACAAATGTATTTCTCCTACAAGAAGCTAACAGTGTTGGAGAGCTTTAGAGTGTTGGGCCCATTTATTTTTTCTCCTGATATGAGCTAGTGAAATGGAAGTAACAAATGGATTTGAGATTAAACTGAAGTGGCACCCAGGTCCTCACTATGATATCAGAGATCGTCATAATAGCTAGTGATGTAGGCCAAGAAACCATCTTTAGCTTTTTATTAGTCTGACGGAAGATCAAGATCATCCAAGTCCAGCATGACTAATTACAGTAATGAGCAGAGTCCCAGAAATTATCCTCACCTTTTCTGAGCCTTTATCCTAGGGCATTGTTCATCAGTCTTGACTCAAACCATTATCAGAAAGACTGATTCTATCCTTTTGCTTCCATAAAGTACACACAGCACCTCTAGAAACAGCAGGCCCCTAAGGAAAACTACCACTTCCAGAGGTGTCAGTGGTAAGTAAAGTAAGAGCCCAGGCTGATAATGATTGTACAAGGACCTATTTTCACACCTCTGTTCCATAGGCTCCATTAAATGCCAGAAAACATTTGTGTGTTTAGGGAAATAGGCAATTTAATACTATGAGAGACGTACTCTCCTAAGCCATGTCACCTACTGTGATACCAATTTAGAGACTCAACTGTTTGGAGGGTAAGTTGGAAAAAAAAACATGTTCTGAAGCTGTGAGAGATATAGAATGCTGTCCTCACCATGCTGCTTTTCCTTTTGATGCTGATTTCAGGATCCAGAGAACATTTGGAGGAAGAGTTAAACAGTGTGTTGAACTAAGCAGTAACAGAAAAGTGGCACAGTCAGGATTTACCTCCTGAACAGTTTCAGAATGTTTTTGTTCTTTTCAACAATTCAGCCTTGCAACACTTAAGCCTTGGAAATGCATTGAACTTGAAAGCTGCTCACTGGTAGAATCGTGTTCATTTCAGTCCAGGGCAGGCTGACCCTGGTAGGTACAGTGGGACAATGTACTTTTATAGGATTTGAAGTCTACTGAGTAAATCAAGAAACATTTAGACTCCTGTTAAATTTAAATCTCTCTCTCAGTTGTTGGCTGTATTAAGATCGCCATAAAAAAATTAAAAATAAATGTTCATATTTCAGTTCAGGCTAAAAAAGGCCTATATGAGCTGCAAGCTACTAAAATTTCAGAACATTTAGAAAACCTGATTGAAGTCTGGCTTTGGTCCAATAAACATGTTCTATCTGCGGCTAGGACTGAAGATTAATCATAATGATTGGTGTCTATTTATAGCTATGTTAAAAACAAAGTTACTCCGTGATAAGCTGGAAGGGAGGTTTGCATGCCATCTTGTTAAAATTCTACCACCAAATCAAAGGGAGGATTTGGAGGATTTATCTGCACAATGTGTCACAGGTTACAATTGTCCCTAGGCGAAAACACTAATGAAAAGCAATTGTGCTAGGCATATCCTCAGCCCTGAGTTAGACAACCAGGTTCCTCATACAATGCAGGGGACAGTTAAGAGCCTAAGACAGGGATCTTCAGAAGCCAGCAAGCTAAGCAAAAGCCACCTAAGCTAAGCAGGAGTGAAATGCAGAGGGAAGGTGTGGTGTGTTTAGGAACGATGAAAAACTAGAGACACACCCACCCCATTATAGTTAACCACCAGGATGTGAAACATCCAGGTGCAAATTCCTGTTCTGCCTGATTCAGGGACCTTGAACCCAGGTCTCCACACGCCAGGAGAGTGCCCTAAACACCAGACTATTGGTTATTCTGGGGCAGGACTCTCTCAATCTCTCCGGCTGGAGATGTTCCACGTTGTATGAAGAATTAAATATTCACTGGGCCAGAGGGAAAAAGAGACTTTGCAGCCCAGTAATGAGGGCACTCACCTGGACCTTGGGAGAGTCAGACTTGTCATCTTTCCCCAATCTAGACCCAGCCTGCTTGCCCCAGCTGTCTTTTCTAAAAGGCCCAATCTGGTAGGCATGCTCGGAGCATGCCTAAACTCTAAGCAGCTTAGCAGCTTGTCAGCATCAGAACTCAGGCAGCTTGTTGCATTCATATTGGTGGAAACAACGATACCTGTAAGTGTTTGGGAGCCTTCAGGGTTATGTGGCAGCTGAGTGTTATGTATTGGACTTAGGCACCTATGTACATCTAGCCCTTACAGTTTACATGATGGACCTGACAGATAGGTGAGGATATAACATACAGCAGGAAGAAGGGAAGAAGTAAATTGCAGGTTAAAGATATGGGATTATGGGGACCCTTAGTTTAGGGAGACATGCATCTAAATGGGTCAAACTTTTGTTTATCATTTAATTAAAAAGCGTACCACATCATTCTGTGTGGTCACGGTGGCCAAGGAAGCATTAAGAGTGAGTTGAATGAGTCAACGGGGGAGTCCTGACTTTGGAAGCACATTCCAAGCTTAAAGCATGGCATGGAAAGGAGACAGGTATGTGTTTGTGAAAGGAGGAGACAAAAGGAGAATTAAGGCTGGCAGCGTCAGCAGCATGTATAACATGTGTAATTAACTTTTTTGTTGAGCTCCATGGCAAATCTAATAGGCACTGTGGTTATCTGGGAGGCAAATCGTGGTCCCCCAATGTCATGAGCAAATTCTCACTGACTTCAGTGACACTTGGATTTGGCCACTAGCACTGGAGGTGGAGAGAGGAATCGGTGTATATTACTGGCTGATTTGACTGTAATGGCTTATCTATTGCATGGATTGATATTAACATATCCCCAGACGTAGTTTTATTTCTTTGTTTTATATTTTATTTTTGCCACAGCTGTTTACCTTGTAAGCACCATTTGGACACTTTTTTAAGCTTGGATTATTCACATGTCTATTTCTAATTACTCCTGTGAGCCATTCTACTTTATCACATAAATTTGTGCATTATTGACACAACAGATTATAAAGTCTCTGAAGCCATTATGATGTACAGTGTCAACAACTACTGCAGGACTCTTTACTCCATATATTATTCACAGACTCATCAAATGTGGCCACTGCACATGCTCTGAGAATGCATGTCGGAAATACTGATGCCATTTTTAGTGCACTGAGGGCAACTTGCTTGACAAAGGAACTCTATTTTGTTTTCCCCTCCTCCCCAAATACCCAAAGGCATTAGCATTACCTCGTATGACCATCCATAACTATAATGGCACTAGCTTTCTCCCCAATAGGCATTTTGGTACCACAGGTACATTATTAACCAATATGCAACAGTTATTTATGTTCACAGGATGAGGTATTCTACGTTACTGAAACAGCAAAGGAAAAAAAAACACTCCAAATGCAACACCAACTTGGGAAGTCACCACAAAACGCATCCCAAGGACATAGCTCATCTGGTACCAGTATACACAGAGGTGAGAGACAATGTGCAGTGTGTGTTTCTGTTTTAGGAATGGATTCACGCCTGTAGGTACATGACATTAACAACCTATATCACAGAGGGACACCCTTGCTACTGTCTGCCTTCCACCAGATTTTCATCAGGAGAGAACAAGCTTCATGCTTGACTGAAAACTCACTGACACAGGCACTTGTAGGAAAGCAATGACCCAACATAGGATCCAGCAGAGATTTTGCCAGACCTGCTGGACCCCACCAGACCACTCTGGCTTTTGCTGCTACTGCCTACAAAAAAGGGTAAAGAAAAGTGAGAAAGCATGCCTCCACTATGGCCTACCCCTTAGAGATTCCTGATGCATGGAAAGAGGGAGAAGACACTAGAAGTTCCACCTGAACCTGGCCTTCCATTCACATTAGAGGCCTTTTGCCTCAAGCTCCTGCCACTTACACAGTGAGTGTGTGAACCATAATAAGACCAAATATATTGTGCCATGAGAGTGCAGGATGGAAGGGAGCCAAGACCTGTTGTGAAGGAAAAAAACCCAGGGTACTATTATAAAATCAGAGAGGGAGAGGCAGAGGGAAAGGGGGTCTCAGAGGAGCCTTTAACAGCTCAGAAAAGCTTTCAATGAGCACCTGAACTCCCAGATGATTATACAAATTGCATTTTACTGTTTCACGCTAGCATTGAGGGATTTGTTTTGGTTTTCTGATTTGTTTCCAGTTCCTAGCACTGTTCAGATGATACAGAACCCTTTATTATTTAGTAAAATCTATCTTTGTTTGATTTATCCAATTATAGAAATAAAAAGGTGCCTCAAACTTACAACCTGAGGCAATATTTAAAAAAAATCACTTATAAAATACAGTGTTCTAACAATTTTTTAGTCATAATTTTGTGGCTCAAAAGCTCAGAGTTTCCAATTATCTCTTTACTGGGATGTCTTGCTCTCCAAATGCACTCTACTCAAGTAGGTTTAATTCAGAGTTTTCAACTTATGTATTTTACATTTTTATATTTTTTGTTTTAATCAGCTCATAACTGATTCTCCTTTTCAATCATCTAAGAGAATGGAATTTAAGATTAGTTTGAGGGTTATTATTGCTTTCTGCTTTCCCTTGTTCCTGTACATCTAGCTGCTTTAGCAACCTTTGGACATTCTGCTTTACAAACGGGCAATAATTAGAAGGATAATTATTTCAATTGAATACAGGAAAGTCAGTTTTCCATAGAGCACTACATGAAATAAAGTAAGAGAAGCAGCAGGAAAGGAGACTTGTTTGTAAAAACTAAGTACTAAACATACCAAGATTACTACTCCCAAGGACTTTCAGGTAAGAAAACATTAAAAGTGTCCTCTTTTCTCAAAGCAACTGGCTATTGCTAGCAACACTCAGCTGGAGTGATTCAAAATACACAGTGGACAGACTGTGAAGTTTATTCTTAATTTACAAATAAAGCAATGTGCAAGACACCTGTTCGCTAAAATGTGAGTAGTCCTAGGAGAGAGCTCACAGCTCTGCCAAAGTCATAAACAGCCACTAAAAGCTGCTTGTTAAAAAAGTAGTAAAAGGACCCTTGCAAATAAATCTTTATCGACCCTCTTCTCCTGCAGATACTTATGTACAGCTGCAGGAGCACATCTATAGAGGGTTATCTCATAGTCACACAAATGCTAAATGTATTAATCATTGTGAATTACATTGAAATGATATGAAAGTCAAATGAATTCTCAGCAATGCATTCACACTTACAGAATGCTCATCCACTGCTCTGATGAGCTGCAACAACATTAAAAAAATGCAACTCAAAAGGCGTAAAAAGAAAATGAAAAATCCTCTTTTTTCCTCACAAGAAATCATTCTGCTAGAGCCACTCCTAGACCAATCTCCTTCACATCAGGATGAGACATGAAAAAGATGATCCTTAGAAAGGAAGAATGGTTTGTGATTTGGGTGCTAGCCTAGCAGTTGGAAGAGTCAGGTTCTATCTGTCCTGCCACAGACTTCTCGTGTGACTGCAAGCAAGTCATTAATGTCTTTGTGCCTCAGTTCCCCATCTGTAAAATGGGGATAATAGCACTTTCCAGCATCGAAGGGTTGTTGTGAGGACAAACATTAAAAATCATGATAACTCAGTTATTACAGTAATGGGGGACATTGGTAGTATATTCCCTTCAGTCCTCTGCCATTCAAGCCAAGGGGCTAAATTTACTCAGCACTCACAGGGCCCAAAAATACAGAAATTATTTCCCGTAGAAACATCCCATTACTAAATGGCACTGGGAAAAGGTTCACAGCACTAGCCATAAATGAAATGAGTTTTAGCCTCAATTTAATCCTGAATGAAAATGACTGAGATTTTCAAAGCAGTGCAAGGATGTAGTTAGACATCTTCCATTAATTAATGCAATGTAACTATATCCCCTGCACTACTTTGAAAATCTCAACCAATGCATCCACATGCATGCACAATTCAATAAAGAGATGATATTAATTAATGAGCATGAGCAGAGCTCAGTAGGATAATATACGGTCACTTTCCTGTGCTACTCCCTCTCTCAAGGATCAAAAACCAAACCAAAAACCCACTAAGTAATTGGGGAGACTTCCATTGAATAAAATGGGCTTTGGATCAGACTTTATCTGTTTCTTATTTGATGTGCACTAAAGTATCTTCCCCTATTTCTAAAGGGTGAGGAGAAATATGGAGGACTGTTGCTAGATTTCTGGAATCCAGGTTATCTGTTCTTGTTATTGCTTTCTTTGCAGAAAGAATTACATAAAATTATAATGTTTGGACTACTCTAACACATATTTAACATGTCTGATACCTAGAGATGTTTAATGCTTCATTTATCAGAACTGCAAGTTTCTCTTGGAATGCACTGAAACAAGTAGATAAACACCTGCTGCAATAGCATAAAAGCTATGGCTCCACATATTGGCATTTCTTTGCTTTCCAAAGCTTATGTTTGATGTTTAGGGTGATCTTTCCTGTAAGTATGTGCAAAATAAAAATTGCCCGAATAGTTAATAAAATATTTGCAGTATGCCCCAGGCTATCTGAGGCAGAGCTGTGCTGGAAGGAGGTGTACCACTTTAACTCTGGGATGTGGAAAAAAGAATTTTCATTGGAACACTCCAAATCACTTATCTTCAATGGGGATCTTTCTCTGCCAAATTCCAACTTTACCCCCAGCTGCTTCCACAATGGAGACATTAAAGTCTCAGTAAGTATTTTATCCTCACTCTTTGTACTCCCGAACAGATTAATTTTTTTCCTCAAACTTTTCCCCAAAATTCTTCTTTAAGCAGAAACCAAGCAAGAGAAATATCAAATCTGAAGTTACGAAAACAAGGTATTAGAAAGAAAACTTATTTCATACATAACAATGTGTTTGTAATCAGTGCCCCACTATAATATATATATATAAAACACCAGGCAGATGCACTTAAATAGATTCCATTGTAAAAAAAACAAAAAACAAAACAAGATGTACCATGCAACCTGATTGGATTCCAGCTATGTGATTATAATCTCTCAAACCGGAAATTAACTAATAATCACTACACTGGTATTCAATTGGGACTGACAGCGATCTGAAATAATCTATTTGGGGAACAATATATTTAGAATATGTTCCATGTTTTTTCTGTTCATTTAATCATTCATTATATTTGCATATAAAACAGCAAAGGGCCCTTGTGGGATTAGAAAGCCTGTACAAATATTCAACAAACTGTTGGCTGCTTCCACCCAAGCTGTGCTAATGCCAACAGACCCTTTGAAGTTGCTGCAGCTCAGGGAAAAGCAGCAAATCTTTACAGAAAAGCCAGTATTTCAATTCAGGGTAGAGGTCCCCCACCTGCCGCCCTTGGTTGGAGCCAAGTTATAAAACTAATTTCTGATTTTAAAGCATATGTTCTTCTCTATCCCCCTAAATATCAAGTTTTTACTAAAGACAACGCTTGTGCTCTTCCACCATTGAAGCCACAACTCATTCAATATAGATAAAGCTGAAATTATAAGTATGTTGAGAAGTGCCTTAGGATCACAAGTCTCTAAAGTTAATGGTGACTAACATTTTTTGAAAATTAACTGCATTTTGAAGATTTAATTAAAACCTTTCCTTGCATATTGTGTTTTCACCTAATATTTATAATAACCAGTTAGAAATGGAAAAAGATTTGTTAGCCATCTAGTCCTGCTTCTTGCTGTTTCAGGATTGATGTCACAATATATTTTCTTGAGTTTTATCCAATCTTGTTTCAGGTGACATTGCTTCCATCACTTTCCTTCGGGATTATTACACAGTCTAACAGATTTTAATGCACTTGTATTGAGGGGAGATTTTGAGTCTTAATAAGAAGGTTTTCCACATATTTACCCTATATTACCATTTACCTCATTTGGCTCCATTATTCTTAGATTATCTTCTGGTGTCACTCTAAGCAAATCCATATTATCTGCACGCTTCACTCATTACCAGTAAAAAGTATAAACCTTTGGGGGTTCTGGTGAACTCCTCACTAACCCTGGATTCCCAAATAGCAACAGTGGCAGAAATGCAGTCTTCCTCCTTTAACTTTCTACAAGATTGTCTGATTTCCTATTGATTAAGGATCTACTCAGAGTTATCCAAACATTTGTCACCACCTGTTTGTGCAAAATGAGCAGCATTCCTCTTCATGAAGGCAAGCCACTGAGAGTACAGCACACTGATTCTCTACACACCTCATTAATCTCAAGTTTACTTCCAGTGCCAATTCAATGCATTGTTCTTAATCTACAAAGCCATCAGTGGACCAGGAACCAGTTGTCAAAGACATCCATGACACCCAAAGACAGCTGTGCTTTTCTGGGACAGTGCAGCTAACCAGGCCTAGGACAAAGTTTTTAACAGCCTGAGATAAAATATTTGACCTTGAAACAAGAAAAATATAAGACTTAGCCAAAACCTTCTGGCTTTTAAATATGCCAGAAGACTCAAACAGCCAACATTTTTCTATCATAAAAGGAAGTAACTCTGATATTACAGAAGATACACTAACATCAGAGAAAGAGGACACACACACACACTCTTCTGAAAATCTGGGACAGATGAAGAGCAAAATCCATCATGGACCATCTACGTTAGGGTTTTGTACTGCTCTCTGATTATATATTCCACGCTTAGGTACAACGGTGACAGGTGCTGTAGAAAATCTTAAGACAAAATGTCACACTTCTTCCCCCACAATAACCCCAAGGAATCAGACTTTTTGTATAGGGAATTGTGCTGGGGCAGGGAAGAGATATAAATGATCCATCCTCACAATCAAGGAGCAGGAGGAATGCTGCAGATTTACAGCGTAATCCATCCATGGCCACTAGTCCTGCTCAATAGTACAGTAGCTACAGATCTTACATAAGCATGTGCATTGTGCAGGAGGTCAGACTAGATGATCATAATGGTCCCTTCTGACCTAAATATCTATGAATCTATCTATGAATCTAAGCATGCATCTAGCGGCTCTTTCCTCAGTTAACGCCAATTCAAGTTATGTGGCTGCATTTACACTGACCCATTCTGCAGCCTGTTTGCCAGCCTCTGCACAGAAAACAAGGATTTAACGACTTGAAGACAATATTGCCTTCTAACATACTGGAGAAGTTATCCTTCTAGAAAATGGTTGAGGCACAGTTAGGAAGTGAAAGAAAGATTGAAATACTGCTGTCAGAGTTGTACATGTTCATTAAATAAATAAACCTTCGGTGTTCAGAGCTGTCCGTCTGGTATCTTTCACCAGCATTAAATTCACTTTTTTTAAATGGTGGTAGTGAATGTAATATGATTTCTGTCTCCCTTTTCTCTCACACATTAAGTAGTTATCAAATATCCAACCATTTCAATCCTTAACACCCTCCAGATCAGAGTGACCATATGGACATGTGCATAATGTCATCTAAAGCACAGTATCTTTTCTATTGTCAAAGAACTGATCACATAAGTCTAGCAAAAGTTCTGATAACTGCACTTGATTTGCCTAAACCAGTTCAAATGAATGACCTTAATTTTTAAGATGTTTAGTACCAAGAAAAAACATAACATAGGACATTAGCAATAATATTAGTCTCCACAAAATCCTGCAATTTCAAAAAAGTAACACAATTTATTGTTTTATATATATATATATATATACACACACACTATATATATATATTTGACATGGTCTGTCTGTTATTTCTGAAGCACCATAAGCATGGTTGGTGTTTAAGAAAAAATTCAAAAGAATAGTGTCTGCCCAGACATAAGACAGAGAGAGATGGTGGGGAGGTTAGAGGATGAGGTTTGCAACTGCAAAAAGAATTACAAGATGGAGTTCTTTTTTAATGTTGCTGCTCTTTAATATCTTAACACCTATTTATGGCTTGTGGGTCCAAGTTCATCAATAGGACAGGAGTGACAAAGTAAAGGCCAGTGCTCAAAGCCAACTGAACAAACAGCAGCAGTAAGGCAACAAGGAACGTAAATACTGTATGCTCAACCCTCCCCTCCTGTCCAAGGAGACTGTGTCCCAAGGAGCAATCCACTATGGTTACTTCCTCCACAGGTCCTTCTCAGTAGAAATCAAAGACCCCAGTTTTCCTAGAATACCAGCATCCCCTATTTGGTCACACCCAACACAGCAGCTAGGGGAAGTACTGCCTGTTCAGCCCACTCTGGATTCTGGGGCAGCTCTCTGGAGACCCTGTGTGCCAGCAATAGTTCCCTTCCCTTCCCTTCCATCTGCTTCCCAACACACACTTCTTCAAATGCTGAAAACTAGGTATTGCAAGCACATACTGGACTTGATTCAGTCCCCACTGTAGTCAATGGAAACATTCCTGTTGGCTTCAGTGGGAGTTGAATTAAGCCCATTTTGCTTTCTATAGGACATTCTTTAAAATATGCAGTGTAGTTGTAACCATGTCAGTGCCAAGATATTAGAGAAACAAAGTGGGTGAGGTAATATCTTTTTCTGGGCCAGCTTCTGTTGGGTCCTACAAATGCCTATCAACATGTGGTGTCTCTCATCCAGTGCACTAAATGCCTTAACAACAACTATGTGGGTGAAACCAGACAATCACTATGCTCTTGAGTGAACTCACTCAGAAAAATGATGAGACAGAAATACCACTGGCTGAACTCTTTTCACAAAGCTATCACTCTATCTCTGACCTATCAGTCCTCATTCTCAACGGGAACTTGCACAACACTTTCAAAAGATGAGCCTGGGAGCTTAAATTCATAACTCTGCTAGACGCTCAGAATTATGGACTGAATCTACACACTGGATTTATTGTTTATTACAACAATCTATAACTCACTAACAGCCCGCCCAGCTGCCAATTCCTCCCTTCACCTTGAATGGTCCCTTAGAATATGTGTTAACTACTTCCGCTAAACAATCCGCTCCATCTTATAGTCAGCTGTGACACACGGAGTATGTTTTCTAAACCTGTGCAAGTTCAAAAGCTGATCTCTCTCACCATCAGAAGTTGGTCCAATAAAAGATTTTACCTCACTCACCTTGTCTGTCTCATTCTTCAAAATATAAAGTATGGATCATATCCATATTAACAGCGAAATAGCTCTGGTGACATAATACATCATAATCGCTGCAAAATCACTGCATCAAAGATCCACTTAATATTTCTGTGCTGCAAATTGATACAGTGAAATATAATAGCTCTTCAGAAGCTAATCCAATGAACTGTATCAATGATTCATACTCAAGTGTTTTTTGATTCCTCCCCATGCAACAAAACATCTTAAGATGTATGCTGGGAGTTAAAGGTAAGAGTAGGAACTGTACCTCATTCTCTTGATATTATGATTATATCTGGAACTTTAAATCTCATTTTATTCTTTAAATTTAATATTTGTGTTTCTTTGGTAAGGTAAAGGTAAAAAGGCAAACCGATCATAACTAAGGCCCTACTTAATTTGAGATATTGTGGCAATTGCAGATCCCACAACATTAGCCTTCCATCACAATTTTGACAGCAGGGACCCTCACTCTCAGCTCTGGGCGGCCAACTGCGGAAAATCACCAAAAAAAAAATACAAAAAAAATAAATAATGGACCTTATTACCACAAATAATAAGGTCTATTGTTACTTCTCCATGATTTTCTGTGGTTTGTCTGTAACTCAGCTGCAATTTTTGGACAGTCATCCTGTAATTCAAAGTAGGCCTTAATCATAACTTAATTTTAATCAGAGCACAGTCCATTCTGTGCATTGAATGAGGCAGGGGTCCTGTGGAAAAAATAGCACCGTGATCATGTAGTTAGAGATTGTATCATAATGCAAATGTACGGGTGGTGGTGGGAGGCACACAACCAAGACTGAAGGTTGCCAGCCATTTCCAAACTTTTCACTACATGACCTTGCAACCTGTGTGTTTAATAAATTTTGTAGGCATGTATTATTAACATTTAAAATAAGCCAAATTAAAAAAAAAACGGACCCAGTTTTAAATCTTGCCTTGTTTTCCATTGTGGTGCTGATATGTGGGCCAATAAAGAGAGCTGCTACCGTGAGGTCACCATGCCCTACCTTTTGGTCCAGCTGCCTATTTTTGGACACCAACCCTTGAGATGTGACGGCACAAAGCCACTGCAACTGCTGCATAGCCCAAGTTTCTGCCCCCATTTATGCTGCTCTAAATCACCGTGAATCAACACTGAATTTGTCGAAATGCATCCTCTTGCTGATTTATTATGTAATCAGATATCTATATGTCAAAGTAGAAGAACAGTTAATCTCTTTCTGCCTTTTTCCTGGTTTTATGTAGCTTTTTAACACTAATGCTCTCAATTACTCATAAAAGTAAGCAACAATTGTTAAATCACTTGGCTTTCAACCCTGTTTCATTGCTCTATTGCTACTCCTGAGCAGTTATACAAACTTGAATAAAATCAAAAATAATTTTAGACTCTGGTTCCCTGTATTTTTACATCATCCATAATCTTGGCTTAGTGTTCATTGACAGGCATACCATCAGCTATTAATGCAGTTCTACAATTAGATGCAAAATAAGTTTTTAAAGAATGTCTGAGGTCAGACTTAACTATAATACCAGAAATAACAATCAGATTAAGTGCAAAGCTTGTTATGGCCTGGTATATTTTATAAAAGCAATAAAACCAGGAATAATAAAGACTCTAAGCTATCTTACTTATGGCTATTAAACAAAAAGGAAAAAAAAACATACAAATCTCTTTCTTCCGAGATATAGTCTTTTTTTTTTTTTTAGATTATATAAAAGAGTCATAAAAGTTTAAAATACTAGATTGGTACAATGAACATACTGTTCTGAAAGCAGACAAAATATTCATGAAGAATGCAATTTATGTCACCTACCATAAACTGTTTTAGTTCTCTACAGATGGAAATAATAAATAATCAGGTGGCAAAACCACAATGCCTAGGATAAACATGTAAAAATCACAGAGCAATTTAAAAATAGATGGAACTATACCTTTTCTAAAATAAGATAATCCGGGACACAGATGCATGTCTCCATATTTATTTTGTAAATGATAACTCTGGAGTAGATGACCATCAATATTTTATTTCAACTTCATATTACAGCTTTCAAATTCGGTGGCTTTTCATAAAGCAATAAGAGCAGCAAACAAGGAATTTTCTCTTTGTTGACTAGAAAAGCCTTCCCATCCAAGACTTCATTCTATTATCACAGTAATAAAGGTGTTGTCTATCTCCATGTGCTTATTTATACTGGCAGTGAGGTGTTTGGCTATGTCAGCCTTTTCTAGTTACATTTCATGAGGAATGGAATGTAATGACCATGCAACACATTCAAACAAATCAGATGAGCCAAGAATACAAGAAATAGATTTATCAATGGTTATAGCTTTGAACCTTTATCACAGGACATTTTGCTATGATTCTCCCTTAAAATGCTTGTTAATTGAAACAAGGTTTTTCCCTCTTCCAAGACTGTTTTCACCATGGACTTTTGGTCTCTACACCCTTTCTTAACAATTCACTGCATGTGAATGTGTCTAAGCCAACTTAACTGGCCCCTCTTAACAAGAAGAGAACTCTAACTCTATATTATTTTGGCAGTTGGAATCATCATTAGATGATGTCATTGTTATTGTTTAACCTTTGCCAGAATTGCCAACCGGTTATTACTAACTCCCAGGATACGGTGTGTCTGTTGGCTGCACATATGCAGAGCTTATGATGACTTTTCAAAAAAGGTGCCCCTCAAAGCTTGTTGACAGCTATATGAGTTTTCAATAAAACTAACAAAGCAGTTTCCTTGGTTCTGGAGTTTTAAAAAAAATTGGGAATTGCAAGAGCCGTTAGGTACTTCAGTGCTAAATATATACCCCAAGCCCAACACTTTGTCCATTACAGATGCATGTTACAGAAGCAAGTATTGCAGCATCTGTGTAGCACTGGAGGAAAAGCATTGCAGCATATGTGTGTGGCCTGGCTCTGTAGCTCAGGGGTTAGAGCACTGGCCTTATAAACCAGCGGTTATCAGTTCAAAAAACCTTGCTGGTCCTGAGCAGCAGTTTCTGGCTGGGCCTGTTGTCCCCTAGCAGTGAGGTGATTGGCCGTTTATTTTTTTTCCTTTCTTTCTTTCATTTCACTAGGAGGGTGGTGAAGCACTGGAATGGGTTACTTAGGGAGGTGGTGGAATCTCCTTCCTTAGAGGTTTTTAAGGCCCCGCTTGACAAAGCCCTGGCAGGGATGATTTAGTTGGGGGGTTTGTCCTGCTTTGAGCAAGGGGTTGGACTAGATGACCTCCTGTGGTCTCTTCCAACCCCTACTCTTCTGTGCTTCTATGAAAAGACTGGAATGAAACAAGGTTGCATAAGAAAGAAATAGAGCTGAAGCTTGAGTAACAGGATATTGGAGCAAAAGGTTTTGATGGTATCAGACAAATGATGAATAGATCAAACAGGAGGTGGCAGATAAGCTGGCACTACAGTTGCGTGAATAAACAGAGTTTTGGTTCAGTGGCCCAACTGAAAGTCAAAAAAATTGTTTCCAGTCAAACAAACCAAGTTGTTTGACCAAATTTCTGATCATTTTTTTCTTTTCTTAAAAAAAAAAAAAAAAAAGTGAAACCTGAAATAAAACGTCATTTTGAATCAAAAAGTCTAACCATTACATAATTAGCATGTGGGGGGAGCCTAAATCATGAGAGATTGGGTCAGAATCCCTAGTGAGTTTATGACCTCTTTATGCCACTGGCTGCAGGTACGTGACAGAGAACATCCCTACCACATTGGAACTTGGCTGGGCACTGGTGTACTAGATTGGTCTTCGACTGTGTCTCAGCATATTCCCCTTCCCTTGTCTATTGTAGGGAGCATGTCAAGGCAGAAGAGCATGAGGAATATGAATGACAGAACTCTACTATGTTACACTTATCGGTCAGTGGTACAAGGCCCATTGAAGACCATAGATCATTGGTGTAATTTTGAGCTGGCAGCAGTTCTAACTTGTGTCATGTTTGGTACTAACTCTGAGTAACAGGGAACTGGAACTTTAATAGCTGCCCCCACCCCACTCCAACTCTCAAGACAAGAGCTGCACTGTGGTAGAAGGGGAAGAAATCTTATCATTGGCTTAAAGCTTGGCTGTCTGCAGTAGCCACCATAAACAAATAAAGTGAATAATTTCCCCACATTACAAGATTCCCCAATATTTCCCTATACACAAGATAAAATGTAAGCTATAAGAGAGGTACCTGAGTTATTACTGTGTGGCAGCCACAAGTAATACTCTACTTTTAAAAATGGTGACAGCTGTCTCTTCATTGTTTCTGGTAAAAAAAAAATGGTAGGAAGTCTGAGCTTTTCCATTGTGCAGAGCTTTTTTGTTCAGGTGTCAACATATAAGAATAAAAGCTTCTAAAAATAAATCAAACACATGTAGTCTGGATGGGAACTCAGGAGGTTATGTAGTCCATCCTGACAGGTGTTTCTTTAGCTTGTTCTTAACCTCCAGTGATAGGGATTCCACAACATCCCTTGGTAACGTTTTCCAGTACTCAACCATACTTATAGTTAGAAATGTTTTCCGAATATCTACCCAATATCTCCCTTGCTGCAGATTAAGCCTATTACATCTTGCCCTAACTTCAGCCAAAATGGAAAACAATTGGTCACCATCCTCTTTATAACAGTCCTTAACATATTTGAAGACTTATCAGGTTCCTCCCTCAGTCTTCTTTTCTCAAGCCCTGGATTTTTTACCCTTACCTTATAGGTCAGGTTTTCTAAACCTTTTATCGTTTTTGTTGCTCTCCTTTGCAGTTCTGTCAATTACCCATATCTGTCTTAAAGTGTGGTGTCCAAAACTGGACACAATACTCCAGCTGAGATCTCACCAGTGCTGACTTGAGTGTAACAATTACCACACATGTCTTGCATACAGCACTCCTTTAATACACCACAGATTGCAATTGCAAAAAAAGGGTACTATCATTGTTGGCTCATGTTCAATTTCTGACCTACTATAACCCCCAGATCCTTTTGTGTAGTACTACTGCCCAGCCACTTATTCCCCATTTTGTAGTAATACATTTGATTTTTCCTTTCTAAGTGCAGAATTTCGCAGTTGTCTTTATCGAATTTTATCTTGTTGATTTCAGACAATTCTCCAATTTATCAAGGTCATTTTAAATTTTAATCCTGTCTTCCAAAGTGCTTACAACCCTTCCCACCTTGGTGTGGTCTGCAAATTTTATAAGATTATTATCTACTTCATTTATGAAAATGTTGATTTGTACTGGACCCAGGGCAGACACTGGTAGAATCCCACTAGATACATAATCCCAGTTTGACCATGAAACATTGATAACTGCTCTGAGTACAAGTTCTTCAACCAGTTGTGTACTCATCTTTATAGTAATTTCATCAATACCACATTTCCTTAGTTTATTTATGAGAACGTCATGTGTGACCATGTCAAAAGCCTTACTAAAAATCACAATCATGTCCACTGCTTCCCCTCCACCCCTGCCCCCATCCATTAGGCCTTGTCAAAGAAGGACATTACATTGTTCTGATATGATTTCTTCTTGACAAATCCATGCTGGCTATTACTTAAAACCATATTATCCTCTAGTTGCTTACAGACTGACTATTTGATGATTTCATTATCTTTCCAGATATCAAAGTTAGGCTGACTGGTCTCTAATTCCCTAGGTCCTATTTGTTCCCCTTTTTAAAGGTACTATGTTTGCCTTTCCCCAGTCCTATGGGACCTCACCAATCCTCCATAAATTCTCATAGATATTTGGTAGGTATTCTAAGCTCACTTCAGCTAGTTCCTTAATAACCCCAGGATTAATTTTGTCAGGCCTGCTGACTTGATTACACCTAACTTATCTAATATTCTTTAAGCTGCTTTTTGGAACTCCATTGTCCTTACTCTTCTGCTCTCACTCCTTCCTTTCCTTAGAACCATGAAATCTGTCATTCCATGATCATTTCATCCTAAAGAATATGGGTGAATTTGGGTGTGGTAAAGAATGAAGGACTTTTAATTATTATTAAAAAATAGGTTCCAAAATTGTCAAACTTCAGTGCATAAGTTTAGACTCAAATAAAAATAGCCTAATTTCTAGATGCATAAAGCACCCATAAATCCCTTGAAACGTCAAGGGAACTGAAGGAGCTTGGCATCTTTAAAAATAATGTTTATTTTTCCTAAATATGGGTTTAAGTGCCTAAATTTGTACAACTAAGGTGAAATCCTACTCAATGGAGACAAGATTTCAGCTCAACTTCCCTACACTTTGACCCAAGTCTAAGTTATTTGATTGGGGGTGAATGGTGATGTTACATTATTTTCACATAACTGAACTGAGTGGAGTGTTATACTGAATCCAGAAAAATAATTTGATTACTAATTTGTACCTATCAACCTGAAGATCAGTTGAAATGGTGCAATTTACAGTAAACTTGGTCAGGTGAGAATAAAACGAAACATTAAATAAAATAATGAAATATTTGTATTGGCTGTCAATTGGACTGGAATTGTTACTTTAAGGTACCTAGTATCTGAATGGTTGCATTCCATCATTACAGAATGAGCATTTTGAAACAGACAGCCTAATAATAATAGGTTTCCAAAACAGCCATCACAGTAGCTTACTTGGCACAGTCAATAGTTAGCTGTACTAAATATAAGGACTGAAGCAACTGATCTGCTGTGCAAGAATCTTGATGGAAGGCAAAGACATGACCTGCTGCACAATGACCTTGATGAAAACCTAACTGCTTCTCCAGAACGGTGTAAAGTGCTACTAGTCAAGCTCTTGGTTTCAACACCATGCCATAGATTCCTATTAAGGATATTCACTCCAATTCCTTTTAGCTATAACAAGGTGGTTAGAACATTGATTCCTTGATGTTTAAAAATAATAATAAAGACACCTTTCATCTTTCATTTCTGTCTGGCAAATATGACAAAGCCATCTGGCTCCTCACATTAGCTATTATGAGCAGGCTGTATTTTTTTCTTCTGGATGACAACCAGGCAAAAATGATCCACCAAGAGCATTACAAACATATTAAGCAATTCATCCATATTTCCCTCAATCAAATTCTTCTAATTGCTGGCATCTTGAGATCCATATCCTTTTAAGCCAAAAAATCTGTTATCTTACATACACACTATAAGGGGCACATATCTAGAAGCTGCAAATTGTGGGACTACAGTCATACTAACTTTTCTTTCAAAGATTTCCTTTATGCACCCAAAACTCAATTAGAATAAGATATCAACTTAAAAACCACAGTTTAAATGTCCCATCAGTCTGATTTGCAGAAGCTTTCAGTGAAATTCATCAGCAATCCAGAGTACAGTCAGCTATAATTTAAAAATCTTGCAGTTCCACTAATGAAATGTGTTTTGGGCACTCCTTCAATAAAGATATATGGCAGGCCACATAAAAATATGATCCTTACAGATACTCATGCTCACTGTTCCTCTATATTCCCTAAATAACAATTAAGATTAGGAAAAGGGAAAACCAACTGGAAGACTATTTCAAATACTCTCACTAACTGATACCAAATACTAAGTGAGGTGAAACAAAGATCAGAATTAACAATTTAGAGCAAGATGGTGCCCTGATTATAAGTTAATTAAGCATGGTGAAAAAGTAATTAACACCACAGAAACACTCAACCCTCCTCTCATTTATTGACGTTAGGTAGCTTGAGCACAGATACATTTAGAAATTTAGCTCCTAAAAACCTAAAGAGGAGTTAGTCACAAGGCCTTATCGTGCTGATCACTGTACGTACATAAAGAGACAGCACAGGCTCTGAAGAGTTTATAAGATAAACAGACAAGAGAGACAAGGGGTGGGAAAAGAAACAGAGGCTCAGAGAGGTAAGGTGTCTTGCCCAAGATCTCACGACAGGTCAGTGACAGACATGAGAAGAGGAGCCAGACCAGGTCAATGCCTACCTGTTGACTCATACTGACTCTCTGGACTGTAAACATTGCTGTACACTGTTAACACAGCTACTCTGTTTCATCTCTAAGGTGAACGTGTTATATAATGGGTGAAGTGATTCTTGTGTTTTCATACCATTTTATTAAATCTGTGAAGCGTTTTAATAAAAATGGCCCATTTTCCAATTTAGGTGCCTTCAGTGGGGAGTGTGGATGTGCTCAGCACTTCTGAAAAGTCGGGCCACTTTTATTTAAAAAGTGAGTTCAGTACCCAACATAAACCACCACATTTTTCATTTTGTTTGTATATTAGAATTAAATGCCTGTGAAGTCTTTCCCTATTTAGAGTTGTTCACCTTTGCTAAGACACAGCAAATAGCTTTGGGTTTTGAATGAAATAACACAATGTAATATCACAATGGTAAGTGCTTTAAAAATAATAATATAAACAACAAAACGAAAGTTCTCTCTCCATCTGGCTGAATTCTTTACTGTAGATTCTCATGTACAGTTGCTCAACATCTGAATCATGTGCTGCAGTGCCCTCTCATGGATACCATACAATTAAAAGGAGAAATAAATACACCTGACAACTTGATGAAGAGGAACACACTGTCAGAGCTCATCCACTCACAATATTATAATCCAGCATCTAATGGATTAACTAGGAATCTACTGCACCTAGATTAATTCTAAAAAGTGACTACTAACGACAAGTATTGTTGCAACAAATGTTCAAGATTGTGTCTATATTACTACTGATCTTACAGATTTTCAGACAGTGTTTGATAACTACCCTACTGAAGGGTGTCAGTTGCTTCTCTGCATTGGGAGATCTCCAGATCAACACAAAGTCTTTCAATAAACTTTTCATCACCACGAACTTCTCAAATCAATCCATCCTCGGCCACGCATACCCTAAAAAATCAATCAATGCCTACTCCATGCTTTACTCTTTCCTGCATTACTTATCCAATGGCAGCATAGCACTCCCAGGTACGCTTCCAGATGCTGGCCACTCAAGTGTCTTTCCAGAAGCAAACCTAAGATCTGGTTGGAATCCATTTGGGAAAGTATAAAAAAATTGCCACTGGCTTCTTAAAGTATCATAGCGGATACAACCCATAAGAGGGAAATCGGGACACTTACAAAACAAAAGCTGTATTACAGACTGACAGACAAGCTACACTTGTGTAAGCAGCTAGAAGGGGATACATTTTCCCGATTACCTGGGAAGCTTAAAGGAAGTAGCAGAAAAATGTCCGTCTGCACCATTTTTAGATGAAGCGGTTTATGACAGGTATATGGCGTGCAAAACACTGTACTACTCTGACTACCACAGACAGATGCCAATAGCTTCGGATGACTTTTTAAACAGGCAAAACAGAGTGCACGACACTTTAGAAGTAGGTGATTTTAAAACTATATTCAGTTAAAAAAATAAGCTTAAGAAACAAGGGAGCTATTGTTCAGAATGTGACCTTATAACCAACACAGCGCTTTCAAAACCTCTGCCAAGGAAAGCTCTGGAAAATGGATCAACTGTTACCGATTTTGATCAGCATTCTGTGTCATCTGGGCGAGATGCTCGTTACAGGTGCAAATGATGCAGCATTTTTCAGAAATGCACATTACGTGCTGAAATGGTTGAATAAAAGGTTGGGACGGCAGGTGAAAAAAAGAGGAGCTCTTTTCTTTACAGGCTCAAGTGATTTATTTGTCTCACACGGTCAGTGCAGAAGACTAAAAGCATCACCCAACTAAAGTGGCAGAACTGAGAATCTTTAAAAGCTCTGTTTAATTATTATGGAAAGTTTCAAACTGAACTTGAGTACAGAGATAGACCCAATTACTTTTAAAAAAAAAGACACAATTTGGGCTTGGACTGACGATTTTTATGGCATTTGAGTAGACTAAAGAAATGAATGACATCTGCAAAGTACATTTTGATCCCAGTTTGGAACTAATGTGAGCATGTAACATCTATAGCTATAGGTGCTGTAATTCAGTCAGAAAACTTAATTTTCCATTTTGACAGATTCTGCAGTTGAAGTAGTACATATAAAGAGGGATGCTTGTGGAACTAGTAAGAATGGTCACAATGAAGGATAAAAACAGTTTAAGTTAGCCTACTGTACCACTTAAAATGACAGGTGGAATTGAAAGGTCAATTGTCTCCGCTTCCAGAATGAGCTAAAAGCAGAAAAAAAATAGAAGCCTATGCTCAAACAGAAAGAGAGGCTCTGGATATTATATTTGCATTCAAGAAATTCCATGAATTTCTGTCGGGGAGAAAGATTGCATTAATTATTACAGGACAAGCATCTTGTTAAAAGAGGAGCAAAAAAGGTACAGTATACTGAGTTTAGCTGTTGCTAAATTACAGAGCTGGGTCTTACTACCATGACATTAAGTAAAAGCAATCTAAAAATAAGGAAAATTTTATGCATTTTCTTGGATAATGTCAATGGAGACAAAATATCCACAACAACTGAATCCCATTTTCAAAGGCTTCTTTTTGGAAGCATTTGCTAGAATAAATTGAAGCAGAGAGAGTGTGAAAATGACTGTCTTACAAAAGACTCAGTTGTCTATATTAGGAGTTTGTGCAAGTCCTACGATTCTATTTAAGACATACACAATGCAAAAAGATGAACTAACAGCCCAGACCAACTATATATTTTGGTGCTTCCATGTACTGGTTTCAAATTTTTCCAAGCCACATTATTAGCTAAATTGTGAGAAAGCCACACTTGAATTATTTAAAACAGTTCACTATTAAGAAATAGTTAAAATGAAGACTTTCAGATAAAGCAGTGATTTTTAGCCAAATATATCTTGGATTAGGAAAAAGAGTTGGTAAGTACACAATCTCATGTGTCTCACTTGTTGCTTTGACATGACATCCTTCAAAATGGGTTCAGAAGCCACAGCAGAAATTTGCATTGGACAAATGAACATTCTTTACAATAGTCAATGCACATTCAAGGTGTCCAGAATTAATAAAATAAAATACTACGGTCTCCAAAAATAGTAGTAATTTAGGAACATTTATATGCTGTACACAGACTTCCAAAAGAAATCACATTAGATAATGATAAATAAAATGTGTGTGTCAGGAATTTTACATGTAGTTAAAGGGTAATGGTGTAAAACATAGTAGGGTAAGCTATTTAACCTATCCAGCTTCAAATTTTTAGCAGTATTAAAAACATTAGAGTGATAGAGAAAGGTAACCACTAATCTGTGTTAGTGAATCAGTGTGTGGCTGGCTAAATTTTATCATTTTTGGTTTTTTTTTTTCTAATTTCACCTGCTTTAAACAACATGCCACTTCTCAAACAACGCAAGGAAGTCCCACTGAGTTGTCTTGGAAATTATTTCTAGAGAACCAGAGTCTCCTTTTACAAAGAATACAAATGACAAAGCAATTGCGGGGGGAAAGAAACGAGAGAAATAGACAAAAAGGGAAAGAGTAAATAACAATCTTGTATTCTCATCTGAATGACAGCTGTTGAGACTACATGTGAGAGAGAAAAAGATAACAAAAAAGTCTTTTCATCCAGTGACATATCCTGTCATTATAGATACATTCCTCTTCAGTAGTCCCAGACTAGCGAACTGCTTATTCTGCTCATCATGGTCCCTATGCAGGGCAGAAGGGGTGGTGGTGATGGTGAGGAGAAAGGTTTCTTATACCTTCTTAATTTTACTTACATGCCCACTCAAGGACCATATGCAATCTGTCCCAAATGACAGTGATGTAAAGCAGTTTTATACGTAAAACTAAAGTATTATCAGATCCTGCAGACCAATTATTAAAACAAAAGACTTGTAGGCTAGGCAATAGTTCTGTAGATCCTACCTAGCAGTCTGCACATGCAAACACCCAGCCTGCACAATCATGGCAGCTCTGCACACAAAAGGGCAGTGTTAACTTTTGGGACACCTGTACCTGTTGCTCCAGCTTGGTTTCTCAATATTACCCACCATAGCCATCTACAATATACGTCGCTGGGAGAAGATCCCTTGAATCACACCCCTTTTGACCAGGACTCCTAGACACCACACACACACAAACACACAAACACACAAACACACAAACACACAAACACACAAAAACACATTTTCTCTCTCTCCTCTGAAGTTACTAACATGTTTTCTTGTCAGAGCTCAAAAAACTGGGTGAGTCTTTCCAAACACACAGCAGTTATATATAACATTGGAGAGAAAAGGTTTTAAAAACATAAAAAGTATTCCCTTATGTGTATTTTTACACTTTCCTGAAAGTTAAATTCAGACAGACTATTTCACCTGAAGTTACAAAAAAGATGGCACGTAAGGTAAATTCTAGTATGACCTCCTTGGTCAGCCAACTGTCAGCACCCAGTTTAGTTTGTGAGGGCATTCCAGCCCCCCAGGTATATGCTAAAGAGTATTTCATTTTGTCCCATCAGGGACATTATTTGAGAAACATTTGAAGGTGGGGAGGGAACGTTTGCTTTCCTAATGCCCACCTCCAAATTCAGCATGATGGGTGCAAGAAGTGGAAGACTTAAATGGATCAAACTCTGAAGAGTTGGAGGTGGGGAAAAGCAAAATCTAGGTTGGGAAGCAACTGCCCCTTTTGACCCATAGCAAATGCTTCTCCTAATTATCGTATTCACAATAGACTTTGTGGACTACAGAGGTGTTTCCTCGGAAAACAAACTGCTTTCTCCCCAGAGAGTCTCTTAATGGTATATTCTAACACCTTCTTTGTCTTAGGAGATGTCCTGATAGCCCTTTTCCCTTCCATCTCAAATTTGGTTGGCCAGGTCTGAGGAAACTCCAGGGTGGTCAATCAACAATGAATGATCCCAGGGATGGATGTTCCCAGGTTTGAATGGTTGGGCTTGTGTGTCTTAATGGCCATCAGGTCCAGAAAAAGTATTTCCTTAGGAAACGGAGACGTGAGATCAGCACCCTTTCCTTTCACAAAAAAAATCTTCCCTTAAAAACTTTGCAAGCACCATCTGTGCGTGAAACTTATAAAGAAACCATGTATTCTAATGCTCTTGCCCTAAAAAATCTTGCAATCATTGCCCTTCCGAGATTTGAGGATAGTTTTTCAGTGCTGGGCAATACTCCATGACCTACTGCAGGTGTTGGACCTCATACAATTCAATGCTGTAATGGACATTACTTTCCAACAAAAAATTTCCCCCACAAAGAGATAGGAAACCGTGTAAGAGGTTTAATGTGTGTTGTAAACAAAAATATGTTACAGTATGGTATCAATTGCTTAGTCTTGCACTTATATTTCATTAAAGCTGGAGATGAAGCTAAAAATAGAGATTGGTAATATAGATTTCAAGCCTGTGTAAATCTATGTTTAGTAAGAAAGAACTTTAGTTAAGAAAATCCAAGTGGATGTTTGTGACTTTCCAGTATGCAAACAGCATTATATATATACTATATATATATATAGTAAAGCTAACAGGAGACTGCAAACACCCTGTACAACTCTTAAGATTTCATATTTATTTCTTTAACAACTTCTTGGTGCTCTTCACCCCAACAATGAATTTCATACAAAAATTAGTATGTGTTTTCACGCAACATAAGAATTTATCATCTATTTGGCAGCTTTCAAGACATATATCTATGTCTTATTCTGTATGGTTCAGCAATGAATAGAACAATATAGAAAACTTCAAACACATGGAGCTGTGATATCCTAGCACACTTGTGCAACATTCCATGTCGAAAAAATATTGGATGATTTCTTGTATGCCGCTGTATCATCAAGACTTGACCTCATGTGGAGTTCATCATTGAAATCTTATTATAAAAACAAACCAGGCAAGCCAGTTCATCAGGAAACATCCTCTTACCAACCAAAAATCAGATGCTGAAGCTCAATTATTCAATCTACTTCTTGCTCTGCAATATAGCATACATAGATTGTTATGAGCTGTTGCTCTAACAGGTTAAGAAATAATCTGGAAATGTATCAAGATAACTGTTTTAATATTTAAGAAAAAGTGTAAACTCAAAGAAGGAATTTCTGTGTGTTTTTCTTTTAAGCAAGTGTTGCTCTGGGAACATTGATATTTACAATTCTGTTAAATACACAAAAATAAAGCTCTCCAATACATATGTTTTGAGAACATAGAACCCAAGTGTATTAATATGCATATGGCAGCATAACAAAGACATCATTGTGGTTTAGTACAATCATACACTCTACTTTTTAAGCAGGGTATTCTTGTTTTGGGGGTTTTTATGCATCCTGAATTAAAAAGGCATCTAGGAATGAATATCTGGTAGTATTACAAATGAGAGGGAGATAGTTTAGAAAAAAGCAGCCATCTTGAAAGTACAGTATGAGCGTACAGAACTGTCCTAAAGGGGGCATGGGTGTGTGAGACACAAATTAATCTCCTTACAGGTCTCATTCCTACTTAAAATAGGACTATAGAAAAAGAGGTTATCTTATTGGATCATGCCTCAAGCCCCACAAACCTTGCAGCAGCTGCTCTAGGATAAATCATTGCCATGGTTAACATGAGATATGGTACTTTACTGTATATTATTGTAATCCAAATATTCATTCCTATGTCACCCTCCTTTTCAGTTTTTGGTAGACAGGCATCATCATCATACTCTCAAAAGTGTTCCCCACCTCCTAATAAGATAACCCAAAGCAGATCTTTATGGAAGGGTGCAGGTATGTGGATTTACTTGGCCCAGCCAAGATAGAGCATGGCTGATAAGAGATCTTTGGTGAAATAAGAAAATCTCCTCTGGCAAAGATTGCAGTCATCAGATCCCTTTGTAGTTGACAGCAATGCTATCCAGAAAGCATTAATACATTGGGTATCCAAGACTCGCTCCCTGGGAGGCTTATAATTTCAGCTCTGTAAAGCTAAAATGGAGCCCAGAGAGCCCTGTTACATAGTTCCCCTTTACTATAGAAATGTATCTACCCTTCTCTAGTAAGATTGCTATAAGCATCAGAGCAAATTCAGTTAGTCTTATTCTGATTTTGATTTAAATTGTTAAGTATTAGTCAAATACTTAAGCACATTTAAGTTCAATGATATAGTTTCTATGTTTTTATTCACTTCTGCCCTCTATACTCTGCACAAATTCCTGACATCTTTTCTTTTAGTCATGGATTAGATGGTTTTATGAGAACTGAAAATAGATTGTTTTATCCTCAAGACAAAGTACTAAGTTTCAGACTGTCAAAGTTGTTTTTATCCTACTAAATGATAGGACTATAAAACAGAAATGCTAAGCACTCCACCTGTCAACTAGCAGCTAGACTTGACTCTCATTTCAATCTAGCATGGCTGGTAACTTAATACAATGCATCTGTGAATCCCCCAGAAATTCAGCTCAGGCTAGGAATGCATGACAGCAAGTTAACGTTTAATACAAAACTCTACATAGTCATCTTTTAAAAATGTGTCTTCAGGTTGCTGTTTGCTAACTTTAAAGTGGTGGCTATGGCTAGAAAAGTGATTACATCTGTTAGTTCTTTCTTGCTCAACATATCTGTTCCCCATTTGTCTTGGTGTAATATCAGCTTAGTTTACTGAGAAAACAAGCTTTCCTGCTGTTGACATAGCTAATATAGCGATAGAAGAGCGAGCTGCATTCTATTCTGCCTTTTATTGTTAATCAACAAAATAGTTAATAAGTTCTAAGTGTAGAACATTTATTACTGGTGGAGAGGTGGTCTCTTCATCTGTGCTTGTTCAGCATGTGGTACAAGAGGACCCCAATCCTGACTTAGACCTTTGGACCATCATGATGTAAAATGATTCATGATAATAATTTAACAGTTTCATTTTCAGGTCCCCAATTCATTCTGCAGTGCTGACATTTAAACAAATAACCTTTCATCTTCTAAAATGGTGATTTTAATTTGTAAGTCACTGAATGAGAACAGAATTTCCTGCCTATACATTTGCTTTCTCAAATGTGGGTTTTTACATCCACAGTTACATTGGCTGTTCCATGGTTGGTCCTATCCAATGAGAATGGTAAAGGCAGTTGAAAATGATTGAGTGAAAATCCAGCTGTTTGTGTAATATAGAACCCCATAATGGAAAATAGAAACCTGTGATGCCATTATACATACACTTTTCAGAGTATAAACACGCTTTAAGCATTACATTATACCTCTAAGCGTGTATGTTGCTTGCTGTAGATCAACATGCAATAAGTCTACATGCGTGTGTGTGCTCAAGACAACCTTTCAAAGCTCTTATTTAGAAAATGGACTTGTTACATCCTTTTACATTTTCATAGCATGATTTTTCAAAGCAGTGAACTACTATTAGTTCCTTAAGTTGCCCAAAGCAAAATACCAAATACATCAGATTCAACTTTCCCCATTCAACTGATCAAGGAAGTTCACTGTCTCAGTGATCTGTAAATAATTGACTGGCCAAGCAGTGAAGCACAAAGGCAAATAGATCAATACCTCACTTGCAAACCTCCTTACAGAGCTGAGAAAAGACTTGATTCACTTCATTTCCTATCACTTTGTGCCTCACTCATGAATCAATTCACGCTTTGATGCACCAAGTTCTAATTCAGCATATATAATCATTAACAATTGCTGCAGACTTTGATTAAACTTTTAAATTGCCTCTTAATATAATTTAAATGGAAAAGGTATTGATTAAAGTAACCTAGTAAATGAGAATGGAAAACATCAGGTAACATCTTGCAATGGCAACAGACAGCCTTTCAGCTTTTCTAGAAAAGCATTATGTGAATTTTGGCTAAATAAAACAAACAATGAAAGTCTATTTCTCTGGTTATGGATTCAGAGAGGCTGTTGAAAGAGGGTTCTCCTTAGAGAAGGAAACAGACACACAAAAGGAGCATTTGCAGTTGAAATGATCAGCCAGCTCCTGCAGTATCTCTTTCCTTTGCTCCTTTTGTCCCTTTGAATTTTCATTGATGCTGTGAAACTATTTACAACATTTTTGTGGATACCCCCTTCAGAAAAAAGACTCACTGGCACCACTATATGCTAAATGCCTGGCCATCCCATCAGGTAAAAGAAAAAGAAACGTAGGTCTTAGTCTGCTTTTTAAAAAGGTCAGGTGTTCTGACTCCTACCACTGTTGTTCCGAACACAATAATTCAGAAACAGCAACATCACAAATTTTCAGTGAACTACAGAGGCTGCTTTTTCTGTCATTTTTCCAACTATCAATTGAGGACCATTCCTGCCTGATAGGACACGAACCTGAAGTCAACCAGAAATTTCCCTTTTCCATCTGCACAGATAGAACTTGCCCAACAGCAGTAATCCCTGACAACATACACACACACACACACACACAGAGGTCGCAAAATATCTGAAATACTATTCCTAATCAGCTAACAAAAATTCCTACCAGAAAGAAGCCTCTGCTCTAGGACTGGGCATGTTGCATGATTTTTCAGGGCAAGAGCAAATAAAATACATTCATATTTCTAACCTATGTATAAATATACACAGAGTTGAATTTTCAAGGTACGTAAATGTTTCTTGCTTTTGAAAAGCTAACATCCAGGTTAAATATAACTTAAATGGAAGAGGAAGAGATTTGAAAGGTTTTAAGAATACATAAACGAACTTTAAAAAAAAGTTTGAAAAGCTGTTGCCAAAAATATTTTCAGGCACACCTTCATAGGTTTTATGGACACATATATAGAAGAAACACATTCAGGAGAGTAAAGATTTAGTATTTGGTTTCTTTGTAGGTGTTAGTAATTCATTATAAAATTCAGGGCGACCATGAAGAAAATACAAACATTTTTGGAAAGATTTATTACATACAATAACAAACAAAATGGTGCTGTGAAATTAAACACAAAAGGAAGCATACAAGAATGAGCTTTGTTCCAAACAGTTTTCAAAAATAGAAATAAGTACACTGAAGTATTGATATTAATAGTAACTACAGACGTTTTAGTAAATCCATCATGATTATGCAGGAGAGGTACAAAGATGTAAACAAGTACAAAAACACCATACTAGTCACATTTCACACATTATATTTACAGGGACAGATTCTTGGCTAGTATATAGGTCAGTGTAGCTCCATTACAAAAAGTCAGTGGAGCGTCAGCAATTTACAACAGCTGAATACTTGACATATTTATGCAAACATATATATTTTTTTTAAAAAGTGTGAATACACTTCAAATAATTATAGCATTTGCCTGGTAAAAGCTGAACAACAGTTTCAACTAACAGCCTCCATTTTCACCTGCTAGTAATTTAAAAATTACTGTTTTAGCTGAAGTTTCCATTCCAGTTCTATGAAATTATATAAAAAAAGTTAGAGAGGCAGCCCAGAAGTTTTTTTGTTTTTTGGGGGGTGGAGAGGGAGAAAAGGGGGGGGTTGGTGTTCTCCGAGGATGAAAATGATGTATTTTTCCCATTAAAAACCCACCATATTTTCTGCACACATGTAACAAAACAAAAACCTCTCACTTTGAATAAGTCTCACAGAAATTATGGCAATGGCAAAGTTTGGGGATAAAATTGTTTGAAAAATAAAGTTATAAAAAACCTAATGTTTTGGTGCAGGAAGGGGAAAAACAGATAACACATCTTATAGATGCTTGTGCAGGCATGTAAGATTCAAGTCCTCCAGTTTACCAGAACTGACTTTAAAGTAGTAATTTTAATTAACCCCACAACCAGATTCTTGATAGAGCAAATATATTTTTACATCAAATCTTATTCAACTCTAAGAAATAACTTTAAAAAGTAAAAATATATATATATGAAAAATCTGGGCCTGTCGTGACAATGTGTATATAGAAAGTGTACTTCTGTCATCTTCTGCATAAATATATCTTCACAACTATCACCAGTATGAATATACATTTTTCACACTCCTCTTGACTTTTTAGGTTCCAGACCTGTTAACACTCACAAGCTTGACTTCAAACATGTGAGCAATCCCATTATCTTCAGTTACTTTAAAAGGACTATTCACAAGCTTAAAGTTAAGCATGTGCATAATTGTTTGTAGGGACTGTAAATTCTTCAGAGCAGGGACTATATCTTACTCTGTTTAGACAATGCAGAGAACTTGTTTGTTCCCATCACACTAGAAGTAATAACTGTATTTAGTATGTTACTAATACGCCACTATAAATATAGCTCTCTTTGGGACAGGACAGTAAGCCCAGTTGGCTGATAGTAGCTATACTAAAAGTTCACAAGGTTTAAAGCAATATACAATGAACCAACACTCCCTGCTCTTGATGGAAGAAATTTTAGTGATACGTGAAAAACCTACAGCCTGAATGGTTGAGGTCTGATTTTTTAATAAGATTAATCTCTCACATTTGTTTGACCCCTAATCAAGAATCTGTAGATAGAATGAAAGATACAGCATGGCTGTCCAACAGGATTGCAATTGTTGACTGTGGTGGGGTTGAATAAAGCTCCAAAGTATACCTATGGGCCTGACTCTGCAAAGTATTCAGCATCCTTTCGCTCAAAAACCTGCACAGGCTGTCCCTAAAACTCTCACTGCACCAGTGTGCAATACCCAGCCCTACCAGTTACTCCTTGATAGGCAGACATTCTCAGATACTTTAAGAGACGGAGAAAAATAGTCCTTCAAACTGACGGTCACTATATGTAATTTTTTGCACCAAGCTTTCAAAGTATTCAGATATATAAATACAGCTTCTGGATATAGATACAGATATACGTACATAGAACTGAAACAAGGAAGGTACGTCTTTGGGTACTCACCACGTTAGTTAAAACAGTTGAGCAGAGTACAAATAGCATGTGTTAGATTAATCTTGGTAATATTAATGATGAAATGAAAATACATCCAAATCATGCTCCTTGTATTGGTGTACAAATAAAAACAAACAATAACTAGTAATAGTTATTATCTTTCTACTGCTATTCTGGCAGTGGTTAAGAAAGTAAGCTGTGAAGAGGGAGCAAAAGAGATGGATACAGGGGAAACCTGTTGGATCTAGACTACATCTGTCAAAAAGGGAGGCAAGCAGTGATTGGGCATTGCAATGGCGATCAGGAGATTGGCAGCTAGGACTAGATTGCCATTGACTCATTGTGTGACCTTGGGCAAGTCATTTAATTTCTTTATGCTTCATTTTCTATGCCCCTATCTGTCAAACAAGTATATTAATAACTTGCCCACTTATGGATGAAAAATCATGTAAGCACTATAATTATTACCACTAAAAGTCATGCAAGCCTATCCAAGAATTGTCCAGCTTAGAAACTGGATGTAAAGTAGTCCATGTGACAGTGTACCAACTAGTATGTCGCTTTCCCATCAATAAGCCACATTGTTTCCAACGTTCATAATCAAATGCCTTGACAATATATCAAGTTAATAGGTGCAGCAATTCTAGTGATGACTACAGTAGAAATACCAAGAAAGCCAGACAGGCGCTATTGGACAGAGCTGGGTGAATAAACGATATTTCAGTTCACGGGCAGTTCCAAAAACTAGGGGGAAAAGATTCAGTTTGGGTTGTTGAACCAAATCTAATTTTTTTCCAGAGTTTTTGGCATAAAAAAAATGCATTTCAGGTTGAATAAAACATTTCATTCAACCTGAAACATCCCCCCCCCCCCCACCAGGCACTTTTGAAGAGCTAGTTACACACAAGAAAACAGAGGAAGGTGGTGCCGCCTTTACAAATTTTAGCCCAGTGGTCAGGGCAGTCACCCAGAATGGGGGTGACCTGGGTTCAGTTCTCTCTGCTGCCTGATAGGACATAGGGATTTGTAACTCGGTTCTCCCACCTCCCAAGAGAATGCCCTAATCAATGGGCTACAGAATATGCTGGGACAGGTCTCAATCTCTCTTGCTGAAGTTCCGTTTTGTATAAATTATTATATTAGTGGAGCAGGAACTGGAGTACTTCTTACTGGCCCTGCGTTACATTATTTATACAAAGCAGAACAGCTTCAACAGGAAAGATTGAGAAAGACCTGCCCAAGAATACCCCATAGCCCAGTGGTTAGGAAGGGAGTATGGACCAAAATTCAAATCTCTGTTCCATATCGGCTGGAGGGGGAGACTTTAATCCAGGTCTCCCACATCCTGGGAGAGTGCTCTAACCAGAGGGCTAAAAGTTTTAAAGCGGGCACTGGCACAGCAATCACCACCAGCCATTTTGTGAATGTTCCAAAGTCCCCTTGTGAATCCCGCCCCCTCCCCCCCGCCCCCCCAAAAAATCACGGAAAGTATTCAGTGAATTCATAGTAAATTCACAAATAGTTTGAGGTTAGTTGAAACATATAAAAACTATTCATATGACAGATTTCACACAGGTGGACTATTGAAATGTGAGGGGCCAATAGTTATAAGCAGGACAGATTCCTCACTTAGATATAGGTATTAGATGCTGGAATAACAAAGGAAGCTAGTACACCAAATAATGACAATTTAAAGCTGTAAATGACAAACAGAAACTTGAGTTCTTTCTGCCCATAACTTTCCTTAAGAGTCAGAAGTGAGCTTCTCAAACTGTTTTCACTCCTTAAGTAGATGGGTCTATGTGACATTCTATACCTTGGGGGAACGTACTGTAACCCCCATATTCCTCATTTTCATATAATCATGATCTTACATATAAAGCATGCCTTGTATGGTATCGGGGAAGCTTTATAATCTGCTGAAAGTAATTTCTCTATCCATATATGTGTATCATTAATGCCTATCACTTGATATCACTTAAAATCTATCTTTGTAGTTTATAAATTTGTTTGTTTATTCTACTTGAAGCAGTGTGTTTGGTTTGAAGCATGTCAGAGACTCCCCCTGGGATAACAAGCCTGGTGCGTATTAATTTCTTTGTTACGCTGATGAATTCATAAACTTGCAGTGTCCAGCACGCATAACTGGACACTGCAAGAAGGAGGTTCCTGGGGTTGCGTCTGGGACTGGAGATATTGACTAGTGTCATTGGGTTGCACAATCTAAGGAGCAGCTTACATGCCAGAGGTTGAGCGTGAACAGTCCAGGAGTGGGGGTTCTCACAGTAGAGCAGGGCAAGGCTGGCTCCCAGAGTCAAGGATTAGGGTGACCTAGCAGATCACTGGCCCACGTAACACCACGGGAACGTCAGAGTCTATATAACATTTTTTGGTTCCCATTACTCTGCAGCTTGCAAAAAGAGAGACTATGGTGGCAACAGTACACACAGGATGAGGGAAGATCTGGATTGCAGCTCCCTCAGACATCATGAGGATAACAACTGCCCATAGCCATCAGTCATGAACGTAAAATAAATGCCATCGCAAGGAATGTTAACACTCTTCCCTCAGATAAACTATTCTGAATTACCAATTAAATGCATGTTCAAACAGATGTACGTCCAAGACTTATTTTGGTATTTTTATGGCTAATGGAATATAACTGCTAAGAAATATTTTCACTCTGCGGGGCAATTTGCAGTAAACATAACTGTGTGAGACCAAAAACACCAATCTCATTGCTTTTGGATAAAAGAAACATAGAATGTTAATTTATTAAAGAAAATATTTAGATGGTGAGGTTTGGAAGAGTCCTAATTCAGATAAATTTAATGTATGAATAGTTTTCCAGAACTATATCTTAATTTTACCTTTGAACATTATGAAATTCACTTAAAAGCCGTTGTAAAGATATATGATGTTGCACACAAGGCAATATACAAATATCTCATAAAAATTGTGATCTTAAGTAATACTTTCCTAGCTATATAAATGCAGTGCACTCCTATGTAAATATTTGCTCAAACTGGAGACAAGATAAGCCATGCTCTTTCACATTTATGATTCAGAACCACAATTAGCTGTTGGCCAGAGCTTTGCATCCTAGTGAGAACAAGTTTGCAATCTTATTCCTATTCATCAGTTAGAATCATAGAATCATAGAATATCAGGGTTGGAAGGGACCCCAGAAGGTCATCTAGTCCAACCCCCTGCTCAAAGCAGGACCAATTCCCAGTTAAATAATCCCAGCCAGGGCTTTGTCAAGCCTGACCTTAAAAACCTCTAAGGAAGGAGATTCTACCACCTCCCTAGGTAACGCATTCCAGTGTTTCACTACCCTCTTGGTGAAAAAGTTTTTCCTAATATCCAATCTAAACCTCCCCCACTGCAACTTGAGACCATTACTCCTCGTTCTGTCATCTGCTACCATTGAGAACAGTCTAGAGCCATCCTCTTTGGAACCCCCTTTCAGGTAGTTGAAAGCAGCTATCAAATCCCCCCTCATTCTTCTCTTCTGCAGGCTAAACAATCCCAGCTCCCTCAGCCTCTCCTCATAACTCATGTGTTCCAGTCCCCTAATCATTTTTGTTGCCCTTCGCTGGACTCTCTCCAATTTATCCACATCCTTCTTGAAGTGTGGGGCCCAAAACTGAACAAAGTACTCCAGATGAGGCCTCACCAATGTCGAATAGAGGGGAACGATCACGTCCCTCGATCTGCTCGCTATGCCCCTACTTATACATCCCAAAATGCCATTGGCCTTCTTGGCAACAAGGGCACACTGCTGACTCATATCCAGCTTCTCGTCCACTGTCACCCCTAGGTCCTTTTCCGCAGAACTGCTGCCTAGCCATTCGGTCCCTAGTCTGTAGCTGTGCATTGGGTTCTTCCGTCCTAAGTGCAGGACCCTGCACTTATCCTTATTGAACCTCATCAGATTCCTTTTGGCCCAATCTTCCAATTGGTCTAGGTCCCTCTGTATCCTATCCCTCCCCTCCAGCGTATCTACCACTCCTCCCAGTTTAGTATCATCCGCAAATTTGCTGAGAGTGCAATCCACACCATCCTCCAGATCATTTATGAAGATATTGAATAAAACCGGCCCCAGGACCGACCCTTGGGGCACTCCTCTTGATACCGGCTGCCAACTAGACATGGAGCCATTGATCACTACCCGTTGAGCCCGACAATCTAGCCAGCTTTCTACCCACCTTGTAGTGCATTCATCCAGCCCATACTTCCTTAACTTGGTGACAAGAATACTATGGGAGACCGTGTCAAAAGCTTTGCTAAAGTCAAGAAACAATACATCCACTGCTTTCCCTTCATCCACAGAACCAGTAATCTCATCATAAAAGGCGATTAGATTAGTCAGGCATGACCTTCCCTTGGTGAATCCATGCTGGCTGTTCCTGATCACTTTCCTCTCATGCAAGTGCTTCAGGATTGATTCTTTGAGGACCTGCTCCATGATTTTTCCAGGGACTGAGGTGAGGCTGACTGGCCTGTAGTTCCCAGGATCTTCCTTCTTCCCTTTTTTAAAGATTGGCACATCTTTTTTAAAGTTAGTGTTGATTCTGACAAAGACTAGAAGAAGGCTTTAAGCAAGTTTCGTAATCTTAGCCCCTGGAGGGTTTATGGCGGTAGGGAATTTTAGGGTACGGGGCTGCCTCTTGCCAGGCCTCTTCCCTCACCTCCATTATCTGGCCTGCCCCACTAATGCTAATGAAAGCTGAGCAGCACCTTGCAGAACTTGGCCTTTATTCAATTTTCTTCCTAATGTCCATTAGTATATAAACTCTGAAAGATCAGTCATACTATTATGATCTGAGCCAGACTTTTTCAACATTAAAAGAGGACCCTGGCAGGACACGTCAATATTTACAAAAGCATCACATTTTTATTAACAATTTGATTTCTACTAAGGGTTATGCACGAGACAAAGCCCTGTAATTTTTTTTTTAAAAGTACCCATTGGTAACAAGGTCTTTGTTGTACAGCTCACCAATATCCTTTACACACGAGTAGGAATATTTTCAAATGTAATATTTCAGATTAAATACATTTACAAAAGAAACTCTTAAAAATCTTACCAGTTACCTGAGGTAGTGAAATAAGTATATGAAGTTAGATAACATGAATATGCTGTAAGCTTGCTAATGTACCCACTCTAAGATGACAGGAGAGAGCTCTCCCATCAGCTTAACTACTCCAGCCCCTGTAAGCAGCAGTAGCTAAGTCAGCAGGAGAAGCTTCATACTGGCACTTAGATCATTGTAACTTACATCACGCAAGGGGGTAATTTATTCACACACACCCCCAAGCGACATAAGTTATGCTGACCTAAGCTGTAGTGTAAACATCTCCTAAGGCCATGTCTACACTACAGAGTTAAGTCAATTTAAGTTACGTCGATGGTCATAAGCTGCTTTAATTACAACAGTTGTGCACATCCACACACTGCTCCTTGTGTCGCTGTCGTGCATCCGTAGTTGGTGCTCTTACATTGACAGAGAGAGTGGGAGCGCGCTATTCCGCTATGCAACTTGCCACACTCTGCCACTGGGAGATCTGGGAATGGATCGCAGTCTATCATGGGGGCATGCTCAACAACCCATGATGCAGTTCTTTCCATCCCATCATTCATGGGCTTCTGACTTCCTTTTGCACTGTTTTTGCACATCCCCTGTAAACTGTGTGCCCACCATCTCTGCCTGAAAGCAGAGATCCTGCACTACTGACCAGTCTGGTGAGAAGTATTATGAACACAACACAACTAGTCCTGCAATATTTCATGAGCTGCAAAACAGAAAATGAATCTGTGGTATTTGCCTTGTTGTGTGCAATCAAAAGAAACAATTCAAGATTGCTGCTGGCATTCATGGAACAGCTGCACGTGGTGGACTACCAGTACCGGGCTCGGGAAATAAGCACTTCGTGAAGGGATCGCATCGTATTGAATGTAGAGGATGATGAGCATTGGCTGCAGAACTTTCAAATGTACCAAGCTACGTTTCTGGAATAGTGTGAAGAGCTTGCCCCTGCCTTGGAGTGCAAAGACATCAGTATGAGAGCTGCCTTCAAAGTGGAAAAGTAAGTGTTGATTGCTGTGTGGATGCTGGCACATCCAGACTGCTACTGGTCAGTCATGAATCAGTTTGGAGTTGGAAAGTCCACTATGGGGTTGCGATGATGCAAGTGTGCAGGGCCATTAATCACCTCCTGCTATGAAGGACTGTGGCTCTGGGTAATGTGCAGGAAATACTTGATGGCTTTGGGGCAATGGGATTCCCTAACTTCGGTGGGGAGATAGATGGAATGCATATCCGAATTTTGCCCCAGACCATCTTGTGACCGAATACATCAACCAAAAGGTCTACTTCTCCATGGTCTTGTAGGCGCTGGTGGATCATTGAGACCATTTCACTGACATCAGTGCAGGTTGGTCAGGGAAAGTTCACCATGCACAGATATTTAGGAACATTGAATTGTATAGAAAGATGCATGCTGGGACTTTCCTTCCAGACTAGAAGATTCCAAAGGGGGATGTGCAAATGACATAGTGATCTTGGGAGACCCTGCCTACCCCTTTCTCTGGGGGCTCATGAAGCCTTACATCAGGAACCTAAACAGCAGCAAGGAGCGCTTCAACAACAGGCTCAGCAAGTGCTGAATGACCGCTGAATGTACCTTTGGCAGATTAAAAGGTTGCTGACACTGTCTATTTGTCAGGTTAGACCTCAATGAGGAAAATATTCCAATGGTCACAGCAGCCTGCTGTGCTCTGCATAATATTTGCAAAACAAAGAGGGAAAATTTTCCCCAAGGGTGGAGCACTGAGGTGGACTGACTGGCTGCTCATTTTGAGCAGCCAGATACCAGGGCAATTGGGGGGCTCAGAGTCTATTTGAATCAGAGAGGCTTTGAAGGAGCATTTTGACAATGAGCCCCAGTAGTGTGTCTTTATATGATGCATTCAACCAGGCAATGTTTACTTGCCACCTTGAATGACTCCTGTAATGCTTACTACTTGTGCTTTAATTGTAGTGAGCAAATGTTCCTGCCTATAGCCCGTGTTTGAATTTGTTGGCATAACAGGAGAGTTACATTGGTGGGAGGAGCATTTCAGTGTGTGCACCACTCTTCTGCCGAAAGCTCAATTTTGTTGACAAAACTGTGTAGTGTAGACAAGGCCTAAGAGTAGGGAAAGAGGAAAGAATACCACAGGTACTGAGGGCTGTTTGTTTATCTTAAATATGCTGGCAATAAACTGGTTTTGAGGGTCACCATTGTATTTGAAGTTATCTAGGCAAAGTAGATTGAATTAATATAGGTATGGCTGAATTAACAGAGAACTTCCTGCAGCTGCAGTGAAGGTGAGGGGAATTTGTAGTTTGGGACTAGGTCGTGGGGGGCGGAGGAGAATGAAGAGAATATTTGGTTAGAAACTGAGGTCCAGAGTTTAGCAAAGAGGATTTGCCTGAATATCAACACAACTAATCAATTATTCAGAAGCAAATCAGTTCATTAATAGTGTCCATTATATACATAGTTTATATAGAGAGGGCCAGTTTACAGTCAAAGAACATTATATATGTATGGTAAACAACTGAGAACTCTCCTTAGAGCTGTTACATATATGTTCCTTAATTTATTTTTTATGGCAATGGTGTTGCCAAAATTTAGATACTTTCTTATATCAACAGAATAGGAAATATTGGATGTTCAAGAGATAGTTGCCTCTAAAGTGTGCAGTTGGACTCCCAGGCTTTATGTTTCTCTTTCTAATTACAATATAATCAAAGGGTACAGACTTAAAAATTGTATTACAAAAATAGGTGGCACAAGTTAAACACGTCATCCTAATGTGCACAAATTGTCCGGTGAGCATACACCCTTCAGTGAGTTACTGCTTCCATAAAGGAACAGACTGAGTTATACCCATTTTTAGCAACTGAGGATAAGTACCACAGTTTTGGTACAGAATATAAAGAAGTGCTGAAGTCTTATACAGCAGTTTCAAATGGCTATCAGGCCCAAATCAGACCCATCATACTGTGCAACACATTAAATTCAAAGTTCTGTAGCCTAATGTATGTCCATCTGCTCTATGTAAACTTTTTGTGGACAGTGCCTGTTTTTCTTCCACATAATTGCTTTCTTTAACGCTGTAATCACCAAGGACAAGCAGAGGTTGAACTGTACTCTGCTAAAGCTGAAATGGAAGCCAAATGTGGCAGAGTTTAGGTTTTTTTTCTTTTCATCCAGAGTTGTTATGGTGGAGCCCTCACTAGGAGTGCATGAAAAAGGATAGCTCAACTCTCAGACATTCATCCCTGGATTTAAATCCAGATTGGACATGAATGCCATGTGGATAAATGCCTGTGAACAATCTAGAGGAGAATAAGTGCTCAGGGAGATTAAGAGATTTATTATAACCACTCTGAAAGCTGTACCTTTATATGGCAGGATTCCTCATTTTTCAAATCACTACATTTAAAGGAGCAGAGATTTATATGTTATTGTAATAACTAACCCAAACCCCCTCAATGCTAAGCAGCATATGTACATTTATTTAATAATTTATGTAGCCATTCTTTCCACTCAGCAAAATGAATATAACCATGAATATCTGATCCTCTTCTCGTATATCCACATGCAGTACTTCCATAACAAGTCAAAATAGTTCAAAACTGGTTAGTTACCTGAATTTATTGCTCAAGACTGTTCACTGAAAACACAGGTAAAAAACAATTATTTTTTATCTACACAGTGTATCTTCAGCGGAAGGAAGACCGCAAGTGGAATTGTGTTGAAATTCTCCTGCCTTCTCCACATACTATTTTCTCATCAATTTATGGCCCAAACAAGAAAACCCGGGGGGGGGGGGGGGGAAGAAACCTGCTAATTTATACTTGTGAGTTCCTGTCTGATTCTCCTCTCAAGGGTGAGAGGCTTGGAAGCACACAGAAGATGGGGCAAGAGAAGCAGAATAAGAGTGGAGGAGGGAAAACTGCAAATTTCTCTTATACCAAAGATCCATGAGAAAACTAGTCAGACCCACAGATCTAAAAAAAGCCATCCTCGCCACGCTACCCTCACCACACACAAAACAATAGCATCACTACTAAGAGCCATGGCAGCACTGATTAATTCCCCTGCCTTCATTTTACCTCCAAGACAGCTAACATATGTGCAGGGCTAATTACAGGTGGTCCAAGAACAGTAATTTACAAGCAAATTTTCAAATGGAAATCTGTCCAGGTCCACAGAGAACTGAATTTGCACAAAACAATTCCCCCTCCCCCCATGCACTTTCCTCCCAAAGTTGCTGAGGCACCTATACTGCATGCATTTGGAAGGAAGATGCCCCCAATGATTTCTGGAATTTCCCATCTTTTCCTTCTTCTGGAGAGTCATTTCTTCCTCTTCTCCCCAAGTTTGAGGGTTTTTCCTACTATACTATGCCCCTTTTCATACTGTGCAGTGAAAGGTAACATGGCCATGTCAGTCTTCAGAAAACTCCCCGAAAGGCTATTATTTAGAATTGTAAAAATAAGTAAGATTTTTTTAATATAGCTCCTTTCCCCTTTCCAAAAGCACCTTGAAAAATAAGGACCAGGTCTGAAATCTTTACTCAGAACAAACTGCCATTAAAGTGAATAGCAGCCCCATAAGTCAAGGAGGCAATGCATCAGTTATACTGTACTTCCATCCATTTTTCTAACTGAATAATCCCATAGACACAATGATCTAATGAGCATATGGTAATATTAGGCCTGATATGCTCACAATCTGTGAGACAGAAAAAAACTTATCTCCACATAGGGTAGAAAGACTAACAACTTCTGAGTAATTCTACAAATATCATGAAAGTTTGGCTGCTAGGCCATTCAGTATTAAGTGGGAAATTCCAAAATGAAGCTGAGAGGGCTTCGGAGGGGTTTGTTAGAAATAAGGTCTCCAGAAAAGATATCACGAATAATTGACTTTATTCAGTGGAAAGGGGAAGAGAAAAAGTTTCCACCCATTGCACACAGTAAGCATTTCATATCCCTTGATACTGTAATGGTCCATATTGAAGTTACCAGAAGTACTATTTGTTTATGGAGGGACATGTTTGGAATTTAAACAACTTATCTACTTTTGCTTGTGGTGTGTGTTGAGTGCAAGCGAAAAAGGAAAGAGCAGGAGACAAGTTCTCTCTTAGGTTCATTCCAGAGCATTTGCTTAATGCTTGGGTTGAAATTGCTAGACTTCTTGAAACTCTGGGTTCAAATGTCACAAATGTCAATTTACTCCATTAGCTTGGTGGTTTTTTAAGAGACCCATATAAACAAAGGGCCTATCAAATCTTTATTGATATTAAAATCCATGAGTTTTGCCTAAATAGTGAATTATTAGGGAACTGCATAACTAGAGTTGCATAGGAAGATAATTACTAAAATATAGCTACCTCTGGGGCAATAGACAGGCACCAAACTGCACATGGAACGATACATAAAAATGGCAAGAGAAGGGCAGGCTGGGGAAATGTCATTTTAAACAACCATTAAATCAATTGTCCTGAAATGAATCGGAAAAAGAACTTTTCTCAGGTCTTTTCCTCTCATGTTTCCAACTCCTCAGAAGCCCCTTCTCAGCTTCATTTTTAAAATTCCCAGTTGTTACTGCCAAAATTTCATGCTATGTATAGCATTACTCAGAAGTTGTTAGACTTGCAATCCTAAATGGAGATCAAGATAACAAGACTCCCACCTGTTTCCTCTTGTTTTTTCCTACCCCCCCCCCCCCCAGATGTTCTGGTTTAACTTGGATTTTAACTTGAAGAGTGGTCAGTTTGGATGAGCTATTACCAGCAGGAGAGTGAGTTTGTGTGTGTATGGGGGTGGGGGGGATGTGAGAACCTGGATTTATGCAGGAAATAGCCCAGCTTGATTGTCATGCACATTGTGTAAAGAGTTGTCACTTTGGATGGGCTATCACCAGCAGGAGAGTGAATTTGTGTGGGGGGGTGGAGGGTGAGAAAACCTGGATTTGTGCTGGAAATCACTTTAGATAAGCTATTACCAGCAGGACAGTGGGGTGGGAATAGGTATTGTTTCATATTCTCTGTGTATATATAAAGCCTGCTGCAGTTTCCACGATATGCATCTGAGGAAGTGAGCTGTAGCTCACGAAAGCTTATGCTCTAATAAATTGGTTAGTCTCTAAGGTGCCACAAGTACTCCTTTTCTTATTGTCAACATATTAGATCTAATATTGCCTTTAGATTATATCTGTGGGATTATACAATTAAAAAACTGATTGAAGTAAAATTGATGCTAGCAATTTGCTGTAGATACTATGAGACTGCTTCATATTTCAATGTTGTTGTTTTTTTCCCCCAGCAGAGCAGGAGTAACATCTGATGTCATATTTCCATGCAAAACTTCTTTCGAATATCACCAAACTTTTAACATGAGGAATTAGATGTTGCGCTGCTCAGTAATTTAATGGTCAAATCACCTAACCTCCAAAATGAGACTGATTCCTCTTCTACCAAGACAAGTTACATTCATATGACAAAGCCTGGGAAAAGAAGTGAACATAAAGGGTTCTCTCATTGACTTAAAAGGGGTCAGCACTTCACTCACTATTTGATATTCTCTCAAGTTTTCAGTTTTTTGCATCTTTTTTTTAAAAAAGTCTCGTATCACCTTTACTTACTCATTATCGATCCTTGTCTACATTAAAGTTTATCTTTTCAGTTTAACCTTATTGTTTCACTTTCCTATAAAATTATCTCTTTGTCACACCAAGTTTTCCCTCCCTGCCCTGTCACACAGTGGCTTTGAATTTGTCTATGCTTTCTCCCCTCCAACTCCCTCATCATAGTGAACACTGTCTTTTCTCTCAATATGGTTTCCCTTTCCTCCTGAAAAAATAAATACATAGAAAATAACCCTGTTCTCAGAGGTTTGGTTCTACTATTCTCAGAGGGCTGTGAAGGCATTGTTACTGATGTACTGACAGCTCTTTTTCCTCCTGGGGGGCCTAGAGCTTCCTCAGGAAATGGTCAATGGGATGCTAGCACTACATATTCCCATAGTGGAGGGATGGGGTAGGAAAGTTGTTACTATTCCATTGCTGTCCCTAACTCTTGGCATCAGAGTCTCTTCCCTAGGGCCTTTTATAGGCATCTTTGGGATGCAGTGAGTGATATCCAGCCCTACATAGGGACAGTCTGGAAGGCAAGTGGAAACTTTAGGCAACTGATTTGTGCATGAAGCAACTGAAACGAGCGTATTTCAGAATCCACATTGTGCCTTCCACTTACTAGCATGTCTAATTTTGCTTGTCTACTTTAGCGAATGCTCAAAAACATCGTGAAATACTTCATTATGAATGCAATCTTTCAAAAGTTACCAGTGTATGGAAGGGTTGTCAAAGGTAAAGCAGACATGTTATTTGATTGGATGTTTTTGTTCTTCAGAAAATGCATTATAAGCTCATCGATTCATGCCCTTTTTGTAAAATCTTTCACGGAGGGCCATCCAACAGTCAGTATGTCTCAGTTCAGAGAAGTTAAAACAGGGGGCAAACAATTTCTGCCCAGGCCCCACTGCAGATTTCCTGATGCGGGTCTTGATGGAAGACCAGAGAGATGTAAGTTACTGGACTGAATCTTTGCAGCCTAGATGTATTTTCAGCCTGCACAGCAAAATGTTATGGATGATTTATAACTACCCCAGTACTTACAAACAAGTCTTTTTAATAGAACCAAAGGAGAGAGACAGATAGATGACAGGGGCAAAAGCATTCCCTGCTTTAATATCCCAGATGTGATGGTAAAGTTGGTAAAATTCATTTCTGACTAGTATTCAGGGCCTCTATGTTGAGTCAAAAAGAAAAGGAGTACTTGTGGCACCTTAGAGACTAACAAATTTATTTGAGCATAAGCTTTCATGACCTACAGCTCACTTCATCGGGTGCATTCAGTCAGCCTCTCTTATTTAAGTGTTTTTACTTAGCGACAGAAATACTGCTTGTTTTCTTTTGAAGTTACACAATTTTAAATTGTGATGTTCATAAAACTTTAGAAGTTTACAACTGTTCTCCAGAAACTTCATTTCTGAGTAAGAAGTCTTTAAATGCCAGCTTTGCAAGTCAGGATAATATATTATTGTCCAAGCCTGGTACGTCCATGATTTTTTCTTCGGCTTTCTCATGTCTGTATGTAACAAGAGCTGTTGACGTCAAAAGAGTTGCAGATAAAAGTCAAAAAGAGAATATAATGAATTATTATGACCATTTTTTATTCTCTAGAAGTGAGATTTTAAGTTCAAACTAAGAGCACACTGGTGCTGATATACAGTACTTTCGATACTGGGTTTCAAATACCACATTTTTAACTATATGTTCTATATGTTTTGTTCAACACAAAACATTAGATATTAACCAACCACCATATATTTTCATGCCAAACTTTCAAACTTATTTTTAATTAATGTGCCCGTGGTTAAACTGAGCCATTTGGTCTATATTATAAATATGTCAATGGTTCTGCTCTTAATAGCTTCAATAATTTGCTTTAAAAGTTAATTATTTTATTGGAATTACATTGAAATGCAATTAATATTTGTACTCTTGTGCATCATCAGGAACAGACATATTTGTTTTCGTGTATCTTTGATTAATGGAGAACATGATGAAACCCCTGCATTATCTGCTTTTCCCTCTGTCACTGCTACTAGTGGAAATTTGGAGACAACTGAGTTCTAAACTATAGTAATTTTGTTCCTTAATTTAATCTTTTTGAGGCAAGGATCTTATCTATTTAATTTAAACTAGGTAGTTGGCCTTGGAGTAAGAGAGCTGGTGTATGTAACTGGCATACATAAGAACACAATGTAGGCAATTTAACAAGCTGTAAAAATATTTAAAGAGGCTTTAAAGTTTTAGTCTTACATTTCAAAGGCTTTTTGAGAACATAGATTTATTTGGGTAAATTGTCAAACTTATGTTGAATTATGTGAAGAAAAAAAAACCCCACAGTATCCCTTGACCATGCACCCAGTTCCTGATATTAGCTAAGTTAGAGTGCCGGCTCAAATTTTCTTTAATCCCTGAGGATTCGCCCCACGTTTTTATTGTTCACTTTATATTGTCTCTCTTTTAGATCCCCCTTCACAGATACCACTCTGTTAGCTGCTGCAAGACACTTCCTTCAGGACACAAGATCACACAGCTCTTACACACTTGAAAAGGATGACCTGACAGTGTAAAGTCAGAACCTCTCTCTGAATGTGGCCATTGCTGGAATTTGCTCCCATTTCTAAAGAGTTCTAACATTTTTTGGAAATATTGCACAACAAAGATACATCACAGGGTCCGGTGGCACTGCTTAGCTGGTGGGACATTTCTCTCTGCCTTCTGGAGAATTCTTAATTGGCCCCAGGTGTCTTAATTGACCTGGAGCAGCTGCCATTTCACTTATCTTGGTACAAGGGATTTTTTTAGCCTGGAGCTAATATATCTATCTCCCACTACTTTTCTATTGCCATCTGGCCTTGCCCCATCACAGAATGAAACATTACCTGATGAAAAATTCAGAAAGGCAACTACCAAGAACAAGGCAGATTTTGAGTGAAAAGAATAGAAGACCAAGAACAGAAGAAAGTGCTGCCTGGATTACTGTGGACAGAAGAGAAAGGAAATTGTAATGGCCCATGTAAATCTCACAAGATATATTACCACACAGAATTTTAAATTCTGTGAGATCCTAAGAATTACAATGCATACACAGATGGTGGGACAAGGAAATGTAGGTTTAAGACATAAGTGTTGTACATATGCCTCTACACAGAGTGGGAGAAAAACTGGACAGTTGGGGAGAAATTAATACCTTGAAATGTTAATAAGTATAGTGTGTGGTCATGACTCATATGATTTGTTGCCTGCCAAATGCCAAAGCAGAAAAAGACATCACATTAAAAAGGAAGACAAGTGACTGACAGGGTTTGGAAAGAATTCACAATCATCATAGTCTATATTGAAACCAATGATATAAACAGAATGAGAGGGGAGGCCATACAAACCAGGCTTCAACAGTCAGGGAATTTAAACAAGTACAGCTCAAATGCTAGTTCTCTCAGAAATGATACTGATGCCACACTCAGGAAGAAGTGAAGAATGGCAGATTAAGAATTTCCATACATCTTTAAAATTATACAAATGGGACTATTCTTAGGGTAGCTGAAACGAATACAACTATGTTAGTGTTTGGTTTTCAAGTGTGCTTAATGCATCCAAAACAGATTAAAACAATCCCTACTTCAGTAAGCATTCATTTAAAATTGGACGGACAATTCAGTTCAGCTAAATAATGCTTCAAATGGCCGTATCTGTCCCAAAGTGATGCAGGAATCTATATTATTTAAAATAGATTTTGCGGGGGACACTGTTGTTGACACCTTTATGGAAGAAGCATGTTTGAAACACAGATTCAGGTGTAGAGAGTGTAGTCGTTTGTCAGAAAGGAGGACGACAACACAAGGGTCAGAAAGCAATGGAGGGAATAGTGGGAGAAGGAAGTTTGGGAAGAGCAACAGAATGAGAAAGAGGAGTTGAAAAGATGAAAGCAGAGAGACCGGGTTCAATGTAGGGTGAGGGTGCACAAGGAAGGGAGGAAAAACTTCAGGTCTGGCACTTCTTATCTTAGGTACAATGGCAATCTTTATGCTCAGCTGAAGGCATGGATTAGCAATCTAACTTATCTCAGGCTTAACAGAGTAGCTGAGTGCTCACTTGAGTTCCCAAGCAACTATCATGAGTTTGCTAGAGAACTCCCATGTTAACCATGTTTACTCTTGAGAAAAGACAGCTGAGGGAGGATCTGATAATCTTCAAATATGTTAAGAGCTGTTATAAAGAGGATGGTGATGAATTGGCTCTCCATGTTGAGTGAAGGTAGGAAAACAAGTTATTGGGTTCATCTGTAGCAAGGGAGATTTATGTTACACAGTAGGAAAGTCTTTCCAACTATAAGGGTAGTTAAGCTCTGGCATAGGCTTCCACAGGAGGCTGTGAAATCCCCATCACTAGTGTTTTTTAAGAACAGGTTGGACAAACACTTGTCAGGGATGGTCTAGGTTTACTAGGACTTGTCTCAGTGCAGGGGGCTGGACTTGATGACTTCTTGAGGTTCCTTCTTGAGGAAGCAGCATTGGCCTGGGGAAGGGATCCTGATGGAAAGAAATTCAGCCAATGAGACTTCTGAAATACATGGGGAGAGAGACCTTTGCTTTGAATTTATTTTAGCTTGTTAAATTAGGCATGAGATGCGTTTTACGTTTCTTCTCTTGTAACAAATTCTGCCTCATTACTGGTCATCACTTAAAAAAATCTATCTTTCTGGTCTCTGCTTGCTGATTAACTTAACAAGGCAGTGTACTTAAAGGTGAAATGCACATCTCTCTCTCTCTCTCACACTCACACACACACACAGTGTGTCTGGCAAAAAAAAAAATTCCCTGCAACCTAACCCCCCTCCCCATTTACATTAATTCTTATGGGGAAATTGGATTCACTTAACATCGTTTCGCTTAAAGTCACATTTTTCAGGAACATAACTACAATGTTAAGTGAAGAGTTACTGTATTTGGAAACTAAATTCAATCATTAAAGTGTAAAACAGATGGATTTTAATTCTACTTTAAACACAAATCTCAATGTAAACATAACTATGAATTGACTACTGATGCTCAATATTTAGTGCTGAATTATGATAGGAACAAGTCTCTACAATTAGCAGCATGTACAAACTGAACATTTAATAGTAATATGTCACCTTTTTAAAATATAAGTTTCTAAAAACACACACACACACACACACAAACAGGACTGGCTTACATTACAAATAAATTTAAGTTCCAATTTATCAGAATGGATTTTTTATGTTCCTGAAAAGACTTAGATTTCAGTACATAAAACCGTAAATAGGATTCACTATATTGAATAATTCTTGGTCTGGGTTGTGAATTCAGGAATTGAATAAGCACAGAGCTTGGTAAAAGATCTACTGCCAACTGCCTCACTAAAGTAAATGGCTCCTATGTTCAAAACGCCCTAGATTGCAATTTTTTTGAGTCATGGGAAGTGGCGTCATATGCATTTTGTACACTCATCCTCTATATGCCAGTATTTTCTACCTTCTTTAAAATATTGACAAAAACTATTGCACAGGGAAGCCGTTTTAGTTGCAGCAGCACTTCATTCATTCACACTGCATTCAGCAATTACTTTAAAGAAAGCACTAAAAGTGTTTTTCCTTCTCAGTTTCAAAAATTCAATACAGACATGGATATACCTGCAAGGAGATGCAGTTTTTACCATGGTGATGCTGCTGTTTATACACTGTATTTTTTCTGATAAACAGGCTTTATATTTAAGACCATGTAATTTATAATTAAATAATGTAGGGATACTAAAGTACAGTAACTTTTTTTTTTTGGCGCTATGTGGTTTATATCTAGCCAGATATCTAGTCTATCTCGTTTATATTTTGAAGACTGTAGTGAGAAGTTTTAATTACACAGTCAAACATAATACAGCTGAATCCTACTTCTCTTCAGCAGTCCATTGCAAATTTGTTTGGAAGCAAGAGAGGGGCTGTTACTTCACATAAATCTGTTCTCAATTTGTATTACTCCCCTCGCAATATAAAACACTAACACGTCTTGCTTTGTGGGAATAACTCACAGATGACACAAAACAAGGAGCAATTGCACTCCAATATTTTCACCAACCTTGCAATTGTGTATTAGCTTCAAAAAAGCATACTCCTCTGCATTGCACTGATCTTGGATGTCTTTGCAATCCGTGAATCACTGCGCTTGGAAACTAGATTTTCTACTGCAGATGGCAAGCACTTCACTGTGCCAGACAACACAGGAGATAGCCCCGTAACTGCTGATGTGTAGGCTTTAGAAAACTTTTTCATGAAACAAAAGCTTCGGTTTGTTTTCATTGTTTAATTTACCGCAGAATTTAATCTATTAAGAATGATTGGACCTATACATTGGGCTTAACAAGTGGCTGCTTTTACAATCAGATTTTATATACATATGGATATATAATGGCATTTTATAAAGAAAGCAGCTCAATAGCCTATTTTAAAAGTTCATGGTATTATTTAAGCAACAGTTATTGCAGAAAGAGTGCTGAAAGTATACATCCATGTGCATGTGATAAAACAAATGGGCCAGATCTCACTCAGGACCATATTATACTCTCAAATTTTAAGCAAACAAGTCCACAGTGAAATCCTGCCTAAAATTCAATGGGTTTAGGTTACCTCCTCCCACAGAGCCTGCCCCTGCCCACACTATCCCATCAGTGGGTGGAAAAGCATGTGTGACCTACCCCAAAACCTAGCAGATTCCACGGGTATCCACATGAGGTCAGAGCCATCCCTGTGTTTCCACACTGACACTGCATATAAGCAGCATGTTAACTCCCAGGCTACATAGTTGTATGCTTTGACCCTGTTTGTTTAAACAATATCTATTTTTGAAGATTTAATACTCAAATATATTTGGTTTGTACAGAATTTGATACATAAATAGCACCTAATATTTTAATAGGTATCCCAAATGAAAGGGAACAAATTATAACTATTATCTTTATCAAATTAGCTGTTTCAAGGTGGAATCTCATTCTCATTTCAATATCCAGGGATTTACATGTGTAACTCCTGCTAATGGAAATGGTGTTTGTAAATCCCTGTGTATGAAGATGAGAGCACATACCACTAGACTACGTACTGTCTGCTCTCAGGGATTAATTAAAATGTACTATTGTATTGGCTTTGAGATTCTGCCAGGGTGCTGAAACAATTTTTATAAGGAGGGTCCTGAAAGCCATTGAACCAAACTGTAAACTCTGAATATGATGGAAACCATTTCAAGCCAGGGCATTCCTTTTTCCGGCATCTATGTCTGCTGGGAAAATGAATATTAATAAAGCTTAATGTCTAACCCACTTTCAATGGCAGAACATTATGGAATGAAAACAATGAAACACAAATAAAACCTGCAGCAGTGCTGAGATTTTGCCACCTGGCATGCAAATTCCTAATTCAAAGGTACAAAAACAGAGATATAGAAATAGGTAGGCAAAGAGGCCAATACACAAAAAAGTTTCACTCACCATACATTCTGTGAAGACTTCCTGATTTTTCAGGATTTCCTATGCTCTCTAGACATGGCATGAAGTTAACCAGGCCCACATTTTCAGCAGTTTTCTAAACAGACTGGTATGGGTGAAAAACTTTGCATGTGTTCAAACAAACTGAAAAACTGCACTCACAAACAAGGTGCTATATGTGCAATTACCTCCACTCTGATGTATGCAGCCATAAATAATGTGGGAACATTTTAGAGGAGACAAGACTAAATACTCTACTTCAGATAACTCTGAAATATAAATACTTCAGTATTATTGAAGTCCTGTGTATCTTACACATTATTCATTTCAATGATGCTTCATAACAAGTTCTGTAGCTGCCATGGCATAAAGTACAAAAATAAACTTGTTTTTCTTACAAGGAGCACTTTTTATAAATCACATAAATTAGTGCATATTTCACTGCAGTAATCCAATCGAAACTTCCATTGAAGACATTTAATAAACAATGATTTTTTTTTATAACCTCAGTGCTTTTGATGATATGCATTGTTGGCGTTTAATTTCAATGGGAGTTGTGCACATGATTTAATAGGGATTATGCCTACACCTGAACTATGAACAGTTCCATAAAACTACTCTTTAGCAGTCCTACAATTCTAACAGAGAGCATGTGGGTTGTTTTAAAGGAAAAAAGACACACATTCACCTACACATGGTGAAATAGTCATTCCCATTATATTTCCGCAACATCATCACATTTTTTGCAATAGATTCTCAAATGGTGAACTACTCCCATGTACACAGAGGCAGCATAAAGACTACACACCACTTAAATCCTGTCTTCCGGATGTGTATTGTGCATAGGCCACGTACTAGTACTTTGCACAGGTAGGGTTACTAGGTGTCTGGTTTTCGACCGGAACACCCAGCCGAAAAGGGACCCTGGTGGCTACCGGTCAGCACCTCTGATCGGGTCGTTAAAAGTCCAGTTGCTGGTGCAATGGGTCTGACAGGCTCCGTAACCAGCTCCGCATTGCTCCTGGGAAGCGGCTGGCATGTCCACCTCCTATGCATGGGGCAGCCAGTGGGGCTCCACGCGCTGTCCCCACCCCAACCGCTGTCTTCCCAGCTCCCATTGGCCAGGAACTGCAGCACACAGAGCCCCCGGCTATAGAGCTAGAGGGATATGCTGGCCACTTCTGGGAGCCGCCTGAGTTAAGTGCTGCCTGGAACCCACACCCCACACTGGCTTCCCCAACCCAACCCCCTGCCCCAGCCCTGAGCCCTCTCCTGCACCCAAACTCCCTCCTGGAGCCCGCACCCCACACCCTCTCCCACACTCCAACCCCCTGCCACAGCCCTGAGTCCCCTCCCACACTCTGAACCCCACAGCCCCAGCCCAGAGCCCCCTTCTGCACCCCAAACCCCTCATCCCCAGTCCCAACCCAGATCCCACACCCCCAACCAGAGTCCTCACCCCCTCCCACACACCCCAATCCCCTGCCCTAGCCCCCAGCCCCCTTTTGCACTCCAAACCCCTCATCCGTGGCCCTACCCCAGAACCTGCACCCCCCTGAACCCAACCTCCTCTCCCAGCCAGGAACCCCCTCCAGCACCTCAAACCCCTCATCCCCCACCCCTAGCCAGAGCCCGCAGTGAAAATGAGTGCGGGAGGGTTCGGGAGAGTGAGTGACAGAGGGAGGGGGGATGGAGTGAACAGGGGCTGGGCCTTGGAGAAGGGGCGGGGCAAAGGTTTCTGTGATTAGAAATTTGGCAACCCTATGCACAGGTTGAATTTCATCCCAGAAATGGATTTTAGTACAGAACATTTTAAAGGTATGCATTTAGTTTGAAGAAGAAACACAACACAATCGTATATACATCATATAAGGCCTCAGTCCTGTAACCTGTTGCATGCAAAAAGACTGGCTACAACCACAGAGAGCTCCACTGACTTCAGTGTAGCTCTGCATGGACATAGCAGCCTAGCTGAGCACTACATGTCACAGGATCAGGACCTAAGAATTTAAGGTATTACATAAATTAATATTAAACTACATTTTTTGGGGCAGATACCACATTTTTTGCTCAGTGTTTCTACAGTGTCTAGAACAATGGAGCCCTTAACTATGACTGGCGCATCCATGTGTTATTTTAATACAAATAATAAATAATTACACTGATCCTAAATGAAACCTATATTTTTCCTCCCTTTTATATGAAATAAACCAAAATGATGTTGAAAGATATTATCTCAAATAGGTTCTTCCTGCTTCTGTACATAAAATTCTAACCATGTTTATATTACAAGCATCTCATTCACCTTGATTACATATAGGAAAAACACTGCATCAGGTGACCAAAACTACTCTGCAAAACTCACAGATGTCAGTTGGTCTTGTTAACATAATAGAATCTTTGATCCATCTCCCACTGAAGTCAATTAGAGTCTTTTGATAAACTTCAGTGGGACATGGATTAAGACTTGAATGAGCAAATCAAACAGGATCAGGCTTGGAATGATTTTCTTACCATATACTGTAAAATACACCAGCAACAAAAATATCTTTATACACAGTATTAGTGTATTACCCCTATATGCAAAACAACATTAGAATCAGTTATGCAAATAGTTAATTTCAACAAGTGTTGCTACTGCCTTAAAAATATGAAAAGTAAAACACTCTATTAACAGGCTTTACAGCTCAATAAAAGTCTGAAGACAACAAAAGCCACTGAATAGGTTTAAACTCTGTAAAATGCAAGTGGAGTATAGGAAGAACCTGGACCAACAACACTGTGTGCACCAAAGTTTAAACCAGTACCTTTGAAAAAATACAGGCAAAAAACCATTAGCAACAGACAAACACTCAGGTTGGGTCTCATTCAAAATCCACTGAAGCCAGGGGGATTCTTTCCACTAACTGCAATGTGCTTTGGCTCAGGCCTAGATCATCTTTAAATCATATTTAATGTTACTTTTCTCAGATCCATATCAATAATCCTCTTTATCTACCATACAGTACATAGTGGGCTAAACTGGTACAAGTTTACTTGGCTTGCACAGAGAACATTTTGACATAAGTTCCATTTGTTTTAATCTGATATTTACCAAAAAGAGTTCTAACATGAAGATTTACTAGGAGCCATATTTAAGTCATTTTAAAACCTTAAATCTAATGCTACTCCTCAGTGTTATAGGCATAGGATATCAACTTTGCTGCTTCTATTTCTTATTGGCACAGAAACTGAAGTAGGTGTGTGTATAAACCGAGAGTACTACAAAAAAATGCCAAAAAATACCGATATAATGAACATTTTTCACATGACATATTTGCCGAAGTCAATTATGTCAATATTGCAAAGAACCAACAGTTTAAATAAGCCTGCATGAACTAAGCAGACAAGCATATACACCTCACACAAAAAGAAGATATATAGGTTTAAAGCTTACCATTATCATTTTTAAGATTTCCATTGCTGAGCTGTTTTAATCTTTTCTGATGTGATTTGCCATTATAGTGGATTTGTGCTTGAGCAGCAGAGTTCAACTGAATGTTACAAACATTGCACAAAGTGAAATTGGTGTGTTTTTTCTCCTTCTCTTCCTTTGCCTCACTGTCGTCAGGTGCTAATTCTGTCTCACTTTCCCTGTCTGGTACACTTGGGAAACCTGGGGTGTAAGAATGATTACCATGCGGTACATCAGGGCTCCAGGGCTTCTTCATATTTTCTAAATAAAAATAAATAAATAAAAATCATGAATGATGCACAGTATCTCAACACCTGGAAAGTAGAGAGAAGCACTAATGGTTAGTCTTCATTTTTTATTTTAGTTCTTAACGTATACAGTTTCATTTCACACATTTTGCTTTCTCTTAGTGAGTCTTTGTTAAACCCCAGAGTTAAGCGAATGCAAGTATTTACACATTTTAACAGGACCTGTAAGTCTGTCCCTGGAGTTAAACTGTTCCTGCAAAATCCTTCTCTAATTAAATTCTATTCTGACTTTCCTGTTATTTTGCTGTATTTGTTCATTAGCTGCACAAAAAGGGCAGAATGAACCATTATGTGAAAGAAACATTACTCTAATGGTTAAGGTCACAGCACTAGAAACCAGAAAACCTTTGTTCTGTTCCCAGCTCTGTTATTAACTCACTGTGTTTTCGGCAAGTAACAGTACTTCCTCTTTTTATACCTCAGTTTCCTCCAGTGCAAAATGGAGGACTACTAGATTAGATCCCCACCTACCAACTCACTTCCCTCTTAGTGTGCTATGAGGACTCAATTCTGCACAGCTGGTCCAGGATTCCATATTAAGGACAGGTGATTATATTCCTTCTTCTTGCCAGAAGGGAAGTTAACCTCTTCCTTAGCAAGCACTGGATGAGATCTACAGCAGCCAAACAGTAACCTTCCCTGAGAAAGCACAATTATTTACTATAACAGAAATACATTTACATATGAGATGGAATGTATAACCCCACTTTGCCCCAGCCATGAAGGAGTTAAGGGACAGAGTTGCTACCTCCTTAGATGTGGCTAATTGGTTGACCAGTAATAGTTGGGATAACAAACTTCAGCCCAGGCAGATCAGGGTGGTTGTCAGAGAGGATGAGGACAATCCTGTATGAGCAGCAAACTGGCAAAAAGCTGCCCAAAGAGCAGAACTTGAAATTCCGTGAGGATTGGGGGAACTTTGCCAGTCTAAGCAGGATTCCAGTCTCCTAGTCTCCACAAGCTAGAGATCCCCAGGGTCCTGCTACAAAGGACCTGGGTGAAATACACATTCCTGGGTAGAATACCACATTTGAGAATAGTGGGAGCTAATGGAAAAGCTAAGGAAGAAAGTTCTTAAAGGGTAAGTGTACTTTTAAGGGCCCCAAGAGCAAATCAGATGGCTGAACCCCCTTGGAACATAATCATAAAGAAAACTGTAAGTAAGTAACATGTTATCAGTTTTACATATCACTTAGTACTATAAATAGGCCAGTGTTAAGCTCTGTTTGGAGAACAACATATAGCTATATTCCAGTATTTATACAAATTTTGTGTCTGGCTACAGGGGACACGCAATAAGTTGCTTTATCGGTGGCAGAGCTGTAAGGCACACCCTGGAGGCCCTGTTGAAAGATTTCCATCAAAACCCATGGGAAAGCTGAAGCTTATTTCCAATCTTTGTGATTCAGTATGCTGAAGATACCAGAAGCATAAAAAATCCTGACCCTGCAAGTTGCAGACAGATCACTCTTGTATTGATCACTTTAATTATTGTACAACTCCTACACTCTCTCTCTGCACTTGTCTGGACTGCTTTCAAGTCAAAATCTAAATTAATCATAAAACCAAGAGTAAAATATCAAAGATGATTCTGTTTTTGTTTAGATTCTGCCCATTTTCCCCCTTTTCTGCTCCAAAATACTCTAAAGAGAAACAACAAACAAGCATTACCGGTCTCTTATTTTAGTCTCTTATTTAGTCAACCATAATTTAAGGTAAGGTTTATCTATAAATCCCAATTCTCCTCTCACATCAGGGTAAATCAAAAGTAATTCCTGTGAACTCAGCGGAGAAGAAGGGAAAGGAAAATCTGCCTCCTGGAAGCTAAAGTGAAATAAATGCAAATATGAACTTTTAAAATTAAAGCAGCTAAAATTGGGTGGGCAGGAGTCAGATAAATCAGACAAATGTATGAGTCATGCTCCATGCACACACACCAAGATTAATTCATTATTGAAGGAATATGGTATATGAATGCAGTACCCAGTGAGAGTTTATTAGGAAAAATACCAGTTCTGCAAACTTAGTGGATACTTGTAGACTTAATCAAGGCACTTCATGCTTTAAGTGAAGTTGCATTCAGTTTTTCCAAATATGGTGCCCCTTTTAATGCCTCCATAATACACTCAAGTCAGTCATACTGAGGAAAGTGAAAGACCGCTGCTTCTGTACATGAGGGTTAGCAAAGGCCATCTTTCTTTTCAGATCCAGACTAGGTTTATGCCACAGTCTGAGTCCAAAAGTAAATCAAGACTAGGCTTCAGATTTTAATTTGACTACAATCAAATGGGGGGGGGGGGAATTACTGCTCACATTTTACCCACAGCAATGAATAACTAGCAAAGCTGATTCCTCCAGACATATCAGATCCTCAGATGGCGCTGTGCATTTTGACAGATTTCTTTTAAGCTTGCATAGTAGTATACGAAGTCATTGCCATCTGTACATTAACCCGGTGTGCACATTTAATTGTAAGCATCGACCACAATCTCAGTTTTGCTTTTGCTCTTATTACAATGGATTGCAGACTGTGTTTGAATCAATACCTCATATTTAGTGAGAGTTGCATATTTTTATTGGTATATATACTTGAGTAATGGGAGGGGGAGACAGCACTTAAAGTAGTACAGACACAAAGAAGTGGGAGCACGATCAAATACATTTGAGAAACACCAGACTACACCAAAATACTGAAAGCTGTTCTACCCAAATGGGAGACCTTTCACGTGCTCAACTACCATCTCAAGCAGTGGTGGGCAACCTGCAGCCAGAGGGCCACATGGCCCGTCAGGGTAATCCACTTGGAGCTGCAGGCAGCTGTGCAAATGTAAACAAACGGTCTGGTGGTCCGCCAGTGGATTACCCTTATGGGCCACGTGTGGCCTGCGGGGCACAGTTTGCCCACCACTGATCTCAAGGCTTTGGCTATATCAGAACCAGAAAGTATTCACTGAATTGTAAACAAGCGTAAGGGGCAAATTGAGAGATGAACATTCCAGTCCTGAAATTTGAGAGTTTCAATCTGAGTTTCCAGATTTGCTTCATCTCCAATTAATATTGGGTTCATTTATGTAAATGGAAGACTATTTACTCAAAACAGTTTGCTACAATTTATGCAAAGAACAAGCACCCAAACCTGAGGCGGCTCAGCATTTGCTACTTTCAGTAAAGTCAGCATCTCTCAGGATCAGCTGAGTCAGTTTTATTGGCTTATTTTCTGCTTACAAATACAGTTAACTCTCTATATGGTATAGTATTTCAGAAATCTAAAAGAAGATTAAACCATTGGATCCAGGACAAACACCAAATAAAAAAAAAAACGCAACATTGAAGTGAATAATTATCATTAAATAAATGTATTACACCAAAAGTGATAATGGGGTGTCTTTTATGGGCCAGATTACATTCCCTTATAGGAAAACCTATGAGAGGTAGTGAGAAAACTCAGATTCTTCTTGTGGAGTTTCCTCCAAATACTTCTTTGTGGAAGTAAGAATTTCTCCTCGGGAAGAAAAAGGGATCCCCCGAAGTCTAACTCCTCTGGAATCTGCTGGAGGTACCAATCCATCATCAGAGAGTTATATTTTATGTATCTAACACAATTTTAAATGAAGAAATCCAGCGTTTAACCAAATGTCAAACAGAAGAACTAAATATTAACATACTATTAATTTCCTATTATTAGAAGTTAATTAGGTAACTAGTCAGAAACTCCAGTTGGTATATGTTGTACAATACCTAACATCTTTTGCATTGAAAGCATTCCCCACTAGAGTGCAGTATGATTTTAAGATTACAAACATAGTACTGTATCTCTCTAAGCTTATAATGTTATGGGCATGGAGTTACTGTAATGTGCATGTCTTCTGGCCAATATATTCAGCTTTATAAGTAAATATTATATAGTCCATTACACATACCTACTTCAGTGTGTGTACTCATACATGCATAATACTTTTTCTTAACTTTCACAGAAATAAGCAGACAACATAAGTCATAACAGCGTAATAGGACATCACTAATATTAGGATAAATATGACAACTTTATATGATTTATTCTGGAGTATGGAGAGTAAGACAACAATCAAAATAGTCTAGAAAAAGATAAAATGCACACGAATGTAATGCAACAAAATGCCATGTTTGAAATAAATAACTCAAGCTCCAATCATTTGATTAGTGCTTGCATTAGACACCTGTGATGGCATTACAGTCATAAAAAACTGACTATTGCCATCTCTTTCTGAAATCTGGCACAACAAGGGTAGCATTTGCAGCAGCAGAGCAGGATGACAGAGTTAGGCACAGGAAATATGTCATGCCATACTGACACAGTCTTCACACATGGACCATGAATTCAGAGTATGAACAGCACTACTGGGGGTATTGGCTAACATACTATGAGCCTCAGGATGTACAAGCCACTTCTCTTCTTGCACTAGGAACACTCCCATGCACCTCCATGGGAGTGTTTGGGGATTTTATTTTGTATGCAGTTATGAACAAAAACCCAAATGTGAAAACTGACAATTTTTTGAGAAGTTCAGATACTGTTCTGGATCCAAACTTTATGGTTCCAGACCATTCTCTATTATATTTGAAGTTGGGATGTGTGTGTGGGGGGGGGGGAAACAGGCTAGGGGATGAAGGAGATAATTTCTTGTACATTATTTGTTGATATTTTAAAAAATTAGGTTTACTAGTCAATCCAATATTTTAGAGGAATGTAAACAAAAACCCATTAAGTCAAGCCTCCAGCAGTACAACTGTAGTAGGTTGACTCATGAGGACTGCAGGTGCGCTAGCATTCTGATGCACACTATATAGTATAGAGGGGGAAAATAACGAGCCAGGAAGTCTCAGAAGGCCACACTTCAAAAGTGGCCTCTAAAAGTGTATACCCACAGTTACACACTTCTATTTTTCGGTGACGTACAAATTGATATTCAAGTGCAATTCTGATTGTTTGCACAAGCAAGTTCAGTTTGTGGCTGCAGGAAACATGTCTCATTAATACTAATTGATAATCCTGTTCAAAACGTTTAAAAGCAACACACAGTCCCCTTTTTAAAAGTTACACTTTCAATTGATATGAATTACTTAACTAACTTATGTTATCTATCCTACAAAGTATTATTAAATGAAAGTTGTTTCCTTTCCATTGTAGCATAGAACTATCTTCACTGTATTAGATTAATTGACATATGTGGATCGTTATTACCTGTGTGAACAGGTTTGTTTTGGATCAGTGACTATGAGGCACAAGCTAAGTTCTCAGATGTTCAGAAGCGCAGTAGTGCACTACAATTGAATTAGCAAACTTAGAATTAAAAGATTTCAGCCATCTTAAATGGCATTGTGGATAAATGCTCAGGCCTATTTTCCCTGGAGCTCTGAACTCAGTTCTGGTTCAATGATGCTTACAGTAAAATGAACTTTGCATGAAGGGATAGCTTTGAGCAAAGTAGAAAACTATCCCACATGGAAAACCAACAGAGCTACAATTTGTGGTGTTTGCTGGCTCAACTATACTCTGGGGATTTTGAGATGGGATTGGAAGTGAGGGGGTAGAAATTATATCTGTCATGAACCAACAATTACCTCCCCTATTTGAGACAAAAGTGCACTTTCCATACAGAGAAAAGGACAGACAACTTTTTTCTCTTAAAGTGCAGCTAATTATGTTGTTAGCTGCGTGTCTTCCGAGTATAAAATTATCAAAGTCAGTACTACTCTGTATTATTCTATTTTGCAAAGCCACGCGCATTAAGTCCATTAAAGAGGCTACTGGAACGCAACAGGCTTCACAGGAAGAATCAAGTGTTGCCAATCCACCACTGTACTGCTGGGTTGGTGATACTCGACAACCAGACAACCAAATACCAGTGTCTCTTAAAGCCTCTTTTCCTTGGCTTTGTCCTCTCCAGTTACCATGACAAACAAATATCCTGCAGTAGATGAAACAGAAAATAAAGCTAGATAATCCAGTGGCAAAGTCCACTAATTTCAGCATAAAGAGATTTGAGGGTCTTAGCAATGGCTGTAGAGGTAGGACGACCAGCTGTCCCGTTTTTAAAGGGACAGTCCCATTTTGGGGGACTTTTTCCTCATATAGGCACCTATTACCACTCCCCTGTCCCCCTGGTCCTGTTTTTTCACAATTGTTATCTGGTAACCCTATGTAGAGGAGGCAAAGAAAAAATTATTCACTTCCACCATAGCATCCTTGAAACTCAGAGTGGCAGAACGGCTCTGGGCAGTGAATACTCTTGTTAATCCAGCTAGTTTACATCTGGTGACAGAGTCCAGTGTTTCTCATTGCAAAACAGTTTTCAAACTAGCATGCAGATAAGATTGTTTGGATCGGACGTAAGCTGTCTGCCTCTGCAGTTACAGCATGAGTTCTTACTAGCATAGCCTAGCCCACCAAACTGCCTCTGCTTGAGTTTCGGTTAGTGACACTTGTTGAAATTCTGTAGGCACTGGAGTTTGCCTAAGTCATGACCTGTGAATTAATCCTGTGTCCTCCTGGCTGGTGAGAGCCTTTTGAGAGATATTGGGATCTTTGTTGGCGAGGAATGTCAAAAGGGAGCAAAAGGAGTCAGCTTCTTTCAAATAAGCAGTTGTTAGAACCTTACTGCAAAACCCATCTCTTGACATAGACTATCTATCCAATTATCACCCTGTCTCTAGTTACCTATGTTGGGGGAAGGTTATCAAGAAATTTGTAGCAAAACTCCCCCAGTAATAGCTGGACTCTTCAAGTCTCTTCAAACTCAGTCAATATGATTTTAGGCTTGGCAGTTGCATTGGTGGCATTGATTGATTGATCTCCCTTTTACAACTAATGAATATGTTGTCATGGTTACAGGGAAACCTGTGCTTTAGACCCCTTTAGTCCCTCTTGAGTCCACCCCTTCAGTCTCTACCTTTACCACCTACCATAGCTGGAACCACCTACTATTCCCAGACTCGATCTCTCCTGCAGCCCCATTTACCAACTGTGTTAACCTGACGAGCGCAACCGTGCTGGCAATGGATAAGAGGGAAGATCCTTTCATGGATTGAGAACTGGTTAAAAGACAGGGAACAAAGGATAGGAATAAATGGTAAATTTTCAGAATGGAGAGGGGTAACTAGTGGTGTTCCCCAAGAGTCAATTCTAGGACCAATCCTATTCAACCCATTCATAAATGATCTGGAGAAAGGGGTAAACAGCGAGGTGGCAAAGTTTGCAGATGATACTAAACTGCTCAAGATAGTTAAGACCAAAGCAGACTGTGAAGAACTTCAAAAAGATCTCACAAAATTAAGTGATTGGGCAACAAAATGGCAAATGAAATTTAATGTGGAGAAATGTAAAGTAATGCACATTGGAAAAAATAACCCCAACTATACATACAATATGATGGGGGCTAATTTAGCCACAACTAATCAGGAGAAAGATCTTGGGGTCATTGTGGATAGTTCTCTGAAGATGTCCATGCAGTGTGCAGTGGCAGTCAAAAAAGCAAAGGGGATGTTAGGAATCATTTAAAAAAAGGGGATAGAGAATAAGACGGAGAATATCTTATTGCCCTTATATAAATCCATGGTACGCCCACATCTTGAATACTGCATACAGATGTGGTCCCCTCATCTCAAAAAAGATATACTGGCATTAGAAAAGGTTCAGAAAAGGGCAACTAAAATGATTAGGGGTTTGGAACGGGTCCCATAGGAGGAGAGATTAAAGAGGCTAGGACTTTTCATCTTGGAAAAGAGGAGATTAAAAGGAAGTTTTTCTTCACTCAGCGCATAGTCAACCAGTGGTACTCCTTGCCTGAGGAAGTTGTGAAGGCTAGGACTCTAACAGGGTTTAAAAGAGAACTGGATAAATTCATGGAGGTTAAGTCCATTAAGGACTATTAGCCAGGCTGGGTAAGGAATGGTGTTCCTAGCCTCTGTTTGTCAGAGGGTGGAGATGGATGGCAGGAGAGAGATCACTAAATCAGTACCTGTTAGGTTCACTCCCTCTGGGGCACCTGGCATTGGCCACTGTCAGTAGACAGGATACTGGGCTGGATGGACCTTTGGTCTGACCCAGTATGGCCATTCTTATGTTCTTAACTGTAAACCCTTTTATTCTGGGGACCTTTGACAGTGGTTGATTAAAGTGACACAAAAACAGATTCAATACAAAACATTATTTATTTGTTCACCCAAAGGTACATAGCAATCAATGATACGTTATAACAATAAAGACCTATATGCATATTTCTCCTTATCTTATCTTTAATCTTTAAACTTGTAAACTTTGGTAAATTCTATTCAACCCAATTACTTCTATCTCTGGGCTGGGAGAAACAGATACCCCTCTTTCTGTGTGTGTCTCTGTTAGCGTTAGCATCAGCATCTCCCCACAGGCAACTGCTGATAGCTCTCTCAATCCCCCTTGTGCCCTAGGACCTTAGGGCAAGACTTTTAAGATTTTATTATCCTCTTTGATCCTAGGCTCAGGTCTGTGATGGGTAAACCATGCTAGACTGGATGGAGCCAGGCAGGGGCATTCCCAATTGAACAGCTCCCCATATTGTTCCCTTAAAGGGCCTTATCTCTGATATTGTTTCATTTGCTGTTTGCTTCCCCCTACCAGCCTCCTTTCATTTAATTCTACACAATTGGGTAGGATAATATCAAACAAGTACACTGAAGTTCATATGATATTTATAAAAAAATAATACACATAGCTGCTTCATTCTCCACGTGCCTGTATTGATTTTTTTAGATTGTGGCTGACCCAGTTATTGACCCTACAGGGTAGCTGGAGTAGCATGAGCGGTTCTGTTTTGTTCTTTCTGAGAGGTCGCAGAGGTTAGTGTTGGTCAATTTTTCATCTATCCTACAGACATGGAGGCTATTACAGAGTTTGTTCTGTCTCACTCATTCATCACATAGTGAGTATATTTGGGTGGGTTCATGATAGTGTATTTATTATACTCATGTCACCCATCTCTATATTTCCATATCTTCAGACTATGCTAATATAGTGAAAATTTGTCTAGTGTCTACAGGGACTGAGCATAGAAGAGACTCAATGCAGACAAGACTGAGATGATGCTCATGTTCCAGGCAGCAATAGCAATTATATTGGCAAACCTGATTAATATGGTTTGCCCCCTGTTTGTTTCTAAAGTTCACAACTTGGGTATCTTATTGGATCCCCAGATATGTCTGGATACCAAGGTACAACAGTTATCCATGCCTTGGTCACCTCTAGGGCTATACATAGGGCTATACATTCAAACTATGCAGCCATTGCAGTGAGCACAAAGAAGAGGTGCCCATTTGCAAGGCAGTGTTCCAGGCAGAGAGGACATTACACCTGTGCTTTCCAATATGCACTGGCTCCAGGTTACAGCAGAGTGAAAACTTAAATTTCTGTCCCACTGGAAAGTCTAATATTCCAGCTTGGTTTTGTGCAGATTCAGGACAAAAAGTTGAAATACCAAAGTTTTCCACATGATGAGAAGTTCTGAAAACTTGTGATTCAGAAATGGCAAAATGTTTCATTCTGAGTATGAGTCAATTCAACATTAAACTGCATTTCTCTACAGTGCTGCATTGCCTCATATGAGTTGCAGTTCAGGCAACTCAGGCCACCCTGACTTGATTATATCTCCTGTGGTGACATGACTCCCATGATGCACCATGTTGTTCAGTCAGAGGTGACACCATGTTGCGTCGTGAGAGACACAGTCCAATCAGGGAGTTGAGCCCATAAGAGAGAATGGGAGCATGAGATGCCTGAACTACAGCTCAATGAGGCATTGAGGCACGATGGGGAAATGCAGAATAAAATGTTTTATGGAAGTTCCAGAAACTAAAATGTTTTGATTCAGCTTGATTCAACACAAAATGAAATATTCCAGCTGAAAAGTCATTCTGGCAGAAAATTCCCAACCAGCTCTTGATGATTGAAAGTGAAATATTGAGACAACCGCTTTAAGCCCTGGGTGATTTGTGCCCTGGCTACTCTATCCTATGCAATACTGTGGCAGTGTCACACATCTACTGTGCGGACTAAACAATTGAGAGTTAGTGGTAGGACCTTCTGATTGAGAGGCCCTTGGGTCTGGAAGAAACTTCCCTCCCAGATGATCTGCGGAAGCTTTAGGAAATGCTGCAAGACTCACTTATTTTCCCCAAGTGGATGAGTGTGGATTTATTGGAGGGAGTGGTAAGTCGTAGGACTCTTTATGAGCTCAGAAAGATTTGTTTTAAGGTTGTCTCTCTTTTTTTTTTTTTTTTTTTAGATCTGTTTTGTTGTGTTGGTTAACGGCTGTCTTTTAAATTGATGTCAGTACAACTAGTATATGGTATGCAACGTGAGAAACTGAAATAAACAAACACTTTACATAACTGGACAATGTTAGCAGGCTCTTCAGGTCATATTCCCAAAAGTTGACCTTGTTAATTATTAGTCAATGTTGAAACCATCCATGTGAATAATCAAAGTATAGTAAGGAATTCAGATGTTTGCTATTTTTAAGAGAAGAAGAATCTCTTGGGCAAAAACTTTATCAATTACTAGTAGCAAAGGTGCAGGTTTCGTGAAAGTTTTATTTTAGTTTTTTCCTTCATTTTAAAGTCCACATCTTGAGAATTCACCCCAGAGTGGCCTCTCTGTAAACTAATTCCTAGAAAAATAGATTTCTACTAAACCCAAAAGCTGGGATAGATTCACTGTTGGCTGGTACATTTTCAGCCATACTGCAGAAAATAAAACCTGGGGCTCCAAAGTTACTACAGTGACTTTGGAGAAATTCAGCACAGGGTACATTTTTACCACAGTGCCAGTGGAAATTGGTACATAACTCCTGTTTGGTAACACACTAGGAGTTATTTGGCATCTATTACACAATGCATATTTTTAGAAGTTATATATTCTTCCTTATGCATCTTGAAAATTCATGTCTCCTTTTCACGAGTTTCCTGGCTGATACAATAGATCTATTCTTGATGTCAGCTACTGTATTTATATTAATCATTTGCCCCTATCTTTCCAGCAATATTAGGAATGTATGGCATAAACAGGTCAATTCTTGACAACAGTCAGGAAAGAGCCCAACAACAAATTTTGGGCCATAGTCCTCTTCATGGTCCTCCTAGTTTTAATCCTTAATCCATGCTGACCTAGGCAGAGTTCACTACAGGGGCAGCCTCATGTATTTTACTGCAATCACAGTGGGCCATGAAATCAATAGGGTTACACATGTATAACAGAGGGAGGAATTTGACAAAATACTTTTCTTTTAGTATGACATTTCTAATATGCATATCACCACAGTTAGATGTCACGTGTTTCTAGAAATCATATCCAACAGAAATATACATCAGACAGAAATCTAACTACTGAGAAATTATAGTGCATCCTATGGAACATAGATTAATAGGCATAGTTTAATATAATTCTATAGGCAAACCTGAGTTTACCAATATAGTTGCAGAACAGATTCCACAGTTACATACATTTGAATCAGACCCTGAAAACTCACCTTTATATACCTATAATAAGAAGTGAATCCAATAAAACTGTGTGTAGTAGCAAGACAGCCTGAGACATAAGCCCTTGTATTAGAGGCCTGGGCTAAAGTAGTGGTCAAATCTTTGCTAATATAAAGCAAAGTCTGCAAGAGACAGGCTGTAAGCAGGAGTCAGGCTCTGCCTGTGCGCACACACTCAAAGCCTGGCAAGAATAGGGCTGGTATTGCAAAAGCATACACATTCCTAAGAAAGGCTAGGCACAGGACGCTCATGCAAACACATTCCAGAAGGATGGTACCAAAACCCCCCCGATACCAAGTATGGTTCAAACACACCCCTCCCCCCACACCAATATAACAGGAAATACTTCTCTTAAAAATAGTCAGGATGAAAGTATAATGGATACAGATGTTTTGATTGAACCAACATGTACAAGATAATGGGTGGTAACAACCCACATCAGTGGGCAGTAACTAACTATGTCTGAGGGGCATACGTAACTTGTTTGTATTGGTATATAAAATGGAGTCTCAGAGGAAGTGTCTTTGGCCAGCAGAGGGGGGAATGGAAAGTCCCACCCTTCAATGAGCTGCATCTATTGTCACGGGCATACATGTGCTAGTGTAACTGTAGACATTGATCCAGGGAACTAGGACTGTGCTTCATCAACAATAAACCTGGCTGGGTGCCTTCATACCTTAATGGATCTTGTGGTCATTGGGCGATTCGCTTGAGGTCTGCTGTGCCAGTTACTTGTGCAGAGCTGGAATGGCATAAAGAAGGAACACACACAGCCAAACATCTGACAACACTGTGTATGAAACCTGGAGTCCTTAATATTTCTCTATTAGTTCCAATGCATTTCCCCAAAGATTTATACTTTGATTTGACAGAGCACTTTTGAATTTGTGTGCTAGCATGTCATATTCTAATATGGCTCTCTGAAGAGCCTAATGCATTAATTTTCTACAGGTTTTGATCATAGCTAAACACTAGTAATGCATCAGAATAAGTTTGCAGAGACCAGGCCATATCAGTGTTTCCACAAGAGGAAGTTTAAATTGATACTTGCTGAGTTCTATTGCAATAAGATCTAGTCCCTACTGGCACCCACTTCTTCAGATGCATATGTCCCCCACGAAAGCTTATGCTCCAATACATCTGTTAGTCTATAAGGTGCCACAGGACACTCTACTGCTTTTACAGTCCCTACTAGTGTTGTCTAACATAACATGATAGGAAGCCTAGTTTGGTTAGGATTCTCTCACTAACTCCAGTGTAGCTGAGCTCTAGGTCCACCAAAACTTTATGGAAAAATTATCAGGTCAAATCTGGCTGACCTTAGGAAACAATACTTTATCAATCTACAATCTTTACCCTCTTAGAGGCAACAGGATTGGGCCTTTGTGTTCACTCAGAAACTGAACACATGTTGGTTTGAATGTATAAAAATCAATAACAAAAAAAAAAAAAGAAAATGCATTGGTACACATTACAGACCTCGAGGCAATACTGCCCTCTAATACATGGGTTTGCATTTCTGTTTACTTTGTTAAAATCAGTCACCGTATAAAACTCCAAGTACAGTAAATGATTTTACAAGCTATTCAGCAATGTCTGCCCACATCTGGGAAGCTAATGGAGCTTGCTGAGAGTCTGCTTAACTTCATGCTCAAAAATACTGCGATATTGTTGCTAGAAAAGAGAAAATAAAAGTTTTAGAAATAGGGGAGGGGGGAAAATTTGGGGTTTTATTCAAGATTTAAAAAAAAACCCTTTGTTCCATTTTCTATCCATGTGGCGCTATCATAGTCCATATATTGTCCTCATGATTCCTACCTGTTGTTACTCCCTTTTTCTCCTTAAAATTCCTTCTCTGTCATGGTTGCCATCTTCAAATTGATAAATTCTCCATTTATTTATATGATAAAGCCATGTGGAACACATTACCCATCTTCCTTCCCATCTGTCTTTCCAGTCCACAAACCCCACTGTCTTTTACAAAGAAAATTAAAAGTATTATTCCTAATTTATCCTAACACTAGTTTTAAAATATTTTTTATTCTGAAAGGAATTTTATACAAATCACAGGAAAGAATATTACTTTTCTGTACACATTGAAGCAGATGTTATGTTTTCCTCCACTCTCTGGGAGACCCCAGCAGCAGCAGACTTATGGTTTCAAACCCACTTGCTGTTTGTTGTGGTTGTTCAGACTAGATCCATGAAGCTACTGCTATAATGAAGTATGTGCATAATGGTCGTCCTCTGGAGCAGCTCTGCTACAGCTACTGAATCTGCAAACTACTTCAAGTTCCTCTGGCTCAGCTGGCAGACTGCAAACTCCAACCCCTAGCTAGGCTGGCACTCTGTTGAAAACCGCTGAGAAGAACTGATGCATGGCAGAGACCTATGGAGAAGTTTCTAAATTCCTTCATCAAAGCTGATTCAGATGGACAAGCTTATAAACTCTGTTAGACATTAGAAGAAGTTTATAAGATCCCCTGAGACTTGTCAGAGGATTTGATTGTTCCAAATCCATAGCAAATTGCCCCCTAAACTTAGCATTAAAAATATTCCTCTGCAGTGAAGGGTATTTAAGACTATTGAATAAAATGAAACTGAAATTTCTAGAACAAGCAGGTTTTGAGACATGGTTATATAAATAAAGGTTAGAAGACTTTTCAGAAAATGTAATCCATCTCATCTTTTTAAAGCCCCATACCTCAGAAATACCTTGTCTGATTAAACTAATCATAAAAAAAGGGCTTTAGCTAGAAAGTACGACAGTACAAAACTTCAAACTGAAAGAAGTTTTTTTGGAAGAAGATAGGTATAAAAATTGGATTTATAACAAAAAAAGGTTAACAACCTTAAATACTAACTTACTGTTGTAACTCCACAATGGGGAAAATATCACACCACATAATAGATGTCTAAACACACCTTATCCCTTAAGATTGCAAACCAGTTTCTATTGTCATTTACTCAAACGAGGAAACAGGAGTATGTCTGCTGAAGTCAATAGAGTTTCATTGGCATAAAAATGATATAAATGAGAGCAAAATCAGGCCTTGCATTTTCAAGTTAAATCTAAAAATCTCTACAGTAGTTCTACACCTAAATAGTCACCAGACTTTCTTTAGTTCTTTGCTATGGCTTATGAAAACTGTCACTTTTTAAATCTGTTTTGTCTCCTATTGCTTGGCTTAAAGAGAACTTATTTCACTTACCATGTTTGAAATACCTCTACTTTAGAATTCCATTGACTTAGTGGGATTGCTTTCTTAGTAAGGACTTCTCAAGTGAAAATGTTTGCAGAATTGCATTTTAAATAGAATTGATAAAACAATAAATGATAAAATTCTACAAATGTTCCAATAGCTGAGTAATAAGAGCTAATTATCTGCAGTACAAGCCAGTAACGGTTTGCCATTAACTTAATCAATCCTGAGCAAATTAGCTATTTTTAGTTCTCTGGGAAGATTTATAAATGATGTTGAATTTAATGTTTTCATGCTCCACATTTACATTATCAGTGGGTTTGTTTCTTTTTAAAGAAACACTATGTTCTAATATAAGAAATGTGTTAGAATAAAGTGCAGGCACCAAAAAAAAAAAAACAACCAAACCCCCCCCCCCCCCGAAACCCCATATTAAATTCCAGACAACTACATACATGTTTGTCTTATTTTAATGGCAGCGGTGTTTTTTTTTTTAATATCTCTGTCACACTTTCCCTGTGTGTTTATTACAGAGGCATACAAAGAATAAACACTGCAGGCAGGCAAAGCCATCAAAAACACATTCAGCCTAAAAGTAAACAATTGAACAACTGACCTTCCCCCAAGCCTTTACCGATGCGAGATTGTTCCGTCACTGGCTGCCACTTCCTGATTTAGATACTTAAAATGACTGAAAACAGTCCTAATAATGGAATTTGCAATTGACACTCACTCAGGAAGGCAACTTGAATGACTTGCTTTGCAACATAGCAATGCTATCAACTATGAGTCCTGCCCCTACAGTACATATCTGGAACCAACATAGACTCACTGTCATCAACCGCTTTTCACAAATCACTTGATTATTGATCACTACACTTATCGGTCTTCATTGACCGAATCTCATTTCACATTACTGCTCTCCTGCTGCTTCAGCAAGTTTCTGGTATTTCTCCTGCAGTAAGATTTCACAAACAGGCTAGGGCAGTGATCCCTTTTACCGTTTCAAGATTTTTTACACTGATCTGCAATTTTCTTCCAAGAAGGGAAAAAAGGAAAAAAAAAAATTACACTTTCAAACATTTCTACCTATAAAGTAAACCGTGGAAGAAAACGGACCCAAAATATCTTACCTCATCCACCCCAACAGTGTAGATCGATTAATATTACACACATTTTTAAATATACAAAAAATTATTTAAATAAATGAAATTTAAATTTATTCCTAGATGCAAAAGAATAAAAAGTCTAACATTTATAAATGCATATCTAGATAACTTTTTAAAACCCAAATCATCCTCCAGGTAGGCCTCTATCAGGACAGGGGCTGCAGTGAAAACTCCTCCACTTTGTCCCATCAGTATGCTTGTAGTACCCTGATCTGGAGCAAATACCTTTAGAGATGATAGGAGTAACTCCATTTTCTACATCATTCAGTCCTTGGCCTTTCTGCTGTGACTCCCAGTAATGGTGTCAATTTGTGACAAAAGTAGTGATAGTTTTGTATGAAGACAGGGAGTAGTTGCCCAGTAAAAACTAGATAGAAAGGATCAACTTTTTTCACATAGCTCAACCTGGGCTGAGTTTGCATTGGCCACGGAGAAGTGAACATTTTCATGTCCCATTACCATTCGCTGTACATTGAACAGTTGATTTGTATTACAGCTCATTGGTTTTGTTAGGATAGTGAGCACATAATTAGCAAAGGCACAAGAGCTTTCTAGCTGTTTAAGTTACACATGTAAGAACAGTCATAAATAAATAAATTTAAATTTCATTTATTTAAATATTTTTTTGTATATTTAAAAGTGTGTAATATAGATCAATCTACAGTGTTGGGGTGGATGAGGTAAGATATTTTGGGTCCGTTTTCTTCCACGGTTTACTTTATAGGTAGAAATGTTTGAAAGTGTATTTTTTTTTCCCTTTTTTCCCTTCTTGGAAGAAAATTGCAGATCAGTGTAAAAAATCAGTTGTGCTATTGCTATTTGTTTTAGTTACAAAGTTTGGAGAAAACCAGCAGCTTCCATTCTAAATTTCAGTCTTTCACACAATGACTTGTTCCACTCATTTATAATCTTTATAAAGGATATTTTAAGGATTTGCCCCACTGTGAACACAGCCCTCATCAACAGCATGACCTTAACAGAATGCGAACTGAGTCAAAAGCAAACAAACCACACAGTTTTAGTGGCAGAAGTCACTCTCCTGTGAGGAAAAGCGTGTGCTGGAGTACTGGAGCAATAACTTATCACGCCATATCTGTTATATTATAGAATGCTGTCTCACACATCAGAGCATTTGGTCAAGAAAGAAAAGGGGATTAACAATGTTAAATTATGACTCAGATCCTCTTCTCTCTTCCCACAAACCTCACCCCCAAAGTGGGTGAAAACAGCAGAGACCCTGATTAAATACATTATTATTAAATATTGTGTATTTGGCCATGGGAAGGAGGTTGTGCCAAAACGTCGTCGTCTTATCTGCCCACCCACCCCAGCTTTGCAGAAGTCACTGCCTGATCATCTTCTGTTTGGGGCTCCACCATTTTGTGGGAGCATGGTAAGAGGTGGAGGATCCTGGAGAGAGCCACCCTGCAGCGGTAACGATTTCCAAACACACTGGTCTTTCCCTGCATAAGAATGATGACTTTATTCTTCTATTATATGGATTCCAACTTTCTGCTATCAAACCTGGCAAAGGTAATTGCAGAGATAAAGGCAAGGAACCAATCTCAGCACAGCTCCATTCAAGTGATCCATATCGCTCTGGGCGACAGTAGCCGAGGAAGTGTGGAGGCACTGGACTTCTGCCCTAGTATCACAGCCTCTATGGGATCTCTGTGGATTTGAGGACATCCCTGGTTTAAGCAAGCTATTCACTATGCAGGTGACTAAGGGAAAACCCAGCTCCAGAGTGGATAATTTTTAGGAAACTCCTCAAGATGAAACCCAAATATTTTCACACTCCCAAGGAGGCATGTGTTGGCTCCATGATTGCATTCTTATAAGTGATTTTCACATTATACTTGCCCAAAACGTTAATTCCTAATGTTTAACGAATATAGATTGTTTGGTTAAGCAATACAGCTTGTTTGTCTGAGAAATACAGCAAAGCTCATGGTGTTTTCCTGCTGTCTGTTTTCAGATTCACTTTGACAGCTTTAACAACTCTACTCGTGTACTAACTTTGGCTAAACTACTTTGTTTCTTTGCCCTGACTCAAAAGTTCTTCCAAAGCACCAGGCTAGTCAGTCACTCATGTAATGCTTCAGTAGCAATATCTTCATTCTTGATGATCAAGGAAATATCAGAAAACACAGTCATAAGAAATTCTTCCATCCTCACTCTTCCATCCTTTTAGTGAAAGACTGCCTCTGACTGCTACCCTTTTTTACACAGTAGCTCCAGAGCAATCTAGCACCCACACAAATGTACATAAACGTACCCCTGCAGCAAAGACCGTTCCTACGTGTGAACATTATGTGGAGTACATGGGGAGGAGAGCTTCCGTCTTAACAGAAAAAGAAAGCATTTGCTTTGCTTACACCTACACCTATTATGTTATTACTTTCATTATTTCTTTATCTTGCAGCAGCTCACAGAGTTCTTGGTTCTGTCTAGACACATAGGAAGACCTTTCAATCTAAAATTACTTTGACATGAAGACTGGAGACCTTTTCCTGCAGTTGTTTTAAATTGTATGGTTTACTCACAGAATATTGCGACATACGTACATTTGGTTAGAAAGAAAACAGTCTTGATGGAGAGATTCTCCAAAGAAATCTGGGAGGGAAAAAAATCTGAACTCAGAAATAGAGTTGAAGGAAACTCTTTAAATGCATTATTAAACCATAAGCCTGAGATGCTGGAAAATAATATCTAGTATTGTAATATTGTGAAGTATTAGGATTGTCAGAAGGTCTAGGGGAGATGGATCCAAACAGTACTGAATTTTTTTTATTAGTAGTGTTACTTCTGGAAAATACGATAATACTCTGAGTCCGGCAAGTGGTGACCTTGTGCAACCTCTGCAATGTCTTCATTTAAGGGACAAGATTTTTCCAAAACTAACTAGTGATTTTGTGTGCCTAACTGCAGACACTTTGAAGTCTAAGCACCTGCACTTTTGAAAACATAGGTCAAGGTGTCTAGAAGGTAAAAATAAGTTGAGTCTGAGTTCTATGATTCACTTCAGAGTTTCCCCTTGTTTTCTACCTGAGAATACAGAAATATGTTTACAGATAATAAATAATTTTTTAAATAAAACTTTGCTAGGCCAGTTAGAAGAGAGGCATGCAAATGCATCAAATTATTTACATGAACAGTTTGTTACTTAGTTAGTTACATTTGGCCATTGTCTGATTATATTGGATTAAGATGCTCTTCCAAATGTATTCACCAGACACGACAGTACAGTGCATCTTCTGAATCTGCTGAAACAGATTTAGAATCCATTTATTGTTGTCATAATGTGTGCTAAGCACATTATGCTTCAAAAGTGGAAAGATACTTTATTTACTTCAAGTTAATTGATTAATTAATGTTTGTGCAGTGCCTTGAAAATGTGAAGTTTTTACCAGTGAATATTTTTACTGTGAAATATTAATGTGAATATTTTTCCAGTTGTTTTTGGGAGCAGAATTATATGTTTACATTATTTTTCCTTCATTTATTCATATGTCTCACATTTTCTCTTCAATACCATTTTCATCTCTGTTTTTTTTTCTGATTAAAGAGGTTAATTTATTAGAACAGTGTTACTCAGACCTCAGTGGTTCAGGAGCCAAAATAGTCATCAGCTTTACCCAAAAGACCCACAGTAATGTGAATTCATTGTTTCATTTTATATATAATATTCTCACAACAAAATGACTGACCAAGTATTCTACAATTGGTTAATAACATAGTAAAAGCATCCTTACTGGTTAATAACTTAGATTGGTTAATAATTAAATCACAGTGTTTTAATATCATGTGCTACAAAGTGTTGCAGGAGACACATTAAAGAGCCACTTTCAGTTCCGGAGTCTGTCTGAATATCACTGTATTAGAATGTTGTAGCTTCTGTTATGAATGATTCTCCTCAGCCTCCTGTTATGGTTATTAGAATGATATACCACATTAACAGTATGTGAAGGTAGTTTTCCCATTCCTACATACACATCGTAAATTCCCTCTTTGAGCTTCCCTTAAGGGCAGTTCCAAATCAACTCCATTGTAGGATAGTATGTGAATCCTTCCAACTTCCCTGTGAGGAAGCTGAGAAAACATTAATATCCCTCTCCTACAGGTATAAATATTGAGGCAGAACTGCTAAGTGGCTTTTGCAAGGTCACAGAGTAAGTCAATGCCAAAGACAAGATTAGAACTTAGGAGTTCCTGGGTAAACCCCAGTAAGAGGTGGAAAAAACCCAACAACTATCACATTGAAAAACAAACGGGCACCTGCCAGTAACTGGAAGTGAAATGGCCATTGAATCAAAGTAGGTGACCAGCTCATCAAAAAACATCAGCAATCCTCTGTGCACAATCCTTTCCTTTCCCCACCATACACCACAATTTCTTAAGGGCAGGCAACTGAGAGCTGATGGGTATGTGACCGATGAATCATTCTCTGACCTAGTCTCAGTCATTTCCATTGTAAACTAAACTCTGTTTACAATGTCATCAATATCATCTGTCAAAAGAACAAAATGGGAGCAGGAGCATTCCCAGAATAACTGTCCATATTTTTGCACTGATGCTCTGGAGCTGGTTTTAAATACCCAAAGGGAAGGAGATTAGTGTTTCAAACTAGTCATCTGTGTTTCATATTCTGTGGTACAGTAGAAATAATCAGGCTTATCTTAATGTACTAGTGTGCAGTATTTCCAGTACACATTGTATGAATTCTGCATAATCAATACCACCAGTGTCATAACCATGACTTTCTGCAGGAAAAAACAGCACTGTTTGCTTCTAGAGGGGTTGCTCCAAATGTCTCAATGTTTGTTTGAGAGAAAACAAAACAGGCTGATTTCCCAGCACCACCTTCCAACCCAACTCTTTTGTGGGTGGTTTCATCACTGCTGATAAACACACTTTTGTACATCCATGCAGGCGGAAGGAAGACTACTATGAAGTCTGACAGATTTACCCCTTGCCTCATACTCTTCTCTCTGTTTCCACCATGGAACTTATGGTTGAAGTACTTTTCTGATGACTTTAACAATTCTCCTTCGTTCTTCATCTTAAATTTAACATTCAAATTCTGTGGATGTGAAAGTCTCCAAGTCAATTGAAAATACAAAAATAAATTGACTATAACAATCTATTGAAGAACTGAATGAAGCCATGTGAAACTCAGCAGTTTTGGTTCACAGGGCTCCAGCAAACCTTTGGTTTTAATTTATGTGGGTTCCCCCCTCCTGAGCTTTGCTTTGAGGCTCACATGTGAACAAATCAGAAGAGAAGTGGGGGGGGGAGGCAAAACTTTGACAAAAGTGAAAAGTTTTGACTCATTTATAGCTAAAATGATAAAAACCTGCCCAGCACAAATGGGAATTATAAGGGGCATGTATGAAAATCAGTTCAGATTAAAAAATCCTGGTGAACCTGGGCTAAGTTTCTGTTTGATAAAGAAACTCAACTCACTTGGTTTCAGGTGAAATTATAAAAGGCTTTAACTCATCTAGTTCTAAAGCTAAGAGTATGATTTTTTTTTAAAAATAAATTAAATCTACTTAAGAGACCCACAAAGAAGGGGGAAGTATAAACAAACAGAATCAACATTGAATTTTAGAGGAGTCCAAAATATCTCCATAATTTTCATTTCTTTATTCCTGTCACTCATAGTGATCACATGGCTTTCTCTGTACATCTTGCTGACCACAGGAGCATCCTAGCAGCAACTCTTGGGGGACACGTAGTGTTTTCCCTTACGTCTTAGAGCTAATAATGCAAGTTAGGCATCTCTTAACAAGGAACAAAAGTTCCTTTTCCTTGTTCTTGAGAATGCATAACAGTGAATTATCTCCCAAACAGTCCCAAACCAACAGGATCTCAGAAGAAACATTGATTTGTAAATCCAGAGAAAGTAATATTAAATCAAAAGGAAACTATAAAATCATAAAACAAGTGGTCAAGTTAGCCAGATATGATACAACTTTACAGTTATAGATTTAAACTAGAATTCACTTGTATCCTAGAGTTGTTTGTTTCATTCTATCAGATTCTTTCTTGCTCTCCATCTGAGAACACTGCAATACCTAAGAGGCCTCTGAAAACCATTTCTTTCTCTTCCTTCTTCTGAGTGCTCCTGCACTCATTCTGAAGTGTGAGTGGTGATCGCACAGTACCATATTAGCCATGCTGTCATGGGTCAGATCCACAAAGAGAGCATAATGCACATAGTGCAATATCTTTTGAAGTGTGTTAACTTCTGTCCCTTTCTGGGAATAACCACATTGTATATCACATTTAATTAATGGCCCACTCCACTGCAGAGCAGTAATTTCTCTTCATTTTTCCTGTCAGTAATTCAAAAGCTCTTTTGAGCCTCTATGGCTGTCAACCTTTTTATGGCTATAACTTTGTCAGGAAAAAAAAAAGGGGGGGTATAATAGCAGCCCCATCTCTCTAAGGGGCAGTTCATCCAACATGTGCATAAAAGGTACTATTTTCTGCATCATTATTTATTGTGAAAGGGTTATAATTTTCCATAATACCCTGTTTTTCATTATTCCAATTTGTATAGAAATTATTTCTCAATGCACAGTTTGAAGTTCTTGGACAGAATCTTACTGAGATGTTGCACTTCCATTCAAATAGTGAGAGGAAGGCCAAGAGTCTGAATGCGCGCCCGCATACACACACCCCTACTGATTTGTACAAGCTAGCTGACACTTCAAATTTCAAAAATTTGAAATTTTGAAGTTTGAAAATAAAAGGTGAAAAAATGTTGCATTTTTGTGAATTCCTTTCCCTTTCCCCATTTTCTGACCCATTTTAGAGCTGGTTTACTTTAATTTTTAAATTTGTATAAAGGGAAAAATTACAAAAAAATCTCTAATCTCTTCCCCCCCCCGTTTATTTTTACCCCCACCGTCCCACAATTATCTTTCAAGAACACATGTGATCAATAGTTGCATCTTACTCAAAAAGTAACTAACTCCTCCACCAATGCAGTACCCCCAATGTCCTTAAAATCATCTGAAGGTAAATGGTTTGAAACCTAAATTGGGGGGGGGAAATGAAGCCCCACGGGGGAGGTAACTGCAAAACCCATCTTTTCTCTCAAACTTGATCAAATTAATATCCCCCTTTTCTTTGTTTTATTTACACACTCAAAACCCTGAACATGCCTCTTACCAGCAGGGAACCGAGAAATGTAATTATAATTGAGTTTGTTGGTATGTTATTTTTTACTCTTGGAAGTTGCTCAGACACTACAATAAGTAAGGCAAATAGAATAGACATGGCTCTTGCCACCCTGATAATTTGTTAGGAAAAAAAAAGATATATTTAAGCCAATTTTAATGGAAGAAGATGATATTTTTGTAATAAACTAGATTTGAATGCATTCTGGTTTCTTTATTTCCCTTTCTGGGAGTGACTCTTTAAAGTCTATTGCATATACACCAATAAAAATAATGCTGTAATTTCATTTCGTTGTTACAGTAGTGAGATTTACAAGAGAATATTTTAATAGCAAAGACAGTGTGCAACCTTGAAAATGTTAATCTAGTTTTTGGGACCACAATATGTTTGTTTGGCCTGTTTCACCAAAGTAATGAACGCCCTCAAGTTCAACCAATAGTCTTTGGACTAAAGAACACTCAGAACATTGCAGGTTTGGGCCATAATTTTACACCACTCTTTACAGCTGCATTATCCTATATTCATTGTAATTGGTTTGTTTAGATTATTAAATAAATTTGTGCCTATCCCCAGATTTTTTGATTTACCTCAGTCTCCTACTTTTCTGCTTGCCATGGATGTATACAAGAAACAATTAATTGGCACACATTCACCTAGTCTTTTATGGCAAGTAATGGAAAAAATATGAAGAAAACAATACAGAACCAGAAAGCGGGGAGGGGAGGAAAGAGACACTGAGACTTTCAATATCAGACTTGTAAGTACACCATCATAGTTAAACAGTCAATCAGTTCATTTGTTTTAATTATGAATCTTATCCACATGCAAAGATTAGCAACTGAGATTGTTTTCCTCAGTCACTCAAAGCAATCTGGTACCCAGGCAGGCAGCAGAAAGTCCATACCAATCCTGTTTCTCATTCAGAAAGGGATGTCTTGGAACGGGACTTCCATATTCTTACCAGGACTTTGGTGCCTAAAATAACTCTTTCCAGATTTTAGAGTGCATTCTGTGACAGGACTTTGGGATCATAGGCACCAGCTCCATGGGTGCTCCAGGGCTGAAACATGCACAGAAAACAAATAGTGAGTGCTCAGCACCCACCAGCCACAGCTGTTCAGTGGTGGCATCGATCAGCTCTTTGGTGGCTAGGGGAGGTGCTTGAGGGGAGGGCAGAGAGCTGCGAGTGGCAGGTGGGAAGGGGGCCTGGCATAGGGGGCAGAGCAGGGGGGAGAGGTGGACCGAGGGTGGGGACTCTGGGGAAGGGTTGGAGTGGGGCCGAGGCCTTGGAATGGAGAAGGGGGGGGAGCACCCCCAGGGAAAAATAAAAGTCAGTGCCTATGTTTGGGAGTATAGGTGCAGATTGTTTTCTGTGCCAAACTCTGCTCTGAGGGAACTGTGATATGTCAGAAAACCAGTTCCAGTTCCCCAATTCTGAGGGCCAGGGGCCTAGTCCTGGCCCCAGTGACACTTAAAATTGATCCTCAGCAGCTCTAACTTCCACCACTGGCTTAGAGTATTAATGGATCTAATGCCTTTCCCCTGCAATGATATATCTTCAACACAACCACTGCACTAGGAGGTGGGGGCATAGAAGTGCAATGCCTGGCAGTGGAACAGATGCATCAGCAGGAAGTGCCTCTAACGAGGAGATTTCTCAGATGACATGCATCTGTATTACAGACCCTTTCTGTCACTTAAGAGGCACAAAGGGGCTGCAACCACCCCTGAGGATTTGGCCCATAGTCTGAACAGCAGGAATACTCTTAGGGTACAACACGACTGCAGCTGAGAGCTTGCTTCCCAGCTCAGGTACACAGACACATGCTAGCTGCTTGAGCTACTGTGCTAAAAACAGCAGTGTAACCAGAGGTAGCACAGGTGGCAGCTTGGGCTAGCTGCCTGAGTCCACTACACACTCACCCAGACCCCCTGAGTACAGTCTCAGGTGGCTACCCCCAGTCACTGCCCATGCTACCCCCACCTACACTGCTATATTTAGTCTGCTAGCTTGAGCACAGCTCATACATGTCTCTTTGCTTGAGCTGGGAAGCATGCTGCTGTCTGAAGAATAGGCATACCCAGACAGTAAGACTATGATCAGTCGCACTCAATGATATAACTCACTATCTCAGCGTTTCCCAAACAGTGAGTCAGGTTGCAGGAAGTTTCCAAATGGGTAGCAGGCCCAGTGCTGCAGGGAGACCTGGAGGGGAGGGGGTTAGAGAATGAAACTACCTTTAACTCATCCAACAGAGGCAGCTCCTGTCCTGTGGGGCTGGGCCCGGCTCCCCACTCCAGGCGTTGTGACTTGGCACACAGATAAATCAAGTTTGGCCTGACCACCCCTCCATCATGATGAAGCGGCAGCTGAGCCAAGTTTGAATGAGTGATGCTGAGACCCGTTGCCCAGGGTCGCAGTGCCATCCAGGTTTGGCTCAGCCACCCCTCCATCGTGACAGAGGGGCAGCCAGGCCAGACATGAGAGGCATTGCAATCCTGTGTGCCTGATCACAATGCCCAGAGTGGGGAGCCAGGCCCAACCCCACGGAGCAGGAGCCATCATTGTGGAGCAAGTGTGGGGTGGGCTTGCTCTCCAGTCCCCATCCCTAGGCCTCCCCTCTGCATTGGGCCAGGACTAGGGTTGTGGTACTGGGGTGGAGGGTACTGCTGTGGGTGGTTGGTGGAGTGAAGAGTAGGAGATATCAGAGGAGGAGAAGGATGATGGTGTATGATTTTAACCTCCCCCGATCCTTGGACAAATCTGGACGTGGATGGGTCACACACAAAAAAAGACAAAATGCAGTTGGTGGGTCTCCTTGGTAAAAAGTTGGGGAACCGTGCACCAATATCTGTATTTTGATTTTAAAATCCCCAGTAACTAGGAATACAGCAAAAAGCATTCATCTTGCCAAAAGCAATGCCAAATGATTAGAGAAGAACTTTCAGATAGGACAAACTTATACAAATATATTTAACACCATCCATGCCCTTGCAAATAACTGTTCTTCACTGTGCAAGAGAAAATAAATGACTTTTAAATGCTGTGGTATTGTTCCCTATTCATGGTGGATGTAAAAGCCTAACTCACTCTAGATACAATTAATGTCTTCTGCCACCAAGGAGCAATATCAGCAGAGTACTGTCTACTTGTGAGTGAGAGGGTAGTGAAGCTTTGAAATGGTGTAGATAAGCTTTGTATCTCAGTTTATCATTGGTGTCTTTGCAGAGATTCTTCCTGCTGAGAATATGGTGTTCAAAACTCAATTCCTCTTGCTGGGTTTGTTTACTTGGTTGGCTGCTGTGATTACTATGGAGGTAAGAGAGGTAATATCGGGCAGCACTGGGGCCAACTTTCCAAAATCCCCTATATCATTTTCAAAAGGTTTTCAAGTTACCTAATTATTTTGGGTGAAATCCTGGTTCCACAAAAGTCAGTGCCAAAACTATCATTGACTTCACTAGGAGCAGGATTTCACCCTTTGTGTTTAAGGGCTCTAAGCCCAGTTTCTCCTCCTGTTTGATCCTAGAGTGAATTTAGATGGACTGATTCTTTTCTCACTTACACTTCTGTAACAGCAGTGTAACTCTACCAGCTTCAACTGAGAGTAAATCCAGAACAGGATCACAGGAATCCCACTCCTCATTCTGTCTGCATCTTGCCCCTCACCAAAACAAAACTACCCCACAAATTCCTCCCACCATAGTTCTTTCTAATACATTTGCACATGCATTATCAGTTTTCCAGCAGTGCTCTCAGCTGGAGGTAGAGAGAGAATTGATGTATTAGTTTCAGTCTTTTGAGTGCATTTAGGACTGAAGAAGAGAAAAGAGGGAAGATGGAAGAAAATCATACCACTAACTGACCTCATTCTTAGCTTCTTCAAAGTAGCTTGATGTCAAAATCAAGAATAGTAGCCTTCTGAACACAGACATGTGAATAATCAATATTTTGGTTAGCTAGCCCTGAGGCTAGAAGGCACTCACCTGGGACTTGGGCCATGGGCCATTTCATTGGGCCAGAAAGAGAGAATATGAATGACCAGTCCCTGCTCCAGTGACTATTTAAGTATATTCTACAAAGTGGAATATCTTCAACAAGAAAGACTGAAAGAGACCAACCTCAGAATACCAATAGTTAGAGCACTGACCTGCAATGTAGGAGACTCTCATTCAAATCCTTGCTCTGAATCAGGCAGAGTGGCTCAAACATCCCAGGTGACTGATATAGCCACAGGACTATGGAATATAAGGGGTGCACCAGTGCTATCTCCTCCTCCTCGGGTTTTGTGAATGGCACTTAAGTTCCCTTTTGAATCTAGCTTCCCTCCACCCCTGCCACCCCCACCCAAAAATGGAAAGAGGGCAAAACTATCCCCACAGCTTTAATTTGTGAAGGTTCAGAGAGCACTGTATTTTCTGCTCAATTTTTGGCCTTAGAACTTCATTTTGTGATAGTTATATGGAAATATAACAGGTGCAATTCCTTGGTAACAAGCAAATCTCCTGCACTCACATGCCTGGCAGGTACAAATGCAAGATTGTTGAATTGGTGGCTCTATGTGCCATCTCCCATTCTTGGGATGTCCCTAGTTTGGAAGAATTTACGCAAGTAGTTGGTACACAAATCTCTTTAGTAAATGGTGTTGAAAAAAAATATGTTTTGATATCTATTATATGCCCCTAGTAGTATTTAAGTACTGAATTCATCAGAATCACACAATAGACTAGTGTTTGCCATCACTAGGTTCAGCCATTATGCCTAGAAATCTGGTGAGTGTGTGTGTACGCGCAAACATGCATTTGGGAAGGCTTGTAGCAAAAGGCAAAACTCTAGAACACAAGGCAGAGGGAAAAAAGAAAGGATAATAAACGAGAATGCCGAAGTTAAAGTGCTGCAGGGATTTATGCAATAAGCATAAGACTATGGCTAGTGCTCTGTGAATAATGGATTGTTCAATTCTGAAAATTCTGACAATTCTGAAAAACCGGGGGAGGGGAAGTGTTTCAAGTTGACCAAAAGCAATGTTTATAGTTTACAAAAAAATAATAAATTTGAAGGAAATTTCTAAACAAAAGATCATTTCAAACCAAAAAAAAAAAAAGTTATTTTGTTTCAAAAATGTCAAAATGAAATGTTTCAACTTTTCATATTTTTCCCCCCACACTAAACATTGATGAAACAGACATTAATTTGCAAAACCTTGTATAGTGTCATCTAATCTGCATTTTTCATAGAAAAAAAAAGTTTTGGCAGAAAAATTTCATCCAGTACTAACTGTGACTTTACTGCAGGATCAAGCAGGAAAAAATGCTAGACTGTAAAAGAGAAAGCACCTATTAAGCACATTGTTTATAATTGCAGGAAAATGCAGGCCAAGTACATTTATTTTTGTATAATGCTCTGGGTTTTTTTTCAAGTAGTTTGCCCCAGCAAGGAAGCCTCACCTTCCCCAGCCTCTTACTAGCATATGCTTTCACCGCAGCTGGGTACATAAATTATAAACAGGCATTTAGCAGTGATAAAGGCGTTGGAAAGCATGAGGCCTCAGCATGACACAAGTCCAACAAGAGGTTGGGATGAAAATCAGAATAGGGAAAAGAAAGATTAAAAAAAAAAATCCAGCACTGAATGGGAGAGAGGCCCTTGAACCATGTCAGATACATACATATCAATATCAGAGAATCCCCTTTTATTTTTTTGCCATTGAAGTGTGTTGCTCTGCATGTTCTTAAGGAGTGATCACTATGGACCTCAAAGTTTCTACCATTTTATATATGTGAGAGGTAGCTCTTTTGAACTCTCTCTTTTGGGAAAGGATGTGAATATATGAATATCGGTATACACTATAACAATTTAAATAGCACTGATTTATTAGGTTTTAAAGTTTACAATTCTTGTTTGTATTTTCTGTGAGGTTTTCTTTCATAGTCCTTTGTTTCAGTATTATGTTTATCAGCAGAATGGATCTTTAAACTCTTAGTATAACCCCTTTAATGTTGCAAGGAGTGGTTATTCATAAAAACTAGGGCTATTTAGCGATTAAAAAATTGTGCGATGAAAAAAATTAACCGCGATTAGTCGCACTGTTAAACAATAGAATACCATTTATTTAAATATATCTGGATGTTTTCTACATTTTCAAATATATTGATTTCAATTACAACACAGAATACAAAGTGTAAAGTTCTCACTTTATATTTATTTTTATTACAAATATTTGCACAGTAAAAAATAGTATTTTTCAATTCACCTAATACAAGTACTCTAGTGCAATCTCTTTATCACAAAAGTTGAACTTACAAATGTAGAGTTATGTACCCAAAATAACTGCATTCAAAAATAACACAATGTAAAACTTTAGCCCCTACAAGTCCTCTCAGTCCTACTTCTTGTTCAGCCAATCGCTCAGACAAACACGTTTTTTTTACATTTCCAGGAGATAATGCTGCCCGCTTCTTGTTTACAATGTCACCTGAAAGGGAGAACAGGCGTTCACATGGCATTGTTGTAGCCGGCATCGCAAGATATTTACGTGCTAGATATGCTAAAGATTCTTATGTCCCTTCATGCTTCAACCACCATTCCAGAGGACATGCATCCATGCTGATGACAAGTTCTGCTTGATAATGATTCAAAGCAGTGCGGAGCAATGCATGTTCATTTTCATCATCTGAGTCAGATGCCACCAGCAGAAGGTTGATTTTCTCTTTTGGTGGTTCAGGTTCTGTAGTTTCTGCAGAGTGTTGCTCTTTTAAGACTTCATAGAATCATAGAACTGGAAGGGACCTCAAGAGGTCATCTAGTCCAGTCTCCTGCACTCAAGGCAGGCCTAAGTATTATCTAGACCATCCCTGACAGATGTTTGTCCAACCTGCTCTTATAAATCCCCAGTGATGGAGATTCCACAACCTCCCTAGGCAATTTATTCCAGCGCTAACCACTCTGACAGTTGGACATTAGGAAAAACTTCCTACTGTCCAACCTAAACCATCCTTGCTGCAATTTAAACCCATTGCTTCTTGAACTATCCTCAGAGGTTAAGAAGAGCAATTTTTCTCCCTCCTCCTTGTAACAACCTTTTATGTACTTGAAAACTGTTGTCATGTCCCCCTCTGTCTTCTCTTCTTCAGATTAAACAAACCCAGTTTTTCAGTCTTCCCTCGTAGGTCATGTTTTCTAGACCTTTAATAGTTTTTGTTGCTTTTCTCTGGACTTTCTCCAGTTTGTCCACATCTTTCGTGAAATGTGGCACCCAGAAATGGACACAATACTCCAGTTGAGGCCTAATCAGTGTGGAGTAGAACGGAAGAATTACTTCTCATGTCTTGCTTACAATACTACTGCTAATACATCCCAGAATGATGTGTGCCTTTTTTACAACAGCGTTACATTGTTGACTCATTTAGTTTGTGATCCACTGTGACCCCCAGATCCCTTTCCACATTACTCCTTCCTAGGCAGTCATTTCCCATTTTGTAGGTGTGCAACTGATTGTTCCTTCCTAAAGGGAGTACTTTGCATTTGTCTTTATTGAATTTCATCCTTACTTCAGACAATTTCTAAAAGTATGCTCCACAGCTCATCCCTTTCAGATTTTGGAAGGCACTTCGGATACTTAAAGCTTGAGTTGCGTGCTGTAGCTATCTTTAAAAATCAGATATTGGAACCTTCTTTGTGTTTTGTCAAATCTGCAGTGAAAGTGTTCTTAAATTAAACAACATACGGTGGGTTGTCATCGTAGACTGCCATAACACAAAATACATGGCAGAATGTGGGTAAAACCATGGAGCAGGAGACATACAATTCTCCTCCAAGGAGTTCAGTCACAAATTTATTTAACACATTTTTTAAACAAGCATCATCAGCGTGGAAGCATGTCCTCTGGATTGGTGGTCGAAGCATGAAGAGGCATATGAATGTTTCGTATATCTGGCATGTAAATATCTTGCAATGCTGGCTACAAAAGTGCCATGAAAATGCCTTTTATTACTTTCAGGTGACATTGTAAATAAGAAGTGGGCATCATTATCTCCAGTAAATGTAAAAAAACTTGTTTCTCTTACTGATTGGCTGAACAAGTAGTGGGACTTAGTGGACATGTAGGCTCTAAAATTTTACATTGTTTTGCTATTGAATACAGTTATGTAACAAAAGTTGCATTTTCACAATAAAGAGATTGTAGTACACTTGTGTGAGGTGAATTGAAAAATACTATTTCTGTTTGTCATTTTTACAATGCAAATATTTACAATCAAAAGTAATATAAAGTGAGCACTGTACACTTTATATTTATGTTGTAATTGAAATCAATATATTTGAAAATGTAGAAAGCCATTCAAAAATTTAATAAATTTCTATTAGTATTCTATTGTTTAATGGTGCAATTAAAACTGCAACTAATCACAATTTTTTTTTGAGTTAATTGCGTGAGTTAACTGCAAATCATCGACAGCCCTAGTCTAAATAGTAGGCAGTACTATAACTAAAAAGAATGAATACCCCATGCCACTGGTTAATGTGAATTGAACCTGGGACCTTCAGCCTTAATAGCACATGCCTCTACCACTTGAGCTAAAGTAGTAACTTCAGCAGAGGCACATCCACAATTGGCCAAGTCAGTCTGGAGTTTAGTATTGCTCCTGGACCCATTGCCAATTCCTTGCTCTCATACAACAGAGTCCACAAATAACTCATTCTACCATTTGCAGTTAGCAAGGGGATGCCATGCTATCCTGCTGGACAATGACAGGACCTCAGTAATTCAAGCCTTCTTCACTGTGAGCTGAACTACAGGAATGCAGTCTACCTTGACACAAAGCCATCAGGCCTCAGAGAACTGCAGCTAGTGGCAAATGCACTAACACACCTCCCCAGGCCATACAGGCTATTGCACTCTATGGCCTGGGCTTCTGATGCCTAAAAGATGGCCTAAAGCCCTGGGATGATTAACATGGTTGACAATACCACTCCTCAGGTGCAATGGAGCTGTCTGCTACTAGAATAAAGCTCTTTTGTGCAGGAAACAGATTTCTCAGAGGCTAAACTGGGCATGTAGAATCAACCTCCACAGGAACTAAGCATCAAAACCCTAACAACTTTTCATTCCAAGTGCTTTCGCTACTATAAACACATAGCACAGTGCACATATAATTTATTAAAAGAACCCTCATTGCTCACAACTTTCCATCTAGGGAGAGGAGAAAAAAGAAATAGAACAAACCACATGTGACAGACAAAAGTAGCACTGCTTAATGCACTACGAGAAGGTGTTCAGATATTACAATGTAGTATAAAAGCCTGAATAGAATAATAAATAAATAATTAACTGACTTCACAGATTTTGGGGAAAGACATCTGTTCTCCATGGTACAATCCCACACTATGTATCTTCATTTACAGATAGGGGATCCACTTATGCCCAGATTTCCAAGATGCACAAGATCCACAATTTTAGGGACCTTCTATCTGCAGGAACTATTGGTACATAAGGAAGAAAAGAGGATCCTTTGCTATTATTTTTCTCTGTAAAACTTTGAGTTGTCAGGGTAGCATAGTAATTTGTCCTTACCCTGAGTCTCAATTTTTCTATCAGACCACATCCCCTACCACCTTTTATTATTGAATGTGCTGATATTTTGCTGATCTTCTGTGTAGGAACATTTGTGAGACTTGTTATGGCAGAATAATAAGTAGGAGGTTTAGATGTGTGTAGAATTTAGAGGCAGATTTTGTAATAAATTGCTACAATTTTGGTATGCAATCCATGAGAACACATAAATATTACTGTTGTAAAGCAAATCAACACCCCTTTGCATGTTAGGGAATACTGGAAAAAAAGCATGACATCCAGGACTTCTCCATAAAATAAAAAGGTTAAAAAATATTGAAAGCACTTCACTGGTGCTTCCTAAAGAGGCACCATAGAGCTGAGTATCTCTATGGCAGATACATTCTATGGCAAAAATCTGTAACTCCAGAATTAGAAAATACTGGCAACTGAGCTAACAATGCTAAAGAGAATGCTACCATAGGAGGAAAAATTTCTTCCCTTTCCCAGCAGCTTTTTTATTTTCTTGTAACAAAATTCTAACTGCATTCACATGAAATTAATTCCAGTGAAAAGAGACAGGGTCTGAACTATACACCACTTAAAGTAGGGCTTAAGTGGTTCTTGAGTGGCACTGAACTGAGGTGTAGGTTTTGTGCTGGCTCAGAGTTGAATATCACAGAAGACAATAACTGAATTATCTCACAATTATAACTGCTTCAGTCTGACTTGGAGCTAATTCTTTTTAACCAGAGATGGACTCAATTTTTGAGTCATCTCACTCCATGAATAATTAGCTTCTGTACAAGTAATGGGAAAAAATCAGTTAAAAATAAAAAACTGTTCTAACAAAACCAAAGAAAAAGGAATTAAAAACAAAAAGCAGCCAATTCACTTGTTGGGAGGGTTTGCTTATATCTCTCTGAAGAAGAAAATCACTTATTCAGCTGACAGACTTTTCGATGCATTTTAAAAATAATCTTTACATCTAGAGCAGAAAAAAATATAATGCATTTTCTTGTCTTTAGAATGTAACTTACAAGTCTGGTCACTCAACGTCAACTAAATCATGGTTCTGATGACAAGTCAGAATAACAGAAAAAGTAAAGGAGAAGAAAGGAAAAACTAAATATACAAAATGGACATACTCCAATGCTTAGACAGCCCATTGATACTATTTTTGCCACCTTTGCCTTAGACAGAACCTGAATTACAGGAATTCAGCCATTTTTCTATATGACTCCCAACTCTTTTCAATCTGGCTGGCCCTATCCCAATATCTCAGGTGTCATCCTGCTTTCAGGTCAGCAGAATTACTTCCATTTTTTGTTTTGTTTTTGGTCACTGACCAAAAAAGTGGCCAAAACAAAGGGGATCAGCTATTTCACTATAGCCCTGACTGTAAAGTAAAACCTCGTCCTCCCAAGAGAAATTCAAAGCTCTTTCATTAAGTGACTCTCTCTTGGGATGCATTTATGTAATTTCTACCTCCTTGTGCCAATATTATGATCCAATATTTGAAAGAGTGATATACAACTGAAGCCCACGTTATATATCAATAAGATTCATGAAAAGATAATGCTGCTCCAGAATAATGCTGCTCCAAACGTTTCCCATCCTGCAAAAGTTTTCAAGATTTCAAAAACTTTCCACTTCCCCATAAGGACAAAACTGGGACCCTTCACAAAAAAGAGCAAGCCCTTTCCTCAGAACATCCAGGGCACTCAACTGCAATATGAGAGACCCAGGTGCGAGTCCCTGGTCTGCCATAACTAGGGTGACCAGATGTCCCAATTTTATAGGGAGAGTCCTGATTTTGGGGGCTTTTTCTTATATAGGCACCTATTACCCCCCCACCCCCGTCCCGATTTTTCACCCTTGCTCTCTGGTCAACCTAGCCCTAACCACTAGGCTATTTGTGGCTCTCTCACACCAGATATTCCACACTGGACCCGAGAAGCCTCCTAAAAAGAGCTTTGTCAAAACCAACCCTTTCTCATTAAGCTTTCAGTTTTGATTAATTGCTATTTTCCAACAGGAAGGGAAAAAAAAAACATTGAATTGAAAAATTTGGAGCCAGCATTACTGCAGAGTGATGTCTTTTCAGGAGCCCCTCCTAAGGATTCCTATTTCTTCTTTTAGAGGAAAGGGAAGGGAAAAGTGAGGTGGGGGGGGGGAAGGGTAGAGTGAAGCAGCCTCCTGTGAGAGCCTGGAATTCTGTGAGTGGAATGGGACTGAGAAGGGAATTAGCCATAAAACGTCTCCACAGCAAAATAAGCTATGTCCACATTTGCTTTGCTTGTCTAAATCATATGGTACCAATTATATACAAAGGACAAGATTTTTTTTAAAGAAATTTTTGAGTGTCCTGTTTGAGACACCTTATTTTCAGAAAATACTGAGAACATTCACTCTGAAAATCAACTCCTTTTAAAGCGCCTCAGGCTGGGCAACCAAAACTTGATGCACCCAAAATCACTAGTCATTTTTCAAAAAATCTTGGCTGAACTGGGTAGCATGGCAACAAATGCAGTATAATCAATCTTTTATCAGTGCAGAGTTCCAAATCTAATATATGAAAGGGAGAGAAATTCCAATTGACAGATTTTTCCTGATTCAGGATATCATTGTTCCACAAAACACACCTTATATGTATCCCACAATATTATATATTCAGGTTTATCAAGACATAGGTAAAATTTATCATGCCTCTCTCTCTACACCAAAAAATGTGTAAAACTTATCAGAAAATATCTGAGAAGTCGTTATATGCTTCCATTTTTAATAAACTGTTTTCTTTTTCTTCAACTTCACAGGACCCAGTCCCAATCTATTTTTCCTTGATAGCTCATAAACTTGTGAAGAGATCAGAATCTACAAACAGTTATGCGCTTTAGAGAATCTTTTAGCAGAAGAGATTTCCTTCCTCTCCCTTCATCAAAATTGGCAATGATTACTCACGTGTGAATATAAAAAATAGAAAATATGGAAATGGGGGGGGGGAATTATTGAATATCCAATATTCACCCGACACTGGTGCAAAAACCCAGATCATCTACCTGCCACTCATTTTTCAAAGAAACTTCAAGATAAATAATCCATGAATTACAAATCTAGAAAACTACACACAAAAAACAAAAATGTACATTGAAAAGTGATGCAATAAAATTTAAAAAAATAAAAATAAGTTAGAGAACCAGTGAGGCTGTTAATACGGCATAAAAGTAAAGAACTTCACATAACCCTTTGAGCAGGGGGTTGGACTAGATGACCTCCTGAGGTCCCTTCCAACCCTGATATTCTATGATTCTAACAAATAAGAAATGGTTGAAGAACTAAATGTTTTATTTGCATCTGTATTTGATAAGGAGAACATTAATAATGCATCTGTACAGGACGTGTCTGTGAGTATCAATGAGGACAAATTGAAAAAGACTGAGCTTACATAAATAATCTTCTTCTTTCATACCAGAGCATCTTTGCAGACTTGGGCAGCAATACATCATTGTCATTCATTTCTTTCCATGATTTGTTCTTCCACTGAGCCCAGCCTCGTCATGTCTCGGTGTACAATGTCCCGCCATCTAGTCAGTAGTCAACCTTTAGGACAGACTGACCTTGATTGTGTTTGCATTTTTCTTTGGCATCCTCTCATCTGTTTGTCTTCTACAGTATCCCCAACATAGTCATGTTTTTGATTCTACTCTCCTTCTAACGTCTTCATTTGTCTTAAAATCATTCCACTTTACACCTGTCATCTTTCAAATAACTTTCATCTCTACTGCCTCCAGCCTTCTGATATCATCTGAATTAATGATGATTCTCTTCACTACCTTTTAAATTGGTGTAGTATACTTGGACTGACAATAAATGCCAAAAAGATGAAGTGGTTACATGTTAGAAAAGGGACAATACATAAAGTGTTGAAATGCAGCTGTGAAGTCATAGGACAAGCAAAATCTTATGTGTACCTAGGAAGTTCGATCAGTGCCAACAATTCCATCAAGGATGAGGTAAAAAGAGATGTACCTCAGCAATAAGTGTTCCACAGAAATTGACAAAATTACTGACAAAAATTATGATGTTAGGTACCAAAGTAAAAATGTATCAAACCAGTGTAGTAACAATATTACTCTATGGTCTGGAAGCAGTTACATGAAAGAAACAGGAACAATGACAAACAAGTATTTGGAGAAAATAAAAACAAACAAAGCATTGGATATAGAAAGGCTACATCCCCGACTGATAGAGGGCTATAGGGATCAACACTGAGAGTTCATTCAGGGGATAAGAATTAAAGTTTTGTCATGGTCAGAAACTGACCAGACAAACACATAATTTTTTGACACCGCAAAAGATTATGTTCTAGAGCCAGTGTTGTTTAACACACTGTTGTTAGCTTGACAAGTCGGCAAGTAGTGAGGTGACATTTGCAGGTTAGCCAAGACCAGATTTGACTGTGAGGAACTTCAGAAGAATCTAGCCAAGCTATGTAAATAGGCAACATACTGGCAGACGAAATTCCAAGTTGATAAAGAAAGTTAATGCACATAGGAATAATTTGATTTGGACACCTTTCAGGATTCTAAATTAATTGAAACTGCCCAGGAAAGAGACATTGGTAGAGTTGAGCAGAAACTGGAATTCCAGAAAGAAAGAAACATTCCAATTTGAAATGGAATGAAAAATGAAATTTCCCATGGAATGAGAATTCCAAAATGTTGTTTAGAAAAAGTAAAAGCTATATTTCCTTTACACCTTTTCTAAATGTTTCTGAGGCTTCCCCAGTTGCCCAGAGTCCCAGCAGGAGGGAAGCCAGGAAGCTGGCAGGATGCCCTAAAGCCGGGAGCTTATACTGCCCTGATCATTAAAGCCCACTGAAGTCAATGGGAGTCTTTACATTATGAGCCTTATCTAGTGCCCACTGAAATCAATGGAAACACAAACTGTACAAGTAAACATAGTACTTCCACTTACCACTCCAAATAGGGTTGTCAAACCTCCAGGATTGTCCTGGAGTCTCCCGGAATTAAAGATTAATCTTTAATTAAGATTATTTCTTAATAGAGGAATATGTCCAACCAAAACTGGCAACCCTAACTCTAAACTACGCAGATATACACTCACATATGTTATTACTCACAGTCATACATCACCGCCGCACAAGCTCCACTTATATAAACCCATGGATTTTCATTCACACATCAATCTAAAACCCAAACAAACAAACAATTTTTGACCTATCGCACAAAATTTACACCCCCAAGACACCCATGCCCATTATAAATGTTTTGGTCATCTGTAGACATTATGTCTGTTAAGCACTTTATAAATAGTATTAAACCTGTGCAGTTTACAAGAGTTGTAGTTTTGTTTTGTATATATGGTCTTGCTGTACCATTCAGGCACCATAAAGTGCTACAGATTGAGAGTTGCAAAAGTGGAGACAATCACGCACACGGAAAGCAATGCTACCACTGTACTTCCCAAGGGGCTCTTCAGTGAGAGTCTAGGGTTCCACAGATTCCCCAACACTAAATCAGCACACTTCCTTAGCCCTGCCGCCTCTGTGCCCAGCCTTCCATACTTTCTGGGAAGTGTCAGTCTGCTCCAGATCACACATCATATGTAATTGGTAGCTTGAACCATTGCACTTTTTCCCTTTCCACCTCCCCATCAGACTTTCCAACACTGGGGGGGCCTGTAGCCTGGGTTATATTTTTATATATTCCTAGGTATTCAAATAGTTTAGATGTATAAAATTTCAGACTATGAGCACATGAACTATTTTCAATTTTTTCCTTTGATTTTCACTATTCACTATTATTTATATGTTGTGTAGTTGGTCATCTAAATCATATTATTATTGTTCCTGCTAAAAAGCATTTTAATATGAGCATAATAAATAATGAAGACTACATTTTTGACATAAATTTTCATACAAATAGTGATTTGTGTAAAAATTCATGACACTTCTGGAATCTGCAAACATTTTCATGAATGCCCGATGATGCTCCAATACTCATAAATAACTAATTACATCCTGCAAAACAGTAAAGAATTGATCTTGGGGCTCATGAACAAATTAACAAAATCAGACTTTTTCACTGTTCAACTAGCATTGTTTTGTATTGGTAACATCAGAGAATAGCTAATTTTAGAGGAATACAATGAGGATGATTTTAGTTGTGTATGAACTGAATGTTTCTATTAGCCTTGATAACCCCTGCCTTTACATATTTCTCAGTGTATATTAAATGTACCCATTTTAGCCCCAAATCAGGAAAATGTCCCTATTCAGGAAAGCACTTAAGATATGCTTAAATTTAAACATATACTAAACATAAAAGGCCTGAATCATGTTCTTAATTTGCAGATCATCTTTAATATTCAGGACAAAGCATATAGAGAAGTTCTCAGTGATAACAGAAAAAAACAAGACACTGGTGAAATGCTATACTCAGGCCTGTCTTTTGCTACAGATCCAAGCACAATTTATTTATTTATTTACTGCATGGCCCAGAAGTCTCCATCCTGTTCATTACTGCTGTGATTATAGTCTTTAAAAGTAAAACACATTGCTGTTTTCAGTACAGCAAATTCAAAACAACCCAGTGAGCTCTACAATCAACTCTACTTTTTATAGTTAATATGATTTTATCTAATTCAGTTGTATTACTGGAAATTTAGATGTGTCAAAATCATATTGGAGAATACCTATTTATATTTCATGAGATTACTCAGCATACTGCCAATTTTCTGCACACGGAATTCCTTCTTTTTTTTTTTTTAAAGATGAGGGGATACTATTTTAAATTTAATACTTAGCTGTCTGTGTAGGAGATGAACACAGAGCTACTGTGAAGGATTTTGTTAAAAATTGTGGCGGAAGGTTACCAAGCTACTCCCTGCAGACTAGGGACCGAATGGCTAGGCAGCAGTTCTGCGGAAAAGGACCTAGGGGTGACAGTGGACGAGAAGCTGGATGAGAGTCAGCAGTGTGCCCTTGTTGCCAAGAAGGCCAATGGCATTTTGGGATGTATAAGTAGGGGCATAGCGAGCAGATCGAGGGACGTGATCATTCCCCTCTATTCGACATTGGTGAGGCCTCATCTGGAGTACTGTGTCCAGTTTTGGGCCCCACACTTCAAGAAGGATGTGGATAAATTGGAGAGAGTCCAGCGAAGGGCAACAAAAATGATTAGGGGACTGGAACACATGAGTTATGAGAGGCTGAGGGAGCTGGGATTGTTTAGCCTGCAGAAGAGAAGAATGAGGGGGGATTTGATAGCTGCTTTCAACTACCTGAAAGGGGGTTCCAAAGAGGATGGCTCTAGACTGTTCTCAATGGTAGCAGATGACAGAACGAGGAGTAATGGTCTCAAGTTGCAGTGGGGGAGGTTTAGATTGGATATTAGGAAAAACTTTTTCACTAAGAGGGTGGTGAAACACTGGAATGCGTTACCTAGGGAGGTGGTAGAATCTCCTTCCTTAGAGGTTTTTAAGGTCAGGCTTGACAAAGCCCTGGCTGGGATGATGTAACTGGGAATTGGTCCTGCTTCGAGCAGGGGGTTGGACTAGATGACCTTCTGGGGTCCCTTCCAACCCTGATATTCTATGATTCTATGATTCTCTTTCCAATTTATGTGGAAAATATTCAGTTGAACACCAATATCATATAAGGCCAATTCATGATTGAATCTGACACAAAGAACCACTTTAATCAACTAATCACCACTCTAAATTACCTCCAGGAAAATCCCTGTAGCTACAGTACTTAGATTAAGTGTCAAGGCTCGATCTGAACTTCTTATGTAGCAGGCAGCTTCACTTACAACAAATCCCTGTTAAATTGACAAAGCTAATGCACCTGGCAGCTATTCAACACATAATAGTTTTTAGACACAGAATGCAGACTACATTATAGCATTATGCTCGCAAAACTAGTTATGGCTGATGAGAAGGAACTTTTAGAAAGTTACAAAAGTGATTCACTGAAAGATATTTCCCGTAGGGCTGAAATCTCTCCTGCATGTGTTTAGCCTCAAGGTGATTTTCATGGAGGAGGCTTGTTAACATTACATTTATTGATTTTTCAGTTACCTGAGCATCGATGAAAGGATATTTTTCATCACTTCATATTTTTTCAGACCCTTTTGCATGCTGATAACTCAAAATATATTTATAAAACTTTAAACTTGGCATGGATGTAGTCTAGCCGCCAATGAGTCAAAATGTCACAGAAGTTTTTCTAAATAACATTTGTTGCAGCGAAGCTCAACCTTCAGTGGTACAAAAGCATATATGTACAGAATCCATGCAGACAAATATCCATACTGTAAAAAAACAGAAAAAAATAATTATTCCTAGTTTAAAAATAAGAAAGAGAAAAAAAAATCACACTTTGCCAGATACCTGGATCATCTTAAGGGAGAAGTATAAGTAAGATACAATGAACCCTAGGATGCAAAACACCAGAATTCAGGAAATATATAAGAGAGAGAGAGAGAGCGATTGAATATGTGTATATCTGTGTGTATCTCTGTTGAATGTGTGCATGTTTTTCTCAGGTATTTGCTAGAGGACTTGGGGATATGAGTCTTGTGAAGATTTTTTTGTTTTTGTTTTGTTTTTTTATGAGGTTTTTCTTTTTTGCCTTCTCTGCTTTTAAAAGACAGATGTGAGTGTGTTTTGGTTATATTATGTGCATGTTGCCTTTGTCAGGTAAAGCACATGCATTTAATAAATCTAAATTTATTAATATAACAAAACATCTGACGCACCGACAACTTTCGTATTCTCTTTTAAAATAAAAACCAAGTATATCAAATCCAAAAAAAAAAGTGCAACATTACATATAAAATAGTCAAGAAATTGCAAGGTATCATTCCCACAGCCAGAGTAACTCATCCACATTGCATTGATTACATTGTATTTTCCACAGAATCCATACAGTTCTGTGAAATAATCTGTGCCTCTGCCAATACTTTAAAGTGGTATGGGAAAAGACACAATTGCCTGTCTCATGCTGCTGGACCTTCCTAGGAAGAAGTATGGTGATCAGTGGTCCACTAGCTCTGCCTACAGTGTCATAAACAGCAGCATTCCCCAATCAGGCAGAGATGATCAGTGTGTATTAGCAAGGAGAGGGAGAGAGGAAAAAAACGCCTATCCCTCAGTTTCTTATCATATTTATTTCACTGATGTTATCAACTGATTTTGCAACCTTATATGGTCAGGAAAATTAAAATTCCATTAAAATTTCAGCAAAATTTGATGCTGCATGTGAAACAGCAAAAAGATTATCCTACCAGAGAATTTAAGAGTGCTTAACCCACAAATCGCTACGCAGGGTGTAATACAAAAAAACACTATACTCAGTATGAGCAACAGGACAAGTTATGGTTATTGTGGAAACCATTCTTCTGAAGTTTCCTGACTTTTGTGTGTGTAAATCTCAGTCATAACAACCTATTGATGTCATTCTTTGAATTTAATATACTGATGTTTATAAACAAAAGTCGCCACAATGACAAACCATTCTCCAAGGTGCAATCTGGAGAAGTAAATGTCAAGTAGCAGGAGAGATCTGAGTAATGCAGTATCACAGATGTGCAACTTGAGTAAAACACTTTTTGCTTTGTATTGTGCACCACTCTTTCTAGTGTACTTCTCTTTCGGCTGACCTGATTTATAGCAATGGCCATTTTTATGCAAATAGACTGAGACGCTGCAGTTAAATCTATCAATAACTGAAAGATAAGAACAGCAACTATTTATTGTTTCTTTTTTAAAATATGCATGTGGAAATATTGTTTTTCATTAAATTCCAGGTGCTGATTTTAAGCCATCCAGTTGAACTCTCTGGCCCAGATCCTGCAGGATCCTGAGCTCGTCATAAAAAGTACTAAGTACATTCATCTCACTTAGTTGTCACTGGAAGTTGAGGGTGTTTAGTGTGTTGGAAGATTTGGCAAATGCCATTTAAACTGAGCATGGGCCTTGCACTGACGCTCTGCACAGAACTGAAATTCAACCAGGGTGTTTACAGTATTGCAACTGTATATTTTCAGTACCCCACCTTTGCATCAGAACCAGAATGATGTCCTAGTAACCACAAAATACAAAGAAGCATATAAACTGTTCACCTTAGGAAAACACCAATAAGGATCTTTAGGGCTGCCTTTCCATTTACTTGAACTCTCTTTTATTTTCAGAGTATGGTGAGAAATAATCAAAAGCAATGATGTTGTTCTTTTGCCCAGAAATAATATAGCACTAAATGCTCGTGGACAGAGCAAAGCCTCTCAGTGAGAAACACATTATAATACTGAAAGTCAATTATCACTATTGTGTATTTCCCACAATATGCTAGGTGCTATACAAGTACAGAAGGCACAGTTCCTGCTCTAAGGACCTTATATGCTTAAAAATACACGTCTTATGTATTCTCAGATTTATAACTTTGACCAAAAAAAATCAGCCCTAATTTAAGCACTCCTACAAGGACTGAATTTGGCCGATAGCTCTTCTATCCTAATTTAATACCTTAAAGGTAAATTGCAAGGAAAAAATTAAAAACACTGTTTAAGATTCCAAATAATTAGATAAGATAGATAAGATAGACTTAAAAATCAGAACCATAGAGTTAGAATAAAATACCTGAAAAATCAGTTTTTCCTAAACCGCAGGGCCAGAAGTCACATCATAGTCACTTTAGGCAGCATTCTCTGAACTGGTAAATTTACTAGAATTTAGTAATTTACCACTGCATGCCATCTGATTGTGTAGCATCAAGTGAAAAGCTAAATCCCTGCTTCCCTGCCTTATGTGAGTAGTCTTGGTAATAAGTCACCAGGACCAGATGGTATTCACCCAAGAGTTCTGAAGGAACTCAAATGTGAAATCGCAGAACTACTAACTGTAGTCGGTAACCTATCATTTAAATCAGCTTCTGTACCAAATGACTGGAGGATAGCTAATGTGACACCAAGTTTTAAAAAGGGCTCACAGAGGTGATCCCGGCAATTACAGGCCAGCAAGCCTGACTTCAGTACCAGGCAAACTGGTTGAAACTATAGTAAAGAACAAAATTGTCAGAACATAATTTGTTGGGGGAAGAGTCAACATGGTTTTTGTGAAGGGAAATCATGCTCACCAATCTACTAGAATTCTTTGAGGGGGTGAACAAGCATGTGGACAAGGGGGATCCAGTGGATATAGTGTACTTAGATTTTCAGAAAGCCTTTGACAAGGTCCCTCCCTTAAGCAAAGCAAGCTGTCATGGGGTAAGAGGGAAGGTCCTCTCATGGACTGGTATCTGGTTAAAAGATAGGAAACAAAGGGTAGGAATAAATGGTCAGTTTTCAGAATGGAGAGAGGTAAATAGTGGTGTCCCCCAGGAGTCTGTACTGGGAACAGTCCTATTCAACATATTCATAAATGATCTGGAAAAGCGGTAAACAGAGATGTGGTAAAATTTGCAGATGATACAAAACTACTCAAGATAGTTAAGCCCCAGGCAGACTGCGAAGAGCTACAAAAGGATCTCTCAAAACTGGGTGACTGGGGAACAAAATGGCAGCTGAAATTCAATGTTGATAAATGCAAAGTAATGTACATTGGAAAACATAATCCCAACTATAAATATAAAATGATAGGGTCTAAATTAGCTGTTACCATTCAAGAAAGGGATCTTGGAGTCATTGTGGATAGTTCTCTGAAATCATCCACTCAATGTGCAGCAGCAGTCAAAAAAGCAAATAGAATGTTGGGCATCATTAAGAAAGGGATAGATAATAAGACAGAAAATATCATAATGCCTCTATATAACTCCATGATCTGTCCACATCTGAATATTGCACATAGATGTGGTCACCCAATCTCCCAAAAGATATGTTGGAATTGGAAAAGGAACCGAAAAGGGCAACAAAAATTATTAGGGGTATGGAACAGCTTCTGTATGAGGAGGGATTAATAAAACTGAGACTTTTCAGCTTTGAAAAGAGATGACTAAGGGGTGGGGGAATATGATAGAGGTCGATAAAATCATGACTGGTGTGGAGGAAGTTCTCAAGGTTCCTCCCCCACTCTGAACTCTAGGGTACAGATGTGGGGACCTGCATGAAAAACCTCCTAAGCTTATCTTTACCAGCTTAGGTCAAAACTTCCCCAAGGTACAAAATATTCCACCCGTCGTCCTTGGATTGGCCGCTACCACCACCAAACTAATACTGGTTACTGGGGAAGAGCTGTTTGGACGCGTCTTTCCCCCCAAAATACTTCCTAAAACCTTGCACCCCACTTCCTGGACAAGGTTTGGTAAAAAGCTGCACCAATTTGCCTAGGTGACTACAGACCCAGACCCTTGGATCTTAAGAACAATGAACAATCCTCCCAACACTTGCACCCCCCCCCCCTTTCCTGGGAAATGTTGGATAAAAAGCCTCACCAATTTGCATAGGTGACCACAGACCCAAACCCTTGGATCTGAGAACAATGAAAAAGCATTCAGTTTTCTTACAAGAAGACTTTTAATAAAAATAGAAGTAAATAGAAGTAAAGAAATCCCCCCTGTAAAATCAGGATGGTAGATATCTTACAGGGTAATTAGATTCAAAAACATAGAGAACCCCTCTAGGCAAAACCTTAAGTTACAAAAAAGATACACAGACAGAAATAGTTATTCTATTCAGCACAATTCTTTTCTCAGCCATTTAAAGAAATCATAATCTAACACATACCTAGCTAGATTACTTACTAAAAGTTCTAAGACTCCATTCCTGGTCTATCCCCTGCAGAAACCAGCATACAGACACACAGACCCTTTGTTTCTCTCCCTCCTCCCAGCTTTTGAAAGTATCTTGTCTCCTCATTGGTCATTTTGGTCAGGTGCCAGCAAGGTTACCTTTAGCTTCTTAACCCTTTACAGGTGAGAGGAGCTTTCCCCTGGCCAGGAGGGATTTCAAAGGGGTTTACCCTTCCCTTTATATTTATGACAGAAGTAAATAAGGAACTGTTATTTTTTCCTTCTCATAAATACAAGAACTCAGGATGACTAAAGGAAATTAATAGGCAACAGATTTAAAACAAACAAAAGGAAATGTTCTTCACACAATGCAGTCAGTCTGTGGAACTCTTTGCCAGAGGATGTTGTGAAAGCCAAGACTATAACAGGGTTCAAAAAAGAACTAGATAAGTTCATGGAGGATAGGTCCATCAATAGCTATTAGCCAGGATGGGCAGGGTTGATGTCCCTAGCCTCTGTTTGCAAGAAGCTGGGAATGAGTGATAGGGGATGGATCACTTGATGATTACCTGTTCTGTTCATTACCTCTGGGACACCTGGCATTGGCCACTGTCGGAAGACAGGATACCGGGCAAGATGGGCCTTTGGTCTGACCCAATATGGCCGTTCTTATGAGAGGAAAATGCTAGCACAATAACCCTGTAAACCATCCAATCCAATTACATCTGCTTGGGGTATATATATATATATATATAAAAACCTCTCTCCCCCAGGGTGGGAGAGATGCAATGATGGTGAAACCATAACTACATAGATGGATTCACACAGACATTTCAGCTGTGGAGTAGGGCATGGTACTTGTAGAGGCTACCACTGCCTCTGGATTGTAGTAAAGGCCATAAAGCTGCAATTCCGTTGGCTGATAGAAGATATTTTTTCACATTTAAGCCCCTCCCCTTTCCCTCCCCCCCAGACCTCTCAGCATACAGCCCTTTTATTCTGACTATGCACTGGGGACAGTATTTTTCGCTTAATGAGCCTTTGACACCTGATGTACATGTGTACAAAATAAACATTCTATCACAAAGGAGCTTATTTGTTATATTTCTGTCTCTCATTGCAAAATCCGAGATGAAGTTTCAGCAAGTTAAAAAAAATTAAGCACTTACATTTTTGCCAGCATTTCTTTATATATCATTCTGCTAGAATTGCTCCAAAATTAGTTCACAAAAAGCAAAAACAAAACGCAAAAGAATCTCTTCTCATTCTGTCATGATTTATTAAATCAGATGTGATCTTCTACACAACTGACCATTTCAGACTTTACCGCTCTACCCTACCAGATGAGTCTTAGCATCTCTGAAGTCATCAAGAACCAGCTCTTAGCACTATCCTGAAACCTTGACTAAACATAAGCATAATGCACTCTTTCCCACCCACCCCCAATTCAGCAATACATTTCTGCATCTACTGAATGGCTTGTATAGTCCATCAAGCAGTGGAACAATACATCACCTCTTCCTTCTCATATCCTTCAATTTCCTCACATACACACTCTTCCACCACCTGTATCACTTCACCACCAAGGTCTGCTTTCTTTACTCTCTTTATCTTCTGTAGCTCCTTTTCATTTTAAAGATCACTTTGCCTTAATTCTTTATTATTTTCTTTTTTTTGGAGAGTTGATGTGAAACTATTGTAATTAAATTCAAAAGCAGTTTATTTTTGCCTGATTTGGGGTTTCAAAATAACTCCAAACTTTGACCCAAGTTTCCAACAAAATCAGTATTTTGTAGAGAAATTTAAAAAGTTCCACTCAGAAGATAGCCCCTGAAAAGTTAAATCATCAGCATACCTGGAGTCCTATTAACTATTACAAATTGCTAATTAATAAGAGCTTCTCCAGTCCACCACTACAACTCATGAAATAAAATGTGCAATGACTCAAATAATGTTTAAGATTGCCAGGCAATTATATAATTCTTGCGCTTTGTTAAAACTGTCAATTAAGATATTAAGCTATTATAAATCTTTATTTTTGTGACCATACTGCCTAGGAACCCTAATAAGGAATCCAGGTCCCACTGGGTTAAGCATTGTACATAACCAAAAGACAGTCTCTGCCCCAAAGAACTAACTGATTAAAAACTTCCAGTTTGAAATGAACTGTTCTTTAAACTAATTCAGTATGACAGGACTGTTTTGAAGCACTGGGGTGTCTTACTCAAACTAATTTTCCCTTTCTTTCATTTTCTTGATGCTTATGTTTTACAACTGTTTGTTCAGCACAGAAACAGAACAAAAGATCACATTTATCTTCAGTGAGTGACAGAAAACAAAATATGTCTATGACTGGCATGCTGACTCTCAGACAGGTTTCAGAGTAACAGCCATGTTAGTCTGTATTCGCAAAAAGAAAAGGAGTACTTGTGGCATCTTAGAGACTAACCAATTTATTTGAGCATGAGCTTTCGTGAGCTACAGCTCACTTCATCGGATGCATACCGTGGAAACTGCAGCAGACATTATATACACACAGAAATCATGAAACAATACCTCCTCCCACCCCACTGTCCTGCTGGTAATAGCTTATCTAAAGTGATCATCAAGTTGGGCCATTTCCAGCACAAATCCGGGTTTTCTCACCCTCCACCCCCCACCACACAAACTCACTCTCCTGCTGGTAATAACCCATCCAAAGTGACAACTCTCTTCACAATGTGCATGATAGTATAGCTATTAATTTCTTTCCTTTCAGCTATACATATTGTCAAGGCTGAATCCCCAGTCTGTCACCTCGAGTGCAGAAGGTAGGGACCGGCACAGATTCTAAAAATTAATACTGGCCACTCCAGGCTTGTATTGAACTCCCAAGGTTACAGCTTTTCTCTGACCTTGGCTTGGTAAATGCTGCGACCACCAAAATGAAAAAAACCCTTTAGAACCCAGGAAGGAGCACTTGGGGATTTCTTCCTCGTGGAGTACCCTCAAGCCCTTTCCCCCTTCCCCCTAGGGAAGAGCTGAGAAAGAAAACAAAGGAAATTAGCTGTGGCTATCAGCTAATCAAACAACAGGCACAAACCTTTTAGGACACCAAAAACCCAATCCTGTTCTTGAAAAAGGTAAATTTTATTACAAACAAAAAGGGAAAAATTACATTTGGAACTCAGTCTTTTAGCTAGATCTTAAAAGAAACAATTACAAAAATTAAGCACCCCAAAACAGGTTTCTTGGGAGTTCAGCTTAAAGGTTACAAGCAAACAAAAGCATCCAGGGTTAGCACAGAGGAGACCCACAAGCCTTTAAAAAATAAACAGAATAAACTTGATCATGTCTAGTTAAACATGCTGATCTACTTACACATTTGGAGTTCAGATAAGTAGTTCTAGGTATGATCTGATGATTTATGATCATACCTGGCTTAAAGCTGCTTATAGCATGGCTGCTCTGTCCCTCCAGCCCAGAGAACAACAGACAAAGGAAAAGTTTCTTTCCCCATTTTAAAAAGTTGTAGTCTTCCCATTGGCTCTTTTGGTCAGGGGCCCCCATTTTTTCCCCCCTTTACCTGGGGGACTTCTTAACCCTTTACAGGTAAAGCAAATAAAGAACAGCTACCAAGAGGGATTATACAGCTCACTGGCTGGCTGGGTGTTCATAAACGGGGACTACACCCCCCTTCATTTATTACACATATTCTTTAAAATCAATACATATCTGAAGTATCAAGTGAACTAAAACATCTTTTAAAATCATTCCATTTAAATCACATAAAAAATACAAACCACTTAAATGATTGCCATGAAAATGAAAAAAATAAAACTAGGGGGGGAAAGTCTCAATGGTGGTTATAGACACACATGCAGTCAACTAGCTGAAAAATAACTGCAGAAGTCCTTCCATAAAACTCAATTACAATTTTAGAAAACCATAACATTTATGAAAGGCCAAAGTGGCTTTCTTATTTTTCAAATACAAAGAAAAGTCAACCCATTTAATAAAGTCAATAAAAATGAAATTTGGAGATTACTAAGAGGATCAATTTAATGAAATTACCACCAAGTCTCAGCAAGAAGCCCAATAGAGTCGAAGACATTGTGAAAAAAATTGTTTAAAAATGACTGAACTCTCAAGAGCCCAGAGCTGGATATTGTCACAGGAAACTGTTCCATTAGGACACTACCAGTTCATGTCATAGGGCAAATCATATATACAAGATTCCCATTGGAAGGATCCTCTCCACAAATGGATCTCTGTATCTCACTTCACAGCAGTAGCATTCCCTCTGGCCCCAGGCACAGATAGAAGGAGAAAGCACATAGCGGGCAATCTGGGAACAACTGGAGGGAGGAACTGTGCATCATCTCCCCATATTCTCAGCCTCTAGTTATATTATGTTTCCATACTCCACCTCCCACTCGGTGGAGGTCCCACTCAAAGGACCCTTGAGTGAAGCCACATGCTATGGGAATCTTGCCAGCATTACTCAATATGAGTTATGCTGCTTGGAGGCCCAGAGTCAACTCAAAAGAGAAGGTTCAGAGTAACAGCCGTGTTAGTCTGTATTCGCAAAAAGAAAAGGAGTACTTGTGGCACCTTAGAGACTAACCAATTTATTTGAGCATAAGCTTTCGTGAGCGACAGCTCTCTTCATCGGATGCATACTGTGGAAAGTATAGAAGATGTTTTTATACACACAAAGCATGAAAAAATCATTAAGTGGGTGTTTACCACTACAAAAGGTTTTCTCTCCCCCCACCCCACTCTCCTGCTGGTAATAGATTATGTAAAGTGATCACTCTCCTTACAATGTGTATGATAATCAAGGTGGGCCATTTCCAGCACAAATCCAGGGTTTAACAAGAACATCTGGGGGGGGGAGGAAAAAACAAGGGGAAATAGGTTACCTTGCATAATGACTTAGCCACTCCCAGTCTCTATTCAAGCCTAAATTAATTGTAGATTAATAGATTGATAGAGCCAGAAGAGTTCCCAGAAGTCACCTACTACAGGACAGGCCTAACAAAGAAAATAACAGAACACCACTAGCCGTCATCTTCTACCCCCAACTAAAACCCCTCCAACACATTATTAAGGATCTACAACCTATCCTGAAGGATGACCCAACACTCTCACAAATCTTGGGAGACAGGCCAGTCCTTGCCAGAGACAGCCCCCCAACCTGAAGCAAATACTCACCAGCAACCACATACCACACAACAGAACCACTAACCCAGGAACCTATCCTTACAACAAAGCCCGTTGCCAACTGTGCCCACATATCTATTCAGGGGACACCATGGGCCTAATAACATCAGCCACACTATCAGAGGCTCATTCATCTGCACATCTACCAATGTGATATATGCAATCATGTGCCAGCAATGCCCCTCTGCCAGGTACATTGGTCAAACTGGACAGTCTCTACGTAAAAGAATAAATGGACACAAATCAGATGTCAAGAATTATAACATTCATAAACCAGTCGGAGAACACTTCAATCTCTCTGGTCACGCGATGACAGACATGAAAGTTGCGATATTACAACAAAAAAACTTAAAAACCAGATTCCAGCGAGAGACTGTTGAATTGGAATTCATTTGCAAATTGGATACAATTAGGCTTGAACAGAGACTGGGAGTGGCTAAGTCATTATGCAAGGTAACCTATTTCCCCTTGTTTTTTCCTCCCCACCCCCCTCAGATGTTCTTGTTAAACCCTGGATTTGTGCTGGAAATGGCCCACCTTGATTATCATACACATTGTAAGGAGAGTGATCACTTTACATAAGCTATTACCAGCAGGAGAGTGGGGTGGGGGGAGAGAAAACCTTTTGTAGTGGTAAACACCCATTTTTTCATGCTTTGTGTGTATAAAAAGATCTTCTATACTTTCCACAGTATGCATCCGATGAAGTGAGCTGTAGCTCACGAAAGCTCATGCTCAGATAAATTGGTTAGTCTCTAAGGTGCCACAAGTACTCCTTCAAAAGAGAAGGACTTTCTTCAGGATGGTTCTAATTTTCTGTGTATCCATGGAGATGGACTGGCTTTACAAATGGCATCCACAGCCTGGTTTCAGGTGGAAAATCTTTGTGGGATAGGACAACAAGTCTTTTATATTTTTAATGCACAGTGAAATAAACAGATATGGATTGACAATCCAAACTTGACCACATTTTGATATTGTTATAAGCAAGAGAATGGTTAAGGCACTGATAGTGTCTATGGTTCCCTGTGTGAGCAAATGGAAATTCAGCACAGAGAACCAAATTCTGAGGTAAGTTACACTAATGTAAAGCCAAAGTAAATCCACTGATTTCACAGAAGCTACTCTGAATCAATGCTAGCATAACTAGATCAAAATCTGGCCAAAAGTTTGCAATTTTCTTAGCTTTTTAAATGTTTTTTTTTCATTCAACCTTCATTAGTACTGGGCTGAATGATTTGACATAGTTCTTAAAATACAGCCTTGCCCTTGTGAGACAGTGCAGCTAGAATATCAGCAACAGCAAAAACTTTGTGAACATTTGGACTAAGCACCAGTTCCAGAAATTAAATGAAGAAATAACCTTTTTCTCCTCATCTTCTTAGCACTGGCCCTCACAAACTGACAGCACAAAGATACTGAATAGCAGGAGATGCTCACAATTCATCTTTCAGCTTAGAACACTAAATCTGGATGTGACATGTGAAAACATAAGTTCTCAAATAAAATAACAAGCACTGTCAGGACACAATGATTGAAGTGAGTGTTTTTTATTTGACAGTCTAAGGATAATAGATAGTGTATAAAGAATTCATACAAAACCTAATACAAGATTCCATGCTTTTAATGAGCTTTTGAAGGAAATTTCGATAGGAAGATTTAATAGTAAATCAGCACTCCTTGTTAAAGATACAAACTGGGAAGCTACATCTGGCATACAATATTTCTTAGTAAATGCTATATAATGAAATCACTGTTTTACCCGCTAAGGGATATTTTCCAACTGAAATGCATGAAAGTTTGTTTCTCCCAGTTTCCACCATTTCCCCTAAGATGGTAATGTGGTGTAAGGAAATGACAGAACAGAAAGGAAATATTAGAAACCAGACAAAAGTATGTGGAGCAACACATCTCCCTTTTTCTAATTCATCTTTACTCCAGTTTGCTGATGCTTTTGTAAAATTCAATCAGAGTGAAAGTCTCTTGGGCTCTGTGCAGGTAGAGAAGGTGGAGTGCAGAGAAGTTGAAGTGGTCCATAGATTCCAAGGCCAGAAGGGATCATCTAGTCTGACCTCCAGTGTAACACAGGCCATAGAACTTCCCCCCAAAATTCCCAGAACAGACCTTTTAGAAAAACAAATCTTGATTTAAAAATTGACAGCAATGGAGAATACACCACAATTTTTGGTTAAACTGTTCCAATGGTTAATTATTCTCACAGTTAAAAATGTATGCTTTATTTCCAATCTGAATGTGTCCAGCTTCAACTTCCAGCCACTGGATCATATTATATCTTTCTCTGCTAGACTGAAGTGCGCATTGTCAAATATTTGCTCCCATGTGGAAACAAATAGACTTATAGACTGATCAAGTCAACCCTTAATTTTCTCTTTGTTGAGCTAAATATATAGATCTCCTTGATTCTGTCACTATAAGGCATGTTTTCTAATTCTTTAACCATTCTAGTGGCTAATCTCTGACCTTCTCTCATTTATCAATATCCTTCTTGAATTGCGGACACCAGAAATGCATTCAGTATTCCAGCAGCAGTGCCAAATGCAGCAGTAAAATATCCTTCCTACTCCTATTCGAGATTCCCCTCTTTACGCATCCAAGGATTTCAATAGACCTTTTGGCCACAGCATCACACTGGGAGCTCATGTTCTGCTGTTCTTTTTCAGAGTCACAGCTTCCCAGGAAAGCGTCTCCCATCATGTAAGTATGGCCTAGATTCTTTGTTCCTAGATGTAGACATCTACAATTTAGTCATATTAAAACACATATTGTTTGCTTGCACACAACTGACCAAGTGAAATCCACGCACTCCAACCAGTTCTTCACACACACCCACATACACCCCACTTCCTGCAACTGTTGTTCCAGGTGATGGGCAGGTAAAATATGTCATTAAGATAAGGGTAAGTTTGATAATATTAACATTAATGGACTTTTGTAATTTTTTTAAAAATAAACCTTATTAAGGCTCTATCCTAACCAACCCTCTCTATATATAAAGATTTCCAGTAGCCCTCCCTCAAAATGTATCACAGATCACAGATAACCACCCTCTCCAACAAAATACTTTATGCTACCTTACAAAGTACTAAAGAACATGTCTATATAGGACTGGAACTCTACACTCACCAGATTATCCCTCCATTATAGTCCCAAGGCATTTTACTTTCATACAAACCAGAGATTATACCTCTGCCTCATTCACCATCCAATTACAAACCAAAACAACCACTAAACCCTCTGCACCCTCCTGAAATAGGGAGGATGCTATACTATGTTCTTTTTATGTCGCAATACAAATTGAAAAATACATACCCCCCACACACAGGCTACCCATCTCTCTGTGCCCTGTCTACCTTATACATAGAACAAATAGAAGCCCAGTGCTAGTTTAAACCTAAGCAGACGGACATTACAAAGATTGGGAAAACATTGAAAAAGGGATTGGTTTTCTCAGTATGGTACTCATGACCCACCACAGTGCTGTAGTTCATGTACTTTACCAGAGCAGAACTGCATTTCAAATAACAAGTAAGGAAAATCCCTAGTGTAGATGAAGAGGGTGGGAAAGGATATTTTGGGCAGAGGTAAGGCTGGCAATGAAGATTTAATTTCAAATTCCGGTATTTTCAAGTATTTAGCATTTTTTTTAACAGCATCTATTCTTGTGTGTGTCTGAAACTTACTCTGTTTAAAGGTGGGGTTTTTTTGGCCTGAAAACGAAATATGAACAAGAAATGACTATAAAGCAGGAACAACATTTCTATTTAAAGATTCAGCTAAAGATAGTTATACTGGTGAAGTACAATATTGTTTGCCCTGTGTGGTGCCCTGTATACACATGACATGTAATAAATCCTATTTTAGATTGAAGGAGGAGAGCTTCAACAGTTTGTACAAATGCTATTCGTGGCTTGTCACCATATAGTCATTTTCTCGATTTGTTGTAACCTGTGCTGCACTCAGCTTTTCCCATTATTTGGTAAAGTGGCTAGAGTATCACTATCACCGGACAAGCAAATGAGTTAAGGATGAGGCACAGGTGACCTAATGAAACCCAGTTTCTACTCCTAGGGAACACTAATTGGTCCTCTTCATCTCATTCAAAAACCCACAGTTTAAAGAGCATAGCTCAGTATGACTATACTGTATGTTTTACTTCCAGTTTGATTTCTAATGGTATGTTTTTAAGTTATGTAACATTTATTTATAATTTTTAAGTAATTAATTGATTTGCTGCATGTTCTTCCTGACAGAGAAAAATCCATATTCCTCCCTGGTGTGTCTCCAGCATGTAGGTATGGGTAGATACATGTACAGTGAAAAACAAGCTGCATCCACACTGCAGGGTGTAGCTATATATATCAGTGAAAGGCTCTGGCCAGGGGAGGCAGCAGTGAAAGGTTGTACCTCCTGCCCTGGCTAGAGCCTTTCCCTACTGCCGGAGCCTTTCCCCGTGGCAGGGTAAGGCTCCAGTAGTAGGGAGCTGCTGGAGCCTTTCCCACTGCCAGAGTCCTTACCTGCAGCAGAGAGATACCAGACTCTTTCCCTCTGGTGAGGAAAGGCTTTAGCAGTGAGGAGCTGTCAGAGACGTTCCCTCTTGCCACAGTCTTTCTTGCAGCATGGAAAGTTGAGTAGAGAACCATTACAGTAGGTACTCAGGTATATCCCCTTCAGGTATGTCCATATTCCACTCACTTATGCCGTACCTCACCATCTACAGTGCAAAATTAAACTTGTGCTGGGAGTTACCTCAGTACATACTCTAGAAACTGCCAAAAGAAGTGTGCACTATAGATGTATCCTCTGTTGAATCATAGACTCTGTTCAAATTGACGTCAATGGGGTTTCACCAGGGATGGCTTGGCCCAAAGTGTACACGGTCAAATTCTTCCACATAGACTCCAGTTATTTAAAATAAATCAAACCTTGCATACTGAAGGATTAAGGAAAATGTGCTCCTATTCATACATTTCCTATTACATAAAAAGGTCATAGCTCTGATGAAATATTGTTAAATATTGTATGCATGCCTACTTAATGTTTAAAATCGGCAACTTGTTTATATTTTATTTTTATTTAAAGGCTTTTGGTATATTAAATAGTTGAAGTAATGCAAACATTCCATCCTTTTGGAACCATTTTCTTTCCTCTATTTCCAGTTGCACTCGCTGTAAGTATGCTCTAGACGAGACAAATTATTATGTAAATGTATTTTGCAGTTTGGGATTGTGCTAAATAATTGCTAACAAAAATGTATTATTTAGCCCCAGGCTATCTTACTGCATTAGAATTAAATGGTAACTGTTGCTATTTCAGTGATGGCAAGAACCACCAGGCTGATGTCAACATCACTCTGAATACCATTATCATGGTCTCTGCAGTAATTTTATAACTCTCCCTTGTTCTTTAGAAGAAAGATGCAGAATTATTTATAATGTGATGAAATTTCAGGCTATTTTGAGCATGACACCATTGCAAAAAAATTACCTTTTCTATGTCTTTTTACCACATTATTAATTACCCAGAGTATGTTAGGTTTATTAGAAAATATCTGCTTATTAAGAAGGTTGATAAGAAACTCCCTTATGTGCATGAATACTCATTACTGAAGTTTACTTGGGTTATGCATCATTTTAACTGCATTTGGCAAATATATTTGTTTCCTGTGAGAAAAGTGCCTGTTGCATTCAATGGAAAATATAACAACAATAAATCTACATGACAGAATTTCATCACATTAAAGATCTGATTCTGATGGTTCTTGTGTGGGTGCTCAAAGATGGACAGGTGGGGAGCTTTTCCTGTCTTCTGCTCACATGAGCAGGAGGCCGTCAGAATCGTAGTGTTTGTGCTTCTTGAACACAGGTATTAGAGGAGTTGTAGTACCATAAACCTTGTTAGCACTACAAACAGGATGGAGTGGCATGAAGACAGAACCACATCCTAGGCAAATGCTGTAATCCCTGGGCTAAAAGTGATAAGGTGGGTATCACCTCCTCTTCCTCCAACCATTTTGTGTGAAGCAAGGCAGGCATCTAGCTCCTCCAAACACAACTTAGGCGCCTAAGCCACCAGATTCCAGACACTACTTTTCCCTTTATTATGAGCCAAATCAGCTAGGAAGAAGAATTTAATCAGAAAAATGTGAATTATAATTGGGAATTGTTTAAGCACACTTTACTAGATGCCCCAAAAAGCCACAATCAAGGAAGAAAGCCATAGCTATTTTAAAAAACAACCTGATTTAGAGGGAAAGTTCCTGCATTGCTAAACAGAGACAAATCTCTGTTCTACATCTTTAGTTTAAATTTCCAAATGCACTTTAGGAGTAGCCCCACATGCAGCATATTTTAAATCATCCTATTTGGAGGTTACAATTAATTGGATAATTGTGGCAAGGTCCACATCTGTCAGCTTCTAGCCAAGTGCAGTTGGAAAAAGAATTCTTTGACTACTTCTGATATTGTGTCTAGTAGAAGTAGCTCAGGAATCAGTGGGATCTCCAAATTATTAAAAGTAGTAAATAAAGGCAGACACATATAGTGTCTCCTAAACAGTGTCAGTTATTATCATTAACATTCCTTCTGGTTGCTTACCCTAGCTCACACTTAAAATATTTCTGTCTTATTTATTGGTCTGAACTTCACCCAAATAGGATTCATCCATGACCCAGCCTTGACCAGCCAGTGGGCAAGCAAAAGACCATACAATCTAAGGGTTAAAGAAACAAAGTTGATTTAAAATAAAAAATCCTAGAAACATTCTTTCCATTATCAAACTGAAGAGAACACTTAACTTAATTAACACTAATTCATGGTCTAATTTTAATAAACCTCTGATCAGAATTTGGATGCTTATGTCTACAGTGTATGTTCCATATAATTTTAATTTCAGTAAAAAGATACAGCAATGTGGCTCAATCTCAACTCACTTAGACATCCGTAGCAGGTTTTACCACTAATCTTCAAGACCCTCCATGATTTAGATACAACTATCTCAGAGATACTGCCCTCCACTCCATTATGAGACAAATCATCTGGGAGGAAGAATTTAATCAGAAAAATGTGAATGATTATTGGAATTGTTTAGGAACACTTTACTAGAAGCCCCCAAAAGCTGCAATCCCACAATCAAGGAAGAAGGATATATTGGTTTTTTAAAATGACCTGCTTTAGAGGCAATTGAAGGTAGCTAAATATTTATGGAAGAAAGGGGAAGATGATAGTAAAGAATATAAATCAGAAGCTAGGAATTGTGGAGAATTGAAAAGAGAAGCAAACGGACACAACAGGGAGAAATCCATGGCCAGCAGAGTTAAGGACAATAAGAAGGAGGTTTTTTTAAAGTATGTTAGGAACTAAAATATCCTAACAATTATATTGGTCCATTAGATGGAAATGGTAGAATCATCAATAATAATGCAGAAGTGTTCAATAAATATTTCTGTTCTGTATTTGGGGAACAAACAGATGATATAGGCATATCCTACAACAATACTCTTTCCATTCCACTAGTATCTCAGGAGGATGTTAAACAGCAGCTACTAAAGTTATATATTTTTAAATCAGCAGATCCAGATACTTTGCATCCAAGAGTTTTAAAATAACTGGATGGGCTATTAATGTTGATTTTCAGTAAATCTTGGAACACTGGGAAAGTTCCAAAAGACTGGAAGAAAGCTAATGGCATGCCAATATTTTTAGAAATGACCTGATTAATTATAAGCCTGTCAATTTGACATCAATCCCAGGCAAGATAATGGAGCAGATGCCACAGGCCTCAATTAATAAAGACTTAAAGGAGGTAATATAATTAATGCAAATCAACATGGGTTTATGGAAAATAAATTCTGTCAAACTAACTTGATATCTTTTTTTGCTGAAATTATGAAGTTTGTTGACAAAGGTAATGGTGTTGATGTAATACACTTAGACTTCTGTAAGGCGTGTGACTTGGTACCACATGACATTTTCATTAAAAAAACTAAAATAATATAACAACAACATGGAACACATTAAACGGATTAAAAGCTGGCTAAGTAATAGGTCGCTAATGTAATTGTAAAGGGGGAATGATCATCAAACAGGTATGTTTCTAGTGGGGTCCCAGAGGGATCAATTCTTGGCCCTATACTATATAACATTTAATCAGCGTCCAGGAAGAAAACATAAAATCATCACTGATAAAGTTTGTAGATGAAATAAAAATTGGGGGACTGGTAGATAATGAAGAGGACAGGTCCCTGATACAGAATGATCTACATAGTTTAGTAAGCTATATACAAGCAAACAATGTGTGTTTTAATATGGCTAAATATAAATGTATACATCTAGGAACAAAAAATTTAATTACATGATGGGGGACTTTGCTGAGAAACAGTGATTTTGAAAAAGATTTGGGGCTTATGATGGATAATCAGCTGAACAAGAGTTCACAGTGCAGTGCTGTGGTCAAAAAGACTAATGTGATCCTTGGATGTCTAAACAGGGGAATCTCAAGTAGGAATACAGAGGATATTTTACCTCTGTATTTGGCATGGGTGTAACCGCTGCTAGAACACTGTGTCCAGTTCTGATATCTACAATTTAAGAAGGATGTTGATAAATTGGAGAGGGCTCAGGGAAGAGCCACAAGAATGATTAAAGGATTAGAAAACATGCCCTAAGAGTAATCGATTCCAGGAGCTCAATCTGTTTAGCTCAAGAAAGAGAAAGTTGAGGGGTGACTTGACTGTAGTCTATAAATACCTACCTGGGGAACAATTTTTGATAATGGGCTCTTCAGTTTGGCAGAACAAGATATAATATAATTCAATGGCTGGAAGTTGAAGCTAGAAAAATTCAGACCGGAAATTAGGTGCAAATTTTTAACAGTGAAAGTAATTAACCATTAGAACAACTGACCAAAGTTTTGGTGGATTTTCCATCACTGTCCATTTTTAAATCAAGGTTTTTCTAAAAGATCTGCTCTAAAAATTATTTTTGGGGGGTTCTATGGCCTGTGCTATACAGGAGGTCAGACTAGATGATCACAATGGAATCTTGGCCTTGGAATCTATGAATGTATTACATACCAAGCCAACTACACTCTCATTTGAGGACTATCAGAGGCTGGCTGGTCCTTTAAGAGGATCCAGGCTCAGCCTTACTTGTGAAATAGCAATTAACCCCTAGCTGATCTGATGACTTAATTACAGCTAGTGATCCCAAGTACAAAAGGATCAGAAAGGAGTAAAAGAGAGAAGAGAACTCAATAAGAGGAGAAGACCCAGGACACAGGAGCCAGGGGAGTTCCCTCTCTCTGGGAAGGGCTTGGTGAAGGCAGGCTAGAGAGAACCACTGGGGCCAGGTTATGCTCCTGTGAGAGATCTGGAGACAGAGCCTATAAGGGTATGTCCACATGGCAAAAAAAAAAAAAAAAAAAAGGCCTGTGACAGTGAGTCTTAGAGCCTGAGTCCATAGACTCAGGCTCATGATATGGTGTTAAAAACAGCACCATAGATCTTTGGGCTCAGGCCGGAGTTCGGGCTCTTAAGCCTGAGGAGGGGGGTAATGTCAGGGTCCAAGCTCCAGCCTGAGCCCAGATGTCTACACAGCTATTTTTATCACTGCAGTGTGAGCCTGAATCTGTATACCCATGCTCTGAGACTCGCTGTTGCAGAGTTGTTGGGGTCTTTTTTCTTTTTTGCCATGTAGACATACCCTAAGAAACAAGAAGGACCCGCAGAGAAGCTGCCAGAGTCCCCAGGAAGAGGAGGCAGTAGGAAACCGATAGGAAGAAGGGCCTCCTGGGAAAAAGCCCTAAGAGGCAGTGCTCAGTCAAAGGAGCAAGGTAGGAACTCTGCAGTCCCCTGGAGTAGGGATGAAGAACAGGAAAATGCAATGCAGCCTAAGAGGAGCTTGTTGTGTGAATTCTTTAGTTTGACTGTGTTATCCTGGAAAGGAAAAGAACTTAAAGGTGTCCTGGCTGGAGGGCTGGGCCACAGAAGACAGAAAAACAGGCCATCATAGGGCCAAATAAATGGTCAACAGGGAAATTGTCAACATGGGATGTTAGAGATGAAGACCCCAGCAATGCCAGGCTCTGATGGCAGGGGTACTATGGCAGTTAGGGGTATGGCAGTATCCACTTACAAGGATACAAATTGGAAATACCTACACTCTCACTACTTACAGATCCATAATACATGGCTAGCAGTGATAATGATGTAAGCGGGGGAATAGTCCCGCTATTGTGGGGAACTTTCCTGGCTTCTGCACTACCCTGGTGAAGTGAGCTAGCGAAAGGATCTGAGTCCTCGTTTCCACTTCCTTTACCCAGTGGCCTTCCTGCCCTTGAGGACTCCCCTTCCACTCTCCTGTCTGGCAGAGTCCTCCTAACCCCAACAAGGCTGGGCCCAGGATTCCTGGGGGGCTCGACCCCCAACCCTGCTGTGGTCACCTAGGACAGGGGCTAGGGTGTCCCCACTCCGGGGTACTCTCTCTACACTGGGCACTTCTCTGACCCACTGACCATTACATACAAGTTAAAGCAAATGCAAGTTATTTAATCAACAATTAATTTTAAAAAGAATAAGGAAAAATGGGAAAGGTTAAAGGAAACACATCAACCCGCTCTGTGGCAGGGAACATCACAAACAGTGTCTCTGGAATGTCAGGGCACTTCACAGTCTGTTCCTTGTAAGTCCCAGGCCTTCTTCTCAGGCCCTGGCTGTGCTGCAGGGATGCTGTGGGTTGGACACTTGCTCTGGTGGTTGACACACACTCTCAGGCTCTAAGTGGTAGGACCCTTCTTCCCAGTGTCGCCCCTGCCCTGTTGGGGTTACGATCCAAGCCTGGCCTGCAGAGCTTCTTGGCTGAGGCGTCTCCCTGTGCTGGGCCCGCTGCCCAGGGTCCCCCTCGCTCTTCCCAGCTGCTCACCGCACCCAGCTCCGGACTGCTCCAGACCCAGCTCCACCACTCTGTCTCAGCACTGCTGCTGCTCTGCCTCCAGCTCCCTGGGCTGCTTCTTTGACCCCTCTGCCTCTGGTTGCTACAGCTCTGCTCCCAAGGACAGGTCTGCTCTGCAGGCTGCTTCTGTGACTCTGCTCCCAGCGCTGACCTGCTTTGTGGGCTGCTTTTCTGGCCCCTCGGGCTCTGGTTGCTGCAGCTCTGCTCCCGGGACAGGGTCTGCTCTCTCTGGGCTGCTTTTCTGGTCCCTCTGGATCTGGCACAGCTCTGCTCCCCAGCTTAGTTTGGGCCCCTGTTTTCTCTTTAGCTCGGCCCCACTCTGTCTAACCCAGGCAAATCCAGCTCATACGGAAGACGGGACCTCCCTGGCCTCCTGACTCCCTGATTAGCCTGCCCGCCCTGTCATTCAGGCTGACCTGGAGCATTGGCCTCTCCCCATTGTTCCTGGGGACTGTCAGTCTCAGGGTCCTGGTTTCCCATAGACCCTTCCCCTTTTAGTACTGGGAGCTAGCCAACCAAAACACCCCCACTGAATGTTAGTAAGGGGGCAAGAGTCCCCTTACAATGAAAAAAGCTGCATTGTAGGTAGGACATCCTTTCAATTAATGACCAGACTGTCCCTAGCCTTGGTGCACAAGAGGTGGGAAGCCTCTCCTCCTTGTGATTCTTCATAAGGATATGGCATAGTAAAAGTCCTTGGGTGATGTGGTATTCAGAAATTAAATTTCAGGGGAAACGATGGACCATGAGGAGACTAGGAGGCTCAGGAAATAAGGTTTCATTATTTCATTAAGAACAGTAGGAATAATATCCTACTATCCCACTGCATAGGAAAAATAGGAAGTATGGCTTACCCAGGAGATCTTCAGTGATCGAAAACTCAAAAGAGAGTTCTACAAAAAGTGGAAAAACTGTCAAATTACAAAGGATGAATATAAACAAATGCAAAATTAGAAAAGCCAAGGCACAAAATGAGATCAAACTAGCTAGGGACATAACAGGAAACAAGAAAACATTCTACAAATACATTAGAAGCAAGAGGAAGACCAAGGACAGAGTAGGCCCATTACTCAATGAGGGGGGAAAGACAATAACAAAAAATGTGGAAATGGCAGAGGTGCTTAATGACTTCTTTGTTTTCGTTTTCACCAAGAAGGTTGGTGGCGATTAGATGTCCAACATAGTGAATGCCAGTGAAAATGAGGTAGATTCAGTCTAAAATAGGGAAACACCAAGTCAAAAATTACTTAGACAAGTTAGATGTCTTCACATCACCAAGGCCTGATGAAATGCATCCTGGAATACTCAAGGAACTTACTAAGGAGATATCTGAGTCATTAGCAATTATCTTTGAAAAGTCACGGAAGACAGGAGACATTCCAGAAGACTGGAAAAGGGCAAATATAGTGCCCATTTATAAAAAGGGAAATAAGGACAACTCAGGCAATTATAGACCAGTCAGTTTAACTTCTGTACCCAGAAAGATAATGGAGCAAATAATTAAGCAATCAATCTGCAAACACCTGGAAGATAATAAGGTGATAAACAACAATCAGCATGGATTTGTCAGGAACAAATTGTGTCAAACCAAATGGATATCTTTCTTTGACAGGATAACAAGCCTTGTGGATGGGGGGAAGCGGTAGATGTGGTATATCAGTAAGGCTTTTGATACTGTCTCATGTGACCTGCTTATAAACTAAGAAGGAAATACAACCTAGATGGAGCTCCTATAAGATGGGTGCAAAACTGGTTGGAAAATCATTCCCAGAGAGTAGTTATCAGTGGTTCACAGTCATGATGGAAGGACATAATGAGTGGGGTCCCACAGGGATCAGTTCTGGGTCTGGTTCTGTTCAATATCTTCATCAGTGATTTAGATAATGGCATAGAGAATACACTTATAAAGTTTGTGGACGATACCAAGCTGGGAGGGGTTGTAAGTGGTTTGGAGGATAGGATTAAAATTCAAAATGATCTGGACAAACTGGAGAAATGGTCTGAAGTAAATAGGATGAAATTCAATAAGGACAAATGCAAAGTGCTCCCTTTAGGAAGGAACAATCAGTTGCACTCATACAAAATGGGAAATGACTGCCTAGGAAGGAGTAATGTGGAAAGGGATCTGGGGGTCATAGTGGATCACAAACTAAATGAGTCAACAATGTAACGCTGTTGCAAAAAAAGCACACATCATTCTGGGATGTATTAGCAGGAGTATTGTAAGCAAGACATGAGAAGTAATTCTTCCATTCTACTCCACACTGATTAGGCCTCAACTGGAGTATTGTGTCCAGTTCTGGTCACCACATTTCAGGAAAGATGTGGACAAATTGGAGAAAGTCCAGAGAAGAGCAACAAAAATGATTAAAGGTCTAGAAAACATGACCTACGAGGGAAGACTGAAAAAATTGGGTTTGTTTAGTCTGAAGAAGAGAAGACAGAGGGGGACATGACAACAGTTTTCAAGTACATAAAAGGTTGTTACAAGGAGGAGGGAGAAAAATTGCTCTTCTTAACCTCTGAGGATAGTTCAAGAAGCAATGGGTTTAAATTGCAACAAGGGTGGTTTAGGTTGGACAGTAGGAAGTTTTTCCTAATGTCCAACTGTCAGAGTGGTTAGCGCTGGAATAAATTGCCTAGGGAGGTTGTGGAATCTCCATCACTGGGGATTTATAAGAGCAGGTTGGACAAACATCTGTCAGGGATGGTCTAGATAATACTTAGGCCTGCCTTGAGTGCAGGGGACTGGACTAGATGACCTCTCGAGGTCCCTTCCAGTTCTATGATTCTATAATAGACCACAGAGATGCTATGGCAAAGAGAGTCAGACAGAGAAAGAGCCAACAAAGACTCTTGCCTAGGACAGCATGAGATAAAGTTCTACTGCTCACTGTAGCATTGGCTGCCATGTACATTGGGCAAAATCCTGGCCTTATTGACGTCAGTAGGAATTTTGCCATGAACTTTGATGGTTCACACATGGTCACAATCAAACATACACTTAAAAATTACATTCATGAATATCGTGATGTAAGATTGATGTAGGACTGAAGAAAATTTATTACTATGGGCCTCATTTTTAGAGCTGCCAATCAGCCATAACTCCCATTGTTTTCAAGGGGTGTTTGTAGGTACCCCATACTTCTGAAAATAAGTCTCTAGATAGTCCGTGTAGGCAAAACACCTATTGGAGGGGAGTTCCGCTAAGTTTCCCAAGAAGGAAGCAGGGAGGGGAGGAAAGTGAGGGGTAGGAACATAGTCTTACCACCTCACTCTGGACCAGCCAGTGGAGTTAAGCAGGCATGGAAACACATGCTCAACTTCACCTTGTAAAAGAATATGAGGCAGCCGCTTCTGCACTATGTACTTTCCCAGGTACTCTTGGAGGCATTTCACCTGCCTCAGGCACAAGGCCTCCGTGACCTGTTATCAGGCAGCAGACCCTCCACGTACGCATCCTCCACCTCCAAAGTAGGCTGTGGCTTAAAGTCACAATCTTAAATATATGTAATGTTTGATTTTCTTAAGTGATTAGTATGTCACTAATCAAAATGAGAAACTGATTAGCAAATTTAATATCTGATTAGCTCTTTTCCATCATGCAAAAGAATTAGTTATTAATCAAAACTTGAAGATAAACATAGCTATTCTCACACTCAAACCAAGCACCTGCATTTTGTAAGGGGAAAAAATAATAATGATTAAAACCAATGAGTTAGAGTGCTTTGATTAGTTCCAGGCACTGTTTTTCTAATCAAGGTAATTATTACATACAATAACTCTTATAAGGCTTATAATGCATTTAACAGAGCAAGTCTGATACATTTGTACTAAATAAAGACTGCATCCTAACTAGTTCTGTACCTGACTAATATCTAACTCTGTAAGATGCACTACTATAGAATTTGGTTCCATTCCAACAACTATCAGCTGGTTAGTGATCTTGGCATCAAACAAGTCACTTGCCCTTTCTTAGCAATGTTTGAGTTTGCTCTTGAGGCGAGGAAGAAAATGGGCCATAAGGTTCTGATTGACTTGAAAAAATATAGGAAAGAAAAAAAGACAAAAAAAATCTCCTGGTGTCAAGACAATTTCTTGGCGGAACTCAACAAGAGGGCAGCTTTCAGCTGATTAGCTCTGCCCTCATAATTAAAGAATCATCACAGTCGATGGGAATTACTTTAAACTGCTTCAGGAGTTAGAGTCATCCATAAAAAATTTAAAATATATTTCAGTCAGAATAGTCCCAGTACAGTTCTATGTTGTACACCTCTAATTTCTTCGAATTGAAAGTTGACGAGCCTTTAAATCTTTATCTTTCTGCAACTCATTTATTCTATTACCAGTCTGAAAACTATAATTTAGTAGTTTCCACTTTCACTTTTTAATGCTCCCAAGGAAACATGCTCTAATGGCTCCCTGTTTGTCATATTAGTTTCCAAAGAAAATTACAGCCAAGTTTAACTGCATTATCATTTCTGAGATATTAATTCTCACCCTTCTGTATCTATGGTTGTCAAGTATGCTTCAGCCAATTACATCACCATGTGCATTGGCTATTGTGTTGGCTACAGCTGGTCATGAGCAAACCTACATCAACCCATTGTTCTACTACCTGCCTATTCATCTATCCTACTGATAGGAACCAAATTGTTCTGTTCAGCTCCCTCCTCAAAGGAGTGAATCTGCCTGGCAAGAACACCTGACTGCCCTGAGGTAGATTCCTCTGCTCCGTCAGTCACCCCCAATACTAGGGAATGTCCCATGTTCTCCCCCACTTCCCAACAGCTCAGGGAAAATCATCCTCCCAGAAAACATTGGTACGTTGGCTGTAGCTTCCAAACCCACTGTGGAGGGGTTATTAATGGTCCATTCTCCCACCTTTGTATGGGGGATTTATTTGTAAAAATCTCAGAGAGATTTTATGAGACTATTTGTAAAACATGAGGACTAGGGACTTTAAAATGGATAACAGACCCTTTTCCATTTGATATTACAGAAAAGGAGGATTCACCAGGAATGGCTCAACTTTTTCTTAAGTGTGATGAACCAACACTATAAGGTTACTGTACATACATTCATTTATAACATTTCCATTTCCATAATTGAATTCTAATAGACCTTTTGTCTTATGAGGAATATAAACATAATCCCCAAGAATGCATAATAAGCATAATTTTATGCATCAAAATACAAACAAAATTAATATTCTTCAGTCAAGAAAATCATTGTTAAATTTTCATTAAGGAAACCTCAATACAGTATTTGAATGCTTCTCCAGATATCCCAGATCTATTGCTAGTCATTACATTTTGATTCTGAAGGAGAAATAAAAGGAGGAAACTTGAAATGCTTAGCAACAGAAGGATGTGGTATTAAGTCATCATCGGGTCTTTTATTTTTTTTAAAAATATGTAATATAGGAAATATAGATATCACAAATCTTTAGTTATCTATATACAACCTTCACAGTTACCAAAAGAGTAGAAGCCAAGCCCTTGAGTATCATAAGCACAAGCCGCAACCACGTTAACTGAGTAAGTAACTTATCATCACCGGGGTCAACACATTGATGGAAAGACAGGATCCCATGAGCACAGCCAGTTTATTACACATAGAACGAGGATGATACTGTCTACATATGTACATACTTATGGAAGTCAGCGTATCTAGTGACAAAGCAATTAATATGTTTAAAATTATATCTATCTCTATATGAAGTGATGAATATGTATATAAATTATATCTATATTACCTTGTTGTTATACTGTGCTGATAAGCCCTAATGGTTCACACCTGCATTCTGAAGTTTGTCTAGCTTAGACATACTCCTAAAGCAAAGTGCGGTGGAAGCACAGGAAATGAAATTCTGAAGTAAACTGGAAAGCTTGCTGTGCTCATTAAGCTCAGATTTTGACTGGTCTTGTACAGAAGTATGTGCGGGAGCAGAGAGTACAAGGGCTTTCCCACCTTGTATTACTGCACAACAGCCAGACAGAGTTATAACGCTTGCAAAGAGCGCTCCATCTACTGCTGACAGCAGCATACCCAAAGACAACAGGGTTAGGATGCAGCCATGGCACTGCCCTCCATATGAGCCAGTAGATGTAGCCCTGTACAGGACAGAGTACATGAGATACCCAGTAAAAGGGTGTACACCAGGGTCCACTCTGGCTTAGGTTCCCCCATAGTCCCTCAGGAATTGTGTCTTCAAGAGGTCCTGCTGGGTCAGTAAACCTCCTCACCTCCAACACTGAGAAAGCTTTAAAGCCCAATCTAGCATTACCATGCCAAATAGTCAAAATGTACTCCCAGCTCAATTGTGGTTCTGTGCTATTTTAAACTGAGTGCTCTGCATTACATTGTTTGCACTATACTGCATTACAGTGTTTGCATTATACTCAGCTGAAGTATGCTCAAATAACACCGCATGACAGCTGTCCCCCTAGGACACAAAAATGAATTTTCCATCTCTGGAGGCTATCCCAGTGAGAAAAGCTTAAATAAACAAACCTCAAAGCTATTTTACAAGCCAATTCTGGTGTCTGAACTCTAGGAATAAACTGAAAGGTCTGGATATATTTGTGGTGCACAGTGCTACTATGAATGCTTTGCAAATCAGGGTTGAAGGTTTTTCACTCATTAAGTCTCCAGTTAAGTTAGAGCCAATTATTATTACTTATTTTAATAATCTTCCCCTAGATCTAGGTCTCTAATTTTAAGGTGCACCATGAGCAGGACTTAAAAAATGAGAAATAGCAAATGGATGCTCACACCTCCAGATAGGACCCTGAATGACAGCAGTTGTGGGATTTCCACTTATTTATTATTACTGGATGCCTTAATTTTCACATTATGGGCCCAAATGTTCCCCCTGGTAAAAAACCTCTAAGAGGAGAAAAAGCCCACCTCGTGGAAATTCCTCAATAGGGGAGAGTTGCTAAACTTCCAATGATTGGAAGGGTCTAACTTGAGACCTCATGGAGACATGAGCTGCCTACTCAGAGACACCAGGATTGAATCATGGGGAGCCAAACCCTCCATCGTATCCCACATACCTCAGGAAGCATAATTATTCCAAGTGGGGGAGGTGTTGTGTATGGAAAGTTAAAAGTGGCTTAGAGCATCATTCATTCCTTGTGTGTTCTCCATTTGTAAATCCATTGGTTCAGAGAGGAACAGTTGTGTGTACCACCGATATCTGTCTTCCCTGATACATCCCTTTTTAAAGGCTTTTCCATGTCTGAGGAAGGGGGACAGTGTTATCTGCCTCTGTGACCCCCTTCTCGATACCTCTGACCTCTGTTCTTCTCTACCAGTGCAAGGGGAGCATGGCATCTAACTCTCCAGATAAAGAGGCCAATTATTTCCTTTGACGCTGCAATACTATTTTGTATTCAGTCACCCATGGACACATGATGAATTCTCTCTCTCTCCCTTTCTTCCCAGAGACTGACAGAGGAAATAGCATAATTCTGTACATCATGTCCAGCATTGAAACGATGTGAGGTTATCCTTAAATGCTGATCTCACACAACTCGACACATTTTTCACCAAACCATTGGACCTGCCTTCAAATATTTTATATGCCTATCTATACACACTGTAAACTGTTAAACTATACACACTGTTAAACTGAGCTAAGTCTGTGCTAGGCTGCAGCATCTCCCAGTAAAACTGTATAGTTTGTGTGCATCTTGGACTAATTGAGCCAAAGTTGTGCACCTTAAAACAAGATGTGCAGGCACCATTTAAAATCAATGGCAAAGTTTACAAGGCAGAAGTCACATATATGTACTATGGGAGTTGTTGCTGGGCTAAGTGTATGCAGCATTTCCTTGCACATGGAATCTGCTGCAGAATGCACCCTGCTGACCAGATTCTATAGAATTCTGCTACAATCCAAAACTGTCCTTTTTTAAAAAGAAAGAAATTAAATCTAGCTCTCACAATTGCAAACAAAACCATGAAACAAAATGCGAGTGTAAACCAGTACAATTTGCCATCTTCTTGAGAGTTCAGACAGTCAGAAACAAGGTATAAATTGTCCCAATCATCTCAGTGTCTTATGAAAGCCAAAACCTATAGATGACAATTTAAATGTCAACATTGTTAACTTTCACTGCTGATCATTTCCTGTAGAAACATCCTGCTAATGGGTTTATTCCACAATCCTAAACTGCCTCCAATGCCTCCCCCAGTGCCAAAAGCCCCAGCTGTTTCCTTCCCAGCAGCCAAAACCTCCAGCTTCACTCCTGACAGCTTCTATAATGCAGTGAGATATTGTCCATACAAAAATCAAAAACTGAAAATGAGGGGACAACATAAAATAAATAGAGTTCAATATCAACATAAATCACAAAAAGGCTAGTCTACTGATTATATTCTTCATCCACATGTTTAATTTCAAATCTTCATTTTTAAATTTTAAATGAAGCTGCAGATGAATTTCCAGTGTGTTGCAACAAAGTGTTGTGGTATCCAGGAATCTTGCCACAGAAGTTTGCTACAGAGTATAAGGGGTCTTGGCTAAGATACATGAACTAGTGGCTGCAACAAGAGAACTGAGCCACCAAATATTTCACCAAAAGGAATACATCTGTTTGATGACATTTTTAACCTGTCCTCCAGACAGCACACAGTGATGCAGAGTTTCCCTTCTTCCACCAGCTGTGTGAACTGTAGCCCAGCTGTGCCCTTTATGAAAAGTTGGCAAACTGGCAGAATTGCACAGAGAAGTTGGAAGAGGAAAGGTTTGTTGTTGCCACCTGAAGAAACCTGGAAGCATCAATCCAAGTGAGCTGCAAATCTCACAGGTACAGAATGGACATTCAGTCACAGTTGCAGGATGAAGATGACCCTAGTAGAAATGCAACCAGCAATATTAGGAAGAAAGTTAAAAGGCAATTATATAAAAGACAATTTCCAGGAACAAATATAAATTCTTCAGCCATTTCTATGGCCAAAGAGAATAATTTGTATTGATTTAAACAAAATAAAATATAGGCATTGATAACTGTCTTTGCAAGTAAAGGGCTTCTGAAGGACAAGATTTCCGTTAAAACAATTATGTATATGTACATACAAAATATGTAATTTCATCATGCATATATTTACATTTTGCCTACTTGACCTACAATGCACAATTACCTGTTCTCTGTGTACTGATGCAGGAGTCTATGTGCAAGGCAATTTAGGTGTCTGAGTTTTAAAAATGTGGATTCTAATGCCTATTTGGTGTCAATAAATCACACGGCTACATCAATATATACATGTTGGTAGATGTACAGATGATTTACTGAGGTAGTTGCTAGCATGAATGGTAGTGACCCACATATACTTTCTGCACATCACTGAAATAAAATCCTTTGATTGCAAATGACATTTTGTAACAGGAAAAATGCATACTAGGGTGGAAGCACAGTATTTAAAATGAGTCTTTTAAAGAGTCTTGGATTGCTTTTCATGCCACTTTCATTGACAATAAAGTCTACATGCAGAGACAGAGAGCAAAGGCAATGGTTCAGGGAATGCTCCAAAACACTGTTTTAGTCACTACCAGAAGGACTGAGTATTAATGATGCATAAATGTTTTTCAGAAAGGAATTCTAAAAGCTTGTGGGCCATATGTTATCATCAGACCTGAACTATGAAATACAGAAATGTGGTTTATGGGGCTGACAGTTGCCTCCACACATAATTTACTAGTGTGCTTTCATTCTCTAAAATATCTGGATCTCAAGTACACATGCATACCTGTCAGGCCTAGCTGAAGTGGTAATGTCATGCAGTGGTGACCTTTCTCCCATCCCCACAGCATACTGTATCCTTCTCTTATTCCTGCATAGCAAACCTACCAGCTGTCCCTACCAGTTCCTGGTGTCTACACAAAAGATCTTCAGTTTGAAACATACGAGGTTTTAAGATCAATGATTCATAGATTATAATGCCAGAAGGAACCACTGTAATTGTCTAGTCTGACCTCCAGTATAACAACGGCCATAGGACATCCCTAAATTAATTCCTGTTTGAACACCATATCTTTTAGAAAAAAGTCTCAGCCTCTGGATTCATGTGTTTGCATGGAATCTCAACTTTTAATTCTTTAAAAAAAGTAAGTTTCAAGCCTGAAAACCTGAATTCTAAAAGCTCAAACACCAGAGGGCAAATGAAAAGATCTCAAAATGTATTAGGTTTTAAAATCTCATGGGATGAAAGCCTGACCTTACTGAAGTCAGTGGTACTTTTGTCATTGAGTTCAACCCAGCCATGATTTCACCCATTATGTTTAAGCCAATCATGATTTTTGGGATGGGGGGGACCCTGACTCATGATTTTTCAATGTTGAGGATTGGTAATACTATGTGTACTCCACATGTGAATTCATTATCCTCAGTTGATCCAAAATTTCTAAAGAAGTACTTCTAAACAAGAAGAAACTAAAAACTGTGTGTGACCATTTGAAATGACGGGGGCGGGGGGGCGGCACAGAATTTTCTCTTCATTCATTTTTATTTATTTATTTTTTTCATGAAACAACATTGTTTGGTGCAAATACAAACATAATTAGAAATTTGCTTTCTGTGAATATTCTCCAATGTATTTACGCAATTTCAGCAAACATTCCTGCCAGTAAATCCATTTATGCACATAACAGGAGCTAACCGATTCAAAAAAGTACAATCAAATATGCACAGAATTTTTTCCAGAATTCACCCAAATCTTTCTAGTATGTACTAATAAAAATAGCTGTAGCACAATGAGAGTGGTTAGTTTTACATCATGATAATTGTAATCACACTTACATATGTTAAATAATAAAATTGCTACTCTTAACCATTGAATTGTTTACAATACCAGGCTTTTTATATTTATCCTTGTGGGGTTTGTTTTGTATTGCTTTTGTTGATAAATGCACATATTCTGTGGCATTGATTTTTGATATAAACAAGCATAAGAAAAATTTGAACTATTCTCACAGAAATCTTTTCCTGCTATTTGGGACAATTAGCAATGTCCAGAGGCTGGGGTGCTGGCCTGGAACTTGGCAGACCTGTATTAAATTCACTGCTCTGCCACCGATTTCCTGTCCAGCCTTGGACAAGCCATTTGGTCTCTCTGTGCCTCAATTCCCACTCTGTAAAATAAGGAGGATAGAACTTCTTTACCTCACAGGAGTGTTGTCAGGATAAATACATTAAAGAAGGACATTATGAGATGCTCTGATACGATGGTAATGGGGGCCAGAGATGTCCCTAAGACAGATTAGTGGAATCTTATCTCTCTTTATCTAAGTTCCATGGTTTTTAAAAGAGTCTTAAGGCAAGTTAAATAGGCAGAGACAAGGACAGAGGTGGCAGATAAACTAATAGTAGCAAAGTCCACTGCTGTCACCCGGACAACAGGCAACAAAGGATGATGCAGGAGGAGGGTTTATCTGTGAGAGAATCACCCATAAGCGGTAGATGTGGTATATCTTGACTTTAGTAAAGCTTTTGATACGGTTTTACATGATCGCCTCATAAACAAACTAGGGAAATGCAACCTAGATGGCGCTACAATAAGGTGGGTGAAAAATTGGTTTGAAAACCATTTCCAGAGAGTAGTTATCAGTGGTTCACAGTCATGCTGGAAGGACATAACAAGTGGAGTCCCACAGGGATCAGTTCTGGGTCTGGTTCTGTTCAATGATTTAGATCATAGCATAGAGAGTACACTTATAAAGTTTGCGGACAATACCAAGCTGGGAGGGGTTGCAAGTGGTTTGGAGGATAGGATTAAAATTCAAAATGATCTGGACAAACTGGAGAAATGGCCTGAAGTAAATAGGATGAAATTCAATAAGAACAAATGCAAAGTACTCCACTTAGGGAGGAACAATCAGTTGCACACATACAAAATGGGAAATGGCTACCTAGGAGGAGTACTGCGGAAAGGGATCTAGGGGTCATAGTGAACCACAAGCTACATATGAGTTAACAGTGTAACACTCTTGTAAAAAATGCAAACATCCTTCTGGGATGTATTAGCAGGAGTGTAGTAAGACAGACACGAGAAGTAATTCTTCCTCACTACTCCATGCTGATTAGGCCTCAACTGGAGTTTTGTGTCCAGTTCTGGGTGCCAAATTTCAGGAAAGATGCGGACAAATTGGGGAAAGTCCAGAGAAGAGCAACAGAAATGATTAAAGGTCTAGAAAACATGACCTATGAGGGAAGATTGAAAAAAATGGGTTTGTTTAGTCCGGAGAACAGAAGACAGAGGGGACATGATAACAGTTTTCAAGGACGTAAATGGTTGTTACAAGGAGGGAGAAAAATTGTTCTTCTTAACCTCTGAGGATAGTTCAAGGAGCAACAGGCTTAAATTGTAGCAAGGGCTGTTTAGGTTGGACATTAGGAAAAAGTTCCTAACTGTCAGGGTCCATAAGCACTGGAATAAATTGCCTAGGAAGGTTGTGGAATCTCCATCACTGGAGATTTTTAAGGGCAGGTTAGACAAACACCTGTCGGAGATGGTCTAGATAGTACTTAGTCGTGCCATGAGTGCAGGGGACTGGACTCAATGACCTCTTGAGGTCCCTTCCAGTCCTATGATTCTATGATAACACTTTTATCTTGGTGACAATTTCCCCTTCTCTCCCTTGTGAATTGGGTAGTAGTAGCAGCTGGCCAATTTGTAACAATCAAAGGCTGGCAGTTTGAAAACATGCTACAGGACACACTTCCTTTGCAGTACTATGTAGGACACATACATACTTTCACCCAGCTTCAGGATTTGCAACTGCTGAGTATAATCTTAAATTTATAACTTTCCATATTACCTGGACATGATCCTAGGGATGGCATTCCATTTTCACAAAGCTTCCAGTAAGAGATGGTGAGAGATGTTAACAGGACAGAGCTTATCCTACCTTATACAAGGGCATGTGTTAATAATTTTATTAGTTTTTATGTAGTGTTTGAATTTTCACTTTGTAATGATTTTCACTGATAAATTACCAGGGTTTTTTAAAGCAATGAATCATCCACAAATGAAGATAAGGTAAACAGTAAACATGGGGCAAAAGTGCAAATCTATGCCTGAATAGCAACAAGAAAATCAGTGCTTAGAAAATTTCAAGAGAAGTAAAGATGGGAGTGAAGAGGACACATTGTGCTGCAAGTACCGCAGCAGTGAGGTCAGTGCTCATGCTGACAAAATAAGGGGGCATGTCAAAAGCAAGCAACCCAAGAAGCTTAAAGAAGAAGGCAAGCTTCAGGATAAACAGTCAATATCAAGTGCTTTAACCAGGGCTTTAATGAAAGAGAAGACACAACACGATTGTGTCAATGAATTTCTGCATGCTCTTTGTTTCGCTGGACAACCCACTGTTAACTGCAGAGGGGCCTATTGGTGACTTTGTGAAACAATACTGTCCAGGAGCAAAAACCTTTCCTAATGCAGGCAATCTCACTCATAAGTATCTGAAAGAGAATGATGATTCATAGATTCATAGATATGATGCTTTAGTATCTAAACTAATGGAACAAATTGGTGGAAATGTGATGTTTAGTCTGATTTTTGACAAGTCTCCTGATGCTTTGGGACATCTGATTCTTGGCCTTTTGTTTTCATTTCTTGATTTCAAAGCACATAAACCCACACTGTTTTGTGCTGATGTGACATTTATCCCTTCTGATGACACCTGTTCTGTGGACGCAGTGATAACTAACATGTTTGAGATGTACCAACTAACTTGGGAAAATGTGGCCACAACTAACACAGATTCTGCTTCCTACATGGGAGATTACACACAATCAGAAACCAGAGCTGTTATATATTACCTGTCCTGTTCATCTGATTAACTTTGTGCTGTCAGCAGCTACTGCTACAGAAGAAATAAAAGACATGAAATCTTTCATCATTGGATTCTGGACCATGCAAACAAGTTGAAGGCTTTGTTTTACACAGTGCGAGACAAGTGCATAACCAACTGTCGTTTACCCTACCCCTGTTGTGCCACATCAGTGGATGAGCTTGTACTTCATTGGCTGGCATGTAAATAACGCATGGACTATGCTAACCTGTCTCCTAGATCATCCTGAATTTGTTGGTTCTAGAGCAAAAACTCTGAAGAGACTATAACCAAAATGATCACCAGATTCTGCACATCAAGGTGACGTTCATTGTTGAAAACTCGGAATCACCGTGTGACACACAGAAAACATTGGAGTTTTCTCTGTGTACTGCCAAGACGTTTGCCAATACAGACTTTTACCAGATCCTGACAAGCAAAATCTCAGCTGAAATGAGCACAAAAGCTTCAGGAGAAACATAAAGCAGGAAATCTGGATGTCTGTAAATCCTTCCAACCCCGGAAAACTAGAAAATCAAAATAGCATTCAAAACCTTCAATACAATGCTCAGCAAGAAATGGGAGACAACTGTGGCCTGTAATCTGAACCCTGAAGTGTTTGGTGACAAAGATTCTTTTTGGAATGTCATCCAGCTGTTTCACCCTTCCTCAAAGTGAATTTCACAACAGACTAAGCATTATATGCATACCAGATAGCTTTTTTCATCATTAATGAATGATAAAAGTTCTCTGTATGCATTTGACAGTAGAAATTGTTGGGACAGATTTAAGGGTTGGTGGTTTTTAAATCTACCTTAGGTTCCTTACAAATCTCTATCACGTTGGTGTATAAGCAATTATATTTATAAAAGCATAGTAGGAGTTTTAAAACTCATTGTTGGTTATTTTGGTGAGGACCATTGCACTGTTGAGAAACTTATGAGGTTGAAATTAAAATTAAACTGTTCACACTCTCAGACACTGCCTTCATGACACTATGAATTTTAGTTGATTTTTAGATTTTTTTGAGCATCCAGGATTTTTGAGTAAAGTAGTGAAAGGAATTCGCCAAACAACCACATTCAGAGGTAGGCCTCAGAGCAGAAAAATCAAAATATTAAAACTTTCCACAGAACGAAAAGTTCAGAAAAATTTCAATTCAGAAATATAACATTTAATTGCAGTATTTTCAATCCAAATGAAACATTCTGACATTCAACGTTAATCTCTGTACCTGCCTGAGCTACCACAGTGCCTCATGGGAGTCTTAGTTCTGAGTGCTGCATTTCCCACATTCTCCCCTATGGGCCCTAATGCATGGTGGTCTGTCCCTGTGATTGAACAACTGCAGGGATTCCCAGGAGGTCTCTGACTTTGATGAAATTCCATTTTCCAAGTGGAAATGTTTCATTAGAATTTCTGAGACCAAATTCTTGTTTTTAAAACAATTTTTTCAAATAAATAGCACATACCCTTTACAGTAGTTGGACAGCTGATCTTTAATAAGCAATTTTCTCCAGTATATGTAAAGATAGAAAGACAGACTGGTACTCTCACATATGCTTAGAAAATATACCTTGGTCAGGGTATTCTTATATAACAGAATTCTTTGTTCATATAAAGAAGACAGAGGTGTCAACTCCAGGCTTGCAGGTTGGATCCAGCCCATTTGACATATTGGGCTCATGTGGCACATTTAAATTCGTCAGAATCTGAGCCTTCATCTTTTTAATTAAAATAATTTTCTAGTGCCTCCGAATGCAAAAAAACTGACCTTTTAAAGGGTGAACCAAGTATAAGCCAATACAGTGTTCTGTTCTTGAATCTGCAGAGAGTCATTGAAACCTCATCTCAGGGTTAACAGCCTAATGATAATACTTTAAATATCAGCGTCAACTATGTAATTGCTGAACTTTTTAGCACATGATGCCCCTGGGATAGAATGATTATAAATATTCACATAAAGAATAAATGTGAGATGTGTCTGGTTGTTTTTGGTACATATCAATGCTAAAACTCCAGATTATAGAGGCTGCAGGATTAATGTCAACTAACAGAAATTTAAGCAGAAGTGTAACACATATGTTCCAGTCGCTTAGGCTTTACTTTGCCTTTGTTCCTTGAAAACTGATTTTACATTGCATCTAGTTCCAGAATGAGTATTTTTTCTAAATGATTATTTCATCACTACAGCAAATATCATCTTAAAGACTACCAAGTGAGAATAAACGCAATAAGTGTGCTCTAGTTTAAGTCAAATTAGTATGCTGCTTACCTAAGAAATGGAGCCTTGAAGCAGTCCACCTGGAAATACACTTCTTTGCATTAAGACAGAGAGATCATTCTGCCCCCAACCAAGCATAGTGACAGGAACAGTGAATGCTACCACAGGGTGGGAATTCTTTTGAGATTACTAAAATGTATGATTAAAAGATGTTAAACCTGATTCCTTATTACCTCAGTCACAAGTTTCATTGTATTCAATCTAAATGGAGTCATGTGTCTCTATATACTATACATCAAGCAACACTTTTTTGAAATTGTTCCCTCCAAAAATCACTACTTGAAAAACTAAACACTGTAGTTTCAATTTCAAGCCTGCCTCTGTGCACTGACTTGACAGAGTCAAATTTTATAATAAGAATAAAGAAAAGGAGTACTTGTGGCACCTTAGAGACTAACAAATTTATTTGAGCATAAGCTTTCGTGAGCCACAAGTACTCCTTTTCTTTTTGCGAATACAAACTAACACGGCTGCTACTCTGAAACCTATAATAAGAATGCAGTTCTGAATTATAAAAACAATACCAATGTGACCGATATTTCTTTTCCAGATATAAGCAGTTATTTTCACTAAGAGGCAAAAATATTTTAACTATTGCTTTTGCCTCTGTACTTATAAAGAACATCACTGGCATAATTATGCTAGTAGGGTATTTGATTGCTCCAAGAAATATAAACAGATTGCAATAATATACACATAGGTTAATCCTTTAATATATTTCAGTTAGGTGCGGTCGAAAGTACACTTCTACAGACTGACCAGAATCTTATCCTTAGTGGATAAATAGAAAGCACAAACGTTCTAATTATTTCTGGTACCCATCCGGCACCATTCACATCAGTCATGGATTTCATATCAGATGGTCTCAGATATTTAACTATGCTTCTATGGCTCCATGTCTAGTTGGCAGCTGGTGTCAAGTGGAGTGCCCCAGGGGTCGGTCCTGGGACCGGTTTTGTTCAATATCTTCATAAATGATCTGGAGGATGGTGTGGATTGCACTTTCAGCAAATTTGCGGATGATACTAAACTGGGAGGAGTGGTAGATACGTTGGAGGGCAGGGATAGGATACAGAGGGACCTAGACAAATTGGAGGACTGGGCCAAAAGAAATCTGATGAGGTTCAATAAGGATAAGTGCAGGGTCCTGCACTTAGAACGGAAGAACCCAATGCACAGCTACAGACTAGGGACCGAATGGCTAGGCAGCAGTTCTGCGGAAAAGGACCTAGGGGTGACAGTGGACGAGAAGCTGGATATGAGTCAGCAGTGTGCCCTTGTTGCCAAGAAGACCAATGGCATTTTGGGATGTATAAGTAGGGGCATAGCGAGCAGATCGAGGGACGTGATCGTCCCCCTCTATTCGACATTGGTGAGGCCTCATCTGGAGTACTGTGTCCAGTTTTGGGCCCCACACTTCAAGAAGGATGTGGATAAATTGGAGAGTGTCCAGCAAAGGGCAACAAAAATGATTAGGGGTCTGGAACACATGAGTTATGAGGAGAGGCTGAGGGAACTGGGATTGTTTAGTCTACAGAAGAGAAGAATGAGGGGGGATTTGATAGCTGCTTTCAACTACCTGAGAGGTGGTTCCAGAGAGGATGGTTCTAGACTATTCTCAGTGGTAGAAGAGGACAGGACAAGGAGTAATGGTTTCAAGTTGCAGTGGGGGAGGTTTAGGTTGGATATTAGGAAAAACTTTTTCACTAGGAGGGTGGTGAAACACTGGAATGCGTTACCTAGGAAGGTGATAGAATCTCCTTCCTTAGAAGTTTTTAAGGTCAGGCTTGACAAAGCCCTGGCTGGGATGAGTTAATTGGGGATTGGTCCTGCTTTGAGCAGGGGGTTGGACTAGATGACCTCCTGAGGTCCCTTCCAACCCTGATATTCTATGATTCTTCTCTGTGCAGGATTGAAGACATACATCTTACACAAGATAAAAGTTTTTTAAAAATCCTCATGAGACTGGTTGGATAATGTGATTGGTAATGGAAACTTTCACTGCTAAGTTCAAATCAGGCCTGGATTGGTAATGAACTGAATCTGTTATTTTTTTTTGCCTAAAGAGTAGCAAAGTCTAGTTAATAACATATAGGGGTCCATACCAACTGGTAGTAACTGGCACCCTTGTTAGAGGCCTACTATTGAAGAAATTACCCAAAAGGTCATTCATTTTCCATTCCCCAAAACAGGGTAAAAAAATCTGTAACAATGTATTGAATGAATATTGCTTTTCTCTGGTTTCAAATTGTCCACAATCAGATCACTCTTTTCTTCAATTTGTTTGTTATTTTAAGTTATTTTCCAAATACTTTCTACAAATAATTTTTGCTCTACAAACTTTTGCGGGAAATCATTGATTTTTTTTTTTACATTAAAAATTCAACTGGATTGATCAGTCTCAACTGGATACGTACAAAGAAGTTCCCTGACTGGATGATTGTAGCCTGGTGTACACTAGGAAATTAGGTTGGTATAAAGACGTCACAAAGGGGTCTGAAAAAGCCACACCTGAGTGACACACTTTAACCCCCAGTGCAGACAGTGCTAGGTCAATGGGAGAATTCTCCCGTCAACCTAGCTACTGACTCTCAGGGAGATGGATTACCTACACCAGTGGGAGAACCTGGCCTGTTGGCATAGGTAGTGTTGTCACTGAAGCACTACAGCAGTGTAGCTGCAATGCTATGACTGTGCTGCTGCAGCATTTTAAGTGTAGGCAAGACCTTAGCAATACTTAAGTTTACAAATTCAAAATTAATTTTCTGTTACAATTGTCCAGTATTTGCTTCAGATTTGCTATTTGCAAAATTCAGGTGGGACACACTCCACATGCAATCATTTAAAAATTCAAAAGTACATTTGTGTGATTTTTTTGGGCTACATATTCCCAGATATATCACAAAAACAATGACACAGCAAAATGCAAGTAATTAAACAATGGGTGTATGTTATACTTTGCTAAAGAAGTAAAATCTGATTCAGAGTATACATTGTGCCTAGCAAGTTACAACTACTTACATCCTTCCCTTTTTTGCTTTTCCTACCATACCCTCTCTTCCAGTCAGTCAGCACACCAGCTGTATCACAGTAGACTCCGAGAGGTTCAGGGACATGCAGTGGATTAAATCCAAGGTGACATGCATGGGGTATGAACCTAAGGAAGTCTAAGGCATTGTCTACACAGGAAAGTTTTTTCAGAATATGTTTTTACACTTTAACTAATGTGGAATTACTATAGAAAAGGCATGTGCCCACACAGCTTTGTTTGCACTGGCTTAAGCTACTTCCTTTGTGAATCGTGTCCACATGGCTCTGTGCTTTTTTTGAAATAACCACACAGCATTCTAGGCAGATATTCTGAAGTATAATGTTCTACCGCTAGGCTCTATGCATTCTAGGATTTTTCTCATGGTGCATTTGAGGATGCCTAACAAACCCTATTGGAATTCTGGGTCTTGGGGCAAACCAAATAATTCCCATGAATCATCTCCTAGCATCCCATAATTCATCTGGGCTTTTTGCAAGCCAGCACCATTTTCAATCTGCTGTTGGGCACACAGAGAAAACTGTTCTCCTCTGCTATTCTGACTGTCATTAATGCACTAGGATGCGCCACATGTATTGGCAGTCATGCAGCTAAATGGCTTTGGATGGGTTAGAAGACCAAGACAGTGATGTTGCAGCACTGTGGGTGAAGGAAGGAGGATGAAAATTAAATCAAGTAGTGACTTCTGCAGGAAATTTTCCTGGAGCAGCTTCCCGCAGTGGAGCGCCACTTCTGTGCTCAGCCAAGTAGGACTGACTAGTGGGACAGGATAGCAACGTAGATCTGAGATGACCAGTAGGGGCAGCAGAATTTTAGAGTGAGTGAGGCTACTTTCCTAGAAATCTGTCCAAAGCTCACTGCAGAGCTGCAGCAGCAGAACACCAACATGAAATTTCCCCTCAGCATGGAGAAGCAAGTGGATGTTATCATCTGTACGCCAGCCACTCCTGATTGCTACTGGCTACCAACAAGCTAAGCAGTTTGTTATTCATAAATCAACTGTTCTTATGAAGGTGTCGGCTGCTATGGAGAAGGAGCTTCTGTACCAAGTCATAAAGTTTGTCAATGCACATGTGATTATTGATAGTTTTGCATGGATGAGGTTCTCAAACTTTATAGGGACTACTGATGGGACCCACAGGCCTATTCTTTGCCCTCTATACCAGGCCTCAGAATTCATCAACAGAAAGGGGTATTTCTGCATGCTGCTGCAAGACCTTGTTGATCACTGTGGCAGGTTCACCAATATTAACATAGGCTGGGCTGAAAAGTCCATGATGCTAAGGTTTTTATACTCCAGTGAGTTAGGGAAACCTCTATGGAAATGAATGGTGTTGTGATTCCTTCTGTTGTTCTGAGAGACACATCTTACCTTCTGTTTTCCCAGGCTTATGAAGACTTTTATTGCACACTTGGACAGGAGAAAGGAGCTGTTTAACTATAACCCAAGTAGCTGCAGAATGACTGTGGAGTGTGCATTTGGAAGACTGAAGGGAAGGTGGAAGTGCCTCACAATAAGGCTGGATGCTTGCGATATTTTGCACATCTGTGAAAGCAAGGGGGAGATCCTCTCTGATGGCTGATATGCAGTGGTGGAGAGAATTTCTGGATGTTAGTAGCAGCCAGAGAGGGTGCCTCTATATGGTGCCCCAAATGGTCTGTGAAAGGGGCTCAGGAATATGTTGTGCTTCTACTTTGAAACCAGAGTGAAGTGATGGAAAAAGGAATGCGGCAGTGATCAAAGTGAATGAATGAATGAAATGTGTTTTAGTAAACATTTTATTAGAAACCGATGGTATTAGGAGGAACTCTACCCTCAATGAAATGTTTCAGCAGAGCTTTTCATACTAATTGATTCAGCACAACAGTACAAACTTAAAACCAATGGAACTGGTTCAGAACATGTCTAATGTGCTCAGTGCTCACACATTTTAGTGATGGGCTCATGAAAGTGGATTGAAACTGTTTTCTTTGTCCAAGGGGATGAGTAAACTGGCATGGGAAGGGCCTGACATCCGGGGAACTGTAAGGGAGCTGCAACTGTCCTGTGTCCTCCACAGAGTTCAGGACATGGCTAGGTTGGAGTGCTGGTTGGGAACATAGTGCCACAATGTTCTCCTGCAGAACTGTTTGCTTCTGAATCATATCCAGCAGAGGGTATGATTTAAAATAGCCATGAGTGTCTTATAATCTCAACACATTTTGAAATATCTCTGTAGCCTAATTTTGACAATTTACCTCATAAAATGTAAATATAGCTAAAAGTTAAGGATGCTGATCAAACCATGAACTTTTTCCTTGTTCTGTATCTGTCTCTACAGTAAACGTGTCTGCATTGCATTGTGTTTAGGTTTTAATGCCTGTGGTGTGGCCTTTTTGAGTAGGAGGAAGGAGCAGTGGAGCAGCAGTTGACTGCAAGAATCCAGTGGCACAGGCAGTGGGTAGAGAAGGGCAACCTGTTTAGCTTATGGTTGCAGAATTTGATACTTCAGGGAGATAAACCCTTTAGTGTTTAACTATCCAAGCAGATGCCATTTTGTACCTGTTAAGTGGTGGTGGGGAAAGCGGATGAGGCAGAGAGGCACATAGCTCTCATCTCTCAACCAGTAAACCAAACAAAGTTATTGAATCCACCTATATAGTTGTATTGTAACACAGCACATAATACTGAGTAGTACAGCTGCCCACTGCAACAGTTTCAGGCTGACTCTCCTCCTAGATTTCAGAAGTCATCTCCAGCACCTGGGTCTCTGGCTTGGGCATCCCAAATAGCTCTAGGCTACCTGGGGGTATCACCTCCTGGCCAGGATTGTTTTGGGCACCTTCACTGGTTGCTTGGGAATGTTCCAAGGCCTTCCTGTCCCACATTGTCCAGACCACATGCTAGGGTTTAGTGGCGGCCTCTCTTACAAAACTCTTCTACAACTCCTCATTGTATGGTCGGGTAGTGGGACCATCACCAGAGATCCTGTTCTTGTCCCTTATGTTCTTGAAGTTCTATCAGAGCTTCTTTGCTTTGAAATGGCACTGGTCCTTGTTACAGGAGTCTCCCTTCCTTTGCATTTGCTCAGTCAGCCATTTGGTAGACTTTAGAGAGGCAACATGGGTGAGGTAATGTCTTTTATTGAAACAAGTTCCGTTGGTGAAAGAGAGACAAACTTTCAAGCTGCACAGAGCTCTTTTTCAGTTCTAGGAAAGGTATTCAGAATGTCATAGCTAAACACAAGGTGGAACAGATTGTTTAGCAGAAGTAGTTAACACATATTGTAAGAGACCATTTAAGGTGAAGTGTCCAGTTAACACCTCTCCAGTTATATGACAAAATCCAGGTTAGTGGGTTACAGATTGTGTAATAAGCCGTAAATCCTGTGTCTTTACTAAAAAGCATGATTTTAGTGTGTAGCAGAGTTATGAATTGCATATGAATTCTCACTTGCATGAGAGGAAAGTGATCAGGAACAGCCAGCATGGATTCACCAAGGGAAGGTCATGCCTGAGTAATCTAATTGCCTTTTATGATGAGATTACTGGTTCTGTGGATGAAGGGAAAGCAGTGGATGTATTGTTTCTTGACTTTAGCAAAGCTTTTGACACGGTCTCCCACAGTATTCTTGTCAGCAAGTTAAGGAAGTATGGGCTGGATGAATGCACTACAAGGTGGGTAGAAAGCTGGCTAGATTGTCGGGCTCAATGGGTAGTGATCAATGGCTCCATATCTAGTTGGCAGCCGGTATCAAGTGGAGTGCCCCAAGGGTTGGTCCTGGGACCGGTTTTGTTCAATATCTTCATAAATGATCTGGAGGATGGTGTGGATTGCACTCTCAGCAAATTTGCGGATGATACTAAACTGGGAGGAGTGGTAGATATGCTGGAGGGGAGGGATAGGATACAGAAGGACCTAGACAAATTGGAGGATTGGGCCAAAAGAAATCTGATGAGGTTCAATAAGGATAAGTGCAGGGTCCTGCACTTAGGACGGAAGAACCCAATGCACAGCTACAGACTAGGGACCGAATGGCTAGGCAGCAGTTCTGCGGAAAAGGACCTAGGGGTGACAGTGGACGAGAAGCTGGATATGAGTCAGCAGTGTGCCCTTGTTGCCAAGAAGGCCAATGGCATTTTGGGATGTATAAGTAGGGGCATAGCGAGCAGATCGAGGGACGTGATCGTTCCCCTCTATTCGACATTGGTGAGGCCTCATCTGGAGTACTGTGTCCAGTTTTGGGCCCCACACTTCAAGAAGGATGTGGATAAATTGGAGAGAGTCCAGCGAAGGGCAACAAAAATGATTAGGGGACTGGAACACATGAGTTATGAGGAGAGACTGAGGGAGCTGGGATTGTTTAGCCTGCAGAAGAGAAGAATGAGGGGGGATTTGATAGCTGCTTTCAACTACCTGAAAGGGGGTTCCAAAGAGGATGGCTCTAGACTGTTCTCAATTGTAGCAGATGACAGAACAAGGAGTAATGGTCTCAAGTTGCAGTGGGGGAGGTTTAGATTGGATATTAGGAAAAACTTTTTCACTAAGAGGGTGGTGAAACACTGGAATGCGTTACCTAGGGAGGTGGTGGAATCTCCTTCCTTAGAGGTTTTTAAGGTCAGGCTTGACAGAGCCCTGGCTGGGATGATTTAACTGGGAATTGGTCCTGCTTTGAGCAGGGGGTTGGACTAGATGACCTTCTGGGGTCCCTTCCAACCCTGATATTCTATGATTCTATGATTCTATGAATTTAAGCTCCCAGGCTCATCTTTTGAAGGTTGTACAGGCTTCCTTTGAAATCAAGGACAGATATGGAGTGATCATTTTGTGAAAAGTGTTCATCCAGAGGTGATGTGGTATTTTTGTCTTTTATCATTTTTCTGTTGAGGTCATTCAAGAGCATAGTGATTGTCTGGTTCCACCCACATAGTTGTTATGGGGAATGTAATGCGCTGGATGAGGGGAAACCAGACAATCACCATGCTCTTGAATGAATCACACAGAAAAATGATAAAAATCCACTAAAAAATATTACCTCATCCCCCTTGTATCTCTAATATCCAACATGGCTATAACAACACTGCAAACAACAATAGCAGTTTGTAGAAAGTCTAGTGACTGCTGTTCAGATGGGCCCAGACAAAGAATAGGAATAGGAAAAGGAAGTCCAGGACCTCCAGAGACGTCCGTATGGAAACAGGGCATGGCTGCTATAATGAGTACATGCCTCCAGGTGTGTGGACCCACCACAAGCTGGCTGCACAACAGCAATCATATGGGGAGAAGACATCTAATCAAGATGACCCCAAAGCAATAGAATGCACACAGCTAAACAGAAAGGCCAATCCAAGTGTAAAGCTAAGCAGTGTAGGATAGCAGAGAGTGGACTGCCAGAGAAGGAATAGTTAATTTAAAATATGGATATGTACACATGAAACTTATTCCAAAACAACTCTTTCCAGAATAGAGTTATTTCAGTTCCAAACTGGATCAATTATTATGGATAAGATGCCAGATAATTTGGGGAAAAAAACTTGCATATGTGGACTCGAGGAAGTTTATCCCAAAATATCTAGTTATTCAGAGAAATCTCTTCTTTGTAGCCAATGCCTTAATAATAAGACTAAGCCCATGTAATTTACAGGCTAAACGATGCCCTGAATAATTAGATTCTATCCCTACCTCCACCATAGAGTTCCTATATAATGCTGGGCAAGTTACTTAAAGCAAACTTTTCACAGGTGGTCAACAATTGTGTGTTCCTCATTTTTCTGTGCCCAATCTGAGGTCCTGGTGTCTGATTTGGAGTAGTGTTGAGCACTCACAGCTACAGCTGAAATCAATGAGAGTTCTGCTTTGAACATATAAAATGCTATATAATGATAAGTACTCTGAAAAAAATCAGGTCCTAGGCATCTCAAACTGAGCACCCAAAATTAGCGGACACTTTTACCTTGGTCTGTCAGTACCAAATCTCCCCATCTCTAAATTGGGGATAATAACCCCCTTCACTTCACAGGGGCAATGTGACAATAAATTCATTTTTTGTGACACATTCAGATGCTATGGTGATTAGTGTCATAGAAAAGTCTATGAGGAAATTCTGTCTTCAGAGTAGCGTTTGAATAGTGTACAGTAAAGAAGGGGTAGGGCCACATACTGAATGGGGATCAAACAAAATAATGAATAGCTGCTTGTTAACTGAGCACCATCCATCCTGTGCACTGAAAGAAGCAGAGGTCGGGTGGAAAAAAATAGTATGTGACCATGTAATTAAAGACTGTATCATAATGCCTATGGACAAGGAAGTCAAATTAAGGTTGCACAGGCAGCCTTAAAAGTCAGGAAATGCCAGATTTGAGTGCTTGACTTTGCATCCCTAATAAAGTTCTTTTAATGTCATCTTTTGTGTGTTTTAGAGAGAGAGAGAGAGTTTTGCACAGAGCATGTAGAAATTTTGGGCCAAATCCTCTTTGCAGTGAACAGCCAGATAAGATAGCTTTTGGATAAATGTGTAGGGAAATAGAAGGGGAAGAATCTTTATCCCATGAGCTACAAGGCAGCTGCCAAGATGTTTTGTGGAGGTTGCTTTAGCTCAGTGGCTGAAGCAGCTCTCCATGCACTCCTGTCAAAGAGTAGAGGACTGGAGAATTCAGGCCATAGTACATTCTCTGGCCACTTGTCTAACTTTCCATATACACATAGCTCTGTGCTGCAGAGAGGATGCACACCCCCTTAAATGTCCCCACCACCAAATCCTGCCCCAGATTCATGGCCAGTTTTGCCCTTTTGTAAGAATTTTGGATATTTCTTTGCACAGTCGGCTGAAAACCCATCAAATGTGACAGACATTGGCACTTTATATTTTTATTTTAATATTTAAGAGTAGGAAATTTTACTGTTTTAATAATGACTCTCAAAGAGCACATGTAGTGCAGTTTTAGTTAATTAATCTTCCCAGTCTTTCACCTCAAATTATACTTTCTACAGTCACAGGTCTATTTACAGGGCCAAACCACACACAAGCACAAACAGTGGTGGTTTGCACTTTTGCTTTAATTTCAAACTACTAGACCTGCAATCTGTTTCCTCTTTTAAAATCCATTTAACTTGTGTTTCTCAGTTAGAGTGCAATTTTCGTCTACCATAATGTTCTGTTCTGGTTCATGGTCAGTCAAACACTGTAATATGCTAGCAGGATTCTTCACAATCCAAATGTTCACCTATGGTGAGTACCATCTGTACTCTTTTAATGCTGCCTCACATAACATAGCCGCTAACACATTTAAACTTAATTTAAAAAAAAAAACAACAGCAAAAAAAGAAATACACTGGTTACAGTTAAAAAGCTTGCTGAAGGGAAAAGTAACATTAATAAGAAAATGTAAATGCTGATTTACTGCATGGAACTTTTTATTACTCTTTTCAAAGTTCTGCCGTAAAATAACCACCTCAAAAGGGACCCATGCAGCTCTTATCCAAGTCAATGAACGCATTCACATGACTTCTCTGAGATTTGAATCAGGCCAGAAAAGAGGCACCATTCCAATTTATACCAGAAAACACTTATAGGACCTCATCCAATAAAGCTTTCTAGCACATAAATTTAAGCATGAGTTGTCCCACTGAAGTCAATGGGACAACTCTTGCTTAATTTAAAGATTTGCATAGCGTATTCTACGTGCTAGATTCTGATCAGTTGTTGCAGGGGTGTCTGAAGGTTCTGGCCAAAAATCACCTTGGGAATCATGGTCCCTGATCCCAGTTAGAGTCCACAGGTGCAACAAACCCAACAAAGGGTAGGGTGAATGCTGGACCGTGGCCATACCACCTCCATTGTGGTCAGCAAAACTAGCCAGGCACTGACCAGAGAGTAATTTGCACATTCCAAGGATATCAGAGATGCTACTCTGGTAGCTCCCAAGAAGAGTTCCAGATGTTGTAGCTAGAATTCGTAGTCTCCTGCTGCAAAGCACCCCTTGGCACCATCCTCCAGCATGTTTTCAACATGCAGATAAGACTCTTGCCTGCTATAATTTTCATATGTTATTGATGGTTAGATTTATTTACAAAATATTACTAATACAATAGATCATATCTTCAGAATTGTTAATGACAACAGCATCCTCAAAAGAGAATATTCATTAGCAGTATTTATGCCAAGAAGCATTTGCCCTATGTAACCTGTAACTTCAAGGTGTGAAAAGTTGGTCTTTCTTGAGTCATAACCACAAAGTCAACAAAAATAAGAGTGCTCTGGGATAAAATTATATAACAAGGGCTATGAGATTGGATAATGCCACCAGTTTCAAAGGCTAACCAAACTCAAGTATTTAAAGAGAGTCAGAGTAGAGCTCTTTCAGACTCACAATTTTGGTTTTATAAGGCTTAAGCTTCCAAACAAACTAAAAAAAGAAAACTTCAGAAAAACAACAGAAATTTCTCTAAGATTTTTTTAAAGTGACTGTATTTTAATAGTACTTAATTTTTCTTCACCCCAATGGAAGAGGCACTAGTTTCTAGTATTTCTTGACCCCATGCTGAAGGGGAATTTAGATGGGAAAGAAAGATGAGTTCCAAGTCTTTGAGGGAAGTGGTTAGACAGGTCAGGAGCTGAGTGGCCACCATGTCTCTCCTCTTCCACGAAGTGGAGCCAGAGAAGTTCTTCTCTTTTTGCAAAAGTGGGGACATGGATGAGAAGCCTGGGTGTGGGAGTGGTCGAAAAAGATAAGTTAAAAAAAAAGAAAGCCACAGATATTATGGAAAGAAATAGTGGAACAAATCTAGGAAGAGAAAAATGTTTAGGCTAAAGCAAGATAGACACAGTAAATAATAAATAAATAAATATTACATAGGAAGTGGACAACACCTTACAATTAAATACAGTACACAACTGTTGTAGTCCTAAATTTTTTCCTAGAATCTTCAATGACTTAAACATGTTTAATTTTATAGGACTATTCTCAGTTCATAAAGTTAAGCCTGTGCTTAAGTTTTGGAAAAATATGGGCCTTAAATTTCAGGGGGCATAGCTTGGAGAGTCCTTGACTTCAGTTGGGCTGTATGAAGATGCAAAGCCCTAAGAATGTTGAAACTGTGTGTGAAACATCCAAAGACACAAACCATGAAAAGGCTGTTGCATGCCATATAAAAATGAAGGAAACACTTGCAAATGTACTTAGATCTGCCCCAAAGTTATATATATTGATGATAATCAACAAATGGCAAACAATGAGATTGTTAATGTCAGTGTTCAAGAATAACAATGATTATGCAAAGTGTCTATTTCTTAACTGAAATCAACATACCATCAAGAGCTGCAAAAGCAGAACAATGAATCCATTTGGAATAAGCAACATAACTTTCTAGAACATGAAGAGCACCTTGTTACACAGAAAACAGATACTGGGCTTGCCTTCGTTGATCAAAGTAAACAGCTAACCTTGTAAACTGATGTACTTTAGAATGGCCTGGTGAATTACTGATATTGGATATACATATGTAAGCTTCAAAGTCACTCATGCTGACTAAATAGAATTATATCAAAGGAAAAAAGAAATTGCAATTCTATCTGGTTGCAGCCACTACCATCAATATATTTATGGTCATCCTGTCACTGTCAAATCTGATCATAAGCCAATGAAACAGAAAACAGACAATTAAAGAGGCAACTGAAAAGACAGAACAAATGAAACTGATGAAAACTGGTCATACAGGATGGATGTAGAAATGATCATCTAGCTTTACTGCATATTGGAATCAGAGATATGAGCTTGTTCACTCTCTTTGAAATGTAAATAAAAATTGTCGGTTTTGAGGAACAGCAAATGCTACCTTTTTTATATATTGTGGGGGTATCCTCATGTTAACAAGTTCTGTGGAGCATTATAGGGTCAGGTCTAGGGTCAGCATTATATTAAACAGAGATCCCTGATGATCCTCTGTTTTTCTTATTAGGGGATTTGGCTCATAATATATTACATTTCTACTCTATAGGAGAGGAGAGAAGAGTTAACATTATGCTTGAAATATGCTATATAATATATTACACGTGTATTTATTTAAGACAATGTATGAACAGCGAGGGCATGTGAATATTTATCTTTGCCACAGGGAAGATAAGCCTTTGTCAATAGGAGGAGAGGTGCCCACACACTGAAATGGTTTGAGAAACCCTTAGGGGAAAGAATTTGCTGCACAAGGACTAGTGCACAGACATAGTCTCCATCAGATGTGTGACCTATCAGGGTTGCAGAGCTAGATCCTAACTACACAAAATAACTGCAGCTTATAAGAGTGTTAAAGTCTTGTAGGTTTATATTGTCCTGTTCTTCAGTGTTCCGGGGTGGAAAAAGTAAATAAGGAAAGTTTATTTATTCATGACTAAATACTGGTGACATTATAGCAGAATTTTCTGAAGCCTAATAACTCACTGGTCAATAATATCATGGTGAAATGTATTTAGAAACAATATATGGAAAGTTATGAATTCCCCCTGTGTGGTGTTCTTAGCCCATGTTCAAAACCAGACAGTTCAAGCCTAGACAAAAGTTAAACAGGTCCATCCTAAATGTGGTTACCTCAATATACATATAAGTAGCAAAAAGGGTCCTCAAGACAGCAGGGAGAAGAAATGGCAGGAGAGAACATGAATTTGCATTTCAGCAAACACTAATGAGAAGAAAGAATATGGAGCCTCCTTCACCACCAGACTCCACAACCTTCTTTACTGTTCTAATAAACCTTGCTTTGGGGGTCAGAAGAATCCACTTCAAAGGTTAACTTGATTATAAAGGAAAGGGGCACAAAACCCCAAGCTTTCTCTCTCTCTCTCTCACCTCAGAAGACAAAAGAACCAGCACTTTGACTTTAGGTGGAGATCCTGACCTGAGCATTTGGCCAGCCCTGTTGCTGGGAACACGTGGTAAGGATTTTACCTTGAACCAAATCTAACTTGTTAAAACACTTTCTAATAGCTAAAACTTATCTTTATTTTTCTTGTAACCATTTCTGACTTTAATGCCTTATACTTGTACTCACTTAAAACCTCTCTCTTTGTAGTTAAGTAAACTTATGTTATTTTTAATCTAAACTAATCCAGTGTTGTGTTTAAACTGAATTGTTTGGTAACTCCAGCTAAAGTAGCAAACTGTTGAATATTGACTCTTTACAGGGGCAATGGACCTTTAATATCTGAACTGGCCAGGAGAGGGCTGGACAGTGCAGAACTCATTTTTAGGAAAATCCGGGACCAGAAGTGTGGTGGGGTCACCCTGCAAATGGTAACCCATCCTGGCTGAAGCCAAAGTGTGACTGATATGTTGCTGACATCTTTCTGGGGTCAGACCTGCTGAACCAGGGCTTCAGCTATCCATAGACCACTCAGAGTGTGAACTGCATGCTGTTAGGCTATTTGTGAACAGCCCAGGTTGGAAACTACAACGGCAAAGCATTGTGTTGCAGGGCAGGTGGCTACACAAGCCCTCATTGGTCTGGATTGTATCCCAGAATGTCACAGCGGTGTAGCTGAAACAGGATTTATACACAGCTTGTTATTTTAACTGAGATTTACACTTTAAGCACTGGTGTAACAATTTTAAGTGAGTCTCAAATGTGGTGGCTGGGAACAGTCACAAGAAAGGTTATAGCTTTATTATTTTCTGTTTGTTTATTTTGGGTAAGGGAAATAAAACAAGAGTAAATCATAACTATGAGTGCCAGTGAAGCAACTAAAAAGCCAGAGCTGGCCAGGTTGGAGAAACAACAGAAAGACAAATAGTGTAAATACCAAAAGTGGCCAGCAGAGATAGAGCCAAAGAAAGGAAGGCAGAAAGGCAGTAGCAGTAAGAATTACGCTAGTGAGCCATGGAGCTGAAAGACAAAGAAGCCCTAGAAAATTATAAGGAGACACAGTATAATCTGGACATGATGGCAAGTCATTGACAGAACCCACAGTCCCCAGTCACACCCTCCATCCAAGGAGCACTGAGCTGGGACAAGTTGTGCCCTGCATATAAAGAAGCAGACTGTATTGGAGAATACCTTAGCACTTTTGAAAACTGGTGTGAAGTTCAAAAAGTTCCAGAGGACAAGAAAATCCCCACACTGATTGCACAACTCTCTGGTAAAGATTTAAATGTATGGAATGAAATGCCAACTGGTGAGGTTTTGAAATACCCTGATTTTTTAAAAAAAAACTGTCTTGCAAATGTTTCAAATTACCCCTGACATGTATAGATTGACATTGAGAAATCTCAGGAAAAGTGCTGTCATGAGTCATAGTAAATACACCTATAAGATATTTGACCTATTGAGAAAATGGGCAAAGGGAAAGGGGGTTGAGAACTATAACCAATTGTCTGATCTTTTTGCTCAAGAACATTTCCTAAGCATATGTTCTGAGGCAGTCAGAGACACAATACAGGACAAATCTTTAAATTCTGCTCGGGAAGTTGCCATCCACACTGATTCCTTTGTGCAAGCCCAAATGTCTAATAAGCACAAGCCACAGAGGCAGGGACAGAAGCCTGGTGTAAAGGGGGGACTCAGTTTTACCCCTAGGAAGGAGGGTGGCTGGGAGCTGAGGCACTCACCTCCTCAGAATCAGTCCTCTCATAGAAATCCACATCACAGAATCCCTGTGTAGGAAAGTGATCCAAAAAGGTGCGTCCAGTATAACTTCACCGAGCACGTGAGAAATCATTGCCCTAAGCTAAGAGAAAATAAATCCACACCCCATCCAGCCCAGGTTAATGCAGTTGTACTTAAAATGAGATCCCAAGAGGAACCTGCAGGTCCTCTGATGAATTTTATAAGGTCTGATTCTGTGTGGGTAGACCTGAACATGTATTAAAGTTGCCAAGGTGAATGGCAAAGAATGCACTGGGTGGAGAGTCACTAGTACCCAGATGTCTCTGGTCAGTGGAAGCGTGGTTCAAAAGACTGACATGCTGTCTGACCAGGAGGTAGAGTTTCTGGCACTGGGGAAACATAAAAATCTTGTGCCTTTGGCTAAGGTTCATTTTGGAATGGGAAGGGTTAGAGGGTGACTTGGCAGTGGGGATGCCAAATAGTAGCCTCATGGAAATGCTGGTGGGGAATGATATTTTGCATATGACTATGGCTGTTAATGTTGTAACTTGTGATAAAAAGAAATATTGTGCAGGGGTCCCAGAGAGAAATGGTAAAGACCCAGAAACTATTAAGTGGGGGAGAGGAAGAAAACAGTGTTTCCAGGTGTGGGAGGGGCCGAGGCCAGGTCATGTATGGCAGAGGAAAGCAGCATGCCCTGAGGGTTGTGGGGAGTGGGAGGAATTATCCCCTATTACTGAAGAAGCTGTCCCGGTTGTCAGCTGCCAATGTTTTGCAGACAGCTAAGGGCAGACCCCACTCTAAAGCGCATAAGGAGATATGTCCTAGAAGGATATGTCCTCGAGAAGGAAATCCCTGCAATGGGAAAGGCTGTGGTTTTTTTTTTTGGTTTTTTTTTTTAAGAGGACGGGTGATTATAGAGGGCAGCTCTCATGGGAAAAAAAGAGAGCCCTGGAAAACCCAACAAGCAGCTGGTTGTTTCTGCTCAGCTCCGTGAGGAATTAAAGTTACTAGGACAAGATTGCCCTTTTGTTGGTCACTTGAGGGCACAGAGAACCTATGAGAGGTTAGGGAGAATTTTCTACTGGCCAAGGACACAGAATATAGGGAATTTTTTAGATGTGTGGAGAGGAGGGGAGGAAGAAATCCCATGAAGAATTAAAAACCCCACTGCTCATGAAAAACTTTGAAAAAAATATCTTTATATAAAATAGTTCCCATTTCTTTTGTAAGAAAAAGAGTTCCTGTTTTCATACAAAACCTCTATTATTGTAAAAGAACAAAAATATAGGCTATATACTGGAGGCAAGCAAAGCTATTTTTAAAATTAATGTTTTCTACACCGCATAACTGTTTTCAGATATACTAGTATAATGATAGTAGTGACTAAATGCTAAACTATGCACATACATATGAAAACTGACATACAACATCAGCAGACAATGCTAGCATAGATGGCAGTAGAGTCCTAAGTCATACTCGTAATGCTTGCTGAGACTGTTATCTACACCAATAGCATGCATCTGTAGCAAAAAGCACACAAGTTACTTAATAGGGTAACACAGATATGTGGTATGTAGTGCTGTTTGAGTTTGAAAGTACTGTTCGTCATCCTGTATGGGACACATTTTTCCACACCAGACTTGAAGACTTATAAGTTATGACCAGCTAACACAGTACATGTGAAGAGATGTATTAGTTCATTTTAAGGCCTTCAGATACCAGAATTAGTTTACTCATGCATCCTTATGTAGGAAACTGTGTCATTAAGAGGCTCTGGCAAAAGCTAGTTGGAACTGGTTATGTTATGCAGGCTCCTGTTACATAATGCTTGCTAATCAGTTAGAACTCAGAGACTGACCTCTGCCAGGCTCCTCGGATCTGAGTGATTACTGAACACCCACCTCAATCTTTCCTTCCTTCTATAAATTAACAAGTGCAGCAGTTAAATTTCCACTGAAGTTTTAAATCTGTGGTAATAAAGGAATTTTGTCTCACTACTGAATTACAAAGATCAGACTATGGACTCCACTCCGGCTACTTTGTGCCAGCCACTCTTTAGTGCAAGGCAACCACAAAGCCAGCAGAGATCCAGTCCTCTGAGGATTTCCCCTGCATTGGGAAATATCTGGCTTCTACACCACTCCCCTTTCTAACCCGTGGCACATGAAGCGTTACTGGGGGAAGGTACTTGGCCTGGGCATCGCTAAACCCCAATCACCACTGACAGCAGAAAAGTTCTGTGGGGCTGTTGGTAGCCCAGCAAAAGTTAGAGCAGTCCTAAAGATTGAAGCCACATTGCCAGTTACTCCTTAATTATTATTAGGTTTTTTTGCTAAGCACAGGTTGGCCAAACACAATATTTTTGTCCCAAAATCTTCAAGGTTTAAGAGAAGGTATGAAAAGAATGGGGAAGTAAAGAGTGACTTGGACAATAATTTAGGAATTAACAGACATGATAACAGGGGCATTTTAATCACTGAAATACTGAGGTTTCTAATGTTTTGTTATATGTTCCCCTCTTTGATGCAATATGGAGCAGAATGGGGCAAAAAAGCTCTAAAATTTGCAGACAGGAAGGAGCTCCACTCTGGTACACACTTCTGCCTGCCACCAGACACTGCAGAAGCTCCTCTCGATTTCTGCTGTTTAGAAAGGAGAAAGGCTTTCCAGGTACTGGGAAGAGAGCAGCTGCTATATTTGGCATCCTAGCCTCATTGTCTGGGCAATAATATATGGACATATCAGAATGGAATTGTGTATGGGAATTACTGCTGCTTGAACCAGCTGGGACAGGCTTCCATCCCTTCTAGCCCCTAACAAGGGTTTAGGACATGAGGGCATAATCAATTTCAACATGACAGGTTTCAGAGTAACAGCCATGTTAGTCTGTATTCGCAAAAAGAAAAGGAGTACTTGTGGAACCTTAGAGACTAACCAATTTATTTGAGCATAAGCTTTCGTGAGCTACAGCTCACTTCATCGGATGCATACTGTGGAAAATACAGAAGATGTTTTTATACACACAAACCATGAAAAACTGGGTGTTTATCACCACAAAAGGTTTTCTCTCCCCCGACCCCACTCTCCTGCTGGTAATAGCTTATCTAAAGTGATCACTCTCCTTACAATGTGTATGATAATCAAGGTGGGCCATTTCCAGCACAAATCCAGGTTTTCTCCCCACCCCTCCCACAAACCCACTCTCAGCAGCTCTCCAACACCACTTTCTACAAGCCATTACCCTCTGATCCCACTGAGAGTTACCAAAAGAAACTACAGCATTTGCTCAAGAAACTCCCTGAAAAAGTACAAGATCAAATCCGAACAGACACACCCCTGGAACCCCGACCTGGGATATTCTATCTACTACCCAAGATCCATAAACCTGGAAATCCTGGGCGCCCCATCATCTCAGGCATTGGCACCCTGACAGCAGGATTGTCTGGCTATGTAGACTCCCTCCTCAGACCCTACGCTACCAGCACTCCCAGCTACCTTCGAGACACCACTGACTTCCTGAGGAAACTACAATCCATCAGTGATCTTCCTGATAACACCATCCTGGCCACTATGGATGTAGAAGCCCTCTACACCAACATTCCACACAAAGATGGACTACAAGCCGTCAAGAACACTATCCCCGATAATGTCACGGCTAACCTGGTGGCTGAACTTTGTGACTTTGTCCTTACCCATAACTATTTTACATTTGGGGACAATGTATACCTTCAAATCAGCGGCACTGCTAATGGGTACCCGCATGGCCCCACAGGATGCCAACATTTTTATGGCTGACTTAGAACAACGCTTCCTCAGCTCTCATCCCCTATCGCCCCTACTCTACTTGTGCTATATTGATTACATCTTCATCATCTGGACCCATGGAAAAGAAGCTCTTGAGGAATTCCACCATGATTTCAACAATTTCCATCCCACCATCAACCTCAGCCTGGTCCAGTCCACACAAAAGATCCACTTCCTGGACACTACAGTGCTAATAAACGATGGTCACATAAACACCACCCTATACTGGAAACCTACTGACCGCTATTCCTACCAACATGCCTCCAGCTTTCACCCTGACCACACCACACAATCCATTGTCTACAGCCAAGCTCTGCGATACAACCGCATTTGCTCCAACCCCTCAGACAGAGACAAACCTACAAGATCGCTATCAAGCATTCTTACAACTACAATACCCACCTGCGGAAGTGAAGAAACAGATTGATAGAGCCAGAAGAGTTCCCAGAAGTCACCTACTACAGGACAGGCCGAACAAAGAAAATAACAGAACGCCACTAGCCGTCACCTTCAGCCCCCAACTAAAACCCCTCCAACGCATTATCAAGGATCTACAACCTATCCTGAAGGATGACCCAACACTCTCACAAATCTTGGGAGACAGGCCAGTCCTTGCCTACAGACAGCCCCCCGACCTGAGGTGAATACTCACCAGCAACCACATACCACACAACAGAACCACTAATCCAGGAAACTATCCTTGCAACAAAGCCCGTTGCCAACTGTGCCCACATATCTATTCAGGGGACACCATCACAGGGCCTAATAACATCAGCCACACTATCAGAGGCTCGTTCACCTGCACATCTACCAATGTGATATATGCCATCATGTGCCAGCAATGCCCCTCTGCCATGTACATTGGTCAAACTGGACAGTCTCTACGTAAAAGAATAAATGGACACAAATCAGATGTCAAGAATTATAACATTCATAAACGAGTCGGAGAACACTTCAATCTCTCTGGTCACATGATTACAGACATGAAAGTTGCGATATTACAACAAAAAAACTTCAAAACCAGACTCCAGCGAGAGACTGTTGAATTGGAATTCATTTGCAAATTGGATACAATTAACTTAGGCTTGAATAGAGACTGGGAGTGGCTAAGTCATTACGCAAGGTAACCTATTTCCCCTTGTTTTTTCCTACCCCCCCTCCCCCGTTCCTCAGACGTTCTTGTTAAACCCTGGATTTGTGCTGGAAGTGGCCCACCTTGGTTATCGTGCACATTGTAAGGAGAGTGATCACTTTGGATAAGCTATTACCAACATGAGAGTGGGTTTGTGTGGTGGTGGGGGGGCCGTGGGGAGAAAACCCGGATTTGTGCTGGAAATGGCCCACCTTGATTATCATACACATTGTAAGGAGAGTGATCACTTTAGATAAGCTATTACCAGCAGGAGAGTGGGGTGGGGGGAAAGAAAACCTTTTGTAGTGATAAACACCCAGTTTTTCATGGTTTGTGTGTATAAAAACATCTTCTGTATTTTCCACAGTATGCATCTGATGAAGTGAGCTGTAGCTCACGAAAGCTTATGCTCAAATAAATTGATTAGTCTCTAAGGTGCCACAATTTCAACATGGTGTCCCCAGTGAATCCAGAGGATCTCCTGATTTTCTTGACTGTGTTGCCTTCTCCCTCTGTGGTGAGCAAATCCACTCCCCCTTAGGAAGACAATTTGATAGCAACTCCATGAGTTGGTGATGTATGATTTAGCCTCCCAGGCTTTATCTATAGGGCTATAGAAGGGTAACACATGGCCCTTTTAAATGCAAAATTGCTATTCAAATCTACAAGACCAAATAACTTGCACCCAAAAGTATTAAAATAATTGGCTGAAGAGGTCTCTGAACTGCTAATGTTTATTTTTTTAACAAATATTGGAACAGTAAAGAAATTTCAGAGGACTGGGAAAAAAAGCTAATATGCCAGTATTTTAAAAGAATAAATGGGATGACCTGTGTAACTATAGGCCTTTTAACCTGATATCAGTGCCAGACTAAATCATGGAAAGGTTGTTATGAAATGCATTCAGTAAATAATTAAAGGATGGTAGCATAATTAATGCCAGTCAACGTGATTTTATGGAAAATAGTCTTGTCAAACAAACTGTTTTTGTTGTTGTTGTTTTTTGCTGTGATCATAAGTTTGGTTGATAAAGGTAACTGTTGTGAGATAACAGACTTCAGTAAGGCATTTGTCTTAGTCCTACATGAGATTCTGATATAAAAAGGTTATCATTATACAAAATCAATGTAGACCATGTAAGGGGACTGTTGCCCCCTTACTAACATTCAGTGGCAGTGTTTTAGTTGCTCGCTCCCGGTACTAAAAGGGGGAAGCGTCGATGGGGAATCAGGACCCTGAGACTGACAGCCCCCAGGAACAATGAGGAGAGGCCAATGCTCCAGGTCAGCCTGAATGACAGGGCAAGCAGGCTAATCAGGGAGTCAGGAGGCCAGGGAGGTCCCGTCCTCCATGTGAGCTGGATTTCCCTGGGTCAGACAGAATGGGGCCGAGCTAAGGAGAAAGCAGGGGACCGAGCGGAGTTGGGCCAGATCCAGAGAGAGAAGACCCTGTCCTGGGAGCAGAGCTGCAGCCCCAAAGCCAGAGGCACAGCCCAGAGAGAGCAGAGTTTCCCTGGGAGGAGAGCTGCAGCAACCAGAGCCAGAGGGGCCAGAAAAGCAGCCCTCGAAGCAGGTCAGTTCTGGGAGCAGAGTCACAGAAGCAGCCTGCAGAGCAGACCTGTCCTGGGAGCAGAGCTGCAGCAACCAGAGGCAGAGGGGCCAAAGAAGCAGCCCAGGGAGCTGGAGGCAGGGCAGCAGCAGAAGTGCAGAGACAGAGCGGTGCTGCTGGGGCTGGAGCAGTCTGGAGCTGGGTGCGGTGAGCAGCTGGGGAGAGCGAGGGGGACCCTGGGCAGCGGGCCCAGCACAGGGAGACGCCTCAGCCAAGAGGCTCTGCAGGCCAGGCTTGGATCGTAACCCCAACAGGGCAGGGGCGACACTGGGAAGAAGGGTCCTACCACTTAGAGCCTGAGAGCGTGAGGCCACCACCAGAGCAAGTGTCCAACCCACAGCATCCCTGCAGCACAGCCAGGGCCTGAGAAGAAGGCCTGGGACTTACAAGGAACAGACTGAACTGCCCTGGCATTCCAGAGACGCTGTTTGTGATGTTCCCTGCCACAGAGCGGGGTGATGGGTTTCTTTTAACCTTTCCCATTTTTCCTTATTCTTTTTAAAATTAATTGTTGATTAAATAACTTGCATTTGCTTTAACTTGTATGTAATGGTCAGTGGGTCAGAGAAGTGCCCAGTGCAGAGTGAGTACCCCAGAGTGGGGACACCCTAGCCCCTGTCCTAGGTGACCACAGCAGGGTTGGGGGTCGAGCCCCCCAGGAATCCTGGGCCCAGCCTTGTTGGGGTTAGGAGGACTCTGCCAGACAGGAGAGTGGAAGGGGAGTCCTCAAGGGCAGGGAGGCCACTGGGTAAAGGAAGTGGAAACGAGGACTCAGATCCTTTCGCTAGCCCACTTCACCAGAGTAGTGCAGAAGCCAGGAAAGTTCCCCACAATAGCGGGACTATTCCCCTGCTTACAAATATTAAATGAATTTATAATGGTTAACTGATAGATCTCAAAAAAGTATCTGTAAATTTGGAATCTTCATACTGTGGGGGCATATCTAGTGCACATATGCAGGGATCTTTTCATGAAAAAAATGCTATTCAGTATCTTTACAAATTTTCTGGAAAAAAATGAAAATCATTGCTGATAAACTCATCAATCATTGCTGGTCATCCCTACCCACACACAAAGTTCGCAGCTGCGTAGGACACCAGGAAATTTGGGGCACCAAATTTCCTGGTGCCCTGAGCAGTTGCATGCTGCTCCAGTTCCAGCCCTGCCTCTTCCCACCCCTGATCCGTCCCCACTCCACCCCTTCCCCAAAGCCCCTGCCCCTGCTTTGCCCCTGCCCCACCCCTTCCCGCCCCTGCTCTGCCTTAGCCTCACCCCCACTCCACCCTTCCCCCAAAGCCCCTGCCCCTGCTCCACCCCAGCCCTGCCTCTTCCTGCCCCTGCTCCACCCCAGCCGCCCCCCCACTCCCCTGAGGACTGCAGCAGGGCCGGGCCAGCACTCATTGGCAGTGGGAAGTGTAGCGACTCAGCCTCAGCCATGCTGCCAGTGCGTGCTGGGGGGGGACGGTTCCCCCCTGCCCGCCAAGCCAGCCCTGCCACCCTCTGCAGAGGCCTGCCCCCCCCCACAGGGGGGCTGCGTAGGGCCCCAGAATAGCTAGGGACAGCCCTGATACCTCTACTCTATTTGTCTATTTGAAACAGTGTTTCAAAGAGTCTCTTGAAGCTTATAACAGGTCCCAGTGTTTACCTTAGCTATACCTAAAATACTTGAACTTAATTCAATAAGGTTTAACTAGGATATTTCAGGAAATTGCCATACCGTCACAATCATAATGGTCTCACGTAGCCTTAAAAATGAATTAATCTATTTGTAGTCAAAAATCTGTTAAAACATTGGGGGGAAAATGGGATTTGAAAATTAGAACAAAACAAAAGGAATAAAGACTCAAACAGATGTGGAGAGATGAGGGACAATACAAATAGAGAGGAGAAATTTTAGCAATAGAGGATTATATTAATTTTAGACACAAACTACAGAAACATTTGCAAGTCCAGCGATTTCAAAGAATAAAAGCAGACTTTAGAGAACACCAAATATAGGTGGAATACAAGACAAGGTAAACTACTGTTAGACTGGAGATGAAGGAGAATACATTTACAGTGTCCCCAAAGAAGTGAATTTTCCTCCAGACAACATTTCATCTGAATGGTTTGAGAAAACAAACTATAAGTTGATGGGTACATTCTGCACAATTATTCTGTATATGACTCTATATAATTACTTTTAACATATTAATGATATTCACTAATAGAAAAAAAATCAAGGAATGGAAAAGAATGGATGCTCATACTAAAAATTATACAGGGTCTGCTTGGGAATTGACATAATAAAGCTTTTACATGGAAGGAAAATAAATTACTATTTACACTGTTACCAAATAATCACCAAGATCAGATAACACATGCTCCTTTTATGACAGTCTTATTACTAAGATTAGGACTAATATGTGGCCCTTCATGGCAAAATCAAGGACACAGATGGGAAGTCAGATAATTTCCACTGATGGCTTTGTAAATCATCAGTCTCTTGACTGGCCTCTTGACTAGCCATGTCAAGAGACATGTCACCATAGGGGGGGCATCAGGAACACATTCCTGCTTCTTTATGGATGACTGGTGTTCCTTGTCCCAAAGACGCTGAGGAAGAGATAACGCCTGAGATGACACAGCACGAAGCACCAGCTCAGACTGGAACTCACCTCAATTCAATGAGACTTTCATTAACATGTTTAGCCATAGGTGCTGACTCCCAGCATGTTGGCCCACTGCATCCCGCAGCTCCCATTGGCTGGGAATGGTGAACCACGGCCACTGGGAGCTGTGGGGGCCAGTACCTGCAGATGGTCAACATCAGCAAAATGTCTCATGGCCCGTGATCAGATTACCCTGATGGGCCGAATGTGGCCCACAGGCCACAGGTTGCCCACCACTATTCTATTCCCTACTCCACCTTTCAGTTTTTCAACACTTTCCAGAAAAAATAAATCAAAATCTCACAATCTTCTTAACCAATCAAATCATAGAATCATAGAATATCAGGATTGGAAGGGACCTCAGGAGGTCATCTAGTCCAACCCCCTGCTCAAAGCAGAACAAATCCCCAACTAAATCATCCCAGCCAGGGCTTTGTCAAGCCTGACCTTAAAAACATCTAAAAAAGGAGATTCCACCACCTACCTAGCTAACCCATTCCAATGCTTTACCTCCCTCCTAGTGAAATAGTTTTTCCTCATATCCAACCTAAACCTCGCCCATTGCAACTTGAGACCATTGCTCCTTGTTCTGTCATATGCTATCACTGAGAACAGTGTAGATCCATCCTCTTTAGAACCCCCTTTCAGGTAGCTGAAAGCAGCTATCAAATCCCCCCTCATTCTTCTCTTCTGCAGACTAAACAATCCCGGTTCCCTCAGCCTCTCCTCATAAATTATGTGCTCCATCCCCCTAATATTTTTGTTGCCCTCCACTGGACTCTTTCCAATTTTTCCACATCCTTCTTGTAGTGTGGGGCCCAAAACTGGACACATTACTCCAGATGAGGCCTCACCAATGTCGAATAGAGGGGAACGATCACATCGCTCGATCTGCTGGCAATGCCCCTACTTATATAGCCCAAAATGCCATTAGCCTTCTTGGCAACAAGAGCACACTGTTGACTCATATTCAGATTCTCATCCACTGTAACCCCTACGTCCTTTTCTGCAGAACTGCTGCCTAGCCTCTCGGTCCCTAGTCTGTTGCAGTGCATGGGATTCTTCCATCCTAAGTGCAGGACTTCGCACTTGTCCTTGTTGAACCTCATCAGATTTCTTTTGGCCCAATCCTCTAATTTGTCTAGGGCCCTCTGTATCCTATCCCTACCCTCCAGCATATCTACCACTCCTCGCAATTTAGTGTCATCTGCAAACTTGCTGAGGGTGCAGTTCACGCCATCCTCCAGATCATTAATGAAGATATTGAACAAAACTGGCCCCTGGTCCGACCCCTGGGGCACTCCGCTTGATACCAGCTGCCAACTAGACACAAAGTCATTGATCACTACGCATTGAGCCTGATGATCTAGCCAGCTTTCTATCCACCTTATCGTCCATTCATCCAGCCCATACTTCTTTAACTTGCTGGCAAGAATACTCTGGGAAACCGTATTAAAAGCTTTGCCAAAGCCAAGGAGTAACACGTCCACTGCTTTCCCCTCATCCACAGATCCAGTTATCTCATCATAGAAGGCAATTAGATTAGTCAGGCATGACTTGCCCTTGGTGAATCCATGCTGACTGTTCCTGATCACTTTTCTCTCCTCTAAGTGCTTCAGAATTGATTCCTTGAGGAGCTCCATGATTTTTCCAGGGACTGAGTTGAGGCTGACTGGCCTGTAGTTCCCCGGATCCTCCTCCTTCCCTTTTTTAAAGAGGGGCACTACATTAGCCTTTTTCCAGTCATCTGGGACCACCCCCGATCACCATGAATTTTCAAAGATAATGGCCAATGGCTCTGCTATCACATCCACCAACTCCTTTAGCACCCTGGATGCAGCGCATCTGGCCCCAGGGACTTATGCTCGTCCAGATTTTCTAAATAGTCCTGAACCACTTATTTCTCCACAGAGGGCTGGTCACCTCCTCGCCATACTGTGCTGCCCAGTGCAGTAGTCTAGGAGCTGACCTTGTTTGTGAAGAGAGATGCAAAAAAAGCATTGAGTACATTAGCTTTTTCCTCATCCGCTGTCACTAGAATACCTCCCCCATTCAGTAAGGGGCCCACACTTTTCCTGACCTTCTTCTTGTTGCTAACATACCAGTAGAAACCCTTCTTGTTACTCTTAACATCCCTTGCTAGCTGCAACTCCAAGTTTGATTTGGCCTTCCTGATTTCACTCATGCATGCCTGAGCAATATCTTTATACTCCTCCCTAGTCATTTGTCCAATCTTCCACTTCTTGTAAGCTTCTTTTTTGTGTTTAAGATCAGCCAGGATTTCACTGTTAAGCCAAGCAGGGCACCTGCCATATTTGCTATTCTTTCTACACATCACGATGGTTTGTTCCTGCAGCCTCAATAAGGATTCTTTAAAATACAGCCAGCTTTCCTGGACTCCTTTCCCCCCTCATGTTATTGCTACTCTTGATAGCATTTATGCAGAAGAACACTTTGATATTCACTGAGACACTGTATATATTTCATACAACTGTTTTAGTTCCACTTATTGAGAGCAGCTTCTCCAGTGTTTTGATGCTATGAGGAACCATATACTTCTTAAAAACAAACAAAAACCACTAAAGAAATAATGGAAATAATTTATATCACACAATGAACAGTACTTGTAATTCGAGTAGAATCCACTTAATCAACATCTTGATAATCAACTCTCATGATTTTGTCATGAGTCTCATGATAATTATTGTTTTCCTTAAAGCCCCAGATCCTGGAGTCAAGTGGATATGTGATGATATCAGCTTTCATTCTTAAATAAAAAGTAAATTTCTAGCCCTTGTGGCTGTGAATAAAGCTTCAAAATGTGACCCCACTGCACCCTAAAGGCTCAAAAAGCAGAAGGCAAATAAAAAGAACACCAAATCTATTATTTTTACATAATCTCATTATTTTAAAGCCAATCTCATGTTCTTGGTGAGCCTGACTTCTGATTTTTTAACATTTGGGGTTAGCAATATTGAAAACTGCCAAGGAACAGCCAGTGTAGTGCCTTTCCATGACTTAACAATAGGACCCCTCATTACAAAATGTCTATTTAAATGGCAGCTCTACTGCTGTCTGTAAAGCTATTCACAGGCATAGGTGCTGGAACTAGGGGTGCTGCCGCACCCTCGGCTATAAGTGATTTCCATAATATGCAGGGTTTACAGTTTGGTTCAGTGGCTCTCAGCACCTCCACGATACAACTTTTTCCAGCACTCTTGTTCACGGGTTGACAGGTGTGAACTGATGTTTGCTAGCACATACTTTCCTGTAGTATGTTCAGTTCATGCTAGTTGTTATCTTTTAACTTATTTGACTATAGTTTTGTGTTTTTGTTTTTTAAATGTGTTAATAGTTTGAACACTGCTTATTTTACATCTGTTAATGAAATAGAAATAAATATCACAGTATATCCATATGAGCCTGTGGTAATCACAATGATTAATAAGAGGTGCAGTTCTTGTTCAGTTTACATTGTTATGTATCAATTAAGAGAATTCTGCTGTCATTTTATTTAATTACCAAATATTACATAGTCTAATAATTTTCAGATCAATTATGCACAAAGACAAAAAGCAAAAATGCTACTTTATACCTGCATGAGAGAAAAGACAAATTCCAGTTTTTGTGATGTTCTGAGCAATGGAAGGATTAAACAACACTGAGTAAAGTCCAGCCCAAATACATATGGGAAAGCAGTTGGAGTTGCCGGCGTTCCAATAAATTATTATGGCAACATGATGAAACAAATTCAGTGTATGAGCAGACATTCCAAGTTTATTTAATGGACAAGATGATTCATTGTTATAACATGGCAAGGCTAAATGGAAAGAGGAAGAGAGAAAGCAAACTGAATACTAAGACTGGAAACTTCCAGATGTGAGCATAAAATGCCACTGAGTCAGTGTTACTCAAAACATAAAATACTGCCTCAAACTGTAGTAAAATATGTTAGTTTCTATATCTCTGTCAGAGTAATCATTTCACAAATATACAAAACTTAAACAGCCATATGATCAGTGAAGAGAATTATCCCTACCTTTTAAAAGCACCTTTCATGTCCCAGTAGAGCCATTTGTGGTTACTGCATGATTAAAAATCTCCACATCATCTTTATAAATAATTCTGTATAGCCCAGACAACTCATCAGGGCAAAAGTGAAACTGAATACGAATCAGAGGGGAATCTTTTTGCATATAAGCTTCAAAAGAATACCATTTGTTTCATTCACAAACATTGAGCACCTAAGTTCTAGAAAATTTGTTTGTCCCTTTATTGCAAATTCAGACTTAGTACAATCCACAGTGCACCTCTTATTAAATACCTATTTCCAATTATGGAAATTGTTACCCTACTGTTTTATCAGTGCCTTGACCAGCTAAATCCAGGTAAAAAAAGTGTCAACCTGAGTCTACACTAAGGAAAAGGTCAAGGTTAGATAAAACATGTTAACAAACCCAGCAATTTTTCCTAGTCTTGTCAAAACCTTTGTCTACCTTGTTTGTTTAGAATGTAAACTCTTCATGTTTCTTATTATATATTTTCACCATTCCTAGCACAAATGGACCCTTATCTCTGTTGGGGCCTCTTGGCAATACAAAAGAGTATAAAACTACCTTCAGAAATATAGAAAACAAGCCTATACACTTTATGAACATGTATTGCTCTGCATCAACAAAGAACATAAAGTACAGAAATAGAAAGAAGTTAGGTTGTTTGTTAGTTTTAAAAAATTAGCTATTATGCTTTAATTCAAAGTTTCACAAACTGCTCCATGCACGGTTAATTGTCCGTGAAGCATTTGTTGGTGAGCTGAATGATCACATGATGCTGAGAGTAGTTTGTGTACATATGATTAGGCAAGGAAATGACATCTTTCATGAACAATAAATTCAGTCAATTAATATATATATTTCCATATGTTAAAACATCAACATATATGCATGTAGGATATCCCACACTGTTCAGTTCTGTATCCTAAATATTCAAAAATCCAGAAAATTTTATAGGAGAAAGATAGAAATATTTGCCTTATAAGAGTATAACTTGACTGTAACACAATATTTTTGAATGAAAGCAAAATGTGCTCATTTTAAAGTTATTTTTGGTGTTGACAAATAATTTAAGAACTATTCCTTTTTACTACTTCTAGTCATAAATATTCCACACCTGTTCTTCAGAAAAGGTAAGCTACAATAATTTTTTTTGCCAATGTATATAGATAATTCAAATTTTCTTAAGTAGCAATCTAAAACTATTTGCTTGATTTACACCAGGGTTTTCATTAGAGTACTTCTTAACACCTACTTTGAGAGTACTTGTAATAGAACTCTCTGCCTGTAACCGTTCATCTAAATTTTCCAGTTCTTGAGTGATTTTAAATTTAAATTGCCAATGCTCATCTAATCCTAAATCCCTTAAAACCAGGCTTTTTACGAGTTCGTTGATACTTATAATCTTAGCAAGATCTGACACTTTTTAAGGAACTCTCTGTCCTAACTTGCTGTCTAGACCACATCTAGTGGAAATGTTAATCCTATTTTACATTGCTCCAAATCTGAGTTTTCAAGGTGATTTTTTTTTTAAATATGCAAGACAAGACTTTCTGTGTGTGGCATTAGAGGACAGATTTAAAATGTTTGTACTTATCTTTTTAAATACTTTGACTAGTGTAGAAAACATTGTCCTCACAAACCCGTTAGTATTATGTAAGTTTGATGTTGGTAAAGTGCTTCTTTTATTGTTAGTTATGTTTACTTAAGAAAGCCATTTTGTCATTAAAATGGTAAAGATTAACTGTAGCGGGACAGTCACCCCGTTCCGGCCCAGAAAGGGTTAAAGGCCAGCCCCAGGGAGAGGGCTGGGGCTGACAGCCAATAGGAAAGGCTTGGAGGCAGCCAATCAGGGCCAGGCTAGGTCCTATAAAAGAGCTGCACTGGCCAGAAGGTAGACACAGATTCACTCCAGCCTTGCAGTGAGAGGGGCCTAGCTGCCTGGGAGCGCAGGGTACCTGAAACAGAGCAGTGCTGGGGAAAGGCAAGAGGAGCTCCAGCCTGGCAACTCCCCAGGCTATGGCTTTGTTAAAGGCCCAAGGAGGTACCGGGGCTGCAGAGGTGCAGCCTGGGGATTGGCCGAGGTAGCTGGTCCAACCTCCTTGCCAATGATGAGTGGCCATTACAGACTGCAGTTTGCCCCAGATAAAGGAGGCTAAATGATGACTGGCAGTAGCCACTGAGGCAAGGTGGGCTAAGAGGAACGGGGTTCCCCTGGGAGAGGAGACCCAGAGTGTGGGGGTACTGTGGTGGGCAGAACTTCAAGGAAAAGGGGCACTGGGGTCTGGGAGGGACATTGGACCTGAGGCAGGAGAGACACCAGCCAGCAGGAGGCGCTCTGAGGATGGAATTGAGTTAATTCCCAGATGACCAGCAGGAGGCACCACGCCGGTGAGGTCTTGACTTGCTACATTAGCTCATGTCAGTATTACAGTGTCTTAGGATATTTTGGATATAGATTGAAGATACATATTTTTTTGGCTGCAGACTGACTAATCTAGTGCGGGGGCAGGAGACAAAAGCCCACTGTAAGTCCAGAACATGAAGACCTGGATGAAGGGTCAGAATGTGGGGGAACATGGCAATTATAGCAGGGACAAAGGAGAAACAGGAGGAATATAGAGGGGGGGGGAATTTAATGAACATCTCAGATGTCTGTATGCTAATGACAGAAGTATGAGGAATAAAACAGGAAGAATTAGAAATACTAGGGAATAATCACAATTATGAGAAAATTGGCATCACAGAGACTTGGTGGAATAATTCACATGACTGGGATATTAGTACAGAATGGTACTGCTTGTACAGGAAGGACAGGCAGGGAAAAGAGAGGAGGTGTTTCCCTGTAGATCAAAGATCTATACATTTGCACTGAGGCTGAGATAGAAGTTGGAGGCACCTGTTGAAAGGCTGTGGGTAAGGATAAAAGGGGTAAAAAAACCATGGGTGATAATAGTATGGGGTTACTATAGACGACCTAACCAGGAAGACAAGGTAGATGAGGTTTTTTTAAATAACTAACAAAATTATGCAAAGCACAGGACTTGGTGGTATTGGGGGACTTCAACTACCTAGACAGCTGTTGGGAAAATAATACAACAGGGCATAGATTATCCAACAACTTCATGGAATGCACTGGAGATAACTTTTTATTGCAAAAGGTGGAGAAAGCGCCAAGGGGAAAGTCTGTTCTACATTTGATTCTGACAAATAGGAAGAAATTGGTTAAGAATTTTGAAGTAGAAGGCAGCTTGGGTGAGAGACAAAATTATAAAGATCATGATTCTAAGGAATGGCAGGGGGGGGGGAAACAGCAGGATTAAGACAATGGATTTCAAGAAGGCAAACTTTAGCAAACTCAGAGAATGGGAAGGTAAGATCCTGTGGGAAGCAAAGAGAAAAAGAGTTCACAACAGCTGACAGTTTTTGGAAGACACATTACTATGGGCACAAAAGCAAACTATCCCAATGCACAGGAAAGATAGGAAATATGTTAAGAGACCACCCTAGCTTATCCATCTCTTCAGTGACCTGAACCTCAAAATAAAAAGTCATACAAAAAGCTGAAACTAGGTGAAATGACAAAGGATGAAAATATGTATACACACACACACACACACTATATATATATACACATACATACACACCCACACCCTCCAATCACTGCTAAAGGATCCCCCCCACCAGCCTAAGAGGGGGATCCACAGGACCTGGACACCAAATAAATATGGGGGACAACTAATGAAATAACAGGAACAGGAGTGTGGTCAAAGGGTCAAATGAAGGGAACTGGACGGAGACACCAGGCAGAGAACCCCGGACAGCACCCACTGCTCCTCAAAGGCATCAAGGGAATCAGTGGACGCCGCCCAGAGGAACTCTGCCCAGATCAGAAATAGGCCCCACAGTCACAGGAGACTCCATCAGCCAACCTCCTCACTCTGGTTTTATAGATGGCCATTTTAGCCAGGGCCAGGAGGAGGTTGACCAGGAGATCCTGTGACTTTGTGGGGCCGCGGATAGGGAGTGTATAAATAAGAAGGTGAGGGGAAAAGTGCAACCAAAAGTGTAATAAAGTATTGGTGAGAAGCCAGAATAGGGGCTGCAGCCTGGCACACTCCAAATATATGTGTGCCAGGGTTTTCCTCATGCTGCAAAAGGGGCAGGTGTCTGGGATAGGGGTGAACCATGCCAAGTACATGCCTGTGCTCACAGCTCCATGAAGGAGCTGCCAACTGATATCCCCGGTGGGCCTCGGGACCAAGGTGGAATATAGGCTGGCCCACCGGGGCTCCTCACCCTCCAAAGATGGCAGGAGGTCCCACCATTTTGTATCAGGGCGAGGGTAAGGGAGTGAAGGGTATGGAGCATGAGCATGTATAGATGTTTCCTTGGCGCGGTCTGGAAGCAGATTGGCTGCAGCTCGTGCAGCCAGCTCACGGTGAAGGAGTGGGGAGATTAGTTGGGTCCACAGGGCAGGGGCCCGATGAAAAGGTCCAGCAGGCTTGGGGTGGAGGGTGGGCGGGGCACGCCCTTGTGCATGACCCGGTTGAGGTAAACCTGAGCAGCGGGCAGCAAAGCGGCTCTCACCTCCTGAAGTACGCATCGGGGAGTACGAAGTCTGGAGAGCCCCATGCGCTGAGCGAGCGTCAGGGGATCCAACCAGTCTCCCTGGTCATAGTCCAGGAGGTCTCCGACTCTTGTGACTTCTGCCAGGACCAACCTCTGGCGCACTGAGGGGGACTCCGCCACCTGCACGCGAAGCTGGGGGTTGTGTAGCAGGGGCTCCGCGAGGAGATCTGCCCCCTCAGTGGCCGCCACAAACCTGGTCATTGAAAGCAGTTTCCAGGGCCAGAGGAGGTCCTGGTAGAAGACCGGCAGCCCGGAGAGTCTCGCGGAAGACCTCTCGGATGGAGATAAAGGAGCTGCCAGTTGTATCGGAGCCCTCAGAAGCGGCGCAGGAAGGTGTGCGCCAGTAAGCTCCACACCGGACTACCTGCACTGTAAACGAGCCTCTGCAGGGCCTGGAGACGGAAGACATGGACCTGAGTGTGCAGATACTTCAGACCCTGCCCTCCCTCCTCCAGGGGTAGATGGAGAACCCCTGCAGGGACCCAGTTCAGTCCTGACCAAAAGAACTCCAGAATCAATGTCCGGAGGTCGGCCAGGAAACCCGGGGCCAGGACCAAGGTGTTCAGCCGGTACCAGAGCATGGACAGGACTAGTTGATTGAGCACCAGTGTCCTCTCTCAAAGGGAGAGGCACCGGAGTAGTCCTGTCCATTTCCGGAGCCGCTCTATCACCCTGCCCTCTAAATTTGCCAGTTCTCCGACGGAGAGGGATGTGTGGCAGAAAGGTAAACGCCGAGATAGAGCAGCAGACCCACGCTCCACCGGATGGCCTGAAGTGAAGGTGGGAGGGAGCTCGCCTTCCAGCAGTCCCCGACCACCAGGCCAGAGCTCTTGACTCAGTTGACCCAGGCAGAGGAGGCTGCTGAATAGATGCCTGGCAAGCCTCCACCCACGCCAAGTCACCCGGTCCTGGACCACAAGGAGCACGTCATCAGCGTACGCTGACAGAACCAGCCACAGCTCTGGCTCCCACAGCACCAACCCTGTCAAACTCCTGCGGAGGAGATAGAGGAAGGGCTCAATCGCCAGAGCATACAGCTGGCCCGAGAGGGGGCACCCCTGCCATACTCCTCACCCAAAGCTGACTGATTCGGTCAGGGTCCAGTTGAGCCTGACCAGACACTCTGCGGAGGCGTACAGCACCCGGAGAAAACCCACAAACTGGGGACTGAAGCCAAATGCTCGCAGAGTGCTCAGGAGATACCCGTGATCCACCCTGTCGAACTCCTTCTCCTGATCCAAGGACAGGAGGGCAAATGACAGACCATCCCTACACCCAAGTTCCAAGAGGTCCCGCACCAGATACAGGTTCTCAAGGATGCTGCAGCCCGGAACGGTGTAGGTCTGGTCTGGGTGGACCACGTCCACCAGCACGGACCCTAGCCGCAGCGAGATGGCTTTTGCTATGACTTTGTAGTCCGTGCTGAGGAGCGAGACGGGACGCCGATTTCGTAAATCGGAGGTCCCCCTTCTTCAGCAATAAGGCGAGTACAGCTCGCCTGCACGAAAGAGGGAGGACCCTGCTCTGCAAAGACTCGGCCCAGATGGTGACTAGGTCTGGGCCGAGGACGTCCCAGAACACACGGTGGAACTTCACGGTCAGCCCATCCATGCCCAGAGATTTATTGGTGAGCATGCGACAGAGGGCTTCCGAGAACTCGGCCAGAGTGAGAGGCAGCCCTAGCCAGTCTCGGTCACCCGCACTGACCGTAGGGAGCTCCTCCCAGAGCACTCTGCAAGCGTTAGGATCGGTCAGATCCAAGGAGAAAAGGCTTGCGTAGAAGGCTCTCGCCATCCTGCACATCTCCACCGGATCCGTGAGGGGGGTGCCGACTTCTGCCAGAAGGCAGGTGACATGTTTCTTTGCCCCCTCTTTTTCTCCAGGGCATAGAAGAAGCGGGAGCCCTGATCCATCTCCCGAAGGAGGCAGATGCGGGATCGAACAAAGGCACCCCGGGCCCAATGGTCCTCGAGGGACCGGAGCGCCTCCTGCTTCTCCCGGCACGCTCCGCAGAGGGGCAGATTGTCGGGGCTGGCAGCCAGGCGCCTCTCCAGCTCTAAGACCTCCCGTTCCAACTGCTCTATCGTCTCATCCCTCCATTGGCTGGCGCCCCGGGTGTAGTCACGGCAGAAGAGCCGGGCGCGCACCTTCCCCAGGTCCCACCACCACTGCGCCAAGGGAAAGGCACGCCGCTGCCCTCGCCAGGCCAGCCAGAACTCCCGGAAGGATGTCATGAAGCCCACATCCTCCAACAAGCTGTTGTTGAAATGCCAATAGGCCCGCCCTGACCTCTCCGCGCAGAGAGAGGCTGTCACAGTGGCTAAATGATGGTCAGAAAATGGGGTCGGCCGGATGCAGGAGGAGTGGGCTCGTGAAAGGTGGAAGCGTGATAAATAAATGTGGGAGATATGTGGAAGCGTGATAAATAAATGCCAACCGGGAGTGGCGCGACCGATGGGCCTCCACCCGGACAAAGGTGAACATGCAAATGTCATCCGGGTGGTGGTCGCACTAGACATCCACCAGGGAGTGGTGTTTGACTATCTCCCGGAGGACGTCCGCGGCAGTCGGGCACTGCTTGGTCCCCGAGTGGTCCCGCTCCTCGAGGGTGGTGTTAAAGTCCCCACCCAGGACCAGGCACTCATGTGGATCCAAGGTGCCGAGGAAGGCGGACGCCTGCTGATAGAATTGCAGCTGCTCTGGGCCCGATGTCAGGGCATAGATGTTAATGAGGTTGACCATGAGCCCCTCCATATGGACCCAGAGGTGCAGCAGGAGGCCCGGCACAGCCTCGGCGACCCCTAGCACCTTGGGCCATAGGTTGGGGGAGAACAGGGTCGCCACTCCAGCTGTACGAACTGTGAGATGGCTAAAGTAGACCCTGTCCCCCCAATCCAGCCACCAGCTGTCTTCGGCGGCCGGATCCGTATGGGTCTCCTGCAGGAAGACCACAGAGTACCTGTTCTCCCAAAGGAAAGAGAGCACCTGGGACCTGAAGAGACCTATCCTACAGCCCCTGGTGTTCAATGTTGCGAAGATGAGCGGTGCCATGAGGAGGGCTGGGGGGAATCCTCGCCGGCAGGGATGCTTGCCCAGCCCCCATTGGGCCACGCAGCAAACCATGACCTACCCCGTAGGTGAGCAATGAGTCACGGAAGCCACGGACCCACTGGTAGGCTGCTTCCCGGTCTTTTTACCCTCCCCCCATAAGGGCCCTTTCGGCCCGGAGGATCTGATGAAAGTCCCCCCCCATTGCTGGAGAGCAAGCTGTACCTTGTTGCGGGAGCCACGGACATCTTCTAAAAACTCCCGCAGCTCCTCTCGCAGCGCATGGGGGGGTGGGATTACTGTCTCCTGGTCATCCCCTGGCACAGCCCTGTGGCCCACCGAGACAGGCAGGCAAGGTGCGGACCCCCAACAGGGCACCCGATGGACTGGTGCCACGCGGCCCGCCTCAAACCCTGGGGCAATAGGGGGCAGCGGAGGGAAGATAGCAGCCCCTAGTGGGTTGGGACAGGGAAACACAAAGGCTGCTCCCTGGGGGTCATTTGCTGGAAAAGGGAAGGAGAGAGACCCAAGGCTGGCAATAACATCGCGGGAGGTGGAAGGGATAGGGACAGGGTCAGCATCAAGGGCAGGGCCGGGATCAGGGACAAGGGCAGGGGCAGAGGTGAAAGTCTGGGCTTCAGAAGCCAAGCAGCTGGGTGGTAGAACCTTCCGGTCAGGCTCAAGGGTTGGGGGGGGATGAGGATGGGGCTCTCAGCGATGCCGGGCACAGGCTCTACAGGGGGTTTGGCAGCCACTGCATCAGGAGGTGGACTGTCTTCTGTAAAGCCCCACCCCCCCAGGAAGGAGGTTGATTGCTCCACACGAACGAGGGGTGCCCCTGGTGGCTCAGGTCCCGGTTGCATGGCATTGGATGTTGTCTGAACAGGCCCAGCAGCCGTCAGCGGGGTGCCTTCTGCGGCCGGGTTGATGGAGGACTCCAGGGGCTCCTCGGAGGTGGGAGTAGAAGCAACGGTCAGTGGGAGGGAGCATGGGAAAAGGGGGGCTGGAGTGAGGTCACCCAGATCAAGGCCCACTGGCAAAGAGTTGTCCTCCCCCTGGGTGACCAGGGTGAGACCCAGGGCCTCCATCTCCTCATATATGGATGGGAGATCGCTTTCCACCACCCCCAGGTTCTCCCCGCTGGCACCCGAAGCAACCATCGCCTCGGGGCTCACAGGGGCTTCAGATGGTACCAGGGCAGGAGGGGCTCCTTCAGGGGCCTCGGAGAGGAGGGACTCCTGTGGAGGGGAGATACTACTTTCCGGTGCTGCCACGTCTTCCCCAGCCGGTACCGGTGGATGGAACACACCCATGGGCAAAGCGAAAGGCTCGGCATCAGTGCTCCCTTCCTGGTCTTCCGGGGGGCCTCCGCATCGGATGGAAGGAGTGGAGGGGCTGGGTAGCAGGGGTCATGTCAGGGGACAGAGGTGATGGCTCAGGGACGGGGGGGAGTAACAGTGGAGCAGCACAAGGGAGGAAAGATTCCCCCGGGGTGGGCCCTCTCCCATGGCCAGCGGTGTCCCTGCCGCACCCTCCTCCACAGGCCCCGCCAGATTGTATGCAGCAGAGGCGGGGTTCTCCCGCTCATCTGGGCACAGTGGGAGAGGTGCCCCTTGGGCCCAAGTGGGAGCAATGGTGGACTGGGAAGGAGGAGGGGTGGCTTTGGGTGCCGGGCAGCCAGGGGCGCTGGCAATGACAGGGCCGGTGCCCTGCCAGGGCTCAGGGGTCCCGGATGCTCCTCCTTGCCGGGCCAAGGGGCAGTGCCTCCGGTCGTGCCCCATCGCCCAGCAGAGGTAGCACCGGGCCTCCCCTGTGGAGTAGTGCATCCAGTAATGGGCCCCTTGGTAGGGGACCAAGAATGACCCCTCAAGCGCCTCTCCATCACGTGCCATCGGTGACAGTTGAAGCTGCACCTGCCAGCGGAACGAGAGGACGTGACGGAGGGCGGGGTCTTTGCAGCCCAGTGGGAGAGGACTGACAACGGAGATGGGTAGAGAGGGCGGGTAACAGGGCGGCACTGGGAAGAAAGGGAGGGACAGAAGTCAGGACTAGATGGACGCCCCGGTTCCCTAGTGCTCTAGGGGGACGAACACGTCCCCCACCGCCAGGCCCTTCTCCACCACCTCCTGGGTGGCGGCTTCCGATGCTAAGAAGAAGACAACCTTTCTGTACATTTTGGAGGCCGCCACAAGGGCCGTGGGCCGCACCACCCTCGCCAACGCCTGCATGTGGGGCAAGGCGGGCACCAGGAGGCAACGAACGCCGTGCTTCCTGGTCAAGGTCGGGAAGGGGCCCCGGCCGCTATAGGTGGTGCGGAGGCGGTGGGTGGGAAAGATGACCTAGTGGTAGGCGTGGGGGCTGTCGCCACCTGGGCGTATGACCTGGGGGCTAGGGGAGGGACACCCGCAGAGCTGGTGGAGGGAACAGCGGGGAGGGACGCCGCGGCCAGTGGTGGGGCCGCAGCGGTAGGGCCACAGCAGTAGGGGCAGCCACTGCCATGGAGAGCTTCCTCTTTTTTGTGGGGCCCTTACCCTCCTTTTTTCCTTGGCCCTTCCTGCTGGCTGCGGGGGCTTCCCCAGAGTCGGAGGGAGCGAGGGACGTGGCAGCAAGGGAGGTCGTTCAGGTGTCCACCGCAGCCGGTGCCCCAGCAGGGGCAATAGCAGGTGGTTCGGCTGCGGCAGCGGAGGTAGAGGCTTGGGGGGGGCAATGGGGTGGCAGGTGGGGGAGGGACAGTGGGGTTTTCTGGAGGGGCCCCACCCGTCTCATCCTCCGCCATTGTGAGCAGGGAGGGAGGGGAGACACCAGAAGTAGGACGGGAAAGGGGAAGCAGGTCAACCACTCCTCCCCCCTAGGCTGCAGGCAGGGGAGGAGGGCGCCAAAGGGGGAGGGCTGGACGGGGGCGCAATCAGGAGTTAGGGGAAATAACCAACACTGGGTGGGATTCCAGCTCCTCTAGCTGCACTAGGACAGGGGGGAATACAACAGCATTGGGGGTGCAGTGAAGAGGATTTAAACTAAAAAAGGGGAGTGGCACAAGCGCATGGGAGGGCGCAAGGGGCTAAGTGGGCTGGAGTTAGATCAGGGAAACCAAGGGGCTAGCTTCAGAGGCTGGGGCGGGGCAAACAAAACAAAGGCTGCAGAGGGAAATGGGCAGGGCAGGCAAACAAACTGAAGCTAGTAAGGGGGGGCTGGGGCAAAAGGGGAAGCAAAGGCTGCAAAGGGCAAATGGGGCAGGTAGCAAGGGGAAAAGCTGTGGGGTGGGCAGTCCGGGGGGGGGGGGGGGGACGTGTGCTTGCACAAAGTCTGTTTAGGCTGGCTGCTGCTTCTGGCCCAAAGGGTGGAAATAGGGCGTAGCAAACCAAGCAAGCAGCTGAGTCCAGAGGCAAGAGCTGAGGCAGATGGTAAACAGCCAGTGGGGGTTGTGGAGGGGGCAACGGTGGGGGTAGTGTGGGGGTTGTGGAGGGGGCAACGGTGGTGGTAGTGTGGGGGTTGTGGAGGGGGCAACGGTAGTGATAGTGGTGGGGGTTGAGGGGGACACAGATGGATTGGGGGGCAGCTCCACACCACACCCCCTGTGTCCCTACAAACACAGTCAAAATCTTCACCACAAGAGCACAGTTTGAAGTCACTCAGGTCAAAAGGCCCCCTCCACGTTGGTCTGCAGTCTCTAGGTGCTCCCACACTGGTAGATGGTCCTCCTCGGGGCACCAGCAGCTCCAGGCAGCAGACTCTGCAGCAGCAGCTCCAGGAACTCCAGGTGGTGGGCCAGGTAGGCAGAAAGGACCCCTCTCAGGTGGTGGTGGTGTCCACAGCAGCAATGGCTGGAGTCCCTCACTCCCCCCTCTGTGGAGTGGGCCAGTAGCCCCCCCCAAGGGGCTGCAGTTGGAGCAGTAGCAGCACCCAAGGATGGGGGGTCCAGCAGCTGGCCAGCAACCAGGTAGCAGAGAACCGGGGCGGGTGGGAGGGTGTCTGGCCTGGCCAGGGGAGCAGATGGAGCAGCAACAGCAGCAGGGAGAGCCCAGGGCCTAACAGCAGCAGTATCAGCAACAGCCCTCTCCCTCCTTCTCGCTCCAGGCCAGAGGGCTACGGGAGAGTAATCAAAGGGAGAGCTATTGGTCCCTGATTAACCAGGTCCCTTTTCCCTGGGTAAGGTAACAGGGAAAGTTCCAGAACAATCAGGAACCTTCTGGAGACCACTAAGACAGGCTAATTAGAACACCTGCAGCCAATCAAGAAGCTGCTAGAATCAATTAAGGCAGGCTTAAAATTAAAATTAATGCTTTTGAATTTTTGAAATGCCCTTTCCTGGTTGTCCAGCTTGGTGAACACACCTCTGTCTGCTCTCTGTTGTGCACAACTGCCCAACTGACTACACACTTCAGACGCATTCCAGTCTGTAGAAGACAGGAGGTATCGGATCTCCTTGGCCCATGAGACGTTGTGCAGGCATGGTTCCAAACCAGCTGTAGAAATGTGAACAACTATGAGCAGATTGCTTCGAGGAGGCAGGAGAAGGGGTCAGACAGGGACCAACAGCAGTGCTGCTCGAAAGCCAAGGAACTATGACAGGCACACCAGGAGGCCACCAATCAATCTGGTGCTGACCTGCAGACCCACTAATTGCCATTCTGGCAGAAACCCCACCACCATAAATGTCTCTGAGGAGCCTAAGGCTATGTCTACACAAGAGAGGTTACCGCAGCACAGCGATACCAATGCAGCTGTGCCAGTGTAAGATCTCTCATGTAGCCGCTCTATGTCAACAGGAGAGCGCTCTCTGTCGACATAATTAAACCACCCGCAATGAGTGGTGGTAGCTATATTGGCAGGAGACTCTCTCCTGTCATCATAGTTCTGTGCACACTACCACTTATGCTGGCGAAATTTATACTGCTTGGGGTGTTATTTTTTTCACATCCCTGAGCAATAAAAGTTTTGCTGACATAAATGTTGGTGTAGACATGGCCTGAGTCAGAGACCTTTGCCATGAACAGTGAGGAGGAGGAGGATGGGGAACTGGTGACCATAGGTTCCGGCTGTGCCATGAGCCAGGATCTGTTTTTGATTCCACCACAATACAGCCAGTCCTTGCAGTTGAGCGTGCAGGAGACTGATGCAGGGGACAGAACCTCAGGTAAGTACGTAAATAAATTTCCCAGTACAATGATGGAGCCCCCAACTTAGCAGGAGACAGCTATTGACTTTTCATTAATTTAGTTATACTACAAGAGGTAGTGGTAGAACAAAGAAAGGTAGAGCTGCTATCTACTTTTCATCCTCCTCTTGAGTTAGGCAGGGATGGGTGGTGGACGGACATGCATAGCAATTTGTTTATGTATGCACAGATGTTCCTTGAATCCTCCAGAGAGATCTTGATGAAACTTCCATGGAAGTACACTCCAATCCTCTCCCAAAGTTTTCTAGGGATAGCAGCCTTAATTATTCCTCCATGATAGGGACACTCCCACGCCAGTCTGCAATGACTTCAGCAGGTACCAGTGTAGTAAACAGGCTAGCAGCATACAGGCCCAGGCAAGTTCAGGACACCAGCAGCAGCTGTGCTTTCTCTGCCTTTGTTACCCTCAGGAGTGAAATATCAGTTAAAACCATCACCACCTGTGGAAAATTCAGTGCCAGTGCCCTAGACACATAGTTTCATGGAACCAAGCAATTCCCTCCTCATTTCCCTCACCCCTGGTGTGTCATACACACCACGGCTTGAGCTGTGTGGCACCGGGTACAAGCACTCCAGAGCAGAAGTGTAAATGAGCATCTCTTGCTTAACACTTTAGGGGAGCAAGAGAAGGATGGAGTTCTGAATCTTAAGTTTCTCTTCCCATTCCCATTACAGTGACAACATTATCTCTGTGTTTTATCTGAAGCTGCAGCTGTGTAGCCTTGAGGGGTTCCCCCTCCACACTAGTGGAATGCCTGAGCCAGATAGGGAGGAGGGGGAAAGGGCATGGGAGGATCTGCAAGCCAGTGCAGCATCAGACCTTCAACAGAAGGCCTGGAGGGCGAATATTGCAGTCTTTCAAACTAGCAAAAGCACATTCAACTATCATTCTGCAACTCCTGAGCCCATAGAGGAATCATTCCTTAGTGCTGTCAAGGCAGCCAATGTAAGGTTTCATGAGCCGGGGAGCAAAGGGTAAGCAGGATCTGCCAGGATCACTACTGGCATTTCAGCATTGCCAATGGTAATCTGCCAGTTGGGAAAGAAGTTTCCTGTTTGTAGCTTTCTGAACAGCCCTGTATTCTTAAAGATGTGAGATCATGCACCTTCCTTAATCAGCCAACCCTTTCTGTTGAAGTACTCTTCCAAAGGTGCTCTGGAGCCCATGTAGGGATGTACATTCCATCTGTTGCTCCACTGCAGCTTGGAAACCCCAAAGCTGCAAAGCCATGTCCTACACATTGCTGAGAGTCACTGTCTTGCATAGATAATTAATGGCCATGCACACTTGCATGACAACAGCCCCCACAGTGGATTTTTCCACTTTGGGATGACTTCCCACTGACCAGTAGCAATCCAGCATTGCACGTGTCCACATTGTGCTTACCCCTTGTTCTCTGCTGTCAGTGCAGCTCTCATTTTGGTTTCCTGGAGTTGGATGGGTGGGGTGAGCTCAGCACACAGATCCAGTAATGTGGCCTTGAGCATCCAAAAGTTCTACAGCCACAGCTCATCATTCCAAACCTGAATTATGATGTAATCCCACCAATCAGTGCTTATTTCTTGGGCCTAGAAGTGGTGCTCTATCAATTGCAGCTGTTCCGTGAACATCAACAACAACCTTGAATTGGTTCTTGCTATGTTCCATAGCAATATGGCCACCAGGAAATTGTCCTGCTTCTTGCAGTTCTTCTTGCAATTCTGCAAATACTGGAGGATTGTGTGTCCTGTGCTTACAACGCTCATGAAAATAGTGCAGAGCTGTGCAGACTCCATACTTCTGTCAGAGATGGCAAACAGCAACAAGTCCCATGTGGGTTCATGGGAAATTCAAAATAGGCACAAAAATCATGTTACAGAGATATTATGGGGTGGAGAACACTGTATTATGGGAAGTTGAATCCTTGTTCCCAGTCACCCCTGCACATGTCATTTCTGCCCCACCTTGCATTACCCAAAATATCCAAAAATACAGTGCACTGAATGGTAGAGGTTGCACACTGGAATTCCTACCCAGGATGCACCTCACTTTGCATTAACACAAGCAATCCTGGTGTGTATACACAGTGCCAGTGCAAGAAGCCAAGTATGTACATGCACAAAAGATATACTAACTGCAGTGGCTATAATGATGACAAAGCTTGTGTTGGCAAAACTTTATAATGTATACATGGCCTTAAACAAGTTAGATGTCTTCAATTCAGCAGGGCCTGACAAAATACATCCTAGACTATTTATGGAACTGGCTGAAGAGATCTCTGAACCATTACTGATTACCTTTGACAACTCATGGAGGACAGGAGAGATCCTAGAGGATCAGAACAAGACAAATACAGTATCTATCTATAAAAGTGGAATAAGGGCAATCCAGGAAATTTTAACTTCAGTACTCAAAGAGATAATGGAGCAAATAATCAATCAATTTGTAAGCCCCAAGAAATTAATAAGGTGATGAGTAACAGTCAACGTGGATTGGTCAAAAACAAATGTCAAACCAATTTAATATCCTTCTTTGACAGGGTAATAGGAGGGAAGCAATAGTTGGGATATATCTTGATTTTACTAAGGCTTTTGATACGGTCTGGGGAAATATAGCCCAGATAAACCTACTATAAGATGGGTGTATAACTGGTTAAAAAAACGTACTGAGGGCAGGTTTACACTATCGGTTAAGTCAATCTAATTTATGTCATCAGGATTGTGAAAAAGCTCCCCCCTCCCAACCCTGAGTGATGCAAGTTTTGCACTGTCCACACTGGAGCTATGTCGGCAGGAGACCTTCTCCCACCAACATAGCTTATGCTTCTCGCCGAGATGAAGTAATTATGCTGATGGGAAAGCGCTCTCCCATCACCATAGCATGTCTTCACCAGACGCACTACGGTGGCACAGCTGCATCGTTGCAGCCGCACCGATGTAGTGCTGTAGTGTAGACTTTCCCTGAGAGAGTAATTATCAATGGTTCACAATCAAGGTGAAATAGTATACCGAGTGGGATCCCACAAGGACCTGTCCTGGGTCCAGTTCAATACAATATCTTAATAAATTATTTGAATAATGGCATAGAGATTGCACTTATAAAGTTTGCAGATGACACCAAGCTGGGAGGGGTTGCAAGCACTTTGGAGGATAGGATTAGATTTCAAAATGACCTTGACAAACTGAAGAAATGGTCTGAAATAAATAGGATGAAATTAAATAAGGACAAACGCAAAGTAGTACATTTAGGAAGGAATAATTAATTCCACAAATACAAAATGGGAAATGATTGCCCTCTGAGGTCCACTATAGCTCCACTGAGGTCAAGGCAGCCAAGACAATTTACACCAACTAAGTTTGTGGTCAACTCTTTTTGCTTTACAGCAAAGTGAAAGAACAGGAAGAAACAGCATGATTTCCCAACTTCCTAATTAAGGAAGGAGTACTGCAGAAAAGGATCTGGGGGTTATAGTGGATCACAAACTATATATGAGTCAACAATGTAATACTGTTGCGAAAAAAGTGAACATCATTCTAGAATGTATTAGCAGGAGCATTGTAAGCTAGACAAAATAAGTAATTCTTCCACTCTACTCAACACTGATTAGGCCTCAACTGGACTATTGTGTCCAGTTCTGGGCACCACACTTCAGGAAAGAGGTGGACAAATTGGAGAGTCCAGAAGAGAGCAAAAAAAATTATTAAAGGTCTAGAAAACGTGACCTACCAGGAAAGATTGAAAAAACTAGGTTTGGTTAGGCTGTAGAAGAGAAGACTGAAGGGAGACATAACAGTCTTTCAGTACGTAAAAGATTGTTATAAAGAGGTGGGTGATAAATTGTTTACTCCTGAGGGAATTCTGCACCAAAAAATAAAATTCTGCAGATAATATTTTAAAAGTCTGCAAATTTTGTCAATAAATAAATATGAAGGCTCTTTCATGGCAATGGGGAACACAGGCCACTGGATGCATAGAGGTGGAGATCACCCTGCAGCACCTCACCCCCAGGACACAGACTCGACAGTGAGGCTGCACCCAACCCTGACACTGCGCAAGGGCCAGGCCTACTTCAGAAACACTCCAGGGCCCTGTCTTTCCATGCCAGGTGAGGGCAGGCAGGCTCTGTCTGGCAGGATCCAAGTGTGGAGGGGCTTGGTGTGGGATGTGGGGTGAGAGGATTTTGTATGCAGGCATCTTAGTGGGGGTCCAGGTGCAGGAAGCCTCCTGATACACCGGTGCTCATTGGACCATTCTGGGTGAAGGTGCAATGGGACTCTGCAAGGGGGTCCAAGTGAAGGTTGTTGGGGCTCATCAGGAGAGATCTGGGTGTGGTGGGATGGAGCTCGGTAGGGGGGCCTGAGTGTGGAGGGCTCAGCAGAGGGTTTGTGCTGGGGGAGGGGAGCTTGGTGGGGTTGTGGTCCAGGTGCAGCTGTTTGGGGCTCAGTAGAGTAGGGGTCTGTGTAGCTCACTGGGGCAGTCCAGGCACAGGGAGTGGGGCTCATCTGAGTGGGGGTTCAAATGTGGGGACCTCACCGGGGAGTGGTCTGGGTGCAGGAATGGGGGTCCAGATGCAGGGGGGTGGAGCTTGATGAGGGGTGGTTATTGGGGGGGCTACAAATGCAGGGACTACGGCTCAGTGGTGGGGTTCTGGGTGCAGGGTGAGGCTTGGTGGGAGGGCTTTGGTATGGGGGGTACATAGGGGGTTGGGTGGACAGGAGAGCAGTTCCCCATACAGTCACCGCTCCCCTGTGGCTGAGGAGCGAAGGGGGCAGGAAGCAAATGGGGTGGGGTTGGAGCTTTCTGCAGACAGGGGAGGTTTCTAAGGAAGGGTCTAACCTGGTCCAGGCCTGGCCACTCCTTGCAGGGAAAGAGGAAGTCCCATCTTCACTCACCCCAACTCAGCCAGGACTAGCAGTTGAACCCAATGCAGAGTAGACGCCACAGGCCAGGGTGTCCCCAGCACCAGCTCCACAGACACACACGGTGATTTACCTCTCTGCCAGCTTCTCTGTAAACCTGAAATGATATGCCTGAACTTCTGGGGACGGGTGCATGGTGACTCTTGCAGCTTCCCTTTGCTTCCCCATCAGAAGTCATTTTTCTGCGGGCAGGCAAAGAAATCTGCAGATGACATGAATTCTGCATGCGCACAGTGGCACAGAATTCCTCCAGGAGTAAAATTGTTCTCCTTAACCACTGAGGACAAGACAAGAATTAATGGGCTTAATTTGCAGGAAGGGAGATTTAAGGTAGACATAAGGGAAAAATTCTTAATTATATGGGTAGTTAAGCACTGGAACAAATTACCTACGGAGGTTGTGGGATCTATGTCATTGGAGATTTTTAAGAACAGATTAGACAAATACCTGTCAGGGATGGTCTAGATAATGTTTAGTCCTGCCTTAGTGCAGGGGACTGGACTAGATCTATCAAGGTCCCTCCCAGTCCTACATTTCTATTATTTCTATGCTTTACCCATGCACATTTGGTAATGAGTTGCTCCATAATAAAACAGCATGTGCTTGCTTATAGAGAGAAGGGGAATTTAGAAGGATATTGAATGTTTATGGCTTGATTCTATGAGGTGCTGAGTTTTCTCAGTTCCTAGTAGGTTCATTGTCAATTGAAGGTGCTCAGCATCTCACAGGAAAATTGGAGCCTTCAAATGAAAATTTGGCAAAGAGATTCTTACTAGCAGAAGAAAAATCAGCCAAATTTCTCTGAATCCAAAAGTACATAGGCATATTGGGCCAGATCCTCGGGTGGTATAAAGTGGAATAGATCCAGTGAGGTCAAGACAGCCAAGACAATTTACACCAACTGAGTTTGTGGCCAATGATTTTTGCTTCACAGCAAAACAAGAGAACAGAACAGGAAGAAACAGCATGATTTTCCAACTTCCTAATAGCTCCCTTTACTACTCTGAGATGTGACTGGTACTTGTTTCCCACAGGACCTCTACAAATACCATTATGATAATTCTATGCATGCACCAATAAGCCAACTGTCCAAGTCTGTTTGCTGCTAAAAAAAAGAAATAAATACATAAAATTGTTGGAACAAGTACAAATTGCAATTTTATTTGAATACACGTGAACACACAAACAAACATACATTATATGTTTAAACTAAATGTTACAATCTATATATTTATAACAATTTACAAGATTGCATTTTTATATATGTGTGTGTGCATACACATCCTGCTTGCCTCTTGTAATCCCTATATTCTTTGTAACCTAAGCATTTTAAGTAGTTTCATTATACTGACAGAGAAATAATCAGTATTCTTAAGAGATGCTAACATTTATCTGAGAATGTCTCACTTAGAAAATAAAGTGTTTCTTTGAAGTTGAAGATTTAAAATTTAAAAAAAGTGTCCTAGAACAACACTCTAAGATTTTTGTACACACATTTTCTAGTACTCAGTGCACCACATAATTAGCATTAGATCATACAAATTATCCTAACATTTGTCTTTGCCATCATTTGGGGCTGTTAGTGTACAACAAATGCCCTACATAAATAAAACTGATGTACCTTTCCAACTGAAGGCAGCAGAAAGAATTATTGTCTTTTTAAAATACCATTGAAAATGAAATAAGATACAAAACAGATGTGCTCCACTACATTGTAGTTTAATATTAAACATTATTTATTGCTATTACTATTTATACAATACCTTAGGGGTGCATGGATTTTACATAACGCATGTATTAAGGAAGTGTTCTCTCAGACTGACTGATAGACATTACACTATTTTGTGTTTTAGATTAGAACCAAAACAGATCAGAAGTAATAAAATGCTTATTTAAAATATCTAGTTTATTGTAAAGTAATTTAAAAACTGTTTTAAATCACACTAACATAGTCTAGTAAATATACACTTTGACATAATGGCACAAAAACATCAGCCAAAGGCTCTCAGCTTGGCCTCATGATGCTCATAATAAAATCTGTGGGTGAAATCGTGGCTGTACTGAAGTCAATGGCAAAACTCCCATTATTTATTTCAGAGTTCTATCTATGACTAGATTTGAACTCCCAGTGCTTGGGTGTGGCTCAGATTCCATAGCTAGTACATTCCCTTTTGAGCCATTCAGGTTCTAGCAAAACTCCTCTTGATTTCAATAAGGCCAGGATTTCACCCTGTGTGGTTGGTTATTATATAATATCTGTGCATACTGGGGTCTCACAACTTAAAGGGACACTACCAACTTAAAAAACATCACTGCTTTGTCTGAATTTTCCACTACTGCTGTGACAAGTAACATTTTAAGTTATTGTAATTGAAAGAGATTAAGAATGTTTGATGTATTTATATGGTTACTTTGTAAACTTGACAGCACTTCATGCACATTTTCCAGAGTTTCTCAAATGTAGTCTTATATACTCTGGCTCCATTTTCAGTTTGTGAAAAACAGGGCAGAGAGAAAATATATGTGATTGTAAAACCATGATTATTGGCAGAAGGATTCTGGTTCAGGTATAATACCAGAAACAACTTTTAATTTTCATTTTTAAATGACTACTAAGTCTCAGGTTGACAGCATGCATTTAAGTTTCATAGCAAGCACCGTCTTCAACAAAACACACTTAATACCACTAAGTTCTCACTCATTAGGAAACTGTCATTACCAGTGTAGCTATTCTTGCACTGTACTATACATCTGTGACAGAATACTTAAGGCTGCCTAGTGATCTCCATTGGAATAGCACCAAAGTTACTTTCTGGCAAAGACATCTGGCAACAAACAGCATAAATTATTGTAAAATGTGACATGTTAAGCTGCATCTGCATAATTTAAGTGGTCCATTTTTGGCTTTTGTGGTTAGATACCCTGGATTTATACAAACACACTTATCTAATTTAGGCCAAAGAGTGGTTTTAAAACCCCACTGACAATGAACCACTACAAGGAATTCTAGACAGAATTCAAAACAATCTGACCTGTATCAATAAACCATTGGCTTTGTTCATCAAAGCAGACAACGACAGCCAAGTGTTACAGTAAGGAAATGGTACTTAACAGATTTGTCTTTGGGTAAAGGAATTCACCATTCAGTAAATGACGGTTATAAACCTGAACTCTTATTTGTGATAGCTCATATAAAACTGCTCACTGCCTATATTTCCAAAGTGTGGAGCTGCTTTCTGAAGAACTGTTAGCCCTTGAAATATGCATCTGCTTTCAAGTAACAACATAAGATGAGTGTTTTAAAAAAATTCTTTCCAGACATTAAGATCATTAATATGTGAGCCAATAAGAGTTTGAAGGGCTCCTTCCAAATTTATTGAAGTTTGCCTGTTCATAAATACCTTTAAAAATCCTTCTGAATCAAGTAAAAACCCCACTATCAAAACAAGATGTCAAAAGACATGGGAACACTGTTTTTCCCATCCAGCCTTAGGATGGAGTAAATGAAATACAGGAGGAACAGCTAAAGGAGTTTCATCACAGACCTGTCCCAGGACAGCTTGTCTTGTCCGACAAGGCAAAGATGCTTAGACAGAAATTACCCCCGATTCTCTGAGCGACAAAATAAGTAATAACGTTCTGCACAGACCTCAACACTTTAACGCTTCCCCTCCCCGCGACATACCAGCACTTTATTATTACTCACCTAAAAGAAGAGGGGTTGCAAATGTCTTTGCACCTTTCCACCGGGGAAAAAATAAACAGCACCCGCTGCTGCTGCTTCGCTAAGGAGAGACCTGGAATCTCTACCCGCCTCGGCTCGCTGCCCCCAGGAAATGGAGAGGATGGGGAGGGTCGTTCCCCCCGTCAGACACAGAGACGAAGGCAGCCCACGTTAGGAAAGGCGGAGCCGGGGTCCCCCACACTTACCGTTCCTGGGCTGGCATTTAGCTCCTGGCAGCTTTGCCCTTCTGCCCCCAGCTGAGCTCTTCATCCTCCAGGAGGCTGCCCCCTCCTGCCCACCGAGCCAGCCACGCAGGGAGGAGGGCGAGCAGCCTGGGACTGATGCGCACGGGGGAGCGAGGAACCAGCCTCGGGAGGGGAGATGCCAGAGGGGAGGGAGCCTCACAGCCGCTCGTGCAGAGTGGTCCCGGCGGTCCCGCCTCCTCTCCGGCCGGGATGTCAATCAGCAGCCGGCGGGCTGGCCGCTGCCCGGCTCCCGGGCACTCGGCGCGGGGCCACCTCAGGGGCGGCAGGGCGCGGGGCCCGGGCTCAGCGCCTTGCAACTTGCTCCCCGCCTCCCCCGAGCGCAGCGAGCCGCGGAGACCGGGCTAAACAAAACAACCGACGTGACAGGGGCTCGCTGGGGTCCGGGAAGGCGCTAGCACTAGCGCGGGAGATGGGGAGGGAGGCGGGAGCCTTGACAGGCAGTGCCAAGGCTCAGCGGCTACATTCCTCCTCTGTGTTGCCTTCCCCCTCTGGGGTGATAACCGCGGCCATCCTCTTTTCTCAGACTCCCCTGCCACACGCAAGGCCCCGGCCGCAAGCCGGGTCGCATGCCATCCCCAGCACTGGCCTCTGAGCTCCTCCAGGAACGAGTATCCCACGGGGCAGTGCCTGGTGGCACCCCCCTCTGTGCCCCCAGCCACAGCTCGCCGGGTTCCCCACTGTCAAAAGCCAGCCGTGCAGCACGGAGACCCCCAACTCCTATGATCACCAGATGGTGCCTATCCTCATTTAAGGGCATGCTCCCACAAACACCCCCTGTGTTATATGCCAGCATAATCAGAGCAAAATTGGAGCTTACCCTCACCCTGAAGGAGGCACATGTTACCCCGAGGGAAATTTTGGAAGCCCGTGGTTGTAAAAGGATGCTCTACCTTGAAAGCTTAATTTGGGCCTTGGCTGCCCCAAGTGCAGCCTAGAGAGCCCAAAAGCAGAGTTTTAAGGGGCCCGTGCTTTACTGCCTTCATGGCACACTACAGCTTCATTGGGATGTTCCACAGCAGAGAGGCAGCTAAGGCTTAAGTTCAGCTTTAACTAGAGGAAGAGATGTATGAGTAGAAGAGAGAGACACAATCAACTGGAGTAGGTTTCCAGGGCTAGGACCCTTCCACACCCACAGATAACTCAACATAACCCTTCTCCCTCAGCTACCAAATGCTCCTACACTCCCTTTAAAGAAAAACACCTGTTACCTATCCCTTTCCATCAACAATATTTGTTCTACATAATTCCCCCCAGCCCCAGTGGCAAGCAACCGAACATGACTGCCTCTTAGTTAAAAAATTCTCTCATACACATGGCGTGACAATCATCCCGATTAGATCACTCACTGCTTTAGTGGAATTTTGGAATGTCCCCATATGAGCCTCCCGCTTACTTTGGCTGTGGCCTTAAATATTTTTAACAAAACAATCATTTGATCCCAGAGCTGGTCAATATTCTTCATTCCTGCTTTGATTTCTGGAAGTGTAAAGTTTTCTGGAAATTGTGTTTGTTTGTTTAAAGTCAACATGTGCTGTTTAGTAAATTACAGACACAAAAAAAAGTAAACAAATTTTGCATGCAAGAAAAAATACATTTAAAAATGTGATAGCCTAGTCCTGAGCAGATTTCAGAGCTATTTGTGCCTTTTACTAGTAACCTGAGTGGTAATGTAACTGTATGGTGTATAACTTTTTGTTTATATTCCTTCTTGTGTGTTTATACCTGGGTGCCAAATTATAATAGTTACTGTAGCAGCACCAAAAAGATGGTCCGCAGCTGGTGTTAAAAATTGCTCTACTTCGAGCAACCAGCAGATATTCCTCTTAGCAAGCATTTGAGAAAACTTTCTTACTAGTCATGGTGGGTTGCAGGCACAGGGCACGTAGAAGTCCCAGTAACTTTTATATTTAAAGAAAATGAACTCTGCTTTAAGGATCCACCACAGTTTTTTTGTGACACTGTATTCAGTCTGTTTCTCCATTACTGCACTGACTTCATGCAGAAAGATATTAAGGGATCATCATTATCATAACTCTGTCGCCCTATCTTTAATGCCCTCATTCTTATAAGATTGAATATCAAAAAGGAGTTTTTTTAAAAAAAGCACAAACTCAATAACCCAACTAGAAAGGAGGGCATCCCTTTACTATGATTCAACAGCACTTTTCCAATCTCCTTTTTAAAATTATTTTGAGGGCTTGTCTTCACTTAAGGCTTGTCTACACTAGAGGAGAAATTCGATTTAAGCTACGCAATTTGAGTTACGTGAATGGCGTAACTCAAATCAATGTAGCTTAGATCTACTTACTGCGGGGTCCACACTACACAATGGCGACTCCCCCGACTCTTCTATATCCGGTGGAGAACAGGAGTTGATGGGAGAGTGATCTGTTGTTGATATAGAGGGTCCTCACTAGACCCCGCTAAATTGACTGCCAATGCATCAATCACCACTCATTGATCCGCTGGTAAGTGTAGACAAGCCCTTACCGCAGGATCAATGAGTGGTGATCAATGCATCGGCAGTCGATTTAGCGGGTCTAGTGAAGACCCAATAAATCAATCAACCACAGATCACTCTCCCATTGACTCCTGTATTCCACCAGATTGAGAAGAGTAGAAGGAATTAACGGGAGAGCATCTCCCGTCGACATCGTGTAGTGTGGACCCCACAGTAAGTAGATCTAAGCTATATTGGAGTTACACTATTTGTGTAACTCAAATTGCATAGCTAAGATCAAATTTCCCCTGTAGTGTAGACAAGGCCTAAGTGAAGACAAGCCCTAAGAATAACTTTAAAAAGGAGACTAGAGAAATGCTGTTGAGTCATCATAAAGGGATGTTGTAGATAGCTTAGAAAGGGAGTGGAAAGGAAAAATACTGTAGCAGGTTAGATAGAATTAATATACTGAAATGCTTGGAAAGGATAAAGGAAAAACAGAACCAAAACAAACCAAAACCAAAAACCAAACAGAGCATGATCAACTGAGACCGCATATACTTACATTTGCCTTGTATAATGAGATAAGATATTGTGGAAATTTCCATGGCTGGGGGGGGAAGTTTATTACCCCCTTGAAAAAGATTATATTTTGCTTTTGAGGGAATGAAAAGGGCAGGAGCCCTCCTACACTCTAGAATATTTTTGTACAGTGTGGTATATATGAGGTAGAGGGCCATATGATTATCCATATTTAATCAAAATATAGCTTAACAGAAGGTGTGATGGAGACGAAGAGCGCCTCTGTGACAGGAGAGAAGAGTACAAATGAGTAGTTGATCGGTCATACTTTCACTTTTTTGATGTAGAACTAGAAGTGTGTTTTCATTTGCTTTTGTGTGTTTTCTGTTCATTAGTTTTTAATTCAAAATGTACATAACATTTTCATGCATTCACTTGATTTATTTTCCCTGGCAAAGTGGTATAAGTCATATTAAACCAGTAGAAAAAAATGTATCCCCGCACACACTGGTGATTACAGACAATTTTTAAAAGTATGTTTTCACATTGCTTAAAGTGAATTTGATTATTAGGAGGACACCAATCTATGCAGAATGTTAACCACATTTGCTTTTTTGGTTTTTTTTTTTTTAAGTGCAAGAAGGTTAGGCATGTATGACTGTTTATGAATTTGGGATACCATTTCTCTGTGCTTGGGATAGAGTTTCTTTTCCTTTGGCAGGGGGGATATGTATTGCCAAAGAGTCAGAATTCTGAAAACGTGCCTCTTCTGCTACTGATAGTTGGGGACATTCTTGAAAGATTAGAAAGATACTCTTCTAAAAAGAATGTGCATGGTGGAGTCAGAACATTGCATCTAGGAGCTTGAATAAAGAAAGAAAAGGAGGACTTGTGGCACCTTAGAGACTAACAAATGTATTTGAGCATAAGCTTTCGTGAGCTACAGCTCACTTCATCGGATGCATTCAGTGGAAAATACAGTGGGGAGATTTATATACACAGAGAACATGAAACAATGGGTGTTACCATACACACTGTAATGAGAGCGATCAGGTAAGGTGAGCTCTTACCACCAGGAGAGCGGGGGCGGGGGGGGACTTTTTGTAGTGATAATCAAAGTGGGCCATTTCCAGCAGTTGAGAAGAACGTCTCAACAGGAACAGCGTGTGTGGGGGGGATAAACATGGGGAAATAGTTTTACTTTATGTAATGACCCATCCACTCCCAGTCTCTATTCAAACCTAAGTTAATTTTATCCAGTTTTCAAATTAATTCCAATTCAACAATCTCTCCTTGGAGTCTGTTTCTGAAGTTTTTTTCTTGAAGAATTGCCACTTTTAGGTTCCTAGGTTAGTGGTTCTGTTGCGTGGTGTGTGGTTGCTGGTGAGTATTTGCTTCAGGCTGGGGGGCTGTCTGTAAGCAAGGACTGGCCTGTCTCCCAAGATCTGTGAGAGTGATGGGTCGTCCTTCAGGATAGGTTGTAGATCCTGGACGATGCATTGGAGAGGTTTTAGATGGGGGCTGAAGGTGTTGGCTAGTGGCGTTCTGTTATTTTCTTTGATGGGCCTGTCCTGTAGTAGGTAACATCTGGGTACTCTTCTGGCTCTGTCAATCTGTTTCTTCACTTCAGCAGGTGGGTATTGTAGTTGTAAGAATGCTTGATGGAGATCTTGTAGGTGTTTGTCTCTGTCTGAGGGGTTGTAGCAAATAAATAAAGAAACAAACAATCACTGTAATTTAGTAATGAGCTGAATAAATTAGAAGAAATGGTGTCATAGCTGCATAGCCACGAAGTTTCATTCCCAGATCACCTACTCCTATATTTCATGGACTTTCCAGAAGTCTTCAACTTTCAGCATGTCACTTCTACCACCAGAAACTAGGGAGGAATGAGACCAGCTCAAAAATAGGTTGCAAACTGCAGTAGCAGCATCTTGTGTACAAACTATAACCTTGTTCTTCATACCCCCACCAATCTGTGTGCTTCGTTCAGCCCAAATCAGCTTACTTTGTCGTTGTGCAAGATGCATAGCCCAAAAGCTGATGAAGAGGTACACTGCCACCATGCAGGACAGAATGCAGAAGATCCATGTATGGCATCTGCACTCCTCAGCTGAGTCCCATTGGAATCTACTATACCATAGAGGGGACTTGGGAAGTAGGGGGTGGACAAAATGACATGCAGAGTGACAAGTGAATCCCACCCTCAGAGTCCCACAAGCCAAATTCCTACATTATGTTAAAAAGTAAAGTTGATATAGAGGCTCAGAAAGCCCGTATGCTGCAGTACTGACCACAGAGCATCTTAATTGCCACTCTGCAGGCCAGAGCTGGAGCAGTTTTTTCTCCTATAGAACTTGCTTGCAGAAAGCCCATTTACTCAGCCTTTGTGCAGAGGAGAGGATCTCAGCCTTAGGAAGATAATGCTCAGAACACTATATTGGCAAATCCTAATGCACTGATAGGATTCATTGCTGTTTGCACATACACACAACCTAAATCACAATCCCCTCAATCCATTGTCTGATGATATTACCATGGAACAAAGATATCAGCACATTTCCATCTTTCCTTCCAGTACAATGAATACCTAGGACATTTCTAATCCAAGGTTCATTTTTCCTAGCATTTCTGCTTGATTCAAGATATTTTAGCACATGGCAATGTAACTCTTATGGCTAGATATTTGAAACATTTCATGCAAGTACATTTCTAAACTGCTTCATAAAACATTTACAGAAAGGGTGCATACATTTATATATGTGCACAACTATTCAGCATTTCTCAAACAAGAGGCGGAGAGTGACAAGAACAAGGGGTGCACATTAAGTAAACAAAAATTGTGTGGGTAGCTTCCATTCAGGTCAGGCAACTTTAGATGCCTGAAACCCACAATTACTGTACAAAATAGATAAGTTCCCAAGACGTATGGGTTATTCCTGAAATGCTTCTTAAGCACTCATATTAGCTGATAAAATACCTCTTGTATCAGAAAAAGGATGATCTTTAGAATGTTTGGGGAACAAGATCCCATGGAGGCAAATTGGAGCAGCTACTAAATACCTATTGGTCACTTTTGATGACCTTGAGGAACAGGTTTTTAAGATATAGAAAAAAAAATCAATCAGTGTAGATCTCTGTATGAAGAATTGAAAGGTAAAGCATCAAGGGCTAAATTCAACCTATAGATACTCCTGTCAAGGAGTTTAAAGAAAAACATGCAGGGGGAAAAAAGTAAGGGAGAGCATTCCTTCCTATTTGCCTTCTCCTGATTAAATATATTTTTCCCCTGAAATTCCCAAACAAGCAGACATATCTAACTGTTTATTCCCCCTCCTTCTTTGTTACTTCTCACGCATATTTTGGTGTCATCTGTAATTCTAACAGACTAAGTTGTTATGTTGCTTGTCAGTTTGCCATAGCAGTTGGGTTGATCTCTATAATGAAGATGTTTCCTTGTCACTGTTTAGGAATGTATTTCTCATGTTTTATGGAAAGATTGTTGTTGGTGATAATTTTAGTTCTCAAAATTATTTGAAATTGAAATCAGTGGGGTTACAGTGGTTGAATTAAAGACTGAGTTTGATCCAGTGAGTTATTCATTGCAGGAGGAGAATGAATGTGTAAATTGCACATTACTAAAACAGGTCCATTGACTCCAGGGAGGAGTCATATTCCTGAGAAGTTTTGATTGTTTTATACCTGCCACCTTCTTGGAGGTTCTGTGAGTCAGGGCCAACTTTAGTTTCCATTCATGTCTCCATAAGAACCCTACTGCCAGATGCTACAAAGGGCGTGCACTGAAACATTGAATCTCTTGGCCATGCATCCTCCAACTTTAGTCTGTCTTGCACCTCTCACATAAGGCAGGTGGCAGCAGATTGTTTGTAAATCCAGACGACTTTATGCTACAAGGGGATCAGAACTGTGATTTATGCCAAGGGTTAATCAAGCATCCAGTCCTGCCTACCATTGGAGTTTTGCTTGAGTAAGGACTCCAGGATTGAGCCTTGTTTGTCCTGGCTAAAATGCTCATTGAATGTGATTTTAAGCAACAGGCTTACTGAACTGTACATTAGCACAAAAATGTAATAAAGATACTCAGGTTTGAGCATCCTCCTCAACTCCCAGTAGAACCACATTGCTCAGTATGTTTCTGGCCCTTAAGGAAGAGCTGTCACGTTTTAAGAGAGCACTTCACTATCAACCCAGGAGTGATAAGATATTGTAATACGAATTCATCATGTGTGACTCTGATAGATGGATTTATGATTTTTCCCTTGAAGACGTCTTCACTGTTTACAAATAAGCATATGGACATGAATTGTCTAGTTTAGTCTGTTTGAATCTCTCTCCTGATAATTCACCTTACTGTTTAATAAATGATTTTACCAAAATGTTATTTATATTGATTTTAAGTACATTACATAAGTGTTAAAACAGTTTGGACTACATTGGTTAAAAAATGATCTCTAGTTGCTTCTGTTCAGAAATGCTGAAGAATAGGGAACCAGAAGTGCCAGCTACAACACTTTGAAAATTCTCACTAAAATTAACTGTGTACAAAAATCCCTAACAGCTTCTATATATACAAAATATTTCCTGCCCAGAAAGACTGGTAGCCCCAACTCATTTCATAACTATTGAATCCTTTGAAAAAGCATCACTATTTCAGCTGCACACATGTAAACACGAAAATGAATTCCCACAATTATTTGAACATATACTGTTAGTCTTCATACTGTGATTAGCCATTTTAAAGACTCCAGTGGGAGTCAGCTCCCTGAAGGAGACACTCAGCAAGGGACTAGGCCCTGATCTTACAATGGAGACTGCTAGCATAGAAACATGGTCCTGGGTATGTTAGCTAAAACAGCTGACTTTAAAAAGAAACATCCATTTAGTAGCCCACTCATCACAAGTATGGCATATTCCTGAAGGACTGAGCAAAACTCAAGTAAACATATAATAGATCTCTACAGAGAATAGGGGAATAGAATCATCCATGATGAGTACATAGCAACAATTTTGGCTGTATAAATAATACCCATCATCTGCCCCCCCTCCCCCTTCTAACTCACCTCCCCCTAACCACCAAACACACAGGAGTTTTGGCTAATGGCTCTGCATACTTGGTAAGCCACTAGCTGCAGTCCTGCTTCCAAGTATGTATACATTGGAGCTGGAGGTGCAATTTCCAGCTTGATTGTCCGCGCTAGTGCTGACTGAGCTAGTGCACTAAAAATAAAAGTGTAGTCACAGCAGCATGAGTAGTGGAATGGGATAGCTACCTCAAGAACACACCTAGGCCTGAAGAAGAGCTCTGTGGAAGGTCAACAGCTTGTCTCTCTCACCAACAGAAATTGATTTAATAAAAAAAATATATATTACTTCACCACTTGCTTCTCTAACATCCTTGGACCAACACAGCTACAACACTGCATACAAAAAAATGTGGCAGTTCTGCTGCTTTTTATGGTCTTTCATGTCTATGGAGGGTGAGGGGGGGGGCAAAAAAGCGATGATGAAATCTGAGCCTTAAGCAGTACACTAGGCAATGTACTTTATTGCCGTGCAGACTCTTTTGTTACGCACACACAGACAGACACACACGCAGATTATCTAGGCATGGAGTAAAAGACAGATGCTGGCAATGTTCAGAATTATGATGCATGTCAGGTCATGTTCTAATTGATTGGCACATCTCACAGCTGGCAGAGTCCAGAATTCTTTGCACGTTAGTGACTGGAATATTAGAATGGAGTTTATGTCAGCCTTTTCTGACAGGTGGCCGCATCCCCAGTCAAAACTCTTAGGGCCATATTGTGGCTTGACCTATATGATCACATAGCCTTCATCAAAGTAATACCTTCCACACCCTGAATGGTTTTCCTGCGTTTCTCTGCAAGCATTATGGGGGAAGGGAAAACAGGGGCTGCATGCCTAGTATTTCATCAGATATGTGGAAAGGAAGTGAATAGAAACGGGTGATGCTTTTGCCTTCGGGGCATCTGAGCTGGCACAGAGAACAACAACATGCTATTGGTAAGGGGCAGTTGCAGATCACTGTTCTCAGAAGGCCAGGCAGAGTTCCCACTGCTGTTCCTGCAGTAGCACAATTGGACTGGCCCCTTTCTATGGGCTAGAGATAGAAGGACACTAGTCCTTAATACTTTGTGGGTTCCAAACACATATTTTAAACTAAGATTTTATGGTCTGAAGACTCTAGAAGTACATGAAAATGACCATACCTACCTAAGAACCATATGATTCTCTAAGACAGACAACTCAAATAGAGATGTGCACAGTGAGTAATCACTTAACTGATTTTTTTTTAATATCAAGATGTTATAAAACTCAGAGGTGCCATGCATATAACATGTAGCTCCCACTAAATCATTTTCTATTCGCATATGATGTTTCTGAAGATTAGGGGTGTAAGATAAACAACGGTTCGTATTTGATAGTCTGAAACATTTCAGAGGTACTATGTACACAGATACACACGGTGGGGATTTTTAGTGTTTGCTTGTGAAATGGCTTTGGTATTTCAACTTCATTTCTGGAACTCATAGGTCCATGCTAATACAAAAACAATTATAATTGTAACGGCTCCTGCTCTATGATCCAGGAGTCGCAACTTCTTGTAATGAGGCAATCACTCTTATCCTGGTGGAAAAAAAATGTCAGGTTTCCAGTGATGTGTTCAATTTAATGACAGAACTCCCCCCATTCCTCCACAGAAATAAAGTGGAGACAATGATTTCGCTACAAAACTATCAAACCAAAGCTTTAACACACACTGAAACTTTACCTCTGAATACAAATCTAAATATGTTCCTAGAACTCAAATTCAATAAAATCCTAATGCAGCAGTGCAAGCAAAATAAGAACATAAATAGTGGTATGCAATCCTACATACCTATTGTCCCTCTTCACTTCCGAAAGTGTCTCATATAGCACTACTATACAAGATCAGAAACAAAAGGCCTACAATGTTAAAATATAAAATATTCATCTTCTAAGGTGCTGGTACAAGTACAGAAAATCCTTCTACCATGATTGCTCTATTATGCTGGTGAAATTGTTTACTCAAAAAGGAGACATAGTCAATAAGTGGTTTCATTTTTGCACCTGCAATTACTTTATTTGTACAGACAAGCAGACTGAGTGAAATCCTTCCCCTACTGAAGTCGGAAATTTTGCCAGGGACTTCAGTAGGGCCAGGATTTTGCCCAATATATGCAGAAACAGCTGCAGGAGCAATTTTGTGCATGTAAACTTTAAGGCCAGGTCAAAGTTGGCTGAAAATTTGGCTGACAAAGTATGATCCCAAGCCTGCAAACTTTTATTCATACAAATAGTTCTATTCATTTCAGAGGCTGCTCATGTGAGTGAAACTACCTGTCAGTTGGAAAGTTACAGGACTGAGTACTTGCTATGTGTTAAACACAGTACACTTCAAAAGTGTTATATATCCTGATAGGTTCAATAATTGTTTCTTATCTACATAACTTGAAATGAAATTTAATGGAGTGAATGATAACCAACAATATTTGACAATGTAAAAGTGTCCTGCCATAGATACAGTTATTAGATTTGCTAAACCACAGTTTGTTGAACTTTTAGGCTCCATAACAAAAATATATTTCAAGAATATGACAAACATATGGCACATTAAACATGCGGTAGTATTCCCATGCTTCCTGTTAGATACATATTTCTGAAGTCTAAATATGAAAAAAGCACAGCAAAATTCAGTTTGGGCCAAATCCTGAAGACCTTACTTAGTTCTAAGTCCTACTGAAGTCAAATGGGAATTTTGCGTGAGTAAAGACTTAGTGAGAACCTAGTAAGGACTTCAGGATTTGGGGCTGAGTCCTGTAGGTATTTATTAATGCAACCAAAGGTTTGCAGAACAGGCCCTTGGCTTTTTATGTTCCAAGATTAACATGAGAAAAAGATTTTAATAGACCGTTCTGTGGTTTTGATATTATGTTGAATATGGACACAGTGCCAATGTCATTTTTAAATAATTTTCCTCACTATTGCAGCCTGTTGGAAGTTTGAACTGAAACTTGCATCCTTATTTAAATGTAGGCTTAGAAGGATTAGATTTTGATCAGTAAAGGGTGGTAAAATGTTGCATTCACAGTACACACACAAACTGAAGAAAAAATATTGATAATCAAAATTTACAGAGATTCTCAAGTAGCATTTTCTTATTTTGTGTAATTAGTTTGATTTACAGATCTTTATACAGTATATTTTGACATCCCATGTTAATTTGCATCTTATCTGGTTATAAAGCTTTAACTTTTTGAATCTCATTGTTTACGGTCATTAAGCAATTGCCTGACCAACTCTATTGCCTACCCCCCATAACTTCCCACAACTGAAATTTTTTTAAAAAAAGCTTTAAAATATTAATATCATTTGTCATTTTTTTTAAAAAAAAATCTAATTTTGCCCAAGATTACTTATGAGTTATTTCCCCCTCTTATTATGACCCCCAATCCAGAAGAAAGCTCTTAAATACATGCTTAAGCATGTGTATAGTCCCATTAATTTTCCTGAGACTTCATATGTGTTGAAAGTTAAGCACATGCTTGAGTGCTTTGATGAATGGGATCATATACCTGTATTGGCTATTATTCTAGCATTATTCACATGGAGTAAACTTTTTAGAAAAATGAAATATATATTTGGAGAAATGAATACAACATGTTGGGCCTCATTATGCACTCCTTTAGCATACAAGACTCCTATTAACTTCAATGGAAATTTGGGATACTCAAAGAATGCAGATTTAATCTTAAAATATGTATTAACTTTATAGAAAGCTATTGTAAGTTTGGAAAATAAAGTCTTCAGTAGAGCTGGCTGAAATGTGTAGATTCACTAATAAGTGTGTAAGCCTGAAAATGTTTGTGAATCCTTAGAGTTTTAAATACTGTTACTGGAAGCACTTATCCAACATGTGGCTTGTTTTATTCTCCTTAGAAAGAAATTCAGTCATCCAGTCAGAGCAGAAAGAGTATCATGTGACCAAACACACCATAAATAGCAAACAGTAAAGATGAAAAACTCAGTCTGACAGTGCTTCATTCTAACTACTTGGTGAATATTTAGGAGTACCAGATAAATTTGTAACAGATGATGGGACTGGTCTCTGAACAATTCACAAAATAAAAAAAGGCTGTCATCCAAACATTTAACTCCATTCACTTCCATCTGAATCTCATCCATTTCTTTCCCGGAACAGGGCAGGCCAATGTGATACTGAAAGGCAAACTGTTGTAACACAATAAGCCTTCTTGAGAGTTGACAGATTTTTGAGAGATGTCAGATCAATCTCCATTAGTAGGTATGAATGAGCAAATCCAGTTTACTGAAACACTGTCCTCCCAAACAAAACTCCAATAGGAGGTAATGCACACTGGTCTGCACATAAAACTGGATTCAGTGTCACTTTGAAATTTCCACAAATTTTGATGGAGCCATCCTGCTGGATTACTGGTATGATGAATGTAGCCCACTCACTGTGTAAAACCAATGACAGGACTCCAGCGTTCTCTAAATGGTCTGAATCAGCTTCCATCAGAGGCTTCAGAGTATAAGGCATAACTCTGGGCTTGCAATATTTTGGCTAGCTGTCAGACTTAACAGTGAGCTTCACCAATACTTTTCTCATCTGTCCAAGTTCTCTTTCAAAATATTTGGAATGCCTGTCCAGTATTTCTTGAAGATTTTAAAGTGCTTTTATGATCATTTTGATCTCAGTCCAATTCACCTTGAGCTTCTCAAGCCAAGATCTGCCTAATAATGGTGAATACATCTCTTCAATCACATACAAGGATAAAACTGATTGTCCATCTCCTTGAACTTTCACTGGCATATTCCTTTTAGAACTAACTTTTTTTTTCTCCCAGTACAAATCTTTAAAAAAAACTGTGAAGGTTTCTTCCTGAAGAAGTTGTGACAAAGTCTGATTGGTAGATGCAGCAGTCAGTGAGATGGTATGCTCTATTCTCATAGAAACTCCTTCGATCCAGGGTGTGACCCTGATGTCATCTCGGACTCAAGCTTCTGATTAAATGTACAGGGCTAGGCCTTGGTCAGTGTCTTTAGAGCTCTTGTCTTTTTCCACATTATAAATTCCCAACTCCTGTCCTTTTATTAAGTTCAGTCTTCATAAGTGTTTTTTTGGATGTATGATTACTTTGTGTTGCTGGTCATTGACTTGTACAACAGGTCAGGTAATGTGTCCTTTCTTCTGACACTTTCTGCAAATAACCTGTAATCCTTCTCAGCATCTGTAGTTTCCACACAATGGCCACACACAAATTCTTTACATCCCCGTGAACCCCTGTCTTGCCAATTAAGGAGATTAGCTTCTCAGTTCACACTAAATTCCAAAAAATCCTTTTCTGAGGTTTCTGTTGCAACTGATACTTCAATAGCCTTTTTGAATGTAAGCATGGATACAGTCAGTAACTTCTTCTGGACCTGGTCATTGCAAAATCTAGAGATTAACTGGTTACGCAGGGCATCATTTAATGTTTGTCCAAAGTAACAATGTTCTGACAATTTCATTAGAGCAGCAAAAAAACTGTACTACCGACTCTCCACTTCCTTGATGTTGCTGATGGAATCGATATCATTCTATTATCATGGATGTGAGCTATAGTTGGCCCCAACACATTTCAGGAACGTCATTCACTCAAAGCCTGCTACTATTTCAGAGACAATAGTAATCTTCACTGTACACAGGTGAACCATAGCAATGATCGCCTCACAAACCTCCACCATAACAGCACTGTCAGTCTTCTTGAAAATGCCAAACTGATTAGCCACTGACCTCTAGCAGTCTGGGGCGCCACCCTTCCAATGGCAATAGCAACCTGCTTCTGGACTGCTGTAGCCTCACTCATCTGCATGTCTTGGAGCTGAAGAGTTGAGACAAGTTGCGCAAACAGCTCTATGAAGTTAGGCTTCCATATGGAAATATTCTGAGCCCAATGCTGTTCTTCCCAGGTCTGCATGACAATGTAGTCCCAACAGCCAGTGCTTGTGGTCCTTCTCCAGAACCATTGGTCAGCATACTGTGAAAGCTGCAGCTATTACAACCTGCATCAGGAGCCTCCACGACCTCCTCAAAGAACACCATCTTCTCAGGCTGACAAGACACTGCCAAAATTCCTTCCACCATGTCTCATGTCCTGCATTTACTTGCTGTTCCCAAAGCAAGAGTTGCTTTAATTCCAACATCCGGAGCTAGATCAATGATTTGGCACCAGCTGGAATGGAAGCAGGGACAACAGTGTGTAGCATGCTGAGCTGGAAGTGCCTTTGTTTACTGAAACGATGGGCAAAGAAAAGTTCTGCATAGGCGTCTGGGAAGGCCAGACAAGTTCATCCACAATACACATGAATTGATTCAAAGAACTGCACAGTTTACTGCAGTGCTAAGAATCATGGGATAGGATTTCTGTGGGCCTAGCACCTAATGCAGGCTATTACAATGCCAGCTTGGATGTAGCTACATGGGTATGAATCCAATGTGTCTTAGGAGTGTGGATGATTACACCCAAGCTTGGCTAACTCAAGTTCCCAGACCTGGGTAAACTCAGCAGTGAAGACATACCCTAAATTATCCTCCTCTACAATGACCAGTCAGTTTGGATCAGCATTGGGTTAGATAATTTGACTTCATAATCATGTTCGAACATGAAACATTTTTAGTGAAGACAAGCCCATAGTGTTAGATATAGGTGGAGGAGAATGTTTATGAATATAATTAGAATGATTTTACCAAACAGACCAATTCAGTTAGGTTTATGCGAAGTCAACATCCAGTTACAAGTTTGTATTTTCAAATATATTAGCTGTACTGTGCAGCAACCAATGAGTCATTTTTCTACAATAAATGTTATTACTATTGTATATTGGACATAGAGCCCTTGAACAGGAAATGAGATTTTATACTTTCCTGGAAGTTTGTTGTTTTCCAATTAGACAACTCCTATTATAATCTATAAAATTCTGAAACAATTTACCCTGGATTTACTGCTTTCAAAACAACATACAAAATTAACATTCTGAATATAAAACAAAACATGGGGGCAAAATGAAGGTTGAGTGGGAAGACAGTGGGAGGTTACTAGTGCTAGTGGGAAACTGGGTAGATCTGTTTGCTGTTACTTCAGTCTATTTAATTTATTTGTGTATAAATACTTTAGATATTTACTGGACTCCACTGAGATCCAATGTCAACCTTAACACTTCATAAAGATTTGTCAGGGAATTTAATGGGCATCTTTGACTACAATGTTCTTTTTAAAATCACAATAATACAATAAAATACATATTTGATAACATATTTCAATATATACCAGTAACATACAGTATATTATTGTATGCCAAAACGCAAGGAGAAAAACAAAAAAGCCAGATCTGTATGTACAGAATTCTCAGCCTGCCAAACTCCACAAATGGATGCATATCTGTACAGTAAATGGAATGCATATTCTTGGATAGCATACACAGTATATGGAAACATCTCTGTATGAACTATTTTTTCTTTCAAAACTACAGTAATAATTTAAGATCCTGGCAACTCTTACATTCCAATCTTATAGTACTCTTTTGCTAATTGGCCTTCAAGAAAGGAGACCCAGTTATTTCGACGAATCTCAATGAGAAGTTCTCTAGGCTTTTGAAATGAAGTTCATGTATGCCCTTTAGGCTATATTTTCCTTTGAAGAAGAGGTTCTGTTACAAGGAAGTTTTCACAAAATAAGATTGATATTGTCAGAGGGATTACATAAATATTAAAAGACAGTCACAACCTTCTAGCATTTTTGTTTCAGCATCTTAGACAAGATTTTCATCCCTCTTAAGACACATTTTGGCTACAGATTGCTAATTGACTTTAGTTAAAATCCTTTTAAGATAAACTTGGTAAATGTTATCATACAAAAGCTTTTTGATTTACAAAACCCTGTTTCTGTTCTGGTTTAGAAACAATGGGAGAAATTCAATTCTACTGTAACTCCTCAGAAGTCAGTGAGAACCACACCAGGAACAGTAGCCCAGTATAGTTGAGCACACTGTATAGTGCATCACTTTATGCATTCCTTAATTTGCAAATTGAAAGACAATTATTTCACTTCTAAACAGATAATGGATCTGATCCTGTTATCATAAAAAAAGAAAGTTATTAAATAGAAAGTGAACTATATCTCAGTGAGGATGGACTATGACCTAATTTAAGACAATATTCTCATTAACTTCAGGTTAAGGCCAAATCAATGGGCCCCATACTGTTGCCATTGAAGTCGGTGGTAAAACTACCACTTGCTACAAAACAAGATGGTCCAATTTACATTGGACTTACATCAGAAAAACCTTGATTGGAATCCTGGCCCTAATGAGCTAAATGGGAGTTTTTCCTTTGATTTTAATAGAACCAGGATTTCACAATTTTAAGTTTGCAAAGATAAAGCCAAATTGAATTGCTTTGTTTCTTTTTTTTTTCTTACTTTTTACACATGGACCAAACAGGTTTATTATTACTGTGGTGGTAATTACTATTATCTCCAACAAATTTCTTATCTGTAAGAGTGGTGATTTTCTCCAGTGTCACTACAGTTTGTTTAGGCTAATTTGTTCCTCTGTTCTCTCTCTCCTCCCCTCACTCCCCTTAAATTGTAAGCTTCTTTTATTTGTCTCTCTCCTAGGTTAAATATTTCTTCTAGTGGGTCAAAAGATGCTGAAAGTCTCCACAAGCAGCAAGCAGAAGCTTAAAATACTATTCTTACCTATTACTACTTGATGGAAGAAGATCCAGCCATGAGTAAGAAATTGGCTTAATAGCTCTGGCGCCAGTGGGTGGGGAGATAGTAGGCAAAAAGGTAACTAGGGAAGGCAGCTATGGGAGAGAATGAGCCTGACTGGCCCCAAAGTTATGAGATGCCATGCACCAATATGCCAATAACACCCACCTTACATCTTTTTGAACAGACAGTCAATGCTAGCACCCAGATTTTTGGTACCTGCAAAGGATATGTATGTTGAAGAACAGGTGGCTTTGATCAATGAGTTATAGGTTTTGTTATGAAATTCTAATGAAGATTGACTGCATTGGCTTCAAATATTTCCATTCTGGTTTTACATCAGTATAGAGGGGAACAGAATTTTGGCCTTTAGACTAAAATTTATTGATTCCTTCTTTGTGGTCATAGGTCTTGCATTTTACATGTTTACAACTTCTTAGTTTATGTAATTAATAGGAGTTGTACTCTGTAAATCCTTGTGGTCATGTAATATGGCTTTTTTAATCAAATGGTTGAATTTGTTTGCTATGGCAAACTATTAGAATGTCATAACAAAATATTGGCAGTTTCCCATTAAACGGTTTCTCTACTAAGGAAAAGGGGCACAGTTTTTCTTCTATTTTCCATGATTTCAGATAGAAATACTTGCTTAGAAGGAAAAGAAATAATGGTTCTGGTGGTCCTATAAGCATTTTAAGAATTTTCAAAAACAAATGTCAAATTTTAATATAATTTCTATCTACAATTATATAAAAAAGGCAAATCATACAGACTCTATAACACTATCAGATTTAACAGTCTTGGATATTATGGAGAAGCTGCAGTTTCTCTCTATGTAAGGTTATAAAGGAGAACTGCTTGCAAGTCCAATTTTGACTCCCTCCAGGTTTACATTAGTGCAGCAGAAAAGAAACTGGCAGCAGTCTTCAACGGATGTGAAAACAGTGTCTCAACAGTAAGCCGTTCCACAACTATCTCTGATAGTTTTGTACCTCTGATATTAACTGAATGCAACAGATTGCAGGACAAGGCACAATCTGTGTGAGACAGAATGAAATATGGACCCAAGACTAAGGAGTCTGAACAAAGCACCTGTTGAAAGGTAGTTGTGGTGCTTCCAGTAATAAAGTCATACTTGCTTCACTGCTAAGAAAGCAGAAAGCAAGGCTGCTAATGATCCCTCCTAGATAATGTAAAAGTTAAAATCAATTGCATGTGTCTGACAGTCAGTATGATATGCCAAACTTTCTGCTCCTTTCCCACCAATCCTTGGTTCTGCCATTATCTAGCGCAGTGGTTCCCAAACTTGTTCCACCGCTGCTTGTGCGGGGAAAGCCCCTGGTGGGCCGGGCCTGGTTTGTTTACCTGCCGCGTCCACAGGTTCAGCCGATCGCGGCTCCCAGTGGCTGCAGTTCACTGCTCCAGGCCAATGGGAGCTGCTGGAAGCGGCGGCCAGTACATCCCTTGGCCCGCGCCGCTTCCAGCAGCTCCCATTGGCCTGGAGCAGCGGACGCGGCAGGTAAACAAACTGCCCCAGCCTACCAGGCGCTTTCCCCACACAAGCGGCAGAACAAGAAGGTCCCTCTCAGACCTTCAAGGGAGAAGGTCTGACTCCTGAGGCCCCAACCTGACCGTAAGGCCCTAGAGGGTGGGAGGGGCCAGAGGGGAATTGCCCTAGGGAGGATAGATGAGCAGGAGAAGAGAAGGAGGGCAGGGAGGCTGCAGTCAGAGGGTCCCTTGGCTGGGACCCAGAGTAGTGGGAGGGCCTGAGTCTGTGCCTACCTGGCCACCGGGCTGTTGCCTGGGGCTGCGGCTGCCTTTGCTGCCTGGGAGCTGCTGGACCCTGAAGGAGGAGGGGACGAGGCCATCTGGTGCTGGGGAGTGCACAGGGACTCTACAGGCCACTGTGGAGGGGGCTTGAAGGCTGAGTGACTTTTGAACTGCGCTCTTGTGGTGGGGGTTTTGACTGTGTTTGTGGGGACACAGGGGGTGTGGCGTGGAGCCTGCCCCCCAGTCTATCTGTGTGTGTCCCCCCCACAACACCACCACTGTCGGCACCGCCCCCTCCATCACCCCCAGTGGACACTTACCATCTGCCTCAAGCTCCTGCCTCTTGGACTCTGCTGCTTGCTTGGCCTGCCGCCCCCTTTCACCATCTCTTGGGCCTGAAGCAGCAACCAGCCTGCACTGACTCTTTTGCAAACGCATGTGGCACATGTGCCCCCCCCACGCCCCATCCTTGACTGATCCCCTTCAGCAAGCCCCCAGCTTTGTCCCTGACTCCCTGCCCCATTTTGCCCCTTGCAGCCTTTTTGCCTTCCCCTTTACCCCAGCACCTCACTGGCTTCAGTTTGTTTGCCTGCCCCATCCTTTTCCCTCTGCAGCGTTTGTTTGTTTGCCCTGCCCCTTCCTCTGAAGTTAGCCCCTTGGTTCCCTGTCCTGCCTTCAGCCTGGTTCTCCCCCTCCCCACGTGATACCCCTGCCCTGATTGGCCCCTTACTCAGTGTGCCCATGCCCCCTCCCATGTGCTTGTGCCCTTTCCCTGTTTGAGTTTGCCCTGATCTCACTGCACTCCCCAAATGTTGTTATGACCCTCCTCCCCTAGTGCAGCTAGAGGAGCCGGATTCCTACCCTGAGTCGGTGACTGTCCCCCACAAGCCCTTGATAGTCCCCCTGTCCAGCCCATCCCTTTTGGCGCCCTCCTCCAGCAGCCCTAGATACCCCTCCCCTTCCTGCCCCTCCATCACCCCCCAAGCCTCTACCTCAACCACCGCTGCCAAACCACCTGTCACCGCCCCCTCCAGGGCACCGGCAGCGGTGGGCAGCGGGGTGACCTCCAGTGCTGCCACGTCCCTCCCCCCCTCAGATTCTGGGGGAGCCCCTGCAGCTGGCGGGAAGGGCCAGGGTAAGAAGAAGGGGAAGGGCACTGCCAAAAAGACCAGGCCCTCCATGGCAGGGACTGCCCTCACTGCCACGGCCCCACCACCGGCCACAGCGTCCCGCCCCGCTGCTCCCCCCGCCAGCTCTGCGGGTGTCCCTCCCCCGACCCCCAGGGCATATGCCCAGGTGGCGGCAGCCCACCCGCCTGCCGCTCCGTCATCTCTCCCGCCCACCGCCTCCACTACGATCAACCTCTTTCCTGGGTGGGGTCCCCACTGAAGATGCTGTGGCTACTACGCTGGCCGTGGTGCTGGAGCCCAGCATCACGGAGGGCCCCCTGCCCCACCCCCAGCTCCCTGAGCCCGAGCAAGAGGGGCCATTTTCCAACGGCCTAGCTCCTGGGGCCCAGGATCCTGCCTTTGCCCCTCTCCCTGACTCTGCACCCAACCCCTGCCTTGCCCCTACTCTGGACCCCTGCCCTGCCCCGATGTCTGCCCTGCCCCTGCCCCCTCCACCTCCCATGCTATCATTGCCGCCCCTGGGGCCGTCATCTCCTCGTTCCTAGAGGATAGCCCCCAGGGAGTGGCTTCTGTATTTCCCAGTCCCAAGTCACTAGGGGCTGCTATCTTCCCTCCGCCGCTCCCAATCAAGCAAGGGTTTGAGGGGGGCTGCGTGGCGCCAGCCCATCAGGTGCCACATTGGGGGTCTGCCCCTTGCCTGCCCATTTCGATGGGCCATGGGGCTGTGTCAGTGGTCCCTCCAGAGGAAAGCCGGGGGCTAGAGACCCCAGCCCCCCATATGCTGCGAGAGGAGCTGTGGGAGTTCCTTGAGGATGTCCGGGGCTCCCGTAACAAGGTGCAGCTCGCCCTCCAGCGATGTGGGGGACTTCCATCAAATCCTCTGGGCCGTGAGGGCCCTCATGGGGGAGGGTAAAAGGACTGGGAAGCAAGCCGCAGCGGCCTACCAGCTGGTCCGCCTCTTCCGTGACTCCCTACTTACCTATGGGGTAGGTCACTGATTGTTGCGCGACCCGTTGGGAACCGCGAGCATCCATGCCGGCTAGGATCCCCCCCAGCCCTCCTCATGGCACCTCTCACCATCACAACGTTAAACACCCGGGGCTGTAGGATGGGTCTCCGCAGGTGCCAGGTGCTTTCTTTCCTTCGGGAGGCGGGTACTCTGTGGTTTTCCTGCAGGAGACCCATATGGGTCTGGCTGCCGAAGATAGCTGGTGGCTGAAATGGGGGGACAGGGTCTACTTTAGCCATCTCACAGTTCGTACGGCTGGAGTGGCGACCCTGTTCTCCCCGACCTATGGCCCGAGGTGCTGGGGGTCGCCGAGGCTGTGTCGGGCTGCCTGCTGCACCTCTGGGTCCATATGGAGGGGCTCGTGGTCAATCTTGTCAATGTCTGTGCCCTGACATCGGGCCCAGAGCGGCTGCGTTTCTTTCAGCAGGCGTCTGCCTTCCTTGGCACCTTGTGCCTCGCGAGTGCCTGGTCCTGGGCGGGGACTTTAATACTACCCTCGAGGAGCGGGACCGCTCGGGGACCGAGCAGTGCCCGGCCGCCGCGGACGTCCTCCGGGAGATAGTCGACCATTGCTCCCTGGTGGATGTTTGGCGCAACCACCACCCGGACAACGTCTCGATGTTCACTTTTGTCCAGGTGGAGGCCCATTGGTCGCGCCACTCCCAGTTGGACCGCATCTATTTATCACGTTTCCATCTTTCACAGGCCCACTCCTCCAGCATCCGGCCGGCCCCATTCTCCGATCATCACTTAGCCACCATGACAGTCTCTCTCTGCGCAGAGAGGCCGGCGCCGGCCTATTGGAATTTTAACAACAGCTTGTTGGAGGATGTGGGCTTCGTGGCGTCCTTCCGGGAGTTCTGGCCTGGCGAGGGCAGCGGTGTGCCTTTCCCTTGGCGCGGCAGTGGTGGGACCTGTGGAAGGTGCGCGCCCCGCTCTTCTGCTGTGACTACACCCGGGGCGCCAGTCGACGGAGGGATGCGGCGATAGGACAGTTGGAACGGGAGGTCTTAGAGCTGGAGAGGCATCTGGCCGCCAGCCCCGAGGATCCATCCCTTTGCGGGGCATGCCGGGAGAAGCGGGAGGAGCTCCAGGCCCTCGAGGACCATTGGGCCCGGGGTGCCTTTCTTTGATCCCGCATCTGCCTCGTTCGGGAGATGGATCACGGCTCCCGCTTATTCTATCCCCTGGAGAAAAAGAGGGGGGCCAAGAAGCACGTCACCTGCCTCCTCGTAGAGGATGGCACCCCCCTCACGGATCTGGTGGAGATGTGCGGGAGGGCCAGGGCCTTCTACACAGGCCTTTTCTCCCTGGATCCGACCGATCCTACCGCTTGCAGAGTGCTCTGGGACGAACTCCCGATGGTCAGCGTGGGCAACCGAGACCAGCTAGAGCTGCTTCTCACTCTGGCCGAGTTCTCGGAAGCCCTCCGCCGCATGCCTACCAATAAATCTCCGGGCATGGACGGGCTGACCATGGAGTTCTACCGCGTGTTCTGGGACGTCCTCGGCCCAGACCTAATCACCGTCTGGGCCGAGTCTTTGCAGAGCGGGGTCCAACCTCTTTCATGCAGGCGAGCCGTGCTCGCCTTATTGCCAAAGAAGAGGGACCTCCGCGATTTACTAAATTGGCGTCCCGTCTCGCTCCTCAGCATGGACTACAAGGTCGTAGCGAAAACATCTCGCTGCGGCTAGGGTCTGTGCTGGCAGACGTGATCCACCCAGACCAGACCTACACCATCCCAGGCCGCATGATATTCGACAACCTGTATCTGGTCCAGGATCTCTTGGAACTCGGGTGTAGGGATGGTCTGTTGTTCGCCCTCCTGTCCCTGGATCAGGAGAAGGCGTTCGACAGGGTAGATCACAGGTATCTCCTGAGCACTCTGCGCGTGTTTGGCTTCGGACCCCAGTTTGTGGGTTTTCTCCAGGTGCTGTACGCCTCCAGAGTGTCTGGTCAGGCTCAACTGGACCTTGACTGAACCAGTCAGCTTCGGACGAGGAGTACGGCAGGGGTACCCCCTCTCGGGCCAGCTGTATACTCTGGTGATTGAGCCCTTCCTCTGTCTCCTCCGCAGGAGGTTGACGGGGTTGGCGCTACAGGAGCCGGAGCTGCGGCTGGTCCTGTCGGCATATGCTGACGATGTGCTCCTCGTGGTCCAGGACCTGGGCGACTTGGCGCGGGTGGAGACGTGCCAGGCCATCTACTTGGCAGCCTCCTCCGCCTGGGTCAACTGGGTCAAGAGCTCTGGCTTGGTGGTAGGGGACTGGTGGCAGGCGAGCTCCCTCCCACCCGCGCTTCAGGCCATCCAGTGGAGCGTGAGTCCACTGCTCTATCTCGGTGTTTACTTTTCTGCCACGCATCCGTCTCCGCTGGAAAACTGGCACGGTTTAGAGGGCAGGGTGGTACAGCGGCTCCAGAGGTGGACAGGACTGCTCCGGTGTCTGTCCCTTCAAGGGCGGGCACTGGTGCTCAATCAGCTAGTCCTGTCCATGCTCTGGTACCGGCTCAACACCCTGGTCCTGGACCCGGATTTCCTGGCCAACCTCCGGACGTTGATTCTGGAGTTCTTCTGGTCAGGACTGCACTGGGTCTCTGCAGGGGTTCTCCATCTACCCCTGGAGGAGGGAGGGCAGGGCCTGAAGTGTCTCCGCACTCAGGTCCATGTCTCCTGCCTCCAGGCCCTGCAGAGGCTCCTTTATGGTGCAGGTAGTCCGGTGTGGAGCGTACTGGTGCACACCTTCCTGCGCCACTTCTGAGGGCTCCGATATGACCGGCAGTTCCTTTATCTCCATCCGAGAGGTCTTCCGCAAGACCTCTCTGGGCTGCCGGTCTTCTACCAGGACCTCCTCCGGACCTGGAAACTGTTCACAGCGACCAGATCCATGGCAGTAAGCCCGCCCACTTCCTGGATCCCAATAACGCTACTCTGCTGTATCCAACTGGCCTGGGTCTATCACAATACCCTACATGATATTGTAGTAATCTTTGTACAGAATATGCCTTGTGTGGTATCGTTTGAAAACTAATAACTCACATTTCACCATGATAATATTGACCAGTATCAACATTATATAAAAAGTTAGGAATCCCCCCGTATGATATTAGCCTGTATTCAAAAGCACACAGTCCTGACTGGGCAAAAGTTGTTAAATAGATCTATCCCAAACAAAGGAATATGTGTTTACCTCAATTTATTAATAAGTAGTAAACAGGGTCCTCAAGACTGTAGGGGGAGGAGACAGCAGGCAACAGAACAATTTGCATTTTACCTAACGCTAACTGGGGAAGAAAGTGCATGGATCCACCTTCACCACCGGACTCTATGTTGACTTCCTCACTTCTTGGATAAACTTTACTTTGAAGACTGACCTTAAAGAATCTAAGTCACTGGAATATAAAAGAAAGGGGCAGAAAACCACAGGTTCTCTCTTTCATCTATGAAGACCAAGACACCAGCACCTTTGGGCCTCTGAAGAGATCCTGACTGAAAAGAGGATCAGGCACTATCTTGTGGTAACAATGTGGGTGAGTTTATGAATCCAGGCAGATAACAAGCATCCAGACAATGACATCTTCAAAGCCTCACTATTCCTGTATGGCAGTAGTGGGCAGCCCGCATGTGGCCCATCAGGGTAATCTGATTGCGGGCCATGAGACATTTTGCTGATGTTGACTGTCCACAGGCATGGCCCTCCGCAGCTCCCAGTGACCGCGGTTTGCTGTTCCTGGCCAATGGGAGCTGCAGGAAGCCACAGGGGCATGATGTCGCTGCGTCCCATAGCTTCCATTGGCCAGGAACGGTGAACCATGGCCATTGAAAGCTGCGATGGTCAACATCAGCAAAATGTCTCATTGGCTGCAATCAGATTACCTTGATGGGCTGCACATGGCCTGCAGGTTTCCCCCACTGCTGAATGGTATTGTTTTCAGGTCTTTTTCCTACTTCCAATTTCAAGATGTCCCATCCACACCTCACCTAAGACAGCCAAGATGCTGCACCAAACCACTCCTGTGGCATTTGATCTATTCTCAGATCATTCCAGGTTGGAGAGAAAAGTCCCTCAACAAGGAAAAGTGAGGAGTAATGGGACCTGGAGTCCCCAGGCCTGTGTAATTCATATTATACATGCTTTTGTATTTACAATTTCAGCGGTTGCAATAGAGAAATGTGAATCATCTAAGGGGCAGTTTCTATACACTTTGATCCCAAACAGACAAAATTTGAACACCACCCCTACCCTTGTACGTAATCAATCTTCGTTTGCTTTGTAAATCTCAGGAAGATTGAGATTAAGGCTGTTCAGGAAATGGTTTTCCCATCCTAAGAAAATATTCAAGATTTTGAAAGATTTACTGTCCAATTTAGGGATGGGGAGTGGGGGGAAGAGGAAAAAGCAAAATTTTTCATGAACCACCATATGAAAGTGTCATTTTAGGTCAATCAAAATACTTCATTTCAATAATTTTGAAATGTTCTGTTTAGATGTTGACCATTTTTTATTTTAAAAAAATACCATGATTAGCTCAATTTTTGAAACAGTCATTTGAACTAGGAAACCAGAAATTTTAGTTTTAGTTAAGTCTAAAAAAGGACATTTCAATTTTCAAAAAAGAGAGACCCACAATTAATCAAAATGGACCCTTTCCTGTGAACAGTTTTGGTTTTCAACAAATCAACATTTTTGACAGGAAAACAGTCCACCAAAAAATTCCCAACCAGTTTTACACATTGTCTTCTTGGAGATTTGGCATCTAATCGAAATTTTTCAGATGACAGCGGATATAGTTATAAATTCCCAGGGACTAATTCCTTATTGTTTAGGTAAAAAGAAAAATAAAGTAGCAAATATTTAAAGGTACAATTGTAATGTTTTCCAGGATTGCTATTTTTTAAACTGGTATTCCTTATGGTTATATATATATAACCAGCCTACTTTGTTAGGCTACATCGCTGCAGTTAGCCTGCTGCTCAACTGATACAGACATAAGGAAACCAAATCTCTATAAATATAGGGAGCTTCTAGGGCTTCAGCAACAACAACTCCGATCCATTAAAAAGGCCTTTTTTCAGATGACTTTCAACAGGCCTTGGGGGCTGTTAAGTCTGGCAAAAATGAACATGTCAGGTTTCATTGAAAATCACTGGCTGGCTACAACGGGATTTTGAAAGATGTGCCGCCTGCTTTATTAACAACATCCAAAGATATTTTTATTTTATAGACCTAAAATACTGTGTTCCACAAATCATTTTAAAATGTGAATATTGCTTGTTTTTAAACCTGTGTTATTTGTCTTAGGATTTTTTCCCCTCCCTGTCACTATGAGCCTCATAAATAAGACTTTTACAGCAAAGATTTTCCCTTCATTCTCCTTTGGCTCCAGGGAACATCTACAGGAAAATAAAGTTATCCCTACCATATGAGGAAATCACAACCATGAAATGTAAGCGGCATTAGTGGTAGAAATGCCTAAAGACAAGACATCTCCCGGGGGCAAGAAGACAGGTACATTAACCTATTTACAGACCATTTTAAACACAAAAAGTGCACAATCCATTGTAGAGGGAAGTGGCATACTATGAGCTAAAAAGTCACTGTTTTACAACATGGCATAACTGATAACTAAGGCTAAGATTTAGTCAAGGGTATTTTTAGTAAAAGTCATGCACAGGTAATGGACAATAAAAAGTCACAGCCTGGTGAACTGTCCAAGACTTGTACAACATACCCCTGACTAAATCTTGGGTGCTCGGAGAGGGAGGGTAGCTCCGCGGCACCTGCTGGTGCTTGGGCGGGGCAGGTGTGCAGCTGGCATGGGGTCAGGCACATCAGCAGGTTGCAGAAGTCATGGAGGTCCCAGAAAGTCATGGAATCCGTGACTTCCATGACAGACTTGCAGCCTTACTGATAACCAATGGGATCCAACTACTACAGCTCACTAGAGACTAGGAGAAATGACAGGACTCAGTCAATCACACCAGGTTTTCAGTATATGTACAGCATAGTGCACTTTTCATCCCAAAGCACTTTGCAAATTACTATCCTAATCTTGAGAAGTGCTGAGATCCCACAACATTATTAAAATCAGGATTTGTATAGAAAACACTATCTGCCACTGAAATGCAGACATGTGTAGGTCAGATCATGCAAGCTGTTTAACTCCATATAGGAACATTGAATAATAATTTCAGACAGGCAGTGAAAAAAGAATACTGCACCCACTACCAGTAGTATGGAAATTCAAAGGCAAAATTTAGTTAGGCTGAACTCAAGCCAGAATTAGGCCAGAAAACCAGAGTTAAACAGACCTATTCATGCAAAAAGTTCTGAGATCTTTAGTGAATGGATTTATTCAAGACTCTTCAGGTTTTACACCTCATCTGAGAGCCTAGCACTTCAGCAAAGGCTCTGATGACCCATCAGATATGCCAGTTAAATTTAAAACAGGACAATCTCATGTGACGGAACAGCTAGTCATGTGAGAACTTGTTTAGGAGACCATGCTCCTCCTGGGCCTCTTTCAACTGGAGATGTAAGCAGTTGTCTGCTCATGAAGTTAATAAAGCTTTTGTTCTATTATTTAAAATGTAGCAACTCCTAAAAATATGATTATTTCTAGGGCTGCTGCCTGGCTAGAGGGATAATGGATTTGCACAGTGCAACACTAGGTCTGATTTTCTTCATTTTTTCTCCCCTTTCAAGATCTAAATCATGCTGACAGACCACCTTATAAAGCATTTTCTTGTCATAGTTCAACCATTCTTTCCAACAAGAAAAACAAAAAGACTGATGCTGTGAATGTAAAACCTTTATCACTGAATTGAAATGAATGCTCAAGAGAAAATCCTATTGACAGCAATGGAGAGGAAAGTATTCTTTATCCACAGAAGAGGCACACTAATTGCAGAGGCAGTGCAAGCTTCCCCGTGCTGGTCCATGAATGTGCCTTGCTGAAATGGAAGAGATTTATTCCAAGCAATAACAAACATTGTAACGCCATCCTCTTTGTAAAGGTTGTCTGGACCTCCTGTGTCTTGACTTACCTGTGTCTGCCCTTCAGCATGGGATTGCTGTGTGACAGGTACTTTCCTTTTTGTGCTTGTACCTAGCACATGGTCACTGCTTAGCAAAAGACAAATCACATTTGTAATACATCCCCCTCAGGCAATATAGTAGTTTAGTTTTTCCATCCATTTAGTGTTAGCAGAGGGTACATCTACACAGCAAAAAAATAAAAAAAAAAAAAGCCAGTGCAACGAGTCTCAGAGCCCAGGTTAAGTGACTTGGTCTCATGCTGCAGGACTAAAAATGGTAGTGTCAACACTGAGGCTCAGGCTGAAACCTGGGCTCTGAGACTCTCCCTCCTCACCATGGTTTCAGAATCCAGGCTCCAGCCCAAGCCCAAAACATCTATCCTACTACTTTTAGCCCCACAGCATGAGCCCTGCAAGCCTAAGTCAGGTGACCTGGCTCTGAGATTTGCTACTGTTGGCCTTTTTTGCTGTGTAAGCGTACCCTAAGGCTGCCAGCAAAGGTACCAGTTAATACAAGCATTGCAGTATTTTTCTGATGTCAATGCCAGTCCATTAGAAATTGGACTGATATAGAGCTGATTAAAAGAGATGTGTTGCCAGAATTTTTCCAGTCAGAATTTGCTGATTTGTCAAAATAAGAATATTTTGGAGACTTTGTTTTTGACAAAGGTCCTCCAGAACTCAGGCAGGATTCCAATAGAAACCTGGTTTCCTGCCAGCTCTTCTGCCCAGGTCCTTGGCATCCCACCTGCCAGACTGCCTCGCAGACTTCCAAGGGCTTCCAGACTCCATGACAGCCCACCAGGCAGACTGCTCTGGAGCCAAGGACTTCAAAGCTTACAGGGTCCATGGCTCCATTCCCTTCATAGAGAATTTTGGGACTTTGTTCTGAATCAGAACAAAACCAAAGTTTGAAATCCTCTGAAATGGAAACCTTTCTTCTCACAGCTCTAGACTGATACCACAGAACATTGTACAGCCACGCAACTTTTAGTTACTGTCGTGGAATGAATTTAAAGATATGACAGAGGTGAAAGGGTTTAAAGCCCCTTACCATTCCCATGAACCATCCAGCCTCTCCAAAAATGTGTTTGAGTGTCTTTAAAATCTCCTGTTACCCTCGGTGTAAAAGACTGTTTGAACCTGACACTCTTCCATAATTTATCATTCTACTAATAGTACTTATATATAATACATTGATGATACTCACCAGGAAACAAGAGATGACCACAGAGGAAGAAAATGTCACAAGCAGAATACATATTCCTATTTTCCACCATGTAATTTATTCCTGGGTCTTCTCACATACAGTAAATGTGAGACCCAGAACTCTCTCCATTTGTTGGCTTGTACCTCTTACTCAGAATTTTACCTATAGCTGTAAAAGATCCTAATACCAACTTTGCTTGTTAGTCTATATTTCCCCTTTAGTTTCCCCTAAGGCAATATTAATGTTCTTCATAAACATATTTTCCCCTAAAACTTCTCCTGGGTTTTGGTGACAGAGGACATTTCTAGTAGGAGAACTTATTTTCCACTTCAGTCCTGCTGTTCCCTTCATACTCACAGGATGAAAATCCTCTTACCAGGACTTCAAAGGCCAATTGTATTATTATTGCTGTTTAGTACTGGTTCACAGTAGCTTGATATTTTAGAGAGTTAATATCCTGACACTCACAGTTGAGACACAGCTATATACCACATAATATAATGAACAAAGTTAGAAGACAAGTCTATTCATCATCATGTAATTGGAGAACCAACATGGATTGAGAAAGAAAATGTCTTGGATAGGCAGAGAATATAACAAGAAAAAATATGAAATAAAGTGTTTAAAATTGCATTTACATGAAGCAAGAATGTAATTTTATTTTCAGATTTGATGCATCATTCTCAAATCAAGCACCCTCACTATGCATGTGTATAGCATTTTAACTAACTAATGACACATTCAATAGAGCTCTTTCTTACTTATCTTTCTTTAATATCTCTCATGAGAAAAATCTGACCCTTGATCAGTCTGAAGTCATAGGTAAGACTGGTGATAGCAAATGATACCATGTATTTGGCTCTCAGAAAGCCTTTGATAAAACTAGGATACAACAAAACTATTTCATCTAAAAGGTAATGTACTGCACTTGGTCTTAGGATAGGACATTGTCTACAGGACCAGTCAAAATGTTGGAAAGCAGAAAACTATTAATAAATAAAGCTACATTCAAAAAAGGGCCAGCTAATCGTGTGTAGATAGAAGACCAGTGGAACAGATGACTTCAATTTTTAAAATTGGTTTTATGTTTTATCCCTAGCCCTTTGTGTATGTTTGTCTTCCTGAACTGTTAGCTTTTGGGGTCTTCCTCTAATTAAGTGTGTGGAGAACATTTATCACATTGTGAGTGCTACCACAATCCAAATAAGGCTAAGTCTACATTAGGAGTTTGGGGTGTGATTCCCAGTTCCCAGTGATATACCCATTCTAGCTCTCATTTGAGTTAGCACACAAATAGTAGTAGTGTTACTGCAACAGCACAGGAGTGGCACTGGTGGCATGTGCTAGCGACCCCCCATCCATACCCATGAGGTTCAGGCAAAGTTTGTACTTGGGGTTGCTAGCATAGCGTTGCTGCTGTCGCTGTCCATGGTAGCACAGCTACGTTGTTTTTAGCATGCTAGCCCAGATGAAAACCAGCATGGGTATGTCTTTGTGAGCTGGGAATCACACACCCAGCTCATAATGTAGACATAGCCAATGGTGTGTTAATAAAATACAGCAAAAAATATATTATTTCATTCTCAACAGGAGTAAGTTTTAGAGTTCTGCTATTTCAGATCCCTAGGGAAGAGCAAGAGAAAAGAGCCACCAGCAATCAACTAATCGAAACTGCTGATGGCACAGAGAACACAGGGCAATGAACACAGAGGAAACAGCAAATGCAGTTATCAAAGATTTGGATCTACTCTGCAACTAAGCTAATATGCAACATCCTTGTATACACAGTAAACGTAAAATGAATGGAAGTGAATTAAAGCTAGGAGAATTTCAAAGAGACCTTGCAGTAATGGTAGCATTAAAAAAGATTGGGACAATCTTTTCTAGCTTGAGCTATTTGAATTAATTCTTTACCTCCAGGACAGACTTCTTTCTGCATTCTACATTCAAAGACCCATAAACAATTTCTTCCTATATTTTACTACTTGAATAAACTTAGTTCTACTTATTGAAATGGTGGGTGGCTGTCAACCTATAATAAAATAAATTATAGTTGTACATCAATTATAACAGCTGGTTCCTCCAACAAACTTGAGACAATGTAGACAATCATTTTAAGAAGATGCAAGTCAGGGAGCCACATAAAAAAGATTACTCCTGGTGCCTCTAAAATTGTTACTTATGATGCTGGGAGTGGCAGAGATATAGTCTCCATTTTGATCATATCCATGCTATTCCTGATATCAAATACTGATAGAAAGGACAAACAAATCTCTAGCTCTCATTATTTTATTGTCTCGATTATTTTAAAAAGTTATACATTGGATACTCTTAATTCAGAGTAACTGGGGAGCTAATTGAGATCACAGATTGATTAGATAGATGGTCTACAATTAAAGGCCTTTATATGGAATAAAGGAAGCTTTAAAAAATCACCACATTTCACAAGAAGCCAATGTAAAAATGATAATACAGGAGTGATGTGCTGAGCTTTATACAAGTGAAAATTCAAGCTGTGTTATTTTGTGTAAGTTTCATCCTATGAGAATCATGCTCAAGGAGAGCTACGAATTGAGAACTACAATAATCTAGCCTTGAAATAACAAAGAAATTGTATATTCTTTAAACAACAGACACACTCACATAAAGTCAAAAAAAGATATATCATAGTAGACAGATAGGGACTCATTTTTGTCAGATGAAAATTAGTGTATCTGAAGTGTGATTTCCTACAGCATTCCTTTCCTCCATGCAAATCATTCAGATATTTATACATTTCCTCTGGGATAATAAAGTTTCTCTCATTTATAGATACATCTTGAATGCTTTCTCCTGTCTGGTTTCCAGCATGTTATTGCTTTCACCTGCCCCATCATAAACTTTCAAATCAATGTCAGGAAAGTCTATTCTTCCACTGAAACACACATACTCCAACTAATAATGCAGGTTATGGGCTACGCATATTGCATCAGCTGCACAAAAGACCCACAGGATGAGTGGTTCTCAACCAGGGGCATGTGTACCCCTGGGGGTACACAAAGGTCTTCCAGGGGGTACATCAACTCCTCCTAGTTTTGCAATAAGCTACATTAAAAGCACCAGCGAAGTCAGTACAAACTAAAATTTCATACAGACAAAATGAGAAAGTAAGCAATTTTTCAGTAATAGTGTGCTGTGACACTTCTGTATTTTAATGTCTGATTTTGTAAGTAAGTAGTTTTTAAGTGAGGTAAAACTTGGGGGTATGCAAATCCAACTCCTGAAGGGGGTACAGGAGTCTGGAAAGGTTGAGGACCACTGCACTAGATACCATGCCCTTCCTGATGCTGACTTTATGAAGAATTGCCCAGCAGTACTGACCACCAATGTATAAGAGAGAAGAGTACAAGATGACTGTGATCTGCATAATGGGCCAGATCCTAACCTAGTGTATATTAGCTTTAATGAAGTCAGTGCAACTACATCAGTTTACACCAGCTGAGGACCTTGCTCATCATGATTCACTGTAGAGTAATATAACAATTTGTGTTTCAAAAACAGTTTACGTATGCGTATCTGTACATAAAAGATAATGTACACCCATCTATGAGACACTCAATGAGGATCTGCAGACATGCAGGTTTTTGAAATAATTTAATTTAACAGTTACAAGATTGCATTTCCTACCTTTTGAGTCAACTAAATGTAAAAATCTAAGAATCTGAATTTATTAAGGACCATAGGTAATGGATTATATTTTGGCAAACCAGATGGAAGGAAATATCTGGGGGTTTTGGGGGCGTTGTTTTTTGTCTCCATCCTCTCTTCCCCAAATGCCCAAACTAACATGATCTATTAAAAATCTTGACAAAAGAAACCCTGAGAGAGATATCTGTACTGAACACAGGTCCTCTATTTGGCAGTTGCTGTTTTTGACATTTTTCCAGTGGCAACTATCACTAACATTGATACGTGAATTTTACCTCTGAATAATAATTAATAAATAGTTTGAGAAATAATCAAACTCACACTGAACTTGGAGGGAAACTTCCATAGCTAACAAAAATGTAAGCCCTGAAACCTCAAAGATAGGGTATGCAGAGGGACTTTGTCTGGTTAGGTGGCAAAAAGGGGTAGTGACTCCTTTAAGCTTCCCCCTCTCCCCCTCCCCCCCCCAGCAGTTGGCTGAGTGATGGTGTGGAGTGGGGAGGTGGTATCTCAGCTGACGGATGGGCCAGTAAGTATTAAGTAAGTCATTTGCCCCTGGGGAGGTTTATGTAAACCCTGTTTCTCTAGCCTGAGGCCCCGCCCCCCACCCCCATCTAATTAGCAGCTCCCACCTCTGGGATCAGAGTAGGGCAGGATTTTTTTTGTTTGCTGTGGGCATTGCACTAGGTGTCCTTTGGGGGACTGGGAAGGAATTTTTCCCTTCATCCCAGATTGGCCAATGTGGGTTGATTTTTTCCATCTTCTCCACAGCAGCTCAAGGACCCGGGGTATAAGTCAGGAAGTAAAGTTCAAGTTTTTGCTGTTTAGCAGGTGGAAGGTGCCCAGTGCAGATACTTGTTCAATAATGGGTCCAGATCCCTGATAAACAGGAAATGGACTTAAAGAAGCTGGGGAATGGAGTTGGGGCTCTCAATGTCTAGTAAGTGAGGAGATAACCCCTTTTCCCTAGCCCCTTAACACTCATACAAGGGGAGGTCAATGGCCTGGGGACAGGTCTGAAGGAGCCTGGGGCTAATGACAGTTTTCCAAAAGCTGGAAAGAATTAAGGAAGGAATCATGACCTGCACCATACAAGTTATTGTCAAGTAACTTCAAAACTAGCTAAATTAATATAGTTGTAGCCTAATTAAACTACATCCCTTGTATCTTGTCTTTCTTCCCACATATCCAAGACAAAAAGTAAGGGCCACATTTTGTTATTAAGGTACTGGCCTACTTCAGGGTGGGGTAGAATTGCAATATTGGGATTGGAGCGCCAAAAAAGATTGTTCATCAAGGTACAGTTCTTTGGCATGCAAAATGAGTGCCCTCAGTGTATCACCCTTTAAGAAGATTCAGCAAGACCTACCCAGTGCCAAAACAAAGCTTGACTCTACCTTCTCTCTGCTCCTTTAAGGTGGAATGGAAATTCCTTCTGCCTTCTCATTCCCTTGCCAGCCCACACAGGGGCCAGCAGAGATCTATGCCTAAGTGCTATGATTTTGGAGGAATTAGTATCCCACTCCCAATAGACATTTCTTTATCAGTAAGGGTCACAATCTGATCTCAGCTATAATATTATAGTCAGCTGAGTTACTCTGGATTTACACCAGTGTATTTAAATACAGAATCTGGTTCCTAGGTTGCTATTTTTACACTATGACTTAAATAGTTGTCCTGGAGTGGAGGGGAGAGGGCTTAACAAAAACATTACTATCACATTTTACACATTCATAGAATCATAGAATATCAGGATTGGAAGGCACTTTAGGAGGTCATCTAGTCCAACCCCCTGCTCAAAGCAGGACCAATCACCAAACTAAATCATCCCAGCCAGGGCTTTGTCAAGCCTGACCTTAAAAACTTCTAAGGAAGGAGATTCTACCACCTCCCTAGGTAACGCATTCCAGTGTTTCACCACCCTCCTAGTGAAAAAGTTTTTCCTAATATCCAACCTAAACCTCCCCCACTGCAACTTGAGACTATTACTCCTTGTTCTGTCATCTTCTACCACTGAGAACAGTCTAGAACCATCCTCTTTGGAACCACCTCTCAGGTAGTTGAAAGCAGCTATCAAATCCCCCCTCATTCTTCTCTTCTGCAGACTAAACAATCCCGGTTCCCTCAGCCTCTCCTCATAAATTCATAGATTCATAGATATTTAGGTCAGAAGGGACCATTATGATCATCTAGTCTGACCTCCTGCACAATGCAGGCCACAGAACTTCACCCACCACTCCTAAAAAAGACCTCACACCTATATCTGTGCTATTGAAGTCCTCAAATTGTAGTTTGAAGACCTCAAGGAGCAGAGAATCCTCCAGCAAGTGACCCATGCCCCATGCTACAGAGGAAGGCGAAAAACCTCCAGGGCCTTCCAATCTGCCCTGGAGGAAAATTCCTTCCCGACCCCAAATATGGCGATCAGCTAAACCCTGAGCATATGGGCAAGATTCATCAGCCAGATACTACAGAAAATTCTTTCCCGGGTAACTTGGATCTTACCCCATCTAAAAACCCATCACAGGCCATTGGGCCTATTTACCATGAATATTTAATTACCATTATCATGTACTCCATCCCCATAATCATTTTTGTTGCCGTCCACTGGACTCTTCCCAATTTTTCCACATCCTTCTTGTTGTGTGGGGCCCAAAACTGTACACATTATTCCATATGAGGCCTCACCAATGTCGAATAGAGGGGAACGATCACGTCCCTTGATCTGCTGGCAATGCCCCTACTTATAAAGCCCAAAGTGCCATTAGCCTTCTTGGCAAAAAGGGCACACTGTTGACTCATATCCAGATTCTCGTCCACTGTAACCCCTACGTCCTTTTCTGCAGAACTGTTGCCTAGCAGCTCAGTCCCTAGTCTGCAGCAGTGCATGAGATTCTTCCATCCTAAGTGCAGGACTTTGCACTTGTCCTTGTTGAACCTCATCAGATTTCTTTTGGCCCAATCCTCTAATTTGTCCAGGGCCCTCTGTATCCTATCCCTACCTTCCAGTATATCTACCACTCCTCCCAATTTAGTGTTATCTGCAAACTTGCTGCAGGTGCAATCCACGCCATCCTCCAGATCATTAATGAAGATATTGAACAAAACCGGCCCCAGGTCTGACCCTTGGGGCACTCCACTTGATACTGGCTACCAACTAGTCATGGAGCCATTGATCACTACCCGTTGAGCCTGACGATCTAGCCAGCTTTCTATTTACCTTATCGTCCATTCATCCAGCCCATACTTCTTTAACTTGCTGGCAAGAATACTGTGGGAGACCTTGTCAAAAGCTTTGCTAAAGTCAAGGAATAACACGTCGACTGCTTTGCCCTCATCCACAGAGTCAGTTATCTCATCATAGAAGGCAATTAGATTAGTCAGGCATGAGTTGCCCTTGGTGAATCCATGCCGACTATTCCTGATCACTTTCCTCTCCTCTAAGTGCTTCAGAATTGATTCCTTGAGGACCTGTTCCGTGATTTTTCCAGAGACTGAGGTGAGGCTGACTGGCCTGTAGCTCCCCGGATCCTCCTTCTTCCCTTTTTTAAAGATGGGCACTATATTAGCCTTTTTCCAGTCATCCGGGACCACCCCCGATCGCCATGAGTTTTCAAAGACAATGGCCAATGGGTCTGCAATCACATCCGCCAACTACTTTAGCACCCTTGGCTGCAGCACATCCGGACCCATGGACTTGTGCTTGTCCAGCTTTTCTAAATAGTCCCAAACCACTTATTACTTCCTAGAGGGCTGGTCACCTCCTCCCCATGCTGTGCTGCCCAGTGCAGTAGTCTGGGAGCTGACCTTGTTCGTGAAGCAACAAGGTGAAGAGGCAAAAAAAACATTGAGCACATTAGCTTTTTCCACATCCTCTATCACTAGGTTGCCTCCCTAATTCAGTAAGGGGCCCACACTTTCCTTGACTTTCTTCTTGTTACTAATATACCTGAAGAAACCCTTCTTGTTACTCTTAACATCTCTTGCTAACTCCAATTGTGATTTGGCCTTCCCGATTTCACTCCTTTATGCCTGAGCAATATTTTTACACTCCTCTCTGGTCATTTGTCCAATCTTCCACTTATTATAAGCTTCTTTTTTGTGTTTAAGATCAGCAAGGATTTCACTGTTAAGCCAAGCTGGTCGCCTGCCATATTTACTATTTTTTCTACACAGCGGGATGGTTTGTCCCTGTAACCTCAATAAGGATTCTTTAAAATACAGCCCGCTGGACTCCTTTCCCCTTCATGTTAATCTCCCAGGGGATCCTGCCCATCAGTTCCCTGAGGAAGTCAAAGTCTGCTTTTCTGAAGTCCAGGGTCTGTATTCTGCTGCTCTCCTTTCTTTCTTGTGTCAGGATCCTGAACTCGACCATCTCATGGTCACTGCCTCCCAGATTCCCATCCACTTTTGCTTCCCCTACTAATTCTTCCCAGTTGTGACCAGCACTTGCACCAGGAAATTGTCCCTTGCACTTTCCAAAAACTTCTTGGATTGTCTGTGCACCGCTGTATTGCTCTCCCAGCAGATATCAGGATGATTGAAGTCTCCCATGAGAACCAGGCAGGGCCTGTGATCTAGTAACTTCCATTAGTTGCCGGAAGAAAGCCTCATCCACCTCATGCCCCTGGTCTGGTGGTCTATAGCAGCCTCCCACCACGACATCACCCTTGTTGCTCACGCTTGTAAACTTAATCCAGAGACTCTCTGGTTTTTCTGCAGTTTCATACTGGCTATCTGAGCAGTCATACTGCTCTTACATACAATGCAACTCCACCACTTTTTCTGCCCTGCCTGTCCTTCCTGAACAGTTTATATCCAACCATGACAGTACTCCAGTCATGTGAGTTATCCCACCAAGTCTCTGTTATTCCAATCACATCATAATTCCTTGATTGTACCAAGACTTCCAGTTCTCCCTGCTTGTTTCCCAGGCTTCTTGCATTTGTGTATAGGGACTTAAGATAACTCACTGATCGTCCCGCTTTCTCAGTATGAGGCAGGAGCCCTCCCCTCTTGCACTCTCCTGCTCGTGCTTCCTCCTGGTATCCCACTTCCCCACTTACCTCAGGGCTTTGGTCTCCTTCCCCAGGTGAACCTAGTTTAAAGTCTTCCTCACTAGGTTAGTCAGCCTACTTGTGAAGATGCTCTTCCCTCTCTTCGTTTAGTGAAACCCGTCTCTGCCTAGCATTCCTCCTTCTTGGAACACCATCCCATGGCCAAAGAATCTGAAGCCTTCTCTCTGACACCATCTGCATAGCCATTTGTTGACTTCCACGATTTGACGGTCTCTACCCGGGCCTTTTCCTTCCACAGGGATGATGATGAGAACACCACTTGTGCCTCAAACTCCTTTACCCTTCTTCCCAGAGCCATGTTGTCTGCAGTGATCTGCTCAAGGTCATTCTTGGCAGTATCATTGGTGCCCACATGGAGAAGCAGGAAGGGGTAGTGATCTGAGGGCTTGATGAGTCTCGGCAGTCTCTGTCACATCATGAATCCTAGCTCCTGGCAAGCAGCAGACTTCTCAGTTTTCCTGGTTGGAGCGGCAGATAGATGACTCAGTCCCCCTGAGGAGGGAGTCCCCGACCACCACCACCCGCCTCCTTCTCTTGGGAGCGGTGGTCGTGGAACTCCCTTCCCTAAGACAGTGCATCTCATGCCTTGCAATCGGTGGAGTCTCCTTGTGCTCCCTTCCCTCAGATGTATCATCTAGTTCACTCTCCACATTAGTACCTGTGGAGAGAACCTGAAAATGGTTGCTTACCTGTATCTGCATTGCTGGTACATGGATGCTCTCCTTTCTTCTTCTGAAGGTCACATGCTGCCAAATTTCTTCACCGTCCTTCTGTTCCCACAGCACAGCCTGCTCTGAATCTTCATAATGTTGTGCCCATAGAAGCATATCCTGACATCTGTCCAGGAAATCTTCAGTTTCTCTTATGCAACACAGGGTTGTTATCTGTTGCTCCAGACCTTCAATCTTCTCTTCCAATATGGAGACCAGCTTGCACTTTGTACAGACAACGTCGCTTCTGTCCTGTGGAAGAATGACAAACATGGCACATCCTGTGCGGGTAACAAGAGCTGAAGGCTCACCATCCATATTACCTTCCTTCTAAGAGCTTCCTCAGGTGTTGTAGTAACTACTCAGAGAAGCCTGCAAGATGAAAGCCTCCGTGGGCTCTCCCCAGGCAAACTCCCTCTGTTAGCGTCTCCGCTGTTCGCCGCATTCTCGACAGACTCTTCCATTAGGTTAAAAAAAAATCAGGGGAAAAACAAAGACATGCATGTGTTTTATATTATATATTCATCATGAAAAATAATGGACAAAAATTATCTAAACATTGTTAAGTTTAAAAAATTCTATTTAAGCTATAGTTTGAGTTTTGGGTGAAGATTTGGCAATTTTCTTATTTTATCCAAACTCCTGCAAATTATCCATTTGACTTCAATAATTCTTGTATTTAGATATGTAAGGTGAGAGAGTTTTAGGTAACTTGTTATTACCTTGGTGAAACCTTATTCTGGGTTGGGTTAAAACCCCATTGAGGTTGATAGGTGTGAACTCAGTCTGCAATTAACATAAGTGTAAACATAAGCCCCATCTAAGACAAAAAGGTGTGTACAAACCCTCCCAGGAACTTTTCCCCTGAGTATTGTTTTGGGTAGGTATGTAGGAGAATGTGAGAGAACACACAGATACTTAGAGCAGGTCTACACTACAAATTTACATTGGCACAGCTGCAGCACATCTGGTGAAGACACAAGACAATGGGAGAAAACTCTTCCATCAGCTTAATAACTCCTGTGAGAAATGGTAGCTACCCTGGTGGGAGAAGCTCTCCGGCTGATATAGCATTGTCTACATGGGGGATTAGGGTCTGTATAACTATGTTGCTCAGGGGGTGTGGATTTTTGTATGTAGTGTAGACCAAGTCTCAGGTGACAAACAAGAACAGAGGCATAGGAAAAGAAGCAAGAGAAGCCAAGCAGGAAGAGCCTATATGCACAGTGTGACCCTGGAAAAAGCTAGAGAGAGCTTTTGGCTAAATAGGCTTGAGGGCTGTAAGCTAAGAAACAGATCTTTTTGTTCTTGGTTTCTTCCACATTCAGAGGACTTTGTATATTCCTTGTAAACAAACAAAACTGCATGAAAGAAATACCTATCACCAATTTCTACTTCCAAATGGAACATCCCTAGGGCACCAAACTGACTAGCCTCTCAGGTCAAAAGGGGCAATGCTATAATTTATGTACAGACATACTGGCAGACAAATATACATTTCTTACAAGGTACTACAATGGATCATTTATGTATATGTCACAATTTGTAGAATTACCCCTTTCCAAAATTAAAAAAAAATGAATTCATCTGAAAAGGATTCTTTGCTCAGGTTTTCAGGAAGCAGTCAGCTGTACAGTTCTATACATAGAAATCAGACAAGAACACCGAAGACTCAAGACTAAAGAGATACTATAATTACATTTTCACATGTATAATTTATAAAGATTTTTATTAAACAAAACATCAATGTCTATCTTTGAGATTAAAGGAGAATAAAAATCAAAAGAAAGGGTATTTCTAATGGCATATTAAGCACTCCCCTTACACACCCAAAACTCTAGTTGGCTTCAGTCTGAGTTTTCTGTGCTCAGAGAACACAGGTTGGGCTCATGCTGTGTAATGGGATAACTATAAATTTTTATCTTTATTAAAAACAGTGAGAATTCCAAATGTTTTTGACTCAGCCCCTTCTGTGGACTCTCATGTCCAGACCCATACCTAAATCTTGCCATTACTTCCCACGTAACATTCCAAAGATGTTTCCCTTCCTCTTAGTCCACACCTCCAAAACTCTTTATCATGTCTTTATTTCATACTATTTCAATTCTGTCTTCTCTAGTCTAGACTGCTGCAATTGGCCATTCAGAATCCTGCTCAGATCATCATCTTCCTGACCAACCCACCATTCCCACCTCAGTGGGACACACAAGAGGGGAAGCATGAAAAAATACCTCCTTCCACCCCACTCTCCTGCTGGTAATAGCTTATCTAAAGTGATCACTCTCCTTACAATGTGTATGATAATCAAGTTGGGCCATTTCCAGCACAGCATTCCTACCTACATGCCTCCAGCTTTCACCCTGACCACACCACACGATCCATCGTCTACAGCCAAGCTCTGCGATACAACTGCATTTGCTCCAACCCCTCAGACAGAGACAGACACCTACAAGATCTCTATCAAGCATTCTTACAACTACAATACCCACCTGCGGAAGTGAAGAAACAGATTGATAGAGCCAGAAGAGTTCCCAGACATCACCTACTACAGGACAGGCCAAACAAAGAAAATAACAGAACGCCACTAGCCGTCACCTTCAGCCCCCAACTAGAACCCCTCCAACACATTATTAAGGATCTACAACCTATCCTGAAGGATGACCCAACACTCTCACAAATCTTGGGAGACAGGCCAGTCCTTGCCTACAGACAGCCCCCCAGCCTGAAGCAAATACTCACCAGCAACCACATACCACACAACAGAACCACTAACCCAGGAACCTATCCTTGCAACAAAGCCCATTGCCAACTGTGCCCACATATCTATTCAGGGGACACCATCACAGGGCCTAATAACATCAGCCACACTATCAGAGGCTCGTTCACCTGCACATCCACCAATGTGATATATGCCATCATGTGCCAGCAATGCCCCTCTGCCATGTACATTGGTCAAACTGGACAGTCTCTACGTAAAAGAGTAAATGGACACAAATCAGATGTCAAGAATTATAACGTTCATAAACCAGTCGGAGAACACTTCAATCTCTCTGGTCACGCGATTACAGACATGAAAGTCACTATTTTACAACAAAAAAACTTCAAATCCAGACTCCAGCGAGAAACTGCTGAATTGGAATTCATTTGCAAATTGGATACAATTAACTTAGGCTTGAATAGAGACTGGGAGTGGCTTAGTCATTATGCAAGGTAGCCTATTTCCCCTCGTTTTTTCCTACCCCGCCCCAGACGTTCTTGTTAAATCCTGGATTTGTGCTGGAAATGGCCCACCTTGATTATCATACACAATGTAAGGAGAGTGGTCACTTTGGATAACCTATTACCAGCAGGAGAGTGAGTTTGTGTGTGTGGGGGGGTGAGAAAACCTGGATTTGTGTTGGAAATGGCCCACCTTGATTATCATACACATTGTAAGGAGAGTGATCACTTTAGATAAGCTATTACCAGCAGGAGAGTGGGGTGGGAGGAGGTATTTTTTCATGCTTTGTGTGTATATAATAAGATCTTCTAAACTTTTCACAATATGCATCCGATGAAGTGAGCTGTAGCTCACGAAAGCTTATGCTCAAATAAATTGGTTAGTCTCTAAGGTGCCACAAGTACTCCTTTTCTTTTTGCGAATACAGACTAACACGGCTGTTACTCTGAAACAAGAGGGGAAGTAGCACTTCATGAGAGCAGAAGAGAATATAAAACAAAACAAAAAAACCAAACAACTACAAACTTCTTGTCCTTACTTTCTACAATGTATCCCTGCCCTACCACTTCACCCTATCATCTTAGGTCATCAATGCCCTATTGCTCTTCCGATAAATGCCCCATTAGCCTATTTGTCCACTTCAACAAGAATCTTGATGCTTTCTTCCTTGCAGTGGAATTCCCTCCCCTGACAATAAATAAATCTATAAAGCCTCTTTCACCTCCCCCTGAAGATTTACTTCTACCATGATTATTATTAATGATTTGTATGCCCTCCAAACACTGCCAGATCATAATGGTCAGGCAGGTGGCAAGCTGATGCTACTGATCAACTTATTTGTTTTCATTTACTAAGAACAAAATACATACACACACACAAATATAATACTCTAACTACAAACTGTGCATAGAACTAGTCTATGAAAAACATATTTGTACTTTGTGCTCTATGCCTCCTCAATCCCTTGTTTGTTTCATCCACTTGCTTCATCATATCATGTATGTTGCAAAGTTTTACACATGTATTTGACTTTAGGTATTGTGAGTAGTCCTATTGATTTCAATGGGACAACAAGGAGTGCTAATGTTAAGCATGTGTGTAAGTCTTTGCAGGATCAGAGACTTAGATAGCCAGCACCTAAAGTCAGCAGGTACTGCCATCATACATCTTTACAGTACTTAAAATCGGGCCTCTGGTGCAATTAATTCAGATAATAAAGGATAGTACAGATTGATTTATTGATTAAATCATTAGCACTTAAAAGGCTTACTTTACATATTGTTTCATTCATTTACATACCAAATCTACACAAGTTGTTAAAATGTTCATGGTAATTTTTAGATCAAATTCTACTGAACTGTATTGTGCCTTGGGCAAAGAAGGGTTATTCCAGAGAGCATTGTTTCATAGAATATATGCTAACTCTGATTTTATATATATGTTCGCTCTTACACCTTGTTTCATCAAATGTATCCCTCCTTTTATGGAAATATGTACAGGTCAAGGGAATGGTTACAATTTACATACTAGATACAGAAAAGTATTATATAGTTCTTCACTCTTTTGCCTCATTAAAGTGCTTAAAATTTCTTGTTCATATAATTTTAATGAGTCTGAAACAGGCATTCCATTTTTAATCTTTTTACACAAAAACATTAGACATTTTTCATCTCTGCTTTCTTTTTCTACCTGGTAAAACTCATACCAAGAATTTTCTTTGTTCTGTGATAAGTGGTTTGTGCATTACAATGAGTTACATACAGGAAAAATCTACATATGAGTAAAAAACTATAGAACTAAGGCTTACATCAAACTGCCCTATTTTCAGGGCTTTATTATTTGAAAGAAGGGGGAAAGGGTATATTGACTGACCAAAAAAAAAAATAATTTCAACATAAGGGAAAATGAAAGTGAAAGCACATATATAAAGGCCCCTGTCAAGGTTCCTTCCCCACTCTGAACTCAAGGGTACAGAAGTGGGGACCTGCATGAAAACCCCCTAAGCTTATTTTTACCAGCATAGGTTAAAACGTCCCGAAGGTACAAACTATTTTACCTTTTGCCCTTGGACTTTATTGCTTCCACCACCAAGTATCTAACAAATATATAACTGGGAAAGAGCACGCTTGGAAACGTCTTTCCCCCCAAAATCCTCCCCAACCCTATACCCCCTTTCCTGGGGAAAGCTTGATAAAAATCCTCACCAATTTGCATAGGTGAACACAGACCCAAACCCTTGGATCTTAAGAACAATGAAAAAACAATCAGGTTCTTAAAAGAAGAATTTTAATTGAAGAAAAAAAGTAAAAGAATCACCTCTGTAAAATCAGGATGGTAAATACCTTACAGGGTAATCAGATTAAAAACATAGAGAATCCCTCTAGGCAAAACCTTAAGTTACAAAAAGACACAAAAACAGGAATATACATTCCATTCAGCACAGCTTATTTTATCGGCCATTTAAACAAAACAGAATCTAATGCATATCTAGCTAGATTACTTACTAAATTCTAAGACTCCATTCCTTTTCTGTTTCCGGCAAAAGCATCACACAGACAGAGAGAACCTTTGTTTCTCCCCCTCCTCCAACTTTGAAAGTATCTTGTCTCCTCATTGGTCATTTTGGTCAGGTGCCAGCGAGGTTATCCTAGCTTCTTAACCCTTTACAAGTGAAAGGGTTTTTCCTCTGGCCAGGAGGGATTTAAAGGTGTTTACCCTTCCCTTTATATTTATGATAGCCCCTTTGTACCATTAACCTTTGAAAGGGATCTTAGTGTAAATGAAAATCAAGCCCAAAGCTACTATTTCAAATATGGATTTACTTAATATTTATTCTTGTCATTGCTAGAAGACCAAGTGTGATTTACAGTCAATGAAATTGTTTTTTGACTACACTTGGCAGCTGCTTTCTGCAATTGGAACTTATATGTTGGACAAAAATGACCCAAACTTATCACACTTATCTATTAATTACTTTTCTCAATTGTCTTTTTTTTTAAGATGTTGTTGAGAAAACAGTGTTTCAGCTCACAAAACAAGTCTCGGTTGTTTGAACAATTTGGATCTCTTCACTGTGAGCTCCTATCATAAGGAAGGATATAAGAATCAAAATCCTACTATTCAATTGCATCCACAGGTAATGGCAAAGCCCACTGTTGGAGAGTTACCTAGCCTACAGTTCACCCATAAGGAAGCAGGGTGGTTTGGAATCCAAACTAGTTAGCTCAGGATGACAGCTCAAGTTGAGCCAAGTCTTGGGACACTAGTATTTAGGACCAGTTGGGCGTAGGAAGGGGAGGAATAAAAATCAAGAGGGATGATTAAGGGAGAGCAGTGGGAGAGAAAATAGGTATTTTATTTTTTGTTGATAAGAATTTGCCCTCCCAACTTACCCAACAGCTTCCCTATGTACTAGTTGTGGATCAGCAAGGAGAATCACACTAGATCTAACAGACAAGTGTTTAATTTTGCATTTGAAAGCTTGCTTGCAAAATGTGGCAGCTAGAGAGGATGAAAATTCTGTGATTGTTATTACAAAGATGACAGTACAGTAACCAAGTCCCCCTCACTGCCTCTCTGTTTGGTGTCATAGAGAGAAATGAACTGTAACCTGGGAAGTTTCCCAAGTTGGCTTTAAGAAAGTAAAGCACTCACAGTATTGCTTGGATTAAACAGAGTTCTTTAGTTTGCCATAATTCCACTGCCTTCAGTAAGCATTTATACTCTCTGTGGTAAAAAAAAAACCTAAGGTGGTGAGCACACAAATCTCACTAAAGGCCATTTTTCAGGTTTTGAATCTTTAAGGGCTCATACGCTGTGGCTGAAAAATGCTTGCAACCAGAGTTGCAGACTTTCTGATTTGCGGAGGATGCCCCAGTCCTATTCCCACTCCATCACTTCCTTCAAAGCCCCACCCACACCCTGCCTCTTTCCACCCATGCTCCACCTCTTCCCACCCCATTCCCCCCATCCCCAAAACATGCCCCGCCCTCATGCCCCTCTCCCCCACACCAACTCCTGCACACTGCTGAACAGCTGATCCTTGGCAGGCGGGCAGCAGAGGAGCTAATTGGCAGGCCTGTCAGTGGGTGGGAAGTGCTGGGGGAAGGGAGAAGAGCTGATCAGTGGGGCTGCTGGTAGGTGCTGAGCACCCACTGAGTCAGCACCTATGCTTGCAACTGAATACCCAACTCAGGTATTTTCCTACATAAAACCACCCAACATAAAGCATAGCTACCCTTTTGTGAGTGCAAGCACAAGAAAGATGATCACATTTGAAAAAGTGGTCTTAAGAGTATCTTATCTTTACACCTAAAGAGACTTTTCATATTAGAAATAGTATTCATTAATACTAACACAGATTGAATAAAGCTTAGATAGTGCCTTCCCCACTTTCATTGGTGGAGAAAGCCCAAGCCTCACCACACTGCATCATTATGCTGCTTACCAGGACTCGCCAGCATTCAAGTCCTTGTCCTTACCAAAGCATAAGGAGTTGAGGGTGAGGGGTAAGAAACAGGGTAATTTTAAATTGTTAGACACCAAGCAATTTTATTTTAAAACTTACTACAAATATTTAATTTAGAGAAAAAAGGAATATTAGGCTCGCTCTTACTAATTGTTTCTCTTATTGGCAAAGCAGGGACAACCAAATCAAAAGATGGAATTAATACAGACTATTCATAAGACAATCTCAGGAGATGAGATTCCCATTGCTTTAGTCACAGGGGTTATTTACCTTAGGGGATATCATGATCAAGACCAAGGAAAATAACTGATTAACAACCATGGCTATTTTTTTATTAAAAAAGGAAAAGAAAATATTAAACACCACAAGACAGATGACAGAACACATTATCAATTGGTTACTTCTGTTACAAGGTCTTCTGTATGCCTCTCTGTGGTGAGCTTTTAGCAGATATAACACCTTGGAGAGCGGACTCACATTTGGTGAGGTGCTTCACTTTTAATAAATTGACACCAAGGTATTATTTCTCAAGATAGTTCTGAAGCCAGTCTTAGAATATCCTTAGATAATTAAGAAGGATAATAGTTAAGCAAAAGAGTTTAAGGGCAGGTGGATCGGTTGGATATTATTAATAACCAGTTTATAATTGGGCAAAGTAAGCAATATTAACTAAATCCTATTATATAAAAGGGGAAAAATTAAATCAGTTACTTAGAAGAAGCCATTTAAGCAATGTAAGACAGGCCAATCACAAATATTAAGAATCTTAAATCCAATTAAATCCTGCTATTTCTTTGTTCACCAATGTTTAGCTCCTGTCTCCTCTTCAGGGATACATAGTATCACCATTTGGTGATAAACAGGAGAAACTTAAAATATTAAGTTACACCTTTTTCATATCCCAGTAAACTCATTACAAGTGTTTTAAATCTAATCCCTTGGTATTGTCACAGTTAACTTTCACTCACCAATCCATGTTGAAATCTTGGGGAGATATCCTTGGGTTGGTTTCTTCTTGAGTCTTCTCTGTTTTCCTTAACTGTCATGGCAGCTTCTGTAGAGATGGATGGACTCAGTTGATGATTGTGTGCCAGATAAGCAGGGATTCGGGGGGGGGGGGAGTGTGTGTGTGTGAGAGAGAAAGAGATATGCTCACTTCAGAGCTTTTAATACTCTTTTCCTTCCTATTTCGCCTCTTTCAGGCTTGTTTAGATGCACAGTCAATGAGTCTAGTAACTATCTCTTATTCTTTCATTGGTTCCATGGTTGGCTTAGATAACACCTTCAGCTCCTGAATATACCATCTGCCTAATAAGTATGCAATATTTCTTTCATTATTTTATAAGGGACAAGAGCATGTGCAGTCTGGCCTAGCAGTCACAGCTGGGCTGGTGTTCACAAGTCGAGGACAGCCGCAAGGGGGCAGTCAGCAAGCAGGAATCAGAGTAATTGCTAGAGCCTGAATCAGCACGTATGAGTCAAGCTCAGAGTCAGACTGGAGATCAGAAAACAAGGTGAGGTCTAGAGTCATAGCAAGCCAGAGGTCTACATGGTTACCTAGACAACTTCCTGGGACATTCTTAGGTGTTAAATAGTGAGCCAGGGCCAATCAGAAGGCCACAGGGTTCTGTTCCTCTGGACCCTTTGAGCAGTACTTCCTGAGGTGCTTAATCTCCACAGTGCTCTTTGGAGGTGGCACTGCACGGCCTCCTGATAGCAATGTATGAATGTCAGCAGTCCCAGGTGCTACAGACCTGAGTTTAAGTCCCACACATCCTTATGCCTTTGTTCTTCTTGTGGTGGGGAAGGATCAGATAAGAGAGTTAAAACTAACTTTAAAAAAGTTTTTAATGGGCCAAGATTTCATCCATTATTTACAGGAAATCTATCCCCTACACATCTTGCTTTTTAATGCAATCCTAATTTTCAGATGTAATTAATTACAACACAAAAAACTCTAAATTGGTTTGTCAACATGCAGAATAAAATTATATCCACCAGCTAGACATGATTGAGTTTCTCTCTTTTCAATGGGAAAAAAAATCACCTTACTGGTTAGACATTTTGGGTCACATTTTCAGAGTTGCTGTGCACTAGATGCTTCCAAGAAGCTGTGGATTCCCAGCACGTCTGAAAATCCAACCTCATCGTTTTCTTCACTCAAGTTTTCAAAATCTATTAACTTACAATTTACTTTTCTTTAATCTTTATGAATCATACAATATAACATGTAATATATGGACTACCATCAATGCAATTGGCTTTGTTGACTAATATATGCTGAGTAGCATATATATTAATACTATGTATTATCTGCACTAATTATATATGTATGCATTAAATACAAACATGCTAGCAGTTATATAGCCTACATTTGTCTATGAGTTTTATATAACCCTGCTCACTTATGCTAAGCATCCCGTAACCCCTTGCAATCACTGGAGTAAGTTTTGGCTTGAGCAAATAGGTAAGCTATCAAGATCAGGACAGTTGAGTACTTTATCATAACAACAGAAAGGAATTTACTCTCTCAGGTCTGTACTGAAATGTCCTAAAGGAAGAGGAGAAGACATAGGACTGTTCTACCCTAGTAGCAGCCTAGGAGGTGTCTTCATTCCCTTTGATATCTAAAATACATGTGTTCAGAACAAAGACAAAGGGGTACACCACAGTACCAGAAAAACAAGATGGGAAGTGGATTGGTTAAATCTAGTTTCAGATGATATACACAGTACCTCTTACTTCTAAAGAAGTAGGGGATAAAAAAATGGCTTTAGGGGTGTAACTTTGGGAGCACACCTTCTGCATAAGGTAAAAGGTAACACTGTTGCCACGCGATGGCTTCACAGAGATTGGTATTGTATAGAACCTTGTTTCCTGTACTGTACTGTATTATACTTCTAGCAATAAATCTGACTGCAATTGGTTATTTGGTATCTTGAGTATATTTCATAATGAACCGCAGTGTGGTTAAACAATTGACTGTACAATTTATCAACAGCTTTAATAGTCAGATGATCAGGAAAGCTCTGCTCCCACTTAGGCCAGACTTTCATATTGAATGTTAAGCTCTTTTTAAAATCTATCAGTGTCACAGTGGGAGCTGTCAAAAATGCTCAGTAACCACCAGTCTGACCTTTATTTAAGCACCCAAATGGAAGCTGAGCTCTTTTGAAAATCTGGTCCCACATGCCTCCTCTCTGCCATCCCCCGCTATTCTATTCTAGTTATTCCATCACTGTGGTATCGGACAGCTATGTCATCAAATAATAAGAGAAAAGGAGGGAAACTGAACATCCAATACAGTCATTTTATGTATTTGTGTTTAATAATTACTTCTTCTGCTCACCCATACATACAGTGGTACATTATTAAAAAGTGAACAAAGATTGGAGAGCCAGAAAATATCCCTCTAGTTTCCTATATTAGTGCTGTGAATTTCTCACGACCTGTGATGGACTTACACTACTCAAAGTTTTACCATAACTTCTCAAGAAAGAATTGGCTGAAGTAAATTAAAACATGCTGGATTTTATATTGATTTCAAGTGTCCATGTGTAAGTGGCTAAGTTTGGGTCTGAAAGATTTCTTTAAATGGGCACCCACTATGTCTTAGACATTGAATTATTGAATGGTTTATTTAGTCTGGATCCTTTTATTACAGAAATATAATGTGAAATTAAAGGAACTGTCAGTTATGATGATACAGCAAATGTGTTTGCAGTATTGTCCCGGAAAGCCACAAACCTGGTAAAGAGTTTACACACCTTAAGAATTTTACTATGATGCAAAATGTAAGTGAATAGACTTCACAAAATAAATGTAAATTAAACTGGCCTTTGTGAAGTGTTTTGAGATCTATTATTAGTAGTAGTAGTATGGTAATGATCAGAGTTGCCAATCAAGATCAGCACACAGTATAATGGGGACCTGATCAAAGATACAATACAGGATAGTCCTCACTGAGAGGAGCTTAAAAACATAATGGGAAATGAGTATAGCACACAACCAAGAAAGAAGGGGGAGGAAAGACAAAGGCAACAATAATCAGAACACACGGTTATATTGCATCAATACTAGATTTCAATTTCAAATTATTTTTTTCTTCAAAGCACATCATTTAAGTTTTGTTTTCTGAGTAGAAAGCACTCTAGTGTACAAGTGTTCAAACAGTAGTACCATTTAAGCATACATGCAGCATGCACCAACCTGCCATGAATGACATTCCATAACCTTCTAGGGGTAGAAAGTCAGAAGTGACAGGAATTTCTGCTAGCGTAATAACTACTATTAATTGTACTAAAGTAGCACAGAGTTCCCAACCAGCTTGGGGCTCTGTTGTGCTAGATGCTGGACAGACATATAGTAAAAGGAAGATTTTGTTTAAAACAAAATGCAAGAGGAGAGTGAAACAAAAAACAGGGATGAAGAGAAAGGACAGGATAACTAATGTGAAAATGTTTTGTAGGTGCCAATTTGTAAGTCAAGAGTTTTGTTTTAATTAGGGCAAACAACCAGATTAATTCCATTAATAGAATTACTGTTCCCCCTTCATACACACCAAAGGAGGAAATGGAAGGGAAGTCACTCTTTCATTTAAACTCTGAAAATGTTCCCTTGCCCCTGATGCATTTACTGTTTCTACAGTGTTATTTTAAGGCTGCTTTGTTTTCAACCTTTGTTGCAAACAGAGTGCAGTTGATTCTGCAGTACAGCACAATTCTAAAATCTGTTACTCTATTGATCACATTATAGCACGCAGGGCACATTTGCTACAAAAAATAGTAAAGAAAATGACAAGTGTCACATCTTGCTTTTTCCCCCCCTCACTTTTCACATATCTAGTGAAATCCTGCCCCATTGAAGTCAATAGCAGTTTTACTATTCACTTCAATGTACTATGATTCATCCATCTTCTTTACATTTAATTTGTTTCAAAAATTTTCCCTGCCAAAATCCATGACCAATCTCAACTCATAGGTTATGTCAGTGTTTCTCAATATTTTGATACCAGGGACCAGCTTGCTGCCTTCCTAAACTGTGTCAGGGAGATCTCAGGGCCTGGAACCTGTCCACGGACCGGTCATTGAAAAATACTGTATTGTGACAAGCCATGTTGTCTAGTACCTAAACTTGGTCCAGGCTCTGCAGCCTCGTGCACATTAGGAATGTTCTTACTGACTTTTCAGCACTGGTGCTACCAATAGAGTAGTTTTAGTGTACATCAGTCTCAGACATTTTAACCTCTGATTATTGTTAGATGATACATGGTGATAAACATGTTTACCTGGTCCACAGTAGAGTATATTGCAACACCAATGCAGCTACGCCACTACTGAAAAATGATTATGCAATTTCCAAATATAGGTGCACTCTAACTAATTTAGCAGCAGCACAAAGGAGAAGTGTGCAATCTGAGCAAAAGGCTGCATTCAGATAAGCAGAGAACATCCCAGCATATCCACACACTCATTTGCCATTGTGTTTATTAAATGACAATTTTCTTAGTTATTCATTCTCTTCCTTCCCTTGCTGTGACAGTTCTCATTGTTAAACAGATTAAAAGAGAAGAATTTCAAAGGAATTCCATTTTCAATGATGCATAAAACACAATCAACACATTCAGGAGTGATCGGTACCATTGTAAATCACCTGTTGTGAAAGCCTCAGCATACAAATACATTACTCGATTTCTTCAAGCCATTCTGTAAGACCCAAATAACTGAAGCCATTTACTGTCATGGCTGAGTCATGGGTGGCCAGACCTAGTCATCAGGACCAGAGTCTGCAATATGAGAAGGAGTCAAGAGTGAGCTGGGTCAAGATATTGAGAGGTCAGAAGCAGAAGACAAACTGGAGGTCAGAACCACAAGTCAGATGCCAGGAGTCATGCTAGGCTGGGATGGCAGGAAATCAAACTAGGGGAGAGGAAGGGGCTGCAGGAACAGTGGGGAGCTCACTTGGTCACACTGCTTCCTGTTCCTGCTGCTGGCTTACGTAGGGCCAGTGGGCCAATCATCCACTATGGGACTCCAACAATCAGACCTGGGGTTGGAACCTCAACCAGGGGCTGGGCTTCTTGTGTCCCAGATAAGCAATCATCAGCAGGCTGCCAGGTTTTGGGTTGGAGAATGGCTGCTCCCAGGAAACCTGAGGATCTGGGTTCAAAACCCCTGATCATGACATCATTCCTTTCCTGAGGGGTGCCTTCCAGGTGACAAGGGACCAGGTTTCTCAGGGTAGTTCTCAGGGCAGGAGCATGAATATTTTCACCTGGCTCCTCTGGGCTGTAACCTTTCCAAACAATCAGGTACCATAATTTGCCTCTTAGAGTAGAGGACTTCATGAACAATGTATTCCTCCTGACCCTGCACATGTACCAGTGGGGACAGTAATTGGGCTTTATGGGGAAATCTGTTCTCAGTGTATGGTTTTTTAAGTGAGACATGGAATGAAGGGTGGATTGTAAGAGATCAAGGAAGCTGGAGCTCAAAGGTAACTAGGTTGATTTGTCACCAAATCTGGTATAGGCCAAGGAACTGATAGTCTAGTTTCCATGAGGGTCTGTCCATGGAGAGGTGTTCTGTTGAAAGCCATACCTTTTATCCTATAGAGCAGGTAGGTCCCAGTTCTCTATGTTTGTCCTCATGCTTTTAATAGTCCTCCTTCACCTTGTCAAGGTGTCCCTTTATCTCCTCTTGGATGAGATGGATGCATTGTACTAGGTCCAAGAGAGATGAGTTGTGGGAGGATGTGGGCATTTCTAGGTGACATTGTGGATGATACTGTGACTGGGGACACTCACCTCTCGTAAGCACCTCGTCAGTTGGGTGTGAACCTGTGTGCGTGTGCGTGCCCGCGCACGCAAACACACACAGTCATTCTCTCTCTCTCTCGCTCTGCTCCAGCACCCTATCAGCTGTTAAACTCATCAGGTAGGTCTTCAGTGACCTAGTCACACACAGTCAATATGCACAAATGAACTGCCTCTGGAGTAACAAAAGTCCCTTAGGGGCTGTCCCTGGGCTTTTATTAAAAAAGTTTTTAGTCCAGTCTCTGGGCTCAGTCCTCAACCACTTCTGGGCTAGCTAAGTCTGTGCCTGCCCTGGTATAGAGCAGTGCCCCAGGACTTTCTCCCTAGAGACTTATCAGTTCTGTGGTGTCCCAGCTCTACAGCCAAGTCACTCCTTCACTTCAGTCCCCTCTCAGCATAACAAAGTTTAACTAATGATTGGCCCTCTCCAGGGTCTCCATCCCCATCTCTAGGCCTGTTTAAATTCCAGCCTTTTGCTTGGGCTCCAAAACAAAACTTGTTCACGTCTCAGGGCTTTGGCCACTTCACCTGTGGGGGGACCCAGGCCTGCCTACTTCTCTGGGTTCCAACCCAGGGACCCTACAAATAGCAGCCACATGTTGCCTTTTTTAATATCTGTTGCATTCCTGGCACTGCTTCCTACTCTGTCCTGTCACCTTCACCCATTACTTTAGGGTTACAGTCCTTGGGTTCTCTGTCATTCCCTGCTTGAACAGGATCTTTTCCAGGTCTCCTTACCTGGAGACTTTCATGTTCTTCCTCAACCTTGTGGTCCCACTCAGCAACTGATCTGCTCACCCCTGCAGCTCCTTGTATTTGACCCTGCTGTGCTCTAATTGGCTGCTTCACTGCAGCCTTTCTAGGCAGACCTGAGGACCCAGCTTTACTTCTCCTTTTCCTGGGGTGGGGTGTGAAGGACTGCAAGGCCTCCAGTGGTGGGCCTCAAAGGTCTTGGTACACCCTGTCACAGGAACCCATAGTTGATAAAGAAGGGGCCACTCAGAGACTCTACTAATTGGACCTCAGGGGTGGACCCTCAAGGTGAGACTGGGCTTCATGGGTCCCACGTAAGCAACTGTCAGCAAGCTACCAGGGTGTAGGGTTGGAGCACAGTTGGGTTCAAGAGTCATGGGTCATGACGTCTACATGTTATTTTGTATCTACATTATATATATCTATAAAATAATGAGATGGGTGACGACAGAAACAAAATTTAAAAGGTGTGCAAGCATTCACTTGAACTTGAAGATTAAGTCATTTCAGCAAACTGCACCCCTTTTGAGTTTGCTTTCCATGAAAAACTGAGTGATTATCTTTTGATTGTATGAACCCTCACAGAGACCAAGTTTTATGATCATAAGTTCAGTATTTACAGATAGTGATTTTTAAAATCATGCCAGAAGTCCTTATGTGGCCACGTAACAAAATTACTTTGTAGGAGAGGGTAGGGAGGAAGCCAACATACGTGAAATAGTTGGGTTAAAGCATTTTTATTCTTTCCTCTAGCAAAACACCCTCTCCTTTATAAGAAAAGATTTTTCTTTCACTTAAAATAATACTGTTAGCTTTAGTGCTCCTCTGATATTGGTTTTAAATTGGAAATTATGAAGCTTCTTTTTCTAAAAAAAAAGCGAAATTTGTCATTTGTCAGCATGCTTTTGAAATTAAAATTAGATGGTTCTAGTTAGGATTTTATAGTGGTTTTGTCCTTTTTAGGGAGGCAGGTGTTGATGAATGAATATGTGGGGTTTTTGGAGCTGATCTTTGCTTTGGTCACCAGTTTGTTTTAAAAAAGGAAATAGTGTAGAATTCAGCCAATGGAATACAGCCACAAATAGAATGGTACAAAATGCAATTGATCCCTTGATAACAGAGCCAAGATTTCAGAGAAAATTGTTTGTCTGAAGCATTAGATAGCATGCAGTTTACCATCTCTCATAACTACCAAATCGAAGTATAATTGATCAATATGTGTGCTCTGCACACACTCACAGTGACAGCAATATAACTGACCAGTAAGACCCCCTGAATAGAATTCTGCCAGCAGCACCATCATCACTTATACAGCAAGTCCAAGCTTCCTCTTCCCCCTAAAGTAGAAGCCTTACCAATCCAAATGTGTGTGCAGCTCCAGCATTTTTACTCCTTTGCAGCATAGGGCTTTTTATACCACACTCACAAAAACTGCTTTAGGCTCTCCACATCCTACATGGTCATCTGTGTGGGAAGACTACTGTGCCCATGCAGAACCCCATTGAAAACAATGGGGCACCAAGTAGGCACTTTAGCTAATGTCATATAATATAAAGCAGAGCTGGTCAAAAAACGGGGGTGAAATTTATGAAAATGTCATCAAATAACATATCCCTTTTTTCTCAATTGAAATTTGAAATTGACAAAAATATTGTCAACACTTCGAAATTCAAAAATTCTAAGCAGTTCTACTATGTATGTGCTGAACAATATTACCCACACAAACGTCGGATCCTAAAAAGAACTCTACCAGCAGTAGCATCACAAGTGGGAGGAGGAACTTACATCTGCCTGTTTTCCAGGAGCAAACTGCATATCAGCCTCAATACAACCCGTTAAGCCCGTTTCTTGTTCTTTTCTATCACAGACTGCAGCTGATCCAATAAGTATGCAGAAATCATATGGTACACAATGCAATGTGATTTACATGGGATGCTGCTTAACTCTACAAGGTAATGATGTTTCCAAAATCCCATGCCGAAAACAGTTATATCAGCCCTAACACAAGTATTTCAAACCTTACACAGCACACACCTATTTTGTGGCATTGACAGAGAAATACACACCAATAAATGTAATGCATGCAGTATTATTTCATGTGGCATGGGACATAGCTTAACGCAGCAGGATAATATTCCCAAAACCCCACACCAAAGCCCTGTAGTTGAAGAAATTTAAGAAGTTAGAAGAAAGGACCTGACTGCATATTTCACAATCAGGTCTGTACAATCACACTATTACTTTGTATTAATGGGATAAGAGAACATTAAATATAAACTCTGAACTCTGCACCCAGTCAATAAATTGTACAGTAGCCTAATTTTACCTAATGCCTTGGCCAATATCTATGTAGTGCAGAAGAGGTTTTCAAATTCTCAGGAAGTCCCCGTATCATGTGTCATAAATATAAAGGGAAGGGTAAACCCCTTTAAAATCCCTCCTTGCCAGAGGAAAAATCCTCTCACCTGTAAAGGGTTAAGAAGCTAAAGGTAACCTCCCTGGCACCTGACCAAAATGACCAATGAGGAGACAAGATACTTTCAAAAGCTGGGAGGAGGGAGAAAAACAAAGGGTCTGTGTCTGTCTGTATGCTGCTTTTGCCGGGGACAGAACAGGAATGGAGTCTTAGAACTTGTAGTAAGTAATCTAGCTAGGTATGTGTTAGATTATGTTTTCTTTAAATGGCTGAGAAAAGAGCTGTGCTGAATAGAATGACTATTCCTGTCTGTGTGTCTTTTTTGTAACTTAAGGTTTTGCCTAGAGGGATTCTCTATGTTTTGAATCTAATTACCCTGTAAGGTATCTACCATCCTGATTTTACAGAGGTGATTCTTTTACTTCTATTAAAAGTCTTCTTGTAAGAAAACTGAATGCTTTTTCATTGTTCGAAGATCCAAGGGTTTGGGTCTGTGGTCACCTATGCAAATTGGTGAGGATTTTTACCAAACCTTCCCCAGGAAGTGGGGTACAAGGGTTGGGAGGATTTGGGGGGGAAAGACGTGTCCAAACTAGGTTTCCCAGTAAACCCAGATTAAGTTTGGTGGTGGTAGTGGAAATCCAAGGGCAAAGGGTAAAATTAATTTGTACCTTGGGGAAGTTTTAACCTAAACTGGTAAAAGTAAGCGTAAGAGGTTTTCATACAGGTCCCCACATCTGTACCCCCGAGTTCAGAGTGGGGAAGGAACCTTGACATCATGCTTATCCGCTACCTCTCCCTGGAATATTCTAAGCCTCAAATAACTTTTTCAAAGTCTTTTGCTGATATATATAGAGAGGGGAGAGAGGTGTCACAGGATAACTGGTCTCTGTGGATAGACTAGCAGGTGAGGCCAATCCAGCTAATTAAAGAGGGCTGGGCTGCACCTAGGCCTATAAAGGGCTTCTAGTAGGTAGCTGGAGAGTAAGGGTAGGTAGTTGTGGTGGGTCCCTGGAGCAAGGAGGGGAGCAAAGCCAGCTGAGGCTAGGAAGCTGACAGGAGCTAGACGCCAGAGGCTCCTGTGAGGGTTAGCCCTGAAGCCTGTTGCCAAGGTTTTAGTTTAGACTGTGTTCTGTTCCTTTGTTAACCTGTTATGAAAATAAACCTCACTAACTCTGACTGAGCATGGCAATTCATGCTTTGGAGCCATGGAGAAGCAACAGGCATGGTGACATAGGGAATTGATATTGTGACTACTCACGACTATCCGACACAGTTAAAATGTTAAATCATGTTTATCCAAAGTATAGGCTAAATCTTCATGAGCATACCATGAAGTACTCTTGTAAGAAAATCTCAGTAAAAGTGAACAACAAATACATGCAATGAAATTGCAATCCATGTTCAAACATTCTATATGTATAAAAAGAAGCTAAATTCATCATGTACTTTATTTCCCACAAGTTATTCGCTGAGCTTAATAGAAGTAATAATACTTTGCAATTCATGATGCCTGCCATTTGAAGATATTAATGCCAACCCCAGCAGCCAAGCACCCCCAAAATCAAGAGATTGGCTTAAAAATAATATATTTCTGTTCCTTTTACTTGCTTTCTGGTTTTTGAGCTGTTGTCCAGCTATACTGAAAGGACAGGAGACATTACATGTGATTTTAATCAGGCTGCAACTTTATTATTAGATGTCAGGGACTACTCGTTAGATAAAAGCTTACAGTGCCGGTAACCCCATGTTCATTCAATAACTTCCCAGGGGGCTTCTGCCAGCCCCCCCTCTTTCCATCCAGATCCCCCAGCCAACCCATTGCTGGGACCTTCCTATCCACCCCCTCCTCATAAGAGGGCTAAGGTGAGCTATAAGAAAGGTGAGAGTTGACTCCCTGCCGTACCAGTCATAGGAGCCCTGAACCCTCCCTGCCCCCATTCCGCTCCCTTAACCAACACCTCCTTTTTAAGCCCTTTACCAAGCCATTTATCTGGTCTCTGTACACCTTCCCTATGGAGTACCTGCACTGGACAGCCGCCACAAGGAGGCACCAGCAAATAGCTTGGCTGCCTCCTCCCCAAACCCAATCAGATTCCCAGACACCTCACAATGCCCTCTTTTATATCAACCAAAAACATGTCACACCTAAGTCTGACAGGTGAAGCCCATCCTCCCGAAATAACTCTAGTGCCCCATATACTATGCCAGGATGCGAAATTACAGCCTCCCCTATGGTCCCAGGGAATTTGGCCACCTCTCTGTTGGTCACCTCCTTGCCTTGTCCACCCTGGGGGACCTCACAGCTCCCCGCGAGACCCTGCTTTGAAACATGTCTGACAGTACCATTTTAACTCCTTGAAAAAGTTCAAGGATCAGCTTCAAATCCTTCCTTCCTCTGAGCATTAATTTGACACCCTTTAAACATTCCCAAATTGTTTGCCCCAAGTTGTACCACAATTATGTCTGGTGGCCTCTGACCAGCCCCCATAGCCTATAGATGTGGTATCAGCTGATCCCATAAATGCCCCTGTTTCCATGCCATCTCAGCATTGTTTCACTACCAAACCTCAGCTGCGAACCCTCAAGCAACTTGGACGCATGCTTATGCACCCAAAAGACAGTACTGTGTCTGCAGATCCGCACCACTGGCTGCATGGCCAGTCGTCCAACATCTGGAATGAGAGTACAACAAATTAATGCTGACTTACCAACTCAGGTCTCTCATATATTTGGTGCACTTCCGAAATGCCAACGCCTGATTGCCTGAATTGCCTCTGCTCCCTTACCTACCTGTGCTGCTGCTGTTGCTGCCCCATTCTGAATGAATGGGAACCAAATTCATGGGCTGGCAGCCCCAGGCTAGTCAGTCCCTGTCTCAACACTGTAACGAATTGATATGTTGTGAGAGGACTCCTGTCACCACGCATAAAAAGGGGCGTTTCTCCCTCCTTCCCCCCACCCAGATGCATCACCCTATAGGCCCTGAAAGCCTGCACGGGGCAGACCTCAGGCTCACCACCCTCCCATAGGATAACAGATGCACACTGGCCTACTTGATCCATCTTTGACCTTTGCAAGTGTAATAATTCTAAATGCTCAGGTACTAGCTCACGGATCCTGAAAGCACCAAAAATTGCTATCAAGAATGCGGCCCTGAACAAGGTTGCCTCCTGTCCACTAGGCCATACGGTGCCAAGGATCTGCACGAGATCCCTGAGCATATAAACTGTGATAGGGTGATGTGAATCCTCCCTGGAGCCACTGGTATGTGATCACCCTGCCAAAAACTAAAAAAAAAATACGGCGAGGATCTGGATAACCACTCAGCCTGCTGATGAACGTAATGGCAAAAAGGAGATTCGAGATTGTTGAGGATGCCAGTTGTCGGGTTGCCAACACCACCATGTACCTCAGCACCCACTCTTCTGTAATGGGCCACATTGCTGACTGGCCTTCCTGAGCCGGAAATGGCAGGAAATCATTAAAACTTCTGTCATAGCTCTGCCACGTGTGCAGAGCAACTGCTCTCTGCACCACACTGACAACCATCCTCCGCTAAGGTTCCATAGAGATAGCGGCATCTGCTTGGGTTCCTTGCTGGCTCCTGGTGCCAATGCTAGAGATCTGTGCATCTGAAAATGAGACAAGGCCTCTGCTATGCCATTATCAACCCCAGAAAGGTGATAAAGAAATCTATATTTTCCTGAAGACTTCTTGTGGGGACAAACCTTGGGGGGAAAAACTCACAAGTTCTCCACTGGCAATTGCTTGAATGGCCCTGTCACCCTACCCTCAATTCATCCCTGAGGAATCATTGTATTAACAGTATAGCCAGCCCCCACCTCTAACTTCAATTATTATTATTATTTTAAACATAAAGGGGATCAGAAACCCCTTTAAACCTCACCCATAAATCCACCCCATCACCTTTGCTGGGGTAGTCCCACAGGAGTGCCCATAACACCTCCAGCTTAACTGGAAATCGTGCCCTTGCTTATTCCACCGTTTTCCACTTGCCCCCTGCCCCCACTTGCATTCTGTCCCCTATGCCCCACTGCTGCTGAGCCAAACCTGTGGGTGGCATTTGCTATACCCTCCATCCTGTTTCCCCCTTGGGATCTCCCCTTACCATTCTGGCATGAATGTACTGTATGATCCTCAAAACGCATTTTGCAAGCATGCCTGAACTTACAGATGCTGCGAAAACAACTGCTATCATTAAATGCCCAGTAAATATCATCATGGAACCCAGGCCTCTGCTGGGCTTGCCATGGAATGAACAGACCACTATCCATGTGGATACCAGGTCCCTGCAGTGTCATTCATTCCAAACACAGCGTGTGCTATGGTATGTCCCACCAAATCCCCGTTTGTGTTGCTGCCCTCAATCTAAACTGCTAATCATAATGAAACCAAGACATGCTCTTGAATGTACTGTGTGCCCGCCTGATTATATCCATATATTTAAACAAGGCTGGGCTTCTCTCTGGGTAAGCTTCAGCTATAGCACCTGCATAGATAAGGAAGGCAGCCTCCCAATTTTTCCACGTTCTAGGGCCCCTCGGCTACTTGGACATCTCTCTGTTCTGTTTACTCAATCCCTCCTTATTATCCAGCAACACCTCCCTGTGAAACATAGCCACATAGTCACCTCACAGGATTTTACCTTAGTAGTATTAAGAAGGTGAACTCCCATTGGGTCAGCCACCCTGGCATAACTATGTACAGGACTGACCATTGTGGCACCCTCATTACCCTGTTGCCCCCCGCCGCCCCCGTCCAGGGGAACAACAATGCTATCCCATCTAGTTACAGTCCTTGATAGTGGAAAAGCAGAAAGCTTCCCAGTGCTCCCCCACTTCACGCAAGGGGTCTGCCCCTCCTGCCTTTCACAACTCGTGCCCTCCTTATGCCTCCATCACCATCCCGGCAAGACCTCTTTCCCGTGGGTGTCCCAAGCTGTTGCAACAACTGCAATTTAGCCTGTAGCAACTGTGCAATACCATGAGCCTACCTACAGGTGTGTGCCCCCCGATGAGCCTAATATAGCTTCTTTAAGACTCCCAATCCTTGCCCAAAACCATTCAACACCCCGTCAGGTCCATCCCCATTTTCGCCATCTAAAGCCTCAGAAGAACCTATAGTGCCCGGACCCCGTGCCTCACACATCGTGTGGTAAGGACCCACCTGTACCACCTGCCCCTGCAGCCTCCACCCGATGCAGATCCAAGCACTCCTGCAATCAGGAACCTCTATCTGTTGTTAATTCAACTCACCCCTGCATTCAACATTTCCATCATCTCATGCAATCACCTGAGTTGAATATCCTGGCTCCGGGTGACCCCTTACACTTTGTACACCCCAGAAACAGCCTCAGACACAATTGCCCTGGCCACTTGCATCAAATCCCTGCTGACTGTCCCACCAGCAAACGCAGCCAGCTCACTTGCATTGGTGTTTGCTTCACCTGGAGCCGCCCCTTCCATCAGCCTGGGGGGCTGCCTTTGGAAATCAAACACACTACCCCAGGCTTCACCAGCCCCAGCCTGCTCTGTGTGAAAGGAGGTTTCACTGCACCGCCTTCCCCTTTTAAACCTTTCTGCCCAGCTGTATTCCAGGGGATAAGAGAAAGTTACTCACCTTGCAGTTACTGAGGTTCTTTGAGATGTGTGTCCCTATGGGTGCTCCACTCCAGGTGACAGTGTGACCAGGCGCCGTTGATCGGAGATCTTCAGTAGCACTGCCTGGTCAGGATGCACGTGCTCAGCTGCTGTCTCGCGGCAGTGTTAGAGTCTGCCTGAGCACGCATGTCCTTCACCCCCCTCAGTTCCTTCTCTACCATAGAGTTGTCTGATTAGTACTCCACAGTAGAGGGGAAGAGGGTGGGTAGTGGAGCACGCACAGGGACACACATCTCAAAGAACCTCAGTTACTGCAAGGTGAGTAACTTTCTCTTCTTCTTCAAGTGCTGTCCCTGTGGGTGCTCCACTCCAGGTGAATGTGAAGCAGTACCCACTATGGTTGGTGGGATTTTGGAGTTGTGTGAGGGACGACAGTAGACAGTACCATATGGCCAACTATTGTGTCTGCTGTGGTATCCCGTGTGATAACATAATGTTTGGTAAATGTGTGGTCAGATGTCCACATGGCCACCTTGCATATGTCTGTAATAGCTTACATTATGGAGGAAGGCAACGGATGTTGACATTGCTCTAGTAGACTGAGTTCTAACACTCTCTGGTGGTTGAACATTCTGGGTCTGATAGCAGGATCTGATGCAGTCCGAGATCCACTTGGAGAGTCTTTGCTTAGAGATAGCATCACCTTTTGATCTCTCTGTAGTAGAAACAAATAGCCTAGGGGATTTACAAAATGGTTTAGTTCTGTCAAGATAGAATGCAAGAGCCCTTCAGATGTCAAGGGTATGTAATGCTGCTTCTTGTGGAGTCATGTGGGGCTTAGGATGGAATACAGGTAAGTGTATTGGCTGGTTAAGGTGGAAGGTAGACACCACCTTGGGGAGGAATTTGGGTTGGGGTCGCATAGTAACCTTGTCTTTAGAGAAAATGGTGTAGTGAGGGTAGGTCATCAGGGTGCTTATTTCACCAACCCTTCTCTTTAATATTATGGCAACCAAGAAATCCAATTTCATGGACATGTGGAGCAGGGATGAGGTAGCCAGGGGCTTGAAAGGAGGTTTCATAAGGCCGTGGAGAACTAGGTTGAGATTCCAGAAGGCTACTGGTGAATGAATCTCAAGATAGAGATTTTGCAGGCCCGTTAGGAAGCGTTTCATGGTGGGGTGGGCAAAAAGTGAATAGCAGTCCAGAGTGTCATGGAAGATGGTAAGGGCCACGAGGTGTACTCTGATAGGACTGAGTGAAAGCCCATCCTGTTTTAGTTTGAAAAGATAATCTAAGATGTCAGGGAGAGTTGCAGTCTGGGGTGTCAGGCATCTGTGGAAGCTCCAGATGGAGAAGCATTTTCACTTTTGCAGGTAAGTCTTACGAGTGGAGTCCCTTCTACTGTGCAGGACGACATATTGAACCTGTTCCGAGCAGGCTAATTCTTGGGAACCATGCCGTCAGATGGAGTTTCCAGAGCTGTGGATGAAGAAGCCGACCGCAATTCGGAGAGAGGAGATCTAGTCTGTCGGGGAGAGTCCTTGGAGGATGGATGGACATGCGTAGCAGGTAAGGATACCATGTCTATCTGGGCCAAACTGGGGCAATAAGTATGACACAGGCCTTGTCCTCTGTGATCTTGCGTAATACAAGGAGTAGAAGATGGGAGGGATCAGCAATGAAAGCTACCTTATTGAGGTCAGAACATGTAGAGATAAACTGAGAAAGTCTAAAAGTCATGTAGAGTTGAACCTTGCAAAGGGAATTAAAACCAATAGTAAAAGGTTCTATAGCCATATAAATAAGAAGAAAAAAAGGAAAGAAGAGGTGGGACCGCTAAACACTGAGGATGGAGTGGAGGTTAAGGATAATCTAGGCATGGCCCAATATCTAAACAAATACTTTGCCTCAGTCTTTAATGAGGCTAAATGAGGAGCTTAGGGATATGGTAGCAAGACAAATGGTAATGAGGATATAGAGGTAGATATTACCATATCTGAGGTAGAAGCCAAACTCGAACAGCTTAATGGGACTAAACTGGGGGCCCCAGATAATCTTCATCTGAGAATATTAAAGGAACTGGCACACGAAATTGCAAGCCCATTAGTGAGAATTTTAAATGAATCTGTAAACTGTGGGGTTGTACCATATGACTGGAGAATTGCTAACATAGTTCCTATTTTTAAGAAAGGAAAAAAAAGGGATTCGGGTAACTACAGGCCTGTTAGTTTGACATCTGTCGTATGCAAGGTCTTGGAAAAAATTTTGAAGGAGAAAGTAGTTAAGGACATTAAGGTCAATGGTAACTGGGACAAAATACAACATGGTTTTACAAAAGGTAGATCATGCCAAACCAACCTGGCCTCCTTCTTTGAGAAAGTAACAGATCTTTTTAGACAAAGGAAACACAGTGGATCTAATTTACCTCTATTTCACGTAAGGCGTTTGATACGTACCATATGGGGAATTATTAGTTAAATTGGAAAAGATGGGGATCAATATGAAAATTGAAAGGTGGGTAAGGAACTGGTTAAAGGGGAGACAATGGGTCATACTGAAAGGTGAACTGTCAGGCTGGAGAGAGGTTACCAGTGGAGTTCCTCAGGGATCGGTTTTGGGACCAATCTTATTTAATCTTTTTATTACTGACCTCGGCACAAAAAGGGGAGTGTGCTAATAAAGTGGATGACACAAAGCTGGGAGGTATTGCCAATTTAGAGAAAGACCAGGATATCATACAGGAAGATCTGGATGACCTTGTAAACTGGAGTAATAGTAATAGGATGAAATTTAATAATGAGAAGTGTAAGGTCATGCATTTAGGAATTAATAACAAGAATTTTAGTTATAAACTGGAGACGAATCAATTGGAAGTAACAGAGGAGGAGAAGGACCTCGGAGTATTGGTTGACCACAGGATAAACTATGAGCCGCCAATGTGATATGGCCGTGAAAAAAGCTAATGTGGTCTTGGGATGCATCAAGCGAGGTATTTCCAGTAGAGATAAGGAGGTGTTAGTACCATTATACAAGGCACTGGTGAGACCGCCCCTGGAATACTGTGTACGGTTCTGGTCTCCCATATTTAAGAAGGATGAATTCAAACTGGAACAGGTACAGAGAAGGGCTACTAGGATGATCCGAGGAATAGAAAACCTGTTTTATGAAAGGAGACTCAAGGAGCTTGGCTTGTTTAGCCTAACCAAAAGAAGGCTGAAAGGAGATACGATTGCTGTCTATAAATATATCAGAGGGATAAATACCAGGGAGGGAGAGGAATTATTTAAGCTCAGTACCAATGTGGACACAAGAACAAATGGATATAAACTGGCCATCAGGAAGTTTAGACTTGAAATTAGATGAAGGTTTCTAACCATCAGAGGAGTTACGTTCTGGAACAGCCTTCTAAGGGAAGCAGTGGGGGCAAAAGATCTATCTGGCTTCAAGATTAAGCTCGATAAGTTCATGGAAGAGATGGTATGATGGGATAACATGATTTTGGCAATTAATTGATCTTGGACTATTAGTAGTAAATAGGCCCAATGGCCTGTGATGGGATGTTAGATGGGGTGGGATCTGAGTTACTACAGAGAATTCTTTCCTGGGTATCTGGCTGGTGAATCTTGCCCATATGCTCAGGGTTCAGCTGATCACCATATCTGGGGTCGGGAAAGAATTTTCCTCCAGGGCAGATTGGCAGAGGCCCTGGGGGTTTTTTGCCTTCCCCTGCAGCATGGGGCATGGATCACTTGCTGGAGGATTCTCTGCACCTTGAAGTCTTTAAGCCACAATTTGAGGACTTCAGTAGTTCAGACATAGGTGAGAGGTTTATTGCAGGAGTGGGTGAGTGAGATTCTGTGGCCTGCATTGTGCAGGAGGTCAGACTAGATGATCATAATGGTCCCTTCTGACCTTAAAGTCTATGAGTCTATTGATGGAGTGTCCCAGTGGGAGAAGAGCTGTCGGAGTATCGTGGAATGTATTTCCCATTTGTGTTTCTCGGAGAAGTGTCTGCTGAGTGTGTCGGCAGTAGTGTTGTGACACTCAGTCAGGTAGGAAGCGTTGATTTCTATGTGATGTTGAATGCACCAATTCCATAGTCGGATGGCTTCTGTGCATAGGGAGTGTTATCGTGCTTCCCTCCCTGTTGATGTAAAACATACATGCTGTATTGTCCATCAGAACTTGGATGGACTTGTTCTAAATGGTGGGAAGAAAGTGAAGGCAAGAGTACCTGACGGCTCTGAGTTCTGGAAGATTGATGTGCAGACATGTCTCTGATAGGGACCAGCAGCCCTGTACCTTGTGATCACCTAGGTGCACTCCCCAACCTATCAGGGAAGCATCCGTGTTGAGCATGAGTACTGGGGAGTGTGGATGGAAGGGAACACCCATGCGTAGGTTCTCTGGTTTTGTCCACCAATGTAGGGAGGCCAATACGTTCGGTGGTGGAGTCAGTGTTATGCAGAAACTGTGTCTCCTGGGTTTGTAGTTGGAGGTGAGCCAACCCTGAAGGCATCTCATGTGCAGCCTGGCGTATTTGACCACGAAGGTGGTGGCTGCCATATGACCAAGAAGCTGTAGGCAGGTCTGTGCCTGTATTCTGGGGCGTGTGTATGAGATGCATAATAGTGAGGAATCTGTTGTGTGGAAGCGAGGCTGTGGTTCAAATTGAGTCCAGGTGAGATCCAATGAAGTCTATCTGCTGTGTAGGTATCAGGGTGGATTTCTGGAAATTTATTTGCAAGCCTAGACTGTGGAAGAGGGAGATGGTAAAGTTCGTCACTTTTAATGTCTCGTCATAGGAGCTGGCTTTGATAAGGCAGTTGTCTAAGTTGGGAAAAATATAATCCCATGCTTGCGGAGGTGAGCTACAACTACAGCTAGTGTCTTGGAGAATACCCTCAGTGCTGTGGAGAGACCGAATGGAAGTACTCTGTACTAAAAATGGTCGTGTCCAAGTGTGAATCGCAGGAAACATCTGTGTGCTGGATGAATGGATATATGGAAATAGGTGTCTTGTAGGTCAAGGTCTGTGAACCAGTCCCCTTGTTCCAGCCTGGGTATTATTGTGCCCATTGTGACCATCTTGAATTTTTGTATATGTACGAACTTGTTCAGTTGGCGTAGGTCTAATATATGTCTCCATCCCCTGCCTTTCTTTTAGATCAGAAAGTAGTGGGAGTAGAACCCTTTTCCCGATGTTGCATCGGTACATGTTCCACTGCACCTAGGTGGACAAGATGAGCCACCTCCACATGGAGAAGGTGCTCATGAGAAGGGTCCCTGAAGAGGGACAGGGAAGGGAAAAGGTGGGCGGGGAAGATAGGAAAGGGATGGAGTAACCTGACTGAACTATTTCCAGGACCCCGCCCGCGCATGATCTGTTGCTGGACATGGTGGAAAGCCTGGAGGCGGTGGCCAAATGGGCAAGTAGGTGGCAGAGTCAAGGGGTGGTCGTGCAGACCCCTGACCAGCACTTCAAAATTGTTGTTTGTTTCCCAATGGGTGGGAAGTAGTTGGTTGTGCCTGGTTTTGCCTGTGCCTAGGAGGTCTGCTGCATTTTCTCCCAGTGTTGTATGGTCTGGACTGTGGTCGTTTATATTGTTGTCCATGGGGCCTCTGATAAGGTTGATACCATTGTCCTCAAACAACGCGGGCAAGTAGTATTTAGGTTCAGCTTTCTTGCATGTTGGTGGGATGGAGGCAGGGGTCTGCCAGAGTTATCAGCTGGCTTTAGGAGAGCTTCGATTATGGGTAGTGCGATCTTTGAGCGTGCAGAGGGTTGGAGGATTTTGAGGAGTCTGTGGTGTGTCTCCTGGACTTCCTCCAAAGGGATGCCTTGGCTGAGTGCCACTCTCTTGAAAAGTTCCTGGCATTGCTTAAAGTCGTCCATGTTTTGTGGAGGTGGAGGCATGAGGGCATCCTCTGCGGCTGATGGTGAGGCAGGAGCCAGCATATCCGGGAAGGGTTCATAGCCCACCTCTTCAAGAGGAGGTTCAGGAGCTCTAGATGTTGATGGAGTTGGGGATATAGGCGTAGGATGAGCTTGCGGTCTGGTAGAAGAGGTGCAAGGAGGAGCAGTGGAAGGAGCCGACCATGGGTGCCACTGAGGCCAGGGCACCGGGAAGGAAAAGTTGGGTCCCAGCCACTCGGGGGACAAAGTAGGGAAACTGAGGCTGATTCTTATGATGCGCCGTGTCTTGTATATGTATGGGATATGTATGGCTCCTGTGGAGGGGGAGACTCAGGTGGGGAGAACTCTGCCTGCTGCTGTATGTCGATCTCTCTGTCAATGAAAGTAGACAGGTCAGGTGGTGAGAGCTGCTGTTTAAACAGTGAGGGCTCCATGACTAGGAGCGGAGAGTGAGGCTCAGGGGCCACAGAGGTATCCTTCTGGTGCAGAAATTGTTGCTGCTCCCTAGGCTGGTGTGCTACGGAACGTGGAGTGTGAGCGGTAGCCCGGAGTGCTTCGCTTCGCTTGCTTCGCTTTAGTAGGAGCCGCAAGATGTTTGTAAGAGCCTCTCAGGGGATCTGAATCTGCTCCGGGGGTGGCGGGCAGGCTCAGTGCCGATGTTCTTGTTGGCACTGGGGTGGAACAAGTTGCCGGCACCGGGTCCATTGTTGGTGCCGGCAGGACCGGTGCAGAGGAAAGCTTCCCCCTGTGGGAAGGTGGGTCCCTGCTTTTGTGCCACGCGTGAGTTGCTGCTGAGGTGCTGGGGCGGTCAGAGTTGCCTGCTCTTGATGCTGTCAGCACCAAGGGTAAAGACCGTGTGGGAGATCCTTTACCCTTTTGAGTGTCAGAGGAGACATTAGGGCTTCCTGCCTCTTCGTGTGAGAGGGTGAAGCCGTGCTCCCGGTCAGTTCTGACTTGGCAGGGAAGCGTGAGGGAGAGGGTTTACTGCCCTTCTGCATAGGCGGTTGCAGAGCTTTCTCCATGAGAAGCATTTTTAGCTACAAGTCTCTGTCACGGCGAGCTCTAGTTTTTAAGTTGTTACAATGGAGACACTTTGCAGGGATGTGTCTCTCGCCAAGGCATTTGACTCAGAGTGAGTGCCCATCAGACCGCGGCATAGACTCCTTGCAGGAGCCACATTTCTTAAAGCCTGTTGACCCCAGCATAATGAAAGTATGAGCGGCCGGGGAAGTCTCAACAAGAGACTAACTTGAGGGGGAAAAAATTTTTAAGCTAACAAACTATGCTAAAGGAAAGAGAGAACTGGGAAATGGCTAGCTAAATATTTCTGTTTTTCTCTACTTATTTCCTACAGTAACCTGTGAAGAGATGAGCACTGCCCCGAGTCCAGTCTTCAGCCAAGGATGGTTGAGAAGGAACTGAGGGGAGTGCGGGACGCACGCGCGCTCAGGCAGACTCTAACGACACCACGAGACAGCAGCTGAGCGCGTGTGTCCCGACCAGGCACTGCTACTGAAGATCTCCGATCAACAGTGCCAGGACGCACCGTCCCCTGGAGTGGAGCATCCATAGGGACAGCACTCGAAGAAGAAGTCAGTGTTGCCCCTTGTCTCTTTTGCAGCAGTTTCACCTCTCCCTTCCACCCCCCACAGCTATAAAGTGCTATTCCCTTCATTAAGCGTGCCAGTGAAACTTCCCCCACACTTAAAGGTGCAGTGTGGTCATTTTAATGCTTTTTCTCCACAATCAGGGCTACATACACACTTACTTTATAAAGAGATAAAAGCTAAGAGTCTCTCATAGTCACATGATTCCAGGAGTTGAAGGACACCATATATTGCATGACTCATGATAAAAATCTCAAGAACTGGCAAGATTGTGAGGGTCTCAGTGCACTTTATAAAAATTAAAGAATTAAGCCTCACAACATCCTCTATTGTAGAAAAGTACTATCCACATTTTATGTTTGGGGACATAAAAGTCCCTGAGCTACAGTGAGATAAAGGCTAATATTTAGAAATGGGACCAATATTTTTGTGCCTCAATTTTGTTGTGTTCTATCTGAGTCAATATGGGGCTGATGTTCGCAGGTGGATGGTGCCTCTGGCTCAAGCAGAGCACCCAAAAGCTGAGGCACTTTAACCACTTTTGAAAATTTTGGCCAAAGGACTTGTCCATAGACAAACAGGAGGTCTGTGAATGGAACCCAGAACTCCCAGTTCCCAGACTTATGGTTGAGCCACAAGACTACATTTTTGTTAATAGACATATGGTAAAAGCAGATTTGTATAATGCCTTTTGGAAGTTCATATGTACAACGCACAACGATATATGTACAACAATGTACAACGATATATGGATGACTTTGTAATTTGTTTACATCTGCCCTTTTAAGGGAGTTGCTAGAATAGCACAGAATGTATCTGGTATTTTAGGATCTGACAGCACAGCTCCAATGTGACAGGGCCCTGAGGACACATGGACATTCAACTCTGGATTTTTATTTTTTTTAAAAGAGCTAGATGGAGATAAAAATGGAACGGAACTACATTTGTATGCAAGCTGTTCATGTGGTGTAGTAAGGCTGTAAAATGAAGAATTGCAGAAGAAACTTTCACCAACTGTGATGGGGTGTACAAACCCTACACTTGTGACAAGGGAATTAAGGAGCAGTTCTGGTCATAGGAGGTTCCACCCAGCACCCCTGCTGGGTGTGCTCTCAGTGGAGGTGGAGCTTAAAAGGGTGCAGGAGCAGCACAGCTCTGTCAGGGTGGTCAATGCAAGAGAGCAGACATGAACTGATAGCTCCTCCAGCAGTCCACTAGGAGCCCCATGCCACCCTGAAGCAGACCTCAACTCAGAGCCTTCACTGTGCCTCTGAAGAAAGCAGGAAGTAATCCGTGTTTTCAGTAGTTCATAGCCCTGGCACCTCTGGCTTGCTGCATCAGTTATGAAAGTAAAAAAAAATTGCTTGAGCCCTGGCACCTCTTTCATTACAAATTAAGCATTGGAAGTATCCCAGGGAGATACCTGGCCCAGGTTTCACACTTTAACTGCCTGTTCCAAGGCTCTGGGAGGGCCCAAGTTCTTCTACTGCCAACTCCTGGACTTGTACCAGAAGGTGGTATGGCTAGCCAGTGCTCTGACCACTAAGGGATGTGGTCTAGGGAAATGATCTCCCATCACACCAAGCTAGAGGTGTGGGGAGGGAGTGGGCAGGAATATCAGGCAGAAATATACTAGATAAAGTTAAATCAAAACCAATGAATATTCAAAAGGAAAAAAATCTTAGAGAGCTCTGCACAAATGAAATTTGGCAACGGGCATGGAGCCATTCTTTCGATTCAGCACTGAATTTGGCCCAAAAGCCAGAGGTTTGCCACTCTTGAGTAATATGTTTTGTTTTGGGAATGTAAGATCAACACATTATAGATAGATTACATAATTTGTCAGCATAAAATAAAATTTAGAGGCAGGCTTTTTTCTGTAATTTTCCTTGGCTGTTACTGTACGTTTGCTCATCTTTTCTATAAATACAAGCTCAACAAAAAGACTGCTGTTAAACAACTTGAACGTCACAGTTGGGGATCAGCAAAATCTATTGGAATCTCTCTAATGGATTTTGCAAAACAAACTCTTGATGTTCAATGTATCAGGAAAAGTATGAATTCTAAAATGGCAAAATATATAAAGTAAGTCAAATTAAAGGGGATTGGAAAGAAAAAATTCAAAATGATATGCAAAGCCTATAACACAAATTCCAAGGTTTAATATGTGGCCACATTATTCATATATATCGTATTCATATTTTAAAACTTATACATTTTAGAGCATCACTAGTCAGTTAAAAGGTGACACACAGCTTCAAACACTATCAAAAAGGGTCAACACATTAAACAAACTTGTTTAAGACCTTGGATACCATCAAAAAATAAAATAATGATTTTAAAATGTGAGAAACCATATCATTTTGGGAAGAAGAGAACATGTCAAACGGATTCTCTGCAAGGTATTCAATCCTCTTAAGCATGCTGAATCCTTTCTATTGTGTCATATGCCAGTTTAAAAATCATATTTCCAACGTGTCAACGGACTACTTGGTTTTTCAAAATTATTAAAAAAAAAAAGCTTTAAAAATATAAGAAGGCTTCAATACGTAAATTGCATTTGCAATGGGAAACATAGGCTTTCTTAGCAGTTTTTGATTAAATATTATGGGCCTGTGTATGGATGTAATGAAGAAAGGCAGCTTCAAGGAACCAGTTGCAGCTGCTTGATACACTCCCCATAGAAGTTAGTGCCCTAGCCCCAGTGTCCCTTATGGTCCCTTATGCCAACTGAAGAGCATGCATAACAGAGCTGAGATCTGCTTGTCCCCAGCATACCCGCCTCTTACACAAGATGGGAGCTGCAGCTGTATAGAAGGCAGCAAATCTCTATACCAGCAGACATTACCCATACACAGGGGAATTCTCCATTGGGAATCTCCAGATAGTGTTTTACCATATTTCACAATGAGCATCATTACAACACCTCTAATATGTCATTTCTAGTGATCTTATTAAAGTGAGTGAAATCTCTATATACGCATATAATACACCAGACAGATCCATCAAATGTTAATATTGAAAAAATTGGACAGGAGGAGTTGGTTTTTTACAGATGACTGTACTTTGAATATTGAATAAAAGGTAACCAAATATTTATCTGTGTCTTCTCTTTAACTGGTGTGTTATTTTTTCCATAACGACAATCTCCAATACTTTTCTGAACCATTCCTCTGTGGCTGGACTATTTTTCTTTTCCCAATAAGAGGCTACCAATAGCGGAGCAGCTACTATTTACATGGCAAGGATTTGTGAAGTTGTTAAACCTTCCTAAATAAATACATAGAAAAGTCACTTAGTGCTGTGAGCAGTGCAAAGTGATCGTAGCAAACCAGAGAATCCTACCCTCTGATTTTCTTGGCACAGTCTCTACAGATATCTGGAAATAGGAAAAATACATCCCTTCATTCTGGAGGCACTGTTGCTTCTGCTAACCACCACAACTAAACTTTCTCTCTGTCCTGTAGCTGAGGTCCAGACCAACATGAGTAATTAATTCATGGAGGGAGGCCTCATTTTCTGGAAGATAGAATTAGGGATGTAAATGAATCATCAGATTGAAAACAGAATGTTTGTGCTAAATAAGAGAAATAAATAGGTCAATAAGCTAAGACGACAGAATGTCTGAGCCAACTAAGATAAGAGGGAAAGAACACAGGGAACTATTTCTATAAACTAGATAACAAGGAACAGAATAAGTTAGGAATGTAGAGATGAGGTAAAAAGGAAGTTAACCATGGACATTGTGTGTACAGTGCATGCTGCACAGGGATTGGTTCCTGCAAAGTAACCAGTCCAATCCAAAACTTTGTGATTCAATGTATAGTAAATGCAATGAGAGGTGTAATATATATAAAGGGAGAATGTTTTTGTGTAACTTTGTTGCCATGATGTACCCTGCATTCATCTCCCCGCCCCCCCCCGCATTTGAATCTTATCAAGTCAGCCTCGTACTGCTATATGCCAAATAATGATACTTTAGTGACGAAGGCTGGAATCGAACTGAGTACTTGGGAAGCCAAGTGGAAAGAGGTCTCAGAGGGAATCCCAGCACATCCTTGGAGAGTGAAAAATTGAATTACTAAAGCTGATGATATTTCATGGATTGTGCTAAACTATGCTTTTACCAACAAGTTATCAATAATCCCTCATCCAGCCACTAGGGCTGAGAGTGAGAAGTCTGTTGCGCTGTACATCACCAGTCCAGTGCTCCCCAAACATAACTATGTGGCAGGATAAAGCTCAGTTGCATCTTCAATAATTTGTTAGAGCTGAGTTCTGATTTCTGATATGAGGACATGTGTCACTATCCATCTTTAAAATCATTGGCTGCAGAAACCTGCAGACTCAGCAGTTAAAGTTGAATCTTTAGGCACATTTTTTTAAAAGTAAAAATTAATTCCATTGCCTCTGAAACATGGAAAAATAATACATGCTCATACAACTTTGATATAGAACCTTTGTGCAACGTGTGCTTCAGAGTTCTTATATTTACACAATTAAATTTTAAAAAAACAGAAGGGAGAAAGAAATGAAGAGGTTTAGGCAAAGGAAAAATGCTACATTTTCAGATGAGATTTTAAAATAGGTGAAGAGTTGTTGAGTAAAGGGGAAATTGTTTTAGATGGCAGAAGCTGCAAAGGAGAAGCTCTTACACAAACAGTGGTTAGACTACGTCAAGGCGGGACAGAGAAGAGGCAGGTACTAAAAAGAGCTGCATAGAGACAGGCAGTTTTGAACTGGATTCTGAAATGCATGCAGTCAGTGGAAGTGTTTAAAGAGGAGTGGTCAGACATTTTTTGTGAGAAATTAAGCTTTCTGCACATGCCGGCATATGAAGGACTGGGATTTGGAGGGTCCTTCAAGAGGAGAGTTGCTATAGTCAAATTGACAGGAAATGAAGGCATGGATCAGGATTTTAGCACAGATGAAAAACAATAGTACTCCTGGGCAATGTTGCCTAGGGGGAGATATGCACAGCTACTGCCACAGAATATGTGATAGGACAGGGAAAAAAAATCTGGATAACAAGAGATGCTTACAGGATCATGGAGGCTCCCACCCCACAGCACTCTTTATCCCCTCCCCCTGCCTCCGAGGTGGGCATGGTCCTCTTGACTATGGTGCCCCACTTGACCATGTCACCCACCCATAAGCTGTCCCTGCTGAAGACCATCACTTTTATGTGACAGTAATGAGAGAGTCTCATGGGTTTCTTACAGTGAAATATGTCTGCAGTCACTAAATTGTCTCTTCAGAAGTGCTGACCTTGAGCCCCATGGCCAAGCCATCTTGTAAAAACATTAATATGTATTTTGCTTCAGCTGACTTTGCCCTAATGTATGACCCTTGTAACATCAAGAGATACATAGATATCATTTGTGAATTTCCTCAGGGATCCTAGGAGGGTTTTGAACACTTTCTTAGCCCTGGTCTACACTAGGACTTTAGGTCGAATTTAGCAGTGTTAAATCGATGTAAACCTGCACCCATCCACACAATGAAGCCCTTTATTTCGACTTAAAGGGCTCTTAAAATCGATTTCCTTACTCCACCCCTGACAAGTGGATTAGCGCTTAAATCGACCTTGCCGGCTCGAATTTGGGGTACTGTGGACACAATTCGATGGTATTGGCCTCCGGGAGCTATCCCAGAGTGCTCCATTGTGACCGCTCTGGACAGCACTCTCAACTCAGATGCACTGGCCAGGTAGACAGGAAAAGAACCGCGAACTTTTGAACCTCATTTCCTGTTTGGCCAGCGTGGCAAGCTGCAGGTGACCATGCAGAGCTCATCAGCACAGGTGACCATGATGGAGTCCCAGAATCGCAAAAGAGCTCCAGCATGGACCGAACGGGAGATACGGGATCTGATCGCTGTTTGGGGAGAGGAATCCGTGCTATCAGAACTCCGTTCCAGTTTTCGAAATGCCAAAAACATTGTGAAAATCTCCCAGGGCATGAAGGACAGAGGCCATAACAGGGACCCGAAGCAGTGCCGCGTGAAACTGAAGGAGCTGAGGCAAGCCTACCAGAAAACCAGAGAGGCGAACGGCCGCTCCGGGTCAGAGCCCCAAACATGCTGCTTCTATGATGAACTGCATGCCATTTTAGGGGGTTCAGCCACCACTACCCCAGCCGTGTTGTTTGACTTCTTCAATGGAGATGGAGGCAATACGGAAGCAGGTTTTGGGGACGAAGAAGATGATGATGAGGAGGAGGTTGTAGATAGCTCACAGCAAGCAAGCGGAGAAACCGGTTTTCCCGACAGCCAGGAACTGTTTCTCACCCTGGACCTGGAGCCAGTACCCCCCGAACCCACCCAAGGCTGCCTCCTGGACCCAGCAGGTGGAGAAGGGACCTCTGGTGAGTGTACCTTTTAAAATACTATACATGGTTTAAAAGCAAGCATGTGAAAGGATTACTTTGCCCTGGCATTCGCGGTTCTCCTAGATGTACTCCTAAAGCCTTTGCAAAAGGTTTCTGGGGAGGGCAGCCTTATTGCGTCCTTCATGGTAGGACACTTTACCACTCCAGGCCAGTAACACGTACTCGGGAATCATTGTACAACAAAGCATTGCAGTGTATGTTTGCTGGCATTCAAACAACATCCGTTCTTTATCTCTCTGTGTTATCCTCAGGAGAGTGAGATATAATTCATGGTCACCTGGTTGAAACAGAGCGCTTTTCTTCAGGGGACACTCAGAGGAGCCCATTCCTGCTGGACTGTTTGCCTGTGGCTAAACAGAAATGTTCCCCGCTGTTAGCCACAGGGAGGGGGGAAGGTTGAGGGGGTAGCCACGCGGTAGGGGGAGGCAAAATGCGACCTTGTAATGAAAGCACATGTGCTATGTATGTAATGTTAACAGCAAGGATTACCCTGAAAGAGTGTAGCCACTGTTTTATAAAATGTGTCTTTTTAAATACCGCTGTCCCTTTTTTTTTCTCCACCAGCTTCATGTGTTTCAATGATCACAGGATCTTCTCCTTCCCAGAGGCTAGTGAAGCTTAGAAAGAAAAAAAACGCACTCGCGATGAAATGTTCTCTGAGCTCATGCTGTCCTCCCACACTGACAGAGCACAGACGAATGCATGGAGGCAAATAATGTCAGAGTGCAGGAAAGCACAAAATGACCGGGAGGAGAGGTGGTGGGCTGAAGAGAGTAAGTGGCGGGCTGAAGAGAGGGCTGAAGCTCAAATGTGGCGGCAGCGTGATGAGAGGAGGCAGGATTCAATGCTGAGGCTGCTGGAGGACCAAACCAGTATGCTCCAGTGTATGGTTGAGTTGCAGCAAAGGCAGCTGGAGCACAGACTGCCACTGCAGCCCCTCTGTAACCAATCGCCCTCCTCCCCAAGTTCCATAGCCTCCACACCCAGATGCCCAAGAACGCGGTGGGGGGGCCTCCGGCCAACCAGCCACTCCATCACAGAGGATTGCCCAAAAAAAAGAAGGCTGTCATTCAATAAATTTTAAAGTTGTAAACTTTTAAAGTGCTGTGCTTAAAGTGCTGTGTGGCATTTTCCTTCCCTCCTCCACCACCCCTCCTGGGCTACCTTGGTAGTCATCCCCCTATTTGTGTGATGAATGAATAAAGAATGCATGAATGTGAAGCAACAATGACTTTATTGCCTCTGCAAGCGGTGATTGAAGGGAGGAGGGGCGGGTGGTTAGCTTACAGGGAAGTAGAGTGAACCAAGGGGCAGGGGGTTTCATCAAGGAGAAACAAACAGAACTTTCACACCGTAGCCTGGCCAGTCATGAAACTGGTTTTCAAAGCTTCTCTGATGTGCACCGCGCCCTCCTGTGCTCTTCTAACCGCCCTGGTGTCTGGCTGCGCGTAACCAGCAGCCAGGCGATTTGCCTCAACCTCCCACCCCGCCATAAATATCTCCCCCTTACTCTCACAGATATTGTGGAGCACACAGCAAGCAGTAATAACAGTGGGAATATTGGTTTCGCTGAGGTCTAAGCGAGTCAGTAAACTGCGCCAGCGCACCTTTAAACGTCCAAATGCACATTCTACCATCATTCTGCACTTGCTCAGCCTGTAGTTGAACAGCTCCTGACTACTTTCCAGGCTGCCTGTGTACGGCTTCATGAGCCATGGCATTAAGGGGTAGGCTGGGTCCCCAAGGATACATATAGGCATTTCAACATCCCCAACAGTTATTTTCTGGTCTGGGAATAAAGTCCCTTCCTGCAGCTTTTGAAACAGACCAGAATTCCTGAAGATGCGAGCGTCATGTACCTTTCCCGGCCATCCCACGTTGATGTTGGTGAAACGTCCCTTGTGATCCACCAGCGCTTGCAGCACTATCGAAAAGTACCCCTTGCGGTTTATGTACTCGGCGGCTTGGTGCTCCGGTGCCAAGATAGGGATATGGGTTCTGTCTATGGCCCCACCACAGTTAGGGAATCCCATTGCAGCAAAGCCATCCACTATGACCTGCACATTTCCCAGGGTCACTACCCTTGATATCAGCAGATCTTTGATTGCGTGGGCTACTTGCATCACAGCAGCCCCAACAGTAGATTTGCCCACTCCAAATTGATTCCCAACTGACCGGTAGCTGTCTGGCGTTGCAAGCTTCCACAGGGCTATCGCCACTCGCTTCTCAACTGTGAGGGCTGCTCTCATCTTGGTATTCATGCGCCTCAGGGCAGGGGAAAGCAAGTCACAAAGTTCCATGAAAGTGCCCTTACGCATGCGAAAGTTTCGCAGCCACTGGGAATCGTCCCAGACCTGCAACACTATGCGGTCCCACCAGTCTGTGCTTGCATTGGCAGGGCCCATGCTTTCAGAGAAATCTGTGTCCATGTCCTGATCACTCACATGACCGTGCTGACGTCGCCTCCTCGCCCAGTATCACTTTGCCAGGTTCCGGTGCTGCATATACTGCTGGATAATGCGTGTGGTGTTTAATGTGCTCCTAATTGCCAAAGTGAGCTGAGCGGCCTCCATGCTTGCCTTGGTATGGCGTCCGCACAGAAAAAAGGCGCGGAACAATTGTCTGCCATTGCTCTGACGGAGGGAGGGGCGACTGACGACACGGCTTACAGGGTTGGCTTCAGGGAGCTAAAATCAACAAAGTGGGTGTCTTTACATCAAGGAGTATTTCAGGCAGGACTTCACGGAGGGTTCCAATAAGAAATGGTGCACCTAAGTTATTGTTCTTATTGGAACAAGGAGGTTAGCCTGGCCTCTGATTGATACATGGCTAGATTTACCTCGCTGCACCTTCTCTGTGAGTGACTGCAGTGTGACCTAGAGGAATGAGTCCCCTAGACAGGGGAGGGGGGGAAGCAAATGAATACAAAACAAATCTGGTCTATTTCTTGTTTTGATCCACTCCATCTATCTTTTACATCTTTGGCTGGCAGCAGACGGTGCAGAAGGACTGCATGCCATCCACATCTCATGGCTGCTCGGCAGAAGATGGTACAGTACGACTGCTAGCCATCCTCATCTCTTGCCTGCCCGGCAGAAGATGGTACAGTACGACTGCTAGCAATCCGTATCACCTGCCTGCTCACCATAAGACGGTTCAATAGGACTGACTGCAGGACTAAAGAGAATGACCTGGTCAAGTCACTCTAAATTAAGTCCCTGCGCCCATGTCTGTCCAGGCGCTCCCAGCCGACGTGGCCAGGAGCACCTCGGACATGACGATGACGGCTACCAGTCGTACTGTACCATCTGCTGCCACAAGGCAAGGGGTTGCTGCTACTGTGTAGCAAAGTCGTACCGCGTCTGCCAGCACCCAGGAGACATAGGGTGACGGTTACCTGAGCGGGCTCCATGCTTGCCGTGGTATGGTGTCTGCACAGGTAACTCAGGAAAAAAGGCGCAAAACGATTGTCTGCCCTTGCTTTCACGGAGGGATGGAGGGAGGGAACGGGGGGCTGACGATATGTACCTAGAACCACCTGTGACAATGTTTTAGCCCCATCAGGCATTGGGATCTCAACCCAGAATTCCAATGGGCAGCGGAGACTGCAGGAATTGTGGGATAGCTATCCACAGTGCAACGCTCCGGAAGTCGACTCTAGCCTCGGTACTGTGGAAGCACTCCGCCGAGTTAATGCACTTAATGCACTTAGAGCATTTTCTGTGGGGACACACACACTCGAATATATAAAACCGATTTCTAAAAAAACAACTTCTATAAATTCGACCTTATTCCGTAGTGTAGACATATCCTTAGAATGAGTGACTGTGGTTCCTTCTTTTTAGCTTCCCAGCTGACAGGTTTACGTAGCACTGGATATTAGTTCATGATAGGTCTCTGTTGCACTGTTTTGCGTGTGCGTTTTGGGATTTTGAGAGAAGGTTCTAGATATATCCATATTAGACCTTAGAATTAAGACCTGAGTGTTAATGAAAAGGGGATTATAATCACTGAGGTCTGTGCCTTCATGATCTTCTTTACCATCTTTTCACTCATTGACTGGGGGAGGCGTGGAGAGGCATAATGAAGGCTTTGTACCCTACTTCTGAGATATTGAGACCACTTTTTTGTGTGTCTTCATCCCATAATACTACTTTTGGTTTTCCAACTGGACTTGGGTCCTAATAGGTAAATCAGTACACTTCCAACCTGGCCTGTGATGCACTGAAAGGCTAGCTAAGCTAGACTGCATACCCTTGGTTCTAAGTGTGTCCTGCTGAGCCAGTTGACCCTGACTTTCCTTCTTGTTGTAGAACCCTAAGGAATAGAGTGAGACTCTCTGCCTCGACCATGATTCCCTAAACTGTGCTGAAGGCTTTCTGCCCTTTTAGTAAATATATACATCTGTGACTGTGTTGGGACTCACCACCGGAGCATCTCCTGCTGTTCACTCTGGGAATTAGCTCAGTTCATGCTGAGTGCCCTCTGCTGGTGGTGTCCCATCCATCTCAAGCCCTCAATTGGCTTCTCGACCTGCATTGCTCCCAGCATCCTCTTCAGGACACTGCCCTCCGGCAGTGCCCCCAAGTCCATACTTGCCCCCTTCCCGGGTGGGTGGGGAGGTTTAACAGCAGTCTTTTCTCTTCACCCCAGCCACAGTAGCCAACCACATCCCCTTCTATCAGGAGTCGGGTGCAGTCCGCTATGGCCACTCCTAACGGCCAGGTGTAGTACAAGGGGGAGACCCAGGCCTGCCCTCTACTCTGGGTCCTGGCCCAGGGACCCTCTGGCGGCAGCCTCCCTGCCCTCCTTCGCTCCCCTTGTTTGCCTCTCCTCCCTGGGCCGCTTCCCTTTCGGCCCACTTGCACCCTGTGGGCCCTTCTATCATGGCCTGCAGCCTGGCGGGTATTGGGCTGGAGCTCTTCTCAGCTTCCCCAAGCCTGCCCAGCACTGTCCTCGGTGCTGGTCTCCTTCACTCAGGAGACAGACCTTCTCCCTTGAAGGTCTGAGAGAGACTGCCTGCTCCCTTCCCCTGCAGCCTTTATATAGGGCCTAGCCTAGCCCGATGGGCTGGCCCTAATTGGCTCTCTAACAGGCCCTCCCTGGTTGGCTGCTGCCTTGCACAGACACTCTGGCCTGTTGTAGCCCAATCTGGCATGGGGGTGGGGCACCGCCCCACCACAACATCCTATGCTGGAAATTGGGGATTGGGGTGTGGGAGCTAAATTGTCATAGCATGAGACAGGTTATACAAAATGTCTCCTCCTTGGGCCACATACCTGCTGAGTCATATAGGAGTCCAGAAGATGCTGCTAGGTAGGTAGTTCTTCATTCACAAGTACACACAATGGCCTCCCAGATGAACCCAGAATTGCACAATAAGAATCTCCAGCCAATATTCTCAAGGCTGAGGGTGCTGTTTCCAATTTTAGTCTTAATGATTATCTCATTCTCCTGTCTGTGGGTTGGACAATAGTATTCCCCCCAGTTGTTAAATCCTTTACTAAGAAGCTGGCCTAACCTTAGGTCAAGTAATGTGGACCTTTTAGAGCCTTAGGTAGAGTCTTGATAGGGAATTCCCACTCCACATCAATCTGGTGAAGAAGTATTATACAGCTCTTCCCTCTTGCTTCTTCCAAATAACTTTTTCGCAGTCCAAAGTACTTAAAAAGTAATATTCCCCTTTCTGAAGTCCAAATTATTAAGTCCATATAAAAATACAGTGTTGTTTGGCCCCCGCAGACCCAAACACTTTCCCCAGGTTAAGGGATTCCACAGACTTCCTTCACAGGGTTGTGCAATGGCTTAAGCCAGCTTCCTAACCCCCGCAGTAGCTGGCTTTTAGACCTGATTCATGGAACCTCTCTCCCAGAATCAGCTAGCTGTTGTATTCTTATCCCTTTTAGGAGATAGCTTCCTGATTAATACCTGGACCCCATTTCAAAGCTTGCCTGCTGCTCCCTTAATACCTATTTACTTAAAGGGGCCATGTCATGGAACAGGGTCACTGGCTCTGAGCACTACTACTCCTTAAAGGGGGCAGAGCACCCTGTTACAGGATACCTCAGGGAGAAGGAGGGTGAGCTTTGAAAAACTTACCCTCAGTATCATGCTACTGATTGTAGCTTGTCCTCAGTGAAAGGATCCTTCAAGCAGCCTGCTCAACTGACTCAGCATGGATCTTGCTCACGCATCAGCTGGAAGCCAGGTTTCATGGTGGTGTGGGCCTTGTGCCCATACTAGCCAGGAGTTGAATTCCTGTGGACTGCTGTCTCTCAGGCAGAGAGATATTGTCCTTCAGATTCTCCTCAAAAAAGCTTTTGGCTTTTTGAGGAGGAAATCCTTGAAGCCAATGAAGCAATTGATACAAATTAACCCTTTAAATCTTTTAAAAATTTGGGGAAAGGTCTGCTACAAAGGGAGCCCTGGAATCCACTCTATGTACTGCTTGGAGGCAAAGAATTCTGGATGGTTCATCTTGAGGGGTGGTCCTAAGCTCAGGTTCAGAGCAAAGATCTAATAGGTTTCAGAGTAGCAGCTGTGTTAGTCTGTATTCGCAAAAAGAAAAGGAGTACTTGTGGCACCTTAGAGACTAACAAATTTATTTGAGCATAAGCTTTCATGAGCTACAGCTCACCACTGAATGCATCTGATGAAGTGAACTGTAGCTCACGAAAGCTTATGCTCAAATAAATTGGTTAGTCTCTAAGGTGCCACAAGTACTCCTTTTCTTTTTTTAAAGATCTAACAGTCTGCCTCCAGTTCCCACAGAAACAGGGAATGCCCCACTGTGAAGACTGTGGGACATGGCCATACCACCACCTCTATCATGGTAGTGGACCATCTGCAGAAGTCTGCCTCCAAAACTGTTGAAACTCACAGGCTTCCAGGACTTCCTGCTGAAAAATACTGACCAGGTGTTGGATCACAGAGCAGTGATGGCCTAGTAGTTACTACAACTCTTTTTGACAATTTGTGTTAGTCTAAAGGCCTCTCTTCTGATGATAAGAGAATTAGATAAATTCATGGAGGTTAAGTCCATTAATGGCTATTAGCCAGGATAGGTAAGGAATGGTGTCCCTAGCCTCTGTTTGTCAGAGGGTAGAGATGGATGGCAGGAGAGAGATCACTTGATCATTACCTGTTAGGTTCACTCCCTCTGAGGCACCTGGCATTGGCCACTGTTAGTAGACAGGATACTGGGCTGGATGGACCTTTGGTCTGACCCAGTATGGCCGTTCTTATGTTTTTAACGTATGGCAGATGAAGTGGAAAAACAGAAGTTTGAAATGATACTGGTGAAGAACTAAATCTCATTTCAGCTGACTGTTGTATACATAATTCCTTTGCTACTGTGATGAGCGATGCTAACAATTCCCTCTCCTCCAGTGCCACAATCCCAGTCAGTGAAACTGTTCTAGATGGTGACACATCTAACCACTGGCATTACATGAAGACTTGACCTCTGAGGAAACCTTTTTATTCCCTCTTTTCCGAACATAGTTCCAGGACAATTTTATGAATACTGACTGGGGCTACAAATGGAGATGGGCACAGATACAAATTCTTATACAGTCAGGGATAGTTCTAATCTCAATCCCATTTACCCAAAGTCCACCAAAGATTTGGATTTGGATTTTAAAGATAGGTTTAAAGGTCGCAATTGTTTGGATAAATGGTTCCAGTTTTTGATACAGATAGGCCTAAACCAAAACTGTGAATCCGCAACCTTCCTCCTGCCACCACCACCCCATAAATTTGAGAGAATTTTTTTACTGAACTTTCTAGCTGGTCCCTAACTATATAAAAGGATGAATCAAACAATAGATCCAAACATCATAACTCTGGGGAAGTTGGACTTTGCAATTTGGCCAAAACAAGAGATGGGTGCAATCTCTAGATGAAAATGCATGCTTGTGACAGATATGGCAATTTTATGCACTATTCTGGACAACCCTTATTGAATCAAGTTCAAGTATCTTAGAAGTTCATTGTATTAAAATGCAAATGGTTATGTATTATTGTAGAATTAAATCTAATGTCTCTGAGGAGGAAACCTGACTAAGGCCTTGTCCACACTACAGAGTTTTGTCGATGCAAATTAAGCCAACAATCAAAAACTGGTATATTTACATCGCTTGTGCATGTCCACGCTACGCTGCTTCTGTTGGCAGAGGCCATCCATGCTTGGTGCTCTAGCATTGTCACTGAGAGCAGCACACTGTGGGTAGCTATCCCACTGTGCTACTCGCCACCTTATACAGCTAGGACAGTGGTTCTCAAACTTTTGTACTGGTGACCACTTTCACACAGCAGGCCTCTGCGTGCAACGCCCCTTATAAATTAAAAACACTTTTTAATATATTTAACATCATTATAAATGCTGGAGGCAAACTGGGGTTTGGTGAGGAGGCTGACAGCTCGTGACCCCCCATGTAATAACCTTACAACCCCCTGAGGGGTCCCAACCCCCAGTTTGAGAACCCCTAAGCTAGGAGTTGTGGGAAGGCGGATCATGAGTGGATCACGGGTGTGGGCTCAACATCCCATGATGCAGTTCTTTCCATCCCAGCATTCCATGGGCTTCTGACTGCATTTTGCAGAACTTTTCAACAGCCCCTGTTTACTGTGAGCCAGCCATCTCTGTCTGAAAGGATGGATCCCACACTACTCTCTACTGTTGTGGTCACCGTTATGCACACATTATGGATGGGTTTATCATCATAGACTGCAAAAGTCCACGTTCCTGACCAGCCCTTGTACTGGACAGGCAACTTGGCTGTAGGCAAACTGAAAGAGTTTGAGTTCAAGGGTTGAATTGTCACTTGGATCTCTGGGTTGATTAAATTGGGGTCCACTAAGGAAGCATGGATAGCCGACACTTGTGCTCCGGTGTCCCTCTATGCGGTGACCTTCTTCCCGCCCACACTCACAGTTTCCCTCCGCTCCGAGGGTATCTGGGAGGTATTTGGGCCTGAGGACCTCTGGTGTGATTCCAGTGCAATGAACTGTAATCTGTTGGGGTTCTTGGGGCAGTTGGCTTTTACATGCCCTGGCTCGTTACATTTAAAACCCCATCGTCCAGCTGACGGGTCACTGGGGTGAGGGGGGTTGCTGGAAAACAGTGTGGCGGGACGATAAGGTGGCTGAGGGTTCCTTGGGGGGTAGGTGGGGCCTTGGGCTGCCCCTGGTAGTAGGGTGTGGTCTGAGGTTGTCCCTTCTGGTATCCGCTCCAACTGCGACCAGTTTTTTTCTTTTTTGCCACCTCCACCCATTTGGCTCCAATCTCCCCCGCCTCAATTACAGTTTTGGGCTTCCCATCTAGGATGTATCTCTCTATTTCCTCAGGAACACCCTCTAAGAACTGCTCCATTTGCATTAGGAAGGGCAAATCTTCTGGAGATTTAACACTTGCTCCTGATATCCAGGCATCCCAATGTTTCACAATGTAGTAGGCATGTCGGGTAAATGACATGTCTGGTTTCCACCTTAGGGCTCTGAACCGCCCACGGGAATGCTCAGGTGTTAGCTCCATTCTGACTCTCGCCTTGGTTCTAAACAGTTCATACTGGTTCATTTGTTCCTTAGGCATTTCAGCCGCCACCTCAGCTAAGGGTTCACTGAGCTGCAGCCTCAGCTCTACCATGTATTGTTCTGTAGAGATGCTGTACCCAAGGCAGGCCCTTTCAAAGTTTTCTAAGAAGGCCTCGGTATCATTGCCTGCCTTGTAGGTGGGGAACTTTCTGGGATGGGAAGGGGTACCTGGAGAAAGATTGCTAGGGTTTGTTGGTATATTCTGCTGAGCCTTTGCCTTCTCCATCTCCAGTGCATGCTTCTTCTCTTTTCCCTTCTCCTCCAGTTCCATCCGTCTGAGTTCTACCCATCTTTCATGTTCCTTTTGTTTTTTCTCAGCCTCAAATTCCAGCTTCTGTTGAACAGTGCAGTCTGTCATTCTAACCTCTCTGTTTTTAACTAACTTTACACGTGAGAGTTAGAAAGAAAAGAAAAGAAAACAAAACAAAAACTTGGCTTGTAAAATTTTGCTGTGCTGTCTGGATACCTGTGTTCTCTGATTGTGATTGTCAGCCTCCAGAAAAATCCTTAAAAAAAAAAACAAAAAACCTAACACCTTTGTCTCCAGGTAAATAGGCAGAAAACTCCTCTAGTTGCTCTTAGGAAAAAAAAACTTCTTCAGGTCTGGGATGTTAGATGGGGTGGGATCTCAGTTACCCAGGAAAGAATTTTCTGTAGTATCTGGCTGGTGAATCTTGCCCATATGCTCAGGGTTTAGCTGATCGCCATATTTGGGGTTGGGAAGGAATCTTCCTCCAGGGCAGATTGGAAGAGGCCCTGGAGGTTTTTCGCCTTCCTTTGTAGCATGGGGCACGGGTCACTTGCTAGACGATTCTCTGCTCCTTGAAGTCTTTAAATCACGATTTGAGGACTTCAATACCTCAGGTATAGGTGAGGTTTTTTGCAGGAGTGGGTGGGTGAGATTCTGTGGCCTGCGTTGTGCAGGAGGTCAGACTAGATGATCATAATGGTCCCTTCTGACCTTAGTATCTATGAATCTATAAGACTTATGAATTTCCCTGCAGGAGGTCAGACTAGATGATCATAATGGTCCCTTCTGACCTTAGTATCTATGAATCTATAAGACTTATGAATTTCCCTGCAGGAGGTTAACTACCCTGCCTTTAGGTAGAGAAAACTCCAGCTCACAAAAGACAATCCCCTTTTTTCTCTGCTCTGGCCCTCAAGCAGAGAAAAAAAACTCTAACTGCTTTCAGTTTAAAACCTGCTTTCCAGGAGCCCAAAGGAAAAAAAAATTCCTTTTCAAATCTGTGCTTCTGGTTCAAAAAATCTCAAATTGATCTCAAAATGATTTCAAGTTAATCCCACCGCTCTGCCGCAATGTCAACGTTCCTTCCCCACTCTGAACTCTAGGGTACAGATATGGGGACCTGCATGAAAACCTCCTAAGCTTACTTTTACCAGCTTAGGTTAAAACTTCCCCAACGTACAACTATTTTACCTTTTGCCCTTGGGCTTTATCGCTGCCGCCACCAAACGTCTAACCAGTATTTTACTGGGAAAGAGCCCGTTTGGAAACGTCTTTCCCCCCAAAATCCTCCCTTATCTTTACACCCCCTTTCCTGGGGAAGGCTTGATAAAAATCCTCAGCAATTTGCATAGGTGATCACAAACCCAAATGCTTGGATCTTAAGAACAATGAAAAAGCATTCAGATTCTTAAAAGAAGAATTTTAATAGAAGAAAAAGTAAAAAGAATCACCTCTCTAAAATCCGGAGGGTAAATACCTTACAGGGTAATCAGATTCAAAACATAGAGAATCCCTCTAGGCAAAACCTTAAGTTACAGAAAGACACAAAAACAGGAATCTACATTCCATTCAGCACAGCTTATTTTCTCAGCCATTTAAAGGAATCAGAATCTAACGCATTTCTAGCTAGATTACTTACTAAATTCTAAGACTCCATTCCTTTTCTGTCCCCAGCAAAAGCATCACACAGACACAGAGAGAGAGGCTTTGTTTCTCCTTCTCCCCAGCTTTTGAAAGTATCTTGTCTCCTCATTGGTCATTTTGGTCAGGTGCCAGCGAGGTTATCCTAGTTTCTTAACCCTTTACAGGTGAAAAGGTTTTTCCTGTGGCCAGGAGGGATTTTAAAGGTGTTTATCCTTCCCTTTATATTTATGACAACTCCCATGAAGTCTTACATAGGAAACCTGGACAGCAGGAAGGAGAGCATCAACAACAGGCTGAACAGCTGCAGAATGACCTTGGAATGTGCCTTTGGCAGATTAAAAGTGCACTGGTGCTGCCTTTATGGCAGGTTAGACCTAAATGAGGAAAATGTTCCCATGGTTATAGCAGCCTGCTGTGCACTCCATAAGATTTGTGATGCTAAGGATGAAAAGTTTACCCCAAGGTGGAGTGTGGAGGAGGATTGCCTGGTTGCTGAATTTGAGCAGACAGATACCAGGGCTGTTAGAGGGGGCACAACAGGGGGACTATCTAAATCAGGGAGGCTTTGGGGCAACATTTTGATAATGAACACCAGTAACGTCTTTCTGTACCGTGCTCTGCCATTCTTTGTTAACATGCTGCCTTACATGAAAATTGAGATGATTCCTGACTGGGATTTGTAGTCTGCAATTGATCAAATTTCCACTCTATATTACTGCCAACAGCCACCAACATGTGAAGGAGACAAAGATTGGTTATCTTTCAGAGAGTTGTTTTTATTAAATACTAATTAACAACACACACAAAAAGCGTGGTGGGAAGAGAGAACAGTTCAGAGCACTGTAGGCTCTCATAGCTGTGTGTAAGTCCAGCTATCATTCTGGAAGCTGTTTCAAGGGGTGGAGTGAACGGGGTCCTGAGATGTTCTGGGAAGTTGCAAGGAATGTGTGGGAGGAGTTTGGAGAGGGCATGGAAAGCAGCTCTGTGTCAGCTGTGTGGGGGATGGGGAGGCAAGCACATATGTTCTGCCTGGAGTGTGATTGGGGACTTCAATATCTCTGTTTCCTCCTCCATCACTTGTTCCTGGCCCTTTACAATGCACTCCTCACTCTCCTTTCTGTCCTGCCTATTTATTTAAAATTTTTCCTTCAGGGTCTTGCTCCACTCCCTGCATTCTCTTTTTTCAGCCTCTGAGGATTGGAGCACCTCTCAGAATGTGTCCTCCTTGCTACATCTTGGTATCTTCCATATCTGGCAGAGGCACTCCACCAGTGTGTAGGGGTTCCCCTGAAGACCACATCTGCAGAAGCACAAGAAACAATACACAGAGGCATGATTGCTAGTTCATGCACAGGATTGAATCATTATAGTAAAATACACCTCTTTTAACATATGAATCACTTTTTCACTGTACCTCGGCAAGTACACAGCTCAGTGAATACCCTAACCATGGTGAGTTCGGCACGGGTGGGGATTGGGCATTCAAGATGGGGAAAAGGGTCTAGGTGTTTTTTTAAGGGGATCAGTGCAAGTGACTAGGGACAATATTGTAAATTCTGCACCATTTTCCACAGGCAGAGGTAACTGAAGCTGGTATCTCACTTCTTAGGGTAAGCAAGGCTGCAAAGGGGCATCTTCTGCATGTGTCAGCTTCAGACCCAGTCCCTATGCTGCTTGCCTGCACAAATGATTGCTGAGTGGAACAGAAAAGTTTCCTATATTGGGGAAAGGAACAAATCAGCTCTGCCAAGGAACATCAGCAAATACCTCTGGGAAAGTTTCCTAGAGACCTCCCTGGAGGATTCCCATGAAATCTTGGTGTGCATTAACACACTATTCCGCCACACTGCTTAGCTGCACAGGGGAATGTGGAGTAAACTCAAACACAGCTAGTCTTGTACATTTCTATCCCTTCACCCACTTCCAGAATATATAGAGCAAAGGACAGGTCTAACTCATATAACTGAGCAGCATCAACTCAAAAAGATCACTGACCAGGGCTCACCTCTCCTGCATCATGTGGGCCAGAGATGGACTTCTGGGCCTGGCTAGACCCCTCCGGAATGGAAAAGAGGTCCTGATTTGCCACACCACCAGACGACCCTGCTGTGTGATTCACATCATCCTCCAACTTTACCTCCTCATCCATGACTTCATCCTTGTGATTAGGTCCACTGTCCATCACCTCAAGCCTTGCCAAAGTATTCATGGACTCTTGGTGGTGTAGATGGGGTCACTGCCAGGGATGATGTCCAGCTCCTTATAGAAGTGTCAGGTCTTCGGTGCAGCACCAGGGCAATAGTTTGCCTCCCTTGCCTTCTGGTATGCCTGTCTCAGCTCCTTTATCTTTGCACACCCACCCTTGCTGGGTGTCCTGTTCGTAGCCCTTATCCAATAAGCCACAAGAAATCTGCCCATAGGTATTGAAGTTCCTGTGGCTGGAGCTGAGCTGGGACTGGACAGCTTCCTATCCCTGCAGTGCTAACAGATCCAACAACTTGGGTGTGCTCCAAGCGGGAAAGCGTTTGCTGCATGGACCCATCATGGTCAGCTGGGAAGATGTAATGTGAGCTCTCCATGCTGAGCAACCAGGAAGTGGAATTTCAAAAATTCCCAGACCTTTAAAAGGGGAGGGGCATGTGTCCCTGGGTGCAGGGCAGCAGAGTTTGAACTGCTGACCAGAGCTGTCAGGATGGGCATTGTGGGACACCTCCTGGAGGCCATGTACAATGGACATAATCAAGCATGGTGTCTATACTGACACTTTGTCAATATAATTTTGCCATGAAAACCTCTACGCCTCTCATCGAGGTGGTTTTACTTTGTTGGCAAAGCAGGCGGGTTTTGTCAGCAGAAGGAGCATTGCAGCGTATACACCTTGACTGTGTTGTCAATGAAACCTGAGTTTGTAGACAAAACTAGTATACGTAGATGTAGTATAGTTAAGGCCTAACAAACCTTGGAAAGTGTTATGAACTCCAAAGCTCTCTTTGAAACAATGTGCTAGACAAACAAAGTTAAGTGGGATTCCTAGGAAATTCATGGGAGGAGGGCAAGGCAACTTCTCACCTCCAGACCCACAATTTTAGAGCAGTCCCATAAGGAGGAAAACCTTTGTCTACTGCTGTAACATGAGGACCAGACCGTAGGCTCAAACTGGATAACGGAGTGATTCACAGTTTGGTGGGGGTGCTTGTTCTGAGCTAACAGCTGTTATGAACTTGTTACCACAGAAAAAACCCTGGGTAGAGTTGTAAGGACTGCTCATGAGCCAGAGCCCCTATTGGAGATGGGGTGATCTCTGGTAAGCTTATTAGCATGCATGTTGGTTTTTGATTTTTTTTAAATTGTTTAATGTGTTTTCCCTGTATTGCTTTTACGTTAGGCGTTAATGAGCAGTGTATTAACTTATAACAGTGGCAATTACATTGTTTATGGCCTTTGAAGAGTAAGAAAAGCACAGTCACTGGCCTGTTTAGGCGGTCTGCCTTGCTGGGGTATAACATTGTTTAGGCAGGAAACTGTTCAGCAAGGAAATACCTTAGTCAGGAGGAAGAGAGGTGTGTGTCTCCACCCAAGAATGGTGATGGCTGGGGAGGGAAGCCAAAAGCCTAAGAATGGGGGTCCTTGCTGGAGCACAGACAGGGAATACAGGTGCAACTGCCCTGAACCGTGACATTGCTTACTGTAATATACCCTCAGAATGTCCTTTTTCCTTCTTTGAGTCATTGCTCTCAAAAATTGGAAGAAAGTAGCGGCTGGCGATGCCTTTAAATGTATACATATTAACCATTGCAACTGGATACTCTTGTTTAATTCATTAGGGTAAGTAGTTTTGTTATTGGCTACACAGGCTGACAATATAAACAGTAGCAGAGAAAAGATAACTTGTATACCTTTCTTTGCTCTCCTCATTTATTACTTATGCTTAATTTTTGGCTTTTTCATTACATGTTGATAATATGCTTGAAATTTAGCTTAGTGTGGAAATGGATAAACTCTATTATTATTATCATCATCATATTATGATTTTATGGTTATACAAGAGCACATTTGAATTGTCCTTTTAAATCAGCCCATGATCCAATGTAAAGATCTTAATGTACTCTCTAGATGTGTATCTGCACTGAATAAAACAGTAATTTGGCAGTCTCTTCCGCTAAATGTAGTGAGATAGCTAGTTAGCATGATATGCCCAGGCAAAGATATTGTGTTGCAGTGATAAAGACAATTCCCTGTGGGGATTACACTGTCAGTTGACTTGATTCTTTTTGATAAATTGACTCAGTGTGTCCTCTATTTTGAAGAAGCACAGATATGCTGAAGAATCTCATAATATGAATGCTAGGAAGTGGGGAGAATATCACCAGCACATGAGCAGACCCTGAAACATACTTTTTATTACATTTTTCTTCATATTCCTTTGAAAATCTGTTCTATTGTGTAATATACGTAATTGGAAATTATACATACATGATAAACTATTTATGCAACACGTTTGAGTTTTCAAATATAAAACTTACACTTTTTACTTTTTTATTGCCAAGATTTGATTCATATGTACATTTTGATGAAATCCTCCAGGCTAGTAAAGCAGCGTTTTTAAAATCTCTCCTAGATGAAGTGATACATTATTAATGCCTTAACGTAACTAGAAATATTTAGTCTAAGCTGCCTTTATGGTTTAGCTGAGAAAAATATCATTTCAGACTGTCAAATGCACTTTAGAGTGGAAGAGTGGAAATGGCTAAGAATTTATTTTTTGTAACTGAATGTTCATTAGACAATGTCAAGTCTTTCTGTAGAAATGGTATTTTAAACAAACATAACAATTCTTTAGGCCATGCTAGCTTAAAAAAGGTACAAAGAGAGAAAGTATTACTGCTGATTTCATATGTGCAGCTGAAAAACACTATCTTTAGTAGGACATTAGCACTTCTCCACCTCCTTGAGTTCCTGCCTCTGTATATCAGAAATAACTCTAGCTAGTGGAGGGTGAAGATGGAATAGAGGGAAAGTGCTTCTTGTAAGTATGAGCCAGTGAGATAATAGGATTAAAATAAATTTACCAAATTCTTTTTTTGTTCCTAAGGACAAACAATGTTGTTCTCTACTATTTCGTGTATTTTTCCAATTGATGCTTAGAGAAACAGTTATGGGCAGCATATACTCCTTTATCTCAACTGCTGGTTAAAAATGGATTCAATTCACATTTTAAACTGTTTTAGAATTTGATATTATGACAACAATATTGGAAAACAGGACGATATTTACGGACAGTAAAAAAAAAAATATCCTCTGACACCAAAAATTGTATAAGACTTATGTCACAGATTTTACCCGAGTATAAATCTTTAGTATAATAAAATTCAGAAGGCTCCTTGCACAAAGCAAGATTAGTAGTAGACAAACAGTGGTTATGAAATACTTAAAACAATCACCTTTAACATTTACACTAAGAACTTGCAGGCAAATAAACAAAAACAAAGATATGTTCTGCTTCTCTAATTCCTTTTATCTGGATCTCAAATCATTCTGTAAATATTAGGCCATGTTTTCAAACCGTGGTCTCACTTGTGCATGCACAATATCATATGTGCAGCACTTATGTAAATGATTTTCTCCACTATCAGTTGTGTACACACCTCATAGAATTTAGACATCCTATTCCATTTGCATCTGTAAATGAAAGTTAGGAGGAAAGGGAAAAAAAGTTGTTATCAATAAATGACAAACAGCTAACAGGAAACACAAAAGAAGCAAGCCAGATGCATACAATAGCAAACACCTTTCATTGTCATTTTAAGCCTTTGGCTTTAGATATTAAAGATGATGGTTCATTTCTTGGCCTTCTGCCCTCTTCTAAACTAACTGACGTACCTTCACCCTCTCAGACATCCTCAACCACTTTTATACAGAACTATTCAACTATACCTGTCTTCCATGAAACACCTTTAATGATTGCATCTCTCTACCTTCCTTGAGCAAGTAAACCTGTGGCTTCACCTCAACTGCCTTTAAGTAAAGTTTTCATAGTCTGTCAAGGTTCCTTCCCCACTCTGAACTCAGGGGTACAGATGTGGGGACCTGCATGAAAACCTCCTAAGCTTACTTTTACCAGCTTAGGTTAAAACTTCCCCAAGGTACAAATTATTTTACCTTTTGCCCTTGGACTTTCGCTGCCACCACCAAACGTCTAACTGGTATTATATTATTAGGAAAGAGTCCGTTTGGAAACGTCTTTCCCCCCCCCCAAATCCTCCCAAACGTTATCCCCCCTTTCCTGGGGAAGGTTTGATGAAAATCCTCACCAATTTGCATAGGTGACCACAGACCCAAACCCTTGGATCTTAAGAACAATGAAAAAACAATCAGGTTCTTAAAAGAAGAATTTTAATAGAAGAAAAAGTAAAAAGAATCACCTCTGTAAAATCAGGATGGTAAATACCTTACAGGGTAATCAGATTCAAAACATAGAGAATCCTTCTAGGCAAAACCTTAAGTTACAAAAAGACACAAAAACAGGAATATCCATTCCATTCAGCACAGTTTATTTTCTCAGCCATTTAAAGAAATCAGAATCTAACGCATTGCTAGCTAGATTACTTACTAAGTTCTAAGACTCCATTCCTGTTCTGTCCCTGGCAAAAGCATCACACAGACAGAGAGAGGCTTTTGCCCTCCCCCCAGCTTTTGAAAGTATCTTGTCTCCTCATTGGTCATTTTGGTCAGGTGCCAGCGAGGTTATCCTAGTTTCTTAACCCTTTACAGGTGAAAGGGTTTTTCCTCTGGCCAGGAGGGATTTTAAAGGGTTTACCCTTCCCTTTATATTTATGACATAGTCAGATATACTTCTCTTGGGCAAAGGGAGATGGGTGTTTAAGGATGCCATCTCTTCTGTCTCACTCAGTGACTGCCATCCCCTCTCCACCCTCCCGGCAGCATGACACCCGCAGTGCTGCTGCTCTGCCTTTTGAGTGTCTGCCAGCTGCTTGGGGAGCAGAACTTAAAGGGCATCAAAGAAAGTTCATCCAAGGCACCATTTTCCCTAAGGCCAGCCCTGGTCCTCAGTAATCTGTTATCAATATGCAGATTCCTATCATGATCTTAATCTGTGGATTAAATGCCCTAATAAAACCACCTTTCAGCATCACAGATGGTAGGTCCCTTCTCCACTGCTCCACTAAAAGCATCTTGCCTACTCACCACCTTCTTGTCCAAAGGAGTTACAGAGTTTGGTATATTCTTAATGAGACTTCACTTTCGCATTCTATTAAACATGGTATTTTTGTGAATTAAACAGGCCTCTGCCCCAAGTTCACCACAATCTTCCTCCTATAAAAAGAAATGGAATTATAGTCCTTCTGGTTCAATCCAAACATTTTAAGGAAGTAGAAATCCATAAATTAGAGGCTGAGGAATAAAGGTGCATATAGCAGAGAAACAAGGTGGCTGAAGAAATCTCTTATTGGACAAATTTCTGTTGGTGAGAAACTTTCAAGATTACATAGAGCTCTTCTTCAAGCAGAGGCAGTCAAAGTCCCAAGAACAATTCCTCTCATTGCTATGCACTATGAAAAGAGCAGCAGTTTTGTTTTTGAGGGGAAATGGATCATACACCTCATGAGGAGGTTTGTAAGGCTACTACAGGGTCTTCCAGCCACACTTTCTCAGACACTATATTGCAGACATCCTCACCCCTAATTGTCAAGGTTCCTTCCCCACTCTGAACTCTAGGGTACAGATGTGGGGACCTGCATGAAAGACCCCCTAAGCTTATTCTTACCAGCTTAGGTTAAAACTTCCTCGAGGTACAAACTTTGCCTTGTCCTTGACCCCTATGCTGCTACCACCAAGCGTATTAAACAAAGAACAGGGAAAGAGCCCACTTGGAGACGTCTTTCCCCCCCACAAAAAAAAATATCCCCCCAACCCTACACCCCCTTTTCTGGGGAAGACTTGATAAAAATCCTCACAATTTGCATGAACACAGACCCAAACCCTTGGATCTTAAGAACAATGAAAAAGCAATCAGGATCTTAAAAGAAGAATTTTAATTAAAGAAAAAGAATCACCTCTGTAAAATCAGAATGGTAAATACCTTATAGGGTAATCAGATTCAAAACATAGAGAATCCCTCTCGGCAAAATCTTAAGTTACAAAGAGACACAAAAACAGGAATATACATTCCATTCAGCACAACCTATTTTACCAGCCATTTAACAAAAGGAAATCTAATGCATTTCTAGCTAGATTACTTACTAACTTAACAGAAGTTCTGAAGAGCATTCCTGACCTGGTCCCGGCAAAAGCATCACACAGACAGACAGACCCTTTGTTCCCTCTCCCCCCGCCCCCCTGCCACTCCAGCTTTGAAAGTATCTTGTTTCCTCACTGGTCATTTTGGTCAGGTGCCAGCGAGGTTATCTTAGCTTCTTAACCCTTTACAGGTGAAGGGGTTTTGACTCTGGCCAGGAGGGAGTTTATAGTTCGGTATAGAGAAAGATGGTTACCCTTCCCTTTATATTTATGACAATGCAGCATTTGGTTGAAGGCTGTTACGAAACAGGGTGCCCCACCGGCAGCAACCTTTATGTTCCTTCTCACAGTTCTACATGGGCAAAGTGAATCCTCCTCTCTCCTTAGGTACCATTCACTGCTTTCTACACCTTTGCTGTGAAGACTGATATGGAGTGGACTGAGAAAGGGAAAACTTTGTCTTACCTGTGAATTTTCATTCTAGGACTGTCCATGTCAGACAGTTTGGCCCTCTCTCCAAGGATTGCATTATGTCCAGGATTTTTTTTTCTACTGTTCGTTCATTTATTAAGTAGTTTGAGAGGAATAGAGTTCCTTCAGTAAATCACTAAAATTCATGTCAAGACTCTGCGGCAAGTGTTTTGAGTTGAATAGCACTTTTATAGAGTCAGTATTTTTCAGCTTTAGAAGCTATTGTTCTGGAGAGTTCTTCCTGAGGAGCGATACGAAGACGAGGCTAGGGGGACAGATCTGGGGTAGATCAAAGATCTGATCTGGCTCCAGTTACCATGGAGATGAGGAATGCTCCATTGTGAAGACTGACAGATATGGACGGTGCTAGAATGAAAATTCTTCAACTCCATTTCTGCTTCTCCACACTTTCATATATTTCAATGAGCTTCCTGAATAAGTCCACATATCCTTGTTCAGATTTGCTCATCCAGTTAGTGAGAAAGAATGAGTCCATTAATAAAACAGGAAGATGGATTGTGAGCTTTATATTAATACGGGGGTATGAAGCTCAAGTGAATAGTTTCCCTCAATCTTATTGATCACAAAAGGGATATCTGTGTGTGTGTATATTTATATAACTATAATATATATATATAAGCACACACAGAAAAATCTATATGTTTCAAGGTTACTGAGATAAGCTCTATTTTATGACTATTATTATTATTAGCAGAGTAAACATTTAAACCAGAATAAATCCCTAAAATCTATGCAAATGGGAGTGTGAAATCCTGGTTGTACACAATCAGTTCATTATTTTTAGAAACTACTTTAAACTCTGGTGCACAGAAGGCCTCATTGTGTTGCCTAAATGTAAGGTGCAAACAACATTCAGTTCACTTTTTTACTGAATGGGAACAAATTTAATAAATCTCTAAAGTTCACACTTAAAAGCCACCTATTTTGCACCTGTTCAATGCAAAGTATCTAATCAAAACTACATTACAGGGTTTTAAAACCTAATTGAATCTGCCCTGCTAGCTTATCAACATATTTATTGCATTCTAAAAATATTTCAATACACTTAAATTCATTAAGACTGTTTTCTGTTCTCTCAGTTGCCAAACTTTCAGGCAATACTAAATAATTTCATGTCTGAATTTGCAACACTAAATAATTTCAAACCAAATAAGTCCTTGGAGATGTGTGGCTATGATTAAACTTAGCAATTCCTATGAACCATACGAAAAAAATTGAAGCCAATGTCATTATCCTATAGCTATTATTTTATTCCTTGGACCTTCACAACTATTTCATTATTAAAAATGTATTAAGGCTTGGTGCAATTCCTAGGACAAAAGCAAAATATTTTTAAAGGTAGAAATCCCAGTGCAATATGAACAGATTTTACACACAGTGCTGATGTCTATAATGTACATAGTGAATAAAAGATCTAGATTTTGTTTTTTAAAAGTCGGCTTCTCATTTCTTTTTACATGATAATTATTTGCTACTGAAGGAGTTTTGGTATATTACTGATATTATGTTAAGAATTAGACAACAAAATATAAACAAAGGAAATGGTTGCAGAAAAGTGTAAGTATAACCCTACTTACAATGTAAGCCTCATATTAACTAATAGTGGTATATATATAGCCCTGATAAGAATACATGGATTTACAAATTCACCTCCCTAGATAATCTGTCTCATGCTGTCTTCCACCCACCACTCACACCATAATAATACTTTGGATATATAATGCCTTTCATCAGAGAACCTTGATGTATTTTACAAATGGAAGTATTATACGTTTTAGAGATGAGGTAGCTGAGCTGCTGAGATGCTAATAGAAAAGGAGGACTTGTGGCACCTTAGAGACTAACCAATTTATTTGAGCATGAGCTTTCGTGAGCTACAGCTCACTTCATCAGATGTTTACCGTGGAAACTGCAGCAGACTTTATATACACACAGAAATCATGAAACAATACCTCCTCCCACCCCACTGTCCTGCTGGTAATAGCTTATCTAAAGTGATCAACAGGTGGGCCATTTCCAGCACAAATCCAGGTTTTCTCACCCTCCACCCCCCCACACAAATTCACTCTCCTGCTGGTGCTAGCCCATCCAAAGTGACAACTCTTTACATAATCAAGTCGGGCTATTTCCTGCATAGATCAAGGTTTTCTCACATCCCCCCCACCCCCATACACACACAAACTCACTCTCCTGCTGGTAATAGCTCATCTAAACTGACCATTCTCCAGGTTTAAATCCAAGTTAAACCAGAACATCTGGGGGGGGGGTAGGAAAAAACAAGAGGAAACAGGCTACCTTGCATAATGACTTAGCCACTCCCAGTCTCTATTTAAGCCTAAATTAATAGTATCCAATTTGCAAATGAATTCCAATTCAGCAGTTTCTCGCTGGAGTCTGGATTTGAAGTTTTTTTGTTTTAAGATAGCGACCTTCATGTCTGTGATTGCGTGACCAGAGAGATTGAAGTGTTCTCCGACTGGTTTATGAATGTTATAATTCTTGACATCTGATTTGTGTCCATTTATTCTTTTACGTAGAGACTGTCCAGTTTGACCAATGTACATGGCAGAGGGGCATTGCTGGCACATGATGGCATAGATCACATTGGTGGATGTGCAGGTGAACGAGCCTCTGATAGTGTGGCTGATGTTATTAGGCCCTGTGATGGTGTCCCCTGAATAGATATGTGGGCACAATTGGCAACGGGCTTTGTTGCAAGGATAAGTTCCTGGGTTAGTGGTTCTGTTGTGTGGTATGTGGTTGTTGGTGAGTATTTGCTTCAGGTTGCGGGGCTGTCTGTAGGCAAGGACTGGCCTGTCTCCCAAGACTTGTGAGAGTGTTGGGTCATCCTTTAGGATAGGTTGTAGATCCTTAATAATGCGTTGGAGGGGTTTTAGTTGGGGGCTGAAGGTGACGGCTAGTGGTGTTCTGTTATTTTCTTTGTTAGGCCTGTCCTGTAGTAGGTAACTTCTGGGAACTCTTCTGGCTCTATCAATCTGTTTCTTTACTTCTGCAGGTGGGTATTGTAGTTGTAAGAAAGCTTGACAGAGATCTTGTAGGTGTTTGTCTCTGTCTGAGGGGTTGGAGCAAATGCGGTTGTATCGCAGAGCTTGGCTGTAGACGATGGATCGTGTGGTGTGGTCAGGGTGAAAGCTGGAGGCATGCAGGTAGGAATAGCGGTCAGTAGGTTTACGGTATAGGGTGGTGTAAACCCTATAACATCAGCCACACTATCAGAGGCTCGTTCACCTGCACATCCACCAATGTGATCTATGCCATCATGTGCCAGCAATGCCCCTCTGCCATGTACATTGGTCAAACTGGACAGTCTCTACGTAAAAGAATAAATGGACACAAATCAGATGTCAAGAATTATAACATTCATAAACCAGTCGGAGAACACTTCAATCTCTCTGGTCACGCAATCACAGACATGAAGGTCGCTATCTTAAAACAAAAAAACTTCAAATCCAGACTCCAGCGAGAAACTGCTGAATTGGAATTCATTTGCAAATTGGATACTATTAATTTAGGCTTAAATAGAGACTGGGAGTGGCTAAGTCATTATGCAAGGTAGCCTGTTTCCTCTTGTTTTTTCCTACCCCCCCCCCCCAGATGTTCTGGTTTAACTTGGATTTAAACCTGGAGAATGGTCAGTTTAGATGAGCTATTACCAGCAGGAGAGTGAGTTTGTGTGTGTATGGGGGTGGGGGGGATGTGAGAAAACCTTGATCTATGCAGGAAATAGCCCGACTTGATTATGTAAAGAGTTGTCACTTTGGATGGGCTAGCACCAGCAGGAGAGTGAATTTGTGTGGGGGGGTGGAGGGTGAGAAAACCTGGATTTGTGCTGGAAATGGCCCACCTGTTGATCACTTTAGATAAGCTATTACCAGCAGGACAGTGGGGTGGGAGGAGGTATTGTTTCATGATTTCTGTGTGTATATAAAGTCTGCTGCAGTTTCCACGGTAAACATCTGATGAAGTGAGCTGTAGCTCACGAAAGCTCATGCTCAAATAAATTGGTTAGTCTCTAAGGTGCCACAAGTCCTCCTTTTCTTTTTGCGAATACAGACTAACACGGCTGTTCCTCTGAAACCTGAGATGCTAATATACATTTTCCCAAAGTCACACAGCAACTCAGGTACAGAACTGAAAACAGAATACAGGACTCCTGACCCCCAGTTTCTTGTCCTAGCCATTAGACCTTACTTCCTCATTATCGGCCCATTGACTCCACTCCCATTGTCTTGTCTTGGTAGGGATAAATTACCCCTTGCCCTCTTGTACACATCTCAACACCTCCACACAAAAGCCAAGCCAAACGGCTTTTAGTTTTGAACAGTGCAGCAACATTTGCCCTCTCAACTGCCCTTATCTTTGTTTTCTGTGAAACTTCTGGGTTCCACTCAGAATTGGAAGCCAAAGTGCCTAAATACCTTTGGACAGTAAAGGGATTTCCAGCTCAATTTTTCAGACCAAAGAGGTTTGAGTGAAATTGGACTTTAGGGTATTTATCCAAGCCAAACTGAACAGGAGTATCACACACAGCTGCTTTTGTCACCTTCCCATGACTCTCCACAACTGAAAGTCACTTTTTTATCATTTGTGATGTGCCATCCATCAGACTTCCCTTTCTTCTTTGCCAATACACTCCTTGGCCAAATTCTTCACTGATTTAATGGGATGCAAGAGGCACCTTAGTTAAATCTTCCCTTAAAAATCTTCCTTGTCTCCTGCTCTCACATGTGACTCTCTGATAACTATGTGCTACTGTTCATAAAGAATACTATATAAAAATAAAGTATATCATGTTGTAGAGGCTCTTCCCCCTCACTCACGCACAAGAACCCAATCTCTCTAAAAATCCTTCATACATTGCAGTTGGCCTCTTTTCAGTTCAATGGGACAGTTTCTATCACCTTGCTCACCAAACACTCCAAGAAGAGCAGATTGATGCCTGTCCCTAATTTTGATGCTCTGTCACCCAGGAACTTTCAAACTGTTCCAGCCCCTAAAAATGTCAAGAGAGCATATTCGCAGATTTACTAGTGTCAATATATTAATTTTACTACATTAATTAAAAATATGCAGGTTGAATACTGAAATATTTTCTCTTTCTCCAACCCTCCTTCACCACATTTAAGGGGAAAATGATCTCATAGACACCCGCCCCAATCTTATAATTTGTCCAAGTGAGTCCTAACTCTAGCCCCTACATTCTCTCTTCTGTTGCTTTTGTGAGCATCCAGCTATGGTGCTACAAACCACAGGAGCCGCACCTGTCCCTAGCTGTTATACAGGTTGTGTGGGAGGGTACAAGTCTCATAGCTCAATCACCCTCCTGTGCACCCACAGGACCACTCCAGTCATAAGTCTCATAACCACACTGAGAATAGGAAGCATTATTACGCATGGAGAAATAGTTAGAGAGAGGTTAGGGAAGAAACGACAGCCCATCAGGCAGGCTGCTTTAAAGGGAATGACACTGACAGTTTTGGGCTACAGAAGTTCTAAGGTTGCCCTGAAAGGGAAAAGCAATTGTGTGTGTTTGTGCCTATTTATGTTTAAACAGAGTTTGGACTTTTAACCAAAAAAAAAAAAAGGCAGGGGAAAATACTTTTCAGGCCTCTATCTACAGAACTATTGAAATGATAACATCACTAGAGCCTAGAGAGTGAAAGCTAAGAAACTGACAGAGGAAGGTATATTTTAGTCCAACTGTTCTAAAAAATCTTATTAGTTTTTAACACGCATTTAACCTGACTGACTAGAGGAAGGACATCTTTGTTAAAGTTTGCTGTCCTTCTTCCATGAAGGGGAGGGAGTTAATGTATATCCCCCTGGCCCAAACCTGTCCTCCAGCAAATCCAGGGAACACCAGATCTGATTTTTTTGATCAAGTAAAAAATTATCAGAAGAAAAAAATCTATTTTAAGAAACACCATAACCGTGGGAGGCTTTTGTCATATATCACAAAGAATTAAAAATAAATTTAAAACAATTACAAGTGATTTTTTTAAAAAAATTATTTGGAAGGCATCTTTAAAGGGGGCTGCACAAAATGAAGTTTGCCAGCAGGATCTGGCAGATCTTCCAAGCTAAGGCCTTGTCTACACTATACAGTTAAGTTGACTTAAGTTACACTGACATACAGCCCCCACTGTAATTAAACCGCTGTTACGTGCCCATGCTATGCTTCTTGTGTCGGTGAAGTGTATCCAAAATAGAAGTTCTTGCATTGATACAGAGCAGTGCACCATGGGTAGCTATCCCACTGTGCAACTGGCCCCATGGTGCTTTGAGAAGGGTTTACAATGCTTCCTGGGGTCAGGTGCAGCGTCACATGATGAAGATTTCTCAATCCATCATTCCATGGGCATCCTACTAGATTGCCAGCTGTTTTTCAACTGCTCTGGTAACCTGCGAGTCAGCTATCTCTGTCAGAACGTATGGGTCCTGCACTGCTCTTCAGTATTGTGTATTATGAACACAAGACTGTAAAAAGACCTCAACAGGGGGCGGGGGGGCTATTTGGCGGGGGGATGCCTTGAAGGAGCATATTAACACTGAGCCACAGCAACGTGGATTGCTGTAATGTGCTGAGCTTGGCATTGTTTGTTTGCTCTGTGCTATGAACCCTGTAATGATTGCTGTGTGTGCCAGAAAAGTAACATATTTTAAATCACTTTTTAAAGTAGCACTCGGTAATATGACCAAACTGACATTGCTGAACACTAACACAAGAAGCTCACAGAAGTGGGAGGAAAGGGGGCAGTGCATCGGTGCTGGAACGAGAGGTGCTGCTTCACCCCCTGGCTTGAAATGGTTTCCATCATATACAGGATTTACGGTTTGGTTTAATGGCTCCCAGCACTCCCACTATGCAAATTGTTCCAGCACCCCGGGAGTGTTTGAGTGGGAGAGAGAGACAGAGTGTGTATTAGGGGAGAGTGAGTGCATAAGTATGCTGTATCTTTTTTACGTATAGCACTCACCAGCCTGAACACTTATTCTGACAGCAGCCAGAAGCAACCAATCCTGAGGCAGAAGCTGGTGCACAGACAGCTGGTGTCGTCCCGCCCCCTCCCACCCACCCCCGACCTCAGCTCAGCAGAGACCGGTACACAGGTCGGGGGAGGAGAACACCCCTGACATCAGCCCCCGCCTCCCTCCCTGGCTCTGCACAGCAGGAATCTCTCCCCCACCCCCAGCAGCAGCTCACCCTGCCTGCCTGCAGCTGCAGTACTAGTGACAGGGAGAGCAGGATTCCGCTTTGGTGTTTGATTCCATTCGGGTGACCAGACGTCCTGACCGATGTACAGTCGGGATGCCATTGGTCCCGATATTTTGCTTCGGCGGCACTCTGGCTTTTTTTTTTTTTTTTTTGCTTGGGGTGGCAAAAATCCTAGAGCCTGCCCTGGTGTGGTGGGCGGTGGGAGTGAGCCTGTGGCTGCCTCCCCATATGTCCCGATATTTTGTTCTTGTCATCTGGTCACCCTAGATTCCAGGATTCCCTCCGAGTTCTCCCACAGCCTTCTCTTCCCACAGACCAAGGGGATGCACCTCCTCCCCTGTAGTCCAGGCAGGAGTGCATTTGCTGCCAGAAACCAGCATGCTCAGCTGGGCAGTAGCTATAGGGGCTCTCCAGGCTGAGCAATTTCACCCCCAACACTTCCTGAGGATTTGAAAGGGGAGGGGTGCATGCCTGTGTAGCTGGATGCCGGGCAGTGGAGTTCAAAACGGTGAGTAGAGCAGTTACGGTGGGCCAGTTACAGCGACCTAATGGACTTAGTGTCTACACTGACACTTTGTCGATCTAACTTTGCTGCAAAGCTTCTTGTCGAGGTGGTTTTGTTTTCTCAGCAAAGCAGGAAAGTTTTGTTGGTGGGAGAAGCATTGTGGTATGCACACCTCCATTGTTTTGTGAACAAAAAGCTGCATTTGCTGACAAAACTTTGTAGTGTAGACAAGGCCTAAATAAGGTTAAACCTTGCTTGAATGGTTGACCTCCAAGAGAAACCCAGGGTGCAAGAGGAGGTGTATTAGTGAGGAAGAGACATTGAGGCTAAAGCACTAGAGACCTGAGTTCTGTTCCTGGCTCTGCCACAAACTTTCTGTGGGATCTTGGGAAAGTCATGTGGCCTCTCTGAGCCTCAGTTTCTCATCTGAGACAAAACTACATTACCTCACTTTTTTTTTGTTTTCTTTTTTTTGTGAGGACAAAATAACATATGTTAGATGTTCAGACAAAATGATGAGCACCAAATAGAAAAAAAAACACCCTATCAATAAAAGAAATTTAATAAAGTAGGCCTGGGACATGAATGGTAGAAGGACAAACTGAGATAAGGCTGTTCACATGACAGAGAGCTCTCTTTGTGAATTCCCAGCCCTCTGAACACTTGCTCAGCTCTTGTCTGTGCAGTGGATTGTTTCGTTAAAGTTTTGACCCTAGTGCACAGGGCTAACCTCAAAATAGGTCAGCTCATTGCAGTCTTTACCTACAATCGCTTTGCATTAACATACATAAGGAAGTATGGGCTGGATGAATGCACTATAAGGTGGGTAGAAAGCTGGCTAAATTGTCGGGCTCAACGGGTAGTGATCAATGGCTCCATGTCTAGTTGGCAGCCGGTATCAAGTGGAGTGCCCCAAGGGTCGGTCCTGGGGCTGGTTTTATTCAATATCTTCATAAATGATCTGGAGGATGGTGTGGATTGCACTCTCAGCAAATTTGCGGATGATACTAAACTGGGAGGAGTGGTAGATACGCTGGAGGGGAGGGATAGGATACAGAAGGACCTAGACCAATTGGAAGATTGGGCCAAAAGGAATCTGATGAGGTTCAATAAGGATAAGTGCAGGGTCCTGCACTTAGGACGGAAGAACCCAATGCACAGCTACAGACTAGGGACCGAATGGCTAGGCAGCAGTTCTGCAGAAAAGGACCTAGGGGTGACAGTGGACGAGAAGCTGGATATGAGTCAGCAGTGTGCCCTTGTTGCCAAGAAGGCCAATGGCATTTTGGGATGTATAAGTAGGGGCATAGCGAGCAGATCGAGGGACGTGATCGTTCCCCTCTATTCGACATTGGTGAGGCCTCATCTGGAGTATTGTGTCCAGTTTTGGGCCCCACACTTCAAGAAGGATGTGGATAAATTGGAGAGAGTCCAGCGAAGGGCAACAAAAATGATTAGGGGACTGGAACACATGTGTTATGAGGAGAGGCTGAGGGAGCTGGGATTGTTTAGCCTGCAGAAGAGAAGAATGAGGGGGGATTTGATAGCTGCTTTCAACTACCTGAAAGGGGGTTCCAAAGAGGATGGCTCTAGACTGTTCTCAATGGTAGCAGATGACAGAACGAGGAGTAATGGTCTCAAGTTGCAGTGGGGGAGGTTTAGATTGGATATTAGGAAAAACTTTTTCACTAAGAGGGTGGTGAAACACTGGAATGCGTTACCTAGGGAGGTGGTAGAATCTCCTTCCTTAGAGGTTTTTAAGGTCAGGCTTGACAAAGCCCTGGCTGGGATGATTTAACTGGGAATTGGTCCTGCTTTGAGCAGGGGGTTGGACTAGATGACCTTCTGGGGTCCCTTCCAACCCTGATATTCTATGATTCTATGATTCTACTTCAGAAGACTGATTTTCCTCTCTGCTGGACAGACCGTAGGCCCAGATCCTCAAAAAGTATTTAAGTGCCTTATTCCAATGGGAGTTAGACACCTAAATACCTTTGGTGATTGGAGCTTTAGTGACTTGCCCAACTTAAAATAGGATCAGATTCAGCCATTCTTAACTCACTCTGAGTAGTCCCTCCTCACTCTGAGTAGTCCCATTTTCCTCAGCATTTGCACAGTAAGGTACTCATCTGTGTGCATGAGGGTAGCAGAATCTGTCCATAATACACTGGTAGAAAACTGGGCATAGAATCTAGGTGATCAGATCCAGAGTCTCCTATTTTAGAGACCGTACAACACTTTATTGCTCTGAAAGTCCTCACAGTATGAAAATAAGTGTTATGAGGGTGGTTTAAGCATTACACGTGAGGGATTTTGCGATGGGCTTCAAAGAGAAATGTAGCATCCTGTGCAAGCAACATTTTCTCAGTACGTTTTGGGATACTTGCTCCATTCAAGAGCTCATTGAGAAATACAGGTTCACAAATGGTCTAGGGTACAGCTAGATTTATACAGAATCCTGTTTTAGTGCTACATTTGTACAATATGTGGATAAGGACTTTTTATTGTGGTTTTATTACAAAACACAGGGCCGAGCACAATGGGGCCCCAAACTGGCTGCAGCCTCCAGGCAATACTGTAATACAAGCAGTGAATACTATCACTGTTACTACATTTCATGTTAGGCTGACACTACTACGCCCTAGAGGATTATGTTTTGTGGGCTACTCAGAAAAATATAATTTGATCTTATCTCAGCCAAATGCAGAGCAGTCCATACTGTAGTTCACAAATACAAGTATTACTCAGCTGCAGTACCAGGACAGCAAACTTTTAAGTGACCCTGTCACAGCCAATTAGATTGTGTTAGATGCTACAAGGATTAAACAATAAATATGTATTGTGACAGCGTCGGGACAGATGGCTACAGGAGAGTAATAGAAGGCAGACATATTAGCCCCAGGCTAAGCAGGTCCCTTTTCCCTATGTAAGGTAACAGGGAAGGTTCCAGAACAATCAGTAACCTTCTGGAGACAATTAAGACAGACAGGCTGATTAGAACACCTGCAGCCAATCAAGAAGCTGCTAGAATCAATTAAGGCAGGCTAATCAGGGCACCTGGGTTTAAAAAAGGAGTTCACTTCAGTTTGTGGTGCACGTGTAAGGAGCTGGGAGCAAGAGGTGCTAGGAGCTGAGAGTGAGAACACATACTGTTGGAGGACTGAAGAGTACAAGCATTATCAGAAACCAGGAGGAAGGTCCTATGGTGAGGATAAAGAAGGTATTGGGAGGAGGCCGTGGGGAAGTAGCCCAGGGAGTTGTAGCTGTCGCACAGCTGTTCCAGGAGGCACTCTAGACAGCTGCATTCCACAGGGCCCTGGGCTGGAACCCGGAATAGAGGGCGGGCCCGGGTTCCCCCCAAACCTCCCAACTCCTGGTCAGACACAGGATGAGTTGACCTGGACTGTGGGTTCACGAAAGCGGCCAAACAGAGGGCTGCTGTGAAGCTCCAAGGCGAGCAAATCCGTCAATAAGCGAAAGACCCACCAAGGTAGAGGAGGAACTTTGTCACAGTATGTACAAAACTTAAAATTCATCATTCCCTTGGAAAGCTCAGTTGAATAGCTCTATAAATCCATGTAAGAAAGCTGATACAAGAGTTGGAGGCACTTCAAGACTCACTTTTAGAAAACATTTGAAACTCTGGAAGAAAATGATGATCAAATAGATAATCAGAAATGAGAAGCTGATGAAGACTATATTACAATGTGCCATTCAAAACAGCAGGGAAGGAACCATCAGCAAAACAAATGAAAAAAAAATCCCTTTGTAAACACTGAAAAACATCTACAGAAATGAGGCATAGCAAGGAAGCACATTGGGAAACCACTGTACCGAACTTGTGTAAAACACTGAGACAGATAATGAGCACAGTAAAACACAGCAGAATGTGTAAGAAACTTACAAGGCTATTTCTAGTGGCAAAGGTATTAAATTAACCAGAAGAAGCCAGGCTTATGGTGGGGAGAGAAGTGAGGAAAGCAACACAGAGCACTTTTAGAGAAAGATATATAAAATATCATTTACAAATGCAGTGGAATACTGAAGAGAATAATATTGCATGAAACTTTAGGGAAGCCCAAACTATCTTTGAAATGTTCAGACTGCAGAACAAAAAGCACATTCTCGGCATACTAGTAAAAAGTCACACAGCATTAAATGGAACAACTAACAGTAAATCAGTGGAAGAAATGAAAGGGAGAGCGTTGTAGCAGAAATATTTTTTGGGGAAAAAAAATCAAATGAAGGCTCATCATAGGAAAGTTTGTCACTCAGAATGACCTAGAAAAAGATATAAACTTAATATACTTTGAGATTGGGTGTGGGTATATATATATATAATGTATTTTCCCCCACATACATTTTGTGGCTGAGTTGTGAAAGTAGTGAAAGCAAGGGTCTAATCACTATGCTGAGCCAAGAGTAGCTCAAGTACAGGAGGTGTGAGCTTCCCCAAAGTTCCACTAATGTCTCAACCCTGACCTACAACACCTCTGTCATTCCATTCCTTGGACTCTTTTGAAGGGAGATGCCACCGTACCATATTGTACTATACTGTGTGGTATATGTTTATTATAGAATAGGAATACAATGAGCAGTTAGAAGGGTTGAGGGGGATAGGGAAATCAGAGTAGACAGTGGTTACCATTTGGGAGCCAGGACTTATAACTCTGTTACAGATTCTTGTGTAACCTTTCATAAGCTGCCAAATGTAAGAGTGCCTCAGTTTTCCCATCTGTAAAATGGGGGAAACATGGGGCATTTTTAGGATGAATCTATCAGACTCTTAGCACATTACAATTATTCAAGACTTTAAAAGTGCAAACTATTATTATTATTTTAGATGTTTGCCAATGTTTTCACCTCCTGCTCAGAAATATGAATACTAATCAGCCTATAGAATGAGCTGTAGCTAGGATAGAAATGTTTCATGACAACATTCTTCATTATGTTAACCAGCTGATTAAGAGAGAACTTTAGAACATAAGTCTTTGAAGTTTGATTTAGCCAATAAAAGATAACCCCCTTCCTCTCATTTGTTACAATTACAATTATCAAAGCTTTGTGGGGGGAAGTCAAAGTATTAAGCCAATGTACATAGAAACATTAAGGACATTAACAACAAAAGAGCTTCTACAGTTTGACTCCATAGAGACAGGGAAAAGAAAATACCAATGACAGCAAAGAGACACAGAAAGAGTATGTTTCAACCCTAAAATTATAAAAATCTTGAGGGAGACAAGAACTAAGAACTAATGAGTGAACAATAAAGAAGCATGGTTTAAACAAGCACCCTAGCATTTGAATACTTCACCAAACCTCTTTGGGGCTGGGACTGTCTCACAGAACCTAGGGAAATGGGGGTGTGGTCCCCTAGGTGCTACTCAAATACAAAACAGTCAGGAAATATTAATACACCAAACAGGGTTATTTATCAGGGTGATAGATTTTTTAAAAAATTACAAGAAAGCCTGTTCTAAATAGTTCCTTATTGAGCCAGCTCAAATACTGAGAATACAGCCCCCATCATGATATTTCAGTACCTCTCCTTTCAGCCAGAAGCAGCCAAGAAGTAGAGAGGGGTTTGAACATTAAACGGGAAAACAATTTTAACCAAACTTTTATTTTTTCCAAAATGTATCTCAATTATGGGCAACATTCTGTGTGTGTTTATTGGTTGAACACACATTGCATCATACTGCAGCTTGAACTGTTTAGCTATGAAAACAACAAGATTTTTGTTGTTGGTTTTTGTTTTTTTTTGCACTAGCAGATGCTGAGGTCTTTTTTGGCGAGGTGGAGAATCTTAATATAAACAAATACGCACAATGGATTAAGGGAACTTGAGTAGGTGAAAAAGTAGGAGGGAGGGCACAAGGGACTGTTCCCTGTTAGTACACCTTTTTCTATGAAGGGGTAAGCTTCAGCAGGAAGTTTAATGTTGCCAGGATACAAGACAATGCTGCACTTCCTGTTAACTTTCTCTGACCATATCTGGAGCTAGTTGCACAGATTGAGACAGACAGCCCAAACAGGCTAGATTACAGTAGTACTCTGTTTTTCTTGCTTTTCTAATTAAATAAATGTTATCTTCAAATCTGCATTTGTCACCAAGATACTACCGTACCACCCAAAGGACAAAGCAGGATGGGAGGTTTTAACCCATGTCCTTATGCATCAACTATCAGAGGTGGCCAGCCCTATAGTGCGAGTCCATATGACAGTGGGGGAGGTCTAGGTTGGATATTAGGAAAAACTTTTTCACTAGGAGGGTGGTGAAGCACTGGAATGGGTTACCTAGGGAGGTGGTGGAATCTCTATCCATAGAGGTTTTAAGACCTGGCTGGGATGATTTAGTTGGGGTTGGTCCTGCTTTGAGAAGGGGGTTGGACTAGGTGACCTCCCGAGGTCTCTTCCAACCCTAATCTTCTATGATTCCAGAAGTCCACTCTCTTTCTGTATACCAGGGATCTCCAGGAGACACTAGGAATAATGCTTTGCAGCGCTCCCTCAAGGGAGCCCCCAAATTAGGCTTGTGCCTTAACAATACAATATGGTCGGTGACAATTAACGGAGGATATTTTCTTTCTGCATACTTATTTCCCTGCCTCAGGTGTGATGTTTCCTTTGTAAGGAATGTCCCCTCGGTGCAAAGAACATTTGTAAATCTGAATCTAGCTTTAAGGATCACTCACACCGTGCCACTGAAATTGGTGACAGCTCTTTAGCGGTTACTTCCTCATTGCCTAGTGCTTCTTCAAATACTGGTAAGATTTTAAGAGAATTCCAAGAGCTGTTTTTAGCAAGCTGTGCAGGAAGAAGTGTCAGTAATATATATAGTAAAAACACTTATGAAAGTGACAAAGAGATTAATGTATCGGGTTAAACAACTTTTTTAGTATAATCTCATCATTTACAGGGTCTGATCTTGGCCCTGATTCTCTTCTGCTGCAACCTCTTTACATTTTTTTAGCAGTGTAAAGGGGCTGAAAAGAGCCCCTGAGGAACACCCTCTGTGTGCAAAGGGCAAGAGGGTCTCCACCTGACTTAGAGCTACTAAAATGACTTTACAATAGCCCAAGAGACAACAGGAAGGGGTTCTTCAAATATGTCAGACAAAAAAGAAAGCTCAAGGATGGTGTGGGTCCACTGTTCAATGGAGAAGGTGAGCTGGTAATGGAAAATAATAGGAAGGCAGAACTGCTCAATGCCTACTTTGCTTCAGTGTTCTCACAAAAAACAACATGTGACTGGAAACTAGCATAGTTAACACAGACAATAAAGGGGAAGGGATAAGTAAAGAACATGTCAGATTTTTTGATGAATTTGAATGAATTCAAATCAGTGGGGCTGAATAATATTCACCTGAGGGTACTGAAGGAATTAGCTGAAGAAATCTCGGCACCACTGGCAATAATATTTACAAACTCATGGATGACAGGAGAGGTCCCGGAAGACGGGAGAAGGGCTAACGTAGTGCCCATCTTTAAAAAGGGGGATAAGGAGGAGCCAGAAAACTACAGACCTGTCAGCTTGCCTTCAATACCTGGGAAGCTACTAGAGCAATGTATAAATTTGCAATGAATTCAATTTGCAATACCTGGCGGATGAAGGGGTGATCACTAGCAGCCAGCATGGATTTACCAAGAACAAAGCATGCCAGACCAGCTCGATTTTTCTTTGACAGGATAACTGATTTGGTGGATAGGGGGAATGCAATGGACATAATATACCTGGACTTCAGCAAGGCTTTTGACACAATCCTACATGACATTCTGATAAGCTGGAGAAACGCAAACTCAACAGAACTACCATTAAGTGGATAAAAAATTGGTTAAGCAACCGCAAACAAAGAGTAACTATTAATGGAATGATGGGTCAGATTGGTGGGAGGTCTCAAGTGGGGTTCCACAGGGATCTATTCTGGGTCCAGTGTTGTTTAACATCTTTATTAATGACCTGGATATAGATATAGAGAGCATACTTGTAGGAGAGGGGAAATGTGGATAGCCCAGAGCCCAGTAGCATGCCTAGACAACTGCTTGCAGTTGGAAACCCAATTGTTATGCTCATTGCTGAAAGCAATTCGAAAAGCCATTTTTGAAAAGGGGAGGGGGAAAGTGAGTGACCAATGAGGAGTAAACATAACCCTGTGTCCTCCTGTCTTGAGCTTTTTGCCGAAGCATACAGTTTTGCAAGATGGAAAGTCTTGCAATAGCTGGTTGGCTGATGGAAAATTCCCTGCCTTATCGGCTGGAAAACTCCATACAACTTAAAAGCCTACTGAGCAGGGTGGTTTTTTACTTTGTTGTTGTTGTTTTTTGATAATCAATCTATGTAATACTAACAAATTGGGTGTAAAAAGAGGAAGAAATCTGAGGTTGGTGGACACTTGAACACCTCTCAAGTTCCCCTGCAGATGGAAGGCTGGCCAATGGACATCTACAGAACTCCACCCAAGACCTCCTCAAGACCTTGGGTAACTATTAATCTGGGATTAATTTGGGGTGCTCCACTTACCAGTTGCAGATGTATGTAATTGCTGGAGACTAAATAAAGTAGAAGCTTTAAGTGAAAGCACTTGTTTGCCTACATGCATCAACTATCTGTCAGCCAGATGTGCCATATCCCTACTGATTTATTTCCTGCCACTGCTGTGCAAAGAATAAAGTTACCAAGAATTTGGGTTTTGCAAAACCCCAGGTAACATACTGATCAAGTTTGCAGATGACACAAAGCTAGAGGGGATTGCCAACACTTTGGAAGCTAGAGCTAAAATTCAGAGGGATCTTGATAAATTGGAGAACTGGATGATAGACAACAAAACAAAATTCAACGAAGACAAAGAAAGAAAACCAAATGCACAAAAACAGAATGGGGGATAACTGGCTCGGCAGCAGCACTGCTGAGGAGGACTGGGAGTTGTAGTGGATCACAGCCTCAACAAGAGCAAGGTGAAGCTGTTGCAGAAAAAGCAAATGAAATTTTAGGTTGCATTAACAGAGGCATAGCATGCAAGTCACGGGAGGTGAGAGTATTGCTCTACTCGGTGCTAGTAAGGCTGCAGCTGGAGTACTGTGGTGACCAAAATTGGACAATGTATAGAAAGAATATAAAGAAACTGGAAAGGATCCAGAGGCAAGTGACAAAGATGCTTAAAGGAATGGAATGCAAGCCATATGAGCAAAGGTTGAAGGAACTGAGAAGGAACCGGGGACTGGCTGGGGGAGGGAAGCCCCTCCCCCTAACCCCAACCTCCCATGGCTGGGGTGCCCCTCTACGGGCCCCACTTCTGCTGAGGCCCAGCCCAGCCATGTAAATCTGTAAATCTCCCATTGAGACTAGTGTTCTCACTAGTGGAGAATGGACTAACCTTTCTGATGTGGCCCTACATGGCAGCTGGCTGAGGAAAGAGGGGCAAGAAACAAAAAGCAAAGGCTAGAAGAAAGCAGAGCCCTGTAAAACTATCAGTTTCTGCTTTATAATATTTGTATCCAAGATATGGGGGGGGTTATTTGTTTTGTTTTTTTTGCAAATGTTTGGGAATTGGATCCAGGCTGAAACCTTGCCATTTCTGCTGAGTAAGAGACAACCATAGCTTTGCTGGCTTAAGAAAGGGTAACAATATGCAGTGAGGAGATAGCAGGGTAGAAACTGGCAACAACAAATCATTCAGTAAAGAGACTGGTGTTTTCTTAGTTTTTTGGGTCGGGCTCTGGGAGGGAGTTTGGGTGCGGGATGGGGTGTGGGCTCTACGCTTGGCAGGGAGTTGGGGTACAGGAGGGGGTGAGGGCTCTGGGAGGGAGTTTGGGTGCGGGAGGGGTTGAGGGGTGTGGGCTCTGGGAGGGAGTTTGGGTGCGGGAGGGGGAGTGGGCTCTAGGCTGGGGTAGGAGGTTGGGGTGCAGGAAGCGGTCAGGGGGTCTGCGCTTACCTCAAGCGGCTCCTGAAAGCGACTGACACACCCTCTGGCAGCTGCTCCTAGGCAAGGGACCCGGGGGGGTCTCCGCGCACCTCTGCCCGCAGGCACCATTCCTCCAGCTCCCATTGGCAGCAGTTCCTGGCCAATGAGAGCTGCAGAGTTGGCACTTGGGCAGCACGCAGAGACCCCTTCCCTAAGGGCCGCAGGGATGTGCAATCCGCTTCCGGGAGCGGCACAGACCTAGGGCGGGCAGGAAGCCTGCCTTAGCCTCACTGCGCTGCCAGCGGGAATGGCCAGGGGCCCACAGGATCTTTTAAATCGCCTGGGCCCCTGGGCAGTTGCCCCCTTTACACCACCCCCACGTTGGTGGGCCTGATCCGCACCAGGGGCCACACAGCTCTGTGGGCCCCAGTACCTATCTTTCACAATGCCACTGAAATTTGGCCCAGCTGTCCCTCCGTCATGCTCTGCCATTACAGTACCCAGCTCCAATCAGGGGCCAAGGCAAGGAGAGGCTCCAGTCAGGCACCCGTGTGGAGTCCCTAGCTGAACAAAAATAGTCTTGGAAAATTGTTTGACAACTTTACCTTCTGCTACCTGAGTGAGCCTAAGCATGGACTATTTTCCTTCAAATAAAAACCTTATTAGTTCTATGGCACTTCCATCTCCTTAAGGGAGAGAACCAGGGTGCATTACTGGGGAATTAACACCCAGCATGCTGATTAGTCCATAGCTTTAGCCACCCTGTGTTACACTGGATAATTCCAGGCTATAGATTTTTTGTTGGTCTTTCACTTTCTGTCACATAGCAGCTCTACCCCAGTTGGTAGCTGCAGTTTAATCCTCACCTAGAATCTAAGGCTGTCTAAACTAGCACTTCTGTTGGTATAACTTACGTCACTGAGGAATGTGAAAAAACACACCTTTGAGCAACATACGTTAGACCGACAGAAGTGCCAGTGTGGACAGCCCTATGTCAAAGGGAGAGCTCTCTCCAGCCGGCATAGAACAGCTACACAAGCTATCTTACAGCAGTGCCGCTGCATCAGTGCCGCTGTAAGCTCACTAGTGTAGACATGGCCTTACTGAAGAGAAATGCCTCTGAAATAGATGTGAATGATGAGTCAACAGAGATGTCGGATGTTATGTCTCCAAATCCAAATAAGGCAGTCATGTTCTTTTAATTAACTAAAATGGCATTAACTGATTAAGAATAACATACACAAGAAAAAAATCAAGCACAGTGAGTGGACCCTTATGTACAAGCTACACCCATTTCATTCTTGGGTTCAGTCTCTAACTTCAGTTGCTAACTGACGAGTTTTTTTTTAAAAAAAATGTGCCACACAGACCCTGATTCTTCACTGCCTTGCACCTTGTGTAGAAATTTGTATCAGAGCATAGTGGGTGTGAATACTACTGCATTAGAACACCATTTTACATCCTCTTCACCCATAAGGTTCAGGGCACTGGAGGAACCAGGCCCACAATCTTCTACACTTTAAAGGTAAGAGTAACCACTTACAAGCCTACATTTCTAAAACATCGAACCACCCTGAATGCTTCAGATTTTTGGGTGCGGAGCTTAAGACACACATCAGCTTCCTTCTATCCCCCTCTACAGAGAAAGAGCAGCACAAAAAGCCCCTCTGAGATGTGTAGATTACTTGTGGTTAGAGCTGAGCAAAGTTTCTCATACTAAGTTTTTTTCTGGAGCGGGGGGGCAGCTTGGGGGATGAGGGCAGGGGAATTGGCAGTACCAAAAAGTGTCGTTAATTCATGTTAGTGTAGCTGAATTGTTCCAGTAAACCTACAAAAACTGTCTAAAATGTTTTGCTTTAACTTTTTAAATGAAACATTGATTTTTTTTGTTCAAAATTCATGGTTTCAATTTCCATTTAATTTACTTTAAAAATTCTCAAATCAAAGAGAATATTTTTATTATTATTTTGCAAACAAAATTTTGTTGAACCCCAAACATTTTTTCCTGAAACTGTTAGCAAAAAATAAAAACAAAACAAAACAAAATCCCTCCTGTTATTCACACAGCTCTACTCTTGAATCTGTTGCCTGTGTGTGTGTAGAGTTGATGAGGGGAAAAAATACATGGCTAGGCTGTATTTGGAGAGGAGAACCATGTCGGGAAGGTTGATGACAAAGGTGCAGATGGAGTTTTATTTATTTATATTTTAACTTAAAAACAGCCCTGAACCAAGATCCTATTTCCATCACCACTAACTTTGAGGTGTTGAGAATCTAGACCTGAATTCTGCAGCTTGGACTTGTCTGTTTGTTTGTTTGTTTTTAAATTGGTCCCACCAAAGTAATTTTAGCTTAATATGCTAAAGTTCCATTTGGATAAAAATTGTATGTGTCTGTTCTCTCTCATGCATAAAGGAGCAGATTACGTGATCCAATCTTTCTTTACTATAGACTTCTGGTCACTGTATACACAGGGCCAAAATCTGTCTTCATTTACATCTCTGCAATCCCTATCACGTATTATACAATACATGTGGACCAGTGTACATTATTCCATTTTCATCTCCCATGTTCCTTCGGACATTGTAATAAGTGGTACAGCTGGGCAAATTTTTTATAGCAAATTATAAATTTGCTGGGTCAAATCCGGCAAATAGTTTTAGCTGAAATGTCAAAATGTTTCAAATTAACCCAAAATATTTTTTCAGGTTTTTTGGTTTCAGCAAGAAAAAATAGAAAAATTCAGTTTTGGTTCAAAACTAACCAATTTTCCCCCCAGATTTTTTGGCTCGGTGTGACAGGTTTCAATCGGTCCTCCAAGCCCCTAGGGGGCGATGGAGTGCTATAGTCCCACGGGCAGGCCTTAGTCACACCTTTCGGGCGCTGGAGAATTAGCGGAAAGGTGCACCAGCCCGAGGCCACAGCGCGCCCCTCGGGCAGGGGAGCGCCGGCCCGAGCCCACAGCGCGCAATTCTGCTACCCAAGGCGGGTTGGCCGGGTGGGCCTGCGTTCCCCTACCCCAACTCCACTGCGTTCCAGCCCAGGGCCCTGATAGTGGCGGGAGGCGAAGGTCCCGCCGCTGGGTCAGCAGGGGGCCCATCCACACCCCGCTGACCAAATACACCCACCCCACGGCGCAGTTCTGCCCCTGGGCTACTTCCTACCCAGTCTCTCAAGCGGGCCTCTCCGGACCCTCCAGCTCGTCCGGGTATTCAGCTGCTGGCAGCTCCAGCTCCCCCTCCGTGTCGGGCTCACGCTGGCCCGGGTTACAGCCTGGCCCCTCTGGGTACTCGGCGGCGGGCAGTCCTGGTCGCCACAGGCCTTCCTCCCAGTCAAGTTCCTCCTGGCCCAGGGCCTCCCCTGGGTCAGCAGCAGGGTCTGGAGGGAGCAGCCAGCAGCCTGTGTCTCCCTCCCTCCCTGGTGCTGCCCTCACTGGGCAAAGGGCCCCGCCCTCTGTACTTCCTGTGTCACCCTTCCCCTTCCGGGGATTGGCGTAAATTTGGTCTGACCCCGCCCACTCAGGCTGAGAGGGTGGCTCTTTACCCTCTGGTTCGGAGGGAAGCCACCCTGGCTCTCTATACTTGGCCATTGACATGAAAAATCAATTATTTGCTCAGCTGTAATAAGGTGAGAATGAAATGCTTCAACATTGCGCCATTCTTTAATGCAGCCAGAGCTATCATGTAGCAATGCTTATCTCTTGTGGATCGTATAACAGTTCACCCCCCAAAATACTTTGTTCCGCCTTTCATTCATTCCCCGTCTCTCAACAGCAAATAGGTGAAGGGGAAAATATTCTTCTGAATGTTAACACTTCAAGTATGTAAAATTATTACAAGGCATCAGTATACATGAGTATTGCTTAATGATTTACACTTTATAGCATGCCAAATATCATCTGGGCAAAGAAACATGATGGAGCACAAACCAATGACAGGCTTGCTATCTGGACAGCCTTTTAGCAGTAAAGAAGGGAAGGATATTAATGTCTTGCAAGGGCTTCAATCCTTTATTAAATTTAACTTCATGACTAATTGTTCTGGCAGCAGTCATTAGCAGAAGACACCATCACAGCCTTAACCTAGGGTGTGAGCACTATATATGTTCCAATAGTTAGAATTCAGCCATCAATATCATCCTCCCTGCTATATCAGGAATGGGGGTGCCCTATACCACACCATGTCAACAACAACTTTTCAAAACTTTAAATCCTCAGCAACACAAGCAATAGAAACTGGGACTCTGATTTAAGAGATGACAGAAGCAGAACAGCTTCAACATTTCAGCTCCAGGATCTTTCCTTTGAATGTGCTGCATTTTTCCTTTTATGTGAATTCTCAAGTGACAAATCAAGGAAGAGAGAAAGAGGCCAAGATTACGGAATGAGAAAGCATATACAGAAGAGGGCTTCCAGAAACAGTCCATTGTTTATAATTGGCCTCAGACACTGAGATTACTTACGTATGAGTTTTCTGGAATGAACCATCTTCTAGGAAAATAGAAACGAAGACCATTTAGATGGTTTGTGGGACCTACACTATAGATCATATTTCCTTGACGGTGATGGGGAAGATAAATTACTCATAATGGAGTGGATTGTGCTATTTGGTACTAGCACAAGTGTTTTTAAATTTGCCAGCCATTACCATTCCACTCCCTTTTTATCAATGCTCTAAAGTGACTTACTTTTATATAAAAAGAAAAGGAGTACTTGTGGCACCTTAGAGACTAACCAATTTATTTGAGCATGAGCTTTCGTGAGCTACAGCTCACTTCATCGGATGCATACCGTGGAAACTGCAGCAGACTTTATATATACACAGAGAATGTCTGCTGCAGTTTCCACGGTATGCATCCGATGAAGTGAGCTGTAGCTCATGAAAGCTCATGCTCAAATAAATTGGTTAGTCTCTAAGGTGCCACAAGTAGTCCTTTTCTTTTTGCGAATACAGACTAACACGGCTGTTACTCTGAAACCTTACTTTTATATACTGCTTTCCATTCATTAGGATCCTCCACCCGAAATTGAATCATTCCACTGGAACCTTCTCATGTGAAGTTGACTGCAACAGGAAAATGTTGTTGGAAAATTGGGGGCTGATGATTAGACAAGGCATTTCTGAGAGTAGATAGTTTGCAAAGTCAGAGCCTTTTCACTTTTAACAAAAATGTATTCCCCCCTGCTCAAAAAATGGCTTAGTTCAGAAATATCTACTGAATTTAATTGCATATTCTTAGCTCTCCTCTAGCAATATCCATGACACCCACTCTACTTAATAAATATATAGCAAACTCTTCAAGGAGTCTTTACTGTGTCTGCAATTGTTTTGTTTTTTTACTTCCAGACACCTGCTCCATGAGTTCTCCCATGCGCATTTGTCAGCATTCTTGACTTGGCATTATCCACAATGCCCCCTCAGCTAAGAAGAAGTTGAATCCTCAGAAGCCTATTAATGCAGTTCCTGAATCAGCCAGACAAATAAATGAAGAGCAATGCAGGGCAATCAGCTGTGCTACTGCTATCGTGTTCCCAAAGAACCACTGCTGCACTGCTATGATTGGGTCTCGTGGCCACTTGTGCTGAAGGGTTGTGTAGTGTGAGACTCCACTTGTGCTCCGTGTTCCTCAGCATGGTTACTATGTCATTCACTATGATTTGTATAATCCCCATCTTGTCCCAATTTTTTCATTAAAAAAGGGTAGATAGATGGCTAGTAACATTCTCTAAGGATTGGCCCCTAACCACAGAATTTGGATCATAGTTCAGAGGACAACTTACTCTAAATCTGTGGATGTTCAGGTCCACTCTTCTGGTTCAGCACATTAAAAAAAAAAGATAGAGGTCAGCTGTGAAGTTTGGCTCTAGATCCAAACTCATGCTTCCACAAAGTTCAGGGCTCTGTAGATCCAGGGCTTTGGTTTGGGTCTGTCCTTTCTTGAGCGTCTCTCACTTTTTAGAGCTCTCCCTTCCAAAACCATGAAAATGGTGCTTTCAACACAAAAGTGAATAAAGAATTAATAGTGCTGCTCACGGTCCGTATCCTGCACCACTGAACTCAACAAGTGTTTTGCCAATAACTTCAATGGGAGAAGGACTGATTGACAGAGAAAAAGCCAGCTTCTACCACCCTTATTCACACTGAGTAGCATCTTACATTACAAGTTGCCCCAATGAAACTGATAGGACCATTTGCAGAGTAAAGTTCTATTTAGTGAAGTAGGAGTGTCACAGGGCTTCCCCCTGCTTCCCTGTAAGGTGACTGGGGGTGTGGCCGAAACCCTTAGCAGGGGGCCCAGCTGCAGGCCCTAAGGAGGGTAAGCTCAGGGTAATCTGCTAAACCAGAAGGAACCAGCTGGGTTGATAACTGGGCAGGCATATAAACCCAGGGAGGAACTCAGTAAGGGGAGGCTAGCCAGGCAGGAGGATAGGAGGGTTGTGGCGCTGTCTCTGCTGGCTGACATAAGCCTCAAAGGCCAGAGGACCCAGAGAGGGGTTGGAGCGGGGACTGGTGTTGGGGGAATTGGGATGGTACAGCCACTGTAAATAAAAGAACACAGGTGAAGCATCTGCAAGAGGCATCTGAGACCCTTTCTTTTGCCAGCCAAAACACAGGGTGTGGGGAAAAGGGGAAGGAAACCTGTTCCACGCAGTGACAAGGAGTGGCAGAATATGGTCCAGAATGAGAGAAATGTTCATTTCACACTTTTACATTCTTGAAAAATCAATAACAATTGTGCTGAGAGAGAACAAGCCAATTATGTTCTATCATCTCCCCTTTTTATTATTCTAAAAGCAACTAAAGTGTGTTGATTCTCCATTTGACATCTGGTTTTAAAAAAAACCAAGACAGTTACAGAAGGCAGAAAAATGAGCCTCCTTTGCATTGCTCAGTGTCTGGGTGGGGGCAAATGCAAACTGGGCTAGAGCCAAGAATGCATCTTCTTGGGCTCAAAACATTATATCCTATCTTGTTAAAAAGAAGAGAAGCAAGGAAGCCATTTCAAATTAGCAATAGGGATGCTTAGGTCATCTTTGTATATTAAGCAAACTATGATTTTATACAATATTTAACAGCTAATTCATGGTGTAAAACCTGCTATAAAGATGAGGGGGGTGATATGGAGCGCAACTTTTGTGGAAGTGGCACTAAATACAACAAAGTGATGTTAAAGAAAAAGAAACACTAAAATGGGCACCCTTCTTTTCATGTTCCTGACTGCACTAGCCAACAACAACTCATGTATGAGAAGCAAAATGTTTCTATTCCTCCTTTCCTCTAGCCTCTCAGTCATAGCACACTGCATAGTGGGGGCACTAAAGACAAAGCATAAAAGAAACAGATATAACTAAAATATAAAAAGAAGCTTCAAAAAGTCTACAGTCTTTGCAGAGACTTATTTTATTATGAATCAAATTGCCCAGGATCATTGGGGTGAAACCCTCCTAGCCATTTTTGGAGAGGATGTTGAATGATACAGTGAAAAAGCAGAGATGTGGTTTAGATAAAGGCTTGGGACACTAACAATGTGATTAGTTTGAATTTGGGCCTGCTTAGTAGCAGTTAAAAGCCATTATCAAATATCTGTTTGATAGCTTATGAGAAACGAGTCAGTGGTCTCAGTCTTATTCCTACCTCACAGGCATTCACATGGCAAGATCCATCATTACAATGAGCATTATTTGGCAGCTTTGATTTTTAATTATTTGTGTGAATCTAATGCTGGCAAAGTGTGCTTGGATAGGAGTAACTTCCATTAGCTTGAATAGGGATTACTCTTATCTTGTGAAGGAAGAATAAAACCGCAGATTATTAAAATCCCTAATATCCACAGAACAGGTACATACAAATATTGGCATTGCACTTTCCTCCACTTCTGCACTAACATGGCTCAACTCTGACCACAAAGTACAACCTCTAGTGATGAAGGGTAATTTAGGTTCCCTTGTCCACTCAATATTTGATCTCCAATAAGAATGCCAACATGACAACTGATACCTTTGTTGAACTGGGTATGCAAAGTGAACATTTTTCCCCCTTAGAGATGGAGGGTGAAATCCTGGCTCCACTGAATCAATAGTAAAATTCCCATTGATTTCAATGGGGCCAGGTTTCACCCAGACCCAACCTTCACATCAGGATTGGGGCAGGAAAGCACACACTATCACTGTCTGTACTGTACTATAGCCAATCTCTTGAGAGAGGTCTCTCAGGCTTTCACTCCAGCACCTTCTTAAAGAATGCACTAAGAAATCTTGAAAAAGACTCCTCTTTAATAATAAAAACAGAGAATGTTAATAGTGCTCTTTTCCAACAATTATTGATTTTGTAACAATAAAACCTTAAAAATAATAAAACCTTGTGACTACATCAGCTTTTTCATAGTCTTGGAACCTACTGGGGACAAATTTTTGTTCCCAAAAGTGGAGGAAGTAACCAGGGGACAGCTATTTTAGACTTGATTCTGACCAACAGGGAGGAATTAGTTGTGAATGTGAAGGTGGAAGGCAATTTGGGTGAAAGTGATCATGAAATGACATATTTCATCATTCTAAGGAAAGGAAGGAGTGCAAGCAGCAGAATAAGGCCAATGGACTGCAAAAAAGAGAATTTAGCAAAGCCAGAGAAATCTACCTAGCACTAGGTGCCACATTATAGGATGCCACATTATAGGAAATATGTGGACAAATCCAGAGGGGAAGGAAAAAATGAACACAGGTTTAGACTATCTGACCTAAGAGAAAAGGTCAAAAAAAGGGAAATGTTTAGTCTTGAGAAAAGACCTGATAGGGGAGGTTGACCAATTGTTCTACATGGCCACAGAAAATAGCACAAGAAGCAATGGGTTTAATCTTCAGCAAGGGAGATTTAGATTACATGTTAGGGGAAACTTTCTAACTATGAGGGTAGTTAAGCTCTGGAGTAGGCTTCAAAGGGAGGTGTGGAATCTCTATCACTTGACATTTCTAATAACAGGTTGGACAAACACCTGTCACAGATGGTCTAAGTTTACTTGGTCTTGCCCCAGCATGGGGGTGTTGGACTTGATGATTTCTCACGGTTCCTTCCAGCTCTACATGTCTATATTCTTGGTATATTTATCTGGAACACTCTTCTATCATATAAAGCATCATTATATATTTATGTCCACTTCCTAAATAAAAAACAACATTCTGGATATACATCCTCTTTTCAGAAATAGCAAAATTATTATATCTTTATTTCTTATCCTCCTGACTTATTTTATAAATTTGCAATAGTCTTTATGCATAGACTTTAACTCAGGACTGGGCTATATTACCAAAATCAAAACAATTTTTTTTCAGAATAACTTTTTAAAACAAATATAATTAGCAATAATCAATACCTTGGTCACCAATCTCAGGCAGAAGGATAGAACTAAGGAAATAATTTGGAGTAAATTATTTGCTCCATTAATTTTGATTTGTTTTCTATTTGTGAATCATCTGCAAATAGATCTTGCAATTTTCATGTGTATTCATCTCAAAATTATTTACCCATTTCTTTAGAAAATATTTTTTGGCATGCAACTCATTTGTGAATTGTGAGTTTCCACTGTTTGAGTGAGTCACATAAATCTTGGATGAAATGCTGGTGGTAATGAAATCATGGCAAAATCTACATAAACTTCAATTAAAATAGGATTTCATCCATTGTGTATTGTTTCTGTTCCCTGATTAGATGCAATTAATGACCATATTGAAATGCAAATTGTTAATATTAAAACTAAATATACAATTCAAAGTTCACATTGTGATAATACAAAGTTTGATCCAAAGTCCACTGGAAAGACCTCCAGTGAGTTCAATGGTTTTTGGATCAGCTCTCTACCATGAAACAAACAATACTTCATGCCTTGGCTTACTTAACTAACTAGTAAAAAGAAAAGGAGTACTTGTGGCACATTAGAGACTAAAAAATTTATTTGAGCATAAGCTTTTGTGAACTACAGCTCACTTCATCAGATGCATTCAGTGGAAATGCGTCCGATGAAGTGAGCTGTAGCTCACGAAAGCTTATGCTCAAATAAATTTGTTAGTCTCTAAGGTGCCACAAGTCCTCCTTTTCGTTTTGCGAATACAGACTAACACGGCTGCTACTCTGAAACCTGTCATTATTAGAGACTAATGTAGCCCAAGTTGAATTATATACCTGCAATTGCAGTAGGATATGCAATTCAAATCATGTTAGTTACAGAAATCAGGTGGTATTGTCTCTGTTCTCTTCAGATACACCTGACCTTTAAAATTTACTTTTTGTGAATATTCACATTAGTAAAGTTTGAGTGCTCCAACGTTCATAGCAAGTGAACACAAATAGATAGCAAACATGAAAGACTCATTGTACTAGTAGGCAGGGCACTGTGGGTGACCTACTCTGTTAAGGGATTTCATAGAACCCTGCATAAAGCTGCTGGTGATCTGCTGACTCACTTTGGCAGTTTCAGCTAGTAACCACATGGGTTAGAAGGAGGAGTTGGAACAGATCTCTGGGGGAAAAATGTTGGGAAGCAGAGACAGAGAAGGTTCTGGAGGAAAATCCCAGAGACAAGGTGGAAGCTTAGACACAGATTTATGCTGTCTTGTAGTTCTTGAGTTACCAATAACATCCAACCCCAGGGGTGAAGGGGTAGTTTTGGAAACTAAGGGCCAGATTTATAAAAGTATTTAGGCTCCTAAAGACGCAGACTGGAGCTTAGTGGGATTTCCAAAAGTGGCTAAGGAGGTTAGGTTGAGACATGTTGACACCTAACTTCTAAATGCCTTTGTAACTCTGACCCTAAGGATGTTTTCCAGAGTCCACTGAGGGTCTGAGTGATCTGTCAAGGATGAGGCAAGGACTCAGGGCATATGAGCAATCCAACCAAGCTATCTTCATTCCTCTAAGCACAAGTAGTCCCCTAGACTACATATTATATATTTAAAGCTAGCACATACTTAACCGTTTTGCTGGATCAGGGCCATGCAGAAACATAAAAGAATCAAAATTTGCTTTTAAATTTGAAATAAATATTTGCATCTCTCATATACACACACTTTACTTAACTTTAACCAAGTATCGAATCAGCATGGAGACTAAAGTACCTTTTATCACCAGTTCAAGCTTGAGGAACACCGGTGAAAGTCTGCTCTGCTGTTAGTCTATTCTTCTGTAGCTAAACAGTGGAGGAGATAATCTGGCACCTTTCATGAGCAACAAATTCACTGAATTACAAAAAACTATTTCATTAAGCTATCTTTTCTCACTATATTTTTTACTACATTTCCCACAAAAAGTAAAATCATTCAAAAAGTGTGAATATAGCCTGAAATCATGTCACCCTCTGTGACACCAGGAGACAAAGGATATGCATGCATATTTATATATGGGTTGTTTGTAGGATTTGGGTTTTGTTTGGCTTTTTTGTTTTTTGAGTTTTTTTAGGAATCTTCAAAGATCTAAACACATTCCCATCTAACATCCTAAATATTATTTATTGCTTTCTATGGGACAAATTGTGCTGTGATTTATCCTTGTGTAAATTCAGAGTAACTCTATTGACTTTCCATGCGTAAAGGGGAGGATAACTTGCCCAGAGTGGTCTAACTGTCAGTGCCCAAAATGATAAGATTACATTCAACCAGTGGTAAAAATAAATACATATATATTGATACAAGATTCAACTATTACCTCTATTTTATTATTTATTTCCAGCAGTGCCCATAATGTGTGGGGTACTTTCCATACACAGAAGAAGTCATAATCCCTACCTCGTGGAACAGATTTCCAGTTCAGTCAAACACTTACTGTTTGATGAGTTTTTCTTGTCTTTAGTCTGTATAACATCCTCCAGCTGGTCTGGATCATAAAACAAATATATTTAATATAACCCACCTCTACTTCAGAAAGGATAAAGAAGTGTGAATTCTGCATGAATACTTTAAAGACTAGGAACTACAGATGAAAGCCTTTTTCACCTGCCTAAGGTAGATTGAGTAACATTTGGGAAGCCTAAAGCTCTATGCACTTGAAAAAACAGCAACCAGACACTGCCAAGCCAATTTAAATATCTAGTTCTAGCCTGTGACATATTGTAAACCATAATAGGAATTGGCACCTCATCCATTGCCAAAATCTTGTTTAAATATTATTTTAAACAGAAAAGACACATAGAACAAGATACCTCACTAGAGTTAAACAAAGGAATACATACAAAATCATAAAAGTTACTACTATTCAGAAGAATTTTCTGTTTATGATTCAGCATGAGGACCATACTCTCTATCTCAATGAGATGTATGAAAGACGCTGCAATGGAGAAGAGTGATTTGTTGCCACAGATTTTCCCTTTAAAAATATTAACAAACTCTTTGCAATGGGGATTGGTCCTGCTTTGAGCAGGGGGTTGAACTAGATGACCTCCTGAGGTCCCTTCCAACCCTGATATTCTATGATTCTATGAGTCTACCTTTGCACATGGAACTGAACCTTGGAAATCATGATTGTTTGCAACCCCCATAGTCTTCAATGACAGCTGTGGATGCTCAGCACCTCTCATAGTGAGGCAACAGATACTATAGTGATGGGGTATGTTAGAACAAAAATCTTACAGGCTGAGTCTCTTCTCACTTTACACCCATTTTACACTGGTGTAATTCCACTAGGCCTGATTCTCCATCAGGTTACTTCTGTTTTCCACCACAAAATCTACACCAATGTAAAACTGGTGCAACAGTGGAAAATCAGGCCTACTGTTTACAGGGCAATTACTCCCAACTTACACTGGTGTGAGAAAAGAATCAGACATGTGATGTTCCCCTTTGAGGAACTGGCAAAAATTCCACGAATTCCAGGATGAACAATTTTGACCTAGGACCAGATTGTAGGAGCCAGTGAGGTCATTTGGAACTTTGCCATTGATTTCAATAGACGTGGGATCAGACCTTTCATGTAAAAGAGAATTGAGCTCCAAAAGTTTCTCATTCAAAACACTCTAAGGCACATATAGACCATTCTAGCAATGGAATGGGGCTGTAGTATAAGTGAGGATCCAGTCCCACGTTACATGTAAGTTCCATTCATGTATCTTGCTTTTATCTTTAGGTATTCTTCTTTCTGTAAAAACTAAAGAGCTTTCAGAAGAAAAAAAATAGGTGCAGAAAAAGTCAGCATGAAGTTGCAATGTTAAGTCTGGTCATGACTCATACTGTTAGCAACATCTAACACTGACCCCATTACCAACGGATCAATATAATCAAAATTGCTATTCTGAAGTATGTTATTTGTCACTGTTAACAAGAAAAACGTTAACGGTGTTCAGAGTGGGAAGAAAGCAGCTAAGGGTTTTATCATATGCTGCTTTTAGCCCTGGGGCTGAGGAGCCATGTACAAGATGGGGTAGATATAACAAAGTAAGGGATGGACATTGCCAAACATCACACTGAATCACAGCCTCAATACCATTTCTCTTCCTAATTGTTTTGTTCCTTTCTTTCAGATTTTATTTCTGTTAAACTTCTGTTTCATTCTTTCCATCTTGTTTCATGTTATTGTGAAGCTGTTCTTTCCATCTTGTTTCTTATTATTGTGAAACAGTAAAATAGTTTAGGGTAGGTGAAATGCTGGGGCAGGGGGGAAATAGATGCCTACGAGCTGTTTCTCACTTTGAACATCCAGCATTAGAGAGACAGATGTTATCTGGGTGCCTCCTTATCCATCTGCATTCAGTGTATTAACTTGAGATATCTGTTCTCACAAGTGGGACTGGGAGAAATGTCAACCGTGCTAATCAGGAGAAACAAATAGCTCAGCCTGAGTCATAGTTAGACCTGCCAAACTTCAGGGAATCAGGTCTCCAGATTCTAAAATCCTAGGATCGCTGGCGACAACAGCGTCATGGTTGGCAGAGGTGCCACAGTGGCAGATGCTGCAACTCTGAAAGTGACATTGAATAGATGGGAGTGGAAAAAAATTGAGAGAGGAAGGCTGTCAGGGTTGAGACAGTGGATGGAGACCTGGAGATGGGGGTTCAGTGCCTAGCTCCACCACTTTCCCTTTCTGAGGTTAGGCAAGTCACCGACTCTTTCTGTAGCTCTATTCCCATCTTTGTCCTATTTTTTTCCCCTTTCTGTCTAGGTTTTAAGCAACTTGTGGCATGGCCTGTCTCCCTATGTGTTTTTACAGTGTCTAGCACTAATTAATAAATAATGCTAATGAGGAATAGAGAGATGGGTCATATCTAGGAAGGCTGCAAAGAGGATGTCTTTGACTTCAATGCAGCTATACTGATTTATGCCCCCAAACACAGCTTTATTTTAACTCAGCCCAAAACTTCTTTATACAATGACACTCCTTCTAAAGAGTATTTACATCATCATTTTTTAAAGCGTGGTGGTTGGGGTCAATCCCCATAATACTTTCCCGAAATTACATTACAAACGAATTGAAAAAAAAATCCCAAACAAAACACTCCACTCTGTACACTTGGAGAGAGTATAAGAGAACAAATAGGTGACAGTTGTTAGTCATGTTGCTTAATGCACTATTTCCTGACACTAAGACAAAAGCAGTAGAACCATAAAGTTGAAGTACAGCCTTACTGTTGTGTGTTAGCAAATTGCATATTTGTGAGCTGAAGATGCTGCCAAGATCAACCCCGAAGTGCTGAGACAGTGAAAGCCAACAACAGCAAATATTTTAATCCAGCCAAACCCTTGAAAGAGGTATGTCTTCCATCTTCTGCGAGATTATGGAAAGAGATGAATATACATTTCTCTGAACTGAAACACTTGCTCTCTTATGCTCTCCTAAGCACCCTCATCCTAAGCACTTTCTTCTCAGCTCTGCCTGTTTCTCTCATCTCAGCCAAGCAATTCGCAGCAGCAATACAACCACTAAACAGAAAACAGAAGAAGCCACAACCCAGCATCAAGAAGTGACCTTCCACTGCTTTTGCAACATGTCATCGAGACTTCAACATCACTGGGGAGATGGGGTTTGTAAAGCCCTGCCAAAGATTAGATTTCAGTTGGTTCTTGAAATTACTTTAAGTGGATATGAAAACACTACTGTGATTAAGGTATTAACACCTTCTTCTGTTAAACACGAGAAGATTGTGTACTCCTGGGAAGAAGACATAAGGTAACCTTAGTAAACAGAGAGAAATAGTAAGCTATATTTTTTATTTCAGATTCTCAGTTTTCATTAATTTGCTTATTATGGAACCACTCTTTAAAATGAGCTGGTGGGTTTAAAAAGAAATATTGTCATTTTATGAATAACTATTGAATGGCTTCTTTTAAGTTACTGATTTAAATACTTCCTTCAATTTCATAGGACTTAGGTAAAATGACTTACCTCTGCCCATTCATAAGCTGTTTAGGTAATCAATGATCATGAAAACAGGACTAAACAACTCTTAAAAGACATTCCCTTGTCTTTCTGTAAACTGTTTACTTATCTATGATACACTAAGACAGGACTCACTACTTACTGAGGAATTATATGCTTTGCTCTCAGTTTACGTGCAGAAGAACATCCCCACCAAGCCAGACCAATCTTAGGCCTTGTCTACTTACAGTGCTGAAAGTTTCTTCGCTCAGGGGTATGAAAAACACCCCCCCCCAAGTGATGCAAGTTTCAGTACTGTGAAGTGGCAGTGTAGACAGCGCTAGTCCCCTCACAGAGGTGGTTTCATTACAGCGCTGGGAGAGCTCTCCCCCAACACTGGAGCCGTGACTACACAGCCATAGTAAAGTGCCACCACAGCAGTGCTTTCACGTTAGCTGTGTAGACATAACTTCTGTGGCCTTGTCTACACGGGCGAGTTTCTGGGCAGTGAAGCAGCTTTCTGCGCTGTAACTCCCGAGGTGCACACATGGCCACGCCATTTAGTGCGCAGAAACTGAGCAGTTGCAGCGCTGTGAAAAAAAAAAAAAACACCCCGACACAAGGCATAGAGCTTTCTGCTCCAGGGCTACAGCGCCGCAGTGCCGGTGTAGACGCCGGGGTCGATTACAGCGCGGCAGTCGGCCTCCGGGAGGTGTCCCACAATGCCTGTTCTCGCCTCTCCGGTTATCAGATTGAATTCTACTGCCCTGCCCTCAAGTGACCAACCGTCATCCCCACCCCGTACATTCCTTTAGAATTTTGAAAGTCCCCTTCCTCATTGCTCGGTGGTGCGTGCAGTGGTCTCAGCACATCTTTCCATGTGGCTATACCTGCTCCACGCGCCAGGCGATCCCCCGCTTGGAGCAACGCCGAGCTGCTGGACCTCATCGGCATTTGGGGAGAGGAGGCTGTCCAGTTCCAGCTGTGCTCCAACTGTAGGGATTATGATATGTATGGACAGATTTCACTATGCATGACAGAAAAGGGTGATGACTGGGACACACTGCAGTGCAGGGTCAAAGTGAAGGAGCTGCGGAACGCCTACCACAAGGCATGGAAGGTAAACTGCCACCTGGTGCTGCGCCCACAAGCTGCCAGTTCTACAAAGAGCTGGACACAATACTCGGTGGTGACCTCACCTCCACTGCAAAGGCCACTGTGGATACTTCGGTGGCTCGCGTGCCAGTCGAGAGTGGACCGAGCCAGGAGGAGGAAATCTTGGACAAGGATGTGGGGGGGAGGGGACCCAGAGGCACAGGATGACTTGGAGGTCAGAGATGCATGCAGCCAGGAGCTTTTCTCTACCCCAGAGGAGGCTAGCCAGTCACAGCTTTCGGAGCTTGGAGAAGCACAAACAGGAGAGGAGGCCCCTGATAAGTGGCTTTGATTTTGGGAATCTCGGAAGTGAGTTTTGGGGGGCAGGAGGGTTGCAGAAAGCAGGCTTGTGTCTGTATGATGCACATACCACCACATGCCTAGTCTGAGCAGCGGAACAGGGTGTTGATTGACTCCCTCACTTCACGGGAATCTGCCCCAGAGATCTCCACCAAACTTTCATGGAGATACTGGGCAAACTGATGCCACAGGTTCTTTGGCAGAGCTGCTTTGTTTCTTGACCCATTAAGGGTAACTTTCCCAGGCCACTCTGCCATCACTGGTGTGTGTGGGGGGAACCATTGCTGCACACAGGCGAGCCGCATAAGGGCCAGGGTGGAAGCCGCAGTCTTGGAGAAGACCCTCCCTTGATTCCCTGCTCTCCCTCAGAAGCGAGACATCTTCCATAATGATCACATTCTGTGTAAAGTGTGGGGACAGGAATGATTATCAGCCCCCACGCCAAGTGCTGGCTCTCCCCAAGAGCCACATGCCCAGTGTTCCTGGACCCTTTTGTACACTGATTTACCCTGCGGCTACTCACCATTTTGGGGGTCTTGTGGCTCTCATGTGCTTGCCTAGGGTCAGACAGTTAGTGACAGGTGTGTGAGTACTGGCTAGGTTTTAAATCACTGAATCAGCGTTGTCTGTGTTGCAAACAATACTGCTTCTGTAAAACGTTGCATTCAAACTTCAAAGAGATGACCTTGGGAGCCCAGCCTCCCTCTTTGTTATTGCCGGCTGAACAGCTGTGAAGAATTAGAAAGCAGCCACGGAGAACTAAAGACAACTTTCTGCATAACGTCATGATACACTCTGTGGCCGAAAAACAAGAACTAAAGGAGTGGCAGGACAGCGAGAAGAGGCACCGAAAGGAGACCGTGGCGCACCAGAACGAAGCCCCGGAGAGGCTCTTAAACGTTATGGAGCACCAAGTGGACACGCTCCGGCCACTACTAGCACTGCGAACCAAGCAGCTCTGCACCCGCCCTCCCCTGCAGCCGCTGTCACAAAACTCCTTCCTATGTGCCCCCCAGACCCCGCCAACACACTCTTGTCAACCTCCTGGCTCCAGTCTGTACCCACTGCATTCCACTCCTGCCCCTCCCAGTACCCCCTGTACTCAACACCCGTTCCTCTGCAATTTAGCCCTGATGAAGTACAGTACCCACTGCACTGTACTCCAGAGGACAAGGTTGCATATGATACCTGGACATACACAAATCTTTAACTGTCCTGGAACCCCACCTCCTCCTGGGACCCTCCCTTCCCCCTACCCCACAGTGCTGATGTGGTTTTTTGTTTGTCTCTCTCCTCCAGTTGTTGTTTTTAAATAAAAGAATTGTTTTTGTTTAAAAGCAATCTTTATTCCATTAATTGAAAGCAAACAGCCCTGCAAAGCAACAGGAAATTTTCTTAAACCTTCATAGTGCATCTTCTGCACCAATCACGATCACCTCCTAGCATTACAAGCACTTCACTCCCAAGCATAGCAATAAATATTACTGGCTTTCAGCTTAAAATTGCTGCCTCAAAGTGTCCTGATTCTTAGGGGCCCGTGCTGCACCCCTCTAATAGCCCTGGTCTCTGGCTGTTCAAATTCAGCACCTTTCTGGACCATCCTGCGTTAATCTCTGTGAAATGCCCACGGTGATCCACAAGTGCCTGGAGAAGGTTAGAGAAATACCCCTTCCAATTAACGTAATTGGAGGCTAGGTGGGCTGGTGCCAGAATTGGAATATATGTGCCATCTATCACCACTCCGCAGTTAGGGAAGGCCATCTGTGCAAAGCCATCCACAATGTCACGCACGTTGCCCAAAGTCACAGTCTTTCGGAGCAGGATGCAATTAATGGCCCTGCACACTTCTGTCAACATGTATCCAACAGTCGACTTTCCCCCTCCAAACTGGTTAGTGACCGATCGATAGCAGTCTGGAGTAGCCAGCTTCCACAGTTCAATCGCCATGTGCTTCTCCAGTGACAGGGCAGCTCTCATTCTTGTGTCCTTGCGCCACAGGGCTGGACAAGCTCATCACACAATCCCATTATTGTGTCTTTCCTCATCCAAAAGTTCAGCAGCCACTGCTCATCATCCCAGACATGCATGACAATGTGATCCCACCACTCAGTGCTTGTTTCCTGAGCTCAGAAGCAGGGTTCCACTGTGGTCAGCACCTCTGTGAATGCCACAAGCAATCTTGTGTTGTAGCTAATATGTGTGGCGAGATCAATGTCGCGCTCCTCTTGCGTTTGTAGTTTAAGGAATAACTCCACTGCCACTCATGACGTGTTAGTGAGAGTGAGCAGCATATTGGTCCACAGTGCAGGATCCATTCCTGCAGACCAAAAAGGCAGAGTACGCAGTACATAAACCACTGAAAGATGGCGCCAAATGCAGATGGAAGCTGTCATAAATATAAAGGGAAGGGTAACCACCTTTCTATATACAGTGCTATAAAATCCCGCCTGGCCAGAGGCAAAGTCCTTTTACCTGTAAAGGGTTAAGAAGCTCAGGTAACCTGGCTGGCACCTGACCCAAAATGACCAATGAGGGGACAAGATACTTTCAAACCTGGAGGGGGGGAAGGCTTTTGTCTGTCTGTGTGACACCTTTGCCAGGAACAGATCAAGGATGCAAGCCCTCCAACTCCTGTAAAGTTAGTAAATAATCTAGCTAGAAAATGCGTTAGGTTTTCTTTGTTTTGACTTGTGAAATTCGCTGTGCTGGAGGAAATGTGTATTCCTGTTTTTGTGTCTTTTTGTAACTTAAGGTTTTGCATAGAGGGATTCTCTATGTTTTGAATCTACCTGCCTGTAAGATTATCTTCCATTCTGATCTTACAGAGTTGTTCTCTTATCTTTTTTTGTTCTTCTAAAAAAGTTCTGTTTTTTAATAATCTGATTGGGTTTTGGGGTGTTAAAAATCCAAGACTGGTCTGTGCTCATCTTGTTTATTCTCAAGCCTCCCCAGGAAAGGGGGTGTAAGGGCTTGGGGGGATATTTTGGGGAAATAGGAACTCCAGGTGGTCCTTTCCCTGTTCTTTCATGCGGGTCCCCACACCTGTACCCTAGAGTTCAGAGTGGGGAAGGAACCCTGACAGAAGCACAGGGATTCCTGGGATGCGAAGCAATGCTGGGGCATTGGAACAGGACCCAGAGTACCCCGCGACACCCTCTGCCTTCCCTGTTAGTAGCAGAAAAGGAAGAGATGCTCTGTGGGATAGCTGCCTAGAGTGCACCGCTCTGAATACCACTGCAAGTGCCGCAAGTGTGAACATGCTATTGCACAGGCAGTTGACAGTGTGAACACACAAGTGGTTTCACTTCAGCGCTCTCTGAGCGGTGCTGTAACTGCCGACGCTGTAACTCTGCCAGTGTAGACATACCCTATGAAAGCTCTCCATGGAGAGATGTACAGAAAAGACTGTAGCTGAAGTAACTATTGTTTACTGCTTGCTTCTGTTGTGATTTTATTGTGTTTTTGTCTTTTTTTATTAATAGTCAATTTATAATTGTGGGTCTTTTGCTTGTCTTTAATTTTGGTATTCCCTAATGTGTCATAAGAACCCCAGGTTACTAAAATTTGGGGGTTTTCCCCCATGAATTGATGTTAAGGCTATTAAGTTGTGATTTACCATGTCTTGTTTCTCTAGAGTATACATTTTTAGTAATTTTGGAAAGGAAGTTACTTTCTCACCCATAACTGAATGAGACGAAGGTTTCTAACCATCAGAGGAGTGAAGTTTTGGAATAACCTTCCAAGGGAAGCAGTGGGGGCAAAAGACCTATCTGACTTTAAGATTAAACTCGATAAGTTTATGGAGGAGATGGTATGATGTGATAACATGATTTTGGCAATTAATTGATCTTTAAATATTCATGGTAAATAGGCCCAATGGCCTGTGATGGGATGTTAGATGGGGTGGGATCTGAGTTACTACAGAAAATTCTTTCCTGGGTATCTGGCTGGTGAATCTTTCCCATATGCCCATATGCTCAGGGTTTCGCTGATCGCCATATTTGGGGTCGGGAAGGAATTTTCCTCCAGCGCAGATTGGAAGAGGCCCTGGAGGTTTTTCGCTTTCCTCTGTAGCATGGGGCACGGGTCACTTGCTGGAGGATTCTCTGCTCCTTGAAGTCTTTAAACCACGATTTGAGGACTTCAATAGCTCAGACATAGGTGAGAGGTTTTTCGCAGGAGTGGGTGGGTGAGATTCTGTGGCCTGCGTTGTGCAGGAGGTCAGACTAGATGATCATAATGGTCCCTTCTGACCTTAATATCTATGAATCTATGAGACAAGGGTACTGTGGAAAAAATATTAAACCCGATTTCATTCTCTGATGAATTACAAGTTTGGTTGATAAAAGTAACTAAGTAGATGTAGTATGCTTAGACTTTTGTAAGCTGTGTGATTTAGTACTTCACATTCTGATTCAAACTTTAGCACTATACATTACTGATAAAAGACATGCTAAATAGACAAAAAATTGACTAACTACCAGATCTCAAAAAGTAGTCATCGAGAGGGAATCATCAGCAAATGGAGGTGTTTGTGGGGGTGGGGGGTTCTGCTATGCCCAGTTCAACAGTATAATCAATTATCTGCAAGGAAATATAAAGACACTGGTTATAAAATTTGAAAATGACACAGATTGGAGGAATGGTAAATAAGAATGAGAGATAGTGTAGCTGTAGATAGCTATCTGGGCCACTTCAATTCAAACAAAATGTATTTCAATACAGCAAATGCAAAGTTATGGATGTTGGAACAAGGAATGCCGGCCATACCTACATACTAGGGGAATGTGTCCTGGAACAAGGTGAGTCTGAACAGGATGTAGGGGTCATAATGGACAAGCAACGCAATGTGAGCCCCCAGTGTGATGCTATCACAAAAAAGAAAAAAGAAAACAAAAAAACACCCTAATGTGGTCATTGGGGGTACAAATAGGATAAATGAGCAGGAATAGGAAGGTGATTTTACTTCTGTATATGGAAATGGCATGACCAATACTAGACTGCTGCATTTAGTTCTGGTGTTCACAGTGTAAAAAGCATATTGAAAACCTGGAGCTGGTACAGAAAGGACCACAAACATGACTTGAGGACTGGCGAAAATGCTTTACAGTGAGAGACTTAATGAGCTTGATCTGTTTAGATTAGCGAAAAGGAGATTGCAAGGTGACTCAAACACAGTACCTTCATAGGGAAAATGGCTACTAAAATGGTGTTAATCTGACGGAGAAAGTCATCACAAGAACAAATGGCTAGAAGCTGAAAGCAGACAAATTCAAATTAGAAATAAGTCATGATTTTTTAACAATGAGGATTATTAAACATTGGGGGGAAATTACCAAGGAAGTAGTGTATTCTCCATCTCTTGATATCTTCAGATAAAGACTGGATGCTCTTCTGTAAAATGTGCTTTATCCAAACATAAATTATGCTTTAATCAAACACAAGGTCCATATTGTCAGGAATGAGGATTTGCAGCTGCACCTGCCCAGTCTCTGGGAAGCTGTGAGCGCAGCTGAGCCACAGCCGGGCCATCTGATTGACCACTCCACCTGTTTGGCCAAGGAAGTCAGCAAGCCTGAGCTTCAGCTCAACAGAAACAACTGATCTTCAGCTATTCAATGCACATGGCTACAGCTGTGATCTCTCCTATGCCTACCCTGCTACTAGCCTTGTTCCCAACCTTACTCCTGTTCCATTTCACTGCTTGGTTCCTGGCCCTTGGCTCTGATTCCTGGTCCCTGATTCTAAAGCTCTAACTGCTTCTGCTCTGACCACTTATGTACCAGTTCCATCACTATACAAGGGTAACTGTGAAATGTAAGGACTTTTGAAGTCAGACTAGATCAGTGGTTCTCAAACTGTGGGTCAGGACCCCAAAGTGGGTTGCAACCCTGTTTTAAAGGGGTCTCCAGGCTGGCTTAGACTTGATGGGGCCTGGAGCCAAAGTCTAAGCCCCACCTACTGGGGCCGAAGCCTGAGCCCCACCTCCCAGGGCCAAAGCCAAAACCTAAGGGCTTAAGCCCGGGTGGCTGGCTCAAGTTATAGGCCTCCTGTCTGTAGCTGAAGCCCTTGGGCTTTGGCTTTGGGCCCGCCCTCTGCCAGGAGTGCCGGGGCTCGGGCTTTGACCCCCACCTGGGGCAGCGGGGCTTGGACAGGCTCAGGCTTTGGTCCCCCCTCCTGGGGTCATGTAGTAATTTTTTGTGTCAGAAGGGGGTCACAGTGCAATGAAGCTTGAGAACCCCTGGACTAGATGACCTAATGATCCCTTCTGGCTTTAAACTCCATGAATCTAATCTATGAAAGTAATTGAAGACTGTTTCATAATGCATCTGTCCTAAAATCTATGAATCTGAGTCTAATTATGAGAGGGAGTTAAAATAAAAAATGCCACTATCACCTTTGTACAGCAGGAAAAAAAAAGGAAACAAAGCAAAAACTTATCTTAGCAATCAACATTATTGGAAAGTATCTGGAAACACATGGAGAGAATTCTACTTGTGGTTTATTCTTTATGAGAAATAATTCTCTCTGTGACTAAGCCTGAGGGGAAAACTGCAAAAAAAACTGAAAAAGTTACCTTCTGCACATGCACAGTTTTGGCATCTCCTGAGATGTTAGCAGCCTAATGAAGACCTGCATCTTTCTGGGAAGTCACTAGGGTACTGAGTGAACAGCACGTTCTCCTGGCCTGACTTGACTGGGGGTTCAGCAGGAAAAAGGTTTGATCTTGACTGCTGGGACAATTTAATTAAGGGAAATGCAGGTGACTTATTGAAATACCAACCTCCCCCCAACTTCCCTCACACACATACCTACAATTAGTGATTGAACTCTCCACAGTTATCTGTAATTTTCTGCATATTCTAAATGATCATTGGGAAGATTCACAGCGTAAGCTGATCTGCTGCTGCCCATGCAGAACACAGACCTCAGCCAAACAACAGCATCAGAAAAGATACAAAATCACCCCTCACAGGCTCCGTTCAACTCATTGTTCTAGTTGGGACTTTCAAAGCCTACAAGGGACATTTCAAATGCCAACATTATTAAAAACAGGCAGTTTATCTTTCCTTCTACTACTTATCATTATTAAAAAAGAAAAACAAGTACAAAAAAATCAGTTGTGGAATATTAAGATTAATAACTTAAATGCTCCAAACTCAGGAAATTAAAATATTATGGACCTCATAACATTTATTACCTCTCATTGCACATACTGTACATGTTTGGGTTTAACAGCTCAATAAATTTAACAGCTCAAAAGTATTTACAAGTATTCCGTGTGCAGCATAGGAGAGGCAAGATTAGGATGTTAAAATGAACTCTGAGAACCTTAGCTTTTTCATTTCCTGATTTTTCCATGTTTAAAGCTATAGGCTTGGAGTTTCGTTAGCATAGTTTTTGTGTTTAATATCTGTGTGTGTACGTATATAAAGCACAGCACATACAGCACTAATAATTAATATTTACTAGCACTTCAACTGCCAATAGTAAAAGCCAAAGAAATAAGCTCTGAGACCCAGGATTCAGGTCACTTCTCAAGGATGATATACCTCAGTCTAATAGGTGGAAGGAAGGCAGAAGATAGCCAGCTGGCTCCAGTGAAATTAAATCCTCTGTCCCAGCTGGCCAAAAAATAACATTGGTTTTAACTTTGGAAGCTGTTGCTTGCCTGCTTACTAAGAGAAGACCAGAAAAGTTAAGAGCAAAATTCTATGTCCAAATATTTTCCCATTCCATATGGGTTCATCATTATGTCTTGTGTATAACTATGTTTGCCAGTTTTCAAGTATTGTATGGAGCAATATACTGAATTGGACTGCTCAGCTCTTGTCACTCACTGCATTTCTAACTGAGGTCTCATTACCTTTCTGGCAGCTAGCAAAGAGGGGTGGAAGGTATGTCTGACAATCCTTTTTAAAAGGAACAAAAAAACCTGCTGAGATCACGTCAGAAATCAGAAGATGGTATCCCTCTTCACCTCTTGCAATTTTCTAACCTCAGAAGAACAGATTATGTCATTGGGTTCAATCATGGCCAGTGTACCCTGCAGCAAAATGGACCTGGATTCTGCAAACATTGCTCCTGGGTTCTGTGACATCCTAGTGCTAAATTGTGCAGCAGTTTCAAGTATATTGTTAAATGGATATTTTTACTGAATTAACTAATAAAACTGAATAAAACAATCAGTGCAATATTCCTCTTTGCCACCTGCGTTGCAGCAGCTGGTGTAGAGGGCGCAATGAACCCAAATAGTAAAGTATGGCAGATTTTTGTATTGATAATGAATACCTGTTCATAGAAGTTTTACAGATGAAGAAAATAAGACATAGACTCTTGCCCAAGATCATATAGCAAGTCAGCAGTGAGGCTGGATATAGAACACAAATTTCTTGACTTCAGTCTTCTGCATAAACCAATTAGCACTATCCCTTCCCTTATGCTTTCAATTTAGTGAAAAGAAACATTGGTGCAGTGTAATGATGTTTGGATCCATCTTGATAAAAACCCAGAAGTCACATATTGCTTTGAACTTCATAGGTGTGCAGACTAGGGCTGGAAATCTTGAAAACCACAAACTCAAGTGCAATTTCTGTCCGAGTCTGAAATATCCAGCCCTATTCTGCACATCCATGAAGTTCAGAGCAAAATCTGACTTCTGGGTTTTTAGCAAGATGTATCCAAACCTCTGAGCCTCGTTATTACAAAGGGGTTGTCTAAATTATGGAAATTTACATCAATGTAATTACATCATTACACGGCACCAATGTGAAACTGTGCTTGTGCCTTACTGTCTTACCAGGAGCAGTGTATTAGGGATTTGCACCATAGACAAGCCTCTTTTCATAGCACCTATGAGCTCACTAGGCTCAGCAGTAGTAGGAACTATGCCACTAGACAGTTTCTCTAAATACTCATAGAATTCTTCAAGATCCTAATTCCTAGGTCTGATACTGTAACTCTGTAATGTGGAATCCTTCCAGCCTTCCATCCAGACCAAATATTCCTTCCGTGCACAAACCACTCTGTAGCCGCTATTACAGATTAGAGTGCTATGGTCTCAGAAGTTGCTGCATAACACCATTCTCCAGTGAACACAAGAGTGGGTAGAGAATGTACACTGTTGCAGATCCACTAGTCACACTCCTACACGTCCAATGGGCTGCCTATTGTATTAATTTAAGAGGAATAAAGTGGCCCTAAGAGTCAAAGGTGTTAATCTGACTCTGTCACAGTCCAACATTAAAGAGCATCAGACAAGTTCTGAGGTTGGGTAAACAGAAATCTTAGCCTGCTTAGTCCCATGGTGCAAACAGCATTAAAATTATGTTATTCTTTTATCCTTTTGTTAGAGATATGAAAAAGAAGGAAAAACAGTTAAAGCATTTGAAATATAAGTTACTAAGTAAAGCTTTTATTTTTAACAGCATACCTTTTTCTTCTTTCCCTTTAGCTGGAGAATTTTAGAATGACAAGAACAACCTTGTTTGATAGTCTTTTAAATATGATAATAACTGTCCTTTTGGGGAAAAGAGAAGAAGTTAGTTGGTGTTAAATTTCTATCACTTTTTCTAGAAAACAAGACACACACAAAAGGGGGGAAAAAAGAACAGAGAAGATTAAAAAAAGCAACTTCCGCCTCTGGTGTTGACTACCACTTACAGCCTCACTGCTGGAAAATACAGCTCATAGTCTTATTAACCATTCTGAGACCTGGAAAATTTGTACCAGCATTGGGCTTTTCAGGGCACTGCATTTAGCTGCCTTACTCATCACAGGTTTGCAGCAATGTTGCAAAATATGCAGCCTTGGCCAGCTAAGCCAGATTCTTATTAATCAGAAGGAAAAAGGCAAGGGATAGGAAAGAGAAGAAATAAGGTAGAAAAGGAAGAAGACACATTTGGGGCAGGAGACAGAGATGAAATCTCACATCCTAGGTGAGACTGGCCATGAACAGATTCAGGCTGGAAATTAGAAAGTTTCTCACCATCAGAAGGGTGAGGTTCTGGAACAGCCTCCCACTAGGAGTTTGCTTGGGGGGGGAGGCGATATAACTTAATGAGCTTTGAAAAAGAGGCAGGACAAATCTATGAGTGCAGCTGCATGATAGGATTGCTTGTGATGGGGGGGGGCAGAGCCCAGCGGTCTTGGGGCTCACTTATGGCTTATGTTTTATGTCCCTGAAAGCTCATGCTTCAGGCACCACCTGCAGGGTCAAGAAGGAATTTTCCCACCAGCCACAATGTATACAGGGTTGTTGAGTTTTTTTTATCTTCTTCCTCTGAAGCATCAGGGATTGCAACAGCTGGAGATGGGACAGTGGATGGGGAGGAGCAAGGCTCTGAGGTGGTGCCAAGCATTCATTCTCTCAGGTGCTTGGCTGGCTAGTTTTGCTCTTATGCTCAGAGTCTAACTGATCGCCGTATGTGGGTTAGGAAGGAATTTCCCCCCGATCACACTGTCAGTGACCTTGGGCAGGTTTTGCCTTCCTCTACCACGTGTGGGTGAAGTTCACTTGCCAGGATTATCTGGCTATAACTCACTTGAGCCTTTCCCTGCCACTGCAGGGGCCCTCTGGCACTGGTGCACCTGCTATTCTCTGCCTGTGGCACATAATAGTCTAGTCTGCTTGGACCGTAATACTTAGTCTAATTTTGGTTGTTAGGTTTAGTGTGCGGGTGTTGGAGGCCTGTGATATACAGGTGGTCAGAGTACATAATCTGGTGGTCCCTTCTATCCTTAAACTCAATGACTGTGTTTGGGATTTAGCCAGAGCCGGTGGAGGTGGCATACATATGCGTCCCTTTTTCGGGCCTGGTCTGGTCAGGACATCTTTTAGGATTAAGAGGAAGATGGTCCAGCATCCCACAAGACATTGAGGGTGGAAGTCATGATTATAACCCTCAGTGCATCTGCTTTTTCTGTCAATTTTTCCCCCAAATTTTTTTTAAATATTCCCAAGAGGGAGTGTTGATCAGAACAGCCCCATTTTTTTTTATTATTTTGTTGTTCACTGGAAGGCCTAATTTTTAATACACCAATTGCAGTTCATTGAGTTTCAGTCTTACACTGTTTTTGTTTACCAGGCATGATTTTAGCAGTCTTTAGTTATTTTAGTAGTCCTTTCTGTTTGGACTATTTCACTTGTTTGGGTGGTTTGTTGTTTTTGGTTTTTTTTATTTATTTTTTTTGGCACATTTGCCCATCAACATTTGTTATGACGGGTTACTGTGACATTTTATGAACTTTTACTCACTTTTCACACTTAAGCTCACAGAGTGCATTTGTAGAACCAATGATCACAACACACCCCAAACTGAAAATCTCCCATCTTGTTGCTGTGCATCAGGAGCATAGCTCTGCAATGTGTAGGGAGTTTGGCCTCCTATACAGATACTGTATGCATCCTACCCCTCTACCCCAACCAAACTGTGCTGGGTTCACTGCCATTTGAGCCATAAACAGTTTCAGAGTGACTGTAGGAAAGGAGGCCTTAATTATTTAAACTCTCTCACTAGTCTGGCCATAGTCCCAATGGTGAACTCTTTTGCCCCTAACAGACAGATACTATTGCTGCTTCTTTACTACAACAGATGCACATTTCCTAAAATCACAGACTGCACGAGGCCTCCATCTGCCTTCCCCGAGAGCCGGTCACACTAGATCGTTTATGCTGCCCTCTGTAATAGCTTCCTGAATCACCATGACAGCTCAACTAACTAATCTGTCCCAGATGAGAGCAAAAACAGCGATAAATGGCACCAATGACTAAAACCACATGATTGGATAAAGGTGCAGTATCCATCAGCTTTCTGAGTGAAGTCAGCCCATACTGAATGCAGCCAACAATTTTTTTTAAAAGTGAATTGAAAAATAAAGCATCTGTAGCGTCTGGCTTCTTATCAGACAGCCCAGATTCCCTCCTACATACATTCTCATATCTATCTCCTTTACACAGAAGTGGAGACTTATTTTTGATCAGTAAGAAGGAACAATATCCTACAGTAGACATTAAGTGGTCCAAAAAGCCCAAACAGGCAGATTGTTGGTCAGTGAAGCTGGTGAGCCCCAACCTACCCCCCCACCTATCTTTGAGCCATCCTACTTTTTTCTTAGATCAAACTGTGGGCCAGCAAAACCTAGATTTTCAGTAATTTGCACTTACGTTTAGTAACAGCATCAGTCAGCAGCCCTTTGATCTCTATGAAACATGAGGCGGAAGTCAGCTTCTGACAACACCAAAAAATAACCAAATTTATGATGAATAATTTGTCTCACTGATTGGAAACAATTTAATTCTGGAAAATATAGTCCTATGAATGATATACACCTGTTCCTCATGTTTTAGCTCTCCTAACTTTGATTTATTTATGTGCCATAAAACTAATTCACCAGTGAAGAATGAAACACTTATTAACTCTCTATACAGTACTTACACTTTCTACATCAGATGCCCCTTTTTCATCATAATGGGACATACTGGGAATTGCAGAGCCATGAAGATTAATGGGCTGCATGCTTGTATTGGCAAAATTACCTAGATTCTTAAGCAGGATCCCACAATGCACAAGATCTCGTAAACTTTCATATTAATTAGAGATCTGTAAAAGGTTTATTGGTAGCAGTTGAAGTTAATGGGAATATCATTTTTCATCATCCATCATTGCCTGAGAGGCAGTCATAAAGTAGACTAAAGGAACAGATTCTAGTAGCAATGCCTGATAAAGGAAGTCTGAAATACTGTAGTGCTTCCAACTGATAAATGTTAGGTGGATTTACATCTGCTAAAATGTATGATGGAGTTGTGACCAGGTGCCCGGGACAGACCACATTGGGAATGCCACGCTCAGGGCAGTCTGCAAGAATCAGGGCAGACAATCCCACAAAACTGGTGGTTTATTCTATAATTAGATTCACCAAGCCACAAACAAAAGAGCTTCTGCAGTACCACATTGGTTAACCAGAAGCCAAACACAGCCCCGTTTAGGCATTCCACCTCTCGGCTCCCATACAGACAAACAAGTCTAATAGAGTGAGAGGTTATTGAAAACGTAATTCACCGTATGTGAGGTTCTTTCTTATCCCAAAGGATTGGGCACTCACCCCCAGGTCAATATGCATCTGAAATCTTACCTAATATCACACCATCAGCCAATCCTTAGTAATCTAAAGATTTATTAATAAAAGAAGAGTTAAAATGGTTAATAGATCACATACATACAAATGATTGCAAAGTCCTTATATCAGTCCTTATTATAGCAGTGATAGAATAGACTGCTGGCTTGCAAAAGTCTCTCTGGTAACTTCCAAAGGATTGGAAGGTCCTCAGTCCATAGTTCAAAATACTCCTTTTAGTTGTAAATCCATAGTTCAGAGAACTGCGGCAGGAAGAGGCCAAGCAGTAATGTCACAGCTTGCAACTTATAGTCCAGCCCAGGTGCATGGAAAGTTACTGGCCCAATATGGAGTCCAGGGTCACATTAAAATGGAAAGTTATTGGTAAAAGATGGAGTCTTAGGTCACATGTCCTTACATGGTATGCTGAATCACAAGGGCGGTCATTGGCTCCTTGCTGTCTGAGGCATCCACAGGAAAAGCCTTCTGGGTGGGATGAGTTTCTTCAATGGCCCATTCTGAGAGTGGAATGTTCTTAATGGGTCAACACATAGCTGCTAGCCTTGATATAAATCTATCTGGAGAGTGTCACCCAGGCATACAACACATGTTTGAGATACAGATACATAGCCAATATTCATAACTTCAGATACAAACAAGATAATCACACTTAGCAATTTGTAAGGTATTGACAGAAAAAAGTTATGACATACTCTTTTAAAGATTTATTGAAATTGTGTAACAGTGGTAACAGCAGTGATATAAATGGTCACCTTTCTTATACACAGCATCACAGGAGTCACCCTGTAGAAACATACTATCAACTTCTTAAATTGTATTTCTGATAGCAATTGGGCAAGTTAGTGTTTTATGAATATTTATTTTAAAAGAAGGAACTGGGGTGGCTCAGGGTACTGACCATTAAATATGAAGCCTTTCACCTCTACCATAATTTGCCAGTTCAAATCCAACCTTAGGCCCTACTCTTGCAATGATGTAAGTACAAGCTTAGTTTCATGCTCTGTGAATAGTCCCACTGATGTCAAGCGACTACTTGCAATGAATCAAGTTAAAAACATTCATAAGTCTTTGCAGGATCAGGATATAGATTGTAACAGATTGAAATTCCTTATAATTTAGTGGCATACATAAGTGAGCCTTAGACTAGAGCTGAGTCAATTTTTCTGGCAAGTAAATACAGCCATGAAAAATGCATTTCTCAGGCCCATAATTATTCACAAATTTGGGTCAAATTCAACCAATGCTTTTGGACAAAATAGGAAAATTTCAAAGACATCTAAATGTTTTGTTTCAACCATTTTGAAATCTTTTGCTTCAACTTTTCATTTTCTTTTTGAAGTTTGGCCACTTAAAAAAAAAAAAAGACACACGGGTGAAAAACACCCAAACCCAAGCAAACTGAAACAAAAATATTCATTTCAGGTCAACCTGAAACATTTTGGTCAATTCAAAATATTTTTAGTTTTATCATTTGAAAAAAACAATTTAAAAGTCAGTTTTTATTAATATTGAACCAAATTTGGGAGAGGGCAATTTTTTTGGTTCAGCCACCAAATGGAAAAAATCAGTTATTCACTCAGCTTTACCTACAGAGAAGTCTTCACAAAGCCATCACCCCACCTGGTACTGAGTGGTACCCTTGTTGGTATTCTCAGCCGAGGCACCATAGACAGAAAATAAATTGGCATGGAGTCCGGATTTTTCTATCATTCCTAGATTTGGTCCATGAGGAGATGTACAGCTTGAGCAGTGGGGGAAGTCTTATGCCCTGCCACCTGTTCTGCAGCTAAGGAGGACTCCAGTCTCATGGACTGCAAATCTGGCACCTTTACATACACTAGCTTTCAAAAATTGTAAACAGAATAAAATGCAAGGAGGACGTACCTATTACCAGCTTGAATCTTACAATAGCCAGATCTGAATGTAATGGCAAAAATAGTTTTTAACAAACTAGAAGATCAGACGGGTATGTTTGCTCAGACTTGGTCTCTCACATTGTCAGTCTAATCCAACTATCTACTGTCAAATAGGGTAACATGAAAAGACAGAGAAGTCAGCAAGTTGCCCTGTTAAAAACCTTCTCTCCAGAGTCAAACTCCATAAATGTTTGGGTTCTCCTCATTGTTGCCGATTAGGATGGGCAGTATGTGTCAGGAGCACATGAAACAAATTTGAAATGTTTGCTTTAGCTGGAGTCATCTCGATACATTATGAGTCATAAATATTTTGTTTAGATAGTTCTGTCCATCTTTCTGCTGCAAAGGAAGGCCAGTCCATGACACACCAATACAGTTTAATCATTTATTAAAGTATGAGCACAGTTATTTTCTTTCACAGAAAGAGAGCCAGCGGAGTTTAGCTCACAAAGAGTAAAAAGCAAGCTGTGACAGGGAGCAGCAAAACAAACAGCAAGAGATCAATTTAGAACTTTAAATATTTAAAAGGTATGTGGATTGGAAATGGTACCACTATGAAGCTGTGCTAGACTTTAAGAGACAATTGGAAACTTATTGTTGCTTTACTGTGTATAGACTCACCTATTAAATTCCAGAGAGAAATTACAGCCTCTGGTTCTCAGACTTCCAAATAAATGTTTTGCTAATTAAGGGCCAGTTTAGCAGAGCATTTAAACATATGCATCATTGTCCAGGGATGCTTAAGTGCATCCCTGTTCAACAAAGGAATTAGGCTCCCATTCAGGAAAATGTCCCTGCTTAAATCCTACTGAAGTCAATTAAACAAACATATGCTTACTGAATATCATCTCTATCCCATAATTTTTGCACCTATTTTCAATTTCCCATGAACCTGAGCCAGACTTGTCCTGTTCACCATGTGACAGAAGCATGGAGCCAGCACAGCTCTGCTCTATTGTCATAAGCATTGCAAACACAGGATGCATGATCCTCCAGTATTTGCAGAGCTGCAAGAACAACTGCGGGGAGCATGACAAATTCTTGGCAGTCATTTCGCTGTGGGACATAGTAAGAACCAATTGAAGGTTGGTGGTGGTGTTCATGGAGCAGCTACAAACTGTAGATCCCCACTTCTGGGTATGAGAAATGAGCATTGGCTGGTGGGATTGCATCATAATTCAGGTTTGGGATGATGAGCTGTGGCTGCAGAACTTTCATATGTGAAAGGCCATATTCCTGGATCTGTGTGCCAAACTCATCCCAGACATCCAACTCAGGGACATCAAAATGAGAGCTGCACGGTCAGTGAAGAAGCAAGTGGTTAGCGCATTTTGAAGTGGAAAAATCCACTATGGGGACTGTAGTCATGCAAGTATGCAGGGCCATTAATTGTCTCCTGCTAATCAGGACTGTGACTCTTGGGAATGTGCAGGACAGAGGATTGCTTTGCAGCTATGGGGTTCCCAAACCTCAGTAGAGGAATAGACAGTACACCCATCCCTATTTTGGCCCCCAATCACCTTGGCACAGGGTACATCAATTGAAAGGCTTACTTTTCCATTGTTATGCAAGTTCTGGTGGGTCACAGGGGACGTTTCACTGACATCAGTGTTGGCTGCTCAGGGAAGGCAAATGATGCTCACATCTTTAAGAACACAGGACTGTTTAGAAAGCTACAAGCAGGCACCTTCTTTCCCGACAGGCAGATTACCATTGATGATGTTGAAATGCCAATAGTGACCCTGGGGGACCAGCCTACCTCTTATTCCCCTGGCGCATGAAGCTGTTCACCAGCCACCTCAACAGCACTAAGGAAAGATTCAACTACAGGCTCAGCAAGTGCAGAATGACAGTTGAATGTGCTTTTGGCAGATTGAAAGGGCGCTGGAATTGTTTACTCAGATTGGATCTCAGTGAGAAAAATACCCCACTGGCTGTATCTGCCTGTTGTGTCTTGCATAATATTTGTGAAGCAAAAGGGAAAAGTTGCCACAGGGATGGAGGGCAGAGGTAGAGCCTTTGTCTGTTGAGTTTGAACAGCCAGACACAAAGGCTATCAGATGAGCTCAGTGTGGGAGGCTTTGAAAGAGCACTTTAACAGCAAGCCACAATGACATGTGGTGGTGTATTGTGCTCAACCTGGTGCTACAGTTTGGGGCCTGTAAGGTGCTTGCTGCACATCTGTGCATATATCACTCACACTGCACCTATTAGTGATGGGGTGCATGCTGTATATTTATGACTACATTGTTTGGCACTGATCCTATGGGTAGTGCGTATACAATACCACTGCTTTCACTGCCTGCAGGCATTATACAGTAATGTGTTGTAAACTCAAAGATGAATACATTTCAAAACAAAAAGGTTTATTCACTTATGAAAACAGCTCCAATAAAACCTGAAGGCCTTTAAAATGTATTTACTTTTAACTTAAAAAATTAGGAACCTTAATAAAACAAGAGGAAGGAACACTGATGTACACATATATGAACAGTAGCAAAAATCCCCAATGGGCAGAGACAGGCCACTAGATGAGGAAGGCTCTGAGTTACTAGAGAATTCTTTCCCAGGTGTGTTCCTGGTGGGTCTTGCCCACATGCTCAGCGTCTAACTGATTGCCATATTTGGGATTCGGAAAAAATTTCCCCCCAGATCAGACCGGCAGAGACCCTGGGGTTGGGTTTTGTTTTGTTTTGTTTTTTTTTTTTTGTTTTGTTTTTGAGTGGGGGGGGGTTGCGCCTTCCTCTGCAGCATGGAGCACAGGTCACTTGCAGGTTTAAACTCCTGTAAATGGTTAATTCTCTAACTTGAAGTCTTTAAATCATGATTTGAAAATTTTTCAATTCAGCCAGAGGTTAGGGGTCTATTCCAGGAGTGGGTGGGTGAGGTTCTGTGGCCTGCATTGTGCAGGAGGTCAGACTAGATGATCATTATGGTCCCTTCTGAACTTAAAGTCTATGTCACACATGGACAACCACAGCTTTACATACTTTTCCCCGGTATGGAGTGGTAGGGGTAGACAGTCCCTGAGGAATGCTGAAGAGATGTGTAGGGAGGGACTATGCTTCACTTTGCCACAGTCAGCATTGGGAGGGTCAAGCTAAGCATTCTTGAACCTGGAGGTCCACAAGAGTCTGCAGCATCTGAGTTTACTGTTGGGCAAGCCCCATTATGTCCTGGTATATCTCCCTTTTCTTGCCTCTTTCTCCTGCCCGCTCTTTCCTTACGCATACAGTTTGCAATATTCACCTTCTAGACCCTCTGTTCAAGGTCTGATGCAGCACTGGCTTGCAGGATCTTGCAGAACATGTCTTCCCACTTCCTCTATTTTTTCTCCTCCTCATCTGGCTCAGGCATTCCATGGGTGTAGAGCAGTGCCATGTGGCATCAGGTGTACCCTGTCACCCCAAGTTTGAATCACTGTGCCTCTTCTCAGGACAGTATGACCTAATAATCCAAGTCAGAGGTGGTTGTGGGGGGCTGCTATTAGATTCAAGGCAGCTCAGCTAGTGGCCTAAGACTGCGAGGGGAGCCCTGTAGCTCAAGGAAGTATGGCACAATGGCCAGTGCCAGTGGATTGTTCTTAGTCAAGACAGTATTGCCTGGCAGCTAGAGCCAATAGGACTTCCCTTCGGTGCCTAGAGTCAATGGGGATGCCCTTTAGTGAGTCAGTATGGCAGAATGGCCACAGTCAGACTGTCCTTCTGTGCCAGACAGTGTGGTTTAATGGCCAAAGGGTGGGTGTGTTGGCAGCTGGGGTAGGGGGATCTGGGCCCTCCCTCCTTGACTGGGTCCCAGCCCAGGGTCCTATCAGTGATGAGTCTATCCGCCACTGAGTCAGCAGGGATCCCTCCAAAACACACAGAGACTGTTCTCAGTTCCACAACTGAATTGATGCCTGGCTCCCCTGGGCTAATTCCTACCTGGTCTTCTTGCCCTGTAGTCCGCAGGTCCTCTGGGTCTCTGAGGTAGTTGGCCAGCGAAGTTCCCAATGACTCCTTCTCCCCATGGGCTTCTGCAGGTTTTCCTGGGTCTTGGTGTGCCTGGCCTCTGCAGTCTGGGAGTCTGACAGCTCCAAGGGAGGAACCTGCAACACATGTCCTATCTCCTCCCTGGTCAGGGCAGACTGAACTGGGCTGATTCAATATCTCCTGTCTGTTCCAGGCAGGAGCATGTCTGAAGCGTGTAGCCAGCATGGTCAGCTGGGCAGTTGTGCACAACAACGGAGAGCAAATAGAGATGTGCTCACCAAGCTGGACAACCAGGAAGAAGCACTTCAAAAATTTGCAGGGGATTTAAAAAGAGGAGGCTTCTGGTATGTGTGACCCCTGGGCAGTGCAGTTAACCATTGCCAGACACGGACCACTCTGGTCACATTGTAAGACTGCTGCTGCTGGAGGACTGTTAGGTTGACATAGGTAATGCAGTATCTACACTCACGCTGAGCTGACCTCCCTACATTGGCTCAATGTCACTCAGGGAGCTAGTGTTATTACATAAATGTAATGGGGCACTTACTCAGTGTGAAACAAATTTAAGTGTAGACACATACACAACTAGGTCAGCACAAGGCAGCTAACATTGACCAAAATTTGTTGTGTAGACCACACATCAGAACCATTTAGTGGTTATTTTTGAGAACTCCTTCAGGATGGGTGAGGTCCCGTAAAACTGGAAAAGGACTAACATAGTACCTATCTTTAAAAAAGGGACCAAAGACAACCTGGGCATTTATAGATCAGTCAGCCTAACTTCAAATCTTGGGAAGGTATTGGAACAAATTTATCAAACAATCAATTTATAAAAACCTAGAGAATAATAGGATAATAAGTACCAACATGGACTTGTCAAGAACAAATCATGACAAACCCATCTAATTTCCTTTTCTGACATGGTTGCTGGCCTAGTGGATGGGGTTTGGGGGAAAAGTAGTAGATGAGATATATTATGATTTTTGTAAGGTTTCTTACACCGTCCCACACGACATTCCCATAAACCAACTAAGGAAGTCTAAATGAAGTTACTAAAAAATGGGACACAACTGGTTGAAAAGACGTATTCAGACTGTAGTTATCAAGGGCTCGCTGTCAAACTGGGAGGGCATATTTAGTGGGGTCCCGCAGAGGTCTTTCCTGGATCCAGGACTATTCAATATTTTCATTAAATGTCTTCGATAATAAAGTGGAGAATTTGCTTATAAAATTTGTGGATGACATCAAGATGGGAGAAGTTGCAAGCACTCTGGAGGTCAGGATTAGAATTCAAATTGACCTGGATAAATTGGAGAATTGATCTGAAATCAACAAGATGAAATTAAATAAAGACAAGTGAAAAGTATTTGTAACACGTGCAGACTAACCATCATGGCACCTCCTGCTGGTTGCTCCGGGAATGTGTTCTGTCCAGCTGTGGAGTGCCCTCTGCAGGTGGTATCTCACCAGTTGCTCTGCGGTGCTGTCTGGGACCCACATTGCTCCCTAGCTTGAGGCATCCTCTTCTGGACACAGCCCTCTGGCTGTGCCCCACTCGGTTCTCTCCCCTTCCAGGGGATATCTGCAGTCCTCAGTCTGCACCTGCCCTCATGACCAACTGCAGCCCCAGAGTCTAGCCCCTTGCCTCAGGGGCAAGCCACATTCTATATCAGGACATGCTCCTCCACGACCAGGTGCAGGTAAAGTGGGGGACCCAGGACCACCCACTACTCTGGGTTCTGGCCCAGGGACCCTCTGGCGGCAGACATATCCTGCCCTCCTTCTCTCCCCTCTACTGCTCATGCTCCCTGGGCCACTTTGTCCTTGGCCCTTGCACCTTCTTTGCCCTTTCTTTCAGGGCCCTCAGCCTGGCAGGTATCAGGCTGGAGCTTTCCCTCTGCTCCCCTGAGCCTGCCCAGGGCTGCTCTATGTAAGGTGCTATCCCTGGAAGCCAGTCCTCCTCCCTTGCTTGTCAGGGAGAGACTACTGTCGCCTCTGCTTTGCAGCCTTTATATAGGGCCCAGCCTGGCCCTGATTAGCTGCCTTTCTGCCCTTCTCTGATTGGTTAGGTTCTGCGCAGCCAGTCCAAGGGCTGCTATTAACCCTTTGTCTGCCAAAGTGAGGCAACTGCCCCACTACAGTACTACATGTAGGAAGATAAAAATCAAATGCACAGCTACAAAATAGGGAATAACTGGCTAGGCAGTAATACTAAAAAAGAGAGCAGGGGATTGTAGTTGATATATTGGTGATAATTGTTTCACTCTACCCTGTACTGGTGAGCTGTCAGCTGGAGTACTGTGTCCACATTTGGGCACCCCACTTCAAGAAAGAAATGGATAATTTGGAATGAGTCTAGAGAAGAGCAAGAAAATCATGAAAGGTTTAGAAAACCTAACCTATGAAAAAAGGTTAAAAACCGGGCATGTTATAAAGAGGATAATGATCAATTGCTCTCCATCTCCAATAAAGGTAGGGCAAGAAGTACTCATCTTAATCTGCATCTTTAGGATTAGAATAAATATTAGGGGAACAAAATTCTAACTATAAAAGTTAGTTAAGTACTAGAATAAGTTATCAAGGAAGATTGTGGAATCCCCATCCTTGGATCTTTTTAAGAACAGGCTACACAAACACTTGTAAGGATGGTCAAGGTATACTTGATCCTGCCTCAGCAGAGGGAGATGGCCTAGATGACCTCCTGAGATCCCTTCCAGGCTACATTTCTATGATGCTGTGTAGGTGAGAGCTGAATGATATACAGCCTTGACAAAGATAATACATTTGAACTTAATACAGGAATTTATTCTTTGCTTTTGCTCTCTTACTGGATATAACCTTTAACAAGCTACTTTTTTAGTGGGAGAAATGTTATGATTTATCTTGACTACAGGTCCAAAAGTTGTTCTCTGCAAACATTCCTATGAACAAACGCTTCACTCCCACAGATTTTCACAAAAACAATGAGCGTGGATAAAAATGACTAAACAAGAGCTAAGAAAAATTCTATTTAGAAGCTGCCAGAACATTAGTGAATAGTTTTCTTCATTATTCGCTCAACTCTGGTGATATCTCAGCATATCCAGCTACAGCACAGATGAGAACCATCCCTGCACAGCAAACAATGAAGGAAGAGTAATGGGGAAAGAAAAGTTCATCTTAACTGCGTTACAAGCTCTTTCTACCCTCAGCTTTAGCCCCACCCCTGCAAAACTTTAGGGCCAACATTGTTTCTGACCATCCTAGGAAACAAAGAGGTCATAGGTCAAGAGAATGGCTTTTGAAGCTAAGGACAAACTCTTGCAAAAGCTATCCAAGATATTGTTTCATCTCAGGACACTTGTTTGATCTAAACTGTGTGACTCGGAGAGTAATGTTGCAAGGGCAGTAAAATTACCTGAACTGGGCAGATACCACCCAGCTCAGTGGTACTCAAAACTTTTCTGAATGGGTTCAGACTGGATATAGTTGAGCATTTTAAATTAAAATCACTGTACAGGAGAATGTCCTCAACAAAGCTAAAGGCCAGACCCTCAGGTTCATAGCAAATGAGTACTCTGACCAATGAGCTAGAGGTCCACTTCAAATTATTAATTCAAATGGCAGCTCCTTATTTCAAGGCTCCACTGTAGAAGTCAAACTAAAGCTTATTACAATAATTGCGTGGTAGCATAGAACGTATTGCTTATGGAGACAATGGTATGATGGTGTAAGTGTAAAAAAAGAGGGACCTGACTGAGAGATCTGAGGATTTGCCTGGAGGTTTATGTATAACAGCCACTTTGAACAAGTCTAAATTTAACCAATACTCTATAAAAGGAAAAACCAAAATGCTCGGCACATCATACACTTGTCACTAGCACTCATTTAAACCACACTGTGGAATAAGCTATTTAAATGCGCTTGTTGACCTACTTTTTATTCTCAGCATTTGGGGAAAAAAGTTAAACATTAACTTAGAAAGCATGGGTTTGTTTTTCCCTATAAGTCATGTTTTCATAAGGATCTTTCCATCCAATATTTCATTTTATGAGCTATTTTCCACTGTACACCAGGTGCTGATTGATCTGCAAAATGTGAGGAGATGGAAAAGTATTTTAATACATTGTTGCCCAGAGGTGATCCTTAGTATCTGACACCTTGGAAATCACTTTGCCTATATTCAGTCTTTTCCATATCCTCTCATCTCAGCCATTTCAGTTTCACACGAATAATACTATCCTGATCATAAAAGATTAACACTACACAAGGCTAGTCACATATTGCTACTTTGGAAAAAGTGACTGCATTTATTTGTAATTTCTTTGTCATAAAAATTCTTTCCTTAACACCCATCCAAATAATAATTCATCTCTCTGTTTGTCCCAAGTATGTAGCTTCAGGACTTCAGCTATTCTTCCACATGCAAAACACAAACTCTAGTTCAAAACATTTTTGTTTCAACAATAGATATTCTTACATTTCCAGCTAGTAGCCAAAATACACATGATTTAAATAGGTCAGTATAAATTCCTTAGTCCTATACTGCAGAACACTAGCTTAACTTTATGCATGTGAGAAATCCAACTGAAGTCAGTGGAACTACTCACATCAATCAAAGTAAGCACTTGTGTGTTTGCAGGAATTGATTCAAGCTCTCTTGTCTGCTAATCAGAAACTTATGCCTATCACAAGGCTTCACCATTCTCCAGCAGAAATGCAGGTGTGCAACATACAAAAGTAGAAATTATACTGTATACAAAAGCAGCTTCCAGCTAAGGAAGACTGCATATAATTCTTCAGCCAGAGGAAGTTCTCCCTTCTGGCTTACCAGATAGATCTACTGCTTACAGCCCAGAGGGGTTCCCATTTGACTCCCTACAACAATGATCACAGCAGACTGAATTCTCATGGAGTGGCTCATTGGAATTATACCAAAAAATAATTTGGACCAGCAAATCCAGCAACCATTTAATTAAAATATATTCTGGATAAATCTGATCCTGTTTCTGTCAACAGACATGATATCAGGGAGAGTACAAGATGCAGGGAATCCTTCACAATGGTACTATTTTATTCTATTTTTATTTGAGATAAATGAAGAAATGGATGGCTAAACTAAACTATTTGAATTCCTGAATTATGCTGGTAGTCTGCTGGTTTAACCGGTCATTAGTATCCACATATATCAAATGGTGGAAACAACATTCAATATAGATGAGCTAGCTGTTAGAGTAGATAAAATATGTATTTGAGGGAGAGTTTCCATGCTGGTAATATACAAGACCTAAAATATAAATATACAGTACAGGGTGTTTATAGTTGTTACTGTTACCACCACTCTTCCCTATATACTGCTGTCACTTTCTTTCAGAGAAGGGCTTTCTGTAAATGGCCAAGAATAATAAGAAACAGTGTACCTGCAGAATCATTAACAGTCTCCTTGACTAGTTCTCCCTTATAATACTGGTATCCAAAGTAAATTCCTATCAGTGTCTGTAGTACAGTAATCTGCATTCTGTCCCACTGTTCAGTTTCAAGTAATCTAGTGGCCTTTACTACAGAGAGTTTCTCTCTAACATACTATAACCAGAAAATAAAACTTGTGCTGCTTCTCTGTCTTTCTTCCACAGGGGCCAGATCTATGCCAACTTACTGAAATGAGTAGTCCTACTTAAAGAGGGTTATTCACATGAGCCATGGTGCAGGATCAGCCTTTTAATCTAGGATCCAGGTTTTTTTCTCCTGCTCTCTCTCTCCTACTATTACAGGTTACATTTCTACAGCCTGGCATACACTTAAAATCTGTACTGGTATAACACTGTCAGTTTGGGCAATGTCTCCTTTAAGCCATGCATGCACTCAGCCGGGCAGAAATGTGGTACCAGCTACACATCTCATGTGGCTATGTGCATGGTTGACACCTGGCCCGCACTATACCTGCCAAAAGCCATGGCAGCTCCTCTTGGCACCAAGGACTGGCAGGAAGCCTCGAACCAGCAGGGAGCAGTCAGAATTTTTGGGGTGGAGCGCAGGGGCGGGGAGGAACAAGCCAGGCTGCTCTCCCTGTCTGGCCCAGCAGGGACCTATGGCAAGGGGATCCTGTGCCGCTGCCTCTGGGACAGGGATGCCCAGTCTGTGTGCTCCTGCTCACTTCAGGCTATAATGGCAACTCCTTCCTGGGGGCACCCCGGGGTGGTGGCCATGGGGAGGAAAAGCAAGGCTGGATGTAGGATACAGAGGGAGAGGTCAACCTAGACAAAATTTACCATCACTGGAAAACTGAGAACATTGGAGAAATTTCCAGCATAAAAAAATATATATCATTCAATAAATATGAACCTTATTACATTGTGGGTACATGGATAGTATCTGCAGAACAAAACATGCATTTTCTTTTTGGCCATTGGTGTCTCTGCTGGTTAGGTGATGATTTTTTTTTCTTACTCCTTTCCCCCACCCCCCTGCCAAACTATTGATTGGTGTAGATTTTTGTAGTTACAGTCTCTTGTGTGGCTATTACAATTTTCGTATGAGATCATGCACTGTATACCAATTGACCTTCTGCACCAAATGGTAAAAATGGGGGGTTTTTTTTCCTGATCTTCCTGCAAAAACATCAAAGAGAAACTGCAGAACTAAAATTCATTTGCAAATTTAACACCATTAATTTGGGCTTGAATAGGGACTGGGAGTGGTTGGCTCACTACAAAAGCAGCTTTGCCTCTCCTGGAATTGACACCTACTCATCAATTATTGGGAGGGGACTACATCCACCCTGATCGAATTGGCTCTGTCAACACTGGTTCTCCACTTGTGAGGTAACTTCCTTCTCTTCATGTGTCAGCATCTGTAATTTTCGCTCCATACATCTGAAGAAGTGGGTTTTTTTACCCACAAAAGCTTATGCCCAAATAAATCTGTTAGTCTTTAAGGTGCCACCAGACTCCTTGATGTATGACACCAATTTTGCATGAAGCCATAGTAAATTTGAAGGTACGTCTATACTGCAAAAAACTGTGTTCTTAATTCAGGCTAGTTAATCCTCATTAGCCATCTTGGATAAGCAACTTGAGTTCAGCTCTCAAGCTCCTCTATAGACTTAAATTCAAGCTAATAACCCAACTTAAAAGCCCAATCACCATGTCTTCACTACCATTTTAACTTAACATAGGTTAGCTACCCCAAGTTAAGAACACTCCCCCTCTTCTTTCAGCAGTGAAGATTTGAAGATGATAACTTACTGTGCCCAACACACGGTCCAATGCCATAACCAATAAACCATATTGCCTCACAGTAGAAGAATAAAAGAAAAAGAAGCAATGGATGGGCATGGAAGTTGAACTACCTCTCACCTCTAGAGGAAGGTAAAGCACAGTGGGATGATGGTGGTAGGGGAAGCTTAAAGTCTTTGGGCCCCTTCGTGATCCTGGTCAATGAATAAAGGACATCTGCTTGCTGAAACAGCAAACCTGAAATTTTCAGAAACAATAAACTTCCAAACTTTTTAAAAAGGAGGAAGCAATTTATTGAGTACAGTGAGCCCCAGTTTCACTGGTCACAGCCAGGCCTGCCTTTCTGACAGGGTAATTTTTCTCTTGCAAATCTGCTTTTATTTTGCACCTGCAATTAATTGTAGGCTTCAAGTCTTATCATTTAGATGCCTAAGCACTTGACTGGATGTGTGGATCAGATATTATATCAAGTCTTTTGTGGAGGTGTTACCTACAATTAAGTTGTGGGTAAAATGTAAAGGGATGCAAATTGTACCCACAAAAAATTGGGGCTGCCTGAGGCAGTATCTTGTAAGTGTGACTAACAGTCAAAGAGTTTAGACCCTATCCATATTATTTAGAAGAAAGAGGACTGAGGATGTAAAGGGACACATGGTGAGCAGGCTGTATTAAATTGTTTTGGTTTTATTAGGATTTGATGTAGAGTATATTCTGTGAGGCTCTGAGGTAATCAGCTGGCTTTAAGATACCACAATTTGACATTTTAGCCAATATCTTCATGTGTCAGACTGAAACATAGATGGTTTGCTTCCAGCATCAATAAATTCTTGATCTACTGTACAATAGTTACTAGCGGATATATGAATCAACCAACTTTTCTATTTTCCTTTCAGTCCCCAACTATACTGCCTGTCTCATAGGGCAAGAACTCCAGCTGTATTCTCCATTTTTAGAAACACTTTATTTATTTATTGCATTAAAACTAAATGGAATTTTGTGCTTGTAGCCACACAGACTGCATGATCTAGATTTGGTGAAAAGGAGAGGTAAAGCTGTGTATAATCTGCATATTGATGGCATCAGGCTCAAAAATGTCTCCAGCTCTCCAGAGGCTTGTCCTGCTCATTGAACAGCTGAGGTTATAAAACAGGACCCCAAGAGTGCCCTCAAGGCCTTTGAGTGATTGCTTGATATCACTGTTTGGGATCTCTTGAAGACTTTCCATTTATCTCAGAATGAGACTTCTCACTTATCTTGGCCAAGGGCCACTTGAAGAGTAACACAGGGCTGCTGTTGGGTGTTAAGTCCCATTACGTGTAAAATCCAAGTAAAGATCTGGCTTTCTGAGAAATGCTAATATTTATTTTAATGTGCAAAGAAAGTCCACAAGTATCCACATCAGCCACACCATATCTTACCAAAAAGAAATGCCTTTTCCTATTGATTTTCAGAATATCTTTCCTCAGTTTTTTCTCTCAGCCACTCCTTTGTAAGTTTTCATTCAAGGCCCCTTTGCAATAGCCCTCTCAGAAATTCCATATTTAGCAAACAGCACAGTATCATCACCCCTCCTGCTCTGAAATAGTTGTTTTTCTTCTATTACTAATTGTTTAGAGGCACAGAAATATACAACTCAATTTTGAATGCTTCCAATATTGATACCAACATTTGCCTTTTTGTCAACTCTGAAAGGGAAGCCAAACCATTGCTTTTGTTTCAGAATTTCCCCATTTCCCCTTGTTCACCTATGCCACATAATTGAAGAAGAAAATCATTTTCAGCAGAAAAAAAATTAATGGGATAGTAGCCACAAGAAACTGACAAAGTGTCATCTCCTATCCCAAACTGAATCCAAACTTTTCAAGCTAACATCTTCTCCCCACACTCGGATTGGCTTCTGGCAGCCTATGGGATTCCGGTGGGATGGCAGAAAAACCAGCTCTAGTGGAGTTCCAGATAGCCATGAAAAAGAAACAAAATCACAGTGCAACATCTGGATATTTCATTGTGATGTTTTGGTGTGGATTTGTTGCAGTACCAGAGACATCATGTTGCACCTACAAACATCACAGTAGCAGAATGGTAACACACTACCACGGTATGGCTTTACTTCTCTCTACAATGACAATCAGTGACTAAAAGTGACTCATTGCTTTTGGGCTGCACACCAGTGAGATGTTCCAGACAAAGTCACTTGGTTCTATTCTTCTGCTAAGATTTTTCCAGAAGCTAGAATACCTGATTCTTCCCGGGGCTGTTAGGACACTGCAACCAATTTCTTATTGGAGGGAAGAAATCTCATATTATAGCACAATGCATTCTGTAAAGGAGGGGGAGATTATAATGGAACTTGATAAAATTGAGAGCCAAAGGATCCCTAGACGATAGCTCAATAACAGAAAACCACATAGTGAGCAAGAGACTGTATATTTAACCTAACTTATTGCCAATTAGGTTTTAAATGTTTTGCTTTGGTTAAACCCCAAGCTAGAACTACAGTAGTTTTAAAATTAGCAAAAGCAACACTATGGCTTAATACCAAAGAGAATACAATTAACGTATTTCATTTAAAGGTTCCATTACTTTTTTTAATTCAGTTTAATAATTACAGCTAACCTACTTCCATGGGGGAGTTGATGCTTTATCCCTTATTACCTGCAGCAGATTGTTGATCAGGCCAGAAAAAAATCTATCAGAATAGGATAACATACAGTTTTAAAAAAGAAAGGGGGAATTAGCACTCAATTGTAAAACTACAGCTTTTAAGGTTGCACCCTTTGGTGTCCACAGATAGTGTTGCTCAGGAAGACTATGGAATCATGCTGATTTTCAATATATTTGAGAGAAACATCTCTGTGCTTATTTGACTAAAAATGCAATTTAGTCTTTGCTGAGCAGACTTATTTTTATATATAAAAGTGTGCCAGTCAATTACATCAAACAATTTCATTCAGGTCGCTAAACATCAGTAGGTAGCATGATTTAGAGCCAGCAGTATATTATACAAGTGCACAGCAATTCTGAGATTTGGAATTGAAATGGAAATTGCAAGGTGGATGAATATTGACAGTAAGCATATACCACAGCAGGGAGCCTCCTGCACTAAGGGACGGCTGCATGACTAGCTCCCTTTTCCTTACAAGGAATTTGTCCCCTTCCTTCCACAATGAAAAAATGGGGTTTTTAAATTCACAGTAATTTAATTTCTAGCAGTTTAGTACAAATGGTTTTAAAAATATAAAGGAGGAACAAAGTAATTATACTTAATTTCATGGTTGCAGATTCCTAAAAACCACCATATTCTGTTGTGCAATTGGAGGCTTTATTTGATTTTTAAAAGAAAAAAATTGATTGGGCTTTTTTCCCCAAGAGGAAGAATTGGAACTGGAGATTACATTTGTATAATGAAGTACCATTTGAAGTGTTATTTATCTCCTTTCTCCCTTTTACTCTCCCCTCAAATAAATTGATGATTTACAACAGCATCTTCATACAGCAAGCTGAAGATGTTTTTTAAATGCCTACCAGAGTTTGTTTACTTAATAAAAGCAAAGCTAGGGTTCAGTTCTGTGAGGTGCTGAGCATCTCCTGCAGGGCACTGGAGCCCTTGAACTGACTTGGGTGACAAACAGCACCTTGCATTATTGACCCAATCAATTGTTAATGTCTGTGAAAGTTGCTGGAGTGGCAACTCAAAACTGGCATGTTCTGTTGAACAACAGAGAGGCACAAGCTTCCTCCAGCCAACTCAAGACTGACCAGAATGCACCAGCTCTGAGGATGAAAGAGTAGTTTACTCTCCAGGAATACTCAATCTTTGATCTACCTGCTACAACAGCCACCAATGGGGCCAATTAGTATCACATTCTAGAGGTTTTGTGTGTTTTGGACACCTCTCCAGTAACAGCTTGACCAAGACCATCAACTCTTCTTGCATATGCCAAAGATCATCCTTTAGATAGCAGGGAGTTTGGTCACTGCTAGACTAGGCTGGATTTCAGCTGGCTATTACCAATCCTCAGAACTATCCAGTACAGAACTAAATTTAAATTCTCTGCCCATTCCACCCTCCCACAGCTTATTTTTATTCACCCCTAAGAAAGGCAATGGATTTGTCACGGTGTCTACTCACTGCACGTGGCATCTCCTCCTGACAGTTCTGGGGATTAGTTCTTGCTAGGTGCTGCCATCTTCTAGCAGTTTCTACCCATTGTCTCTTTCATCCTGCAGCCTCTCTCACTTCTGGAGCTGTAGTTTCCTGTTCGTGGCTTGGCCCTCCAGCCAGCTCATTAAAGTCCTTCCCAACCAGCTGTCTGGCAGGCATCTCTAAGGCCCTGAACGACTTCCAAGTGGCTGGTAGGGAAACCCAGGCCTGCCCTCTACACTGGGTTCCAGTTTAGGGACCCTGTAACAGGCAGCCAAGGTCTGTATTGTCCTACCTCTTGCTGCTGTTTCCCTGGGCTTCTTCCTACTTATATGGCTTCACGTGCTTTCTGGGTTTGCCCGGCCAAGCTCCCCCCTCCCAGGGAATGACTGTAGACTACTTCCTTGCAATCTCTTGCTACTCACAGCTCCTGGGCTTTATACAGGCCCCTCCTATTCCTGACCAGCTGAGCCCATTTCCAATTAGTGTCCTTCTCCCCGTTTCCTTCTTCAGGTGCAACCTGGGCAGTTAATTGTTCTGCCTAGCCACTTTAACCCCTGCAGGCCTTCTGTGGGATGGGCGCCCCATCACAGGATCATGTTTACAACTTACTGTTAAACCTTTAGAGTTAACAATGCAGCACTTGTTAAACTGATAACTCATATTTTACCCACTGTAACAGCACAAATCAAGAAAATATTGCTATATACAGAAATTAAATAGGACATCCACCGCAGTTGCTCACATACAGCTACCATGTTTTTATTTTTTTATTGATCATCATAAAAATGCATGTGTTTGTGACTTTGCACATACCAAATATTTTATTTGGTGCCATAACTTATTAATTACATTCATTATTAATTATGGCTAAGCTTTGTTTAGAGCTGGGGTCTTAACACAAAGCCACTCTTCTTCAGTGGAGATGCAGCAGCTACTACAGGTGTTAAAGTGTTAGGACACAGGTGATTTAACAATGCCATTTGTCACAGATCCACTCAGGCACCCCATTCCCACCATCCCTCAGACTGCTAAGAGAGGAATCCAAGCCTCTGGGTCCCTGGATCTCTCAGTGTTTTAAGGCTCCTGGTCCTGAACATAGTCCAGCCATTGTCCCAATTTTGGGGGTACCTAGGCACTCTCGGGGCACAGACCTTGTGTCCAGTTCTCCATCCTGACAGTTTGCATCTGCTGTCCAGCTACCTAACTCCTAGAAGCATTGCTGAACCCTCAGACTCTCATATTTAAAGACGATCTCCCAAAGCTTCTCAGTGACAATGTAACTCTCTCCAGAGACACACAGTAATTGAGAAGCATATAAAACATACCCAATACACTTTACACATGGTATGTCTACACTACGACATTAGGTCAATTTTATAAAAGTCGATTTTTAGAATTCAATTTTATACAGTCAACTGTGTATATCCCCACTAATCGCATTAAGTCGGCAGAGTGCATCCCCACTACCGTGGCTAGCATCGACTTATGGAGCGGTGCACTGTGGGTTGCTATCCCACAGTTCCTGCAGTCTCCGCTGCCCTTTGGAATTCTAGGGACCCTATAACCCAGATGGGGCAAAAATGTTGTCGAGGGTGGTTTTGGGTACATGTCGTCAGTCGCCCCTCCCTTCCTCCATGAAAGCAACAGCAGACAATCGTTTCGCACCTTTTTTCCTGGATTACCCATGCAGACACCATACCATGGCAAGCATGGAGACTGCTCAGCTCACCGCTGCTGTTGTGAGCATTGTAAACACCTCATGCATTATCCTGGAGTATGTGCAGAACCGGGCTAAGAGATGCCAGCATGAGGACAATTGTGATGAGGACATGGATGCAGACGTTCCAGAAAGCATGGGCTGTGGCAATTGGAACATCATGGCGGCAGTGGGACTGGTTGATACAGTGGAACGCTGATTCTGGGCCCGGCAAACAAGCACAGACTGATGGGACGGCATAGTGTTGCAGGTATGGGATGATTCACAGTGGCTGCGAAACTTTCACATGTATAAGGCCACTCTCCGTGAATTCTGTGAGTTGCTTTCCCCAGCCCTGAAATGCAGGAACACCAAGATAAGAGCTGCTCTGACAGTTGAGAAGCGAGTGGCGATAGCCCTCTGGAAGCTCGCAATGCCTGACTGCTACCAGTCAGTCAGGAATCAATTTGGAGTGGGCAAGTCTACTGTGGGGACTGATGTGATTCAAGTAGCCAGTGCAATCACTGACTTTCTGCTATCAAGGGTAGTGACTCTGGGAAATGTGCAGGTCATACTGGATGGCTTTGCTGCATGGGGTTCCCTAACTGTGATGGGTCAATAGATGGAACACCTATCCCTATCTTGGCACTGGACCACCTTGCCAACCAGTATGTAAACTGCAAGGGGCACTTCTCAATGGTGCTGCAAGCACTGGTGGATCACAAGGGATGTTTCACTGACATCTACGTGGGATGGCCGGGAAAGGTGCATGACGCTCGCATCTTTGGGAGCTCTGGGCTCTTTGAGCAGTTGCAAGAAGGGACTTGCTTCCAAGACCAGAAAATTACTGTTGGGGATGTTGAAATGCCAATAGTTATCCTTGGGGACCCAGCCTACCCCTTGCTCCCATGGCTCATGAAGCCGTACACAGGCAGCCTGGACAGTAGTAAGGAGCAGTTCAACTTTTGGCTGGGCAAGTGCAGAATGGTGGTAAAATGTGCCTTTGGACATTTAAAAGCTCGCTGGCGCTGTTTGCTGACTGAGTTAGACCTCAGCACAACCAACATTCCCATTGTTATTGTTGCTCGCTGTGTGCTCCATAATATCTGTGAGAATAAGGGGAAGATGTTTATGTTGGGGTGGGAGGTTGAGGCAAATTGCCTGGCAGCTGATTTTGAGCAGCCAGACACCAGGGCAATTAGAAAAGCACAGCTAGGTGCGCTGTGAATCAGAGATGTTTTGAAAACCAGTTTCATGACTGGCCAGGCCGTGACAGATTTTCGTTACCAATCTGCCTGGGGCGTCAGTTGATCAGGCTGATGCTGCAGGATCTTTGGGGAGGAGGTATGGAACACATCAAGTGTCTAAGTGTAAAACTTTATTAATAAAATAATAAAATAACAGCAGAGAGTGCTGAGAAAGCTCCAACGTCATTCAGGGGAAGAAAGAAAGAGTTAGTGCCCCAAGCCCTAACCCATTTTCATACTCACACACACACTACCCAAGACTGGCCAGGCCTGGGTGTAATGTCAGAAGAAGAGGGGGGGAAAGGATGGATGGGAGTGGTGTCCTGGCCCCAGGTCTTCCAAGAATCCGCTGTTGATCTCCGAGTTGCTCCAGCTCTCAGTAGGGTTTTAAGTCCTGGACTCCTTGTGGGGGGTATTCCACTCAGAGACCTCTGCTTCTGGTGCTCTTTGTGCCAGTCCAAACCGGCTTGCCTCCTCGGTTTCCCAAAACATCCTGGCTCTGGAGACTTTGTTTTCCCTTCTATTGGCCTTCGCTGTCACTGTCTCATTTGCTCTCATTGTTCTCACTGCTATCTCTGCAGCTCTGCTCAACTTAGTTCTCCTCTTCTCACGGCTGGGCAACTGCTGATTTCTCGTTAAGCCCATCACCTTGGGCCGGGGCCAGTATCTTATCTTCACATGGAGCTAGCTGAAGTGTTGAGTTAACCCATTCTCTATTCCTCTTCTTTCTCCCCCCTAGCCTCTCATATTCTGCAAAGGAAACTTCCACTCTCCACTCACACACCTTTGCGATACTTGCAACAGTGTTAGCCACATACAATGCTGATCTGACTTCCCCGGAGACTCCCTGAGGGAGGGGTTCATTGTAGTGTGACAAGGCTACGGTGTGACAGTTGTGTGTGTTTCTCCTTGCTGCAAACCCACCCCCTTTGTTGATTTTAATTCCCCGTAAGCCAACCACCCTCCCCCCTTTGATCACAGCTGGCAAAGGAAATAAAGTAACTAATATTTTGAAACCATGCATTCTTTCTTTATTAATTAAAGAAAAAGTGAGATAACTGACAAGGTAGCCCAAGTGGGGTGGGGTGGGGTGCGGGAGGAGGGAAGGACAAGGCCACATTGCTTACTGTAGCCACACTAAAAATCAAAACTGTTTGAATGACAGCCTTCTGTTGCTTGGGCCATCCTCTGGAGTGGAGTGGCTGGGTGCCCGGAGTCTCCCCTCCACTGTATTCTTGGGCATCTGGGTGAGGAGGATATGGAACTTGTGGAGGAGGGCAGGCAGTTATACAAAGGATGCAGCGGAGGTCTGTGCTCTTGTTGGCTTTCATGCAGCTCCAACAGATGCTTCATCATGTCCGTTTGCTCCCCCATTAGCCTCAGCATCACCTCCTGCCTCTGCTCTTCGCGCTCACTTAATGCTTTCCTGGTCTCTGCCACTGAATGCCTCCATGCATTATGCTGTGCCCTATCAGTGTGGGAGGACTGCATGAGCCCGGAAAACATGTCATTGCGAGTGTGGGTTTTTTGCCTTCTGATCTGCGATAACCGCAGGAATGGAGATGATAGGGGGAACATAGAAACATTTGCACCTGGGGAGAGATAAAAAGGGAGAGTAAAATTTAAGATGATACATTTCTGAGAACAAAAGGGAGACTCTTTCACAGTGAATCAAGCAATTCACAGCAGACAGCACATGCGCTTTAGGTACAAGGTCGCATTTTGCCATTTATATTGAGTGCCTGCCGGTATGGTGACACATCACAAACGGCTGGGCAACATAATTCAATTTCCAGGCAGCCATGGTAAGCCTTTTGGTAGGTGGGGTTGGCTTCTTACTCCCTCATAATATGTGGGAATGGTTTCAAACTGCAGTGCCATCCTTTCCCATAGCACGCAATGCCTGCTGGGTTTCACATTTAAAAGGAAGGGCTGAGGTTTTCGGGTGGATGTGCAGCACACACGCACACACACCCCACCGCGTGGCTATTCTCCGGGGTGATTCTCTTTTAGCTAAGTGGAAACAACCCAGCATGAACAGGATCCTTTTACTGTTCCCTTACAAAAATTCCCCAATTTCAACCAGGTGACCATGAATGATATCACTCTCCTGAGGCTAACAAGAAAGATAAAGACCGAATGTTGCTTGAATGCAACCAAAACACAGGACCATTCGCTGCCATGCTTTGTGCTGCAATGATTCCAGACTACTTGCAACTGGCTTGGCATAGTAAAGTGCCCGACTGTGGAGGACGAAATAAGGCAGCCCTCCCCAGAAACCTTCTGCAAAGGCTTTCAGAGTACCTCCAGGAGAGCTTCATAGAGCTTCACGAACAAGGTCAGCTCCCAGACTGCTGCGCTGGGCAACACAGCATGGAGAGTAGGTGGCCAGCCCTCTGTGGAGAAATGTGGTTAGGGACTATTTAGAAAAGCTGTACGTGCACAAGTCCATGGGGCTGAATGCATTGCATCCAAGAGTGCTAAAGGAATTGGCGGCTGTGATTGCAGAGCCATTGGCCATTATCTTTGAAAACTCGTGGCAAACGGGGGAAGTCCCGGATGACTGGAAAAAGGCTAATGTAGTGCCAATCTTTAAAAAACAGAAGAAGGAGGATCCTGGGAACTACAGGCCAGTCAGCCTCACCTCAGTCCCCGGAAAAATCATGGAGCAGGTCCTCAAGGAATCTATCCTGAAGCACTTAGAGGAGAGGAAAGTGATCAGGAACAGTCAGCATGGATTCACCAAGGGAAGGTCATGCCTCACTAATCTAATCACCTTCTATGATGAGATTACTGGTTCTGTGGATGAAGGAAAAGCAGTGGATGTATTGTTTCTTGACTTTAGCAAAGCTTTTGACACGGTCTCCCACAGTATTCTTGTCAGCAAGTTAAAGAAGTATGGGCTGGATGAATGCACTATAAGGTGGGTAGAAAGTTGGCTAGATTCTCGGGCTCAACGGGTAGTGATCAATGGCTCCATGTCTAGTTGGCAGCCGGTATCAAGTGGAGTGCCCCAAGGGTCAGTCCTGGGGCCGGTTTTGTTCAATATCTTCATAAATGATCTGGAGGATGGTGTGGATTGCACTCTCAGCAAATTTGCGGATGATACTAAACTAGGAGGAGTGGTAGATATGGTGGCAGGTAGGGATAGGATACAGAGGGACGTAGACAAATTGGAGGATTGGGCCAAAAGAAATCTGATGAGGTTCAACAAGGACAAGTGCAGAGTCCTGCATTTAGGATGGAAGAACCCAATGCACAGCTACAGACTAGGGACCGAATGGCTAGGCAGCAGTTCTGCGGAAAAGGACCTAGGGGTGACAGTGGACGAGAAGCTGGATATGAGTCAACAGTGTGCCCTTGTTGCCAAGAAGGCCAATGGCATTTTGGGATGTATAAGTAGGGGCATAGCGAGCAGATCGAGGGACGTGATCGTACCCCTCTATTCAACATTGGTGAGGCTTCATCTGGAGTACTGTGTCCAGTTTTGGGCCCCACACTACAAGAAGGATGTGGATAAATTGGAGAGAGTCCAGCGAAGGGTAACAAAAATGATTAGGGGTCTGGAACACATGACTTATGAGGAGAGGCTGAGGAAACTGGGATTGTTTAGTCTGCAGAAGAGAAGAATGAGGGGGGATTTGATAGCTGCTTTCAACTACCTGAGAGGTGGTTCCAAAGAGGATGGTTCTAGACTGTTCTCAGTGGTAGAAGATGACAGAACAAGGAGTAATGGTCTCAAGTTGCAGTGGGGGAGGTTTAGGTTGGATATTAGGAAAAACTTTTTCACTAGGAGGGTGGTGAAACACTGGAATGCGTTACCTAGGGAGGTGGTGGAATCTCCTTCCTTCGAAGTTTTTAAGGCAGGCTTGACAAAGCCCTGGCTGGGATGATTTAATTGGGGATTGGTCCTGCTTTGAGCAGGGGGTTGGACTAGATGACCTCCTGAGGTCCCTTCCAACCCTGATATTCTATGATTCTATGTCCCTGGAGGATTCCCGCTCCATCTCCAGACACATTAACAGACTTTTCTAGTAGCTATACTGGCCGCAAATGCATCCCAATTCTTCAGGGCAAATCAAACATTAAACGCTATTGCTTTTAAACCCTGTACTGTAGTTACAAATGTGTACTCACCAGAGCTGGCTTCTCTGGCTTCAGGGTTGGGGATCCCACCTTGGGTGGGTATTGGCTTCAGGGTGGTGAAAAGGTCCTGGCTGCCGGGGAGAACGGATTCACTGCTTGCCTGCTGCACATTCTCCTCCTCCTCATCCACAAAATTCTCCTTCCTGTTGCATGAGACTCCCCCCTTGCAGGTGTCCATGGATAGCGGTGGGGTAGTGGTAGGGGTCCCCCTTAGAATTGCATGCAGTTCATCATAGAGGCAGCATGTATGGGACTCTGACCCGGAGCAACCGTTTGCCTCCTTTGTCTTTTGGTAGGTTTGCCTGAGGTCCTTGACTTTCACGCAGCACTGCTGTGTGTCCCTGTTGTAGCCTCTCTCCACCATGCCTTGTGCAATTTTGGCATATATATTAGCATTTCTTCTTTTTGATCAGCGTTCAGCCTGCACAGATTCTTCTCCCCATACAGCAATCAGATCCAGTGTCTCCCTTTCAGTCCATGCTGGAGCTTGTTTGCGATTCTGGGGGGACTGCATGGTCACCTGTGCTGCTGAGCTGCCACGCTGACCAAACAGGAAATGAAATTCAAAATTTCCCAGGGCTTTTCCTGTGTACCTGGCTAGTGCATCTGAGTTGAAAGTGGTGTCCAGAGCGGTCACGTTGGAGCACTCTGGGATAGCTCCCGGAGGGCAATACCATCGAATTGCATCTGCACTACCCCAAATTTGACCTAGCAAAGTCGATTTTAGCACTACTCCCCTCCTTGGGAAGGAGTACAGAAGTCGATTTTAAGAGTCCTTTAGGTCGACGGAACGGGGTTGGTTGTGTAGACACATTCATTTTAAAATTGACCTAATGCGGCTAAATTTGACCTCACCCTGTAGTGTAGACCAGGGCACAGAAATCTAACACATTTGTTCTTTCACTTAAGCATACAAAGCACAAGAGAGAGTACAGATCATTTAGAAGACAAACATACTTCCTCACTGCAATGCCCCATACTAGCTCATTCTTTCCTTGGGACTACCTGGGATCAGGAAAACAGGCAGAGCTTCCTGCCTCATTCAACCCCTAAATGTTGGGTTGCTTCTCTCTCCTCCATAACTGGAGACAAAAAGTTGGATTAAAAAAGGATCTAGGTGCCTAATTACCACTTTAGGTGCCTAAATCCCTGAACCCACTGGGATTCACAAAGCCCCCATTCAGCTGCCCTCAAACCCGATAGGCACCTAAACTTGCTTAGCACCTAAATTTTTGCAGTAAAAATTCTTTAGGTGGCTATGTTTCTGCCTCTGGACATGCACACTGCAGCTGTATACAGATGGCTAAGCCCCAGAGCTATGCTTGAAACAGAGAAAGAGTGGCCTTCCTCCACCTAACTTGCCTAAGGGGCTCAATCTGGTAAATATGCTCAGACCTCGCCTACTGGATTAAGCCCCTCTAGGAAAGCTTGTAAAAAGTGATCAGAGGAGAAGACAGAGGATCACCCTCATAACTTTTAGTCCCATGGTCAGAGTACTCACCTGGGATGTGGGAGAACCATTTCAAGACCCTTGTCCTCCTGAGTGGGGAAGGGATTTTAACACAAATTTTCCATGCTTCAGGTGAGTCCTCTAACCCTTGGGATATAGGATATTCTGATATGGGGGTTTCCAAGTGAGTGGTCTAACTACCAGGCTATAGAGTTTGTTTGCTCTCACTGACCCAATGTCTTTTGGATGGTTGATCATCGAAGTTTAACTATTCCCTGTTGTTCTTATTTTGTCACCAGCCTTTGGTGTTTTAGCCCAATTTAGGGGCTAACAGGGAATAGAGAAGGCAAAGATCTGCACATTCAAAGCGGCATTTATAGTCTGAAACAGATATATACAAAGAACCCTCAGTATCAAACACAGTTCCTAAACTGCACAGATTCACAAGTTGTCACATCATTAAAGTAATAAGAATGGACAGTAAGAGAGAAAGTAAGAGAGAAAAGAAAAGAGAAAGTAAGTTCAACTGACTGTACATTAATGCCACTTGTAGACTACGGTGCTCTGGTCACAAGAACAACAATTAGGTGCCTGCTTTCTACAAGCCATAGACTTCTATAAACTGGCTTCTTTTCTACAAATCTTCTGTTCCATCCCTGCATGATGTGAGAAACACCCAAAGTATTGGAACCGAAAAGGAGATAGACAGGTAGGATGGAGACAGAATTCTGAAGGAAGCAAGGACACAAAAGGGTGAATGGGATTTAAAATTTTTACAGACCCCCAAACCTCCCACTCAGTCCCAGGCCCCACTCCCACTCCACCCCTTCCGCTTAGGCCCCACCCCACCTCCTCCCACCCCTGCTCACTCCATACCCGCGCCCTCTGTCACTCACTCTCCCCCACCCTCACTCACTTTCACCAGGCTGGGGCAGGGGGTTGGGGTGCGGGAGGGGGAGAGGGGTGCAGACTCCAGGAGGGAGTTTGAGTGCAGGATGCTGGCTGTGGGCTAGGGCAGGAGGCTGGGGTGCGGGAGGGGGTGAGGAGTGCGGGCTCTGGCTGAGTGGCACTTACATCAGGTGGCTCTTGAAAGCGACTGGCACATCTCTCTGGCAGCGGCTCCTAGGCGGGGGTAGGGGCGGGGGCAGGGCATCTTCTCGCACTGCCCCTGCCTGCAGGCACCACCCCCACATCTTCCATTGGCCACAGTTTCCGGGCAATGGGAGTTGCAGGGGCAGTGCGTGGAGACCCTCTGTCCCCTCCCTCGTAGCTTCAGGGACATGCCGGACACTTCCAGGAGTGGTGTGGAGCCAGGGCAGGGAGCCTGCCTTAGCCACACTGTGCTACTGGACTTTTAGTGTCTAAAATCTCCCAGTTTGGCTTCAGTAGCCTCTGGAAGATAGAGGGAGGGGGAAGAGTTTAGAGAAGGAGGTGAAGGAGTTCATCAGCAGGGCCTGCGGACCCCCTGGAGTATCCTCATGGACCCCAGGGGTCTGCGGACCCTAGTTTGAGAAACGCTGGTCTAATACAAGTAATAAAATGCAATGGAGGCATGGAGCTAGTAGAAGAGAGGAGGGATGAGGGAGAAAAGAGTTGAACAGCAATGATCAAACCACAAGACTTTAACTCAAGGATTCATGAGCTTTCTCCACCTCAACACACATGAAACACACCTTCCCCCTCTAAACAGCACTAATGTAAAACAAAAGAAAGGAAATAATTAGAGGAAAGGGTTGCATTTACAGAAGTGGGCTATGGAATGTCAAATCCTAGGTTCAAAATTATTCAAGCTTATGGAGCAATTCTAGTTATTTGCATTTGGAATGAGAGGATTTTGACTTTGTTGGGGATTGCTCCTGCTTTGAGCAAGGGGTTGGACTAGATGACCTTCTGAGGTCCCTTCCAACCCTGATATTCTATGATTCAGGAAATGATGCAAAGCAACATCCATTACTTGTGACTTTTTAAATTCTGTTTCCATGACTTTTGCCTTTTCCACTACAGGCATAATTGAACTTCTGCCACACTCAAGATCATAGACCTAGGATATTTTATCAAACATTTAAATTGTGACTACATTTTTCCTCTCATCCATTCTCCTTATTGTTCCTTTGAAGAACAGAATTAGAGTAATCCAGCATGACTGGGGTTTTGTTTTGTTTTGCAAAGCCATGCTGACATTCACTCAGTAAGCTAGGTACTGTACAATATCCCTGATAACAATTTCTAGGAAAATTACGGACCAGAGGCATCCTGGGAACGTATCAAGTATGACAGTTCTACTGTGGCTGTATCCACGAATAATACATGCATTCTTTCACAGTAGATACGAATCTAGTTCTGATTTGAAAATGGTGGTAGCAGTCACTGTAATGCAGCCTTTAACCATTTAACAATTCTATAAGTTCGCCACTCTTTATGGGATAATTTTATACCTAAATTATTTTTTCAGTCTTGTTTATTTTGAGCTCCTGTCCTCTAGTTCTGTGATTTAACATTAATTCAAAGATGTTATTTACAGTATATCTACTTTCAATATCTCCTTTAGCATCTTCAAATGTAAGAGGTTTTCTTTTCTCCAGAGAGTACACAAATAGTTTTTTTAATCAGGCTTTCTGCTTAAGTTAAACCATATAGCATTCCTGTTTCTTTCCTCTTCAGTGGCTTTTCTATAGTACTCTGCTCAAAAGTCAGCACAAAATCTTAACGGGTATAACCTGTTCCACAGAGTGCTAGAATAATTTCCTTTAACTATATTTCTATGCCCTTCCTCCTATAACACAGTGCTTTTTTTCTTCTTTTGACCATAGACATATTCTGTGATTATAGTTGTCTGCACCTCTTCAGGATCCTAATCCTGCTCTGAGTTCTGCAGGATTAGTTCTAGGGCTTGTCTACACTACACATTTTTGTCGACAAAAGTCAGGTTTTGTCTACAAAACAGTGGAGGTGTACACATTGCAATGCTCCTTCTGCCAACAAAACTCTTCTGCTTTGCTGACAAAATGAAACCACCTTGATGAGAGGCATAGAGCTTTTTGCAGCAAAGTTATATTGACAAAGTGTCAGTGTAGACACTGTGTGTGGTTATGTCTTCGTATCACCATGGCCTGATGAATACATCCTAGAATACTCAAGGAAGTGACTGAGGAGATATCTGAGCCATTGATGATTATCTTATAAAAGTCATGGAAGACAGGAAAGATTCCAGCAGACTGGAAAAGGGCAAATATAGTGCCAATCTGTAAAAAGGTAAATAAGGACAACCTGGGAAATTACAGACTAGTCATCTTAACTTCAGTACCCAGAAAGATAATGGAGCAAATAATTAAGCAATCAATTTGCTAACACCTAGAAGATAATAAGGTGATAAGTAAGTCAGCATGGATTTGTTAAGAACAAATCATGTCAAACCAACCTAGTAGCTTTCTTTGACAGGGTAACAAGCGTTGTGGATGGGGAGAAGTGGTAGATGTGGTATACCTTAACTTTAGAAATGCTTTTGATACTGTCTCACATGACCTTCTCATAAACAAACTAGGGAAATACAACCTAGATGGAGCTAAGGTGGGTGCATAACTGGTTGGAAAATCATTCCCAGAGAGTAGTTATCAGTGGTTCACAGTCAAGCTGGAAGGGCATAACAAGTGGAGTCCCGCAGGGATCAGTTTTGGGTCCGGTTCTGTTCAATATCGTCATCAATGATTTGGATAATGACATAGAGAGTACACTTATAATGTTTTTGGATGATACCAAGCTGGGAGGGGTTACAAGTGCTTTGGAGGTTAGGATTAGAATTCAAAATGATCTTCACAAACTGGAGGAATGGTCTGAAGTAAATAGGATGAAATTCAAGAAGGACAAATGCAAAGTACTCATAAGAACAGCCATACTGGATCAGACCAAAGGTCCATCTAGCCCAATATCCTATCTTCTGACAGTGGCCAATGCCAGGTGTGTCAGAGGGAATGAACAGAACAGGTAATCATCAAGTGATCCATCCCCTGTTGCTCATTCCCAGCTTCTGGCAAACAGAGGGTAGGGACACCATCCCTGCCCATCCTGGCTAATAGCCATTGATGCACCTATCCTCCATGAATTTATCTAGTTCTTTTTTGAGTGCTGTTATAGTCTTGGCCTTCACAACATCCTCTGGCAAGGATTTCCACAGATTGACTGTGCGTTGTGTAAAGAAATACTTCCTTTTGTTTGTTTGTTTGTATGTTTGAAACCTGCTGCCTCTTAATTTCATTTAGTGACCCCTAGTTCTTGTGTTGTGAGAAGAAGTAAATAACACTTCCTTATTTACTTTCTCCATATCAGTCATGATTTTATAGTACTCTATTATATCCCCCCTTAGTTGTCTCTTTTCAAAGCTGAACACTCCCAACCTTGTTAATCTCTCCTCATACGGAATGTTTTTCTGATGTCCACTTAGGATGGAACAATCTGTTGCACACATATAAAATGGGAAACGACTGCCTAGAAAGGAGTACTGTGGAAAGGGATCTGGGGGTCATAGTGGATCACAAGCTAAATATGAATCAATAGTACAACACTCTTGTTAAAAAAAAAACAAACATCCATCATTCTGGGATGTATTGACAAGAGTGTGGTAAGCAAGACACAAGAAGTAATTCTTCTGCTCTACTCCACATGGATTAGGCCTCAGTTGGAGTATTGTTTCCAGTTCTGGGTGCCACATTTCAGGAAAGATGTGGACAAATTGGAGAAAGTCCAATTATTAAAAAATTATTAAAGTTCTAGAAAACATGACCTCTAAGGGAAGACTGGAAAAATTGGGTTTGTTTAGTCTGGATAAGACAAGACTGAGTGGGGACATGATAACACTTTTCAAATAAATAAAGGGTTGTTACAAGGAGGAGACAGGCAAAATGTTCTCGTTAACATCTGAGGATAGGACAAGAAGCAGGTGGCTTAAATTGCAGTAAGGGCAGTTTGGGTTGGATATTAGAAAAAACTTCCAGTCAGGAAGCACTGGAATAAATTGACTAGAGAGGTTTCATTGGAGATTTTTAAAAGCAGGTTAGGGATGGTCTTGTTAACACTTTTAGTCCTGCCATGAGAGCAGATGACTGGACTAGATGACCTCTTGAGGCCCCTTCCAGTCCTAGGATTCTATAGGAAAGAGTTCAATAATCCAGGCATACATTTCTGAAATGTTTAGAGTGAAATTGTGGGCCCATTGAATCAATAGGAGTTTTACTAATAACTTCACTGGGGCCAGGGTTTCAGTCATAATATTTTTTCCCTTTAGGTATGATCCTTTATTTGTACCTGCTTCTTCTCATCTACCTCCCTTTCTCCTGAGAGAGCAGCCACTCAGAGCAGTCACATCAGCCACACCACCAGGGACTCATTCACCTGCACATCTACTAATGTGATATATGCCATCATCTGCCAGCAATGCCCCTCTGCCATATACATTGACCAAACCGGACAGTCTCTACATAAAAGAATAAATGGACACAAATCAGACATCAGGAATGGTAACATACAAAAACCAGTAGGAGAACACTTCAATCTTCCTGGACATTCTATAACAGATTTTAAAGTAGCCATACTTGAACAAAAAAAAATTCAAAAACAGACTTCAAAGAGAAACAGCAGAACTAAAATTCATTTGCAAATTTAACACCATTAATTTGGGCTCGGATGGGGACTGGGAGTGGCTGGCTCACTACAAAAGTAGCTTTGCCTCTCCTGGAATTGACACCTACTCATCAATTACTGGGAGTGGACCACATCCACCCTGATCGAATTAGCCCTGTCACCACTGGTTCTCCACTTGGGAGGTAACTCATTTCTTTTCATGTGTCAGTATAATAATGCCTGCATCTGTAATTTTCATTCCATGCATCTGAAGAAGTGGGGTTTTAACCATGAAAGCTTATGCCCAAATAAATCTGTTAGTCTTTAAGGTGCCACCGGACTCCTTGTTTTCTTTTAGCAGCTTGTCATAGATGACCACATTGCTTTCAAAATGGGCTAGAAACAGCATTCTGGAAACCTTTCAAGAGAGGATTAAAAGCAGTTTCTCTCCCTCCAGACTGTTGCCTTTCTCCCTTTACATCCCCCCCCTGCCCCCTTTTATCTTTACACTTCAACAGTAATGTATGTATTCTTGCACATATTTTCACTTGGAAATACCTCTGAAAAGAATCACAGATAAACATTTTCTGACTCAGGTCTTCTAATTGAACTTAAATCAAAAAATGGCCCACGCCTGAGGGAAGCTATAGCAAACTCCAGAAGCAAAAAATGCAGATGCAATGCTTCTCTCAATGCCTCTCAAGTTTGATCCAGCACGCATCCTGCAAGGTGACTACTTTACACATCTAGAGTGCGATTTACAAAAAGCACCTAAGTGACATTCAGTGGGACTCACATTCCTAAGTCACTCAGTCACTTTTGAAAATTCTACCCCTATTTAACTTTTGGGAAAGTTGAATCAAGGTCTTATTAAAACTTCTTGTTTCAGCTCAACTAAAAGAAAAAAGCTGAAAAAGCCCAAGGGAAAAATCAGATTTTTCAGTACAGTAAATACCTGGACAGATATATACTCTGTCTTCCTGAACAGGCATAGTCACAGGAGAAGTAATTAAAACATACAAGTCACCAAAACTTTTGCTCACCACATAGCTTTGGGCTGATGGTGTCCAAACCAATTGCTATAAATTCCGACTTTACATTTCTGGGTACAAGGGTTTTTTTAATTAATACTTATTATAGCATTCTCTATACTAAAGTCTTCAATGGATTTTTAAGTATATTTTAAAAGCTCAAAACTTTTTGTTTAGTTTATCACATCTAATAAAGCAAATAGAACTATTTATTCCTGGCTCCAAATAATTGAATTTTATTAACCTGTAAAAACTACATCCAACAGAAAAATTCCAGGATGTTCGCTCAGAAAACCCAGCTCACCTCTAGCATTTTCCATGCAGTTTCTATTCAGAGCAAGGCATCCACATATGGAAATAAATTAAAAAGGTGTGATGGGCAAAAACAGATTTTTTAATGTTGTAGCTACAACTTAATTAAATCAAAGTCACCAATGAGGGCCTTAACCAGATAAATGTAAACATGAAATTTGTGATTCATAACAATTTAATAAATGATTCATGGCAATAGACAAGTAAGCAAAATCAGTAGTTTTCCCCTCTACATAATTCTAGTTTAGCTGTTTGTACTCCACTGACATTACATCTGATGCTAATTATGATACTTTTAAATATTTTTCCCTGAATATAAACATATCTGCCTCATTAGTATATTATAGAGACAAGGTGGGTGAGGTAATATCTTTTACTGGACCAAGTTCTTTTCAGAGAGACCAACTCAAAAAGCTTGTCTCTCTCACCAGCAGAAGTTGGTCCAATAAAAGGTATTTACCTCAGCTACCTTGTCTCTCTAATATCCTGGGACTGACATGGCTACAACATCATCATTAGTATATCACTTTCCCAAACTGATGTTTAAGAAGCATAATTGAGATATGCACCTACCGAGAATGTGTCACATATATAACCATTGTCCTAAACATCCCAATACCAAATCAGTCTTTAAAAGACAAACAAAAAATAAATTATTTGCTAGCAACACAATAATGTGATAGATAGCTTCTTATTCTCTGACATGCTAAAGTTGATTGCTATATGCCTTTCCCCAAATTGGCTATAGAGTCTGTGGACATGGGTCATAAGGGCATGGCTGCTCCCCATAGCACCCTGCTGGCCAAGCATGGCACTGCCAGCACTCCCTGCCTCAGTATCTCTCCCAAAGATAAATCTCCTCAACTCTCCACACACAAGTCTGTGCTGCAGATGTGGCTTTGCCCTCCAGCCAAGCAATAAACAAATTTAAGCCTTCCAGGGTAACAAAAGTCCAACTAAAGAGTCCTAAGCAAATAAAAAGATTCCTCTGCACTTTGGGACTTTACTTCACCTTGCTCTGTAAGCCCTGTTCTGAGCCCCTGGTGGGTTACATTTGTTAGTCTTTCCCCTCCTCTGGTATAAAGTACTTGGCCCCCAGGCTGCTTCCCACAGTGTACCATTCTCAACCCCTTTCTGGGCTCGGTGCCTTTTGCCTTTCCCGCTACCTTCCTGCTACCTTGTCCCTCCATTCCCTGGGCTACTCAACCTACAACAGATCCAAGCTCAGGATCTTCCACCAGAACCAGCCTACCAACTTACTCCCTGTAATTCCCTCTGCCAGACTTAGCTCTCTCAGTCCTTTATAAGGCCCAGATATCCATTAAATTATCACCTGACCCACCTTAGTCAGGCAAGAAGCAGCTCATTAATTATGGCACAGGTGTGGCTGGCACTATCTGCCCTTAATATGACCAGTCACCCTCTGACATCATGCCATTAGTCATGCATTTATGAAAGTTGGTCTGAGATGCGGTTCAAACTCTTCTCTGGTTTCAGTGGAAGTTCATCTTTCTTAAGGAAATCACAGTGGTCTGTGCTGCTCTGTAACAAAAGCGAATAGCAAAACAAGATTAATTGGGAAAGTGGAAACAAAAAAAGGACACAACCCCTTCAACTCACCTCAGGTCACAGAATAAAATGAGTGGCAGGTTTCAGGGTGGTAGCCGTGTTAGTCTGTATCAACAAAAAGAACGAGGAGTACTTGTGGCACCTTAGAGACTAACAAGTTTATTTGGGCATAAGCTTTCATGGGCTAAAACCCACTTCATTGGATGCACAGAGTGGAAAATATAGTAGGAAGATATATATACATAGAGAACATGAAAAAATGGGTGTTGCCATACCAACTATAATGAGAGTAATCAATTATGGTGGGCTTTTATCAGCAGGAGAAAAAAACCTACAAAATCGCTACAAACGTCCTCTCATCATTCTCTATAAATATCTATTCTCGTGGCATCTGCCTTTAGCCACCGCTTCTGTTGCAACTCTGCTCTCCTGCAGATGCCATACCACGGCAAGCATGGAGCCCACTCAGATCACCGCGGCACTTATGAGCATTGTAAACACCTTATGCATTATCCTGTAGTATGTGCAGAACCAGAACCTGCAAAAGCCGGCGAGCAGGCGACGGCAGTGCGGTGACAAGAGTGATGAGGACATGGACTCAGATTTCTCTCAAAGTATGGGCCCCAGCAATTTGGACATCCTGGTGGCAATGGGTCAGGCTCATGCCATGGAACACCGATTCTGGGCCCAGGAAACAAGCACAGACTGGTGGGACCGCATAGTGTTGCAGGTCTGGGATGATTCACAGTGGCTGCAAAACTTTTGCATGCATAAGGGCACTTTCATGGAACTTTGTGACTTGCTTTCCCCTGCCCTGAAGCACAAGAATACCAAGATGAGAGCAGCCCTCACAGTTCACAAGTGCGTGGCGATAGCCCTCTGGAAGCTTGCAATGCCAGACAGCTACCGGTCAGTAAGGAATCAATTTAGAGTGGGCAAATCTACTGTAGGGGCTGCTGTGATCCAAGTAGCCAACGCAATCACTGAGCTGCTGCTATCAAGGGTAGTGACTCTGGGAAATGTGCAGGTCATAGTGGATGCCTTTGCTACAATGGGGCTCCCTAACTGTGGTGGGGCAATAGATGGAACGCATATTCCTATCTTGGGACTGGACCACCAAGCCGGCGAGTACATAAACCGCAAAGGGTACTTTTCAATAGTGCTGCAATGACTGGTGGATCATAAGGGACATTTCACCAACATCAACGTGGAACGTCCGGGAAAGGTGCATGATGCTCACATCTTCAGGAACTCTGGTCTGTTTGAACAGCTGCAGGAAGGGACTTACTTCCCAGACCAGAAAATAACTGTTGGGGATGTTGAAATGCCTATATGTATCCTTGGGGACCCAGCCTACCCCTTAATACCATGGCTCATGAAGCCGTACACAGGCAGCCTGGACAGTAGTCAGGAACTGTTCAACTACAGGCTGAGCAAGTGCAGAATGGTGGCAGAATGTGCCTTCGGACATTTAAAAGGGCGCTGGGGCAGTTTACTGACTCGGTTAGACCTCAGTGAAACCAATATTCCCACTGTTATTGCTGCTTGCTGTGCACTCCACAATATCAGTGAGAGTAAGGGGGAGATGTTTATGGCTGGGTGGGAGGTTGAGGCAAATCACCTGGTCACTGATTACGCGCAGCCAGACACCAGGGTGGTTAGAAGAGCACAGCAGGGCGCGGTGCGCCTCAGAGAAGCTTTAAAAGCCGGTTTCATGACATGATGTTTCTGTTTGTTTCTCCTTGATGAAAACCTGCCCCCTTGGTTCACTCTACTTCCCTGTAAGCCAACCTCCCTCCCCTTCCCCCTTCGATCACCGCTTGCAGAGGCAATAAAGTCATTATTGTTTCAAAATCATGCATTCTTTATTAATTTGTCACACAAATAGGGGGATAACTGCCAAGGTAGCCTGGGAGGGGTGGGGGAGGAGAGAAGCACTGGGTGGGGTGGTGGAGGAGGGGACAAGGGAAGGTCAAGGCCACACTGCACTTCAAATGCCAGCCTTCTGTTGCTTGGGCAATCCTCTGGGGTTGGAGTGGTTGGGTGCCCGGAGGGCCCCAACACCCCCACCCCCCTGTGTTCTTGGGCTTCTGGGTGAGGAGGCTATGGAACTTGGGAAGGAGGGCGGCTGGTTACAGGGGCTGCAGCAGCAGTCTGTGCTCCCACTGCCTTTCCTGCAGCTCCACCAGAAGCCAAAGCATATCAGTTTGATCCCCCAGTAGCCTCAGCATTGCATCCTGCCTCCTCTTATAGCGCTCCTGCCATCTCTCATCTTGCTCCCGCCACCTCTAATCTTGCTCGTCCCTCCTGTCCTCACGTTCATTTTCTGCTTTCCTGGATTCTGCCATTGTTTGCCTCCACGCATTCTGCTGAGCTCTTTCAGTGCGGGAGGACTGTGTGAGCTCAGAGAACATTTCATCGCAAGTGCATTTTTTTCACCTTCTTATCTGCGCTAGCCTCTGGGATGGAGATGATAGGGGGAGCGTTGAAACATTTGCAGCTGCGGGAGGAAAAAAAGAGAGTAGTATCTAAAAAGACACATTTTAGAGAACAATGAGTAGACTCTTTTACGGTGAACCAAGTTGTTAACATTACATAGCACGTGTGCTTTCGGTACAAGATCGCATTTTGCCTCTTGTATTGAGGGCCTGCCGGTTTGGTGTGAGAGTTCACACACGCAGGGCTGGGCAACAGAATTTGGCTTGCAGGCAGCCATGGTAAGCCACAGTCTTTTGGCTTCTTCAATCTTCATAACATGTGGGAATGGTTTCAAACAGCAGCACCCTCCTTTCCCATACCAAGCACCCATTGGGTTGGCCATTTACAAGGAGGGGCTGTACTGGCTGCGAATGCATCCCAAGTCTTCAGGGCAAATTAATCATTAAACGTGCTTGCTTTTAAACTTGCATTATATTTACAAAGGTACACTCACCAGAGGTGTCTTCTCTGGCTTCATGCTCCAGTAGCCCACCTTGGGAAGGTTGGGAGGGTACTGGCTCCAGTGTGATAAACAGTTCCTGGCTGTTGGGGAGAATGGTTTCTCCACTTACCTGCTGTGCGCTATCCTCCTCCTCCTCCTCCTCGTCGTTCCCAAAATCCTCATGCCTGTTGCATGAGACTCCCCCCTTGCAGGTGTCCACGGACGGGGTGGAGTAGTAGTAGGGGTCCCCCCTAGAATTGCATGCATCTCATCATAGAGGTGGCATGTCTGGGGCTCTGACCGGAGTGGCCGTTTGCCTCTTTGGTTTTTTGGTAGGCTTGCCTGAGCTCCTTAATTTTATGTGTCCCTGTTGTAGCCTCTGTCCAACATGCCCTTGAAGATTTTTGCAAATATTTTGGCATTTTGTCTTTTGGAACGGAGTTCTGATAGCACGGATTCATCTCCCCATGCAGCAATCAGATCCAGTACCTCCCGTTCGGTCCATGCTGGAGCTCTTTTGCGATTCTGGGACTGCATGGTCACCTGTGCTAATGAGCTCGCCAAGCTGGCCAAACAGGAAATGAACTTCAAAAGTTCCCAGGGTTTTTCCTGTGTACCTGGCTAGTGCATCTGAGTTGAGAGTGCTGTCCAGAGCGGTCACAATGGAGCACTCTGGGAAAGCTCCTGAAGGCCAATACCATCAAATTGCATCCACACTACCCCAAATTTGACCTGGTGATGTCGATTTCAGCACTAATCCCCTCATCGGGGAGGAGTACAGAAATCAATTTTAAGAGCCCTTTAAGTTGACAAAAATGGCTTCGTCGTGTGGATGGGTGCAAGGTTAAATCGATCTAATGCTGCTAAATTCGACCTAAACTTGTAGTGTAGACCAGGGCCGAGTTCTTCTGTTATGAAAAGTACTAAACAACACTTTCTTATCTACTTTCTCTACACCAGTCACGATTTTATAGACCTCAATCATATCTCCCCTTAGCCGTGTCTTTTCCAAGCTAAAAAGTCCCAGTCTTATTAATCTCTCCTCATATGGAAGCCATTCCATACCCCTAATCATTTTTGTTTCCCTTTTCTGAACCTTTTCCAATTCCAATCTATCTTTTTTGAGATGGGGTGACCATATCTGCACACAGTATTCAAGATGAGGGCGTGGATTTTTATAGAGGCAACATGATATTTTCTGTCCTATTATCTATCCCTTTCTTAAATATTCCCAGCATTCTGTTCGCTTTTTTGACTGCCTCTGCACATTGAGTGGATGTTTTCAGAGAACTATCCACAATGACTCCAAGATCTCTTTCTTGAGTGGTAAAAGCTAATTTATACCCCATCATTTCATATGTATAGTTGGGATTATGCTTTCCAATGTGCATTACTTTGCATTTATCAACATTAAATTTCATCTGCCGTTTTTGTTCAACATTAAATTTCATCTGCCAACAGTCACTCAGTTTTGAGAGATCCTTCTGTAGCCCTTTGCAGTTTGCCAGAGTTATAGAAAATTATATGTTATAGAAAACATACTAAACTACACAAGATCAGACCCTAGTGTAGCAAATAATATCAGAAACTAGTGAATAATATAATGGGCCACTTCATCAGTTCCACTGATTTTTATCATGATATGTGGTGCAAGTGAAATCAAGAAGCATATATGGCAACCCTTTAAGGGCCTGGAAGAACATACCATCTCTTAACTTTTATTAATCCTGGAAAGTCCAATGACCCATAACTATAAATTTTATCTGAAGGGCAAGTTAAACTAATTGTGCTTCTGGGTCTTCCATGAGGATATTTCTGTCTCATATTCAGCTTGCTCTCTGTGTGTTTTTAGCATTGTCCCTTTTTCTTGTCTTTTGTTTTAACATCTTCTCTGTGAATCTGAATTGGCCTTCTATATTTTCTTTCTCTTTGCTTTTATGTGTATCCTTTTCATTCATCTTTTCTTAGAATGTAGGCATGGCCCTTCATAAAAAACAAACAAGAAAAAGAAGGGCCTTTAAGTTCCTCCAGCACACTTTTGATTAGGCTGGTTGGGGGAAAAAACAAACCAAAATTATTTTAAACTGATTTATCAGGGCTGGAATGCACTACCGCATATAAACAGACCCAAATACAGACTGCAATAAAATCAATTTTAATTTCTAATTAGAGAGAAAGAAGTACCAGAAGTAAGTGTCCTTTTACTCTCAGCCATTGATTTGCCTGGAGCAGTACAGTCACTAATTCCTCCCCCTTCAGAAACAAAACAAAAATAGCAATTTTAACAATAGGAAATATTGCTGACATGGCAGCTTTAAGTGTAGGTTTCAATATTCCACTAATACAAATAGGCAGTAGGCATCCTGCAAGAAAGTATTTAAATAGGTCAATACTAAGAGAAATTTCAAAGTACTGGTCAGAACAGGTTGGGTTTAGCAGGCCAATGCTCAAACCACTGAGCTATCCCTCCCCCTAGCAAAGCAACTCTGATGCTCAAACTAGTCCCCATGAGGCTTTGCTGTCAGAGCAGGTGCAGCATGTCCAGGATCCATAGTCAGAAGCGCCATTTGATGATGCCCAGAGGAGCAGCCCACTGTGGAAATGAGAACAGCAGCAAAAGGCAGAAGTACCCCACAGCCTGGTAAATATTTGGCCCCATGTCTGTCATTAATATATAAATGAGAGGGATTTCCAGGTTATGACCCAAAGCAATGATTATTGCAAGCCATGAGTAGCAGCTTGTATCCGTTAATGTTGGAATGCATGCCAGCACTTTGGATTCTCCCCACCCCCAATTCCACATGGAATTCAAAATCGACACCAGAAAGCAAAAACAACATTTAAAGTAGCATTTTAACATCAAATTTTTACTAGATAGTTGCACATTCTTACCAAGACATGCTGGGGTCTTAAAAGTAAGAACCTTATATTGCCTTCCCTTTTAGTATGCTGCATTGTACAATTTGCGACGTCACATAACCAGCTACCTGTAAACTGTACAAGCAGAAAGGGAAAATGTAGTGAATGGGAGACAAAAAATCACTGTCCAAAATATGGCTTGGAGGATTATACACAGTCCAAAAGTATGCCAGAGAAGTGGGCATGCTGGCTGTGTAGTTCTTTGAGAGTATGTATTGTCATGTGTGTTTGCATGTAATCCAGTAGATGCAGTCAGAGCAGACCATATTGTAAACTGCAGATGCACCTGCAGAAAGTTTTCAGCAGGTTACAGGGAGGCAGTAATCCATGTAGATGTTAGCACGACATCCTGTTAATTCTCCCATACATTTTCACCCAATCCCAGCTGCTGATCACTGCAAACTTTTCCTATAATAGGAACTCCAGATAGGTAGTTACATTCTGAGGCAGGGTATACTTCCAGGCCCTCCCCTGTAGGTCACCAGCCCCCACTGTGCTTGTAGACACATTGTTCAGTCACCATAAACCTGAAAACCTCTTTGACGTACACTGCTGGGTTGCCCCTTGTAGTTTGGACTAGAGTGTCCCTTGGACTAGAGTGTTCCATTCAGGAACTTCCAGCATTGTTATGTTCTCCAGAATGTGGAATTCCTGAAAGTGTGGAGAAACCATCGGTAGTAAACCATGGCAACTGTCTCCCTCCCCCACTCCAAGGCTAAAATGGTCTGCAATATTTAAACATATCATTTATAAATTTTCCCATTACCCTTATGAGTGCACACTCTGCTTAATTCTGAGGGAGGAAGATAGGGTGCAGCAGAAAGACTTGTCTGCGAGGCTGCTTGCGCTAACGACCGCAAAAGCTCAGGCTCGTGCTCCACCCGCACCACATCCTGAGTCCCCTCCATGGTACCATGTCCAGAAGATCAGGAACACACTGGACAATACCGTGGTTGGGTGGCCCATGCAATCAGAACTGAACACTAGTTGGACAGGGAAAATTTCCCCCCTGCAGTCTTCCATCCCACCCACACATCTCCAGAGCAGTGCCAAGCACATGCAAAATGTAGAAAGGCAAAGGAGAAGGGGTGGGGAGGGTCAAGGGACACATGGATGAAGGAGATTTATTTATTTGTTTGCATAAGTTTCACTGTTCAATGTTTGTGTTATGCACTTTATTTTGTTATAGGGTTTTGTGTTTTAATGAGACCTGGCCTGCTTTTCAATTCTTACATTTTTAATGTATTTATTTATTTGGCAATACAGCCATGATAACAAATAAATGCACTTATTTCATTAGGTAACTTTATTACCCTCATTGCCTCACATCATTACGTATATTTCAAAGAATAAAGATTAAGGCACAACTGGGAATTTGTATCTAAACACAATTCCTCAAAATATCTTTTCAGATCAATCCATAATGAAAATCCCCAGTTCCCATCACACAAGCCACCATTCCCGCCTCCTCCCCAGCCACACACACGTATAAGCAGTCAACTCAGCCATAATTGAAAATGTATCACAATCCCCTACTCATAGCATACCACAATAGTATTTCATTGACCTTTAACATGGCGGTAGAAGCACATTCATAAACATACTATATCCCATCTTCCGCTAGTCCATAATGTGGCCACAGATGTGTAGTGATCAGAAGTGGCCAGCTTCTAGATGATTATAGCAACCCACTTGTGAACCAGCACGGCCACCCTCATGTGTTTCTTGACAGTGGAAGGTTGGGGCAAGCTGCTTACAAAGCTCCAGAAATGTCTCTTTCTTCATGCAAAAGTTCTGGACCCCTTGCTAATCATGTCAGGGCCACATGACGATATGATCCAGAAACACCAGTCTACACAGGGGGCATCAGCAACTATGCAAAGAGTCATGAGCAGCATCAACCAGTTGGAGTCTGCCATGTCTGTATCATCCTCTTCCTCTGATAGGTGCCTATAGTATTGCCACAGAAATGTCTACCAATGTCTCATAGAATCTGTGACCATTTCCTGACAGGAGTGAAAGCGGAAGCAGGACAAGTTTTCCAAATGGTGCCTCCTCCATGTTGCTGGCTATGATTCCCAAAAGATGGATGTGTTGGCAGGCTGAGATGACTTCTGGAAAAGTGCTGTGGGATGGACAGTCAAGTTTTCCCCACATTGCACCACAAACAAAGGACTAGAGCAGCTACACCTCGGGAAGGCACGAAGCAGCCTGGGTTGGCTCAGGTCTGTGTAGTGCAGTGTGAGCATGGGTGTGAGACCCAGGTCCAGAAATTCTAACCCAGGGTCAATGTTCAATGTGGAAGCTCAGGTGCAGGCTTAGAAACATGGAACCTGCATGCTTTAGTCCTACAGACCTAGTGTAGACATACCATAGCCAGACTATAATCTGTCTGAGGGGTTGGAGCAAATGCGGTTGTATTGCAGAGCTAACCTACTGATCGTTATTCCTACCTACATGCCTCCAGCTTTCACCCTGACCACACCACACGATCCATCGTCTACAGCCAAGCTCTGCGATACAACTGCATTTGCTCCAACCCCTCAGACAGAGACAAACACCTACAAGATCTCTATCAAGCATTCTTACAATTACAATACCCACCTGCGGAAATGAAGAAACAGATTGATAGAGCCAGAAGAGTTCCCAGAAGTCACCTACTACAGGACAGGCCCAACAAAGAAAATAACAGAAACGCCACTAGCCGTCACCTTCAGCCCCCAACTAAAACCCCTCCAACGCATTATTAAGGATCTACAACCCATCCTGAAGGATGACCCAACACTCTCACAAATCTTGGGAGACAGGCCAGTCCTTGTCTACAGACAGCCCCCCAACCTGAAGCAAATACTCACCAGCAACCACATACCACACAACAGAACCACTAACCCAGGAACCTATCCTTGCAACAAAGCCCGTTGCCAACTGTGCCCACATATCTATTCAGGGGACACCATCACAGGGCCTAATAACATCAGCCACACTATCAGAGGCTCGTTCACCTGCACATCCACCAATGTGATATATGCCAGCATGTGCCAGCAATGCCCCTCTGCCATGTACACTGGTCAAACTGGACAGTCTCTACGTAAAAAAATAAATGGACACAAATCAGATGTCAAGAATTATAACATTCATAAACCAGTCGGAGAACACTTCAATCTCTCTGGTCACGCAATTACGGACATGAAAGTTGTGATATTACAACAGAAAAACTTCAAATCTAGACTCCAGCGAGAAACTGTTGAATTGGAATTCATTTGCAAATTTGATACAATTAACTTAGGCTTGAATAGAGACTGGGAGTGGCTAAGTTATTATGCAAGATAACCTATTTCCCCTTGTTTTTTCCTATCCCCCACCTTCTCAGGCGTTCTTGTTAAACCCTGGATTTGTGCTGGAAATGGCCCACCTTGATTATCATACACATTGTAAGGAGAGTGATCACTTTAGATAAGCTATTACCAGCAGGAGAGGGGTGGGAGGGGGTATTTTTTCATGCTTTGTGTGTATATAAAAAGATCTTCTACGCTTTCCACAGTATGCATCCGATGAAGTGAGCTGTAGCTCACGAAAGCTTATACTCAAATAAATTGGTTAGTCTCTAAGGTGCCACAAGTCCTCCTTTTCTTTTTGCGAATACAGACTAACACAGCTGTTACTTTGAAACCACTTTATTTGGATGAGTGTAGTTTAAAAAGGGATTCCTTAGCAGTTATAACAGCGTTACTATATAGCAAAAGTATTCAGCAAACAAATAGACCTGTTTACACATAGATGCAAGAGAATTGGCCTTGGTTTGGAGTTTATTTGCAATGGCCTCCTGTGTTTGCAGCAGATTAGTGGTGGCCAGTGAGTTTGACAAAATATGGCATTTTTAAAAGTTGGTCCCTATGATGGTGACATTAGTTCGATTTAGTTACAGGAGGTGATATACTGATTCAGGGCTGTGCTAGTTTGGTACAACAATTTAGGAAGATGTGAAGATTGATCATGGTGTTTGAAGCTTTAAATTCATAGAATCATAGAATATCAGGGTTGGAAGGGACCTCAGGAGGTCATCTAGTCCAACCCCCTGCTCAAAAGCAGGACCAATCCCCAACTAAATCATCCCAGCCAGGGCTTTGTCAAGCCTGGCCTTAAAAACTTCGAAGGAAGGAGATTCCACCACCTCCCTAGGTAACGCATTCCAGTGTTTCACCACCCTCCTAGTGAAAAAGTTTTTCCTAATATCCAACCTAAATCTCCCCCACTGCAACTTGAGACCATTACTCCTTGTTCTGTCATCAGCTACCACTGAGAACAGTCTAGATCCATCCTCTAATTCTTAAAGTATAACATATTCAAAATATTTACAATGAAACTGCAGAAACTATCACATATTACTTAACATTTATATTGCCCAAAAGGTCTCTTAAGGACACTGCCAGCACAGATGGAAGTGCAAGCAGAGTTACATTCTGGTTCCTGCTCTACTCCTGACTCAGTGAAGCTGTCCCTTATTTAGGCAGGATTGTAGGATTACAGTCCAGTCCTTTGTGCTTTCTTATTTGGTCCTATAGGGATAGCTTAAAGATATTTTATGTAGCAGTTATGCAAGAAACCTACAGGCCTATCCTGTAAAATGTTTAGCTTAAGTAGTTAACTTAAGGCTTTGAAGTCTATGACCCTAGCATAAATTGAGTTACCCAACAGTGTTATTGGGGAACTGGGAATATTACGCTGAGGAGATTTTTGTGTAAAATAATACTAGGTTACTGCAGGAATATGAACTGATGCCAGTTTTTGGATTTTTTAGGATAGGAACATCTTCAAATTACAACCAGAAACTTTCCTGGGCAATGCATTGATGTATATGATAATAAGATGAGATCACTAATATACTAACCTATCAGATAAGGACACCCCTGACATTATTAGGGTGAGGAAGTTAGTTATGGACCAATGAGGCCATTCTAACTGCAAATGAGAACAGGACATCACAAGTACAGAGACAGTTGTATTCCTTTGAAGGCAGGCAGTTCAATTTTCTATTCACTGAGATTATTGGTCATCCCCTCTCACTTTCACAGGCTGAGAAACTGTAAAAAGGAACAAAGCAGATAGGAACAGCCTGTCAAACTGTAGAGCACTGGAAAGGTCACAGTAATACAGTTGCTGGCTGATGTCTTTTGCTGGGTGTATGATGGATTAAAAACTTCACTCTTGTGACAAAAATGATAATGAGACCACAAAATGAATCCAGCATTCTGATGGGGATTGGAATGAGAATCAGAACAGTACAAATTTAATCTAATCCCGTCACAGTGTTGGAACTTCAGTCACGAAGAATTTAGTTACATCTAGTGTTTTACACTTAATCTCCCGTACACTTAGTTTACATGGGAAAAGGTAAAGTTCTGATACTTTGGAGTTGTGAGAGACTTGCAGGTCCTGCATTATTTTGCAGTCTAGGCCCCATAGCATAACATATTCAGCTCTAACTGTTATACCAATAAAATAAAAACCAGCAGAATCTTATTAAAGGGGAAAAGGCAAAATGCCACATTTATTGTGATAACAGAAAGAATCATAGTAAGCAGTTAGTTATCGCTATAACATTCCATTCAATTTCATATTTATTCACACATTCATTCATACACACACACAAGTTCTGCAAGGTTATTATCATAGTTACCAGCCTTAGAGTTGCTCATGCCAAGCCACTGGCCAGGTGGTCTGGACACGAGGAGGGAGCAGGACCTTGTCAGATGCACATCTGATGCTCCTGGAAGTTGGTTTGCAGAATCAGACCCCAAAGTTCTCACTTTCTAGAGTCCATTTTTATAGGAATTTCTTCCTATGCCAGTCTGTGGGAATTGCTTCATCATGCTGTTGCTGAATCAATCAGCAGATGGCACATTCCTGGTGGCTCCGTGCTGCCAGATGTTATCTTGTTCTTTGGTTCTCCCATTCTTGAGGCTGTTGGGTGGATTCCAGTCTGCCCTCTGGGGGTCCTCTGGTTATTTCCACTTGACGCCTTCTTCAGCCGATGGACACTGGATTCTTAGGCTGGGACCTCTCTGATCATTCAGTTATTATCCACACCAAGTATCCATCCACATGCATCCTCTATCTCTATTTTAATCACAATGGTTAACAAAGCGAGATGAATACAACAAAAGGGCGGGGAGTCTCTGGGTGCTGTTTCTGTTGTTACAGAGTATTGCTTTGAGTCTCTCTCTGTGTGAGTAGTTGTTACAAAGAATTGCTTTGAGAACAGACTCTGTCTTAGAATGTACTAACACAATTAGCAGCTTGCAAGTTTCACACAGAGAGGGAGAGAAACAGTACCAAAAACCAAGAGAGCTCTTAATTAGTAATACCCTAGAATTTAAACTATGGGGAATCAAACTCATTTGTGATTTAATACAGAACTACTTTAATATGATCCAACATAACCTCCAAATTTTGTACATGCAATTACTTGCATCCACAGAAATGAATGCACACTGGTGCACCCAACTGGAGCACCCAAATTTCCAAATGCAAAATAACAGAACACTTATTTCTTCATGTGTAGGCCTCCAACTTTTCATATGTCACTGACATCTTAAGACTGTGGGAAAAGCTTTAATCCAAATTTCCCTCACATTGTAGTGGCCTCGACCATTGGTTCACCTCACTTCCTCCTGTTCTCTCCCTGGGACACATAATGGTCTAGTGTCCTGTGGGTTTTAATACTTTGCTCTCATTTTGATTGTTGGATTTAGTGTGCAGATGCCAGGCGGTGTTGGTGGCCTATGATATACTGGAGGTCAGACTAGGTGATTTAGTGGTAGCCCTCTGGCCTTGAAGTCTGTCACTCTATGACAAATATTACCTTTCTTAATTTCTTCCATGAGAGGCTGAAGTCCAATTACCAATTTTACCAGCTTTAAACATTTGTTTTAGGTTCCAAAGTCATCCGAACAGGTAAAAAGCACAAAGATGCTTTTTCAAATGACAGTAAAGTTACAAAGCAAACATGGGATTTCTCTCTTTTCAGTGGAAATTCAAGATGGCAAGTCACTCACCCCCTGCAGACCTGTGTGGTATGCCACACTATTCCCATGTAAATTAGTTATTTATATTTTTTGGAGAAAGCTCTGTTTTCTCTAACTATCACAAAAGACTTGCCCCTTGAATATCCAGTTACTGTTACCTTAAAGGTCGAGAGGAAGGAAGATACAGCAGGTTTCTTTCAGGCATATACCTAAACCTAAGCTGTTTATTTTACAGGCTTGCCATTTCACCTTAAGGAAAAGAATTACGAGCTCACAATTGCATTCAGCAATTATTTAGATTGGATTTATATTACAGCTACATGAGATCTTGCACACAGCAGTCCAAGTTTCACTGACAGTTCCAGTTCACTTCTAAGTACAGCCTCCGAAGAACATCTCCAGAGCTACCTCTTGATTTCCTCCCTTTCTCATCAACTGTCATAAAGAAGATCTCAAAATTTTAAAACATAGTAAAATAAGTCTCGACACAATCCTAGTGCTTTTAAGAAAACCACACCATGATTTTCACAGCAGTAATGTAGAAAAAAAAATTATGCTGTGTGCAAAATATATGCAAAATCAAGCAGTACTGAAGTCTGCCAACACTCCAAATCTGCTGAAAGTCCTAATTATCACGAGAAGATCCCATCCCATATGCAACTCCCAATCTGGAGAGTTAGTGCTTCAGAAATATAAAAATATCAAGATCAAAAGTAGTTTCTTTTCCCATCTCCCAGTTATTCAATTGGTGCTGAAAACATACATGAAACTGCAAATCAACTTTATGAAAAAATAATTCACCAATAAGTGCACAGTGATATCATTACATTATATAATACCAAACCAACCTTCCCAGACTCAGATATTAGTAGGTCTGTAATGTGCAAGGTGTGTTGCATATCATTTGCTATTGCAAAGCTATAAGTGTGTAATGTAAATATGTATAATTTATAGGAGATAGGTAAAGTACACCTAATGTGTTTAGTGGTAACTGTATCTCAAACATGTGTAACTTCTGAAGGCACTCTTAAAATGTGTCCATATAAATATTATGACAAGGCCTGGTATGCTGACTGGAAAGATAGCACGTAAAAAAAGAACTGGCACCACACAGAAAAAGATCATGATACAGAAAAGAAAAAAATTATAAAGTCTTCTAAAAGGGTATAAAGTTAGATGGGTCTAGGATTATTCTAATGCATGTAATGGAAACAACAGTAAACTTATTGTATTTGCCTATTGTCTCTTCTCTTTCTTTAATCTTACCTTTATACAGACTCAGTATCAGATACAGCTCTCTTCTCTCTCCCAAACCCAATATACCTAATATACCTCTCCATCTCCTCTTCATAACGTAGCATTCCTTGAACTAATACATTTACTGTAGCAATTTAAAAAACAAACATTCTTCCATTTGTGTTTACCCACATGTTAATGACCATGTATAAAATCTTTTCTCGATTCCCCTTGTGATAAAAGCTACTTCTATGGCTCCCATCAACCGAAGCAATTAATTGTATTGTAATGACTTGGGTAGTTACAAATGTAACCCTTCTGCCTGTCAGAGTTGGCAGCAACAAGGGCCGGGTTCAGTATCTAGGGGTTCCATTTCCAATAACACAATGCAAAACTGGCTCGAGCCCCCACCTAGTGGCCTGGGATGAATATATACCACCCCCACTGAGCACCTCCAAGAGGCAATACTTCCCCTCTCTCATGCACAGAGTCTGAGTGTAGCAAAAAGCCTTTTAATAACAGAGAAAAACAATGTGGCATTATGTTGGAGAAACACCACCAACAGGATTCATAACACAACCCATGAACAAAAAACCCACCCAAAGCAAATTGGGGCATGTCCTTTCCCTTTGGTTCTTGAGTCCAGCAACCCAAAATCACCCAAAGTCCCAAAAGTTTCTGTCCCTGGTCAGGCCAGCCCCAGAGTTTAAAAGTTTATCTGCAGAGTTTTACCTCCCAACCTGGGTGGAGATGGGGGCGGGGGTTAATGGGCACCTTACGTGGTCCAAAGCTGATGGCCCCACCTCTCCATGGGGCTCCGCTCTGCCAGCCACCCCCATGAGCTGCTCCAGGCATCTGACAAACTGCTCTGCTCCACCAGCTGCTCTGCTCTGCCAGCCGTCCCAAAAACTGCTCCACCATATAGCTTCAGGCTCCCCCACTACTTAACACAACACTCAGTGATTTCAGCTCTTAGTAAGTTTAGCTTTTGTGATTTCAGCTTGTAGTAGGGGAGCCTCAGTGCTGGTGCACCATTAGCCCAAAATGAATTCAGCTCAGCAGCCTGTAACTAGACTCCTAAGGGAATCAAAAATAGCTCTGATATTCCACACTGGAGAGAGGAGGAAATACAATTAGCATGTAAGACCCACACCAAGGGGCCCATACCACCAAATATTAATACCTGTCCCCAGCCTCTCTCCATTCACTGGGTTTTGGAACCCATGACTCTTGCCTAGCGAGTGCTGCTTAGTTGATGGTGAATCCCTCCATCATAACAAAAGGCCAAGTACAGTTCCACTGTCCTTAAGTCACATAATCAGGATAATAACAGTTTATTCCTGCCCCAATAACAGGGAAACTGGGGCTCCTACAGCAGCCAAAGTGACCATCTAGGCCGGGTGGGTGTGCCTATGCAAATGAGATCAGCCCCTGAAGTTCTTTTCCACAACCCACCATGACTCGCCACCAGATATCAGGGTAGAGCTCATCCTGACTCTGCTTACACAAGCATATAGCTTCCCTGTATTGGACTGAATCAGAACATCTTAACTAGGTGTCAACTTCTAAGCATTAACAGCCTAATGGTCAGGGGCAGTGTTTCTTGAGAAAAAGAATCATAGCTCTGCTCCCACTGCAATAAGTCAGGTTAAAGTCATTGTGTATACACCTCATTGTGCATGTGTAGTCAAAAAGATCAAACAAGAGGGTAGGATACATAAAAAATAAGACAGCAAATAGCATTATATTTTCAGTACTACTTATATAAATGGATGGTATGCGCTCACTTGGAAAATTGTATTCAGGTCTCATCACCCTCAAAAGGATCTGTCAGAAAAAAAGAGGATGAAAATGACTGAGATTATGAAGCAAGATTAAAAAGAAAGAATTGTTTCAAAAGAGAGGAAATTAACAGCATGCAGTGTTGCTAACTCTCATAATTTTATCACGAGTCTCACGATAACTGGTGCTTTTCTTAAAGCCCCAACCCTTGCATCATGTAAATTTATGAGAATGTCAGCTTTTATCGGGGAAAAAAATAAGTTTCTGTCCCTCATGATTGCTAAAAAAGAGCTTGAGAACTTGACCCCCAACTGTCAGTCAACAGAAGGTAAATCAAAAGACCCAAATTTATTGTTTTTAAACATCTCATAACTTCAGGGGCCCTGAGTCATGATTTCTGGGGTTAGCCGTACTGAACAGGGAAGTATTAGAGAAGTATTCAAAATAATGACTAGTATGCAGAAGGTTGATCAGGCGCTCTGTAATTCTTTATTGTAACACAGGAACATCAAACTGAAAAGCAGTACAATTAAACATGGCAAACATATAATTAACCTGCAGAGCCCACTACCACAGGATATCACTGAGCCCAAGAGCTTTTTTAAAAGAAGGATTTTTTTTAAAATTAGGCCATTCCATAGTTACCATAGACAGGATAAAAAGGTATCCTATGTAGGTACAATTGAATGGCTTTCCTTGAGGCTCCCCTAGTGAGAGTGTGCTGCAATAGAAGTTCGTCACTTGGATACCTCCTGTGAGAGGACGGCTCCCATTGGTCAATCCAGGTATTTGCCACAAGCGCTTGGGTTGGCTGATGGGCATCACTAATTAAAAGCTGGGCTGCCTGGAAACAGGCCTATTCCTGCTCCATCCGCACCCTCATGATTTCTTTTAGGCAGTAACATACAATCTGTTATCTGAATCAACCTAGGGTCTTTTGTTTTCCCAAAAGAGAGTTTCACAAGATCACAACTTTGGGCAGTAAGGCCCGACAGCATGGGTACAGGATACTGTATAATAAATTACAGAAAGAGAGACAATAGTCTTCAAGGCATGCTAATGTGATGGGTCAACACATACACTGGTGGAATCAACTGCATAAAAAAGGCAAGCTTCTTTTTTGTGCATTTTATTTCTCCAGTGAACGTGTGATCCCTCATGGTACCATGCCTTGAAGACTATTAACTCTCATTTCTTTGTTATTCTTTGGAACTTCCACCTGAGTAATGCCAAAAAGTTAGCCACATATGCTGAGCTATGTGAAAGTTATGTTAATGACTGGGTCAAAGCCCAGAGCACACGCATGTATCTGAAACGACCAGCTTCTATTTATTTATTTATTTATTTATATAAATATTTTTGTGCTCATGAGTAAAAAACACAGAACAGGGTTTGGTTTGATTTTTTAAACTCAAGAGGGAAAAAAACATTGCTCCCAGGCTGAGCCTTATATTGCAAAAGCCAAATTAATCCCCATTCTCCCAAGAAAGCTTATAATAGAAATACTAACAGACTTGTAACTATGGTATTCAGGGGTGAATGGTGAAGCTGTCAGTGCCAAAGCTCCTTCAAAGCCACACAGATTTACTTATAGAAATTTCCTTGATAAAATCAATAGGTCTAAAAAGTTTAATAGGCAGCAGATTTCACCTCTTATTCTCTTTGTCTTTCGCAAAATATTTTACTTGTTGAAAATATTCCAAACTATTCAATCCTCCAGGGACAGCTGATCATTTCTTTCATTAATGAATTATTTAAAACCAGTGTACATTGAGCAGAGCCTACAAAAAAATTATGCAAGCACTGTAAAGTCATTTGCACTGGGAAAAATACTTGGGCTTAATAGTAAAAAGCAAAACTTCTGCAGCTTGGGGAAAAAATATCTTATGTTAGATTCAACCATGTTGTGCTTTGCTAAAGCTGGCCAAATAGTAAGAAAAGTTATTCGTGAACAGTTCACTAACTTCTAAATAGAATTTTACTTCATCCTTATTTGTACCCATTTTATTCACCTTCCATTAACAACTGCAAGTGAAGTTTTAATCATACGAATGTGGTGGAAAGCAAATTTTGGGTCTATAAAACAGACTTTTTAAAATCACCGGACAAATTTTTGTTGAGGTACAATAGAAGGCATTTATAGAGGTTTTATCATCCAGTCAGGGAAAAGAAAAAAACAACATACAAGTTAGGTGACCTCTCACACAGCTTGAATACACAACACCAACAGTGAACAATTCACAAACAATACATATGCTAAATTTTGTTCTCACAAAACATTCAATTCAACAACTTTGGATAGCAAACAAAATAGTTCAAAAATCAGTGTGATGAGCTACCTGCCCCTCACTGGGCTCTAAGAGGTTAATAGAGCCCTTGGGAGACTGCACAGGAGGCAGCCAATTAGAGAGGGGCTGCGAGGAGCAGCCAATCAGGGCTGGGCTGGCCCATATAAGAAGGGCTGCAGACCAGAGCAGCTTCAGTCACTCCCTGGAGTGTGAGAAGGGAGAAGGACTGGTTGCTTTGCCAGCTGAAAGCAGCAAACATCCTGGACAGAGCTGTGATGCTGGCAGAGACCTGGGGAGCTAAAGGCAGCTCCTGGTGAGCTGCAGGGGTCTGTAGGCTGAGGCCCTGAGGCAAGGACAAAGAGGGTGCTGGGATGTGAGGAAGTAGCCCAGGAAAATCTACTGAGGAGGGTGCTGCAAGCAGTGGCCATCTACAGGGTCTCTGGGCCAGGAACTTGCCACTGAGGACATGGCTGGACTAAGGGACTGTGACATTCCCCTGGAAGGGGGGGGGGCGCACACAGAGTGCAGTACAGCCAAAGGGCTGTGTCATGCAGTCCTGGGAGTGATGTGGGTCACTGGAGCAGAAGCGACAGTGGTGAGACACCACCAGAAGAAGGTGCACTGGCTAGTCATCCAGCAGGGGGCTTTGCAGTGGTGAGTCCCACCCCATCACAATCAGTCTCTTAAAACACTGCATGAACAAAAAAAGCAGCTGAAGACCAGATTCTCTCCCCCCCACCCTCATCCATCTACCTTATTCCCTTGTTTCAAATGCCTGCTTAAAGTATGTGTTTGGAGCAGGTGGTGCTATGTCTAATTCCACTGCACAGATCAATTATTTAAGAGCAGCTGCCAGTTTTGGTGATCTACTGCACCAGTAGTCCTGATTTAAGGGATGGGACAGCTACAGCAGCACAGGAGCTAGCAAACAGAGCTGTAAACAGGGGAGTTTGAGTGGGAGTTCTGTTGGAGGAGAAGGTATTTGTGTTTGTTTGGCTTTGTATTGGTAGTATTTGTATGTGTAGAGGCTTGTAGGGGCTTTGTGCTGGAAGAGAAGCTGAGCCCTGATTAGGGGGCGGGGCTTCACTGACTAGGGGTCCTATAAAGGTAGCAGCCAGTCAGGCAGCAGCACAGACAGCTGCAGCAGCACAGGAGCTAGCAAACAGAGCTGTAAACAGGGGAGTTTGAGTGGGAGTTCTGTTGGAGGAGAAGGTATTTGTGTTTGTTTGGCTTTGTATTGGTAGTATTTGTATGTGTAGAGGCTTGTAGGGGCTTTGTGCTGGAAGAGAAGCTGAGCCCTGATTAGGGGGCGGGGCTTCACTGACTAGGGGTCCTATAAAGGTAGCAGCCAGTCAGGCAGCAGCACAGACAGCTGCAGCAGCACAGGAGCTAGCAAACAGAGCTGTAAACAGGGGAGTTTGAGTGGGAGTTCTGTTGGAGGAGAAGGTATTTGTGTTTGTTTGGCTTTGTATTGGTAGTATTTGTATGTGTAGAGGCTTGTAGGGGCTTTGTGCTGGAAGAGAAGCTGAGCCCTGATTAGGGGGCGGGGCTTCACTGACTAGGGGTCCTATAAAGGTAGCAGCCAGTCAGGCAGCAGCACAGACAGCTGCAGCAGCACAGGAGCTAGCAAACAGAGCTGTAAACAGGGGAGTTTGAGTGGGAGTTTGAAAGCGGAGTTTGTCTTGTGGTGCTTGTGTGGGGTTTGGTTTTGCTGTGGGTGGTGGTGTTTTGGTGTGGTTTGTGTTTCCCAGATTAACAGGATTTAGGTGGGAAGGCTATGACAGATTCAGAGGTGGCAGTGGGAGTGACCCATGTAGCAGATGACACAATGAAGATGACTGGATGTGGAAGCTGTGGTATGTACATGATCCTGGAGGGGGCACCTGGTAAGAGTTTTGTCTGCATGAAATGCCGTCTGATAGAGCTGATGGAGGAAAAGATCAGAGGTTTGGAGATGCAGGTGGAAAGTCTGGTAGAGTTTAGGAAGGGGTTTGAGCAGATTATGGAGCAAAGACATGAGGTATCTGAAGGGAAAAGCTCAGACTTGCAGATGGAAGCAGGACTAGGGAATTTTGAGGGGAGACTGGGTGAGGAAAGTGGTCAGTGGAAGCATGTGACTAAAAGAACTAGGCAGAGGAAAAGATGGGCTAGTGAAGGAGAAATAGAGCTTCAGAATAGGTTTGCAGAGTTGGAAAATGAAGAAGGGGCTCAGCAGGTAGTCACTGAAGGTGACAGGGCAAGGAAGAAGAGAAGAGCGGTTAGTCCTATAGGAAAAGGGGAAGAGTTAATGGAGATTACACCAAATATGAGCCCCAGGAGGATACAGGATGGGTTAAAAAGGATTACAAGGGAGAATGGGAATGGAAAAAACTTGCAGCCAGAGGGAACAGGGGATAGACTGGAGAATAGCACCGTCACTAGGAAAAGGCAGGTCTATGTGATTGGGGACTCTTTATTGAGAAGAATAGATAGGCCTGTAACCAGAGCTGATCCAGAAAATAGGAGGGTGTGCTGTCTTCCAGGTGCTAAGATACGGGATGTAGACCTGAGGTTAAAAAGGATTCTAAAGGGAGCGGGAAAGAATCCCCTAATTATCCTTCATGTGGGAACAAATGATACGGCTAGATTCTCACTGGAAAGTATTAAGGGAGACTATGTTAGGCTGGGGAGGACGCTTAAGGAAATTGAGGCTCAGGTGATCTTTAGTGGGATTTTGCCTGTTCCTAGAGAAGGGCAACAAAGGTGTGACAAGATTATGACTATCAATAGATGGCTTAGGCAGTGGTGCTATAAGGAGGGCTTTGGGATGTATGGCCATTGGGAGGCATTCATGGATAGAGGACAGTTCTCTCGGGATGGACTTCATCTGAGTAGGGAAGGAAATAGACTTCTAGGATGGAGGCTGGCACAACTGATTAAGAGAGCTTTAAACTAGGAATTTGGGGGAGATGGTTGGGAGATGTCCAGGTAATCTCCACGCCAGAATTTAGCATAGAGTGGAAAGAAAATGAAGTAAGAGTGGATACAGCTGTAGGTAGGAGGAAGGGCAGTGTAGATACAAGTCTAATAGGTTATACTGGTAGTAAAATAACCGTGCCTAATAGGGTACAGAATGTGAGTGAGGCCAAACAGCAAAAATTAAGATGTTTGTACACTAATGCAAGGAGCCTAGGTAACAAAATGGAGGAACTAGAGTTACTGGTGCAGGAAGTGAAACCAGATATTATAGGTATAACAGAGACCTGGTGGAATAGTAGTCATGACTGGGCTACAGGTATTGAAGGGTATGTGCTGTTTAGGAAAGACCGAAATAAAGGTAAAGGTGGTGGAGTAGCACTGTATATCAATGATGAGATAGAATGTAAAGAAATAAGAAGCGATGAAATGGATATGACTGAGTCTGTCTGGGCAATAATTAAATTGGGGAAGAAAACTATTAGAGCCTCCCCTAGGATAGTGCTTGGGGTGTGCTATAGACCACCGGGATCTAATTTGGATATGGATAGAGCCCTTTTTAATGTTTTTAATAAAGTAAATACTAATGGAAACTGTGTGATCATGGGAGACTTTAACTTCCCAGATATAGACTGGAGGATGAGTGCTAGTAATAATAATAGGGCTCAGATTTTCCTAGATGCGATAGCTGATGGATTCCTTCAACAAGTAGTTGCTGAACCGACTAGAGGGGATGCCATTTTAGATCTGGTCTTGGCGAGTAATGAGGATCTCATAGAGGAAATGGTTGTAGGGGATAATCTTGGCTCAAGTGATCATGAGCTAATTCAGTTCAAACTGAATGGAAGGATTAACAAAAATAAATCTGCAACTAGAGTTTTTGATTTCAAAAGGGCTGACTTTCAAAAATTAAGGAAATTAGTTAGGGAAGTGGATTGGACTGAAGAATTTATGGGTTTAAAGGTAGAGGAGGCCTGGGATTATTTTAAATTAAAGCTGCAGAAGCTATCGGAAGCCTGCATCCCAAGAAAGGGGAAAAAATTCATAGGCAGGAGTTGTAGACCAAGCTGGATGAGCAAGCATCTTAGAGAGGTAATTAAGAAAAAGCAGAAAGCATATAGGGAGTGGAAGAAGGGAGGGATCAGTAAGGAAAGCTACCTTATTGAGGTCAGAATATGTAGGGATAAAGTGAGACAGGCTAAAAGTCAAGTAGAGTTGGACCTTGCAAAGGGAATTAAAACCAATAGTAAAAGGTTCTATAGTCATATAAATAGGAAAAAAACAAAGAAAGAAGAAGTGGGACCGCTAAAAACTGAGGATGGAGTGGAGGTCAAGGATAATCTAGGCATGGCCCAATATCTAAACAAATACTTTGCCTCAGTCTTTAATAAGACTAAAGAGGATCTTAGGGATAATGGTAGCATGATAAATGGGAATGAGGATATGGAGGTAGACATCACCATATCTGAGGTAGAAGCGAAACTCAAACAGCTTAATGGGGCTAAATCGGGGGGCCCAGATAATCTTCATCCAAGAATATTAAAAGAATTGGCACAAGAAATTGCAAGCCCATTAGCAAGAATTTTTAATGAATCTGTAAATTCAGGGGTTGTACCATATGATTGGAGAATTGCTAACATAGTTCCTATTTTTAAGAAAGGGAAAAAAAGTGATCCAAGTAATTATAGGCCTGTTAGTTTGACATCTGTAGTATGCAAGGTCTTGGAAAAAATTTTGAAGGAGAAGGTAGTTAAGGACATTGAAGTCAATGGTAAATGGGACAAAATACAACATGGTTTTACAAAAGGTAGATCGTGCCAAACCAACCTGATTTCCTTCTTTGAGAGAGTAACAGATTTTTTAGATAAAGGAAATGCAGTGGATCTAATTTATTTAGATTTTAGTAAGGCGTTTGATACTGTGCCACATGGGGAATTATTAGTTAAATTGGATAAGATGGGCATCAATAGGAAAATTGAAAGGTGGATAGGGAATTGGTTAAAGGGGAGACTACAACGGGTCCTACTGAAAGGTGAACTGTCAAGTTGGAGGGAGGTTACCAGTGGAGTTCCTCGTGGAGTTCCTCAAGGATCAGTTTTGGGACCAATCTTATTTAATCTTTTTATTACTGACCTGGGCACAAAAAGTGGGAGTGTGCTAATAAAGTTTGCAGATGATACAAAGCTGGGAGGTATTGCTAATTTAGAGAAGGACAGGGATACCCTACAGGAGGATCTGGATGACCTTGTAAACTGGAGTAATAGGAATAGGATGAAATTTAATAGTGAGAAGTGTAAGGTCATGCATTTAGGGATTAATAACAAGAATTTTAGTTATAAGCTAGGGACGCATCAACTAGAAGTAACGGAGGAGGAAAAGGACCTTGGAGTATTGGTTGATCATAGGTTGACTATGAGCTGCCAATGTGATATGGCTGTGAAAAAAGCTAATGTCGTCTTGGGATGCATCAGGAGAGGTATTTCCAGTAGGGATAAGGAGGTTTTAGTACCGTTATATAAGGCACTGGTGAGACCTCACCTGGAATACTGTGTGCAGTTCTGGTCTCCCATGTTTAAGAAGGATGAATTCAAACTGGAACAGGTACAGAGAAGGGCTACTAGGATGATCCGAGGAATGGAAAACTTGTCTTATGAAAGGAGACTCAGGGAGCTTGGCTTGTTTAGCCTAACTAAAAGAAGGTTGAGGGGAGATATGATTGCTCTCTATAAATATATCAGAGGGATAAATACCAGAGAGGGAGAGGAATTATTTAAACTCAATACCAATGTGGACACAAGAACAAATGGATATAAACTGGCCACTAGGAAATTTAGATTAGAAATTAGACGAAGGTTTCTAACCATCAGAGGAGTGAAGTTTTGGAATAGCTTTCCGAGGGAAGTAGTGGGGGCAAAAGATCTATCTTGCTTTAAGATTAAACTCGATAAGTTTATGGAGGAGATGGTATGATGGGATAACATGGTTTTGGTAATTAAATATTCATGGTAAATAGGCCCAATGGCCTGTGATGGGTTTTTAGATGGGGTAATATCCAAGTTACCCGGGAAAGAATTTTCTGTAGTATCTGGCTGATGAATCTTGCCCATATGCTCAGGGTTTAGCTGATCGCCATATTTGGGGTCGGGAAGGAATTTTCCTCCAGGGCAGATTGGAAGGCCCTGGAGGTTTTTCGCCTTCCTCTGTAGCATGGGGCACGGGTCACTTGCTGGAGGATTCTCTGCTCCTTGAGGTCTTCAAACTACAATTTGAGGACTTCAATAGCACAGATATAGGTGTGAGGTCTTTTTTAGGAGTGGTGGGTGAAATTCTGTGGCCTGCATTGTGCAGGAGGTCAGACTAGATGATCATAATGGTCCCTTCTGACCTAAATATCTATGAATCTATTTTCCATATCTTAGTCTCTGAAGTTCTAGTACTTATCCCTTGAGTAATCACTAGGAAAAGGCAAATTTCAAACAGAATTTCAGAGGTTTAGCATGCTTCTACAAATTGTGTCGTGAGCATAAACACAAAATCCTGTTTAGTCTATGCAATATTAGGTCTACTGCAAATATGCCAGCCTCCTTCTTGCAATCATGTAGTCAACAAAAGTCTTCAAAAAACAAAGGTTTGAGTGAGGTCCCTGTTGTATCCCACATTTCTCTAGCATCCTCTGAACTTATGTAGCTCAGTGAGTGAAATGCCATGCTCTCAAATTCCTCTAAACCTGCCGTTGAGGCAAGAGAATAGGGCTAATGTTATCCAGAGAGTATGAACATAAACAAAGCTTTTTTTGTTTCTGATTAAGATTGTATGTACAGCCAGGACAGATCTATTTTGTATAACATGCATTATGGCTGATTTTAATCAGATCATTAAAAAAAATCAAAGTTAAGGATTAATCTTCAGCTACAAGTTTTGAATATGACGTGACTGTGACAAATAGGCCTGTGTTCCTCATATCTTTAAACATATGGGCCAGACATAAGAGCCCATAGAATAGCCATAACTTGTATTGCTACAAAGGGCTATGTGTATTTGTGTTCCTGGAATCACTGGGGAGATGGAGAGGTAATACAAAAACCTCAAGGCTGGCAATGCAGATAACCAGAGTTTGAAGCATGACCATATGAGGTTGAGGAGGGAGGGACTGGTTTTTCCTGTTTTTAGGAGACAAAGCAATTATTTTGATGTAAAGGCTGAACTTAAACAGCGCCAGGGCCTTCTTTCTTATCAAGCAAATGGCCATAACCTTTAGGCCAAGGAAAATCCGGGAGCAACCCTTGCTGAAAGGTTGGAAAGACTTTAACCATAGGACTGATGGGCAATTTCTGGTATGTTTAGTATGTGTGTAGGACCTTTTGTTGTTTTTTGTTTTCTGTGTATATTTCTTACCCTGAATAAATGTGCTTTGCTGAGAAATAGTCATGTGGTGGTTTTTAAAAGTTGGTGTACTCTGTTCCTGGCCCTCAAAGAGAAAGAAAAGTGCAGGTTGTGACAGGTTGGATCACAGAAACCCCCTTGGGGCTGCCAACTAATGTGCCAAGACTACTTCTGCCCCTGCTTTCTGTGCCAGCTTGGGACTCCAGCACCCTGTCTTGTTGAGCCAGACATGCCAGTCTGCTCCAACCCAGACCCAGGCTCAGAACCATGTGCCCCAAAGCTGCAGACTTAACTGAAGGCAGGTTAAGAAATGTTCCTGTCTTTAACACTCAGATGCCCAACTCCCAATGGGGTCCAAACCCCAAATAAATTAATTTTACCCTGTATAAAGCTTATACAGGGTAAACTCAAATTGTTCACCTTCTAACACTGATAGAGATATGCACAGCTGTTTGACCCCTCCCCCCCGGTATTAATACATACTCTGGATTAATTAATAAGTGATTTTATTAAACACAGAAAGTAGGATTTAAGTAGTTCCAAGTAGTAACAGACAGAACAAAGTAAATTACCAAGCAAAATAAAATAGAACATGCAACTCTAGGTCTAAGAAAACCTCACCCAGTAAGCTTCCTTTTACAGACTAGTCTCCTTCTAGTCTGGGTCCAGCAATCATTCACACCCCCTGTAGTTACTGTCCTTTATTCCAGTTTCTTTCAGATATCCTTGGAGGTGGAGAGGCTATCTCTTGAGCAAGATGAAAACAAAATGGAGGGGTTTCCCAGGGGTTTAAATAGACTCTCTTGTGGGTGGACACCCTTTCCTCCCTCCCCCTGTATAGAATCCAGCTACAAAATGGAGCTTTGGATTCACATAGGCCAGTCACGTGCCCATGAATGACTCAGAACTTACAGGTAACATCCAGGGGTCACATGCTACCTTGAACATCCTCAAGTAGACTTCTTATGTGAATTAGAGCATTCCAAGATCCATTATCCCTTAAGTGCTTCTTGATTGGACACTTAATTTGCACATTCCTTTTTCAAGAAGCTGACCAAATGCTTTACAAAGGCTACTTAAAAATCAAGTCAGTACACACCCAATATTCATAACTTTGAATACAAAAATGATACATGCATACTAAGGATTAATAGATTCAGTAGATCATAACCTTTAGAGAGATGTTACATGGCATATGTAGCATAAAACATATTCTAGTTATGTCATATATACATTCATAAGCATATTTCCATAAAGCCTTATGGGGGGCACAGTCACTCAGGTGCTGGCCTTTAGGCAGACTGGCTTGCTGGGGAGATCACAGTGAACTACTGGGGACTGCCATTTAACACCCTGCTCTGGTGAGAGAAGACTGAAGGTCCCTACCCATAAAGGGATGATGGCTAGAGGTCAGAAACCTGAACAGACATTTCTAGAGTAGAACATGGTGGGGGGGGGAGGAAGGTGCAAAGGTGAAGTTATCCCAAAACTGTGACACTGACAAATATCTTTAATCTTTACAAAACCCCACCTTTATCTCCAACCAAAACATAAATGGAAAACACAGAACATATTTAAAATTATAAGGGTTAAATTTAAGAGTTTGCATAATTATTGTTGTTTGCTAGCTTCCCAACCAAGGCTTCCAGTATGCTCTGGAATTTTATTTATTTATTTTTGTAACAGGAAACAAAGTAATGACTCATAGCTATAATTTCCCACTTTTTTCAAAAAGATAAATGGTCAGAAAGGCACAGTCCCAAATTTGTAAAAAGCGTATACACAGTATACATCAAAAGGAGCTGTATTTTGTATCTTCTTTTCATATAACCTTGTTTCAAAGATGGTAACAAATAATCACCCTTTGAAAACAAACAATGCAACTTACCAAAATACAAAAGCCAAAGTGGCACAGCTGGGTCTTATCAAAGCACAGTATCTGCTCACTATAGTTGCTCCTGTGGCCTCTCTTTGTAATCGCAGGGGGAGAGATCATTATTTTAATGTAATAGAAAGCAGTGATGTCACATCATTTACACAATATACTACTCACAAGGAGCTAACACACAAACATTATCACCTTCCAAGTTCTTACTGTGATTGTTTTTATGTTGACCAATTTCCCTGTCATAAACGGATTTCTCATGGTCTTCACAGCTGTAGATTAGCCAAAGGCAGATGCTGCACTCCTGAAGGTTCCAAAAGCTTATGCAACTAAGGAGGTACAAACAGGGGAATCTCGAGAAGCAGTAGAGAGATATTACCTGTGTATGTAGCACTGGTGGGACAGAGAATCAGAAATCCATTGTTTGCCCAGCTCTAATCCACAATTAGATTAGATGATGTTGGAAAAACTGGAGAGGATTCAGGAAGGAGCCATGAGAATGATTAAAGGATTGGAAAACATGGTTTCTGAGGATTTAGGGAGCTCAATCTTTTTAGTTTATCAAAGACAAGGTTCATGGGTGACTTGATCACAGTCTATTAGTACGTTCAAGGGGAACAGAGATTTGGTAGTAGAGGGCTCTTCATAGTAGCAGACAGGGGTATTAACAAGATCCAATGGCTGAAAGCTGAAGCTAGACACATTCAGAGTAGAAATAAGAAACAATTTTTTAACAGTGAGGGTAATTAATCACTGGAACCATCAGCTAAGGTTGTGGTGGATTCTCCATCACTGGCATTTTTAAAATCAAGATTGGATGCTTTTTAAAAAAGAGCTGTTCTAATTCAAACAGGAATTAATTCAGGGAAGTCTTATGGCCTGAGTTATGTAGGAGACCAGACTAGATAATCATAAAGGCCTTTTCTGTGCAGGCAGGAAGGGACAAGCTGCTTTGAGCCACAGGGGAGGGTGGATTGTGGGGGAGGGAGAGATGAGCTCTGCAAGACACAGGCCAGGTCATCCCTTTTTTTCCCCCCCACCCTCCCTGCTCACTATTTGAAGCAGCTTCCATCCTTCCCTCCAGACAGTTCTGAAAGGTTGTTGCTGGCTGCACTCTGGTGTGAACCCTGGCAGAAATCTGAGGAGGGGGGCATGCCCACCCCCCATGTGTTGCCTCAGGAAGACGCGGCAGCAGGTACCAGAAGAGGCGGGTTTGTCCCGGCGGCCCAGCCGGGCAGACAGGGCCAAGCAGGGAGGGTTGGGTCAGTTGGTCACCCCCTCCCCTCCGCGTGAGGGCAGTGTAAGGGAGTGTGTGTGTCACCCCTCCCTGTGTGAGCTCTAAAGCCTAAATGATGAGAAGATAAATAAAAATAATCCAACTACGCAGCATTTCTTTTTAACAGGGGCTCAGTCAACTTCATGTTAATTGGAACATTTGTACTGCATAGTTCTGATTGCCGTTTAACTCACTTGAATGAGTAATTTTACCAGGTGTTCCATATTCAGCATAGGGAAATGTGGTCACCCTAATTATCTGAAAATATATGACATCCTCAGAGAGGTTTTCTTATTGGTGTGATAATCAGACTGAGTTTTTCCAGGGACCATGGAGTGCACTGTCAGACAGCAGCACTGACATCTCGCTCTGGGAAACGAGGAACTGGTGTAGGCCCAAAAGTCTAAGCCCAAAAATCTAAACAAAAACTAATTTTAACTCATACTATAAAAATTGTTTTACATAGCGATATTTGCATTTTGTTAGTAAAATCTGTTTTAAATTGGTAAAAAGAAATGGTTCTATTCTGTTTTAGAGTTAGTAAAAAAAAAATTCCATTTTGTTTTTAGTATGGTTAAAAGGTTAAAACTGTAAATTGTTGTTCTGTAAAAAGTCTTGCTTTTAAAATTTACTGTTTTATATGTAAATAAAATTTTAGAGCATTTTAACAAATAAAAAATGCTAGTACCAAATGGGCCAAATAATTAGATTGGTGCTTTGACTTTTTTTATTACCAAAATTGCTCTAATAACTAAAAAAGAGCAAACTAACAACCGTAAAGCAAAGGCATACCTCCAAAAAATACAGCCAAAAAACAAAATTAAAAACAGCTGCAAAAACTCCCAGTAACTGATTGAAAGCAACCTTAACTATTGCCTTTTAACAACTTCAGCATAACACAGCAAAGCCCGTAAACTTGCATAAAAACTTATTACCATAAAAAAGGGTGTATTGCCATGGGACTTTAGGCTCATTCTGCCTTAACATTGAAGCTTTGGATGCGTCCGACAGAGACCCAGCTCCTCCCCTCCTTCGTGTGCAGTTTCACCTAGCCACTAAAACTAACCAAAACTAATAACTATACAATCCAGCTGCAAAACCTTTAATGTGTATTGTCAAGGTTCCTCCCCCACTCTGAACTCTAGGGTACAGATGTGGGGACCTCCATGAAAACCTCCTAAGCTTACTTTTACCAGCTTATGTTAAAAACTTCCCCAAGGTACAAATTAATTTTACCCTTTGCCCTTGGATTTCCACTGCCACCACCAAACTTTAACTGGGTTTACTGGGAAATGTAGTTTGGACACGTCTTTCCCCCCAAAATCCTCCCAACCCTTGCACCCCACTTCCTGGGGAAGGTTTGGTAAAAATCCTCACCAATTTGCATAGGTGACCACAGACCCAAACCCTTGGATCTTAGAACAATGAAAAAGCATTCAGTTTTCTTACAAGAAGACTTTTAATAGAAGTAAAGGAATCACCTCTGTAAAATCAGGATGGTAGATACCTTACAGGGTAATTAGATTCAAAACATAGAGAATCCCTCTAGGCAAAACCTTAAGTTACAAAAAAGACACACAGACAGGGATAGTCATTCTATTCAGCACAGCTCTTTTCTCAGCCATTTAAAGAAATCATAATCTAACACATACCTAGCTAGATTACTTACTAAAAGTTCTAAGACTCCATTCCTGTTCTATCCCAGGCAAAAGCAGTATTCAGACAGACACAGACCCTTTGTTTCGCTCCCTCCTCCCAGCTTTTGAAAGTATCTTGTCTCCTCATTGGTCATTTTGGTCAGGTACCAGCGAGGTTACCTTTAGCTTCTTAACCCTTTACAGGTGAGAGGATTTTTCCTCTGACCAGGAGGGATTTTAAAGAGGTTTACCCTTCCCTTTATATTTATGACATGTATATATAAAAATAAAAGCATATGCTACTTTCAGTATTTAAATTATACTTTAAATAAATATTGGTGTATTGCCTTATCCCCTAAAAACAATTGTCTTGTGCTTCTTATAAGCATAACACTGGATCAGACAGGTGTTTACAGTGTGGATGGGGAATGCAATCAGATTAGTCACTGGAGCTCCCAGTGGCCGATTTCCAGTGTGGTTAAAAGGGCCAGTTCCTTAAAGACAAGGACCTGAGATTTTACTGAGGGATCTTGTGCTTATGGGATAGGGGGAGATCTTGTGGTCTTCAGGGGCCAAAGTTCTCCCCTTTTTAGTACCCTATGTCCCCCTCGCAGGGGGAAAGCATGGGGAAAAAAATCAAAAGTGAGCTGAGTCTTAAGGGTTGGTTGAGGAGAGTCTACCTCAAATTCTGGGTTACATGGTGGGAGTCCTGTAACCCCATACTGGAATCACTTAATGCCTGATATGTGAAAGTATGGTGAAAAGGTGTGTAGCGCCCCTCTGCTGGGTTAAGTTTAATAAAGTTGCAGGCTGCCACTTAAAATCCATCCCTGTGTCTGCCATCATTTACCAGCGTGTCCTGATCAAGCAGCACTAGGCCACCAATTTGTCCTGAATATGAGTTAATGAACTCAGGAGCAAGTTAGCAGACAGCTATGAATCACTTACACTACAAGGGCTTGCTGGAAACTTGCAAGAAAGAAGTTGGCAGAACAAGTTATCCAAATACATGTTCTTACTACTGTTAAAATAAGGAAAGAGCAACTTCCAGGTAAGTCAGTTCACTGCACTTCCTACCTGCTTTGCAAAGAGGAAGGTCTCCTCTTACTCATTGGCAAAAGACTTTCAAGTGCTTGAATGTTGGAGCGTCCTGCAGTGGTGGTTTTATGTGAAATCTGTAACAGGGCAATAGTATTTGCTCCCTTTAGCTGGATGAATACTACTGACTTGAAATATTTCTTTAGTCCTCTGTTTATTTTATTTTAATTTAATTTTATCTTAATAATAAAAGAGCTTGAATAAATATTTTTATGGCGCACACAGGAAAAACAGTGTGTCCAGAACAACATACTGACAAAATGTGGGGAAAAGTTGTTATGAAAGCCTTCAATGTTAGTAAATGAAGTTTTTAGTGTTTCTCAATAAGTACATCTTTGAACAAAAGCACAGTGGTCTCTGTCTTTTTATTTACAAGCTATTTTAATTATTTAGCAAAACATGACATATGTTATAGAAATACCTATTTCACACCAATGCTGATACCTGTACATAAAAATATAAAACACATCCCATACAAATGCTGCTATTGTTATTTCAAAACATCACAATTTCAATCATTCATTACCTTAACAGAGAATGTTAAGATATTGTATAAACATGACAGGAGAAAAAAGGGTTTTATCTTTATAAAGAATGTCAACATATCTTACTTTCCCTTACAAAGAGTGTCAATGTGTCTTTCATAATAAAAGAGCAAGCTATTCCTTAAAAACTATAATCTTCCAAAACACACAACTTAGGAAAAGTCTTTATATCATTCATGCAAATGTCATCTGTTTTCTCTCTCGCAAATTTCTCACTTAGAAAGAAACTTGACATGCTTTATAAACACAAAAGCATGAAATTGATGTATGTCCCTGCAGTTCACAAAATCACAAATTTCATATCAAACAAAATACACATTGCAGATCACGCCACACACACACACTAATTAGTAGCTGAAATTTCTTTCAAATTCCCCTAGGCTTATTTGCCAAGAAGGATTCTGAAAAAGGGTGAGATGCTCGTGACCCAAATCTATATTCCAACCTATTCTGAAACAAATATTTCACAAAACAAAGAAGTCACCTGTATATAACAAATACATAAAGAATTAGAGCTCTTTAATAAAAAGAGAGATTAATAAATTAGATTCAAAAATATAACCTCTATATTTTATTATATAAACCTCAGAGGAAACCATTCAGAAGCAGGACAGAAAACCCAAATTGGGTGTGAGTTCTATACTTAGATTTCACCATCCAATTGTCAGGTGTGACTTTCTCAAGCACTATAACAGCCTTAACATAGAGTCATGGACAGTCCCCTTTGGTACTCCAATTTATCTTGTCACCCAGGTAACCTTCCCTTGGTGATAGATGGTCCCTTACACCAAAGATCACAGCAATATTCAGGTTACTCCCAGCCCTAAAGAACCAGTCATTTACCCCAGTCACTTGTTCCTTAAATCTCACACCAAAAACAGCGCTTGTGGCCAGTCCTATAATAAACTATCTAAAGATTTATTAACTAGGAAAAGGAAGTGTGATATTTACAAGGTTAAAGCAGTTAAACATACATACACACAAATGAGTTCCTGTCTTATGTTAGGTAATAGAAGCCTCTATAATAGGCAAGCTCTATATGTCCTTTCGGGCTAACCCAGGCTAAGCACTGGGGATCTTTTGCTTATGCTTTGTAATCCTTGCTCCTCAGTGTCCAAGCAGCATAAAAGATACAGTTTCTCCCTTATTAGGGCCTCTTATTCCTTCCCCACTTCTGCTTCAAGTTATAAATTCAGCTGTTGGGAGAATTCAGTTGCAGTCTCCTCTTCATGGGTGGAGCAATCAACAAAGTCTGTGGTCCTCTGAAGCTCCACAGTGGTTTGTCTGGTATAGATGGGCCTTCTTTTGTTGGGCAGGATGGCGATCTAGTATTTCACAGTTGGTAATGCTTCTCTCTTGACTGGTGATTTACAGTTACAGAGCAAACACTTATATATTACCTTGTAACATGGAATACAGATATTATCAGTGAGATTAATGCATGCAGCAACTTATAAGCATTCCACAAAGTCTAAACACTAAAAACATTTTTATAAGACTCATACCTATTTTAATAATACTAGCACACAGATGAACCAAACTGGCATGAGTTGGCACCTGGTCTGGCAGCATCAGTCAGTAGTCTCTCCAAAAAGGCAACATCATCTGCATACTTTAGATCTTCTAAAGAAAGTATTAGGAAAAACTGTGCAGGTAGTTAACCTCCGGAATAGGCTTCAACAGGAAGTTATGGAATCCCTGTCACTGGAAGTTTTTAAAAACAGGTTGGACAAACACCCATCAGGAATGGTCTAGGTTTAGTTGGTCCTTCCTCAGCAAAGGGTACTTGACTTCTCAAAGTTTCTTCCAGCCCTATAGTTCTAGGATTCTATGAATCTTTAGATTTCACACCTCCTACTTTGTCAATCAGCTTTGTCATCGGGTAGCCTATTAGAACAGTAAAAATGTAGGTCAGAGAACATGTCCCTGGAGTACTCCTGAATCTATTGAAAACCAATCTGTAATACAAATGTTGACCCTCATATAGCTAAATGTACTACAGTAGAATTCCTCTACTAAGTCACTAAGTCCTCCAGCACCCTATGCTGACGTAGCAGTATCCACAGTGCTGATCAATGCACTGAGACTAAAAGCAATTGCAAAGTCTATAGACACAATATTAACTTCCTTTTGTCACTCTCATCATTTTTAAATAATATTAAGTAGAGCATGCTGTGATGGAATATACTCCTGTATTCACACCCTACACACTATGGTAATAATCTTTGTGTAAGGTATGCCGTGTAAGGCATCATTTGAAAACTCATAATTTGTTGGTCAGTATTGTCCTGATAAAATGTGTGCCAGCACTGTATGTAAAGTATAAGTTTACCCTGTACAATGTTTTTAACTCATGTTCCAAACCCCAAAACCCCGCCTAGCCAGAAGTTAACAAATAGGTCTGTCCGAAACAAAGGAACATGTGCTTGTCTTAATTTGCATTTAAGCAGTAAACAGAGTCATCAAGCAGAAAGGGAAAACAAAAGAAGCTTCAAACTGGCGAAAAAAACAGCAGGGAACATCCTTCCACACAGACTTTGTCTCCTGGGTCTCAGCTGGAAATGTTTTTCAAGGGGGAGACTGAAACTCTAAAAGGAAAGGACAAACACCCCTGGGGACAAGCCCCCTTACTGACCATCACATTCTCTGCACTTGAGAAGACAACAGCATTATTCCTTACAATTTAAGCAGACTGGATGCTGAAAAAGATGCCTTTTATACCACATTAGATGACATTGTCTCTAGTATGTCACCCTGGCTTCATATTGTCATCTTAGGAGATATGAATGCAAGACTTGGCCATGATAGAACTGGATTTGAACTGGTACTTGAGCCACACATCTTACTGGAAAGAAGATCAGATAATGATGTGCATCTATTAAAATTTGCTTCCACATATGGACTATTTTTAATAGCTACTTGGTTACAGCACAATTCCCATAAGTATACATTTCAATAGCCATTGGGCAACAATGCAACTTTGCATCACATTCTAGTTCAGAAATCCTTGACTAAACTCATCCAGGATGTACGTGTACGTAGGCGTGCTGGCCTTCCTCTGAAATCTAATTGACTCCTAGTAGCAGCTATAATATTCTGTTTAATAAAGTTCCAGAGATGGGTATTGGTTGCATCTGACTGCTTCAATGTTACTTGATGATGTGATCACCAATAGTTAAAAGCGTTTCCTACAAATATTCCATATTGGATGACCAGCTGCCTACAGTGGAGGAAGAGTGGGCTTTCTTTTGGGATTCTATCACAGAGATTACTGGAGAACGACTTGGACTAAGGAGAATGAAAAAGCAACATTGGATTACAGGTAATACCATCAAATTATGAGAGGACTTAAGAAGTTGCAGTGCAGAACAGATGCACAGATACTAGAAGGCCAAAGTGAAGTCTATGAAGGGGAGGAGGAAATGGGCAATAGAGGGAAAAAATGTCTTGAACAAGCAGTCAGGAGGATCTGCTGGAAGGATCATAATCAATGGTGGAATAGTATGGTGCAGCACATTGAGGAAGCTTCTGAAAGATATGATCAAAAATATGTATTTGAGACTTTGAAGGCCCTAACTATCACCACTTCTGCCATTTAAGAACAAATACGCACAATACTGCCAAGATATTGATGCACAACTCAAGCAATGGTGTGAGCATGAATTAGTGAATAGATCTGCACCAGGAAGTAAACAACTGAACCCAGCAGAAAACAGGCCAATGAAAGAGGAAGTGATTCTTGCTGTCAAACAGTTATGAAAAGATAAAGCAGCCCTGGTCTTGACAATATTTCATCAGAACTGCTAAAGAGTGGAGGCCCAGATTTAGTACACAGGCTTCTTAGAGTTGCCTTTAAGTTTGGGAAATCAGTCACATTACAGAAAATTGGAAAAGGGGCTGCATCACCTCTTTGGGAAAAAAAAAAAAGGAAAGTGAGCAATCAGCCTATGTCAAACCATTCTGCCAAATTACTAAATACACTGTGCTTTTCTTTCACATGAAAGATTACATGGTGCCTGAACACAGAAAATTACTGCTGGTGAGACAGCTCGGCTGGAAGAGTAGCTGCATTTGCCTACAGTGCAACAGTCCCTCATCAGTGCTATAGCATATCAATCACTTTTAATTTTAAAATGTATTGAAAAGTTAATCATGCTGCACAGTACATTATACTCTACATACGAATCCATTTTGACTGGAATGCTGATTTCTGTACAAGAGCCCAACATGTTTTGTTGTTTTCAACAAAGACACCTTTAATGTTTCTTTTTGAAAACTAGGCTTACATGGGGGGGCGGGAACCCACAACAATTTATTTGTCTGTTCCATTGCCAGGGATTTTTTTAACCTATAATTCCACAGAAAGGCTCTCCAAGCACACTAGAATTGTAATGCAAGTAAGATAACAGCCATCAGTATCTCTTCATTTTCACCTCTTTCCTCTGACTATACTCCCTCCTCTGAAATTGTGTGGTACGGACAGAGTATTAAAAAAAAATAATCAAGAACTGAAATCATTGCCAAATACACAGAAAGGGAAAAGGAATGTCACGAAAACATTTGTGTGCGTCAGGTTTTCAAGTATTCATTTAATGTTATTTCATTTCTTTGTTTAGATTTATAACAAGAGGGGGAGCAAGGTTCCTAACCAAGCTTTCTAGGCATGATCACTATATTTTAAAAGTAAAGCATAAAAAGCCAATCATACCCCTTAAAGCCAGAGGATAATCCGGGATAACAGTACAATACCTTGCCACACCCACTAACACCAGCCTTTATTGTGCCCCTCCCTTGTCTAATTGCCAGAACAAAGAGGTGGGCTATACAATAAGCTCTGAGTGTCAAGAAACGTGCACTCTGTTGGGCCAAAAGGGAGTGAGAAATGAATTCAAAAGTTGAGGAGCCCTCCTGGAACAGGCTGTGTTGGCAGCTCTCCCTTATATTTACGTTTGCTAAAATTTGATTTGGTTTTTTTTTTTATTTTGACAGATAATATCAACGTTTATATTTAAGCAATTTTTAACTTTTATCAACTAAAATTTTTTACAGTTGCAGGAAATTATGGGGGAGTCAGACAATAATTATTTAATGACAGTAGGCACTGGGGTCAAAAATTAAAACTTTATAACCATTAAAACACAAATTGTCAACTTCAGATGTTAAAATATACAAAATACATATCCTTAAATCAAACTCAAGTAAGTTCTCAAGCATCATTTTCCTTACTTTGCCTATCTGTACATTTAGATGATCATCAATGGAAATGTTTTCATTGGTTTGTGTGTGTAAAGTGAAATTGACATTACCAATAAAAATCTAATACTTCCAAGCCTACTCCCTGCTGGGGCTTCAGCTTTAGAGCCTCTGATGGCCACTACTGTGGCCCTAGAACATGGGGAGAGAGAGAGAGACACACACTCTCTCTTTGTTTCTCATATACAGGCACCTCCCAAGCCATTTAGGAATTTATAGCTCAAAACTAAACATCTTGAACTCAACCCTAAAACTGACAGTAAGCCAGTGTAGATCCCAGAGCCCTAACATTGTGGGCTCCAACACAATATACAGCTGAAAAAATGGGCATCCACACTATGCACCAGCCTCAGTTTCAGGTTGATATAGCAATGTGGCCCCAAGCAAAACTCATGCATTGCATTAGTCTGATCTTGAGGTGACAAAGATGGATTATAGTAGCAAGGTTCACATCTGAGAGAACTGGTCATTATCTTCAGACTAGCCACAAATTGAAACAACAGACATCACTCACTGCTGCAATGTGGTCATCTGACAGAAGTGGAGGAGTCTAATAATGCCCCCATATTGTAAACTCTCATAACAATGGACAGGGACACACTTCCAATTAAAGGAGGAAGGTATAACCTGGCCAAGTCTTCCAGTTGCTCCCACTACCATCAACTAGTCTTATCTGGATGAGCTTCAGATAGCGTAGAAGCATATCCTGACTTTTGTCCAGAAAATCCTCCGTTTCTCGTATGCAACGCAGGGTCGTTATCTGTTGCTCCAGACCTTGAATCTTCTCTTCCAATATGGAGACCAGCTTGCACTTTGTACAGACAAAGTTGCTTCTGTCCTGTGGAAGAAAGACAAACATGGCACATCCAGTGCAGGTCACAACAGCTGAACCCCCCCCCTTCCATATCACCTTCCTACTATGAGCTTCCTCAGAGAAGTTGGCAAGATGTAAGCCTCACCGGGCTCACTCCAGGCGAACTCCCAGGCAAACTCCTTCTGTGTGCTGCCCTGCTGTTCCCCACTGGTTCGCCGCCACTCAGCTGGTTCGCGAAGCTCTGGCTATTTTTAAACAGCCAGGCTTCCCTGAAACAAACAAACAGACAGCCCCAGTGCCCGCCCCCTGCAGGATATGCTTCCAAGGGCACAAAGCTCTAAAAGATTTAGAGCAGGTTGCACAGCGGAGCCAAGAGGCCAGTGAACAAGCTTGGCAACATGTGACCTCCAGAAGAAGAAGGGGGAATGTCCGGGTTCCAGCAATGCGGATACAGGTAACTAACTGCTTTCATGTTCTCTCCACAGGTACCATTGCGGAGAGTGGACCACATGATATGTCTGGGGGGAGAAAGCAGAAGGAGACTTCGCTGGTTGGAAGGCATGAGATGCACTGTCCTGAGATGGGGGCGTTTCATGACCACCACTCCCAAGAGAAGGAGGTGGGTGGTGGTGGTCGGGGACTCTCTCCTCCGGGGAACTGAGTCATCTATCTGTTGCCCTGACCGGGAAAACCGAGAAGTCTGCTGCTTGCCGGGGGCTAAGATTCGCGATGTGACGGAGAGACTGCCAAGACTCATCAAGCCCTCGGATCGCTACCCCTTCCTGCTTCTCCACGTGGGCACCAATGATACTGCCAAGAATGACCTTGAGCAGATCACTGCGGACTACGTGGCTCTGGGAAGAAGGATAAAGGAGTTTGAGGAGCAAGTGGTGTTCTCGTCCATCCTCCCCATGGAAGGAAAAGGCCTGGGTAGGGACTGTCGAATTGTGGAAGTCAACGAATGGCTACACAGGTGGTGTCGGAGAGAAGGCTTTGGATTCTTTGACCATGGGATGGTGTTCCAAGAAGGAGGAGTGCTGGGCAGAGACGGGCTCCACCTTACGAAGAGAGGGAAGAGCATCTTTGCGAGCAGGCTGGCTAACCTACCTGAGGAGGGCTTTAAACTAGGTTCACTGGGGGAAGGAGACCAAAGCCCTGAGGTAAGTGGGAAAGCGGGATACCAGGAAGAAGCACAGGCAGGAATGTCTGTGAGGGGTGGGCTCCTGCCTCATACTGAGAATGAGGGGCGATCAGCAGGTTATCTCAAGTGCTTATATACGAATGCACAAAGCCTTGGAAACAAGCAGGGAGAACTGGAGGTCCTGGTGATGTCAAGGAATTATGACGTGATTGGAATAACAGAGACTTGGTGGGATAACTCACATGACTGGAGTACTGTCATGGATGGTTATAAACTGTTCAGGAAGGACAGGCAGGGCAGAAAAGGTGGGGGAGTAGCACTGTATGTAAGGGAGCAGTATGACTGCTCAGAGCTCCGGTATGAAACTGCAGAAAAACCTGAGTGTCTCTGGATTAAGTTTAGAAGTGTGAGCAACAAGAGTGATGTAGTGGTGGGAGTCTGCTATAGACCACCAGACCAGGGGGATGAGGTGGATGAGGCTTTCTTCCGGCAGCTCGCAGAAGCTACTAGATCGCACGCCCTGGTTCTCATGGGTGACTTTAATTTTCCTGATATCTGCTGGGAGAGCAATACAGCGGTGCATAGACAATCCAGGAAGTTTTTGGAAAGCGTAGGGGACAATTTCCTGGTGCAAGTGCTAGAGGAGCCAACTAGGGGGGGAGCTTTTCTTGACCTGCTGCTCACAAACCGGGAAGAATTAGTAGGGGAAGCAAAAGTGGATGGGAATTTGGGAGGCAGTGACCATGAGTTGGTTGAGTTCAGGATCCTGACGCAGGGAAGAAAGGTAAGCAGCAGGATATGGACCCTGGACTTCAGGAAAGCAGACTTCGACTCCTTCAGGGAATGGATGGGTAGGATCCCCTGGGGGACTAACATGAAGGGGAAAGGAGTCCAGGAGAGCTGGCTGTATTTCAAGGAATCCCTGTTGAGGTTACAGGGACAAACCATCCCGATGTGTCGAAAGAATAGTAAATATGGCAGGCGACCAGCTTGGCTTAACGGTGAAATCCTAGCGGATCTTAAACATAAAAAAGAAGCTTACAAGAAGTGGAAGGTTGGACATATGACCAGGGAAGAGTATAAAAATATTGCTCGGGCATGTAGGAATGAAATCAGGAGGGCCAAATCGCACCTGGAGCTGCAGCTAGCGAGAGATGTCAAGAGTAACAAGAAGGGTTTCTTCAGGTATGCTGGCAACAAGAAGAAAGCCAAGGAAAGTGTGGGCCCCTTAATGAATGAGGGAGGCAACCTAGTGACAGAGGATGTGGAAAAAGCTAATGTACTCAATGCTTTTTTTGCCTCTGTCTTCACTAACAAGGTCAGCTCCCAAACTGCTGCGCTGGGCATCACAACATGGGGAATAGATGGCCAGCCCTCTGTGGAGATAGAGGTGGTTAGGGACTATTTAGAAAAGCTGGACGTGCACAAGTCCATGGGGCCGGACGAGTTGCATCCGAGAGTGCTGAAGGAATTGGCGGCTGTGATTGGAGAGCCATTGGCCATTATCTTTGAAAACTTGTGGCGAACGGGGGAAGTACCGGATGACTGGAAAAAGGCTAATGTAGTGCCAATCTTTAAAAAAGGGAAGAAGGAGGATCCTGGGAACTACAGGCCAGTCAGCCTCACCTCAGTCCCCGGAAAAATCATGGAGCAGGTCCTCAAAGAATCAATCCTGAAGCACTTACATGAGAGGAAAGTGATCAGGAACAGTCAGCATGGATTCACCAAGGGAAGGTCATGCCTGATTAATCTAATCGCCTTCTATGATGAGATTACTGGTTCTGTGGATGAAGGGAAAGCAGTGGATGTATTGTTTCTTCACTTTAGCAAAGCTTTTGACACGGTCTCCCACAGTATTCTTGTCAGCAAGTTAAAGAAGTATGGGCTGGACGAATGCACTATAAGGTGGGTAGAAAGTTGGCTAGATTGTCGGGCTCAACAGGTAGTGATCAATGGCTCCATGTCTAGTTGGCAGCCGGTGTCAAGTGGAGTGCCCCAGGGGTCGGTCCTGGGGCCGGTTTTGTTCAATATCTTCATAAACGATCTGGAGGATGGTGTGGATTGCACTCTCAGCAAATTTGCGGATGATACTAAACTGGGAGGAGTGGTAGATATGCTGGAGGGCAGGGATAGGATACCGAGGGATCTAGACAAATTGGAGGATTGGGCCAAAAGAAATCTGATGAGGTTCAATAAGGATAAATGCAGGTTCCTGCACTTAGGACGGAAGAACCCAATGCACCGCTACAGACTAGGGACCGAATGGCTAGGCAGCAGTTCTGCGGAAAAGGACCTAGGGGTGACAGTGGACGAGAAGCTGGATATGAGTCAGCAGTGTGCCCTTGTTGCCAAGAAGGCCAATGGCATTTTGGGATGTATAAGTAGGGGCATAGCAAGCAGATCGAGGGACATGATCGTCCCCCTCTATTCGACATTGTTGAGGCCTCATCTGGAGTACTGTGTCCAGTTTTGGGCCCCACACTACAAGAAGGATGTGGATAAATTGGAGAGAGTCCAGCGAAGGGCAACAAAAATTATTAGGGGTCTGGAACACATGACTTATGAGGAGAGGCTGAGGGAACTGGGATTGTTTAGTCTGCAGAAGAGAAGAATGAGGGGGGATTTGATAGCTGCTTTCAACTACCTGAGAGGTGGTTCCAGAGAGGATGGTTCTAGACTATTCTCAGTGGTAGAAGAGGACAGGACAAGGAGTAATGGTCTCAAGTTGCAGTGGGGGAGGTTTAGGTTGGATATTAGGAAAATCTTTTTCACTAGGAGGGTGGTGAAACACTGGAATGCGTTACCTAGGGAGGTGGTGGATTCTCCTTCCTTAGAAGTTTTTAAGGTCAGGCTTGACAAAGCCCTGGCTGGGATGATTTAATTGGGGATTGGTCCTGCTTTGAGCAGGGGGTTGGACTAGATGACCTCCTGAGGTCCCTTCCAACCCTGATATTCTATGATTCAGCCAGCTCCTATATCCCAATCTGTACCACACACTGATTAAGGCATACAACAGCACTGGTGGAATTGAACTAGACTGAGAAATAGAGTTGGGTATCATCAACATAGTGAAAAAGCCATAGTCTATACCTCCCCGCTAACCCTTCCAATCCCCCTTATTGGATAAAATTGAAAAAGATGGTTGATAAGATGCAGAAAATCAATTGTCTATCACAAACTCTGGAATCTCTCAAAGATGTGAAGCCATAAAAGGCAGCACCTCCCACTAGAGTTCACTGGTGAGCCAATTAAATCATAGAAGAATCATAGAAGATTTGGGTTGGAAGAGACCTCAGGAGATCATTTAGTCTAACTCCCTGCTCAAAGCAGGACCAACCCCAACTAAATCATCCCAGCCAGGGCTTTGTCAATCCAGGCCTTAAAAACCTCTATGGATGGATATTCCACCACCTGCATAGGTAACCCATTCCAGTGCTTCACCACCCTCCTATTGAAATAGTGTTTCCTAATATCCAACCTAGACCTCCCCCACTGCAACTTGAGACCATTGCTTCTTATTCTGTCATCTGCCACCCTACAGCCTAGCTCCATCCTCTTTGGAACCCCCCCCCCATTCAGGTAGTTGAAAGCTACTATCAAATACCCCCTCACTCTTCTCTTCTGAAGACTAAATAACCCCAGTTCCCTCAGCCTCTCCTCCTAAGTCATGTGCCGCAGCCCCTAATAATTTTCGTTGTTCTCTGATGGACTCTCTCCAATTTGTCCACATCCTTTCTTTAGTGGGGGGCCCAAAACTGGATGCAATACTCCAGATGAGGCCTCACCAGTGCCCTCGATCTTCCGGAAATGCTCCTACTAATGCAGCCCAATATGCTGTTAGCCTTGTAGCCTTCTTGGCAACAAGGACACACTGTAGACTTATATCCAGCTTCTCATCCACTGTAATCCCTAGGTCCTTTTCTGCAGAACTGCTGCTTAGCCCGTCGGTCCCCAGCCTATAGCAGTCCATGGGATTCTTCCATCCTAAGTGCAGGACTCTGCACTTGTCCTTGTTGAACCTCATCAGATTTCTTTTAGCCCAATCCTCCAACTTGTCCAGGTCACTCTGGACCCTATCCCTACCCTCCAGCATATCTACCTTCCCCCCCACACACTTAGTGTCATCCGGGAACTTGCTGAGGGTGCAATCCATCCCATCATCCAGATCATTAATGAAGTTATTGAACAAAACCGGTCCCAGGACTAACCCTGGGGTACTCTGCTTGATACCGGCTGCCAACTAGACATCGAGCCGTTGATCCCTACCCATTGAGCCTGACGATCTAGCCATCTTTCTAACCACCCTGATCTCCTAATCAATAATCCTGAAGGCAGCTGAAAGATCTAACCACATCAGCATGTAGAAGTGATCATCATACATTGCCAGGAGATTATTTGTTACAGATAACAGCACAGTCTCTGTGCCATACCTAGGTCTGGACAAGAGGTCAAGGAGACCTGAGGCAGGCAGATACCAAAGGTTGACATGTCAGAAAGCACCTTAAACTTAAAAGGGAACAGAAAATTAGGAACCAGGGAATAGATGGCTAGAATGCGAACATCAAATGTTTGAGGGCCGGGTAGGAGAAAGGGTTGTGACTTGTCATATAACAGCTTCCTAAATGGAAGGCAGCAACTTTCCCCTTTGGGAAGACACTGACAGTGAATCCAGCAGGCCTTCCTTGTTATCCTTCTCCAGCCAAGAAGGACATTGGTCCAAAGCATACGTTGTAGCAGAAAGAATACAACACCTTTCATGCCACAGCTAGCAATGCTGACCTAAACTCAGAAAGAAAAATAATTTTTTCCCCAATATTTTTAGGTGAATCAGCACACACTATGAACGATTCACTTTGGATGATGGACATCAAACCTGATGGCACTAGCAGAAGATCATAAGGTGATGTGTGCCCTGGAAATGCCTACATAAAATAATTGGTTTATATTTTTATTTCCCTACTTATATGATCATCAGAATACCTCATAGACTGCCTGTCAAAAGCAGAGGCATCCTCCTATGACTTAAAGCTGTATCAGGTTTTTCTTTAAGTACCAAGAGGTTTCCTGTTCACAAGTCCATACTCCAGTACTAACTCAACTAAATGGCCTGCAAGGTATTTTTTCCCGTGAAGTAAACACTTGTCTTGCATATTGCCCTCTTCAAGGAAGCAATCCCTTATTTACAGAAAGGTATTTTCCCCCTGTATACTTGCATTGGGACCTCATATCATCATTTCTGAAGGAAAACACAGAGACTTGAAACTGCTTCTTGAAACAAAACAGTCCTTCCATTAATATATAAGGTAATGTACTTGTTATGGGCTGTGTGATGGGGTTCACTCACCACTGCAGTCCCTCCTGCTGGCTGTCTTGGGGATTAGCTCTGTTTGCCAATGTGCCCGCTTCTGGTGATGTCTTGCCACCATCACTTCTGCTCCAGGACCCACGTCACTCCAAGGACTACAGCGTCTTTTTCTGGACACGGCCGTCCGGCTGTGCTGCACTCTGTGCTTCCCCCTTCTGGGGGACAGTATCGCAGTCTGCTGTACAGCCACTTCCCTCAGTGGCAAGGGGACGGGGGCTGCCCACTACTCTGGGTCCCGTCCAAGGGACTCTGTAGATGGCAGCCACGTGCTGCGTCCCCTCAAACCACTCAGTATCTTTCCCTGGGCCACTTCCCCGTGGCGCAAGCACCCTCTTTGCCCTCGCCTCAGGGCCTCAGCCTGCAAATTCCTGCCAGCCGGAGCCATTTTTAGCTCCCCTTGGTCACTGCTAGCAGGACTGCTCTGTCCAGGGTTCTGGCGCTCCTTCCTCCTGCTAGGAGCCTGATTTTTCCTTCTTGAGCTCCAGGCAGCTACTGAAACTGCTCTGCAGCTCTTCTTATATGGGCCTGCCTGGCCGCTCCTATAAAGTGTTCTGTGATTGGGTGCCTTCTGCGCAGCCTCGCTATGGCTCTATTAACCCCTTAGAGCCCAGTGTGGGGAAAGCGCCCCATCACAGGCTGATAAGGCAGATTCAGAGAAAAAGTACCTTTTAGGAATAATGCTGTACTTGAATATCTTTTAGAATTATTGTCCCTGGGCTGAATCCTCAGGTATGATGGCAGTGTGTTCAGTGCTTATGAAGAGGGGAACAAAGGTAATTTTCTGCCATCTTACAGATTCTAAGAGTAACCAAGGGCCTGTTCAGTCCCTTACACAAATAAGAGCAGACTCAGGGCTTCTCTAGGCTGCCCTGACTTGTAACCATCCCCTAAAGGCCATCATACTGGTGGGGATTGCTGGAAATTGGTGCACTTTACTCGCTCCTCATCCTGTCTCCAGCATGCCCCAAGATATCCCCAACACCAAGTTCAGGAGAAGAGGTAGTTGGCATAGGCACAGCTATGTTGGTTCTATGCCAGCCCAGGCTCAATAAAAAAGATTATTAGTCTATGACTGGGGGAGCAGAAAGGTTGCAGAAAATCAACTCCCTCCATCCTCTGCTTTTCTGAGCTGTGTGAAATCCAAACTCAGTGTTGCTGAGAATCTGAACCTGTAACTCTAGCTGTTTTAGCTGTATTTCTATTTTTCATATAAATGTCTTACCCTTTTTTGCATCATACTAGACTATTTGTTTCTATAATATCATGTGGCAGTGAGTTCCACATGGTTATTTACTTATTTTTTGGAAAAGCATTGTTAGCATAAACAAATTTAAATGGTCTGTAATACTAGTTCACCAGTGTAATTGTGGCATAACTCTGTTGAAACTAATGGATCTACCCCTTGTTTACAACAGTACAACTAAGAGTACATTTTCTTTTAATTTCACTAGGTAACTTCAACAGAATAGCTCATATGAGTAAAACTCTGACCTACAGAAAGAAATTCATGTGTTAACCCAATGCACCAGACAGAAAATGTATGTTTCTCAGGTATCTTATGCTACCTATTTGTACTAATTCTTCCACATATACATTTGTTCATTTTGCTCATTACTTTTGGTGGATTTTCCTTACACTCTAAATTTCCTTGCATTATTGATATCTTTAGTAAAACATGTCAATATTTCATTTTTATCTGTTGTTCTGTTCAATCATTTGTCACTGTTTTCAATTGATAATGCACTACTTTATTTTTAAGACACGGTATATGTCATATAGCACTGATACACACACACACCAATCACAGATTTTCAAAGAGAAATTTTGATGGTATTGAAAAGTTTTTCTGTTTTGAAATGGGATAGAGCTGCAGAGAGAAAAAACACATGAAAATGCATGGGAATTTTGTTCCTCTGAGTTATTTTCCCTCCATATTTAATGTATCTGTGCAGTTTAAAATCAGCCCTTTAAAGGCTCCTACATATACTAATTTACCTATATTACTTATCCTTTGCAAGCGCAAAGGCAGGCTCTTCAGCTGCCAATCATCATATTATGCAGATAAACTATTTTTGTTTATCAGTCTTTGTACAAGTCATTCACAAAAATAATCAATAGTATTGTTCTTACATGGCAACTTTTGTCATTGTACAACATGTTGTCAGAAACATGCTACCAATATATGCTAGATGATAAATGGTAAAACTGAAAGTGAGTTTCTCTAGAATTGGAAAAGATCAATCTATTCTCTCTCATTTGTCGACTATTTCATCTATCAACTGACTGTACTGCCCTCATTTTTAAACAAGGATACAGATTTCCTGAAAATTAGTACTGTCCATAACTATGTTTTCATATTTTAAAAATATCAGAAGAGAACATCCATGCCCAGGGCAGCCTCCTTGGCTCCCAGAAACCAGTGGTGCTAAAAAGGGACTCACACCAAAATGCCCTCCTTCTCAGAAACCAGCCCATCCACCCAACTCAAAGTCTTTAAGATACGGAAGAATGTGAGAGCCACCACGTGCAACTCTTGAGTGGCTAGGCTAGCAAAAACCATCTCAGCTCCCTGCTAACTGGTATAGTCAACACCTCCTTTGGGGAAGGCAACCTACCAGCTTTTTAAAAACATGCAATAGTTTAACCACTGCTCCAGAAGCCTTCACTAGATGCAACTAATGTGTCCAGCTATTGCCCACTATCCACCCCCTCTTCTTGAGTAAAGTCACAGACAATCTGGCAAAATGCTGCCCCCTGCAAAACTGGCCTGCAGCCTGTATCCCTCTCATTCTTGTTTCAGAGCACGATGCGACACAGTGATGGGACAGATTGCATTAGAGATTGATCTATTTCCATCATGGATAAATGGGCAGACCTCTCCACATATCCTACTTATCTTCTCTGTAGCCTGAAGTGCTTCTACCATATCTTAGAGACATAGAAGGGGGGAGAATTATTGCACAGAGCTGGCTGTACTAGTTGTCTTGGACTAATCTCAAAGAGTCAAACCAACTCAAAGAATTGGTCAAAACTATTAGTCAATGGCACCTGCTCTGAGATCTTCAGGACTCTTCTCTGTTATTAGGTATCCAGGGCTCAGTATTTGACGGTGCCAAGCTCATGCCAAGGGGAAGGAAGCAAACGATGCTCCAAACCACTTTTCTCTCTCTGCATGATTCTGTGTGGAGCCTGAGACCAAACCAGCTGATGGCACAAGTTTAAGCAGCCTATGACTGCTCTAACTTATACCAGCACTGCTATGTACATAAGAATGGTCTCTATGGAATAAATATTGCCTCTACAGCCCTGGACCATTAAATTATCCAAAATACTGGAGGACAACCTGCAAAGCAACACAGTGTAAGAAAGATAGGATATGAAACAAACCTTAGTTAAGCAAAATGCTTAACTGATCATGCGTATCACCTTTCATAGGGATCTCTGAATTTAGATTGCTTAATGAAAGAAAAGTACTCAAGGTGAATTTAATTTTATAGAAAGTTTTGTTATGATCCTTAACAGTAGCAACTAATAGATAAGGAATAGCAATGGCAAAAATAGGATTGGACTATGGTTTTGCTAACAAACTAGAAAAAGTGTCAATACAATAACTACCCAGGTTTTCAGAATCAGATAATACAACCACAATAGAAAATACTCTTCCATCCTGGGTCCCGCTTGTGCCAACTCTGGTATTGCTAACAAAACGGAGGAAAAACAATAAAGCTAAAGCCTAAAACAATTTGGTCAATTACTTTCCTAACAATTCAACCCGATTTCCTTCCCAATGGATCTATAGTACTCAACCCTTTTAACCTACATGCCCATGAATTACATTAGGCCCAGGATCCGATTAGCACTCCTAACTAACATAAATATTATGACAAACTCTGTTTATGACAAAGTGTATAGACTGTGTGCATTTCAAGTGGTTTTTACACTTGGTTTTGTTCTGTGTCTGTATACATCTAGAACTTGAAAGGCTGTATGAACCTATTAACAATGGTTCATACAACAATGTAGTGCTTCACAATCTTAGTTAACAGTAACTTGTTCGGTTTCAAAGCTATTTTTCAACATGCTAGATTGAACCCTGTTACAAAACAAGGACATGCATTGGAACTCTGTGACAATGACTAAAGCACATACACATTCATATACACTTCTTTACTAATTAGGTACTCAATTTTAGGAAACAGTCAACCATCTGATTTGGGTTGTCACCCAAGAAAAAGTCTGTATGATACTTATCACCAGATCCTTGCTCAGCCATCAGCTTTCAGCTCAGTTATTGTTCACAGCAGGAGTGGACACTGTAAATACATATGGAGTGAAGGATGGATGTGACCATAATCTTTTCCTGGCATGCTAACAGGCAGCCTAAATTGCTGGAAAATAGACAGAGACAGTTAAAGGTGCCTATCTGAGATAGGTACTTGATATCACTAGAAGGATGCCCAAGTGGCCAGCCCAGAACCTCATTTTGCTCCCTTCCAGGTGTCTTCAGCTTTTGGGAAACAATGTGCTGAAGGAGACAGGTCGTTTTATCCCATTTCTGCTCAGTGGTCCAACTTGTTTCCTCTTCTTGGAGATGCTGACATGGACCAGTTAGACACTGCCCTCTTCTTCTGATGAAGATTCAAAATATCCAACCAAAATGAGAGTTGTCCTCTCTCACTATCTAATTAAGGAATGAGGCATCACCTCTGAGTTTTTGCAACTGGGGCTGGAATTTTCCAGTTCCTTTGCTCTTTTCATACCAGCTTGCTTAAGACAAGTTAGGCTGTAGCTGTTTGTACCACCATCTTGGGACATACATTGAAGAGTGGCTGGTTTGCTCCAGTCAGCAACATACCTCCACAAGTCAGTTTCCGTCTGTACAAATCTTCCATTTCTGTTCTCCTTGTTTTACAATAATGGGGGACCTTGGTATGTATGGCTGAGCTGTCTGCGCATTACTGATCAAAGGGTTACATTTCTGATTATTTCACTCTGTGACCAAGTGTCCTTATAAACACACTATTTGGTTTCAGTTCCTTTAACTTACTTCCTCTTTCATCACAGGTGTATTCCCTAACTTGATAGCATAAGCATGCTTGACTGCAAATATTAACCATACTTCTTCACTAAATTAAAAGAAATCAATATGAGTGCAACCCCCTTCTCTCCTACCAGGATTGCTCATGAGGTAAAAGCACCATTAATGTTTACAATATTTTGCCCTAAGTTGTATCACTTCCTTTTTACATATATAACTTCATTTAATCACAATTATTGATTCAGTCTGGTTTCCTATTTTTCCTATGGTATCTGACAATGTAATATGGTATCTTAATATTTGATATTTATATTTTAATTCATCACTCAAAAGGAAAGTCTCTTCAGTGCTCACTTACAAAAGGCTGCAGATATTCTGAGTTTCCTCAGAGTACTTGGCAACTCTGAAGAAATTTTGCCATTAGACTGAGGTTTTTGTTTTGTTTTGTGAATCTCAGCTCTCTGTCCTATCTTTTCTAAAAAGCCTCGATGCCTGGGCAATTATTAAATAGTAAAAACTCATAATTTGGGGGCATTCGTTACTACAACAGGCTCAGGTGAATATCACCACAGCACTACACTAGCTTCTTTGGCTCCCTATTCACTACAAGACCAGATTCAAGGCCCTTATGTTGATTTTCAAGCCCCTCACCAAATGGGCCCAGCTCTTTTTAGGGTACACCTAGACTGCAAGAAAAGCCCCTCAGCACCGAGTCTCAGACCTGGGCTTGGGCTGAGGGGCTAGAAGCAGCAGTGTAGACACTCGGGCTTGGGCTGTTCCCTGGGCTCTGAGACCCTCCCCATTCATGGGGTCTCAGAACCCAGGCTCCGGTCCAAACTCAAACATCTTCGCTGCAATTTTATAGCTCCACAACCTGAGCCCACTGACCCGGGTCAGCCGCAACCATGCTGTGGGTCTTTTATCACAATGTTGATGTATCCTTGAGGAGTCTCTCACAAAGACCATGATTGGCCCTGACAACTGTGCTTCTCTGGAACTGCAAACCAAATGAGTAAAGTTTCTGGCAGCAAAGAGCAGAGGAAGTCCATAGTTATGGAACTCTTCCCAGAAGAGTGTAAGGCTATCATGAATATCACTGCCTTCAGAAACACATACAAGACCCATCTCTTCCATAGCATCCACCTTGGAATATTTCAGAAGATTAGGCAAATTAATTTAAAAAAAAAAAAACCACCCAGGCTTACCTCGGCGAGAAACCAAAGAAGATGTTAGTGCTACTGTTACATCTGCAATTTTATTTATTTTAAGTTATTCCAATGCCTTGGTAATGGTGGCAGGGTTGATAGGTAAGAAAAAGTGAACAGTTTCCTAAACTCCAACCTTAAAATTTCTTCCTGGCTCATTCTTCAAAATACCATTTTCCAGTGAACCATTCTAGAAAGAGACTGGCAGATTTTCCTTATTGGAGTCATTGAAGACAGCAGAAAGAGAAATATTAAGTGGTCCACTGGGAGCCTAAACACCAATCTGTCTTCTGTATACACAGTCTCACTGAAAGTGAAGCCAAAGAGATGAAAGCACTCCAAGTAAATGCCTGATAAGGCCTTGCTTCTTACTCCCTCCTGGTCTTATTGAACTGCCCAGCTGTGCATCTTAGAGAGATTCAAAAAACAGATTCTTGACTTTAAAAAGATAACTTTGCTGGAAGCTAAAATCCCAGCACTTCAGCCTTTTATTTTTTAATTTATTCTTAATGTTCCCTAAATGGCACCTGAAGATGAATTTTAAAGATACCTCATTCATTTAAGCTTTCACTTACCAAGCAAATATGGTTAAAGATTGAATCAAACAACAGTTGTGGTGTTTCAGACTTACGTGTGACAAACATAAAATTTGTTTGCAGCAAATGTGTATAATATTGGGTTCTTTGCTATCAAAGAACAGCGGAAAATCGTTAGGATTGAACTTGCCAATTGAAAGCAGGGTTCTCGTGTTATATATTAATCTGCTTTCAATGTGTCTTAAAAATCTTTACAAAAAATTAAAATAAAATTACTGTGAAAGAAACATATAGTGCGTACAATTTTAAAGACCGTTGAGATGTTTAAAGCCACTTGTAGTCAGATAAAAATATTTATATTGGATTCCACTGTGGTGGAAAGTAAGAGCACTGCAGTGCTATTCACAATAATCATGTACTTTTATAGAATAAAGGGAGATTATAGTTGTACTCAAAGCTAGGTATATAATGCAACAAACTCTTGAACCAATTTCTCCATTTTCCTGCATGTCACACTACAGAGCCACCTAAAATATCTCACTCTACAGGTACATTATTAATGTGCCAATGATTTCAAAAGACATCAACAATATGTCAAACTGGAACTTGCTCAACATCCAGAAAAGAATTTTGGTAGTGGATAAGCTAAGATACTCATTTGTTGCTGAATATCATACACACTTTATTTCTCGTTCCTCATTCCAACTCCTCAAGATTTTTTTTCAAAAATAAGACTGTTTTTGACTCTCTAGTCTAAATGGAAGCTAAAACTTCAAGACATTTGTTTATCTCCACTTATGCTAAATGAAATATTTGCTGTTGCAGTTGAGGGACCAATACATACATTTTAAATTTGGGTGCCTTAGGCCACATTACATGTTTGAAGAGCAATAAGAAATATTGTCTAATAATGAATTCTTTACCAGGCATTTATACTTCCAAAATGTTGTTAAAATAGGAGTATGTAATATATTCATTATACATCTAGGGCTAGTATATAGGGTGCTGTATTGCTGTCTGATCCCAGTAATGGGGCATTTAATGGGATAGCCTCTCTGAGGTGCAAATTCTTCCCCTGCTCCCTCCATGTTTCCCAGGGAAGCAAAAGCAGTTTACTACCTTCTTTCATGATCACCAGCTTAGCTGCACTAGCAGGTGCATACAGGGAATGGGGAGGTGGAACAACTCCCTGCCCATTTGTTGGGGTGGGAGGGTACTGGCTAAGCACACCTGCCCCCCCCCCCCATGCCTGCATTAGAAAAGCAGGAAAGCCACAAAAGAGGTGTGTGGGGAAAATATTATTTCCCCCTTATACAGATTCTAAGGGCCAGGTGGTGGCACACTGCTTAGAATCTATTTGTCACTCATATAAAATTGTTTATTAGAAAAAGTAATACATTTGCTTCCTGCAGATCAGTATAGCAGGTACATACATCTCTCTCTGATGTTAAAAAAACACAATATATTGATCTTGGTAGCTCATGCTTTATAAAATGTATTTACTTCAGCAGCAAAAGGCCCAGTCCTGGAAGGTGATGAGTGACCTCAGTGCCCACTGAAGTCTAGGTCGCTCTGTATCTTGCAGGGTTAGTACTAAGGGATTGAAATACATACTGGAATTGGACTGTAGTCCATGTGAGTTCTGGGAACACTCAAAGGTGAAACCGTGTTGCATCTTGTTCCCTCCAGGTGTCTAATCACATCTGACTGCATCTGAAAAATTGCAGGAAGATGCTAGTTTCTGAGCTGGCTGAATGCTCTTAACACAGACTGATGTTAGTTCCTAAAGTTTAATATTCTGAACAAAACAAAACACAAAAATTAAATTTCCTTTTCAAGGAAACCTAAGTGGGTGCTTTGTGATTCTTCAATTCACAACATTTGAGGTCTACTAAAAACTCAGCTAACGTTGCTAAAAGCAAAATAGTCTTCTTTTTTAAGTGAAAACAAGTAAATTAGCTCAGACCACACCATACGTACACAAGGATAATATTTTTAACATTTTTTCTTAAGTGTTTAATAATTAAACAAGTCACGTTTTTGCAAGCTTTGCAGGTTAAACACTAAAAGTTTGCGGGTTGCTTTGGTGCCTTAATAGCTTTTACCTAGCCAGTTGTTCAACCTTTCAGGAAGATGCTGTTGCAGCAATGAAAACTGTGAGTTCAAGGTATTATGAAAACATTCCTAGAGTTAATAAAAAGATAGTCATTCTGAAAGCATTTAAGCCAACACAAAATTTACAACACTGCCAAGTCACACAATGAAGAGTTCTTAGCAATGTTTTGCAAAGTTATCTACAGGTTCTCAATGTTTCATGTTGTATTCATATTCTCCTCCTCCCAATCTCTGGTAATCTGCAGCCAGCACATTTTCCAGCTTGAAGTGCTATTATCATAAATGAAAAAGAAAAGGACATTTAGATGACTTCCATTCCCATTTTATTTTTTGCTCTCTCGACCTCCTGGTAAGTTGTTTTACTATGAAAATTTCATTACAATCTCTATTAAATTCAAAATGGAATAGAGCAAGGATGATACAATTCATTTTATGGACATTAATAATTATAGAAAAGGTAACGGTGCGACTAGTCCTTTCATCGAAACAGCAAAGGCTGTAATAACTTTCTACATTATGGGAGCTTACCTCCACCTTGTTTAAGAAATGGCTCTCCATTGTATTATTAGTCATTTCTTAAGCATAGAACAAGGATGCCACTGCACCAAACAGGCAGCAACATGACTGTAAATTAAATGAGTTTCTGGCACAGAAATTAGATACTACAAAAACTAGCCTATCAAAAATGTCTGCATACCATGATAAATAAACTACAATACTCACCCTATGGTCATGGCCCACTACAAACCTCTCAGCATCCCTTGTCAATACCGATTAGCTGTCGCGCAAACGCACCATTCTGAAATAGTGACATATATTATCTTTAGAAGGCCTCTTCTTTTACTTTCAGAAATGAATTAAAGAAAGATTATGACCCATCTAGTACAGTCATACTTCTAGTTCTATCTATCTTCTATCTTAGAATTTTACACTGCTATCCTTCACTGTACTATCCGAGCACCTTCCATGTAAAATCAATAGCAAATAGACTCCTGGAGTCTCTGCCACTTGTCCCTTTGCAGGGTCAAAAATCTGCGTGGGATACAGGGTTTTTGTTTTGTTTTGGGGAGGGAAGTTGGTAGGAATTGGGGAATAAAAGGGGATATTCATATTGCATGTGTCACTTTTGGTGGAAAAGGTTTCTCAACAAATAATGTCTCCACCTCAATATGCATTATAGCAAATCTACTGAAGGGAAGTTATTCCATGCCATAAAGACTGATACAGAATAACCAGACAAGATGTATTCACATGCCCACTTCCAGGAAAGAACATAGCACTGGAAGGGACCTCCTGGGTCATCAAATCCAATTCCCTGCTATTGCAGGCCACTCTGTTATATAATCTCCATTCATAAATGTTTCAAGCTCCATGTTAAAACTAGTTCAGTTTCTTGCCCCCACTACTCCTGTTGGGAGGCTGTTCCAGTACCTCACTCCTCTGGACAGTTAGAATCCTTCTAGTTTCCAGCCTAGATGTATTCATGGCCAGTTTATACCCATTAGTTCTTGTGCCAACATTAGCCTTTAGATTAAATAGGTTCCCCTTCCCCCATATATTTATCCCTGCTCAGCCTTCATTTTGCTGGACTAAACAAGTCAGCTCTTTTAGTCTGTTCTGGTAAAATAGGGTTTCCATTCCCCTGATCATCCTAGCAGTCTTTCTCTGCATCTGTTCCAGCTGAATTAATCTTTCCTGAACAGGGTCAGAGCTTCTTTAGTACCATGTCGTAAGGCATACTATATGTCAATAAAAATCTCTTCCCTCAAGGTCAGGTTAGCAGAACACAGAGACGTTCCATTTCAAACACAGAGAAATTTGCAAGTGGAAAACATTTTAATGAAAATGACATAGAAATGCTGTAAACCCTTTAACCGATTTAACGGGATCTGACAAAAAAAGCACTTTGATTAGATGATTAATCAGTGTACTGAAAAGTCTGTACTTGATGGTCAGTGAGTGTTTAAATAGCAAGAAAATATTTTCTAAGTAGGGACTGAGCAGACCAACAGGTGCAGTGGTGCTAGTTGAAAGAGAGAGCTCAGCTGATCCACTATAAAAACCTTCGCAATACAAAAATAAAGAAGGATACATAAAAAGGCTCTCCTAACTACTTGGTGAAACTGGAGCTAAAGGAATGCAATAATGATCAAAGGTTATTTAAAATGGGACATCTGTGACGTGCATATGGTGAAGGTTTATTTCTCACTGAGAATTTGTAAATCAAGTCACTAGTTTAAAAAAATCACATCTGAATACAGTGCAGGGGTTAGTTGTGTAAACAGGCATTGTTCTACATGTAGGAATTAAGTGGTAAGATTTCCTATTTACACATGACAAAGACAGAGTTGATACCCTTGGAGCCAAAGCCACAGCATCCAGTATCTGGCCACAGGCTTTGATAAATTCTGAAAGATTTTGTATGCTCCATGTGTCAGAGAGGGGTATGAAGGTCCAATTTACAGGAGTGAGTAGAGATCTTTGATGAAAATTGCTATAACGTGATGCACAGTTGAAAGAGCCAACAGCTTTTGTGTGTGATTATACAGGGTCCTGAAATGAACTGGCAGGTAGAAAAAGTTATCTATGTCACTACCTATTCCTGGGCCCTGGGTTAAAGTTGGATCTTTTTCCCTTCCCCACTATTCTTTAACAAAAAGTTATTAATTAAATGGCTAACTAGGCAACATAAAGACTGAACAGAATAATAAGAATAATCCTTAGTGCACATTCCAAGTGACATGAAATGGGCTCAGGAGAGACAGGAAATGGGTCAGAATGAATTTTTTTAAAAATGCTCCAAACTAATTTTAAAATGTTCATACCAAGGCAAGGGAGGGAAACAAATCTTTTCACTGAGGCTTAGTGAAAAAGATCACAAGTCTAGAGAATGATATAATGTGGGTCAGAGATAAGGCTATGCAGGGAATAGAAATGCTAAAAATGGAAACTTCTCAAAAAGTCAGACACTTTAAAAAGAAAAATAAAGTTAAAGGGATAAATGAAATGAAAAATGGCTGCTATAGCAAGTCTAGACTTTGAAGAGGATGTGGACAGAAGGTTAAAAAGATTTTGACAAGCATCTTCAAAGAATGGTACAAATATTAGAAGAGACTCCACCTCTGGAGGGATCAGAGCTTGAAATCAGGATGTCCAAAATATTCTACACCCATAAAATAGGATATTTCTATTATGCTTTCTTCCTCCCCTCCACTCCACTGCCCCCAAGGAAAAGTGCCAACTGTCATGGAGCTTCAGACTAAGCTTGCAGAAAGTCTTGCTTCTTTTGATATAGATCCTCCTCAGGTGCCCCATCCCATCCTGAAAGTCCTGGCCAAATGAATCATCAGTCTGCAAAAGGAGGACAGATTTCTTTAAACCAGCTTGCAGAGACCAGCTCATCTATAAATTCTTCTTCATATAACTGCCTACCTCTGGGGATCCAGTGGATATAGAGTATTTAGATTTTCAGAAAGCCTTTGACAAGATCCCTCACCAAAGGATCTTAAGCAAAGTAAGCAGTCATGGGATAAGAGGAAAGGTCCTCTCACAAATTGGTAACTTGTTAAAAGATAGGAAACAAAGGGTAGGAATAAATGGTCAGTTTTCAGAATGTAGAGAGGTAAATAGTGGTGTCCTCCAAGGGTCTACACTGGGACCAGTACTATTCAACATATTAATAAATAATCTGGGAAAAGTGGTAAACAGTGAGGTGGCAAAATTTGCAGCTGATACAAAACTACTCAAGATAGTTAAGTCCCAGGCAGACTGAGAAGAGCTACAAAAGGATCTCTCAAAACTGGGTGACTGGGTAACAAAATGGCAGATGAAATTCAGTGTTGATAAATGCAAAGTAATGAACATTGGAAAAGATAATCCCAACTATACATACAAAATGATGGGGTTTAAATTAGCTGTTACCACTCAAGAAAGAGACCTTGGAGTCATTGTGGATAGTTCTCTGAAAACATTCACCCAATGTGCAGCGGCAGTCAAAAAAGCAAACAGAATGTTGGGAATCATTAAGAAAGGGATAGATAAGAAGACAGAAAACATCATATTGCCTCTGTATAAATCCATGGTACGCCCACATCTTGAATACTGCCTGCAGATGTGGTTACCCCATTTCAAAAAAGATATATTGGAATTGGAAAAGGTTCAGAAAAGGACAACAAAAATGATTAGGGGTATGGAGCATCTGCCATATGAGGAGAAATTAATAAGACTGGGGCTTTTCAGGTTGGAAAAAAAGATGAGTAAAGAGGGATATGATAGAGGTCTATAAAATCATGACTGGTGTGGAGAAAGTAAATAAGGAAGTGTTATTTACTCCTTCTCATAACACAAGAACTAGGGGTCACCAAATGAAATTAATAGGCAACAGGTTTAAAACAAATAAAAGGAAGTATTTTGTCCACACAATGCACAGTCAACCTGGGGAACTCCTTCCCAGAGGATGTTGTGAAGGCCAAGACTATAACAGGGTTAAAAAAAAAACTAGATAAATTCATGTAGGATAGATCCATCAATAGCTAGTAGCCAGGATGGGCAGGGATGGTGTCCCTAACCTCTGTTTGCCAGAAGCTGGGAATGGTTGACAGGGAATGGATCACTTGATGATTACCTGTTCTGTTCATTCCCTCTGGGGCACCTGGCATTGGCTACTGTTGGAGGACAGGATATTGGGCTAGCTGGACCTTTGGTCTGACCCAGTATGGCCGTTCTTATGGACAAGCAACAAAGTCACCAGGATTCAACAAGTGCACGTCATCTTTTCTTTCAGATTCATCATCAGACAAAACTTGCTCTGAGTCCATGTTCAAAGGGACAACGATTCTTCCCTTTTCTTCTTTCTCTGATCTGTTGAAGGACCACCCGACACTGGTGTACTTCCCTTACATCTCACTTCTCCTTCCAAGTTGGAACATGTAACTCAAGGCAAAACAGTGAAAACTGGTAAGATTTTCAAGTCCCCTGACAGCAAGTGCTTCAGATTTCAATATAGGTGAGTCACAAGGAGAATAAATGTTAGTTTGGAAATTAGAACAGGATAAACATAGCATGATTTACAAAAAACAAATCTATGCAGAGTTTTTCTGGCGATAGGAAACCACAATGAGAGGCCAAACTACTAGGGGTATTAGAATGCCTCCAAACTCAGGCTAGGAAACCTGCCATGGTTAAAAAGCAAGGAAACAAGATCCAATCATGATAGGGCTAGATTCTGGCTAGCTTTTACATGGGTACAATACAGGGGAGGGAAGTTCCCCACCACTACCTTTCACATGGCTTGTGTAAAGCTGGGCAGAACTAAAGTCCCAGTGCTCAGGGGCTGCTGCCCTTATTCCCTAGGGAACACTAATCAACACAAGGTGGAGAGTAGGTGGCCTTGGCTTCAGCTCCTGAACAGGGTGCAGCAAGGTAATGTACTCACTCCTGATGCCGCAGGATGTCCCCAGGAACCAGAATGTCTTCGGGGCCATACAACTGTACCCTACCCCTAGTACAAGCCTGCCTCACTGTAATACACTCCAGCCCTTAGTGGTCATATTACTACAAAAATGGAGATCAGTTTAATTCAGTTATGTTTTCTTAAGTCCATGGAAACAGTGATAGAACATGAATGGTCACACATGACAATTTGGGACTATTAAAACGAAGTCTGAAAGACTAAACTTTGGGTTTGATTATACAGATTTTCCTAAGGGCAAAAGTCCTGCTGAAGTCACTGGGTCTTCTGCCTGCATAAGGTTGAGCCTATGAAGTCCCTTGGTGAGGGAAATACGCTTTAAAAATAGGACACAGTTCAGATTTGAGACATCTGAAAATAGTATGAAACTCAGAAAAGGTTACAAGAAAAATAAAGATGAAACGCTTACTAGTGCCTAACTTAAACTGTATGAGATTCAAACAAAATTTCTCACTGCATGCTTCCAGTAAGGCTACTGACCAAACTCTTCAAGTCAGGACCGTCCCCGCCCCACCCCCAGCCAGATCCAGTGGCTGTTTTCCTTGATCTTCTTAGGTACAATGCCAGTGACAGACAGAGGGGACGGGGGTGTCTTGAGTGTTTGCCCCTTGTCTTTATACTCTTAGTCGCCCTCTTGAAAAATATTTCCAGCTGGGAACTAGGAGACAAAGAACGATGCGGAAGGATGTTCCCTGCTGTTTTTTCTACCTGTTTGAGCTTCCTTTGTTTCCCTTCCTGCTTGATGACCCTGTTTACTTCTTAAATGCAAATTAAGGCAAAAATACACTCCTTTGTTCAAGACAGACCTGTCTGCTGACTTCTGCCTAGGCAGGGATGTGGGGTTTGGAACATGTGTTGACAATATCATATGGGGAATCTTATAACTTCACATACAATATTGCCCCACATATTTTATCAGGACAATACTGACCAGCAAATTATGAGTTTTCAAATGCCTTTTAAGGTATATCTTGAAAAAAACATAACAAAAGTGTGTAAGATATGACAACAAGGGTATACTCCATCACAATATGCAAGTGGCTGCAAAGTCTGATAAAGATACACTGAAGTTAGATTTTCCCATTGCTACTGTGCATGAAGGCCAATTAAGTAGAGGATAACTTCTCAGTGTCTATAAAGTGAAATTCCTTTAAAGTGTAATCCCCTTGTAATATTGTGTTTAAGGTAAAACTATTGTTCCATCTGTACTAAAAGTGATCATTTAAGCTAACTTTGAAAGTATAATTCAGCTAAATAAGGCCATTGGAATAGATTAGATTGTCTATTGAAATCCTTTTGGAAGGGGTGTTGTCTGGATGCAAAAATAGTCATGGGTTTGTTTTAAAAAATTACACTTTTTAAAAATTGTGTATTAGAGTCAGAGTCTTACACAAAGTCTTTTTTTTTTTGTTCCATGGATAATTTGCCTGTGCCTATCCAAGGAATTATGTTATATGGTTAACGCTGCAGCCCTTGGTGTAAGTGATCCCTCAATTAGATTTCCAAATTAGCACCTGGTGCCTCTGCCTGAAAATCTCCAGCAAATAAGCAACATCTAGGCTAGTTGCAGAATTAATAAAACTCAGAGGTTAGATCACTTCTCAAGTTACCCAATTGTATCCCACAAGGTAGCACTTTTATTAGGAAAGGATTGGGAGGATACAGCTCTTGGAATTAAAATTATGATATTGAGCTATATGTACAGCAAATGAAAGAGATAACCAATGTCTTAAACAGCCGAATTATAACAACAGAACTTTATCTTCATGTCTAGAGGCACTGCCTGACCTGAATTTTGAGGGAGAGTCCTCATCTTTGGGAAGCCAGTCTGCCTTCCTCTGCGCTGGGAAAGCTAAAATTAAGACATACAAAACGGTCAGTAACAAAGTCACAAACAGAACTCAGGATTGCAGACTCCCATTTTAGCTGCAAAGCAAGGTGCTATAGGGAAGACAGTATTTATGTTTAAACAGAAGTCTTCTGGGTTTAAAGACCTACCACTTATTTTACATAATGAGGGAGCTACTTATGAAAGGTTAACAGAAAACATTTTGTATGATTTACTTTTCATTTTTTTAGGTGTCACTTTGGTTTATATTAAACCCTTGGAGCAGGAATTAAAATCTGCAGAGCAGAAATGTGGATATGGCTGCCAGTCTGAAACAATTATAAGAATGCAAGTTGTTTCAGAAAGGGAATTATTTGGGATGGAGCATTAATAAGAAATGAAGTTTCTGAGCCAACCAAAATGTAGGCAGTACTGACCAGACCCCACTAATGTTAGGTAAGCCAATCAATTGAAAGGCATTAGCTCCTATTATCAGCTTTATTCCTGGTTTTGCATGTATGGCAAAGCAGACTGACAGCAGCAATTCATTGTTTTAAAAGAAGTTTCTCTTAAAGTTGAATAAGTCTCTGGCAATGACACAGATCTGTGAGTAGCCCTGCTTTATATCACTTTTTCTCCTTTGTATATACAGTGTGGATAGATACATGGCTGGGGGTGGGCAAAGTCAAGCATAACTATTGTGTCCCCAGAAATACTAGCAGGAACTATTCCTTCTCTTTTTTTAAATAAATCTGTAGAAAAATGTCATTATAATTAGAGATGTGCAAATCTGCACAAGGTTCAGAGTTTCAGGCTGATAAAGATAAGTCCCCATATCTGAATGCTGTGAAAGAGCGCTTAATCAAAATCTTTTGTGATCCCCCTTTCTCTACCGCTCTTTTCTTTCCTTTCTCCCAAACCTACCAGACAGCCTCCTTCTGATCTCATTCTTCCCTTACCTGACCTCTCCAAGTTTCATTTCTGACCATACTCCCTCTCCTCCCACAAGAGTATAACCAGGTATCTGGCTTTTAGCCATCAAAGCTTGACCTTTGTTTCTTGTCCATTTCCTGTGTATCTCTCCCTCATCCTCTGGGCTAATCCAAAGGCTCTAATCTTAGGTTATTCCACCAAGACTCTCACAGGGTCCCACTGAACTTGGCAGTTTGTGCGAGACCAGCTACTATCTTAAAAAGCTGGTGTACTCTGGTTGGGACTTTCCAACTCAGAGCCATGTCCAAATTCACTTCACATCCCTGGACCATGGAGGCCCAGAGCCTTTTTGGATTTAAAGACTGATGCTGGCCCAACCAAAGTTGCCAGTCCTACTTCTAACTCCCAGTAGGTTTGATGGGAAATCAAAGCAAAGGCAAGGGAATGTTTTGGACCGAACATTTCTTGGTTGAGCTATGGGTATATGTAAGGCAGTGCATCAGTGCAACAGCACCCCCTCTGGCCAAGTGTGGTGTAGCCCATGGGATCAAATAGCCTAGAGGGGCTGTCAGTCTATTCCTGGTGCCCAGGAGTGTGAAAAACCCTTCCTTCACTACCAAGTCAGTAGGGGAACCCAGGCCCACCCACTCCACTGGATGCCAGCTCAGGGCCCTCGAAGTAGATAAGCAGGGTTAGTGTTCTTCAATTCTGACAAGGGCCCTGAGCTTCTTCCTACCTTCCCCTGGATCTCTGCAAGCTCTCCAGCCTGTTAGTCAGTTCATTGCCTCCTGGGCTGTTGTCTCTGGGCAGCTCTTTAGTAGATTGCCAGCAAGAGCTACTTTCTCTAGCATGCTCACTCCTCTTGTAACCACCCCACCCCTCTGCTTCCCAGTCTTTTTCTCCTCCCAGCTTCTGTGAAGCTTCCAATCAACAGTGGCCAACAGTGCCAGTTTTAACCCTTTGGTCTCTGAACCACCATGGGGTACATACACAATATATTTCTTTAAACATTCTGATCTCAGCTAGTTCTGAGTTTTTTCTACACCCATTGCTATTCCAGTCACCTACATCTAGTCTCTACTAAGATGCAAAAATCCAGAGGGAGATATTGCAAAAAAAAAAAAAAAAGATTTCTACTTGAAACCACCACTGAATAAGAACCTGAGAATTCTTATGCACTATCTAAAATAGATGTCCAGTATAAAGAATATACATGTAAACTTTGCATTAACCAAGAATGAAAGAAGATAAATTGACAGATTGATAAGCGTGCTGGTGAAATAAAGCAGATAAGTGGCTGTGGCTGGAGAATTGCAAACACTGCCATCTCTGATGCAGAAAGTTAAGAAAATTGCTCATGGCTGAACTTCTGATGAGCTAGAGGAAGATCAGAGAATGAGCCCAGAGTGTGGTCATTGAATGGAAATTGATAGGAGAAAATCCATTACGAATTGCAATGTTTCCTCTTGGCATCATCATTAAAAGATATTGGTAACAGTAGGAACCTCTGGCATTTAAAGAGAAAGTGGCTGCTGAGCGAGGCCAGTGAAGTGACTCTTCTGCTGACACCGATCCCAGAAAAGGCTTTGCAGCAGAAGCTGCTGAAGCACATCCCGAAGCTGTGCTCAGAGGTGCTGCTTGATGCCCCCTCCCTGCCCAGAACAGCCCACTGAGGAATCAGCAACAGTAACAGAAGAGGCAGAAGCCACACCAGAACCTGGTAAGTTTCTGGCTCCATTTTAATGTGTATTAATATAGGAATGAGAGGGCTTTCCAATCTATGGACCAACACAGAAGTTATTACACACTGCTAGCTGGGGCTTGTATCCATTAATGGCAGGATGTATGCCAGCACGTTGGTGCCCCTCTCCCCCACCCATGTGGAATTCAAAATGGCAACCAGGAAATGCAAACAATTTAAAACAAAAAAAAGCCTTAAAACTGAATTTTGACTTGATAGGTGCACATTTTTGCTAGGCCATCCCTGTTTCTTAAAAATAATAACCTTACATTGTCATCCCTGTAAGTACTCCACTCTATAACCACTCAACAGTGTAATGAGCAGCCTGAAAAGAGTGAAACTGTGCAGAGAAAGGGAACCAGGGGAGGTGGAATTGTGTTCCATTTGCAAATCTAGTCAATTTCAGTTACATGTAATCCATGTAGTCCATACGTGACAATATCATTTGTCCCAAATTTGACTGGGATTTGAAATTTGTCCAGAAGAGAAGACAGAGAGTGGAGAGAGAGGGTATAAGGAGGATGGCCATGGAGTTCTGTGTGTTTGCATGAAGTCATAACAGGCTAAGCCATGTAGAAGCTACAGCAGCATGCTATTAATTCCCTCAAGACTTCTTACCCAGTCTCGGGTGCTGATAGCTGCAAACTTTTCCTGTAGCAGGAACTCCAGATAGGTAATCACATTTCAAGGAAGGGGTATTGTCCAGGGCCACCTCAGTAGCTGGCCAGCCCACACCACCCAGAGATGTGCTGTTCAGTCACTATATATTTGAATATTTCAATAGCATACACTGCTGGTTTCCCACAGGCAGCTTGGAGCAACACCTCCCTTTGCCAGTCGGGCACCACAACAACTGCCATGTCCTCCAAAATGTGGAATGCCTGAAATGACAGAGAAGCCCTTTTGTAGCATGTTCACCAACTGCTGCCCCAATCCTAAGCTGTTCTGCAAATTTTAGAATAAAAAGCAGCTGTGATTTTTAACTTACCATTCTCTCTCCACTTCTTTCACTGAGATTAACCCAACTGTGTCCAGGGAGCTTCTGTGGTCTGAAGCATCCCTCTCACAATATACTGAAGTTCTGTTTTAAAAAGTAATATTTTATGTCCTTGAAATTTCATAGATTTTTGTAGTGCTCCTGCGCTGAGCTATTTGAGAAAATAACCCTCTGTGTCTTGTCCTATTTCAGGCCCCGTGACTTCTACAGGCTTTAATACCTCCACAGCTTGCCCACACCGCAGCAGCAGCCAAGGCTCAATGTACCTTCATGGACTATTCCAAGAGGAAGCTCTTGACAAAGCCAACAAGCAGGTCCAGTACCAAAGGCAGAGGGACTTACAACTACTTAAAAGTCATGGCAAGAGGAAAGGCTCAGGATGGCTGCACAGCTTGAGGACAGGGTTGCAGCATGGGAGCAGACATTTGCTTTGCAGTTCCTGGAACAGGAATGGCTGCTAAGGGAAGATGATGCAGTCCAGGAACATCTTGGACAACTGTATGGCTGGGTGGCTTATGCAATCGGGCCCTGTGAGCAGCTGGGCAGGTCAATTGTGACCATGCTGACCTCCATACTACACCCTCTCTGGTGCCAAATGCATGGCAAATAGGGAAGGAAGGGAAAGGAAATGTGGTGGGCAGAGGAGATGCAAGCATAGGGAGGTTCTGTTTTGTACATGGTTTCACTATTTTCAAGTGATCATGCACTTTGTTTTTTGGGCTTTTCTTTTAAAAAGTTTTGTTGTTACTGGTGTTTTGGTGGGGTAATGACAGATGGCCTGCCTTGCAATGAGTTAATGTTGTTCTAAGAAAAGTATAAATAGAGCTCTTTATTTTATCAGTAAAGTTTACTGTTCTTACTCCATCACCTCATACAATGTGTATTTCAAATAAAAAAGGTAAATACATGATCAGGGAAAATTGGTAATTTGTATGTGAATACTATTCCTCAGTGCAGTTAGTTACATCAACCCATACAACAATCACTTCCTTATATCAACACATACTGTAAATCAACCCCCTCCCCTCCCATTTGATAAGCAATCAGGTCATTCAGAAGTACACTGCATGGCAATCAACCACTCCCCACAAAGCAATCAACCTCTCCCCCAACAGCACATTCATAAAGGAACTCTTCTACCTTTCTCGCTGGCCTGTGCAAGTCCATAAAGTATGAGCACAAAGCATCCCTGACGTCTGCTGCCTGCCTGCGTCCAGCTCCAGCTGCAATAGGGCACCGAGTGTGCAGTTCAGCAGTCCACCATTTCATAGTTCCACGCAGGGGGAAATGGCTCATCTCTGGGTTCACAAAGATTGAGAAGAGCACAGCAAGCCCCAGTAATGGGCACAGCATTGAAGACAATGGAATCCAAATGTGTCTAGAGACATCTCCAATAGGATTTCAATCTGCCAAACGCACATTCAGTGATTCTACACCCCTGAGAGTGTAATTAACCTTCTTTTGTCTGGGTCTTTAATATCAGGCTACGGTTTCATAAGTCAAGGCAAAAGGGAGTATGTGGGGTCCCCCAGAATAATGGTGGGGACAGTAACACCATTTATGACAATGTCATTTAGTGGGAATAGTGTCCCGGCCTGTCTATGACTATAGACTCCCAATCAGTGAAAAACCCTGGCATCACCTGAACTTTTCCAGTGCAGCCCATGTCAACATTCATAAGTCAGCCTCTGTGGTTCACAAGGGCCTGCATAACAGTATAGCAGCATCCTTTGTGGTGTATGTACTCACATGCTCCTTGAGGATGGCGAACTATGGGTACGTGAGTCCCATCAATGGCCCTGGCACAGTTTGGAAACCCCATTCTCTCAACGCCAACAATTACCTCAAGAATATCTTTTATGCCTGCTAACTTGGGGTAAACCACAGGCCGGTTTGCCTCAGAAACCTTCACCACAACTTTACCCACAGTCCACTTCCCTCCACCAAACTGGTTGGCAACAGACGTGTAGTTGTCTGGGATAGGCAGCTTTCAAACAGTTACAGCAACTCACTTCTGGATCAGCAGGCCAAACGCATGCTTACACTGGAGGACCAGGGCAAGCTGCTCACAAAGCTCCAGAAACTTAGCTTTCTTCATGAAAAAATTCTGGACCCACAGCTGGCCCTCCCAGGTTTGCACGGTGATATGATCATCCCAGTCTGTGCTTGTGGCCCTGCTCCAGAAGTGTTGGTCTATGTGGGGGGCTGACTGTCATGAGCAGTATCAGCCAGTTCAAGTTTGCTTTGTCTGTGTCCTCCTCTTCCTCCATCATTAGCTCTGTCAGGTGCCCTCAGTGGTCAGAAATTGCCACTGAAATGTCCACCAGTGTCTCATGGAAGCTCTGCCAGTTTCCTGAAATCAGAGTGAAAATTCAAGTGAGACTTCTTCAACTGGTGACTCCTCCATGTTGCTGTCTTTGGTTGTTGGGAGCACACAGACCAAATGACAAGTCTGAAGGATGTGTTGGCAGGCTGTTCAAATGTCCTGTAATGTGCAGGATGGACAGTCAAGTTTTCCCACACTGTACCATGATCAAAGAGCTAGAGCAGTCACATTTTGGGAGAGGGTTAGGAAGTCTGGGATATGATTGAGCTCAGGTCTGCATACTGCAATGTGGATGTTGGAGCCCCAGGTTTGAGCTCAGGTTCATGGGCGGCGTGTGACTCCTCCATTTGAAGCAGCTGGGCCTGCCAGGATCATGGCCCTGCTCCGAGGCCCACTGCCACTTGGCCTCCTCCCCCCAAAGCCCTGCTCACACTCCACTCCCAACCCCCTCCCCCAAAGTCCCCCTGCCTGCCCGCCGCTTGTGCCTCTTCTCCCCCTTCCTCGTGGCTCCTCCTGCCCACCACCCAGCTGGCCACTCACTGCTCATGCGCACCTCTTCACTCTCTCATCCAAGGCCCCCTGCCCATCCCATGTGACTCTTCGCCCCTCCTCCGAGGCCCCCATGTGGGTGGAGTGGGGATGGGAAGAGGCAGAGCGAGGGCAGGGCCTCAGTGGGAGAAGGACAAACAGGCATGGGACCTTGGGGCAGAACTCAGGCGAGGCCACAGCCCAGGTGCCCTTTAGGCGGTGGTGCGCTCCAAAGGTGGTGGGCTGGCTGTGTGGGGAGGCTTAGCCTCCCCTGGCCTCTTATACCTGCCACTCATGCTCAGGTTAGAAAATTCTTAACCTAGGTTTAGCAATCAGTCTAGACACTCAAACCCAGGGTCTACTGACTCAAGTCCCACTAACCCTGGGCTTTCATTGCAATGTAGATACACCCTTAACACCTTAGGCAGCATCAAATCCATGCTGGTAATTGCCTTTAGTTCCATTATCTTATAAGGGTCAAATGTTTTATACTCACAGGATTAGCCCTTTCAAAAGCAATGAGACTACAGATTTTTCTCTTATCACTTATTTGACATGGATCTTGGTTACAAAATGTCACATGGCAGGGGAATCAGCAGCCACTGACATCAGCAGCTACTGTTTCAGGTGAGCTGTGCTGATGTTCCTGACCAGAAAAAATGCAAGTGAAAGTGGGATGGCCAATTTTGTTGCCTTCTCTCAACCATCCGTTCCACTATAGGGCACTGAAAGGAGTGATGAAGGTAAGGGGAAGCAATAAGAAGGGTGTATGCAGAGGACTCCTTGCTGTGGCTGGGAGGAGGAACATCAGAGTAAATTTTGTTCACTCCCTGCACCTCTGGTTTTGAAGGACATTTCTGCTGAAATGAGTAACAGCAGGGGCAAATTTGTGACTCTCTCAGCAGATGAGAGAGAGAGAGAGAGATGTAATGGATATTTCTGGACACAGGCATCTTGAAAGGGGCTGGCCAGAAAATGAGGCCTAATTTAAGTATTTGTAGTGAGTTCAACTCACTACACCAGTACAGTACATTTGCACCTGCATCCACTTGCATGTATTTCTGTGGCATGACAGCAGTGCTTGGTACTTTTCTCCCCAGCGGCTAAGCTTGCTGGCTCTTACTGACCTAGAGGGAGAGACTAATCTTGAGTACCATAGCTGGTATTTTTCAAAACGCCCTGTGGGAGTTAGGCACCCAACTCCTGCTAAAAGTCAGTGGGACTTAAGTGACTAATTCCCTTAGAAAATTAATGATTGCTTGGCATATGAGTATCAGGGCTGGGATTTTCTTTTCTTAATAGAACTTTAACACTTTTCAGATGAATTTCACATACTGTTCATGTTGCACAAGTGATTTAAATACTAATTAATTTGAAAAGACTGGGCATCTTACAAAAGGGTTCCCAGTGACAATGTGATTTTCCATAAACAGTCTTTTAACAAGGACATTGCCCTAAATTTGAAGAGAAATGTGTAAATATCCGTATTTGCCTGGCTGAGTGTTTATAACGTTACTTACGTGTTATCTTTGCCTGGGAAATTATTTGCAAACGTTAAGCCTATTACGCAGAGCATATTTACCTCAAATAGTGCTATTTTTCAGTAAAATGTACATACCACAAGGTTGAGAATGACAAACTTACCTTTAGGATTAGGAGCATCAGAAGCAAACTCCCCACAAACCAGGAAACACCAGCTCAAAGAGGCACCAGATCCTGGTAGAACAACAGATGCAAAACATGCAGACATATCCTCACTGCTACAATGATCAATATTCCCCAAACCACACCTTTCAAGACCCATGGGTCCTACACATGTCTATCACAACATGTGGTGTACCTCATCCAGTGCACTAAATGACCCAACAACAACTACTTAGGTAAAACCTGACAATCACTACACTCTTGAACGAACACACATAGAAAAATGATAAAAGACAAAATACACCCTTTCACCCATGGGTGAACACTTATCACAAAGCGATCACTCCATATCTGACCTCTCAGTCCTCATCCTCAATGGAAACCTGCACAACACATTCTAAAGATGAGTCTATAAACATAAATTCATAACTCTTCTGGCCATTAAAACCCACAGATTTAACAGAGACACTGGTTTTATGACTCATTACAACAATTTTTTGGGGGAGGGATAGCTCAGTGGTTTGAGCATTGGCCTGCTAAACCCAGCATTGTGAGTTCAATTCTTAATGGGGTCATTTAGGGATCTGGGGCAAAAATTGGGGATTGGTCCTGCTTCAAGCAGGGAGTTGGACTAGATGACCTCCTGAGGTCCCTTCCAACCCTAACCTTATATGATAATTTGCAGCACACCCTACTGCCTGCTGTCCCTTAAGTTCCCACTTCATTTTAAGTGGTCTCCCTACAATAGTGTTTCTCAACCTTTTTGATACCAGGGACCGGCTTGCTACCTTCGTAAACTACATCAGGGAAATCTCAGGAACCGGCATCAATCCATGGACTGGTAATTGAAAAACACTGTCTTACAGAATGTGTGAATCTCTTATGCTTAACAATCTGTCCCACCTTGTATTTAGCTTAGATATTCTGGTTACCTTCCCCAGACCCAAAGAAGAGCTCTGTGAAGCTCAAAAGCTTATCACTTCCACAAACAGAAGATTGTTCAATAAAAGATATTACCTCACCTTCCTTGTTGCTCTCAATTAGAATTAAATTCAGTTTGCCATGGACAACTGTTGAATGAGAGAGAGTCAGTATATCATCTGGGAGAGGCAAAAAGCAGCCATTTCATTGAGCAGATCCACAGACAGAATATACAAAGGCAGTTAGTTCTGTATATCAGTAATATGTTCTTTGATCCCCAAGGACATTGATTTCCTGGCACTGGGCTCCCAGGGCTAGAGATGGTCCAAAGTTCGAGTTTCCTTTCTGTGGGAAATTCTGAAGATCTGGAAAAAAATTAGTTCCATTTTGGAATGAAAAGTAGACTTTTCAAAATTTCCCAAGGCAAGGAAAATCCCCAAAAAGATTGTTTCAAAATAACTGAAGCATTTCATTTTGAAATTTTCTATGTGGAATGAGCCCGGGAACCCAAGTTCCAAGGTTCCCGGCTCAGCCCAACTCCCCATTATTGCTAGTGAACTGATGGGGAGCTGAGAGCCTGGAAGGCCTGGGAGCCACAGCTGAGCCAGGAGCTTTGGAGTTTGGGAGCAGGGGCTCCCAGGCACGCAACAGGCAGCCTAGAAGGCTTGCCGCAAGCTAAGGTTCTCAATGCTCCCAGCTCCACAAAGGCAGCCCTGGGGGGTCCCCAGGGAGGTCCACATGGCAGACCTGCCCTGAAGCCAGGAACTGTCAAAGCCCAGGCTCCCCAATAGCCTACCATGCAGGTTGCCGTCAGAACCCTGACTGTAGTTCATTGGAAGTTCATCAAACCAAATACATTTTTACAAAACATTTCAGGTTAGATGAATTGGCTCTTTCCAGTGAAAACCTGTCTTGTCAGAAAATTCCTGATTAGCTCTCCCATGGACCATCCTACAACTGACACTGATATCATAAAAGCCTGGTTTTGTACAAGCCACAGATGAGCCCTCGATCTGAGCACAATGGTCATTTTTCACACTTTGGATGTTACAATCCTTTTCTCTGGTTTTGAAGAAAATACCAATCCTATTCCCTTACTGGCAAAGGCGAGACACACAAGTATCTAGCAGGCAAGCAGCAGACACCACTGATGTGGTCAACTTACTGTACCCTCTCTGCATACATTACATATATAGCATTTGAAAGCTTATTATGTCTACTTTAAGATGGTATATGACATGGAGCTGTCAAGTAATGACATTACCATAGAAATGGAGATAAACAATGACACCATCAAGCCTTTAAAATGACCACTTTGAAATAAATGCATTAGTTTCTGTTAGTTTAATGACTCTCTTATTTCGAGATATAAAATTGGATTCCTTTATGACCCCAAATCATCACAACAATCTAAAGGATAAAACAAAATCTAATCATAAATTTGTACAGGTATCATTGAAATGTAATAGCACTTGTGAAATTTCTAGCCAATATCATTTTCATCATTATGAACTCTGTCGACAATGAGTGGCTTATCACAGTCCTCATTGCCTTGGCATGTACACCGTTCCATGCAGGGAAGATCATTCTGACTAAAGACACAGCTGATTGTGCAGTGACCCCAACTGGCTCAGGCACAAATAAGATCTTATAGGAGCTCAGATGCCATTGGGCCCTTGAAGAATACAGGAAGTAGTTCATCAGTCACATTTTTCCATCCATGTTGCTATGATGATCCCATATCTGGTTTACCTAGGTATGAAGCATAAGTTCTGGAACTAGGGGTGCTGAAGGGTATGGCAGCACCCCCTGGTTTGAAGTGGTTTCCATCATATTCAGGGTTTACAGTTTTGTTCAATGGCTTTCAGCAACCCCACTATAAAAACTGTTCCAGCACCTGTGGTCTGAAGACATCCAAATCTTTGTTTGCCAAGACATCCTTTTGGCATGATCTTCAAAACTATCTGCGCATGGTGGGAGTCTGAGCAGTGATTTGTCCTTTTTGATGGCTAGCTTGATGTGCAAGCAATTCAGGTCTCTGTGGGTCTCCTTTTTTTTTTCTTGCTCTGAGCATACAGCACCACTACAAACTTCCTTGCTGCAGAAATTGTGGCTTGTCCATTACTGTCTCTCAATTTGGCAAGATCCTTGAAGTGGTAAACTCCTTTTGTTTTGACAACATTTAAACACAGATTTTTTTCCCCCTGAATCAAATAGGGACGACATAGTCACACCCTGTTAATGAATGTACAGCAGAAAATTTGTTGCAGAAGTCAGGATTATGTGCGTCACAAATTGCATGCACAGGTATGAAGCAACACTTGTAAGTTGTGCTGGTAACGGTGACTGTTTCAATCCACATGTCATCTACGTGTTTCATTTTTGGAAAGTAGTGAACAGGAAGGACTAAACTATCTGTTTCAGGCGACCTAATTAGTATGGTTCCTTTGACACCAAGAGAACCCACACCCATATTGGTACATACAGCATGCAGAAGCATCCTTGTGACCACTTGCTCGAGTACACTTCCACTGAACAAGTCTTGGGCTTCTTCAGTACCTCTACTGTGATGGACTTTGCTACGTCACCATCCAAGACTGCAGCAAGAAGGAGTGTTTGTGTTGAGTGTGCTTCTACAATCTCAGGTGCATTTTGAACTAAGTATTTAGAGAGGAATTTTACAAGTGACTGCTTGTTGGATGCCACATTCAGAAACTTTTTCCACCGAGGCACAGGGCATCCAGCATTCACTTAGTATTTCTTGCATCCAACCTTATATCCTGTCTGGTGCTATCTTTCTGCAGCTTTGATAGAGAGTTACTGTTGTCATATCTGTCAAAAACTTCAATTATAAAATTAGCTTTGTCAAATCCTTTTAGGACTTGCCTCACGTACTAAGCAGACAGTTTTTTGAATGTGTGGAATTTGTCTCCAGACATCATTTCTATGACAGCCATGACATCTCTGTTATACACTGTGGTTTCTTTGTTGCATGCTCTTTAACTCTTACAGATTCTTTCAGCCTGGGCTTCCAGCTGATGCTGTAATTCAGTTTTGTCTGTTCTTCTCATTGGTCCATCAGCGTGGAAGAGGGACGTAGGCACAGGTCCTACTGGGGATTAAGAAGAGTGGCCATTGAAACATCATCTCTGCATCTTGCTAAGGAGCGGACTCTGTGGAAAACAATTTCTGGACTGATCATTGCTGTGATTGTCCCTCCCTTACAAGACTTAAATTTGGTCTTCTTGGTAATGTCAGCAACTGTTGTGATGCCAGATTTCTTGACTGAGCTGAAGGGGCTGTCAGATTCCTGTCAGAATCAAGTGCCTCTCATAAATCTCTCCATTTGTTTTTCACTAACATCTGCTTTTTTCAGTCAAGGCTGTTGTACATCTGATGCAGCCCAGTAGATATGCTGATAAGCATCTCTGGATGTGATTCAGGGTCAAGTGGATTTGTCATATTGTTGATGACATGGCTGGTAAGAACTATGGCATGTTCTTCATCTCTCTTCAGTGCAAAGGCAAAGATTTGTTTGTGGACTTTTGTCTTCAGTACTTCTTGTTAGTCCACGTCGGTCTCTCAGAGCTTTTGCATATTCATAACAAGAAGCTGTGTATTGTCATCTCTAACACTAATACCAACCTGCACATGTCACTGAATTAAAAAGCTAGTTTCTAGAATATTCCAAAGGCTAGTAATGCATGCATAGGCAATCACAAATTAAAGTCTTCTACCACGCAGACTAGATGCTACATTGTATGTACAAAAGCTTACAAATGGAGAATAATTACATTAGGAATTGACATACATTTATATGCACCCACTATGCAGTACAGACTGTGGGCACACAACATACTGCTACTGGTTCAGTGTAAGACTGGTCTGGACAGCAAATTTCAACTGAAAATATAGACAATTATTATAATCCCTAGTGACATATTTTGGCAATTAAAAATGTTAATACAGTTAATACAGTTTTGTTTAGTTGCTTTGACCAATAAACACCAGATTGAAATTACCTGAAACAATAAAAACGTTTGTTTCTGGACCTGTGCAAAAAATTACACTCATTTTGGGTATCATTGTTTCATCTTGCCTATAGGCTTACAGCACCACTTGACCACTCCACATCTTACCTCATCTAAATGTACATAAAATAAGCTTTCAGATTATATATCATGTCAGTTTGTGCAGGGTGAGTACATTAAACTCCAACTACATGGCCCTTTTTGGAGAATTGCTGCACACCTATAGTAACAGAGTAAAATATATTGATTATAAAAAAATGCTATGCCTACTCCACCTGTTCTGTTTTTTTATTCCACTCTAGTCCTGAATTTAACAGAGCATGTGGGGTAAATCTTCAAGATGCAGATGTATACAATGAAGCTGCCCCTTCCTGAGGTAATGGAGACAGGATAGTCTTGTCAGTAAAGCACAGGACTGGAAGGAAGAAGATACTCCCAGATCTTCCATAGACTTCCCGTATGATCTTAGGCAAGTCATTTAATCTCTTAACTGCTCTGTTCCTCAGTTTTCTCATCTGCAAGGTCAGCAAAATAACTGCTTAATGGCAATGGTGCTAGGATTAGTTCATTCGTTTGAAATTCTGGGATAGAAGGTGCTATCGAAACGCAATTTAATTATTATATGATATAGCCGCCACAGTGGTCAGATACTGCAGAAACTGACACATTATTAAAAAGTTAGTCGTGAGCTCCTGCTTCTGTTGGCCATTTCAATGGAATGGCAAAAGGACAGTAACTATGTTAACGTGAAATTGGATATTATCACCTATATAGAAACCATATTGAAACAATGGTGGGCAAGCCATTAACCTTATTAGAATGTTTCAGGCATACAACATCATGTAGCCAAGAAAGGGAAGTATCTCATAAGGGTCTAATGGCTATGAACTGATGACAATGAAGCTATCTGGTTGCAAAGATTTGTATAACCACCTGTGCTGCCTTGTAGGTGAAAGCTAGACACTAAGGGTATGTCTACACTACGAAATTAGGTCGAATTTATAAAAGTCAGTTTTGTAGAAAGCGGTTTTATACAGTCGATTGTGTGTGTCCCCACACAAATGCTCTAAGTGCATGTAGTCGGCGGAGTGTGTCCACAGTACCGAGGCAATCATCGACTTCTGGAGCGTTGCATGGTGAGTGGCTATCCCACAGTTCCCGCAGTCTCCACCGCCCATCTGAATTCTGGATAGAAATCCCAGTGCCTGATGGGGCTAAAACATTGTCATGGGTGGTTCTGGGTACATATCGTCAGGCCTCCGTTCCCTCCCTCCCTCCGTGAAAGCAAGGGCCGACAATCGTTTTGCACCTTTTTTTTGAGTTACCTGTGCAGACACCATACCATGGCAAGCATGGAGCCCGCTCAGCTAACCATCACCGTATGTCTCCTGGGTGCTGGCAGACGTGGTACTGCATTGCTACACAGCAGCAGTTAATTGCCTTTTGGCAGCAGACAGTGCAGTATGACTGGTAGCCGTCATCGACGTAGTTCTGGGTGCTCTTTTAATCGGGCGCCTGGGCAAACATGGGAGTGACTCAGCCAGGTCATTTCCCTTTTAAGTTTCATCTCGTGGCAATTCAATCCTACCGGCAGTGCACTGTCTTTTAACCTCCAGCCAGCAGAAGATGATGGCTAGTCATCATACTGCACCGTCTTCTGCCGAGCATCTCTACAGGAGATGATGACGACTAGAGGTCGTACTGCACAGTCTGCTGCCAGCAAGATGTATAAAGATAGATGAAGTGGATCAAAACAAGAAATAGACCAGATTTGTTTTGCATTCATTTTCTCCTCCCTCCCTCCTTCCCTCTGTGAAATCAACGGCCTGCCAAACCCAGTTTTGAGTTCTATCCTTGAGGTTTTGAGTTCTATCCTTGAGGGGGCCATTCAGTTTCTCGCAAAGCCACCCCCTTTATTGATTTTAATTCTCTGTAAGCCAACCCTGTAAGCCATGTCGTCAGTCGCCCCTCCCTCCTTCAGGGCAACGGCAGACAATTGTTCCACGCCTTTTTTCTGTGCAGACGCCATACCACGGCAAGCATGGAGCCCGCTCAGATCACTTTGGCAATTAGGAGCACATTAAACAACAAGTGCATTATCCAGCAGTATATGCAGCACCGGAACCTGGCAAAGCGATACCGGGCGAGTAGGCAATGTCAGCGCGGTAATGTGAGTGATGAGGACATGGACACAGACTTCTCTCAAAGCAGGGGCCCTGGATATGTGGGCATCATGGTGCTAATGGGGCAGGTTCGTGTGGTGGAACGCCGACTCTGGGCTTGGTTAACAAGCACAGACTGGTGGGACCGCATAGTGTTGCGGGTCTGGGACGATTCCCAGTGGCTGCGAAACTTTCGCATGCATAAGGGCACTTTCATGGAACTTTGTGACTTGCTTTCCTCTGCCCTGAAGTGCAAGAATGCCAAGATGAGAGCAGCCCTCACAGTTGAAAAGCGAGTGGCGATAGCCCTGTGGAAGCTTGCAATGCCAGACAGCTACCGGTCAGTCGGGAGTCAATTTGGAGTGGGCACATCTACTGTGGGGGCTGCTGTGATGCAAGTAGCCCACGCAATCAAAGATCTGCTGATATCAAGGGTAGTGACCCTGGGAAATGTGCAGGTCATAGTGGATGGCTTTGCTGCAATGGGATTCCCTAACTGTGGTGGGGCCATAGACGGAACCCATATCCCTATCTTCGCACCGGAGCACCAAGCCGGTGAGTACATAAACTACAAGGGGTACTTTTCAATGGTGCTGCAAGCACTGATGGATCACAAGGGATGTTTCACCAACATCAACGTGGGATGGCCGGGAAAGGTATATGACACTCGCATCTTCAGGAACTTTGGTCTGTTTCAAAAGCTGCAAGAAGGGACTTTATTCCCAGACCAGAAAATAACCGTTGGCGACATTGAAATGCCTATAGTTATCCTTGGGGATCCAGCCTACCCCTTAATGCCATGGCTCATGAAGCCATACACAGGCAGCATGGACAGTAGTCAGGAGCTGTTCAACTACAGACTGAGCAAGTGCAGAATGGTGGTAGAATGTGCATTTGGACATTTAAAAGCACGCTGGTGCAGTTTACCAACACAGTTAGACCTCAGCAAAACCAATATTCCCACTGTTATTACTGTTTGCTGTGCGCTCTATAATATCTGTGAGAGTAAGGGGGAGACGTTTATGGGGGGGTGGGAGGTTGAGGCAAATCGCCTGGCTGCTGGTTTCGCACAGCCAGACACCAGGGCGGTTAGAAGAGCACAGGAGGGCGCAGTGCGCATCAGAGAAGCTTTGAAAACCAGTTTCATGACTGGACAGGCTACGGTGTGAAAGTTCTGTTTGTTTCTCCATGATGAAACCCACCGCCCCTTGGTTCACTCTACTTCCCTGTAAGCTAACCACCCTCCCCTCCTCCCTTCGATCACTGCTTGCAGAGGCAATAAAGTCATTGTTGCTTCACATTCATGCATTCTTTATTTATTCATCACACAAATAGGGAGATAACTACCAAGGTAGCCCAGGAGGGGTGGTGGAGGAGAGAAGCACCAGGAGGAGTGGTGGAGGAGGGAAGGACAAGGCCACACAGCACTTTAAAAGTTTAAAACTTATTGAATGCCAGCCTTCTGTTGCTTGGGCAATCCTCTGGGTTGGAGTGGCTGGGTGGCCGGAGGCCCCCCCACCGCATTCTTGGGTGTTTGGGTGAGGAGGCTATGGAACTTGGGGAGGAGGGCAGTTGCTTACACAGGGGCTGTAGCGGCGGTCTGTGCTCCTGCTGCCTTTCCTGCAGCTCAACCATATGCTGGAGCATATTGGTTTGATCCTCCAGCAGCCTCAGCATGTCCCCTTAAGAAAAGCACCCTATTTCAACCAGGTGACCATGAATGATATCACCCTCCAGAGGATAACACAGAGAGATAAAGAACGGATGTTGTTTGAATGCCAGCAAACATACACTGCAATGCTTTGTTCTACAATGATTCCCGAGTACGTGCTACTGGCCTGGTGTGGTAAAGTGTCCTACCATGGTGGGTGGAATCAGGCTGCCCTCCCCAGAAACCTTTTGCAAAGGCTTTGGGAGTACATCCAGGAGAGCCGCAAATGCCAGGGCAAATTAATCATTAAACATGCTTGCTTTTAAACCATGTATAGTATTTTAAAAGGTACACTCACCAGAGGTGCCTTCTCCATCTGGTGGGTCCGGGAGGCAGCCTTGGGTGGGCCCGGGGGGGACTGCCTCCAGGTCCAGGGTGAGAAACAGTTCCTGGCTGTCAGAAAAACCGGTTTCTCCACTTGCTTGCTGTGAGCTATCTTCCTCGTCCCCAAAACCTGCTTCTGTGTTGCCTCCATCTCCATTGAAGAAGTCAAACAACGCGGCTGGGGTAGTGGTGGCTGAACCCCCTAAAATGGCATGCAGCTCATCATGGAAGCGGCATGTTTGGGGCTCTGACCCGGAGCGGCCGTTTGCCTCTCTGGTTTTCTGGTAGGCTTGCCTCAGCTCCTTAATTTTCACGTGGCATTGCTTTGGGTCCCTGTTATGGCCTCTGTCCTTCATGCCCTGGGAGATGTTGACAAATGTTTTGGCATTTCGAAAACTGGAACAGAGTTCTGATAGCACAGATTCCTCTCCTCGGACAGTGATCAGATCCCATACCTCCCGTTCGATCCATGCCGGAGCTCTTTTGCGATTCTGGGATTCCATCATGGTCACCTCTGCTGATGAGCTCTGTATGGTCACCTCCTTTGATGAGCTCTGGCCAGCGTGGCATGCTGCAGGTGACCATGCAAACAGGAAATTGAAATTCAAAAGTTTGCGGGCCTTTTCCTGTCTACCTGGCCAGTGCATCTGAGTTGAGAGTGCTGTCCAGAGCGGTCACAATAGAGCACTCTGGGATAGCTCCCAGAGGCCAATACCGTCTAATTGCGTCCACAGTACCCCAAATACGACCTGGCAAGGCCGATTTAAGCGCTAATCCACTTGTCAGAGGTGGATTAAGGAAATCGATTTTAAGAGCCCTTTAAGTCGGAAAAAAGGGCTTAATCGTGTGGACGGGTGCAGATTTACATTGATTTAATACTGCTAAATTCGACCTAAACTCCTAGTGTAGACCAGGGCTTAGGCTAGTAGCATTAGGACGTTGTTGTGAGAAAGTTCAAAGATTGCTCTTGGCCACTCTAAATTGCATATACACATCATTCCAAATCCTAGTAACACATTCCTACTGGAAGTTAATAAAAGTCAGATTTTACTATGTTAATGTCCATCGGGATTTTGAGAAACTGTGAAGGACACCATATGATCCCTAATATGAAATACATACAGGTTGCTTGCTAATAGTGTTTACCTGTCAGAAGCAGCTAACTCATTACCCCATCTAGCTACAAGGGAATGACATTTTAGGGAGCTTGAATCTAGCATGTTGACTGAGCAGCCAAGCTTGGGAAGAAATTTGTGATGATCTTTGCTTTCTTCGCTAAATGTAACCAAACCCCAGCAAAGGGCTGAGTTTTAGCTTTATGTAAAGAATGGACTTGTCTGAAGAGTAGGTTGGGAAAGATGTCTGCTCAGAGTACACAATGTGTTTAGGAAAAATCCTATAAGGAAGCCAGTATACAAGCATTTGACAGCACATAAAATGAAATTGGTTGAGTTAGTTCAGATTATATTAATATGTATAACAGTTTTCAGTAGAAGATGGATAGTGGGAATATTGATTGCACACCCTGTTACTATAGGATGACATTTGGAATCAAATCTTCATTCCCTGCCCAAGAATAGAATGATTGTTCTGTCTGACATACTCACCAATAGCCATTTATCTATATGGGTTATCTGTCTAGCTATTAGAACATGTATATACACCATAATATCTGAAATGTCAGCAGAGATTCCTAGAGTAGCTACACATCAAAGGTCAACAAATATGATTCTCTTTGTACATAGCATATTTATTAAGTTGCTGTTGCACATGCAGAATTAAAAATGACTGCATAATTTTTTATCCAACATGCTTTATTTTGTGATCTAAGGAATAAGTCACATTTGAAGAAAATCAGCTCATCATTAAGTGGTAGCTATGAAGATCCATTATTTCAATAACTGGAGCCAGGCAATAAAGATCGGTCTCTTGTCAGAACTTCGGTGATAGTAGAAATCTGGCTCTTTGCAAAAATTATGTCAAAGATATTATCTGAACCCCTCAGTTTGGAAAGGAACCTGGCAGAGAACAAGTAGTAGTAAAAAGAAGGAATCACTTTTTCACTACCCAAGGAAGCCAAGTAAGAGACAGCCAAAATGCTGCTGCCTTTGTTCTGAGAGCAAAAACAGGAAGAGGTTTGCAGCTTCACATCTCAGAGAGGGTGTGTCTGGCAAGAAGTGGGGTGATGTCCCCCTGCTCACTAGCTAACACTGGGGATGGAGAACATTATACTGGTAGTAAAAGTGCACCAGTTCTCCTACTCAATATGCTCCCTCCAGTGCCAGGAAGTAGAATGCCTCACATTGGATTATACCTTCCTCTGTATTGCTTGGCAATGAGGTGCTCTCCTAAAGTGCTCTGTCTCCTAGCTACACTGCTTGCATTCCTCTTGCTCTCAGGAATATTAAATTCAGTTTTTGGATTTTTAAGTATACTTCAAAAAAAATCAATGGGAAATTTTAGTAGACAGTCTCAGTAGGACCACTGGTGCTTTAAGAGTGTCTACATTCTTCCTTCTTGATGTAAAATAGATAACCACACTACATCTCAGTTTACAGGCCAGTTTGAAGGCTGTCTTCCTGAAGGAGAGATTACAAATTACATCACAGACTGCTTTACTGTTACACTTAACTGATAACTAAGGATCCAATTCTGTCACTGAGGTCATGGAGGTCATAGATTCCATGACTTCAATGGACCTCTGTGACATCCACAGTGATGGGGGCTGGAGCAGCTGTCAGCTCCTGCTGCAGCAGCAGTGGTCCCCAGGGCCAGGTGAGTCCCTGTGGCTGGAGCAGCATCCCAGGGCCATCGGATCAGTGCCCCCCGGGCTGGATCAGCAGCTGCCAGGCCTGGAGCATGAGTAGTGGCCACTGGGGCCACCAGAGCTGTGACCCAGGGCCAAGTCAGCCCCCACAGCCACTGGAGCAGCACCCCCAGGGCCAGGTGAGCCCAAGGGGCTGGAGCAGCAGCCTGGGGCTGATGGGCCAGTGCCCCCTTTGCCAAACAGTGGCTGCTGGGGCCGGAGCATGAACAGCGGCTGCCAGAGCCACCAGAGCTGCCAGGTCAGCCCCCCTGGGCTGGAGCAGTAGGCCACCACAGGAACAGCCCCTGGGCTACTGGTCAGCCCACGGGGCAACAGCAGCAACTGGGACTGTAGATTTTGTCCTCCCCCCTGCGTATTTTTAGTAAACGTCAAGGACAGGTTGCAGGCTTCCATGAATTTTTGTGTATTGCCTGCGATCTGTCCATGACTTTTACTAAAAATACCTGTGACAAAATCTTAACTTTACTGATAACTATCTACTATGAGGTCATTAATCTCCTCTTAAATTCAAATGATCACAAATTACATTATATAGTTGGAATACATATTTTCAATTTAAAATCCCCTTAATCTACAGGATGATATTTATTATCTTAGCTACGGACAGTTAATTTTGGTCAATACAGATATAACAGTAGGTAACAGACAAAACTGTACAGCTCATTATCCCTCAGTCAGGTAAATTTGGGGTAAGCAAAAGGCTCAGATAATTAGTAGGCTGTTTTTCATGTAGTCCAAATGCAACGGTCCTATAAAAAGGTAAAGAGTAAATAGGTAGGCAAAAAAAGGTCAGTAAGTCCCAAGATCAAGCAGGCATCTTCCGTTGCTTCACCTTTCTCCTAACTATCGCTTCCTGTTTAGATTCTTGAGGTTCCCAAATGACTCTTCAAAAAATTCATATATAAATATTTGTTTCTTTATTTTAAGCCATCTTACCAAACTCTATAGGATGGATAGAATTCACTATTAAAGTCTATAAAATGGTTAAAGATTCTATAGAAATGATATAATTACAGCTGGTCTTAAACTAGAATTTCCATTCAGAATGAAAAGTCAAAATTTCCCACCAAATGAAAATTTTGAACATTTCTGACACAGAATTATTGAAGTATTTTGTTTTAATAATGTTGAATAATTTCATTTAGACTTATTGTACTTAAGATAATTTGTATTACTTAATATATGTTACAATATTACATATAATTTTATATAAGTCAAAAATTAAACAAAACATTTCAACATTATCAAAATGAAACAAGTCAAAGTGATTAGGTTAGATTTTTCCAGTTGCAAATGTGATCAATCACTACTTTCTTGCAAAACCTGTACATTTAGAAAAAACAGCATTTTCAACAGAACTGTTTTCTGTGAGAAAAGTTTTTGACCAGCTCTAGATAAAATTCCCAATAGAATTCGACAAGGCGTTAGAATAATTTGTATAGAACTGTATTAAATTTCTCCAGAAGCCTATTGGCATCTCCTGGTTATATTCAATAGCACTTTTCTAGAAGAGAAGACACTGTGATAAGTAAGCTGGAGAAATGTGGGCTTGACAAAACTACCATTAAGTGAATACATAATTGGTTAAGTAACCGCACACAATGGGGGAACTATTAATGAAATTAGGAGGAGGTCTCAAGTGGGACTTTGTAGGGCTCTGTTCTATCCAGTGTTATTTAACATCTTTATTAATGAGCTGGATATAGGAATAGAGAGTGTACTGACCAAATTTGCAGATGACACAAAGCTGGTTGCAGGGGCATTGTTAACCCTTTGGAGCACAGAGCTAAAATTCAAAGGGAACTTGATAAATTGGAGAACTGGCTATAGACAACAAAATTAAATTCAGCAAAGACAAATTTAAGCTGTTACCATAAAAAAAGGTGTAGAAAAGTTTCTCTCTCTTGCCACAGAGGGCAGGACAAGAGGCAATGGGTTCAAACTACAGCATAGCAGATTTAGATTAAACCTCAGGAAAAACTTCCTAACCGTAAGAATAGGAGGACAATGGAACAGACTTCCTAGGGAGGCCACAGAAGCTCCTTCACTGGAGGTTTTCAAAAGGAGGCTGGATAGCCATTTGTCTTGGATGGTTTAGACACAACAAATCCTGCATCTTGAAGGGGGTTAGACTATATGACCCTTGTGGTCCCTTCTAAACCTATGGTTCTATGATTCTAAGAGGTAAGCCTGTCTGTCATAATATGGGATCAGTCTACCAATTTAAGTAAGGTTACCAGATGTCAGGAACTATATTGTAAACTGCCTGTTTTCACATAGTGGGATTTAAGCAGTGTGTTTATTTAAACAACTCATACAGAGCGATGCAGAGCTCCAGATAACATGAACATGCTAACATATTTATTTCAATGTGCACTCAGTGATTTTTATATAAAACTAAGGACTTGTCTACACTTACCGGAGGATTGATGCGGCGGCAATTGATGCATCGGCAGTCCATGTAGCGGGTCTAGTGAAGACCCGTTAAATTGACCACTGATCACCCTCCCGTCGACTCCTGTACTCCACCAGAACGAGCAGAGCAAGGGGAGTTGATGGGAGAGTGTCTCCCGTCGACGTCACGTAGTGTGGACCCGCAGAAAGTAGATCTAAGCTACATCAATTTGAGTTACACTATTCACGTAACTCAAATTGCATAACTTAGATTGACTTTTCCCTTTAGTGTAGACGAGGCCTAAGTAATTTAATGAAAAATCTGTTTTTGGAAAAATTGGGCCAAGAATTTAAACATAAGACTCCAGCTAGTCAAAAATTATAGTTCCTGAAATACTTTAACTCATTAACATATAAACAAGGCAGAAATATAACAAAGGGAGAAATGCAAAATACTTACATGAAAAATAGGTAACTACACAGAATCATATTATTTGAATTTCTTCATTTTTATGCATTTGTTTGAATATGATATTAATTTCAAAAGATTGTTTTAACATGATTAGATCTAACAAACAAACAAAAACTTGTTTAACCAAGATATGTTTTAGTCAAAACCAAGTTATTGGTCTCAATATATGAGTAACTGGGTGAAATTTAACAGCCTGTGATATACAGGTCAGACTAGATAATCTAATGGTCCCTTCTAGCCTTCAACTCTATGAATCTATGTAAGAAAAAATGTTAAGTTGTAAACTGAAACATTCAAAAGTCAATAAATATCAAAGTAAAGATGTGCCTGCAGCCCTAACTCTGACCCCTTGTGCCTATGCTTTATGATACAGCCCTTAACTAAATGATCATACCCTGAGCAGGACAGAGTGGAGAATTATGCTGTTTTTAAAAATGAAAACCTCCTTCCTCATTCAGGATTAAGAACATAAGAATGGCCAGACTGGGTCAGATTTACAGTCCATCTAATCTGTATCCACACTTACGACAGTAGCCACTGCCAGATACTTCAGAGGCAATGAACAGAACAAGGCAATTACTGAGAGATCCATCCTGTCATGCAGTCCCAGATTCTGGCAGTCAGAGGCTTAGGAACATACAGATCATGGGGTTGCATCCCTGACCATTTTGATTAATAACCATAGATGGACCTATCCTCCATGAATGTATCTAGTTCTTTTTTTAACCCAGTTATAGTTTTGATCTTCACATCTTATGGCAATGAGTTCCACAGATTGACTGTGCATTGTGTAAAGTACTTCGTTTTGTTTGTTTTAAATCTGTCTATTAATCACAACGGGAGACCCCTGGTTCTTTTGTTATGTGAAGACTTTCCTAGTCACTTTCTCGACAACATTCATGATTTTATAGTCCTCATATATCATATCCCAAATTAGTCATCTCTATAGGCATCGACTTCCCCAGCCCTGGTCTCGCCTCTGCCCGCCCCTGCATCACCCTCGCCCTGCCCCAATTGCACCTCCTTCTCCCAAGGCCCTGCCCCTGCCCCGCCTCTTTACTGCCTCCTCCCACAAGTGCACCACATCCCCACTTCTCCCCCTCCCTCCCGGAAAGTCCTAAGAGCCACCAAACAGCTGTTAGGTGACAGGTGGAAGCACTGGGAGGTGGAGGAGCAGGGACGCTGAACACTCGGGGGAGGAGGAGGCGAGGAGAGGGTGGGGATGGGGGGAGCTTGGCTGCCAGTGGCTGCGGGGCTGCAGCAGCCACAGAGTCGGCGCCTATAGTCATCTTTTCAAGCTGAACAGTCCCAATCTTCTTAATCTCTCTTCATATGGAAGTTGTTCCATATCCCTAATAATTTTTGTTGCTCTTCTCTGTATCTTTTCAAATTCCAATATACACTTTTGAGATGGGACAACCAGAACTATACACACTATTCAAGGTTTGGTCATAGCATTAATTTATATAGTGGCATTATGATGTTTATTGTCTTACTGTCTATTACTTTCCTAATGGTTCCTTACATTCTGATAGCTTTTTGACTGTGATCGCAACTGAGCGGATGTTTTCAGAAAAACATCTGCGCTGAATCCAAGGTCTCTTTCTTGAGTGATAACAGCTAATTTAGACCCCATCATTTTGTATGTATATTTTGTTTTCCAATATGCATTACTTTGGATTTATCAACATGGAATTTCATCTGCCATTTTGTTGCTCAATCAGTCGGTTTTCTGCAATCCCTTCACAGTCAGCTTTGTACTTAACTATGTTGAGTAATTTGTATTGTCAGCAAACTTTGCCACCTCATTGTTTACTCCTTTTTCCAGATCAGTTATGAATATGCTGAACAGCACTGGTCCCAGTGCAGACCCTTGGGGTACCACACTATTTACCTCTCTCCATTATGCAAACTGGCCATTTATTCCTACACTGTGTTTCCTGTCTTTTAACCAATTACTGATATGCGGGAGAACCGTCCCGTCTTATCCCATAACTGCTTAGTTTTCTTAAGAGCCTGTGGTGAGGGACCTTGTCAAGGACCTTCTGAAAGTCCAAGTACACTATCCCACTGGATCACCCTTGTCCAGATGTATATTAACCCTGCTCAAAGAATTCTAACAAAAGAATTCTGATTAAACTGTTCCATTTAGACACAATCTTTTATTGAATGTTGTATGGAGTAGATATGGATCCTCATGGATCTATTAAATCCACCCAGCTACCTAAGTAGGGACTGTGCCTATTTATATTCTTTCCTTTAAGTAACTTGTCTGAGTGACCCTAGTTTACCTCATTTTCTCATTTATTATTTTGAATACTTCAGTCATAGCACCCTCTTCCTCCAGCAAATGTAGTCCATTTACTCAAGCTTTCTGCATACATTAACCTTCCATGTATTTTCGCATTATTCTTGCTCCTTCTGCTTAGTTTTTTCTGTCTCTTCAGGGGTCTTTTTAGAGTTTAGCGTTGTGCACCAAAATCTGACACAGCAAAGCAGCAAATGGAAAAATGTTTTGGGGTTGGTATTACAGTCACTGGTGACAGAGTGAATAGAAGGAAACTCACTGTGCTGCTCCATCCTGCAGTGTATTTTTAAGTGTCAGGCTGGTTATCTACCCAGAAAACAACTCACAGAACTAAGAAGGCCAGGGGGCTGACCTTGCACTTCCTCCTAAAGGTGCCAGTTGGGGAAATTAGCAAGCAAGTAACCACTGAAGAAGTGGATGCCTCTGGATCCCTTTCCTGATGGCTTCTAGAGTGTAATTGGAATGGTTCAGTATAGACTGACTGGCATGGTAGAAGTAGAATTCTGGTGAAGGTGGGACAATATGGATGAGAAAGTAGGCTCCATGATTGGGTCTTGAATTGGGAAAAGAAAGTGGAGCAGCTTCCAGACCCATTAGCTTGAATCCACCACTGAATATTTTAGATCCAAAGCCCAAGAGATAGGTCTGGTCTAGAGATAAGGATCTGGATACCCCCAAAGTTAAAGATGTTTGATTTTGGAGTCTGAATTTGGACCTCTATTAATGTTAATTGAAATAAAGATACAGTTGGCTAAAAACTGAAAAGCATACAAAAGTAAAGTCTTGAGTATTCTGTTGCGTGACAGAGCAAACAACAAATTCAGCAAATTCTCAACAATTTTTATAGGCTTCTATGCCTTGCCTGTTTGGGTTAGTGATTCTGGTCCTTCATTGACAGAATATTACTAGATTTTTAGATTGAAAGTATGAGGGGTTTTGTTTGTGGGGCAATATTGCTCTGGAAATTGCAGAACAACAAAAGATTAATTTACATTATGATACTGTGATATATCAATTGTTTGGTAAGTTAGCAAAAATATAATAGAAGGTTGAAGATTTATGTTGAATAGCGCTGAATGAACAAGTCCCATAATATTAAAATGATGCATTTTTTTTCCTTTTTATGCGCTAACAGCTTGGGGCTCTTGGCCAGATGCTCAGCTGATATAAGTCACTATTGTTCTATAGCCCATTACTTTTGTTCAGTGCAGGAAAAAAATCAAATCTGTGATATGTGATAGCACAAAAAGGCCCCAGTACTGGTTGGAACTCCATTGAGCTTCGTGCTGTTACTGTGCTCCAGGAACTCTTGGTGCCAACCGGCAGAGGGTACAGGAGTGCATAAAGGTTTACAGGGATCCCCTGGGTCTGATGTGTACAGAATAGTGCTGAAGCAGCCTCCGTTCCCTTTTCCCGTCCACTTTTGAATTCTCGTGCCACTTAAATAACGTGATATAATTTACTCATTGAAGAACCAGTGTAATGCCCATTAAAGCCAACAGGAGTTGTTTCATTTCAATCGCTGAGTTAATAGTTGAACAGTGATTTGGACTGGGATGGGTAAGTGACATACTGTGGGCTTGATCCAGAGATGACCTGTGCCTGCCGATAGTGGGCAGGGCAGAGTGAAGGCAGCCAGCTTCTGCTGTGTTATTGAGCATGATCAATCCATGTGAGCATGCTTAGTACAAGCCAAGCAGCAAATCTGGGGTAGGGCATGCGACCCCTTCTTGCCCACCACGCAATGTCTCTGTTGATCCAAAGCACTTTTAAATCAGAAGGACTCCCACTGACTTCAGCAGGCTTTGGATCAGGCCCCATCTTCCTTTAAAGCTCAACTAAATGGCTGATTACATATATCTTCTCACTCTGACTTAAACTAGTAAAATAGCCTTAGAGTTCAGAAATTAAAGGCCAAGTCCAGCAAACATTTAAGAATGCAAGTGTTTCCATAGAGTTCAATGTGACTATTCACCTATATAAAATTATATGTATGCAAAAGTATTTGTGAAATGAAGGTCTATATTATTTGTATCTTTTTGATTTATGTATTCATTAACTTCTAAGATTTCCTATAGGAATACTCTACACAGAAGAATTACTAAGTTTGCTGAGTTACATACTGTGAAATAATCTTGTAACCAATAGATCTCCATTTTAAAAAAAATGTAAGTTAGGACTGTCAGAAAATCTTTCCAATGGCATTAAGAAAGTGAAGATCCTTGGGACTGAGCAAAAGAGTCAAGTGTTAGCCTGGATTTCTTAAAATCCCCTGTAAATCTGCTGAAAGAACATAATAACCTTTAATAAAACAGTATTCTAGGTGCTGCTTAAGGGTAAGGACATATTTCTGCTATCTGTAATGTAATGAAGATGTACCTCCAGGACTTTGAAACATACATACAGATAATAAATATAGCCTCAGTTTCACACTAAGATCAGGTTTCAGAGTAACAGCCGTGTTAGTCTGTATTCGCAAAAAGAAAAGGAGTACTTGTGGCACCTTAGAGACTAACCAATTTATTAGAGCATAAGCTTTCGTGAGCTACAGCTCACTTCATCAGATGCATATCGTGGAAACTGCAGCAGACTTTATATATACACAGAGAATATGAAACAATACCTCCTCCCACCCCACTGTCCTGCTGGTAATAGCTTATCTAAAGTGATTATCAGGTGGGCCATTTCCAGCACAAATCCAGGTTTTCTCACCCTCCACCCCCCCACACAAATTCACTCTCCTGCTGGTGATAGCCCATCCAAAGTGACAACTCTTTACACAATGTGCATGACAATCAAGTTGGGCTATTTCCTGCACAAATCCAGGTTTTCTCACATCCCCCCCACCCCCATACACACACAAACTCACTCTCCTGCTGGTAATAGCTCATCCAAACTGACCACTCTTCAAGTTTAAATCCAAGTTAAGCCAGAACATCTGGGCGGGGGTGGGGGTAGGAAAAAACAAGAGGAAACAGGCTACCTTGCATAATGACTTAGCCACTCCCAGTCTCTATTTAAGCCTAAATTAATAGTATCCAATTTGCAAATGAATTCCAATTCAGCAGTTTCTCGCTGGAGTCTGGATTTGAAGTTTTTTTGTTTTAAGATAGCGACCTTTATGTCTGTGATTGCGTGACCAGAGAGATTGAAGTGTTCTCCGACTGGTTTATGAATGTTATAATTCTTGACATCTGATTTGTGTCCATTTATTCTTTTACGTAGAGACTGTCCAGTTTGACCAATGTACATGGCAGAGGGGCATTGCTGGCACATGATGGCATATATCACATTGGTGGATGTGCAGTTGAACGAGCCTCTGATAGTGTGGCTGATGTTATTAGGCCCTGTGATGGTGTCCCCTGAATAGATATGTGGGCACAATTGTTTCATATTCTCTGTGTATATATAAAGTCTGCTGTAGTTTCCACGATATGCATCTGATGAAGTGAGCTGTAGCTCACGAAAGCTTATGCTCTAATAAATTGGTTAGTCTCTAAGGTGCCACAAGTACACTAAGATCAGTGCATGCTGGACAGAATGTTCAGACTTCAGTCAAAGCTGCATGAATACTCATACATTGGAGACATGGTCAACATTATAGCTAAGTACTTTACTACTGAATCTTAGTGCATTAAGTAAAACTTCCATATAAATGAAATAGAAATGCAGTTTTCTCCTCTAAGGATCTAAAGGGTAATTCTCTTTGTCTGTCTATCTTTTTCAAAAGTGTTTGTGTTCTGCTTTTTATCTTAAAATACCTGGAATGTCAGGATGAGCTTGCCCTGCTTTCAGGGGAAGGCTTGTTGGAGGTTTCAGGTGTATATTGGAAGCTCATAACTTAACTAAAAAGATGAGACTGTTTAATATTTAGCAAGGACATCCCTTGTCCTAGATGGTACACATTTGAGTTAGATACATTTTTAACCCCACCCCAGTCTCTCAAAAGGTAGACACTAATTAAAAACAAATCTCCCCCCCCAACCCCCACCTTCAACTGCTCACATTTCAGTCTCATGAAATTATAAATGAAACAAGAATAGTTCTCCAGCTACCTACAGAGTTTCACAGTAAACAAGACCTAAATTTCAAATGCAAAAAAATAAAAACTGATTTTTAAAGAAATAACAATCCAGACTTTCCTTATGCAGCACCAAAATGCATAAAAATTCAAAAGCCCAACGTATACCTTTTCAGCTGCCAATACCTCACAATGCCACAGGTATTATGTAATATGGATACCTATCCCCTCGGTTATTGGCTAAGGCCACAGACCCATTTCATGTAAGCTACTGAATAGCCATTAGATACCACATGACTTTCAAACACTATTAACTTGAGCTTGATTATGCTGCCACTTACTGCCAAACAAAGTGCTTATTATGGTGAATAGTCCCATTGATGTTGGAACTACTGACAGCACGGAGCCCTATGCTTGTTAAGAAGAGGTTGCAGGATCAAACCTTTGGGCTGGATCTGACGTAGAGACCTAGAAGTGAAAGGCTGCATTACCAAATCTTTGGATTCATCCAGCCCCCTGACTTGTATAAACAGTCTTAAACAGCTCTATAGAATATGGCTTCCAAAGCTAGCTACAGAAAGCACTAAGCTGTGCTACTAACATTATCAGCAAAGGAAAGCATGACCATAAAAATGATATATCAGGTTTCTGCTTTCAGTAGGATTAAACCCTCGCAGATTCCAGTAACACATCAGCTGAAAAGTTCTGACAGGTATTTTTTAAAACCTTCGTACCTAGAGAGCCTGCAACACACACTAGATTCAATATTCACAGAACTGGCATAAAAGTAAGACATTTGTGATGTAGGTCAAAAGATTGATATCCTGCCTCCCTAATATTTGCATTTTCAATTTAGTTTCCATTCTCAATAAATATTCTGGATTGATAGCCCTAGACAATGAAGTCCTCTCCCTATCCACTGAACAGGGCCTGCATGAGTGTCAGGAATTCAAGTTGCCACACTAAGCCAATGTTCCTCAATTCTGAATTGGAAGGATCATTACCATCAATCATTTATACTATGGTAGGACAAAGAGGCTTCAATTGGGTTAGGATTCAATTGGTCAGGCATGGTACAAACACAATAAATGACAATCTCTTCCCACAGTGACAGTCCCTTCCCTCGGACACCTTACGAGGCAGCCTATAATAGGTGGGTGAAACACATGAAGCAAATGCAGTGAGAGCAGGTGAGCAGGAGGAAAGAAGGACAGACAGAAAAACAATAAAACTAGGATCTTTGTGTGTGCACTAGCTGCATGAACAATCACAGTTCACCACCTTCCAAGGACTACCTCAGACTGCAAAGACAGTGGTAATTAATAATGATCTGTTACTCTCCACAACAGCCTCATAAATATCACTCACCACAGGAAAAAAGGAGCAGGGATGCAGCACAGTAAAAGAAAAGGAAAAGGAGGGAAATAGAACTCCGGAGTCCACCATTTTATACTATTGCCATACAGAACTCTGGGCAGGGAAACTGTAAGATGTTGTTGAACCAGATATCAAGATGGAGAGAGTTCCACAACCTCTGCCCCATCACAGCAAAAGCTGGCACAGTCACCTCCTGGATCCCTAAAAGATGGGGAATCTTAGAATGCCAATACCTGCCAGGAAAGATTCAAGGAGGTGGTATCAGATGTTACAACGACCTACAAAGTTAAGAGCTTTAAAAGCCAACATGACCAACCTAACTCATTCTGATTTACAGGCAGCCCGTGTGAAAAGCAGGTTTTTCCAAAGGCCTAGCCTTTCTATTGGATCTGATAAGAAATGCAGACTTACAAGTAACTACAACAACATTTCGTTCTCATAGCATTTTATAGCACAGTGACGTAATAAAGATGATGGGTCAAAACCAGAACCTTGAATCCCAATGTCTTCAAATGCCAGGAACTCAGATTTTAATCCCTAAAGCCAAATATGCCCCTATTTCTAGGCTTTCAAGTCGGATGCTCGTAAAATCTCCTGAGAACAGTTTGTGAGATTATTCCACTTCTGAAGCCAGGGCCAGCTCCAGGCACCAGCTTTCCAAGCAGGTGCTTGGGGCGGCATTCAGAATGGGGCGGCAGTCCATGTCCCGCGGCGGCAATTCGGCAGCAACTGCTTGGGCGGGCAAAATTGGTAGAGCGCCCCTGACTGAAGCTAAAACAAAACCTAGCACTGATTTGATCTCTAATGTAACCTAAATCAAATATCTGCTCTTTTGCCTATTTGTGAAGCACTCTTAATTAACCTTTGGAGAACTGAGACAGGAACCCAGATGTTGCTTTCAGTTGCACCAGTGGAAATCCCAAGTCAATGTGAGACTGGATACAAACTGAAATTTTGTCATTTTCAGCAAACAAGGAGGTGATAATCTGCCTTGCCTAGATGCTTACATACATAGCACCGTCACTGCAGTATCTGCATTCTCCAAAAATACTGAAACAGAAATCACAGCAACAGTTTCTACCACTTTTTGACTGTCTGCACCAATCTATTTTCCATTGTTACCACCTCTGTTTCAGTGCCACATATGCCAGGAACTGTGGAAATGTTACTGTACACCAACTACTAATATTTTGACTACAGGGTCATCTAACCACACTCAGATACAGGCAGCACCTACAATGAAGCAGGAGAGATGGACCAAGCAGCTGTGAACCAGCGTAGAAGTGAAGCACGTGGTCTAGAAAAACAGAGTGGGAGCATGAGAGAAGGTAATCAGGAGATAAGGGAAGGAAGAATGTGCATGGGAGCTGAGAGAAAGAAAGAAACAGGAAGAGGGAAGAAATAAATGAAGTACAGAAGGACGCAGTGTGATTAATTCTTTCACAAATGACAAAGTGTTCATTGCTTTAAAGTACCTAAGCATTATAGGGCTAAACTGTGGCTTTGATACAAGCCCTGTGTATGGGGAAGCACAGCTATGGAAGTCAATCTGCCTCCCAGTTTTCCCTCAGCTCAATGTGGGAGAGAAAGGAAGAGGAGGACATACCTTGCACCTATACCTGGCACCAGGAAGAACCAAGGCCTTACTCCTTCCCACTCACCTGCAAGGAATAGAAATTAGCAACTATTTAGAGGCTGCTTCCCCATCCCCTCACTACACACGTATCTGGTATCTGGCACAGACAAGAGGACACCTTACACATCTTCTTACTCCCTTGTGTGGAGACATTAGATGAGACACACTGGGCTGACGACTGCCTCTCTTACTCAAACTGAACAGTGACTTACACTGCAAGGATTCTCACTGAAATCAATGGCATAACTCACAGAGTAACGTACTAAACAAGGAGAATGAAGTGGCAGCATCCAGACCATAACTTGCCCATGTAATCAATTGTGCTTCCCATAAGAATGTGACATGATTGCAAATGGGATTGTTATTAGACAGGAAGGTGGTCCACAAGATGATATCCCTGTTAAGAGGTTGTCCACTCTGGGAAAAATCTTGAAAGCCATTGCTTTAAAGGAATGTGTTGTAAGCAGCTTCTGGACAGTAACCATTTAAGTTGTCTGGCATCAAAACCTGTTCAGGAGTGACCATTGCAATAGAGGGGCAGTGTGTTAATTCTTAAAAAAATAAGAAATAAAGTGGCCAGTCTGTTGACAACGAAGAGGATTCTGGCTTTTTTGTTGTTGTTTTTCTGTGTGAGTAATTTTCATTGGATCCATGATCCTGCGTGTGATTCATATTTTTAGGTCTAATTCAGGTCAGTGTTAAGGAACTAAGCAAGCTGCAATGCACTTTAACCTCAAATCTCTTTATCAAGCCTCAGATTTTGAACAAATCCTTATCAAATGAGATGTGGGATGGTAAAGCACTAATGCAAGCCTGATTTCAAGACATGGAAGTATTTTATTTATACAGATGTATATAGATGGAAAATAGAAGTATGATGTAGCTTTCAATATAAAAAAAAGTATTCCTGCAACAAGAAAACTCCCTTCCTTGCATCTTACTTGAGTCAATGTTTTTGAAAATAGGAAAAGCAGTTTTTAACTAGTTTTTCAAGGGGATGTAAATCATATTTTTGCAGATTGGGAAATACAATTTGTTTCCTCTAAGTCAGGTTTATTGATTAATCTTCTAGGTACATTATAAAGCTAAAAGGTATATTCACCGACTGCTATATATTTTCTGATTCTACAGGTCACTGTAGACTGTGTCAATATATTTTTACCTTAGCAGGGCCATTTCAAGGTCACTGGGACTATTTCTGTTAAGCTTTAATATTGTATCTCTGCATGCACTAAATCCTGGATATTAAACTATTGACTTACAAAAGAATGACTTCTTTCAGCTTGACTACATTCAGTTCACTGAAATTTATATTCTTTGCTTCAGAGCGTTTATTGGACCACTCAGCATGAGGAAAACCTCCGGCTGAATTTTGTGGTGAGGCCCGGCTCTGTTTGGGCTATTTGGTTAGGGCTCCCTGGCCTAAGGTTAGAGTTAGATAGGGGAGCACACCCCACATTAGGGTTGGGGTTAGGCCTGGGTCTTACTGGGTTCCCCAGATTAGGGTTGCAAATAATAGAGCTCCCCGCATAAGGGTTTGGCCTGGGTCTGGTTGGGGTACCTGGTTACAAAGAGTAGGGTTGCCAAGCTTAGGTTAAGCTTGGGACTGGTACCACTCCCTGAGCTACAGTTAGAGTTATCAAAAGCAGGGCTCCCCAGTCCATGATTAGGTCTGGGTCTAGTAGGGCTCACCAGGCTAGTCTTAGGGATAGAAAAGGGTTGCGTTCCCCATACTCGGCTTAGACCTGGGTTTAGTTGGGCTACCGAGCTGTGGTTAGGGTTACAGGCTTCCTGGGCTAGGATTAGGGTTACAATGTAGGGCTCCCCATGACAGAGTTAGGCCTCAGGACTGTAGGGCTCACTGAGCTAGGGCTGGAGTTACAAAATTCAGGTTGCCCTACACTAGAGTTAGGCCTGGGCCTGGTAGGGCTACCTGGGTGAGTGTTCAGGTTACAAAGGGTAGTAGTCCCAATGCAGCAGTTAGGCATAGGTCTGCTAGGGGCACATCAATTAGGGTTAGGGTTAAAAAGGGTAGGGGTCCCTGGGCTAGGGTTAGGGCTGGGTTTGATTGGGCTTTCCAGGCTAGGATCAGGGTTACAAAGGGAAGGGGGCTCCCTGGGCTAGGGTTAGGCCTGGAGCCAGTATGTAGCCCCACGTTATGGTTAGGCCTCAGACTGGTACAGCTCTTTGGGCTAGAGTTAGGGTTACAAAGGGTAGGCCTCACCAGGGTAGGATTAGACTTGGGTCTGGTTGGCTTACCTGGGTTAAACTTACGGTTACAAAATATAGGGGTCCCAGGGCTAAGATTGGGTTACAGTATGTAGGGATTCCTGGGATACAATTAGGCCTCTGGCTGGAAAGGCTCCCTGGCAAGGATAGAGGTGGATTAAGGTTTCCTGGGGCCGTAGTCCAGAACAAGGGGGGGACCCCTCCCCATTCCTTCGGCCAGCAGTCCCACCCCTTCTAACCGCGGCCCTGCCCACAGCCCCATCCCTTTCTCCCTCTTCCCTGGAACCCCATCCCATCCCTCCCACCCCACAACCTATTTGATCCTTTCTGTCCCCCATTCCCACGAGGGTTGCCAACTTTCTAATAGCACAAAACTGAGCAAGGACCTGCCCCTGCCCTGCCCTTTCTCTGGGGCTCCGCCCCTGCTCACTCCATCCCCCCTTCCTCCATCACTCGCTCTCCCCCACCCCCACTCACTTTCATCGGGCGGGAGCAGAGGGTTGAGGTGTGGGAGGGGGATGAGGACTCTGGCTAGGAGTGCGGGCTCTGGAGTGAGGCCAGGGATGAGGGGTTCAGGGTGCAGGACAGGGCTCCGGGCTGGGGCAGGGGGTTGGGGTGCAGAGGGTGAAGGCTCCAGGCTGGGGATATGGGCTCTGGGATGGGACTAGGGATGAATGGTTTGGGGTGCAAAATGGGTCTCCAGGCTGGGGCCGAGGGGTTCAGAGTGCAGGAGGGGATGCAGGCTCCAACTGGGTGTATGGGTTCTGGGGTGGGGCCAGTGATGAGGGGTTTGGGGTGCAGGAGCAGACTCAGGGCTGGGGCAGAGGGGTAGAGTGGGGGTCTTGCGGGGTGCAGTTTCCGGGAGGGATTTTGAGTGCAGGAGGGGACTCCAGGCTGGAACAGGGAGCTGGGGTGCAGGGCAGTGAGGGCTCTGGCGGGGGGTGTGGGCTCTGGGTTGCAGGAGGGGACTGGGGCAGGAGGGTGTAGCGGGGGGTGCGGGCTCTGGGAAGGAGTTTGAATGCAGGAGGGGACTCTGGGCGGGTGCAGGGATGCAGAAGGGGACTCCAGGCTGAGGCAGAGGGGTGGGGTTCAGAGTGCAGGTTCCCAGCGGCGCTTACTGTGGTTCCCAAGAAACGGTGGCCCAGTCCCTGCAGTGCAGCCCATAGGCGCACTGGTGGCCAGTGAGGTTCCGCATGCTGCCCTCGCATCTGCAGGCACCACCCCCGCAGCTCCCATTGGTTGCGGTTCCCAGCCAATGGGAACTGCTTAGTTGGCACTCAGGGCGAGGGCAGAGTGTCGACACCCATGAGCCTAGGGGCCACAGAGACCCGGCGACCACTTCCGGGAGCCGGGCAGAGCTAGGGCAGCTAGGGAGCCTGCCATACCCTCAGCCCCTTGCTGCGCTGCTGACTGGACTTTTAATGGCCCAGTCGGTGGTGCCAACCAGAGCCACCAGCATCCCTTTTCAACGAGGCGTTCTGCTTGAAAACCGGAAGCCTGGCAACTCTATCCCCCACTGCAGCTCCCAAGACTGGAGAAGCTCTGTCCCTGGACCACAGCCCCAGGGCCACAGCAGAGAGTGAGAGCTCCTCCAATACCAGGGTCGCAGCAGGGGTCCAAGTGCCCAGATTTTCCCCACCACCACCATGCTTCTGCAGGGGACCAGAGTTCGGGTGCTGGGGTTTCTCCCATCCCGTCCACCCAGCACTTTTGCCAGAGAGCAGGGTAGGGCACGGGGGCTTCCCCTGTTGCCTTGCAGCTTCTTCCAGAGATGGGGTTGGGCACTGGGGGCTTCCTCTACTAGAGATGCGGGCTACTGGGGGGGCTTCCCCAACCCAGGAGCTTCCACCGGGGAGTGGTCCAGATGGCCGCTGAAGGGTTTCCCCCGTCCCATGTCTCTTGCCAGGGATAGGGTCAGGAGCCGCTGGGGGAGCTTCCCCTGTCCTGCAGCTTCTGCTGGGTCTTCCCCATCCTGCAGCTTCTACCAGGGTTGGGGGGGGAGCTTCCCCCACCCGCTGGGTGGCAGAAGCCAGGGTCCCCTCCATTGGCTGGCGCTTCTGAGCATGGGCCTCAGTGGCTAATCTGCCACTGGCCTAGGCTTAAGGTTACAAATGGTATGGCTCCCCATTATTGTGTTAGGCCTGGTTCTTGTAGGTCTCCAAGGGTTAGGGTTACAAAGAGCAGAGTTCCCAACAAGAAGGTTAGGCCTGTATATCACAGGGGTACCCGGGTTAGGGTTAGAATGCATAGGATTCCCCACACTAAAGTTAGACCTAGGACTGGTAGGGTTCCCCAACCTAGGGTTAGGGTTACAAATGGGCTAGAGTTAGGCATTCATCTAGTTGGGCTACCCTAGTTAGGGTTAGGGCTAGAAAAGGATACGGCTCCTGAGCTAGGATTAGTATTACACAGGGTAGGGCTCCCTGAGATAAGTTTAGACCTGTGGCTGGTAGGACTCCCTAGGCTAGAATTAGGCCTCTGTCTGGATGAGCTACCTGGGCTAGAGTTAGGGTTACGAAGTACAGCGCTCACAGGGCTAAGATTAGGATTTCACAGCATAAGGGTCCCAGGGATCTGTTAGGTATGTGTGGAAGATAAGGTTCCCTGGCCTAGTGTTGTAGGCCTACAAAGGATAGGGATCCCTGGGTTAAGGGGGGAGGGATAGCTCAGTGCTTTGAGCATTGGCCTGCTAAACCCAAGGTTGAGAGTTCAATCCTGGAGGGGGCCATTTAGGGATCTGGGGCAAAAACTGGGGATTGGTCCTGCTTTGAGCAGGGCTTTGGACTAGATGATCTCCTGAGGTCCCTTCCAATCCTGAAATTCTATGATTCTAAGGTTAGGCCTGGGGCTGGTATGGCTCTGCAGCCTCGGTTAGGATTACAAAGATTATGGATCCCTATGCTATGGTTATGACTAGGACAAGTCCCTGGGCTCGTCTTTGCATTACAAAGGGTGGGGCTCCCCAGGCTAGAGTTAGGGTTAGAAAGGGGAGGGCTCCCCAGGATAGGTTTAGGCCTGGGTCTGGTAGGGATTCCTGGGTTAGGACTTGGGTTGCATAGGATGAGACTCCCAACATGGAATTAGGCCTTGGTCTGGTGGAGGTACCCATATTAGAGTTAGGGTTGTGTGATGTCCTCTCCCTTTAAATGTTCAGGGGGCTTGGAATTCTCCTCGCTCCCCAGTGCAAAGCCACATTTTCATGTTAGTTTCAGTTTTTCAGTCACAACAATGAAGTGAATATTGCACACAGCTATGTGTCCATCAACTCCCTCTGTGTTGATACCAGTCAGCTCTGTGTTCTTGGGGAACCAGGGCACAGTATCCAGCCTGTCTGACTCATGAAGGACACACCTCCCCTCCCCTACCCGCCTCTGTTTGAACCAAAACCAGAGGAAAGACTTACCCTGACAAGGGTGATAGGATTAAGGCAACTCCCCTAGCCTCATTTGCATTGAAGATGGGACAGGGAGGCATCTCCATTAGCATGGAGAACAGAGATTCCAAGGCTAGAACGGCACTGAACTCTGGGACCAGAAAAGCAGGGAAGCACTGCATCCTGGGAGATCTCTGCTCCAGACGTTAATGAACCTACGCCTGCACACATCCAGCTCAGCAGTTATCAGACCAATTCTAGTAATGAGTCCTTGATTGATAGCCAAAATACTGAAGCTGCCTAATTGCATTGGGAGCTCCCTGGAAGGAACACCACCTATAGCAAGAGTCTATCCCCTTCTTTGCTGGCTCCAAAAATATAATATTTGACAATGAGGAATTTATATCCCATGAATGTCCAGTGTTCCCATTGCCTGAACAAGAAGAAGAAAAAGTAAGCAAATAATACTATTAAAAAAAAAAGGAGTTAAGTTCTCCTAGAGCAGTGGACTCCAACCTTTTTATGCACAAGATCACTTTCTGAATTTAAGATCAACCCAAGATCTATCCTGCCCCTTCCCCAAGGTCCCACCCCTTCCCTGAGGCCCTGCCCTGCTCACTCCATTACCCCCTTTCCGGGACAGAGGGAAAGGAGGCAGAGAAGAGTCAGGGCAGGGGCGGGGACTTTGGGGGAAGAGGGTGGAATGGGAGTGGGGCGAGGGCAGTGCAGGGGTGGGAAGAGGCAGGGGTGCAGGTGAGGACCCACCAGGCAGAGGGGAAGTCGGCGCTGTAGGAGTGGCTGGTGGGGGGTGAAGAGGCAAGCGGTGAGCCAACGGTGGGGGGGGGGGGTGAGGAGGCAAGCGATGGGTGGGGGACTGAGGAGGGACGCAGCAAGCCAGTGGCGGGTCGGGGGATGGAGGAAGGGTGAGGTGGTGGGAGGGCCGAGCGGGGAGGGGGTGGGACCTGGGGCAGAGTTGGGGTGGAGCCTGGGAGGAGCGGGGGTGGACTGTGGGTGGGGCTGATGGCCCCCCAATGTGTCCCAATATTTTACTGTTGTGATCTAGTCACCCTAGGCACAACGGAAAGTTGGCGCCTGTGCTTAGGTCGACTTACTGCAGTGTCTACACTGCACTGCATTGATGGGAAATGCTCTCCCACTGACTTACCTTACTCCTCTCATTTGGTGGAGTACTGGAGTCGACCAGAGAGCGCTCTGCAGTCAATTTAGTGGGTCTTCACTAGACCCGCTAAATCGACACCCGCTCAATTGATTTCAGCAGCGTGGACCCACGGTAACTGTAGACATAACTTTGGTGAGGCTCTGCTCTTTATACCTGCATGTAGTGGAACATGGCAGCAGGGGGCGCTCCAGCCACTCAACAGGTACTGCTGAGAGGAAAAGTTTCCAATGATTATGGGCTCGGCCCACTGTCACTAAGAGTGGAATGCACATGTGCAATCACTGGAAGAAGTATCCTTTTGCCTACGATCAGATGATTACCTACATAATCAATTACACACAATTGTTCTTTCAAAGTCCATATTTGTGTAAACAAAGCTATCTTTGCAAACAGTATTCAAATACAAAAACCTGCTAAAAATTCCCCAGATTAATGTTCCAAAATCTCAATTCCAATTCTGGAGGAAAGCAATTTAAAACCCAAACTGATTAATCACACAACACTCTATCTGGTGTCAAATGACAATGTTCTGGGATTTTAGCTATCCAAGCATTTGCTCATGAAATCTTGGTGAATAGGAGAGAAAAGGAAAGAGGAAAAGGAAGAAAAAAGTTCCCTCTGGGCTAAATAGTAGACATATCTACTTGTAATTGTAACAAGAATTAACAGTTAGGGAGCCTGTAGTTAATCAGCTTGCTCTTACCAGTAAGTGTCTTTTCAGCAACAAGAATTATAATAGAGACAGAGAGAGGGCCAAATTCTGTTCTCAATTGTGCCAACGTAAATCTGTAACTCAGGATTACCAATATCAAGGGATTTGCTCCAGTGCAACGGAAAAATTTGGCTTCAAGACTATTAAAATAGACATAAAGGGACACTCATTTCAGTTGAAGTCACCGGAGTTGCACTGATGTTACAAAAGAATTTGGTCCCAAATAGTTCATTTTACACACAGAATTTTTTGCATTAATTATTTTCAGCTACAATACACATTATCAGGCCACATATACAAATGAACATACAGCTTGTTTCCTACAAGATCTCTGTCAGTTTGTCCCAGTTTTTCATTGATGATATCAGGTATTGAGCATCAGCGAGGATTCCCCACAATGGAGTGCTGACAAGTTATTCTGCACAATGCTGGTACTCTGGCTCAGTGCCATAAGGTTAGACTAAATACCTTTCTATTGCTTTTTCCTTCTCTCAAGGAGCAATTGCTTAGAAAAATAACCTTCGGCTGACAAGACTGTAAGACAAACAAAAAATGCATCCTATTTGCTGTTATCAGAGAGTTTGCCTAGGAACCAAACTTCAGTACTCAACAGCAGAAGACTAATAGTCTCAGTCATTGAGCCATCAACTTCAGCAAGTCAAAATTAAGCATAACTGATGGTTGGCTGCCTGGGAAATAGCCTGGACCAACTTTAGAGACGAAACCTGTAAGTTAATTTAACAATCCACATAATGGCCAATATATGGATTTCCACTCCTTTTGGAGCACAATATGTACAGAGGGATAATTAACTTTAGCAATCACAAGGAGTTAAACACACCTACATGCAGTCTGTAGAATGAAGAACTGGCAGCCACACTACAGAATACATAAAATAAGATGTACAGACAGGAAATGGTTGCTCACAGATTACAAAGACCTTCACAGATAACAGCTGTGCACCCTCCCTTTATAAAAATGGTTAAGGGTGACACTAAGGTAAACATATAACTTTAAAAAACCTGTGTCTGTGATGTACCGATGCTGAAAGGTAGAGGCTAAAAGAGGACTCACTTTACATGAGAGTAGTTTCTACTGTCATTGCTATCCTCTTGGGACAGATCAGAAAACACAAGAGAGGATGTTTCCTTAATTAAAATCCTTCCATCAGATAGATAAGCCTCAAAAAGAAGCTTCCCCTCACATACACATTCTCCAGACAATTTCTAAATGCAAGGGATTCAAAGCATTACTGGCTTGACCCTGATTAACACTCATTTAAAGGCCCCTTTACAGTAAGCAGTGTCAAGGGGACTTAGTGTAAGTGACAATCAGGCCCTATGCACCTGCTCATTTGGGCTTTGATAAAACACTGAGTAGACTGGCTGTATTTTGACACTTACATGGAGGTTTCATTGTATCTGAATTCACACAGACCATATGCCACTTTTTAAAGTGGAATCTCAATAAAGGACTAGCACATACAATTTCCTTTAGTTATTTATACTTGACTTCATCAATGTCTCACAAGTCTGACCTCCTCTTTCTTACCTGCACATAACTCTCCTTGACTATCATTGATAGCAGTTGAGCACACAAAGGTGAGATTTTGCCCACAGATTTTTTAAGATAATGACTTATCTTCATATTGGAAGAAAGTGACTACCTCTCCCACCCTGTTCAAAGCCATAGTAAATGGGCTTTGCATGGAGAACTAAGCAGGATTGTCTGTGTGAAAACAGAAGCCACACACTGAACCAGGCTATGGTCCATGGAATACTGTTTGTTGCCCTCTGTACCCATTTCCCAGAGGGTACCAAGGACTGCTCAGCCTAGCTGGATCCAGTGCAATGTACTGGGACTGTTGGAATGCGACTCATTTCCACCCATTTCACCCCCTCCACAATGTGGCTACACTTCCTAGAGCACCCACAACAAAGAGTTCCTTGGGGCTCCAGGGGCATGGAATACCTTATATGGGCCTTCTGTCAAAAGGTGAATTTCATACCTTGCTCCGTCAGCCATTGGTTTTCTTTGTACATTTCTACATTTGTGAGCAATGCCACAATCCTATTTTAAAAATACAATGAAGGGTAAGCATAAGATGTGACACTATGATCCTGCACATGAAATAATAATATTAATATCTATGTTGTGCCTAATTTAATGTACAATTTTTATTTCTTTGATGAAAACGCTGTACAAGAAAATAAACAAATTGTAAGAGCAAAGCAAGTTTAGGAATTGGAGTGACTCACTTTGGCCCAGATCCTCAAAGATACCTAGGCATGTAATTACCATTGATTTCAATGGAGTTAGGCTCCTGAATACCTTTTGAGGATCTGGGCCTTTCTAACTTGTTCATATTCTACCTTCCCCCTTCCCCCCCCCCAAAAAAAAAACAGCCATCCATGTAGCTGATTAGCTGTGCACTATTCTTCCCAAAGAACATCTAAAATACCAATTACTAAATGAATGAGCTAGCATGTATGTACACCACTTCCTTTTGCAATCAGAATTGTCCATTTGAAACCCAGAGTTCCCGATTTGGAGGTATTTTAGGTCACACAAGAATGTGATTGGTCCTTAACCCCACAGAAGCATTGGAATGGCAGACGTGTATGACTTTTTAATTAATTAAAAAAAATAGCATTTGGCTTTACAGAAATTATTTGTTTTGTTTTAATTACCTCCCTAATTAGGCTTCCCTTTCTGTAACGACTATGTCTCACCACGTGCTCAAGGGGTAGAGCCCAGGTTACTGTAAAAAGCTTAAATTTAATTTCTTGACTTGTGGGTTTTAATTTCTATTTCAACATTGCTTTTGCCTGCAATAATCAATGGCTTGGAATGTTAACATTAAAAATGTGACTTCAATATGAAAATATTTTCATAATGAACATTTCCAAGTCTTGCTTTTCTTCACATTTTTATTAGTCACTGATAAATATGCAGACAAAGATGCTGTGGAGACTTTTAATTACTACTGGCCATTACAGCTGCAGTGTTAATTTTTTATTGATCACATGGTACAGTAAATTTATGATTGAAATTTATTTTTCTATTAGGTAAATATAAATACTTAGATGTAATTTGCTTGCATGTGCTTTAATCCCATAATAGGGTTACTATTCCAACAGGATTTACAAAATATTTACAGAATGAGAACTACAACAGCAAAGCACAATCTTGCATTTAGCTTTGTCAAATTTAAAAGAAAATAATCCATCCAATCATAATCCATTACTTGTGTTCTCAGAAACTGAATATAAATCGATATACAGGATGACATTAGTTCTACATTAGTAGATTTACATTACTCAAATTAATATTAGGCATGCACGTATTACCATAGTGAAAGCAGTACAAGTACCTGGATTGATATTATTAGGCTAATAATATATTTAGAAGTTTCTACAGGATTCACACTTTGTATTATTAGTGTCTGCCTTTAATACAAGGCAGAACTTGTGCACAAGTAAGGGCTCACTCCTACAGTCTCTACTCAGGCAAAACTCCCACTGATAATCATACTGCTGCTAGAGGTCTCTGGTTGTGTGTGAGGAGAAAAAAATCCAGGAAATTGACCAGAATATATATCACAAACTCTGTGCTAACTTGTTTTCAATTATATGTTCTTGAAGGAGTTTGAAGATCCGAATTACAGGAAACAATTATAAACCTGAGCAAAACTCCAACTAGGAAAGAGATGCTAACACCTCCACTCATGAGAGCATAACATAATACAAAATGCACAGTGCAGCTCTGAATCAGGCCTCCAGTGAATGAGTAGATTTTGGCTTTGATTTCCTATAAATTATCTGGGTTTAAGCAAGGTTATTGGGATTTTGTTTTTCAAAAAACAAACAACAAAATTTGGTTTTGTGTTGAATATTTCTGAAAAAATGTTTGATTCTCTTCTTATTCACACCTGTGCAAATACACGATCTCCAATTCTCAGCCACGCTGCATTTGGGAATATTATGGAGGCACAGGAACACAACAGCAATTCTGATGCCATCTCCTTCCATCCGCTGGCGAAAGGAGTCTGACTGGGATATACCTGCCCAACGACAATCCCGGCTGCTATAATGACCGGGGGGGGGGGGGGCAGGCAGTGATGCATTATTGATGGCCAGCATAAAGTCAAGCAGCTCAGGGCTGGGAGTAGATCAATAGCTAGATAGATCTCTGTACAGGGGGTATATAAAGGTTGTTTTGTAGTTTTCCTTAGTTTGCTTAGATGCAGCAGAGGATCTGGCTCATTGTTTTCAGTGGAGTTGAGAGCTATGCTGGTGTGAGACAGGAATATTGGGCCTAAAGTATTTAACATGCAGCTTATCTACGTATGATGTACTGAGTGCCATGGCAGGAGTCAGTTTGATGGCACTCTGTTCACCCACATAAGTGGGGCAATTATATGAAACATAGGACGGGAATTAGGGGAGCCAAGTTATCACAAAAAGAGACCAGTCTCCTTGTTACTCCCCCTTCTAAACCAATGTTATGTACAAAGGTTTGTTTGCTTCCTTCCAAACCCACTGAGGAAACAACATACACAACACAATCCACTCCTTTGGGGAATGTATGCTGGAGCATTACCACATCTCCCAATCCTAATAATAAGATGTACTACTTGTTATCACGCCATCCTTCTCCCCCAAATTAATTATCACCAAAGCCAGTACCCAGTTTAACTCCCTATATTCACTCCTCTATTATTGAAATGTCTCACTTTATGTAGAGTATTTATGCTTGTTTGTAAGCAACTCATGTTCATAGCTCAATTTTTTTTTTGTTAAGATCTGCAGATGTTTACACAGAGTCTTGGAAAATTGTATTCCCTTCTTCCTCTAGATGACCTTCCACAATTCTAGCCTATTAGATAGCACAGAAAAAGAATGCAAATATGAAGTGTGTATTTATGCCAATTCTAAGCTGGACTGGAGTAACTTTGGAAATTTCATACTGTGGGATGAAAGGCTGTTTGAACTGCATTTGAGTGATACCAGTTAGTAAGTGCCATAGGTATTATCTTCACTTCAGTACTTCAGAAATATGCCTGAAGGAATGGGGGGGGAAGGGATGAGAAGAGTTATTTAACAAAGAGATGAATACTGTTGTCCTGAAGTAAGGAAAACTCCCAATGGGACAAATTCTGTTCTCATTTACATTGGTGAAACCCAACTGAAGTAAATGGGGGCAGGGAGCCAAGTCTTTTAAGACATTGGGGATATACTGGTGCAACAGAGCAGAATTTGGCCCAAAGGAAGGAGGTTACGTCCATTGTTTTGAACTTGTCCTTGTGAACAGAAGTTTTTTTAATTGGTTCCCATTTGGCATTAACGTAGAATCTTGGTTTAATACCAATTTTCGCATTTGTCCATATGAAGACTTAAGATTCACTACTTCCTCTCACACTTTCTAGGATAGGTCCAGACCCCTGGGAAGAGAGAACCAGTAAAAAGGCTGAGAAGTAGCATGGTGGTAGCAGTGGGGAAAGTAGGTAGGCCACACTACCACCAGCCCTGCTATCTCCTGAATTAAGATGGAAGCTGCTTCAAAGTGCTAGGCCACCAGTGGCTCCCTCCTGCACTATCTGGGACAAGAGCCTCTCCACCCACCTTCCAGGGGCAGGCACAGATTCCTGAGAGAAAACAAGCAGAAATGGGGCAGAGTAGGCAGAAGCAGGCCCGCACCTCCACTACCTCGCCTCTGGTGAAAAGAGATCTAGGACACTATGCTCTTGTCTGTGCCACTCAACCACCACCATCACTACTACACAGGGCAGAAGCCACTCCAGCCACTTCCCAGGTAGAGAGAGAAGCAGCAGCAGCAGGGCAGATAAATTCACAACCCCAGGAACCTCCCTACACACCTCTGGCCTGAGTAGAGACTTCTTCCACCAACTGGTAATTTGAGCAGGGTCAGGCTATTTTCATACAGAATGAAATGGCTTCCAGGAGGAAGGTGTTATGAGAACCACACAGTAGAGTATGCAAATTGCTATATGAAGGGAAGACATGGGGCCAGGGCAGGTGGGGAGAATGGTGAATTGCGACTATGAGGAACTTTAAACCGAACTGAAGTTAGTAGTTATTTAGGGACAAATAAGGTAAATCCAGAATAACTCCATTGAATTCACTGGAGTCACCCCAGCTTTTGACCCTTAGTTCTCAAAACAAATATGCAAGACAAAAAATTCTATTGAATTACTACATTAGGTAGCTGTTGTCAGAAGCCACCGGTACGGTGCTCTGCTCGTGTTCGGTGATGATAACAGTCGGCTGCGTGCATGTTCCCTCTGTGTGCTGTCCCAGCTCTGCGCAGACAGCTAACACGGCAGACCCCAAGAGAAACCCCAATGACCACAGACTCTAGTAAGGTACGAAGGCACGTCTGCCAGGTTTATTTTCAAATGAAGCACAATAATAGTTCCCTATAGACTCTACAGGGCATACTACGAATTAGTGCTCCCTGGCAATGGACTCAGCTCAGTCAGCGGCGGGACTTTCCACTGCCCCCTAGGCCGGACAAAGATACCACCCCAGGGATGCATTCTTATACACAGATACAAACAAGTTACATAATGCTCCTGACTTATTGAGGTGCAACCCCTTTACGTAACTATGCACCACCCTTCTACGTAGTGAGGTGCCGCCTCTCACCTTGTACATGTTGGTTTGAACACAACAACTCTATCCATCATACTAGCCTTTTGCCCCTGTCCTTGTTATCTATGTGGATAGTATAAGAATGTTCTTGTTCCATTTGTATACAGTTCTGGTATCCAATACACTTTAGATATATGTTTGCGCAACAGCATATGTTTATGCAACCTCAGCCTTTTCCTTGCCAGCTTCTGTGAGCAGGGCCTGCCTCTGGCTCACAGCTTAACTTTGCTTTATGTTAGCAAAGTCTTGACCATTACTTTAGCTCAGGCCTTAGGTCTCATACCAGGCCTCTGATACCAAGGGTTTATGTTTCAGGGCCTCATCTTACTACAATAGCCATACAAAGGCAAGAATATGTAGAAAGAATTAAAATCTTCCATAAAAGGTAAATACAATGGAGTCACTCCAGATTTACACAGCATATACATGAACAGAACTGGGCTGAAATATTCTAAAAATCTAAATGTGTATACCATATTTGTTCTAATGAAGGCCATATATGCAGAGCCTGAGCCCACAAATGGTGGCTATCGCACAGTAGGAGAATATTTATGTCCTTCAAGCACAAGAAACAGAAATAAAATTCACAGGTCAGTAGTTTTATCTGGAGCCAAGTCACATCTAATTCTAAAAAGTTTTTCATCACACACAAGTCACTTTCTTTTTTCTCTCCCACTTTCCAGACAGTCTAGGTTGCTACATTTGAACTCACACCCAGTAAGGTCTATACTAAATTCCATTCAACTTTGGACAGATTGTCAAGGTTCCCACTCTGAACTCTAGGATACAGATATGGGGACCTGCATGAAAACCTCCTAAGCTTACTTTTACCAGCTTAGGTTAAAACTTCCTCAAGGTACAAATTAATTTTACCCTTTGCCCTTGGATTTCCACTGCCACCACCAAACTTTTTCTGGGTTTACTGGGAAACGTAGTTTGGACACGTCTTTCCCCGCAAAATCTTCCCAACCCTTGCACCCCACTTCCTGGGGAAGGTTTGGTAAAAATCCTCACCAATTTGCATAGGTGACCACAGACCCAAACCCTTCGATCTTCGAACAATGAAAAAGCATTCAGTTTTCTTACAAGAAGACTTTTAAGTAGTAAAGAAGTAAAGGAATCACCTCTGTAAAATCAGGATGGTAGATACCTTACAGGGTAATTAGATTCAAAACATAGAGAATCCCTCTAGGCAAAACCTTAAGTTACAAAAAAGACACACAGACAGAAATAGTCATTCCATTCAGCACAGTTCTTTTCTCAGCCATTTAAAGAAATCATAATCAAACACATACCTAGCTAGATTACTTACTAAAAGTTCTAAGACTCCATTCCTGTTCTATCCCAGGCAAAAGCAGCATTCAGACAGACACAGACCCTTTGTTTTTCTCCTTCCTCCCAGCTTTTGAAAGTATCTTGTCTCCTCATTGGTCATTTTGGTCAGGTGCCAGCGAGGTTACCTTTAGCTTCTTAACCCTTTACAGGTGAGAGGATTTTTCCTCTGGCCAGGAGAGATTTTAAAGGGGTTTACCCTTCCCTTTATATTTATGACAGATAGTGCTTGATTCTCCTTTGTATTTTGTCAGTTTTATTCCATTGACTTCAAAGAAATTTAAACACTGGATCAGGGCTGTTTGAAGTCTGGCAATCCTCTCAAAAGGGACTCTGTAGAAATGCCATTGCAAGATTGCATGCTTACTGTCTTTCAACAAGTCCAAATCAAATTTGTTTAGTTTACAAATTGTTAAACCTAGCTCTCCATTTAGGGGGAGTTTTGCTCAAGGACCATGATTTCCCTTCCTCCATTTTTTTAAGTGAAGCTGTATTTTTCCTGACTCATGGCACTATCTATGAAGATTCTGCTGGATAAATTCTCTCCTCAGTGGGATCACATAGATTGAGGCCTAATTGTGATTTTATTCTGATGTAAATCAGGATTGATTCCATCTCAGGTATTTCTGTGGCCCTGATTACTGTAGCATCTGAGCGCCTCACGATCCTCGATATATTTATCTTCACAACACCCCTGTGAGGTAGGAAAGTACTATTATCCCCACTTCAGATGGGAAACTGAATACAAAGGCTAAGAGCCTTGCCCAAGGTAACACAGGAGCATAGCAGGGACTCAAGCCAGGTCCCCATTCAAGTCAATGAAGTCTAATGGAATAAGACAGTAATGAGATCAGAATAAGTTCTAAAGAACAGATATGTTGAATAAGAAGGTGCCATTCTTAAATAATCATTTTTCTGAGTGGGACTACACTTTAAAGGACTTTGCCCAACTATTCATTCATTTCTAGACCATGTCTGCAATCATGGCAATTTCTGTTCCAGTGACTTAGGGCCCAGTGGAGCAATAGCTGTTGACACTAGCTGAAGATCTGGCCCTCATGCTTTACGCAGCATACCGTAAATACTTCATTGTCTCTTGGACATCCTCTCCCACCACCAGACTTCTACTGACCCAGGAACTGTCTCTTTCATATCTCAGAATTTATCTTGGTGACATTTAATGGAAAATTTTTGTTTGCAACTGTGCATGTATGTTTGGGGTGAAGGTGGAATTCTTGTATTCTATTATTATTTGAGAATGATTTACTTGGATTAGCAAGATCAGAGGGATGTACTCTACCTGAAGAGAGACTAAGTGAATATTTTACATGTTTGCCACAACTAAGCAACTGTTCACCCTGGGAAATTCCCTGGTGAACCAACTAATGTCGTCTGAGTCAAGATACCACCAAACAGAAATTTGACCCACCAGTGCTAGTGATTAGAATGATAGTGTCAAATATGTTTATCTTAATTCTAGAATGTTTCTTTTCACTCTCGGTCTCATTTTTGGATGAAATCACAATGTATCATGGAGCTTGTGATGGGATGTCCACCCCACACAAGGCTTGAAGGGGTTAAGATGGCTAGCTGGGCCAATTAGCTCCCCAGGCTGCACCAGGAAGAGAGCCAGGGCACAGGGAATTAGATATGAGGCTTAGGGAAAGGCCTGTATAAAGCCCAGCAACTGAAAGGAGGTAGCCTACCATTACTCCCTGGGAGGAGGGAGTTTGCACTGGCAAACCCAGAGAGGGGAGAGAGCCAGAAAGGTAGGAAAGGCTCAGGGGGAAAGCAGCAAGGTATGGGATAGGGCTGATCTGGGCTGCTGACAAGAGGGCCCCTGAGCTGGAAATTGGAACCCAGGGTAGAGGGTGGGCCCAGATTCCCCTACCAGCCACTTGGGAAGTGGCACAGACCACACAGCAGAGAACAGACTGTCAGGGACAGTTTGCCTTGGAAGACTGATACACTGGAAGAAGACACCATAGTGACCTGGCTGGAGGGCCAAGTCATGAACAGGAAGCTGCAGCTCCTGGAGTGAGAGGCGCTGCAGGGTGAGAGAAGATGATGGGTGGAGAGATCACCAGAGAAGGGCGCAGCACCTGGTAAGAACTAATCCCCAGAGTGGTCAGGAGGAGGAGTCCTTAGCAGTGTGTGGACCACGTGACAGAGCAGCATAACCTATGTGACAATGAGGATTTCTGAGGAAAATGTTAACTGAAAGAAGTTATGTTTAACTTTTCAAAAAAGATCTATGCAAACTGACCACTACGCATTATGGCATCTAAAAAAAAAAAAAGAGTAAAAATAAAAATGAAAAGGGGTTAACTAATCCTGCTCTCACTATCTGGAAATAACAGTTGCAGAAATATTATACTCTCAGCTTTTAATATCACTGAGGTGATGTGATCTTATCTTATGGTTCTGTCAAATGGGATTTCTGGTATATTGAACCACAAAAAATTGTGTTTAAATGGTTTGACTCATGAGTCAAGAAATTTAGAATTAAGGCTAAAAAATTTGTCCTTAACTTTCCCTATTGTTCCCCCTGTCTGAAAACCTCTTCAGGACAAAGACATGATTTAAGCCTTGACTCTGAATTACCTTGCTTTTGGGGAATTAAGTCAGTCCCTAACTCCCATTTTAGTGCAGTTATGTAATTTAATAATCCCAGAGCTAAGACCTTGCATAAGTATGGCAAATTTCAGAGTGAGCAAGTTTTTATGGCTGAATTTAAAACACACGTCTGAACTGGGGCTGATAATGGAAAAATTGATGGACCCCTAACTTCAGTGGTGTTACCAAGTGCTGCTGTAGTCACTATGAATAAAAAGCTGAATCTTATTAAACAAGCTCATGCTGGAAGACATCCAAGACAAGTGAAAGTGAAGGCTTCAGAACATTAAAAAAAGAAGTTTAAAAATGGACTGCCAGGGGAAAATAATTAGTGTCTTTTGTTGTTGTTGCTTCTTTATGTCTTCTAAAGAAAATTCTTTTTCCTGCTTGCTTTTTAAACCTTATAGATGTCAAGTCAGGTCTCAAACTTGAGTTGTGAACTCTCTACCCATTGAATGAAGGGTTGAGAATGTGGACCCTTTACCACATTTTTCTCCCAAGTATTTCTCATGCATTGGAATTAAATAGCTATGAATGAATAAAGGTTTTAACAGTTTGAGCAAAAAGCCCATCCCCTCTAAAATTGCTACACTTTCAATGACAGGTTTCAGAGTAACAGCCATGTTAGTCTGTATTCGCAAAAAGAAAAGGATTACTTGTGGTGCCTTAGAGACTAACCAATTTATTAGAGCATAAGCTTTCGTGAGCTACAGCTCACTTCATCGGATGCATACTGTGGAAAGTGTAGAAGATCTTTTTATATACACACAAAGCATGAAAAAATACCTCCTCCCACCCCTGGATTTGTCCTGGAAATGGCCCACCTTGATTATCATACACATTGTAAGGAGAGTGGTCACTTTAGATAAGCTATTACCAGCAGGAGAGTGAGTTTGTGTGTGGAGGGGAGGGGTGAGAAAACCTGGATTTGTGCTGGAAATGGCCCAATTTGATTATCATACACATTGTAAGGAGAGTGATCATTTTAGATAAGCTATTACCAGCAGGAGAGTGGGGTGGGAGGAGGTATTTTTTCATGCTTTTTGTGTGTATATAATAAGATCTTGTACACTTTCCACAGTATACATCCGATGAAGTGAGCTGTAGCTCACGAAAGCTTATGCTCAAATAAATTGGTTAGTCTCTAAGGTGCCACAAGTACTCCTTTTCTTTTTACACTTTCAATGTACAATATTGTGATGTCACAATCACACTAGTTATATCTCCAGGAGTTCCAGGGTATACCAGACCTGAATGTTTATTTTTTTCCCCTAAACCAACAATAACAAAACCCAACCTTTTAGGCTTCTTCCTACATCATCAAGAAATAAAAAAAGGGCACAAGCACATTTTTCTCTCAGGTCACCTTTAACAAAAACAGGGCTTATCTGAAGTCAATCATTTCTATTTACAGTAATCTCAAAAGTTCATATTAGCTTTGATTGTGCAACTTGCATTTAAACTTTGATCTTCACCTCCTTGATCTGACATACAACTTTTGCTTCTGACAAGTGAACCAAAACAATTATTGAAAATGGCTCTTCAGTTGGAGTCAAAGGGATAAAAGCATCCTTGCTGAAAGTGGATTTTTTTCCTGGCATATGCAGAACTATCAACAGAGCAAGTTTTGTTGTTTTTATTTTAGTGCACAATATTTTCGACATTTCTAGAGGAAACATGATAACATTTCAAATGAGTTACTGTGTCTATCTTGATAGCCACTCTATGTCAGATCCTACCCTCTCCTTTTAGGATTGGAGGGCATAGAGATCTAGTGTATCCCTTCCCAGCACAAAATAGGGAAGTGCTGCCTTCAGAGCCTCATTCGCCGTCCCCCTGCACACAGATCTGCTGGAGTGTAGGATCCATGCCTGGAGAGGTAACAGGTCACGTGCAGACTGGAGGTGACAACAGGAAGACAGTCTTGAAGGCAACATCATTCTATCACCAACTCCACAGAACATTCACCAGTATTAGTTGATCTACCCTGTCAGGGTTAATTTATCTACCTTTCTCCTCTGCACTGTGGAATTTCTCCTTTATGAGTGGCTTCAGGTCCACTAACTAACATAGTAATCCCCATCAGCAAGGATCCTGCAGAAACTATGCAATCTGTAACAGATTCAGAGACAGCAGAGCCAATCCATTAAGGGCCAGCTTGTGGAGCTCTGTATTTCTGCAGACCTGAGGGGTTATGCTGGGACAAATTCCTGCATGTTCTGTGTGTAAGCAAACCTCATCCCACTATCGAATGATGCCAGCCCACTTACAATTTGCCTATACACGTTATTCCCATCTCGTTCTCTCTCCTCATGCGACAAAGCAGCAAATTTAATAGAGGAACCAAAGTGGAATCAGGGTAAATTCCGTTTTTTTCCCCCTCCATTCAAACAATTATGCTCAGCTTGCAGAATCTTACATCAATCACTTCTCACGCTCACATGGAGGGCACAAGAATCCAGCTTTCAAAGCGTACCTCATAATCTGCTGTAGTTGTTGCAGTCCATTACAGTTCCAGTAAAATGAACATGCTATCTAATGTAAGCAGACTCCTGTCAATTATCCTCCAATTTACTGCCTGTAGCTAAATTGAATTTGGTTCTGCTTACATACCTGATCTTTTACAAATGACAACATGCCTCTTCATATTAGTTTCATGACCTTAAAGTGTTTTTCCATGCCATCCTTGTATCTCTGACCCTCTATTGTTTCTCTTAGTTACACAAAAGAGGGACCCAAATCTAGAACAAAAAGGAAAAGGAATTTGGACTCAAATCAATGCTGACACTGGATAAAAATACAGAAGAATGTTCCGGACTTAATTTAAAATCAAATACACTTTTATTTTAAGTAAATTCTTTGGCCATATTAAGTCATAATTTTCATGGTTAGCGCCTGCAGGTTTGAGACGGGTACGGTTTATTTTCAGGCTGATTAAGTTGGAGTCACTAGCAATTAATGTAAAGGCAGAGTTCAGCTCTATCTGTGAGCTGTAACAAAGTACATAGAGTCCACTGTACCTGGTGACATGCAGATGACCAAGAATTGGAGTTACTGTACTGGATATTAAAGGCTTTTGGAAGCCGCAGTAGTGTGCCAATATTGTATAATATCTAACAACTTAAAATAGTTAGTCTCCAACGCTGAAACCTTTAATAACCACTGAAAAGGAACCATGCACAGATATTATTATAAACAGGATGGCTATGCATACTTATTTCCAGTGCCTCATTAGAAGGATTTTATGTATTCTTCAGGATTTTTAATATTAATCACAATTTTAAATCATTTCATGTGTTGCAGTTTTATATCTGAATAATTCATATTGTTATATTTAAACCTAACCTTACTTGCAGACAGTGGGCTAGATTGTGCCACCCCTACTGAGGCCCAATAGTAACTTACTCTTAGAGTATATCCATTGAAATCAATGGAATAACTTGAGGAATACAGTAAAGGTGGGACAATTTGGTCTTCTACAGTTAGAATAGGTTAAAATCTTAGTGTCTGTCATCTCTATATTTATTTCATGCACAGAACTTGTACTGATCTCAATAGGAAGTACTGAAGCATCCAGAATTGAGCATCATATGTAGTGGCTGTTACTAGTTAAACCATAAGTTTTATACAGTAATTATAATATCGTAACAGCTCTATTAATCATTTTGATGTACAGGCAGAGTAACAGAAAATCATCTAAGGAGGATAGTAGCGGAGAGCAAGAGGGAAAATAAATCAGACATTATTATAAAGCAACCTTTCTTAAGGGGCCTCCATTTATAAGTAGTTATTGTTCACCGTTGTATTACATACAAAGGCTGATGTTTTAAAAACACAGAGGCTTGAGTTCTGCACGCAAAGCGTATGGATAGAAAGGTACACCCAAGATCTCACAGACTAAAATAAACAGAGGAAATGCACATGCAAAATAATAGCTAGACCATGTGTGCACTAATCTGATTTGTGCACACAAACATAGTAGCTTCATATGGGTTTACTTCTGTGAGGATGCATTTATTTGTAAACCTTCTAGAAATCTGGCAAAAATGCTCCTAGCAAAGAGGCCAAGTGAGAGGCTGCCTTTTATTAAACAAAAAATAAAAACAAAAAACAGACACACCCCTTTAGCCATGCATTTGAAGCATGTTCTGAGGCAAAGATGCAAAAATGGTATTTTGTGTTACACAGTGACCCATTCCTGGGAGTAAAATCAACAGTTTTATAAAGGTCACAGAAAGGAAAGATAGTTAGCAAGCTAGAACTTGATTTTACGCAAAAAATAAAAAGCAATGAGAATTATATAATTGAAATCTTTGTGGAATGTATTATACAAAAGGACCCTTTTTAAAGGCTAGTACATTATCACTAGCAGTAGGTTAAATATTTTATGTACCGTTTCATGAAATATAGACGTGTCTAAATAACATTATTAATTTCTCTATTTGCATCACAGTAGTGTCTGGAGTCCCCAGTAGGAATTGGGGTCCAATTGTACAAACAAATTAGACATGATCCCTTTGCCAAAGAAAGTGTAATCTAATTTAACACAGATACAATGAGTATGTTCAATAAATAGAAGAGATCAGAAAGATAGTAACAATGATCTAGGATTGTGCAACTACGTAGGGTAGCCAAACGCACAACCTGATGGTTCCAAAATATTTAACTCTCCCCTCATATAAATAAATACCAGAAGTCCCCCACTAGACCTTGACCTAGTGCTATCAGTGGGCAATTTCCTGTAGGCTTCACAGTCAGAGTGGATCCTGAGCAGGAATTAGAATAAGTTAATGGTTTTATTGGCCAGTTTAAGGAGGAAATTCCAAATGGAAGGGACAGCATGATAGTGCAAAGAGGATTGTGAGAGAAATGGATAAACCAGCCATTGAAGCTGCCATCACTGGTGTGGTAAGATACAAGAGTTGGTCAACAGAGAGGGGCAGAACTGTATAGGGTCTCCTGCGTGAAGACAAAAAGCTTGAATTTGATGGGGTAGAAAAAAGGAGGGGCCATGAAGGGAAAGCATGGGGGGCACATAAATATGTTCAGAAAGATGGGGAAAGAGGATTATTTTAGCAGCTGCATTTTGAATGCACTGGATAGCGACAGTGTGAATGTCCAGGAGGCTGAAATGGAGCAGGTTGCCATCATCTAGAGGGGAGATGAGAGTTTTACAGATTGGATCCAGTTTTTACATAACTCAGTGTTATCACCATGACAAAAACATATCAGAGTTTATTTGGCACAGTATAACACCATCAAGGTGAACTAAGTAAATGCTGGTTATATTGCTAGTGTTTGGTCATCTATAAACATTTGTTGAGAGAAGCAAGTAAAAAGACTTAAGATTAATTATAATCTTAAAAGATATAAAAATTTAAATATTTAATAGATAATAAAACTAATAATAGAAAGTATTTCACCCATTAAGGGAATAACTAAAATTAAAACATGTGACTGTGCCAACAGTCATCCATTAAGTAAGATCCTAACCAGTCCCAAATACAAAACAAGGCAGAGCAGGAGAGGAGATTGGTGAAATAGCCAATGAAACAGTCATGAAATACCCAGTGACACTCAGACTGTGTTAGGTAAACAAACCGCTTTGTTCTTTCAGGATTTTTAAGTACATGTGGACTCCACAAATATCTTTAAAACAGTCATAGTGCACTTGCTCCCTCTGATTTGCTGTGTTCTAGTGTCCTCCAATGGATACTTTTGAAAGTGCTAGTTCTGAAATGGCACTGAATTAGTAGTACTGCTGTGACTTGGAGTCCTTGTGGCACCTTAGAGACTAACAAATTTATTTGGGCATTAGCTTTTGTGGGCTAAAATCCACTTCATCAGATGCATGGAGTGAAAAATACAATAAGCAGTATATATATTACAGCACATGAAAAGATGGGAGTTGCCTTACCAAGTGGGGGGGTCAGTACTAATGAACCAAATCAATTAAGGTGGAAGTGGCCTATTCTCAACAGTTGACAAGAAGGGGTGAATATCAACAGAGAGGAAAATTACCTTTGTAGTGCTCACGAGGCCAATGCAATCAAGGTGGACATTGCCCATTCCCAACAGTTGACAAGAAGGTGTGACTCGTTTAACGATTTGAGTAGGAAACTGCATGCAAGATTGGAGGGGAAGGGGACAGGAAATTAAGTTCTCACCTGATCTTCAGTCTCTTCCCTTTGACTAGCAACACTCGGGTACATGAATGACACACATTTTACCCAATAGTTCAGCTGTCAAAGCACTCACCCAGAACGTGAGAGACCTGGCCAAAACAGGGCATATGGTGGCCCTAGGCAGAGAGGGAACTAAACCTGGCTCTCACATTCCAAGTGAGTGCCCTAGCCACTGGGCTAAAGCTGATAAGGGAGGCAGCACTGCCACCTCATATTGTAAATGTAGGCCTTTAAAATATTGCCCAAATACCCCAAAGAAAATGGTTGGGTTGAATTGTGTTCTCATTTTTAAGACCTGAAGCAGATTCAATTGACCAAAACCTCTCGCAATTTTCATATTTAGTGTGGCCCTGTCACGGGGTCACTCATCACACTTGCGCCTCCTGCTGCGCCTTTCAGGAATTAGCTCAGTCCCAGTGGATGCGCCCGTGGATGGTGGTGGCTCTCCCATCCTCGCCTCCACCTGCAGACCCGTTATGGCTCCTTTCCCTCAGCACTTGCTTCCTGGCATAGCCCTCCCGCTGTCTCACTGTCCGTTTCCCCCCCCCCCCCCCACGCTTCCAGGGGACTCCTCCAACAAGAGTCCAGCCACTCCTTGCAGCAGCATGGCAGTCCACAGCCAGGCCGCTCCTTCCCTGCTAGAACTTGCCCTTCCCCAGGTACTAGTCTCTCTGTAGCCCTCTAGGAAGCCAGCCTTCTCCCTAGGGCTCCCTGCAGCAGACTCACTTGCTCTGGCCTGCCGTTGCCCTGATGGGCTGTTTCCTTGCAGCCCTCCAGGCTGGGTTTTAACCCTATCAGGGCCAGTGTGGGGCAGAAGCCCAGTCACAGACCCAAACTGATATTTTATTTTTCTGCAAGTGCCAGCAAACCGAAGAGTCAGTTATTTACCCAGTTCTAAGGATTAAGGTCAAACCAGGGCCTTGATCAGGCAAAAAACGTAGGGCCCCAAAACCCATTTGACAGCTTCAGAGTTTAAGGCATAAATCAGTAAATATGCTTAATACACCATTGCAGACAGTTATGGGACAGTAACCATTTTTTATCACTACTGCCTGGCCTGGATTTAAACTACTGAGCTAATGGTAATAGGCTCTGTATCCTTTTTATTGATCCATCCATGTCACATGCTTCCTCTATAACTTTTATATTGCTCACTATACAAGCACAGGAAGACTAATGTTTCCCTTACAAAGAACTCCGAAGTAGTAATCCCTTTCACCCACGTTCCCTTCCACATAGAAGGGTTTAAAACAGTGTCAGATTCTCTTAAGCACAACGCTCAGTAATATACTTCCAGGTCCCCTTATACACAAAATTTTCTAATACACATTCAGATTCCCTAAGAGACAAAGCTCTGTAATCCACTATCTAGGTTCCTTAAAGTGGAAAGTGTCTCGTATTCTTTCCCATTCCATTAAGCACTGGGGTTTCTTACAGGCTGTAATTTTTGCTAACACAATTCTGTCTGTGTTCCCAGATTTTCCTATGCTGTATTCTCTAATACAGTCTCAAATTCTCGAGCATTTTTCTGAGGCATTTATAAAGGCCATTTAACCAGTCAGTTTATATACCTTCAGCACATCTAATATTTAAATTTCTGTGTTTCTTTCTACTGCAATTTGCAGTACTACAGAAAGGGTGGCTGACACATAGGCAGGCCATTCATCCTGTTTAAAGCCAGACAGTCCTGCGTTTCTAAGGTTTCTCCCTCCTCCAGTACTGAGACAAAACCGGATGTGATTCTGTCCAGTATTGCACAAGGGACACGATTTTGAGGAATGCACTGTCCTATCCCTGTGGGATGTGCCCTCACATGCACAGTGCATGCAAGGTCATGCCTTTGGGGCAGTGCCCTCTTCAAAATGCATCCCCTATGCAGAGAGACCTCGGGCACACCGTGCACATGAGGTCATGTAAGCGGGAGTAGGCTCATGCCGTTCTCACAAGTACTACAATGTCTGGTATTCTGGGGATACATGAGAAGCCACCCTTATGACATACAATAAAATAGACTGAGTAAAATTTTCTAAAGTGAATTAGGAACCTAAGGGCTTCTCTACAGAGTGCATTAGCTTGCATCAGAGGAGTGTAAGTTTTAGTCCACAGGAGCATGTCACACACTAACTAGCCATATGAATCCTGCTGGCCTGCACTTTACTATGGTAACATGCACTAACAACTTTATTGTTTGAAATGGGACTACATTATCACACACTAGTATACAGCATTATTCATATATTTGTGTTTTAATATGCATGCTCTGATTTGTGTCTATGTGGTATGTTGTATTATTTACCTGGGAAATGGTAATGTCAAAAGTTTGTTAAAATCACCATCTTGAATGGTGTCTAGTAGATGTTTGGCAGCCAGGTTGGCTACCCTTCCCTTTGGAACTTTGGTGCCCTTTTGTTTGAGTTTTGCGCTCTTTTGTGGAAAGGAGGGAAAGGACTGGTCAGGTGGTCACTAATCTGCCTAGAGAGTAGAGGATATAAAAGCCCCACACACACACACGGGCACTAGGGTGCTGTCCTCCCTAGTGGCAGCCTGCATTCACGTCGTCAGATCAAGAACCGCCAGAAGATCTCTGAGAGATACCACCACAGCTACTTAACTGAGAAGCGATCCTGATCCTAATCCTGGTCCAGCAGCCAAAGGTCCGAGTCCTTTCTGCGCCACCTCTCATTCCCAAGCACAGTGGTAGGTCCAGATCCAACATTGCGAGGCCGAGGCAGACGATCAGGCGAACTTTGATCTGTAAAGTGTAAGTACCTTTGTCTGTCATTTGTAGAGGGAGAGGGTTCCGGACTTCATGCCTGTGCAAGCCACTGAGATATTTTGTCCATATACTTACCTTATGTTAAATAAGAACCTTTTTAGTATTTTTTAGTTCTTGTCCCTTATCCTTATTTGCACTGAGATCAATTAGGTGATAGATCCTAATTCAGGAACAACCGTGCCTATAACTTCTTAGCAGGGGTCCATAACATTCTTAATTCCTCCACACACACACATTGATACATTGTAACAGTAGGGCACTTTTAGTAGGGTCCACACAAGCCAGTTAGTGCACAACATGTTAGAGCACACTCAAATGTACACCCCTCTGGTGCGGATAAACACACTGTGCAGACAAGCCCTAAGTCTCATTCTCAGAAGTGACTTAGCCACTTAGGATCCTCAACCTCATTTTAAATAGAACTTAGGCACTTTTGAAAGTGTTACCTTTTACCTATGTAGAAGTTAGAGGCCAGATCCTCAGCTGATTTAAGTCAGCATAGTTCCAATACATTCAGTGGAGCTAAAATAACTTACACCAACTGATGATCTGGCCCTGGGCTGGGAAAACAGAGTGACTGTGCCAATTACAGGGCATATAGTTATGTATTATTATTACTGAGGATCAGCAAATCCCTGCTTGAAAAAAATACTCAGCCAAGACCTTCACAAACCTTTCATCTTTAAACTCAGATGTTACCAGCCTCCCAGCTAAACAAGGCTTCCATCAGTCTTCTTGCAATACTGAATCCCTATCTTAAATGATCACCTCCTTATCTAGGGCAGTGGAGAGAAAAGACAACAATGCCTTTTCCAGATCTACTTGCAGCTCCACTGTGAGAGAAGTGCTTACACTAGTAGAATCCCTCAAGTTATTACAGCTCTGCTAGGACATAAGGGGAACATGGCTGCTGATTAGAGCTGGTAAAAAATGTCAAGACTAGATTCTTTTCCTATCAAAAGATGCTGTTTTCATTGAACCTACATTTCCATGAAACCTTTATTACCAGTTTTGATAAAAAATCTCAGGTCTAGGATGGATCACACCCAGACCTACTCCAAAATAACCTATAGCCCAGTGGGTAGGTCAACACCCGGCTGGAAAGTGGGACACCCAGGTTCAAATCCCTGCTCTAAATCAGGCTGAGAAATTTGAATCTAGGTCTTCCCCACCCCAGGGGAGTGCACTAATCACTGTGCTATTTGCTCTCAAAGAATTCTGGATTTACTAATTTCCTTAAGAAAATGTATAAACTGAACATATCTGTATAAGAAGCTGCATGGGATATGATAACTAGTTCTAATCAGGTCAAATATTTTCACCTTGATAAGATCCTATGGTATTAAAATGCAAAACTCTTCCCATAACTGAAAAGATTGCCTATAAAGAGCCACTGGAATATCAGGGGTTACGCTTTAAGGTTACAAAAGAGGTACATCTTGGGAGGATTTACAATGGTTATTGTGACAAACGGAAAGACACATTGCTTAATAAGAAAGTTTTGTTCCATTTTAGCAGGGAGAATACAGTCCTAGGTTTCTAAGCATGCTGTATAAAAGTAAGATATTTCTATGATGTAACAGAGCAGCATTATTCTTGGATTATTTAAGTGGAAATGGAGACAGTAATCTGTCTATACCACTACTCACAAATGATTTATGGATTTAGGGGTGTTTTTGGCCTCTTAAGACACATTGTTTTAAACTAGAACATATTAGTGCTATAGAAAAGCAATCCTGGCTGATAAAAGGTCAAATTTTTCAAGAAAAATAATTTTTATTTCTTGAAACTTTTTGCTTTCCAAAAGTAAAGTCAGTTTTCACAGACACTTTACCCTGATCAGTTGTTCTTGCTGAGAAAATAAGGATATTTCTTCCCAAACTTTGAAATTTTCCAGGTTGTTAGGGTAAATCCACAAAAACGGAATTTTGCACTGGCGATCAAAATTCACTCTCTCTTCCAGAAACAGTTGCCTTCACTGGGGTAAACTGACATTTGTCCTGAATGAAATTCACAAAAATACACATTGTTAAACTAAACTCTTTCCATCCCATTGAGGTTTCTACCTGCAATAAATGAACAGGGAAGAAAAATACAGGCACTCCCATCCCCGTTTCCTCTAAATTTACATTCATGAGGGAAGTAGAAATGTGTTAGTGAAGCAACTGGGTCAGAAGAAACCCTATAGGATTTTGAATGAGGACACAACTTACAATATAAATCCTTGAACATCAAGTTATAGTATTATCCATGTGATAGATCACCAGTAATCTAGAATGCACTGTAATAGAGAAGCAATTTACTGGCCACTTGTGTTATAGATCTACTAGATGTAGAACTACTGAAAATTCTTTTCTGTTGGAAGCCTTGAGGCATAGGACACAATATAAAGATATATGAAAAGGTAAAGGTTACCTTCTATTTGTGTTATTCAGGTGAGGCTCACATATATTTAGTGTCTCATGATTGGTTGTCCACTTAGTTATTCAGGGCTGGGCAGTGAGCAATCTGACTGCATAAAACAGGGTGTTGTTCTGTAAAGTCTGTTCGGCTGTCATAGTTGGCAAGATAGCTTGTGCTCACATGTTGTGCTTATGTCTGTTTTCTCCTTAGAAGATGCACTAGATAAACACGGACACCCCATGCCCCAATATGAGTTAAGTCTTTCAGCATCCCCATTTGCAAAACAGTGGAAACCTGTGGAAAGCATTAATCTGGAACAAATTATTTTTGTGGGGGCCATTCTGCTCCCATTAACTTCAATGGGAGCAGAACTGCGTTCTCTATTTTATTATCAGTTATCAGCATGCAGGGCCGGATTAACCCATAGGCTAATAAGGCTATAAATTTAGGCCCGCTTATTTTTAGGCCCTCCTGTAGGCCCTCCATTCCATATTAAAGTAACAGCTAAGCCACGGTAGCGGGGTGATCAGAATTTCTGTGTCTCATTAGATATTGCTTTGTACAAATTAATCCATCAAGATTTTGGATTCAATTTATGGTGGTTGTGATTTTGTCTTTGTGGGCTAAGCAAGTGTTTGGGGGCCTAAGCAATATTGAACGTTGTACACCGTAGGTCTACACTGGACAATAGAAACCATGTCAAAGAAAGGAGGATGGCAGAAATTGAAGGAGGCCAAAGAAAGACGGGAAAGACAAGATGTAGTACTGAAAGGTTCTCCTTCTCTCCTAATGTTTTTTCCCCCTACTAAGACTGGTGATGAGGAAATCCAGGGAAATACAAACTCAAGTGAACCTGCTGCACCTGTGCCTGATGAAAAGGAGCAGCCTCCTGTGACTTCTCTAGCTGCAGTCTCACCCCACTCCTCTGAAGACTTTCCCAGTGATAGTAATACAAAAATATCCTTCTCCAACGATCCAGGCGTGTGGGACATGACTTCTCAAGATCTCATTGCATATTGGACTGAGAAAGGCCCACAGAAATGCCAGAATCTAGATGCTGACTTTTCATTGACAAAGCAAGAGTACACCAATCAGAATAATTATCTGACCAAATCAATGTTTGAATATGTGAAGCCTAACAGACAGACTGGCAAGCAAGAATGGCTCATCTATTTGCCTTCTAAGAAGAAAGTGTACTGTATTTATTGCTGCCTGTTATCTGATACCAAAAAGTGGGGAATGTTCTGCAAAGACTTTAATGACTGGAAGAATACTGGATACATTACCAGTCATGCAATGAGTGAGCAGCATACATTGTCAGTTAGCGGCTACTATGCCCGAAAGAAAGTTAGTAGCAGAATTGATACCCAAATGGAAAACCAGTTTGTGGCAGCTTGTGCTTATTGGAAGAATGTCCTCAGACGCATAGTTGAAACCATAGTTTTTCTTGCTGAGTGTGGTCATAGAATCATAGAATAATAGAATATCAGGGTTGGAAGGGACCCCAGAAGCTCATCTAGTCCAACCCCCTGCTCAAAGCAGGACCAATTCCCAGTTAAATCATCCCAGCCAGGGCTTTGTCAAGCCTGACCTTAAAAACCTCTAAGGAAGGAGATTCTACCACCTCCCTAGGTAACGCATTCCAGTGTTTCACCACCCTCTTAGTGAAAAAGCTTTTCCTAATATCCAATCTAAACCTCCCCCACTGCAACTTGAGACCATTACTCCTCGTTCTGTCATCTGCTACCATTGAGAACAGTCTAGAGCCATCCTCTTTGGAACCCCCTTTCAGGTAGTTGAAAGCAGCTATCAAATCCCCCCTCATTCTTCTCTTCTGCAGGCTAAACAATCCCAGCTCCCTCAGCCTCTCCTCATAACTCATGTGTTCCAGTCCCCTAATCATTTTTGTTGCCCTTCGCTGGACTCTCTCCAATTTATCCACATCCTTCTTGAAGTGTGGGGCCCAAAACTGGACACAGTACTCCAGATGAGGCCTCACCAATGTCGAATAGAGGGGAACGATCACGTCCCTCGATCTGCTCGCTATGCCCCTACTTATACATACCAAAATGCCATTGGCCTTCTTGGCAACAAGGGCACACTGCTGACTCATATCCAGCTCTCATGCAAGTGCTTCAGGATTGATTCCTTGAGGACCTGCTCCATGATTTTTCCAGGGACTGAAGTGAGGCTGACTGTCCTGTAGTTCCCAGGATCCTCCTTCTTCCCTTTTTTAAAGATTGGCACTACATTAGCCTTTTTCCAGTCATCCGGGACTTCCCCGGTCCGCCACGAGTTTTCAAAGATAATGGCCAATGGCTCTGCAATCACAGCCGCCAATTCCTTCAGCACTCTCGGATGCAACTCGTCCGGCCCCATGGACTTGTGCACGTCCAGCTTTTCTAAATAGTCCCTAACCACCTCTATCTCCACAGAGGGCTGGCCATCTCTTCCCCATTTTGTGATGCCCAGCGCAGCAGTCTGGGAGCTGACCTTGTTAGTGAAAACAGAGGCAAAAAAAGCATTGAGTACATTAGCTTTTTCCACATCCTCTGTCACTAGGTTGCCTCCCTCATTCAGTAAGGGGCCCACACATTCCTTGGCTTTCTTCTTGTTGCCAACATACCTGAAGAAACCCTTCTTGTTACTCTTGACATCTCTGGCTAGCTGCAGCTCCAGGTGCGATTTGGCCCTCCTGATAACATTCCTACATGCCCGAGCAATATTTTTATACTCTTCCCTGGTCATATGTCCAACCTTCCACTTCTTGTAAGCTTCTTTTTTATGTTTAAGATCCGCTAGGATTTCACCATTAAGCCAAGCTGGTCGCCTGCCATATTTACTATTCTTTCGACTCATCGGGATGGTTTGTCCCTGTAACCTCAACAGGGATTCCTTGAAATACAGCCAGCTCTCCTGGACTCCTTTCCCCTTCAAGTTAGTCCCCCAGGGGATCCTGGCCATCCATTCCCTGAGGGAGTCGAAGTCTGCTTTCCTGAAGTCCAGGGTCCGTATCCTGCTGCTTACCTTTCTTCCCTGCGTCAGGATCCTGAACTCAACCAACTCATGGTCACTGCCTCCCAGATTCCCATCCACTTTTGCTTCCCCCACTAATTCTACCCGGTCTGTGAGCAGCAGGTCAAGAAAAGCACCCCCCCTAGTTGGCTCCTCTAGCACTTGCACCAGGAAATTGTCCCCTACGCTTTCCAAAAACTTCCTGGATTGTCTATGCACCGCTGTATTGCTCTCCCAGCAGATATCAGGAAAATTAAAGTCACCCATGAGAATCAGGGCATGCGATCTAGTAGCTTCCGTGAGCTGCCGGAAGAAAGCCTCATCTACCTCATCCCCCTGGTCCGGTGGTCTATAGCAGACTCCCACCACTACATCACTCTTGTTGCACACACTTCTAAACTTAATCCAGAGACACTCAGGTTTTTCTGCAGTTTCGTACCGGAGCTCTGAGCAGTCATACTGCTCCCTTACATACAGTGCTACTCCCCCACCTTGTCTGCCCTGCCTGTCCTTCCTGAACAGTTTATAACCATCCATGACAGTACTCCAGTCATGTGAGTTATCCCACCAAGTCTCTGTTATTCCGATCACGTCATAGTTCCTTGACATCACCAGGACCTCCAGTTCTCCCTGCTTGTTTCCAAGGCTTTGTGCATTTGTATATAAGCACTTGAGATAACCTGTTGATCGCCCCTCATTCCCAGTATGAGGCAGGAGCCCTCCCCTCACAGACATTCCTGCCTGTGCTTCCTCCCGGTATCCTGCTTTCCCACTTACCTCAGGGCTTTGGTCTCCTTCCCCCAGTGAACCTAGTTTAAAGCCCTCCTCACTAGGTTAGCCAGCCTGCTGGCAAAGATGCTCTTCCCTCTCTTCGTAAGATGGAGCCCGTCTCTGCCCAGCACTCCTCCTTCATGGAACACCATCCCATGGTCAAAGAAACCAAAGCCTTCTCTCCGACACCACCTGCGTAGCCATTCGTTGACTTCCACGATTCGACGCTCCCTACCTAGGCCTTTTCCTTCCACGGGGAGGATGGACGAGAACACCACTTGCGCCTCCAACTCCTTTATCCTTCTTCCTAGAGCCACATAGTCCGCAGTGATCCGCTCAAGGTCATTCTTGGCAGTATCATTGGTGCCCACGTGGAGAAGCAGGAAGGGGAAGCGATCCGAGGGCTTGATGAGTCTCGGCAGTCTCTCCGTCACATCGCGAATCTTAGCCCCTGGCAAGCAGCACACTTCTCGGTTTTCCCGGTCAGGGCGGCAGATAGATGACTCAGTTCCCCGGAGGAGAGAGTCCCCGACCACCACCACCCGCCTTCTCCTCTTGGGAGTGGTGGTCGTGGAACTCCCAACCTCAGGACATAGCATCTCATGCCTTCCAACCAGCGGAGTCTCCTTCTGCTTTCTCGCCCCAGACATATCATCTGGTCCACTCTCCGCAACGATACCTGTGGAGAGAACATGAAAGCGGTTAGTTACCTGTGTCTGTGTTACTGGAACCCGGACATTCCGCTTACCTCTTCTGGAGGTCACATGTTGCCAAGCTTCTTCACTGGCCTCTTGGCTCCTCTGTGCAACCTGCTCTATATCTGTAGAGCTTTGTGCCCCTAGAAGCCTATCCTGAGTTTTGTCCAGAAAATCCTCAGTTTCTCGTATGCAACGCAGGGTTGTTATCTGTTGCTCCAGACCTTCAATCTTCTCTTCCAATATGGAGACCAGCTTGCACTTTGTACAGACAAAGTCGCTTCTGTCCTGTGGAAGAAAGACAAACATGGCACATCCAGGCGGTTGTACATCCAGTGCAGGTCACAACAGCTGAACCCCCCCTTCCATATCACCTTCCTACTACGAGCTTCCTCAGAGCGGTCTGCAAGACGTAAGCCTCACTGGGCTCACTCCAGGCGAACTCCCAGGCAAACTCCTGCTGTGAGCTGCTCTGCTGTCCCCGCTGCTCAGCTGGTTCTCCACCGCTCAGCTGGTTCGCGAAGCTCTGGCTATTTTTAAACAGCCAGGCTTCCCTGTCGCAAACAAACAGACACCCTACTGCCCGCCCCCTGCAGGCTAGCAGCCAATCAGACACTCACTCAGGCTCTCATACTGCCCCCCCAGCAAACACACGCTCGGATACTTCCTCAGCAAGCAAACAAACACACACTCGGATATTTACCAGTCCCAGGCAAACTCCTGCTGTGAGCTGCTCTGCTGTCCCCGCTGCTCAGCTGGTTCTCCGCTGGTTCTCTGGTCTACCATTCCATGGCTTAGACGACACTGTTGGATCGAAACACAATGACAATTATCTTGGCATTCTAGAGCTAATCGCAAAGTTCGACCCTTTCTTAGCTCAGCACGTCAATGAACACGCAAATCATGGAAAAGGCCATACATCGTATCTATCAAAGACCATTTGTGATGAATTCATTGCACTGCTGGCAAAGAAGATGGTATCAGCCATTGAGATCAAAGATGTGAGATATTTTTCAGTGTCCATCAATTCAACACCAGATATGTCACATGTATATCAGCTGACTGTCATCTTGCATTATGTGCTACCCAGCAGTCCAGCTGAGCATTTCATGACCTTCATAAACATCACCAGCCACATGGGGAGAAACTTGCCTTGTACCTGCTCTATTTCCTCAGCAAAAATGGGATTGACATCAGGCTCTATTGCGGCCAAAGCTATGAGAATGCAAATAATATACGAGTGGCAAATATTCAGAGATGCAGGCAAAGATGAAAAAGCGCAATGCTTTGGGTTGATTACATACCATGTGCTGCACACTCACTCAAGCTTGTTGGCCAGTCTGCTGTGGATTGTTTTGTTGAACTGGTGGGGGCGGTGGGATTTGTCCAAGCATTGTACAATTTTTTCTCTGCATCAACCACTCGTTGGATGATTCTTAGAGATTCACTACCAAAGGGGTGCCCAGTGCCCAAGTCACTCTCAGGGAAACGCTGGAGAGCCAACAGTGAAGCTGTGAATGCAGTTGTTCTGGGATACCCCCACATCCTTGAAGTGCTAGAGAGCATCAAGGATGATGAACCTCAAAAATCAGCAACAAGAAAGGATGTGAAGATCCTGAGTGATGCAATGCGCACTTTGGAAACTGGTATTTTCTGTGAGGTCTAGAATGATACACTTCAGCCATTCAGCAGGTGCAGTCTGAGCTTGCAAAGTGCTCAGATTGACCTTTCCACTGCTGTAAACCGAATGAGGAGTCTTGGAACTGTTCTTCAACAAATGTGGGATAGTTTTGATGAGTATGAAATTCAGGGGGCTGCAAGGACTGCTAACCATGAGTATAAGTCAGCCAAACGCCACAAAAGACAGAAGATATGCGACAATGCAACTGCCCACTCATTCAGTGACAAGGAGGCCTTCAGAGTTAATATCTTCATCACAGTCATCAACAACTGAAGAGTTCATTAGAACGTCGGATTGAGAATTACGAAAATATTGACAAAACCTTTAGAGTACTGACAAATTTTTCGCCTAACATTTCAAGTTCAGAAGTCAGTGAAGGTATTAAACACGTGTGTGTGGCAGAAGTACCCAGACAATCTCCAAGTAGATTTTACTAAAGAATTCTTCAAATTGTTGATTTCACATCACTATCAGATAGAGAGAGAAAAGATGACAAAAGCAAATCTATTTGGTTGTACCGAGTTATCACTAAATCCAACATGATAGAATGTTTCCCAAATGTTGAAACTGCATTACGGCTGTATTGGTCACTAACAATCACTAACTGTAGTGGAGAACGTTCCTTCTCTCTTCTAACAAGGGTCAAAAATGTCCTCCAATCCACCATGACTCAATAGCATCTCAGTGCTTTGTACCTCTTGAGCATTGAGAATGAAATCGTCAGGTCTTTGAATTACGATGACATCATTCATGACTTTGCCACAGCTAAAGCTAGGGGGGAAATTGTTTGTTTGAAGAACTGAGTGTAGTGAGAGTAGACTAAACTTGTTAATTTTACATAAATAAATAATATGTAAACATGTATGTAGATAAATGTGTGATGACTTTATAAATTTTTTTGCTATATGTAATTCATACTTGGACCCTTCCCTCCCATTAGCCTTAGGCCCCCATAACCTTAATCCGGCCCAGTCAGCATACTAGGCACTTTACAGTGTACAGACTAAAACCAAAGTCCCTACCCCAGACCCCTTAAAAGGGCTTGACCTTGCAGAGTACTGAGCATTCTAGTCCTGGTCCAGTAAAGCACTTATACATGCACTTAATATTTAAAAGGTGACTGATCCCACTGAAATAAATATCATTTTATTTGAGCTCTCTTGAGCAGTATCTGTTTTCACACCTGTCTGTAAGGTGCCTAGCATGCTGATAAACATTACTATTGCCTATTATTAATATTGATTTATCAATGGGAACACTCACATACTTGAAGTTAAGCAAAGCTTAAGGGCTTTCTTAGATTGGGTCCAGAGCACTCAGCACCTTGCAAGAATAATCCCTTAATAGGCAATATACAAATAAAAGAGGAGGGAAAGGGAGGTTTCTGGGGAGGTTTGAGACGAGTGCAAAGGTGAATTCTGGCAGCGCGGGATGGGGAGCCACATGTGGACTACTACTAATAGAATAAGGCATCAGTTAAAGACCTTGTGGGGAAGGGGAGGAAAGGCAGGGCAGCAATACACAATGCAGTGTTGTTAACTCTCATGATACTGGTACTAGGTTTTACTGAAAGCCCCAGCCACTGGAATTATGTTTTGTGACAGGGTCGGGCCAGGTGGCGACAGGAGAGTAATAGAAGGCAGATGTATTAACCCCAGGCTAAGCAGGTCCCTTTTCCCTGGGTAAAGTAACAGGGAAGGTTTTTTTTGAAACAGAAAGAAAGTTTATTGGTAACGCTTACAGAATTACCAAAGGAAACAAAACAACTATGCAACAAAACAACGCAATCAGAAGGTATAACACAGCAGCTTTCAGGAGGGAGAAGTGTTCAGGCTAGCCTGGGCCCAGAGCGGGGGGGCTTCCTCGACACTCGTGGTCTTCCACCCTCCTGAGTTACCTGGTGGCCTAGAGCGGGGGGGCTTCCTCGACACTCGTGGTCTTCCACCCCCTCGAGTTACCCAGTGCCGCGCCCAGTGTCACCGATCCTCCCTCTCCTGAGAGTGCCCGGTAAGATGGGCACGGCTGCGGGGTGGGCGGTTTAGGGAGGGGGGGGTAGACACCCATGTATTATAGGACCCCTCCTAGATGACAGGAATGATGGTATCCACAGCGGCAATGGCTGGGGCTGGCGTCTCTCGCTCTTCCCCTCAATCAAAGGGTCAGACGGAGGGAACCGGACGGGGTCACCGAGCAGAGAACCCCAGACAGCGCCCACCGCTCCTCGAAGGCTTCAAGGGAGTCGGTGGACGCCGCCCAGAGGAACTCCGCTCGGATACGTGAGTGTACTGAGGATCGGAAAACGGCCCCACAATCGCAGGACGTTTCATGGGCCAACCTCCTCTCTCTGGTTTTATAAATGGCTGTTTTAGCCAAAGCTAGGAGGAGGTTGACCAGAAGATCCCGCGACTTTGTGGGGCCGTGGATGGGAAGTGTATAGATAAAGAGGTGGGGGGAAAAATGAAGCCAGAAGCGTAATAAAATATTTGTGAGGAGCCGGAAAAGGGGCTGCAATCTGGCACACTCTAAATACACGTGCGCCAGGGTTTCCCTCACATTACAAAAAGGACAAGTGTCCGGAATGGGGGTAAACCATGTCAAAAAGACGCCCGTGCTCACAGCTCCGTGAAGGAGCCGCCAACTGATGTCCCCGACGGGCCTTGGGACCAGGGTGGAATACAGGCTGGCCCACCGAGGTTGCTCACCCTCCAAAGGTGGCAGGAGATCCCGCCACTTTGTATCGGGGCGGGACACCAGGGTGTGGGCGTGAAGGGTGTGAAGCGTAAGTGTATATAAGTATTTCCGTGAAGCAATTTGAAAGCTAACCGGCTGCAATTCGTGCAGCCGGCTTGTAGTGAAAGGGTGAGGGGTGTGTTGGGATCTACAAGGTGGGGGCCCGATGGAAAGGTCCGGCGGGCCTGGGGTAAGGGATGGGCGGGGTGCGCCCTCGCACAAGGCTCGGCTAACATAAGCCCGAGCAGCGGGGGTCAAGGCGGCCTTCACCTCCTGAAGTACGCGCCGGGGGGTACGGAGGCTGGAGAGCCCCATGCGCCGAGCAAGCATCAGGGGATCCAGCCAGTCTCTCCGGTCGTAGTCCAGGAGGTCTCCGACCCTCGTAACTTCCGCCAGGACCAACCTCTGGCGCACCAAGCGGGACTCCGCCACCTGCACACAGAGCTGGGGGTTGTGTAGCAGGGGCTCCGTGAGGAGATCTGCCCCCACGGTGGCCGCCACAGACCTGGTTGTTAGAAACAATTTCCAGGTCCGGAGGAGGTCCTGGTAGAAGGCTGGCAGCCCGGAGAGGTCTCACGGAAAACCCCTCGAAGAAAGATAAAAGAGCTGCCGGTCATATCGAAGCCCTTGGAAACGGCGCAGGAAGGCGTGCACCAGTATGCTCCATGCCGAACTACTTGCACTATAAAAGAGCCTCTGCAGGGCCTGGAGGCGGAAAACGCGGATCTGGGTGTACAGACACTTCAGGCCCTGCCCTCCTTCCTTCAGGGGTAGATGAAGAACTCCGACAGGGGCCCAGTGCATTCCTGACCAGAAGAACTCTAGAATCAATCTCCGGAGGTGGGTCAGGAAACCCGGGGCCGGGGCCAGGGTGTTGAGCCGGTACCAGAGCGTGGACAGGACTAGTTGGTTAAGCACCAGTGCTCTCCCTCGGAGGGAGAGACATCGGAGAAGCCTCGTCCATCTCCGGATCCGCTCTATCACCCCGCCCTCTAAATTTTGCCAGTTCTCCGGCGGGGAAGGATGCGTGGCGGAAAGGTAAATGCCGAGATAGAGCAGTGGACCCGCACTCCACCGGATGGTCTGAAGTGCGGGTGGGAGGGAGCTCACCTGCCGCCAGTCCCCCACCGCCAAGCCAGAGCTCTTGACCCAGTTGACTCGGGCGGAGGAGGCTGCCGAATAGATGGCTTGGCATGCCTCCACTCGCGCCAAGTCGCCCGGGTCCTGGACCACGAGGAGTACGTCATCGGCGTACGCCGACAGGACCAGCCGCAGCTCCGGCTCCCGCAGCACCAACCCTGTCATCCTCCTGCGGAGGAGACAGAGGAAAGGCTCGATCGCCAGAGCATACAACTGGCCCGAGAGGGGGCACCCCTGCCGCACTCCTCGCCCGAAGCTGACCGGTTCAGTCAGGGTCCAGTTGAGCCTAACCAAACACTCCGCGGAGGCATACAGCACCCGGAGAAAACTCACAAACTGAGGTCCAAATCCAAACGCCTGCAGAGTGCTCAGGAGGTACCCATGGTCTACTCTATCGAACGCCTTCTCCTGATCAAGAGACAGGAGGGCGAACGATAGACCATCTCTCCGCCCGAGTTCCAAAAGGTCTCGGACGAGAAAGAGGTTGTCGAAAATGCTGCGACCCGGGACAGTATAGGTCTGGTCTGGGTGGACCACGTCCGCCATCACGGACCCTAGCCGCAGCGAGATTGCTTTCGCTACGATTTTGTAATCCGTGCTAAGGAGTGAGACGGGACGCCAGTTTCGTAGATCGCGGAGGTCCCCCTTCTTCGGCAGCAAAGCGAGCACCGCTCGCCTGCATGACAGAGGGAGGACCCCGCTCTGCAAGGACTCAGCCCAGACGGTGACTAGGTCTGGGCCGAGAATGTCCCAGAACGCGCGGTAAAACTCCACGGTCAGCCCATCCATGCCCGGAGATTTATTGGTGGGCATGCGACGGAGGGCTTCCGAGAACTCGGCCAGGGTGAGAGGCAGCTCTAGTCGGTCTCGGTCGCCCACGCTGACCGTGGGGAGTTCCTCCCAGAGCACCTCGCAAGCGTCAGGATCGGTCGGGTCCGGGGAGAAAAGGCTTGTGTAGAAGTCACGGGCCCTCCCACACATCTCCTCCGGACCCGTGAGGGGGGTGCCGTCTTCCGCAAGAAGGCAGGTGACGTGTTTCTTGGCCCCCCTCGTTTTCTCCAGGGCATAGAAGAAGCGGGAGCCGCGGTCCATCTCCCGAAGGAGGCGGATGCGGGATCGAACGAAGGCACCTCGGGCCCAGTGGTCCTCAAGGGCCCGGAGCTCCTCCCGCTTCTCCCGGCACGCTCCGCAGAGGGACGGGTCCTCGGGATCGGCGGCCAGGCGCCTCTCCATCTCTAAGACCTCCCGTTCCAGCTGCTCTATTGCCGCATTTCGCCGTCGGCTGGTGCCCCGAGTGTAGTCACGGCAGAAGAGCTTGGCGCGCACCTTCCCGAGATCCCACCATCGCCGCACCGAGGGAAAGGCACGCCACTGCTCTCGCCAGGCCAGCCAAAACTCCCGGAAGGACATCACAAAGCTCTCGTCCTCCAACAGGCTGTTATTAAAGTGCCAATAGGCCGGCCCCGGTCTCTCTGCACGGAGGGAAACCGTTACAGCGACTAAATGATGATCGGAGAATGGGGCCGGCCGAATGGCGGAGGAGTGGGCCTGTGAAAGATGGAAACGGGATAAGTAAATACGGTCCAACCGAGAGTGGTGTGACCGATGGGCCTCCACCCGGACAAAGGTGAACGTGGAGGTGTCATCTGGGTGATGGTTGCGCCAGACGTCCACTAGGGAGTGATGGTCGACTATCCCTTGGAGAATATTCGCGGCGGCCGGACTCGGTTCGGCCCCTGAGCGGTCCCGTTCCTCGAGGGTGGTGTTAAAGTCCCCTCCCAGGACCAGGCACTCATGCGAATCCAGGGTGCCGAGAAAGTCGGACACCTGCTGATAAAATTGTGGCCGCCTGGAGCTCATTTGCGGGGCATAGATATTAACAAGATTAACCACGAGCCCCTCCATACGGACTCGAAGGTGCAGCACGTGGCCCGGCATGGCCTCATTGACCCCTAGTACCTCAGGCCATAGGTTGGGGGAAAATAGGGTTGCCACTCCAGCCTGCCAGGGCGCAAAGTGGCTAAAGTATACCCCGTCCCCCCACTCCAGCCGCCACCTGTCCTCGGCGGCCGGGTCTGTATGGGTCTCCTGCAGGAAAACTACAGAGTACCTCCCCTCCCGAAGGTAAGAGAGCACCTGGGACCTGCGGAGAGCCATCCTACAGCCCCTGGTATTCAGGGTCGCGATAATAAGAGGCGTCATACGGAGGGCTGGGGGGGTGGGGGTCTCGTATTGGCGGGGGGGTTCAGGGCCCCCGGCGGGTTGCACAGCAACCCATGACCCATCCCGTGGGTGAGTAGATCGCTTCGGAAGCTGCGGGCTCGCTCGTAGGCCGCAGCACCGCGCTTTCCTTGCCCCCTGCCCTCCTTTATAAGGGCCTTTGTGGCCTGAAGGAGTTGATCAAAGTCCCCCCATAGCCGAAGAGCCAGCTGTGCCCTATCGCGGGCGCCACGGGAGTGCTCTAGGAACTTCCGTAGCGCATGCTGCAGCTCATGGGGGGGTGGGGTTACAATTCCCGAGGTATTCCCTGATGGGCCTCTTAATACAGCCTCGTGGTCCGCTAAGGCAGGTAGACAGGGTGCGGACCACCGACGGGGCGTCTGACAGGCTGGGGTTATTAAATTCATTTCACGCCTTGGGGTGGAGGGGGATGGCAGGGGAAAAATTGCCACTCCTAACGGGTCGCGACTAGAAAGTGCAAAGACTGCTCCCTGGGGGGAGTCTGCAAAAGGCGGAAAGGAAATAACCCCGGGGCGGCATTAACATTGCAGGAGGAGGGACCTTGGGCAGGGGCAGCGGTGGGGGCAGGGGCAGGGGTAAGGCTCTGGGGTGCAGGAGGCGAGCAGCTAAAGGAAAGTGCCTCCTGAGCAGAGTCAAGGGTTAAGGGGGAAGGGGAGGGGCTCCCAATAATGCTAGGTGCTGGCTCCATGGTGGTTTTAGCGGTCACGGCATCAGGTGGTGGACCGCCTTCTGCAGGGTGCTCACCCGGGAAGGCAAAAAGGGGGAGGGAGCATGGGGAAAGGGAGGCTGGGGTAAGGCTGCCCAGCTCGAGGCCGGCCGGCAGCAAATCATCCCCTCCCTGGGTGACCGGGGTCAAATCTAGGGCCTCAATCTCCGCATACACGGAGGAGAGGCCAACTCCTGCCACCCCGGGGGCCTCTCCTCTAGGGCCAGCCTCAACGGCCGCCTCGGGGTCCGCGGGGGGTTCGGGTAGCATCCAGGCAGAAGGGGTGTCCTCAGGAGTCTCGGAGGGGAGGGTTTCCCGTGGAGGGGGGATTCTGCCCTCCAATGCCAGTCCGTCTTCCCCTCCCGACACCGGCGGATGGATCTCGCTCGCGGCCGTGGCGGGAGGCTCGATAGCAGTGCCTCCTTTCCTGGTCTTCCGGGGGGCTTCCGCGTCGGGTGGATGCAGCGGAGCTCGAGCCTTCCGCTTGCCTCGCTTCCCCTGGACTAGGGTCCATCCCTCCATAGCATCATCTGGGGGTTGGTTAGCAGGGGTCGTGTCGGGGGGCGGAGGCGATGGTTTAGGGGTTCGGGGAGGTAGCGGTGGGGCAACATGAGGGGCGGGGGCTTCTCCTTGGGGAGGGCCCTCTCTTATACCCGATAACATCCTTGCCACACCCTCCTCCATGGGCTCTATTGGGGTGGTACTAGCAAGGGTGGAAACCCCGTGCTCGCCCGTGCATTGTAGGGAAGGTATCTCTTGGGCCCGGACGGGAGCAGCGATGGGTCGAATAGGAGGAGGGTTGGTTTCAGGTACTGGGCAGCCAGGGGCGTCGGCAGCGACGGGGCCGATGTCCTGCCGGGTCTCGGGGGTTTCGGGTGCCCCTCCCCCCCGAGCCAAAGGGCAGTCTCTGCGGACGTGCCCCGCTGAGCGGCAGAGGTAGCACCGGGCCTCTCCGGTAGAATAAAAGACCCGATAGCGGGCTCCCTCGTAGGGGACTAGAAAGGACCCCTCAAGCGCCTCTCCGTCACGCGCCCCTGCCGGTGGTAGAAGCTGCACTTGCCGGCGGAACGAAAAAATGTGACGGAGGGTGGGGTCCTTGCAGCCCAACGGGAGAGGGCTGATGACAGAAACAAGTTTCCCCAGGGTAGAAAGAGCGGGTAACAGGGCAGCATTGGGTAAGAAGGGAGGAACGGAGGTAAGGACGAGGCGAACGCCCAGGTCTTCTAACGGTTCTAGGGGGACAAACACCCCCCCTACCGTCAGGCCCCTCTCCACCGCCTCCTGGGCGGCATCCTCCGAGGCTAAGAAGAAAACGACCTTCCCATACATCTTGGAGGCCGCCACAATAGCCGTGGGTCCTACCACCTTCGCCAACGCCTGCATGTATGTCTCCACGTGGGGCGAGGCGGGCACCAGGAGGCAACGGACGCCGTGCTTCCTGGTCAAGGCGGGGAAAGGGCCTCGGCCGCTGGTGATGGTGGTGGAGGCAGGGGGGGGCGAGATGACGAGGCGGCAGGCAGCGGGGAGCCCGCTGCCGCCCGGGCATACGTCCTGGGGGCCGGGGGAGGGACAATCGCAGAGCTGGTGGAGGGAAACGCTGGGAGGGGCGCCACGGTTGATGACGAGGCCGCAGCGGTGGGGGCGGCCCCTGCCTTAGAGGGCTCAGTGGTTTTAGCGGGGCCCTTTCCTTTCCACCCGCCCTGGCCCTTCTGGCGAACCGGGGGGGGTTTCCTAGAATCTGGGGGGGTGGTGGGTGCAGCAGCAGCAGCAATCACCCTGGTGCCTCCTGCTACCGGTGCCCCAGCAGGGGGGGTGGTAAATACCTTAACAATAGTAGTAGGGGGGGGACCTTGGGGGTTGGGCAGGGGTGGTGGTGGGGAAGGGACAACTAGTTTTATTAAAGCAGTCTCACCCCTCTCGTTCCCCGCCATTGTGAGCAGGGAGAGACAGGGAGACACCGGAAGAAGGAGGGGGGAGGGGAAAAGGCGGAATAGCCCCTCCTTCCGCTGGCTGCGGACGGGAAGGGAAAAAATGCCGAGGGAGGGGGGCTGGGAGGATGGGGGGGAACAAAATCGGGGTCCAATAAAAGGGGCAAGTTGTGGGATAAGCAATCCGGGGGGGGGGTGCAGACCCACACACGTTTGTCCAAAGAGTCTCGGTTGGTCGGTTATTAGGTCCGGTCCGGAAGGCAAAGTTCAGAGCAAACAGCTGGATCCGAAGGGAGATGGCAGATTGCCAGCAGGGACAGACTGCGGGGGGGCCGTGACAGTTGTAATAATGATGGGGGGGTAGGGGCACCGATGGATCGGGGGTGGGGGTCTCCACGCCACACCCCCTGTGCCGCCACCAACGCAAGTAATCACAGTCAAACTCCCCCCCACGAGAGTATAATTCAGAAAGTTACTCAATCTCACGGCCTCCGTCACGATGATTTATATTATTTCTTCTGTCTGACGAAATCTCCGTCTCCGGCTGTGTTGGCTGTGTTCCAAGTCCTCCGGTATGTTAAGAATGTTGTAAGATCCGAGCTGCTGGCAAAACGGCTGGGTCTGGGGGTTTCCACTCCCCCCCCGGACAGCAAAATCGGCAATCTTCCCCCCCCCTCCTCCGGGGGCTCAGCTGAGGCAAATAGCTGCGCCCGAAAGCAGGCGTGGGGGGGGATGGCCGGCGAAGGACGTAGACGGAAAAAAACACAAAAAAGAAAAAGAAAAATCAAAAAAGCGTCTGGCCCGGTCGAGGGGGGACTAAGGCAGGTGCAAAAAGTAAGAAAAATCCGGGCCAGGGGGCTTTAGGAAAGAATAGAAAGCAGATAGCTGAGGAGCAAGCAAAAGACGTTCCGTTTCCTAACAGGGAAGGTTCCAGAACAATCAGGAACCTTCTGGAAACAATTAAGACAGGCTGATTAGAACATCTGCAGCCAATCAAGAAGCTGCTAGAATCAATTAAGGCAGGCTAATCAGGGCACCTGGGTTTTAAAAAGGAGCTCACTTCAGTTTGTGGTGTGCGTGTGAGGAGCTGGGAGCAAGAGGCACTAGGAGCTGAGAGGGAGAACGCGGACTTTTGAAGGGCTGAGGTGTACAAGCATTATCAGACACCAGGAGGAAGATCCTACGGTGAGGATAAAGAAAGTCTTGGGAGGAGGCGATGGGGAAGTAGCCCAGGGAGTTGTAGCTGTCACACAGCTGTTCCAGGAAGCACTCTAGACAGCTGCATTCCACAGGGCCCTGGGCTGGAACCTGGAGTAGAGGGCAGGCCCGGGTTCCCCCCAAATCCTCCCAACTCCTGGTCAGACACAGGAGGAGTCAACCTGGACTGTGGGTTCAGAAAAACGGCCAAGCTGAGGGCTGCCACGAAGCTCCAACGCGAGCAAATCCGCCAATAAGCGCAAGACCCACCAAGGTAGAGGAGGAACTTTGTCACAGTTATTAGAGGAGAATCTCAGTTCTTTTTATGTATATTTTAAAGAAGGTCTATTCCTCCCAGTTGTCAAGAAAAGCTTGAAAACATGAACCCTAAAGTCTCAGAAATGAGAAGGCAAATAAAGAAAACCATATATTTTTTTATGTAGATAGACAGATAAATACACACACACACACACACCCTGACTTTGGTGGGCTTGACATGATGTTTCAATGCTCGGTGCTGGCAATATTGCAACAGGCCTGGGTTGGTTCTGGAGTTGCACAAGTTATTTTCACCAAGCCTGTCATCTTTCACGAGCTCAGCTGTAGTGGCTCCTCTAGGTGGCCACAGGGCTGAAAAATATGGGGCACAATCCTATGTTTTGTACAACTATCCCAAGATATATGGGCACCCTAGGAAATACTCTACCTGCAAGAGTCTCATAGGGTTAGGAAGGAGTTCATCCCTGTAGGCCTGTGCCCGGCTCAGCAGCAGAATCCTCACAAAAAGGTTTGTGTGGAAATTTTGGGGATGAGGAAATGAAAGTAGTGGAGGTGGCTTTTCTCCATGGTGTGCACCTTGTTCCAGACTCACTAGAATTTCACTCCTTTGACCTGGGATGTGAAGTGCTATATTAGGAACCAATTGTGCAAACATTCCCACGTGATTTCAGCTGTTTTGTGTGCTGAACTGTTTGGAGCATTAGGTTCACAGACAGCACATCAAAGTGTACATTGAAAACTAACGACATGCTAGAAGTACAAATATTTTTGGACTCAAACTCGAAGAATGGCTTCTTGTACTTAAAATGAAAAGGCACAGGTTTTAACATGAAGACATCTAGTGATTAAAAAGTAAATGAGTAAGTTATTAATATTATGAAAAGTACTGTAGGAGATTTTCAAACATTCTCTCACTACATATTAATACTGAAACAAGACTGAGGACAGCTTCTCGAAAGGTGGATTTACTAAAGCGTTTAATTAAAATTGGATTTAAATTCTGAGAACGTAGTGGAGTTCATATGCTCAGGCAGAAAAAATTAGGTGCCTTAAAAATTCCTTTTAAAGCTTTTTTTATTTTTAAACCACAGCTAGCTTTCCTCGTTGTACTGGCTCTCAGCATGCTGCCACCTCTGCTATCTCAACCTTCAGACGGTATTTCAAACAGTGGAGAGATTTAAAAACAAAACCAAAAACACCTCAAGCCATTAACTATTATTGTTTCCCTTGCCACCCAGTGATTTCATAAGTGCTAATCACGCACCATCTCATCATGCAAGCAGGTAAATGTCAGGGTAGCTCCTTCAGCACGTAATAGGTAGAATGCTTAGAAATCCACACCTTGAGAGATTCTTATTCTGCTTGAGTCAGGCTAACCCCAATGCACATGTGCACTGGATGAAGTCTGCTAGGTGAAGCAATGTATAGTCAAGCTGATGGGCCAAAACTCTGAAATTTGAGTGTCTAAAAAAGGCAAATCTATGCTCAGGCCTCTAAATAATTGACCTGATTTTAAGAGGTGATGAGCACCTCCAGCTGGTACTGTGTCAGGAACCAGGGTATGAGCAGTCCGGTTCAGTGGTTATAGGCATAGGCAGTCAGTCTGAGGGGGTTGAGCCAGAGTCAGCAGCCAAGGTCTGAGTCAGTCAGAGCGAGTAGTCCAGGGACCTGAGGAAAGGGTGAGGAACAAGGCCCTGGCCTGCTCCTGATGTGGACCCCACCTTGTTCCTGGTATTCCTTCCAGGCTTAAATAGTAGATTTAGGACAATCAGAAGTCTTGGGAAGGGTTGTCAGTTATCAATACCATGAGCAGCAATACCAGTGACTGGTCTTCAAGGATATATGTTGAATTGACTGTGGCTCTACCAAGGCTGCCTGCTGGAAGCATGAAGCACTGGTTCAAGTCCAAAAATCCTATCACATGGACTTCCATGGGAGTTGAAAACCTCTGGGGGGGAATCAGTAGTTATTTAGATGCCCAAATATGGATGTAAGTGCCAACATTAAGGCACACAAATTTTAAAGTTTTGGCCTTCCCTCCACCCACATCTCATTGACCGTCTTTCCTTCCACTATATTTGGTATTACACTGACATTTTGAAGTAAAATTGAACAGGATTCCCTTCAGAATCCTCTAAAACCACTCCCAAATTGCCATAGATTAGTTGCAGAGCAACCTAAGGTTAAAGGCAGTCAAAATATGACTTTATTCCAAGCAAATTTTTAACAATTTTTGGAGTATCAACTAAAAACTGGAACAAAGTTTTCCACAAAAAATACTTCTCATGAAAACATTGCCTTTTTTTGACCAGCTGTAATGGAGGTGTTACTTTATTACAGGAGCAGGATGTACCTACATAACTGTCTCAGAACCTAGTACTCCTTTATTACTTAAGAAAGAAAAGGTGTTTATTTATTTTTACCTTTGAAATATCCGAAATGCCAGCCAGGACATCTCTAGTTTTGCTGGAGGACATCCTTACCTATCTTAAAAGGTGCATATTGTTAGCTAAAAGGGAATGGGTGCTGAATCTTTATCAAAGACACCTTTTCTCCAAAATTTTAGTCATAGATGTTAAATAGGGGTTAAGAAAACAAAACAGAATTTCAAACCAGGGCTTTGGAGCTGTGCTCCAGCTCCAGGCAAAAACCTGCAGCTCCTCTGTCTTGGAGCTGCTCCGGGCTCCAGCTCCGGGCTCCACTCCAAAGCCCTGCTTCAAACAGTGACTAAAAATCCCTTCCCCTTCAATTGCTTAATTTTCATTCCCAAAATGCCATAATTTCATTATCTCTCTAGTCAGCATGGTCTTCGGGGTAGACAACACTTTCATTTCTAACATATCAGAAACATGAGCAGAAGAAAAAAAGCTAGCTGTGATTTCAATATATATTTAAAGAAATAGAAAGGAGCATAATCCCACCATTTCCGAGTTATATTTTAAGGACCATTTTTGGCCCCTTATTCTATTGTACAATAAAGTGTACCGTGTGCCTACAAGAAGGCTAAATGGCACAAGTCTATACTCCAGAGACTAAAACCAGCATAACCTCATCGCGTAGACGAAGCCTAAACTAACGGAATGGTTTACCCATCAATCTAGCAATGCCAACTCCACAAGGTCCTGACTCGGTTTTTAAATCAGCCCTTACTCCAGTTCTTTCATTTTTACTCTATTGAGGTCAAGTGGAAAGACCTCCAGATTATAAATTATTTTAAAAAGTTAATACTTTGCATTTACATCATTTATTCTGTTTGACGATCCCAAAGAGCTTTACAAATATTAACCAATTAACTCTCCAGAAATAAGAGGGATAACTGAAATATAGCCACCCACTGTGTGATAAGCAGCAGCTGTGAATAGCACACAGAAACACTGTACAACAATTAAGGGTAAGAAGTGAAAAATACCATAACCAAATGACATTGTGGTAGACAGTCAGGTAGGGAGAAAATTATTACTTGAGCTGGAATTTGTCAGGAACATAAGGATTAACACTTACTCTCTGAAAATTACAACAGCTTTAAGTACTGATCTCTTGTGGTCACTTCCTTTAAATAGCCCATTTGAAAGACATTGGCACACTACTCATTAGCACCATGTTGGGACATTAATGGTCCATTAGTGACTCAGAGGGAAGAATCACCAACACTACTTCCCGCTATGCCACAGGTCCTTTGAGAACTACTGAATTTGGAGATCTTCAAAGTGAAGCTTAAGCCCTATTTCTTTGCATGAAGCTTTAATGACTGTTTGAACTACTGAAGTAAAGTGTAGAGATATTTTATGAAATCCTTAATTTATAATATATAATTTATGATTTAGTTGGGAATTGGTCCTGAGCAGGGGGTTGGACTAGACGACCTCCTGAGGTCCCTTCCAACCCTGATATTCTATGAAAAAGCTACACTGTGCAACTTTTGTATTTCTTTTCATTAGCACAAACTGCCTAGGTTTTGGGGCAATGGACACCACGTTATAATTGTCTCAGAGCCAAATCCTGAGGGTCTCACTCAAATTCTCAGGGCAATTTTACTCAGGTAAATTCCCACTGACTTAAGCAGAAAACTCAGGATGACCCTACAACCAAGGTTTTTGAGAATAGGTGCCCAAACTTAGGCTCCTAAATATCCATATTTAAACACCAAAATTACCTAATACTGCTTGCCTAATACATGCTACTCTGTGGCTTGTTATATCTTTTAATACACTTTTTCCAAAACCCATATTTATTCCAGTGGAACCAGACATTAGCAGTAAAGTTCTATCATCTCACCATGTATAATTAATTTAAAAACATAATATACCGTACTTTGCAGTTGCTGGCGCAGAACATTCAGGACCTGCCCTATATTAGCATTTCAAAACCATATAACCTGCCAGGCCATGACTAATAATTTAGAACAGGTTGCTTTCATCCTTCTCTTTCATATACTATTTTGTTACAGTCACTGGGACAGATGATCCTTGGCAAAGGGTCCCCAGTTCTTTGCAAACAACTCTCACTTCAGACCCAACAAACTCACTACACCAAACATGTCTTGCAGAATATTTATCCATAAAGAGTAACATGTAAGGTATTTACAGAAAGCTTGTAACTTGTCAAGCTTCATAATCATTGCAGGATGTACATACAGGTAATATTTAAGAATGGACTTGGTCAGGAAAAAGTGAATTCACTCTGGGCCTGAACACAATTATTTATCAATTTCTAGGATTCTCAGAAATATAGTCTGGTCCCTTACACCAGTGGTTCTCAGCCAGGGGTCCTGGGCCCTTTGGGGGCCTTGAGCAGGTTTCAGGGTGTCCTCCAAGCATGGCCAGCGTTAGACTTGCTGGGGCCCAAAGCAGAAAGCCAAAACCTCACCGAATGGGGCTGAAACTTGGGGCTCTGAGCCCTGCCACCGGTGGCTGAAGCCAAAGCCTGAGCAACTTGGCTTCATGGGGCCCTCAGGCAATTGTCCTGCTTGCTACCCCCTAATGCCAGCCATGGCCTTTATATGCAGAAAACCAGCTGTTGTGGCACAGGTGGGCCACGGAGTTTTTATAGCATGTTGGGAGGCCTCAGGTAGAAAGGTTGAGAACCCCTGCCTTACACAAACCCAAACTTCCACTTGAGAGGAAAGTTAGCCAATAGCAACATGGGTTGTTTAAATTACATCCTCTTCCTACAAAACACAGAACTTGATGCTTCCCTTGGGTGAGTGAAAGGGAACAGAAGTGGGCAGAAAAACTAAACTGTTCAGGTCAATGACCGTCATTTACCATATGTTTGAACAGAGCCCAGCACAGCAGTGCCTTGATCTCAACTGGGACCACTAAGCACTACCCCAAGCCAAATACTAACAAGGGGATGAGAAGCATAGACATTTAGGTATTATTGCACCACCACTGCATGATTTCTCCACTCTAGGCACGCCCAGAAGCCCTTTGCATCCACTACATATAACCAGGCACCATTTCTTCTATGCTTTTCACTCCATCCCCCCTTCAGCTGCATAGGAAGACTGGGGGGAGAAGAAGCAGTAACACTCATCTTTGAGAACATGTCATTGAAGGCAATATGCACCCTGTACCTGACAAAGGAATGGATTGTGAGAGACAGTGCATCTCCTGCAAGTTGTTGAGCACCCTCAAGTCCCCTGACTTGGCAAACCCCCCCTTGGCAAACCCCACTTACCCCTCCCCCAAAAGGCTTTCAGCACCAAGCAGCATCAGTTCTTATGAGCAACATGAATTACTCTTTTACTAAAGAGTCATACAATGTGTCATAACACATTGTAGAGACGAGTATAGATGACAATATAATAGCAGTTTCTTTCAAAGCATTTCTGAAGAGGCATTCATATCACTTTAATGCATCTCTATATCATAATACATTGCACAGTAATTAGAAAAAAATATATCACTTAACACAGGGCCAAATCATGCCCTTAGATGCACATGTGCAGCTCCCACAGACTCACTAGGAACCTTGTGTATACATCCCAGGACAGAAATTGGCCCAAAGCATTTAGATAAGCTACCTTAGAAACAACCAAATAATTCATTGTGAAAATGATATCTTCAGGCTGTGTGTGATGGTAATTCTTACTCTGATACTTTAGCTCCTCCTTGTGGCAAGTAGTAGTTTTAATCTGTACTGGATACAAAGAACATTTTTTTAAGTCTTGCTTTTCCTTCATTATTCTTAATACAGAAAATTAAATCTCACCAAAAATACAATAATACACTATGAGGCAAGAATGATTAGTTCTGAGGATAATGAAAGTAGAACAAAGACAGCATTAGTCTAATAATTGCTATTAGTCACAAATGGGTACTTTCATAACATGATGTAGCTAATCTGTATGTTCATAAAAGCCACTCTGTGTTCAGATACAAATCAGCTATTTCAGAGAATGAGCTTTGGACAGAGATATTTGAATTAAAATAGCCTTTCATAGGCACAATAGCTGTCCTTTTCCCCCTTGGCTTGGGGCAAGATATCCAGCAACACACATTATATTTCGTCAAAGAATTCCAGTTTATGTTCTGTCAAGCAAAATGTAACAAGCCATGATTGTAGTTATGTAAATGTCTTTCTTGATGTTACAAGGAACACCACATTACAGTGCAAAGTATGTGCCATGTTTATTTAAGAAAATCGACTCCAAGATGATGTCTTTTTTTTAAATTACAAATGAATTATAGAACAGAAAATAACTAAATATATATTATTTTTTTCAGTTTGTGTCTTTTTTGCATGACAGCTTTTTATGTTCCGTCAGTTTCACTTCTGCACTGAGTGTTTGCTTTACTTCCCTTTCTTAGGTGCTAGAATGAGGATATCAGCTTGCTCATGCATGGTGCTAGAATCTCACATATTCACTCTTTCAGACACTGAGTACAACAACTGTGCAACCACAGTTGGTTTACAGGGTTTTTTTGTTTTGTTTTGTTTGGTTTGGTTTCTGCTGTATAACTCTCTCTCTCAGTTAAGTTATTTAAATGTATGCATTTGCAAACAATGCTTTTAATAGATAATGTATAGGTCTTGTTTTAAACAGTCTTATTTTGTTTTTTTACTAATGGATGCCTTAATTTTTAGTTCTTTGGATCAGGACAAGTAAATTGCCTAGTTTAGAGATGATACAAATCCACACTTAATTCAGCCAATTATTCACTAATGGCTGTCAGTATCTGCAAATACCTGACATGGTTCTCTGGTACTTCTGGGGAGACCAGAGGCAAAGGAAAACAGCAGCAGCAGACGGAAATGGGCAGGTGGTCTCCCCAAGACGACTCCATGGAACCCATAGGCAGAGAAGAGCAGTGGATCTAGGAAGCAGAAGGGGCAGGCACTTGCCTCCAGCTACTTCTCAGAGCTGCCTGTGCACAGCACAAGACAAAGGGCTGTTTCGCATTTTCACTGATGTCCCCCACCAGGCCCACAAACACTGCAGCAGTCAAGAAAAACAACCAAACCAAAAAACCTTAGGAAAAGTTGGTTAAATAATTTGAGCAGCTATTCAGAGGAAGATGCACTTTGCCTCGATTCTGTGAAATTGAACAAATCATAAATTGACAGTGTCCCTTTACCTACTCAGTTACCACATGTGCAATTGCATGGGCTATAAAAGGGATCACTCACTCAATACCTCTGACTTTCAGGAAGCTATAACCCTTCTCATAGAAATTCCGCGATTGAGTAATATTTCTCACAGCACCACATAACTTACAAGTGGCCCTACCATTAGCTCCTGCAGCAGAAAGTGCAAATCTCACATCTCCCAGTCTGCTATAATCAATGTTTTGATACTTGTTACAGGCAGAGGGAGCAAACCACCCACGGGAGGGAACAGAAATGTAAGGGGACTGTTGGCCCCTTACTAAAAACTCAGTGAGTTTTTTTTGGTTGGCTAGCTCCCAGTACCAAAAGAAAGGGGAAGGGTTGATAGGAAATCAGGACCCTGAGACAGCCAGTCCCCAGGAACAATGGGGAGAAGCCAATGCTCCAGGTCAGGCTGATTGACAGGGCAGGCAGGCTAATGAGGGAGTCAGAGGGGCCAATGGGGTCCCGTCCTCCAGGTGAGCTGGAATTGCCTGGAACAGAGTGATGGGGGCTAAGGAGCTAAGAAGAGAGCAGGAGCCCAAGCTGAGCTGGGGAACAGACCTGGGCCAGCCAGAGAGAAACAGAGAAGCAGCCCAGGGAGCAGGTCAATGCTGCAAGCAGAGCCACAGAAGCAGCCCACAGCCCCTGTGCTGGGAGAAGAGCTGCAGCAATCATAGAATATCAGGGTTGGAAGGGACCTCAGGAGGTCATCTAGTCCAACGCCCTGCTCAAAGCAGGACCAATCCCCAACTAAATCATCCCAGCCAGGGCTTTGTCAAGCCTGACCTTAAAAACGTCTAAGGAAGGAGATTCCACCACCTCCCTAGGTAACGCATTCCAGTGTTTCACCACCCTCCTAGTGAAAAAGTTTTTCCTAATATCCAACCTAATCAGAGCCAGAGGGGCCAGAAAAAGCAGCCCAGGGCGCTGGAGGCAGAGCAGCATCAATCCTGAGGCAGAGTGGAGCTGGAGCAGTCCAGAGCCGGGTGCGATGAGCAGCTGGGGAGAGCGAGGGGGGAACCTGGGCAGCAGGCCGGCGCAGGGAAATGCCCCCAGCCAGGAGGCCTTGCAGATGAGACTCAGGAGGATCATTACCCTGACGGAGGGGGATGGGGGTGGGGGAGGCTGATGCTGGGAAGAAGGGTCCTGCCACCTAGAGCCTGAGAGTGTGTGACCACCACCAGAGCAAGTGTCCAACCCGCAGCATCCCTGCAGCACAGCCAGGACTGAAAAGGAGGCCTGGGACTTATGAGGAACAGACTGAACTTCCCTTACAGTCCAGAGACGCTGGTTGTGATGTCCCCATGCCACAGAGCGGAGTTATGTGTTTTCCTTTAAGCTTTCCCACGTTTTCCTTATTTTTTTCAATTGACTGCTGTTTGATAAATTGTATTTGCTTTGAACTGTATGTACTGATCAGTGGGTCAGGGAAGCATCCAGTGCAGATAGAGCACCCCAGAGTGGGGACACCCTAGCCCCTGCCCTAAGTGACCATAACAAGGTTAGGGGTTGAGCCCCCCAGGAATCCTGGGCCCAGCTTTGTTGGCATTACGAGGACTCTGCCACACTGGAGAGTGGAAGGGGAGCTCTCGAGGTCAGGCAGGCCTCTGGGTAGAGGAAATGGGCATGAGGACTCGGATCCTTTTGCTAGCCCATTTCACCAGGGTAGTGTATAAGCCAGGAAAGTTCCCCACAATAGTGGGACCATACCCCCACTTACAGAACGGATCCAATGATGAGGAAGCTGCACAAGCCACTCTCCCATACCATGGGCTGGAAAAGGAGGATTGGGGAATAATCCATCCCATGATTCCTCTGTACAGGCCGGGATATAGACACAGCCTGTGAGTAAACCTCTGCTGTATAAGCTGTGTGTCTGTCTGTGAGCCAGGGAAAACCTTTTGTCTGTGGGTACCGCAGGACAGAATTCCTTCTGTTTACTTGCCCAAATCCTCTCTCTTCTCTGTTAAGGAGATTACTGAGAAAGGCCAGGAAAGAAAAAAAAAAGGAGGAAAAATGGTATCCCACATTTTGAGAAGCCAGTATGTCTTACAAACCAGCAGTGGTGCTGAAACAACTTTTATATAAGGGGTGCTGAAGACGGAGACCATATATTTGGGTTGTTATTACTACTTCAAGCCAGGGAATGCAGCAGAATCCCCAGCGCCCCTAGTTCCAGCACCTACGCAAACCAGTGTTTGGAAGCTTGCTCACAGTAATGTATAGCTTGTGTGGCTAACTACTGTAGCTTCTGTGGTACTTGTTGTATTATAACCTACAACAGTTAACTCATTTTGTTTTTAAATGCATTAATTTAGGGGATTTAGTGGCACATTACAGGTTTACAGCCCGGAGACTGAAATCCTCTTTTTCCAACGGAACAAATACAACTTCCTTACATCATTGTATTTCAAAACCATGCCCTGAAAGGACCAACTCTACGGCTTAAAGCATAGTTCCCTCAGTCGACCCAGGCTGTGTACACACTATAGCTTACGTCGGTATAAGTTATGTCACTCAGGAGTGCGAATAATCCACCACTCTGAGCCATGTAAATTACCCCGACCTAAGCCACATCCCACGACCGGTGTGGACAGCACTATGTAAGCTGGAGAGCTTCTCCCTCCAACATAGCTACCGCCACTCGCGGGGGCTGCAGTAATTAAGTCAACGGGAGAGCTCTCTCACATTAGCGCTGCTAGTGTAGATGCTTTAAGCCACGGTGGCACAGCTGCATTGATGCAGCTGCACCACTGTAAGCTCTGTAGTGTAGCCATAGCCTCAGTCATTAGCCTCCCTGAACTGCCAGCGAAGGAATGTGCCAGTCACAGTCATGAAAGGAATGTTAGGGACCATCTGCTCCTGAAGCCACCATCTCATTTCGCACAGGCTACCAGACAACCAGAAGAGAAAAAATGTATATTCTCACTACCAACCTCAGCTGAATTTGAACCAAGAACCGAGAAGTCAATTTGTTTTCAGTACGGTCGAGGTACGTTCCCCATATGCATTTCATTGCCCTACGTACAGTGCCTACTCCCCAAATGATTCCTATGTAGCCCAACAAACACCACTGAACATGCTGCCCACCCCCACCTCTGTACTGCCACTCTCTTGCCATATCCAGCTTTAAAAAGTTGGTGTGTATCAATATACGTTAACACCAGAATACAGTAAAGGCAGCATTTGAGGATGAGCATTTTGAGGCGCAGGCTGTGGTGGGGACTATGAGGAGCAAGGCTATGCTAGGGAGAGAATATGAGGGAAACCTGGATGAGGTGGGATGAGGGGAGCAAGTGGAATCCTGAAGGGAGAAAAGGAGTAGCATTGCAGGGGAATGAGGGCTTATGTATTATTTTCCCTATTAGTGTTGATATACATTTATTTAAAAACCTGGGAATTTCCCCAGAACAAAACCCATCAGTTTACAGTGAGTTTTATTCAACACACAATCCCACCAACATAATCTCTACAATCTAAGCAACACCAATTCAATTATTCCTCCTCCCCAATCCAAAATATGCACCATCATTCCTTCTCATGCTCACCTATTACAATATCCAAAACAATCAGCAACAAATGTGCAGCCTTAACTCTGACCCCCCCACACAGTTACCCACCAACCCACAAGCAACACCATCTTGAAAGCACAAATACATAAATTAATGACATTTTGTATGGCAAAAACACAAGGATGTGTATGAATGCCTATAATTTTTTTAAAGACCCTTCCCCCAAATGGCAGATGGATTTTTAGCCATGCTTTAAAGGATAATCCAAAAGATTGGATGTTTGAGATTCAACTGCACCATTGTTCCCAGTACTATTTCAATATGGTGACATTCTTGGCTTGAGGCCCAATTCATCACTGCCTTACTCCAGTTGTGTGTCAGTATAACTCCATTAAAATCAGTGAAGATACACCAGTGGAAAACTGGAATAAAGCAGCAGATTGGGCCCTTTGTTTAACCTCTAAAACATTATATGTAACAAGGGAATAGAAATTAAGAGCCAGATCCTCAGCTGTGTAAATCATCTGAGTTCCACTAGAATGAAACTTGAGGCCTGACCTCAGAGTGTTGACCTAACTTGTGCCATCCTGACACCTTTCTATGGATTTAGTGGCAGCCACGAAATAGCAGCTATGGCTCTGTGCACCACTGGCTAGACTGTGTAATTAGCTCTGTGCCTGCCATGGGTGTTTCCTGGGGCAAGCCACAGGGCTGTTTGGAAGTTAGTTTGAGCTAGCACAGCCAGTGTAAAGCACCTTATTTTCAAGAGTATGGTTACTGCCTACATGTGGTTGTATAAATTGCCACAAATTTGGATTAGAGTTAAAATGTAAGGCAAAGAAAATTAGAGAAAGACAAGCTTCACCTTTGCCAAATGCTAAAATTAATAGGAATTTTTAAAACTATGTATCTGCAAGTCAACAAAAGAAGAATACAGAATTTCAGCAATGGCATTTTGACTAAGAGCTCAGAGAAAGTCTAGAATTTGCAAAGGAATAAGGAACACCATTTTTTCAGCCCTGTATGAAACATGGATAGATATAACTGAAGGAGCAGCTTTTGGAAGCTTTTTTCTGTTACTCTTGGGGAAATCACTTCTCACTCCTTTATTTTCTTATATGGAAGTATCAAAGCTTGAATACTTGCACATTTGTGGTACGGCATCTTTAAAGAAATTAGTGAAAACAATCTTTAACATCCCCCCCCACACCCCCAAAAATAGCACTGCAGGTTAAGAAAATTAAAAGAACAATGGGATACTTAGTGTCACTGATCCTTGTTAGAACAAAACTCATTTTTACAGCGTTCTCCCTGCATGAGCATTAACATCTCATTTTTGCCTCAAAAAGAGTAGGGCCTACACCAGGCAACAATTTTTCACCCTTCTATTTCCTTCCTTGAAACACTACTTCATGTTTAATTTGGAGTCAAATGTCAAGGAAAGAGAAAGATCAATTGTGAATATTCCAGGCTAACCAAAAACCAAAAATCCTTGATTCAAAGTTTTACTTTATATACCTACAGTTTCCCAGTAGTCCCATTTCTCATTCCGAATTTGAATAATCTTTACAATTTGTATTCCCCAAAACTCAGATTTAATGAGTTAGTCGGTATAGAAAAAGAAATAACAGCTGCAGCTTATCCCGCTGTGCTATTCAGTAATGACAATGTTATACCACATTAGTAATTGTGACATTAATAAAAAGAAACCCATAGGATTAGCCAGTGACAGCTGACTTTAGTCAAATGTAGGTCATGCTTTGTTTGCTCAGAGCTGGGTAATAAATTTCCAGGTAAGTGCTCTCATGTGTCACACATATTTGCCAGGAGCATAATTTCAGCCACACTAAATGATCCACATTTTTAAATTTCCGTAAGCCGTTTCTAAATTATTGTTAAGCATTTAATTCCACTGCAGCATCTTATAGGTTACTTAAAGTTATTAACTCGTGACGCTACTGTGTGTTTCTTTTCTCATGGCAGTTAATAGTATCTTGATCTCATTTCCCTTTCACCTGAAGGTATCTAAGACTGTGAAGTATGAGTATTTAACAAAAGATGCTTAGCAAGGAACCAAACCCAATCCATTTTCCTGCACTAGCTAAAGGGGAAAACACCATTTGGACTCCATCCAAGCAGCAACAAGATATTTTCCACCACATAAGGGAGGCTTTAAAAAATAAATGAAAGGAAATGAAGGTGATGCCTTCAATAAATAGTACAAAAGATCCTATCTCCATCTCTGTTATTTTGGCAAGCCCTCAAAATCTGGATTTAAAACAGACCTTTAACATATTCATACTCTACTCTCCATATAAACATATAATACACATATCTTGAACTTAAAAGGCCAAATTCTGCCCTCACACTCACTTCAGTGGGAAAGAACACCTGTAATGGAGAGTAGAATGTGACCTTAACATTATAATCTTACCTCCTCCTCATTTACTAATTGTATGAGGGTAACAATTAGAGGCATCAGCCAAAACTGGGGCCCCATTGTTCTTGGTTTCATATAAGCACAGTGAAAGATGGTTTCCCTGCCCTGAAGAATTCAAATCTAAATAGAGAAGACAGAAAAAATTATACTTATTTCCTCCATTTTACATATAGAGAGATGAAGTGACTTGCCCAAGGCCACACAGGAAGTTTGTGGCAGGGTCAGGAATTGAACCTGGTGTCCTGAGTCCCAGGCAAGTACCAAAGCCCCAAGACTATCCTTCCACTCCATTTATAGTTAATGCAATTCTTTTACCTTCTAATGGTTTAGACCTTATATCTGGAGTTCCATATATTTTTAACCCATGTCTTGATTTGTAAAAATGTAGCTACCCATCAAGCCACCTCTGGGCACAAAAGCAATTAGAACCCAAACAGCAATTACAATCACTCTGGACCACATCACATGCATGATCTAAATAAAAGCTAAGGACAGCATGTTTGAACTTGCATGCCTAGAATTAGGCCCCTAAATCTATGGGGCTCAGTTGTCCCCTCCCATGGAAAAAACCCACACAAGGGGGTAAGCGTAAGTAACAAAACAAACAAGCAGAGTTACCAGGACCTGCATAGAACCTGAGGCATCAGGTTAGACCAGGGCCATTAGCACAGAGACCGCATGCATCCAGGTGGGTTCATTGTTTCTAGTGACCTACCCACCCCCACAATACTTCCTGTCAGTGTGGTTCCAATGCAACCATGTTGTCAGGTTTTTCTCCAGCCTGAACTGACCCCAAAGCTCCCTTAAGAGAGAGATTCATAACCACAGAGAGCGTAGTCATAAACACACAGACACGCGCACCGGTGAATTTCCCGCCCGCCCCCATCTCCTTTCCCAACAGCACATATCTGAAGGTCCACTACATATATCTGCAGGTAGGAAGGAGAGGCAGGAAAATTTCTACTGGACACGTGTGTGTGTGCACCTTCATATATATATATATATATCGCTCTCTCTCTCTCTTCCCCTAGCCTATCATTGCACCCAAACAAGGCCCAGAGTAGGGCAGTGGTGCTATGGAACTGTCTGACCTCTGCGCATGGATCTCAGGGGCACATTCATACCCATAACGAGGCACTTAAAGGTGTGGGAGGAGAGGGGACTGCATAGCACAAAAAACCCACCCCAGTTTTTCATTAAGGGGCTAAATATGGAGAAAGAAAAGGAGTACTTGTGGCACCTTAGAGACTAACCAGTTTATTTGAGCATAAGCTTTCGTGAGCTACAGCTCACTTCATGGTTTGTGTGTATAAAAAGATCTTCTGTACTTTCCACAGTATGTATCCGATGAAGTGAGCTGTAGCTCACGAAAGCTTACGCTCAAATAAATTGGTTAGTCTCTAAGGTGCCACAAGTACTCCTTTTCTTTTTGCGAATACAGACTAACACGGCTGTTACTTTGAAACCTGTAAATATGGAGAGATTGTCTAGTTTGAGACACCCAGCTTTAAAGTCTTTTTACAATTCAAGGACTTTTTTTTTTTAACACAAATAAAGTGGAAGAATTGACACACTAATAAATTCATGTTAGTAATAGCTTTAGGAAAAAACCTAAGACAGTCACATATTAAAGAATGTTAAGCTCTCTATTATCCTGAGTAATTAAGAAAGCTAAAGCTCTGATACAATTACTGTATGACAGAAAGTCATATGAATCTGAAGTCTGGAATTTTCTGTGAGGAACTAACAAAATGAAAACATTTTGCTGTCACTTTTTATTACAACCATGAAGTAACAGCAATGCTTTAAAAGGTCCTTTTTCTCTTTTGAAGGACTTCATTTGTACCTGCAACCCTTTCTTGTTATCAGACAATTCATTGTGAAGTTGTGGATATATTTTTAAAAGAACATTTACTTCATAGCAGGTTCTGGTTCCCAGGGGGTGCTGAACACCTTCAGCCATCATTGACTTCAAAGGGAATTGAGGGTATTCGGCACTTAGCAGCACCGAGTTGTAAATCTATATTACCTATAAATCATCATGTTACCTAATGTGAAAAAATACAAGACATCAGTGCAATTCAAACATGAGTGTGCAAAAAGACACACTCAGAAATGGACATGTGAGGACAAATTCTTCTCTCAGCTATAGCCAGGCAACCCTGCTGATTTCAATGGGGATTGCGTACGCACATCTGAGGGCAGAATCTGACCCACAGTTTTGAAAGAGACAATTTTGGCCAGGCTGCCTGTTGCTCCTGCCTTCTGGTTGATCTGTGGGGAATCTCTCTGAATAACACTGTGCTCCCCTTAACTGGGCACCAGTCACAGGAGCTCTCTTTTCCCTATATCTCACTACAGCTGGTCAAAAGTTTTCCATCTAAATATTTTTTTAAAAATGACTTTGACAAACTGGGATTTTTAAAACAAAATGTTTATTTTTGTCTGAAATTTCTCAGGTTTGTGCCAATATAACCCCAAAACTGAAAGGTTTCCGCAAAAAAGAACGTGTTAAATGAAAATTTTTGAATGTGGAAAAAAATTCCTTTCCATCTAAATTTGGGGGGGGGGCGAGTGGGGGGAACCAATTGCTTCCTGACCAGCTCCCTGACTTGTGCAGGGTGACCCTCCTTTGTTCAGTGTCCCACTTACCCTCCCTGGGCTCAGACAGCCAGTGACTCACAAGGATACCCCCTGCTAAGGTCAGTGTTATGCTCTGAGACACCCCAGAATAGCAATCCCAAAACACAAAGAAATCAAAGGAAAACATGCAAGTAGGTGGTCAATCAAAACATGTAACAATCATGCACCAATTAAGTCAGCAACAGTCTGAACAAAACATAAAATAAAACCAAATGGTAGGTATGTAGCAGCAGGTCCTACACTCACGCAAACAGGAATTAGAACAGTGAGTTCAGGGAGTAGGAAGCAATTCCCCGCTATGGTCTGTTCATGACTACCTGTTTCAAAGGGGCCAGAGAAGCACTGTGCAGGCTGAGCATACCTTCACACAATGCTCAATGTCTGAGTGCAGCCCTGGCCACCAAGCATAACTACACAAAAGTTCCTTCATCTTCGTAACTCCCAAGAGTCCTTGTTGAGTCACATCCAGGACTGTTTGTCGCAACTCTGCTGAGATACCATCTGTGCTGCTTTGCATAAGATGTGTCACGTAACACACATCTTCACTGTGAGCTCAGAACATATTTTGCAGAATGTAGACAAAGTTCTCTTCAGGACTGCATCGGTCCAGTCCACTTGTACAGCACGTATCACCTTGCACAGTTCAGAGTCTGAAAGAGTGACATCACCAGTCTGCCCTATGTCAATTGGCATATCCTTAAGAAAGAACAATATGGCTTACTGTGCTCTTTCAAGAAATTCTGTTGGCTTGGCACTGTCATATGCAGAAATGACACGAGCAAGTAAATTACATCTTTCTTTGATACATACCAAATTAAAGTCATACTGCTGCAGCTGAATAATCCACCACTACAGCCTCATATTCAGCAGGTCAATGGCGTTATGATAGAGGCCTAAAAAAATTATCAGTTTGTAATGTGAAATGTCTTCCCAATAAGACTGAAGCATAGAGTTGCAAAAACTATTGCCAAGAATTCTCTCTCAATGTGGGTATACTTTGCTTCCGTTGGGGTGAGAGTACAGGATGTATATACAACCAGCCATCTCTCGTGAAGCAGAGCTGCACCCAGGCCCCAAATGCATGGATCAGTCTGAATCATTACAGTCTTTCTTGGATCAAAATAAGCACAGGACTGGATCCAACGGAGGGCTTAATGCACAGTTTCAAAACCATGCTTTGCCTATTAAGTCCAAAACAACTGTCCCTGGGCTAAATCCCGCATAGGCTGGGCAAGGATACTAAAATGGGAAAGAGCAAAGCCACCTATGTATTGAGCTTGGCCAAGGAATGAACGTAAAAATGCTACAGTCAGTGTGTAATGGTAGAGGAGCAACAGCTTGTAGCCATTCAGGTGTCAGTTTCACACTATCAACCAATAGAAAATGCCCTAGAAATCCTACAGCATCTTTTGCCATACCATACTTGACGCATTCAACTTTATGCCATCTGGAAGTTAGGTTAACATCCAGAAGAGCATTATATTCAGAAAGGGTCTTACCAAAGATGAGAACGTCATCCAAATAGCAAAATGCACTCTGGATATTATCAAGGAACTGAGAGACTGCTCTCTGAAATCAGGAGCAGAGACTAAACCAAAAAGAGTCATTGAGTCAAGAGTCACTACCTTCAAACTGGCATGCTGAAAGTCAATAACTGCAACTTTCAGCCACAGGTATTTGCCAATAACCATACTGGTAATCCCACACAGAGAAAATCCAGGATCCACTTACCCAGCAAGTCACCACTTGGAAGATTGGTAATTGAAACTGCTCACATGTCACATATTTATTAAGGGGCCTAAAATTTGTGCACGTTTGTGCACAAAGTTGCCATTCTTCTTGAAGAGGATCACCATGAGTGAGCTCCAACCCTTAGGCCTACCACCTCCCAAATGCACTGACATTCTGTTAGAATCTTGTCCAAAAATGCAGCGGATACACAACATGCAGGCAGTGCAAAGGGCTTGGCATGTGAATCCAGCACCAGAGAGAGTGTGCATATCCCATAGACAGACCACCACTACCATTAAATAAATCAGGGTGTCTCTGAATTATACGTTGGGAATCCTCTTCTATTCTAGGGGACACAACCGTATCCAAGGTATCTTGTGCAAGTTCATGCATAATACCAAGCTGTAAGCACAGATCGTAGGACAATAATAGAACTGCATTCACAGCCATGCCTTTAACAACGTAAAACTTTGCCATCAAGGCTGTGCCTTCGTAGAGCACAGAGCATATAGCTTCACCCACTGTCCGCAAAGCACACAAATTCAAAGCTTTTATAACCACTGTAGTTGGGCAAGTGTCTAGATGATGATCTAACACAGAGGGGAAAATGTTAACTTCAGAACCCATATCCACCATGTACTTCAGCGGTGTACCATTAATTTCCACAATACAGGATACCTGCTCCAGGGCCTTGCCACATGAGAAAGTTGTATTAAAGGAAACATCAGGGTCCCTGGTAAAGGTGGTCTCACAAGGCTCCAGGTTTACAGTATGCACTTAAGGCCTCCCATCATTGTGAACCAGTGCGCTACAGCACAATAAGGGTTCTTCCTTCCCACGAGCCCAGCACACAGCGGTTCTAGCCAGGCAGGCAGGGAAATTGGCTAAGTGACCCATACTACCACAGTGGAAACAGTGTGGGGCTGGCAACTTTTGCTGCTAACGCTGTGGAGCTGGAGTAGGAAACATCAAATGACTCTGGTCAATGGAAACAGGAGGAGCAGCTGATGATTTAAGTGTAGACACACAGAGAGCAGCAGCCTGAGACATAGAACCCCTGTCAGCCTGAGCCCTCTCAAATACCTCACTCATAGCAACTGCAGGATCTAAAGTTAGAGTTATAGCATCTTTAGCCAGTCACTGTTCGTGCAGGCAGTCATGCTGGCCACCTTCAAAAAATGTTTTACTCTTCAGCAGAACAGAATCTCCAGTCCCAAAATACTCACTGAGGTGCTGCACAGCCACGTCAAAGGGGACTTGGGTTCTGAGAGTCCAGCTTGAATATCAATGCCATTGTGGCCTAAGCAGTTCCTAGCAACAGCAACAGTAACCTAGCCACATTGGACAATTGCAGGATCTGCACATGGTTCCAAAAATTCCAGATAAAATATCACCGGTCAACAGCCAAAGGATGTAGAGGCAGCATGGGTCGCAAAATAGAAGCACGCATCACCATAATGTTATGCGCTGATGTGCCCCAGAACAGCAATTCCAAAACACAAGATAATTGAAGCAAGATATGCAGGTAGGCGATCAATCAAAACATGGAATAGCCATGAACCAGTTAAGACAGCAACAGTCTGAATAGAACATAACCGTCCAGATGGCAGGTAGGTAGCAGCAGGCGCTGGGTAACTGCACACATCCAACACTATGTACATTAGCATTGCCAACTTACTAATCACACAGAACGAAACACCCCTGCCCCGTCCCTTCCCCACTCCTTCTCCGAGGCCCCGCACCTTCTCTCTCTGTCCCCCCATCCCTCTGTCGCTCGCTCTTCCCCACCCTCTCTAACTTTCACTGGGCTGGGGGTCGGGATGCAGGAAGGGGGTGAGGGCTTCGGCTGGGGCTGTGGGCTCTGGGGTGGGCCCAGGGATGAGGGGTTGGGGTGCAGGAGAGGGCTCCAGGCTGGGGCAAGGGGTTCGGGTGCGGTGGGGGTTATGGGTTCTGGGCTGGGGGTGAGGGCTCTGGGTGAGGCCAGAAATGAGGGGTTTGGGGTATGGGAGAGGGATCCAGGCTGGGGCAGGGGGCTGCGGTGTAAGGGGGTGAGGACTCCAGCTGGGGATGCAGGCTCTGGGGTGGGGCCAGGAATGAGGGGTTTGGGGCGCAGGAGGGAGCTATGGGCTGGGGCAGGGGGTGGAGTGCAGAGGGCGGATTGCCAGGGGGGTGAGGGCTCCAGCTGGGGATGCAGGCTCTGGAGTGGGGCCAGAGGTGAGAGGGGGCTGGGGCAGGGGTCGGTGCAGGCTCCAGGAAGGAATTTGGATGCAGGAGGGAACTCTGGGCTGAGGCAGAGGGTTGGTGTGTGGGAGGGGGTCCAGAGTCCTAGCAGCACTTACCGCAGCTCCCAGGAAGCAGCTGCCAGGTCCCTGCAGCCCCTAGACACATGGGCAGCCAGGGAGGCTCCATGCACTGATCTCGCGCCCGCAGGTGCCGCCCCAGCAGTTCCCCTTGGTCGCACTTCCCGGCCAATGGGAGCTGCAGAGCTGGCCCTCAGGATGGGGGCAACGTGCAGAGCCTCCCTGGCTGCCCATGCATCATGGGGCTGCAGGGACCTGGCAGCTGCTTGCAGAATCCTTGCAAAGGTAGGGCAGGCAGGGAGCCTGCCTTAGCTCCAGCCCCCCGCTGCACCGCCGACCAGACTTTTAACAGCCCGGTCAGTGGTGCCGACTGAAGCCGCCAGGGTCCCTTTTTGACCAGGTGTTCCGGTTGAAAACCGGATGCCTGGCAACCCTAAGGTACGTACACAAACGCACACACACACAAAGAAACTGGAACCCTGAGTTCAGAGAGCAGAAACCAGGAAACAAACAGGAAGCAATAAGCGGGAAGGCAATACACCTACCCCAATCAACACTGTCAGGCAGAGTGCTTAGCTGGCAGCATAAGGCCCTCACTTAGATTTTTTTTTTGTCCCCCACACGAAGGCAAGAAGAAGATACAAGTGCCAAAATACAATTTTAACAACATTTTTCCTCAGAATATTAAAAAATTATGGGAAAAAATGTTGAAAGTCTTCATAATGGAGAGATTCTCCCCCCCGATATTACCTTTTTACACTGCAGTCTAGAAGGGTCACTAGATTCCTGGAACCAGTCAAATGAGAATTCCCCCTCATGCAGGCTTTGCACAAGGTAACTCATGCTGCTCTATGAGGCCCCTGCCACAAGCCCAGGGGGAATGTTGGTGATGAGGTTGGGAGTGGAGACAGAAGGGCATATCACATAGCACCACAGAAGTTCTAGCACAGGGGTGGGCAAACTTTTTGGCCCAAGAGCCACATATGGGTATGGAAATTGTATGGTGGGCCATGAATGCTCACAAAATTGGGGGTTGGGTTGTGGGAGGGCTTCGGCTGGGGGGTGCGGGCTCTGGGGTGGGGCTGGGGGTTGGGGATTCAGAAGGGTGTTCCGAGCTGGAACTGAGGGATTTGGAGGGTGGGAGGGGGATCAGGGCTGGGGCAGCACTTACCTCAAGCAGCTCCCAGAAACAGCGGCATGTCCCTTCTCCGGCTCCTACCCAGAGGTGCGGCCAGGTGGCTCTGCACGCTGCCCTGTCCGCAGGCACTACCCCTGCAGCTCCCATTGCCTGTGGTTCCCAGCCAATGGGGGCTGCAGGGCTGGTGCTTTGGCCAGGGGCAGCGTGAGGAGCCCCTGGCTGCCCCTATCCATCGGAGCTGTAAGGGGGACATGCCGCTGCTTCTGGGAGCCATGCAGAGTGGGGCAAGACCCCGACCCTGCTTCCCGCCTGTAGTGCCAGAGCGGGGTAAGCCCTGGACCCCATTTCCCGGCAGGATCTTCAGGGCCGGATTAAAACGTCTGGAGGGCCAGATGTGGCCCCTGGGCCATAGTTTGCCCACCCCTGTTCTATCAGGTGCTTTCATCTATAGGAAAAAAGACCCCCTCCCCCCCTCCGCCTCCTGCTAAGTTATACCAGGACTTCATTGACCCCTGCAGCAGTCCAAAACTTAGAGGACACAATGGTGCCTGAAACCCAATTTAGTCACACACACACACAAGCAAGTTTTGTGCAGTGCCACTTAAAGGCACAAGACACACACACACAAATCATACTCTAACTCCTGAATATGGGTCACACTTGTCTTTTGCCCCAAATCAAAAGTAGTTGCCAAAGGTAATGACACCAGCAGTACCTCTACTGGGCCTTTGTTCACAGCTACTCAGATGAACTGCAGGATCTCTCTAAAGGGAAGGAATTATCTTTGGCAAGCATTAAGCTACAATTCCTGATTGGTCTGGGGAGGGGGACTGTCAGTATTATACCCACAAACATTCATCCTTGTCTAAAAATCCAGAGGAAAGCACAGCAATTAAAAGAGGAAGAGTGTCACTGTAAATTTACTCTGCTGTGATTACTAAATAATACTCAAACAGAAATAGCATCTGTAAAATCTGATATGTGTTCGCCTTACCATGAGGTGTAAAGAAATAAAACAGCAATTTATTCCATAGTCATAAGGATTACTGTCTGTCAAACAAATATATAGCACTGTCAACTCCAAATATTAAAAAATCATGAGTCACGCCCTCCCACAATCATGAGATTATCTTAAAAATCATAAGATATTTTAAAACATATTTTGAGTTCTTTTTCTTTGCCTTCTTAATTTCAGCCTTTCTGAGTCACTTTTCCAAGCTTTGCTTTACAATCATGAGAGTAAGAAATTGATTTAAAAAAAAAAAATTCTCAAAATCTCCAGTTGTGGCTTTAAGAAAAAAAGCAGCCAAAAAACAAAACACCAAATATCACATGACAATAAAAAAAAAATCACAAGAGTTGGCAACAACAATTGATATATCAGTGTGTAAAATTAAAACCACTCTGTCACCAGAAACAGGCAGCTGATTAGCTAAAAAGGAAATCAACCTTTTGGTGGCAAGGGAAAGGAATAGAAAGAAAAACATTTTTTCCTCCAACTAACAATGGATTGTAGGGGCAGTTCTTTAAATTTCATTGTTGAGCCTTTGTTCAGCTATGAGTCACTGATGTGTCTGAACAAATGTCTCTCTCTGTGAAGAAAGATCAATACTGAATGTAATTGACACTACAGGGCAGATTCACTGATATCAGTGAAGTTATAACAGGGATGAAGTTGGTCTTGTACACCTTTTTGTAATGATCAAATTACTACCATAGCTGTGAGTGCTAAATAATGTCTGCACTGAGGAGGAGGGGAGCAGGAAGACCAGGTAAGGCCACTAGCCCCCAAGACACTCACATAGTCTAGATGCAAGAGGGCAACTTGGGGAACTATGAAGAATGGTGAGGGTTAGCTGTACAAAGTACATCATGCCAAGTTTGTGACTCATTCACAAATTTGGGCTGACATTCAAAGCTTCAACTGAACCCTAATTTCTGCTGACTTCTGCAGTTGGGTTCAGGGTTGTGTGTGAATCACTTTCTCTCAGACATAATGGTTACATGATATTGCGACTTTATTAAAAAAAAACCACACACCTTTGGGTATAAGGGCCACCTGAATCCTAATTACTATGAAATAAAATTACTAAGCAAAGAATTAAATATACTTTGTAACCTCTAAGTGTATTCCCAAGTGAAGAAATAAATGAAGTCATTTTACTAATGAAGACCTTAGAGGTTAATCAGACAACTATGTTAAAAAAAATGGCTCTAAAAAGATATTTTTTAAAAACTTGGTGCACAGTAATGTAAGGGCCAAATTCTTCAATTGGATAGAAGCATGCAACTTTCATTGGCTTTCATTGGAGTTGCATGCATATATTTAAGGGCAAAATTTGATCCCAAAAATGTAAGAACCAATCTGACCAATTCACTGAAACTCTTAATATTAGTGTCAGATTAAAGGACGCAAACAAACACAAAGTAAAAGTAAATGGAAATTAGATGTAATGTTTGAGACCATAAGATATTACTAACTATGACTAATATCCATTCAAAAGGATTATAATTTTCCAAGTTTGACTGATTTAGTTATTACAGTTGTAAGGAAACATGTTGATCATGAAATATGCACTTAACAACTCTTAGACATGAACCACAGAACAAGTTTTGAACTGGACACGAGTGGCAGTAGAAGGTTTTCAAGCTGAAAAGAAGATTGCTTCCGACCAAGCAACAAAAGACTTGTTTCCAAAAAACTAGAAAAGTTAATTATAATTTTCTTACTAATAAATCCAATTTCACTTCCTGCTTTTAAGGGTGAGATCTAGGAAGGTATTGAAAATGAACAGGAGGAACTTAGTTACTTTCCTGTCAAGTTGTGAGCATTTGTCACCATCTGTTGTACAGATGGGTCCAAATTCTGCAGCTTGGGCACATTTCTGTTCCATATTACAAAGCATTTTCCTTCTACCCAGGTTCCTAACAAAAGAGGGAGTTATGGTTTTAATGTACAGTTATTGGAAGTTAAGGTACAAGCCACCTTTTAACATAGAAGGGAACTGAGCGAACAATTTATTTATTTTTTGTTCAGCAGCCTAACACCCCTCACACATATTTTATCACTCTCTTCTTTCTTAGACTCTTTACAGCAGCCCTCCATTAATCTCTGAACACTCTCCCACCCAATACCACGCCCATACTGAGATTTCCCATGCATGCAGCCTCCCAGACTCAGAAAATCCACCTCCAGACTCAGAACCTTTTCTTCTCCTACATGAGACCCACCATCACTGGACTCAAAAGCCCTCACTACTAATTTCTGAGTCTGGAAACAGAAGGATCAGAGGCAGCAGGGAAAATATCCAGACCGACCACAGAAATAGAGCATTTCCAGGTCTGTAACCTGTCCTTCTGCTTCTTGAAGTCCACATGCTGCAGGACCAGAAGTCACATGGGGGCGGTCAGATGTATTGCAGCCTCAAAGGACTGGAATAGGATCAGCTCTACCAAGAGTCCCATGGTGTTAACAATTGGAAGTGCATTAACTAGGCTAGACCTAACTACTAGAGCAATGTGGAGAAAGGCAAATTCTGTTTCATGGAAAATATCAATATTTGACAGGAAAATGGAATAGATCCTGGGAGTCAGGACTGCTGAGGAGCTGGATAGGCAAGCTGGCAGAAACCATGACTGAATTTCATCAAAACTTCAAAATAGAACCATCTCTGCAGAACATATCTATTTCAAAGAGTTGTCAAATTCTGACCCCAAAAAAGCATTTCATTTAAATTTTTCTGACAAGCTGTAGTTGTGACATTATCAGAGGGCTCAGCTCCATTAGCCCAAAAAAAGCAGTCACTCTTGAGATTGTTTCAGGTTTAGCATCATACTTTCTTCTCACCTTCTCCCCATCTAGTTCTTACCTGAGTTGAGAGAGAATCATATTGCTGGGAGTGCAGAAATACACATCATCATTCCTATAACACAGCTATTAGAGGTAAATTTTCTTATGAGAGAACAAGATTTACATCCCAGAGAGATTTTTTGACCTCTAAGTGTCAGATTAAAATAGATGCCTTTGGTACAGTCCAGTACAAAGATCATGGCAGTCAACTGAGGAAAACTGCAAGCATTCACATCATTCTACCCAAACACACTGTTACCGCATGCACCTTTGGCATAAACTGGCCATTGATATTTGGTATGATTCTGAATTTACATGGTTGGATTGGATTCTCCTGCAACACTAAGTGATTAGTGTAGTAAACTGCCCAAAATAGCTTTTGCATCATGTGTCATCACAGATGCTATTGTCTGTTTGGCTTTTGTGTTCAATCTCTAAGGAGACCTATGCCAAACTCTGTGTAATAATGGGCTGCAACTTATATGAAATGACTTTGCAACAGAAAAGAAAGATACATTCAGTAATTACCTGCCCTGAGAGGAAGTTATAAAATAATAAATATTAATTCTCTTCTAGAGTGTCTTTCACCAGAGGATGTCAAAGTGATTTGCAAACATTAACAAAAATTTCAACAGCCTCCATACTCATTTTGTACAAACTGCTGAGAAAGACAACAAGCTATAGTCATCATTTGTGACAATTTATTCTTAGCTAAAATGATCAACTTCTCCTATGTGGTATATAGATGTATTTAAGGTCAGAAAAGTTAACAGATAGTGACAGGTCTCTGTCATAGAGCTTCCCGATGAGGCACTCAACAGCTGGAGAGAAGAGATAGAAGCAAGTCCTGACTGGTTTGGAGTAGCAATGGAGGGCCAGAAAGCCAAAACTTGTTCTGTCTGTGGAAGCTGTTTTAATGCAGAACTGTTGTAGCTGTGCCAGTCCCAGGATGTTAGAGATTTAAAAGATACTGGTTCAATAAAAGCTATTACCTCACCCACCTTGTCTCTCTGAAATTGTTTTAATACAGTGAAACCTGTGTGAGAGCCTCTTTTCCAGCTACAGATTGTGCTGTTCAGTAACTTATTTGGCTCAGTTGATGGATGGCTTTGAAAACGTTACAAGAAAGTCTTAACTTTCTTGTCTCACAAAAAACCAAGGCCTGGGTTCAGCAAAGCATTTAAGGAACTGATTAACTTCCAGCACGTGGGTAATTGAAGACAATGGACTCACTCAACCATGTACTTACATGCTTTGATGAATCAGGGCCCATAGTAAAAATTTCCTGTCTTCCACTAGGCATTAATAGAGACAGCAAAGACTGGGACACACAGAAAGTGATTCTTCTGAGAAATTATCTGAATTATTCTGTATCATTATTCTTAGCTACTTTAAGTTATTCCATTTTAGAAGCAGCATCTCAGATGTGAATCTGTTCCCAGTTACAGGTCACCCCCTGCCCCTCTCTCACTTCGCACTTCACACGTTTAAATGCTGATGCAGTTTGAGCATTGCCAATTTTCCTGAAAGCTTGCAGCAAAACTGATCTCTATGCTAGCTACCTCTTTCAATGCTTTCCCTCCAAGGAATAGTGGAGTCTGGTAATGGGAATATCTGAAGATGGATAGGCAAACCTGATTCACTGTTATATTTTTCTAAGCGAGGACCCTTTCCTTCTGTTGCTTCTTTGATTCACTCTGCAGTTTGTGCAGACTACTAAAAAACGAGGGAGATGTTTACCCTTCCTCTGCCAAGGAAAGCCACAAACATCTAAATACAACAGTGTAACCCTTCTGTCCGTCAGAGTTGGCAGCAACAAGGGCCGGGTTCAGTATCTAGGGGTTCTGTTCCAGTAACACAATGCAAAACCGGCTCGAGCCCCCACCCAGTGATCTGGAACAAATATATACCACCACCACCACCCTCCCGGGCGCCTCTAAGAGGCAATACTTCCCCTCTCGCAAGCACAGAGTCTGAGTGTAGCAAAAGTCTTGTAATTACAGAGAAACAATGTGGCATTATGTTGGGGAACACCACCAACAGGATTCATAACACAAACCATGAGCAAAAACCTACCCCAAGCAAATTGGGCCATGTCCTTTCCCTTTGGTTCTTGAGTCCAGCCACCCAAAAGTCACCTAAAGTCCCAAAAGTCCAACAACCCAAAAGTCTCTGTCCCTGGTTAGTGCAGCCCCAGAGTTTGAAAAGTTTATCTGCAGAGTTTGACCTCCCAGACTAGGTGGAAATGGAGGGGGTTAACGGGCACCTTCTGTGGTCTCAAGCCAACCACCCCACCTCTCCGTGGGGCTCTGCTCTGCCAGCCATCCCATGAGCCACTCCAGCTGTCCCACAAACTGCTTCGCCAGCTGCCCTGTGAGCCACTCCAGCCATCCCACAATATAGCTACAGGCCCCCCAACCACTTAACACAGTGCTCACTGACTTCAGCTCTTAGTAATTTTAGCTCTTCAGGGATTTCAGCTTGTGGTAGAGGAGCCTACCATTAGCCCAAACTGAATTTAGCTCAGCAGTCTGTAACTAAAGTCCTAATAGAATCAAAATTAGCTCTGATATTCCACAGTGAAGAAGGTGCAATTAGTATTTCAATTGGTACTTCACCAGAGGGCACATACCACCAGGTACTAATACCTGTCCCCAACCTCTCTCAATTCATTGGGTTTTGGAACCCATGACCTTTGCCTAGCGAGTGTTGCTTAGTTGATGGTGAGTCCCTCCATCATAACAAAAGGCCAAGCACAGTTCTACTGTCCTTGATTCACCTAATCAGGATAATAACAGTTTATTCTTCCTGCCCCAATAACAGAGAAACTGGGGCTCCTACAGCAGCCAAAGTGACCACCTAGGCAGGGTGGGTGTGCCTATGCAAATGAGATCAGCCCCTGAGGTTCTTTGCCACAACTCACCACCAGATGTCAGGGTAGAGGTCATCCTGACTGTTTACAACAGCATGAACTTTTTCAGCACTTGCATGCAATTTAGCATTCAAGCTATAGAAATAGATGGCTCACCTTTCCCAGAACTGACAGAGGTGAATACAAATGTAATAGATTATTACCTTCCCCTCTCCCCGCAGTCTCCATCACCGCTGAGCACACCAGCAACCTTCCTGTTAAGCTAGGAATCATCTTCAATTTGCACTTCTAGACCCTGTCTTATTCTTACTACTTCTTCCTCCAACGCGTTTTCAACTGTCTCTTTCCACCCACAAAGCTAAAATTGTCATCCTAATCTTGATCTCCCTGGCTTCTCTTACAATGAGATTAAGGCTCTCTCTGTGTTCTAGGGCTGTGATTCAAAGATATTCCTACCTGTACAGTTAGGTGGAAGCCACACAAGTGCCATCCACTATGGACTTCTCTCTTGGGTATACATGATTTGCCCTCAATAAAATTATGATTTCTATGTTTTATTCTTTGTCATACAGAAGGGGCAGCCAGGCCAAACCTGATCAGCACAGTGACCCTGTGCATGAGTTTGCAATGTCTGAAGAGGGGACCCAGGCCCAGTCAGCAGATGCCGCTGCAGGGTGAGTTTGTCTTTTTATTTAAATGTTCTTTTTAGTTTTATTTCATGTTATTTTGCATTTGCGAAATACACAGTGCTCTACTTCTGAAGGTGCAGGTGGGCAGGAGAATGTGGGACAGGGTAGGGACAGCTCAGGGAAGAAGATTGAGAAGACGAAAATGGGGGACGAAGATGGAAAACTAGAAGGTGAGGGAGTCAAGACAGTAATAGGAAAAGAACCACCTCTCTCTTATTTTAGGAAGGGATAAGTGGAGTCTCCATATGAGCATCAAAGAAGAGGCAAGCATGTGTGTGCATTAAAGGCTGACTTTTAAATCTGAAGTCACCACACACACTGGTCAGGAGTTAAAGTCAAAAATACAGACTAAAAACATTTTTTTAAAATCTCATTTTTGAGTTCTAAGAAGCCATATGGCCAGCCTCATGAGCTCAGACAGTTTGGAATCTGTGGGTAAGAAACTGCCAGTGATTTATTCAGAGTGATTGAACCCCATGGCCCTAGGTTGGTTGGGTTTTTTAAACACCTCCTTTCCTCAGCTGAATGTAAGTGCCTCTGCTGTCTGCTCACCTTTATTGGCTTATTTAAAATACACCATGCCTTTACCATAATCAAAATGTCTGGGTTCAGCAAACTAACTCCTGTGCCAAACTCTGTGGAAGCCCCTCCCCACAGACTCTACACAGAATCAGATTCACAGATGGACTAGGTTGAAGCATAAAGAAGAGAGAATGAGCACCATCTAAGGAAACTCATTTCTCTTCCCCTCCTTTGAGGAGATTCCCAGGACACTACTTTGCAGCATCCATTGGGGACCAGAGGTCAAAGAGCCATAACAAGCCTCATGTCTCTGAACCTGTACCCAGTGGTGCAGGAACTAAGGGTGCTGGGTGTGCTGCCACACCCCCTGGTTTGAAGTAGTAATAACAAACACCGAATACATGGTTTACATCAACACTCCACTATAAAAATTGGACCAGCACCCCTGGCCTCTGGAGCTCTCCCATGGCACCTCTAAATAGCACGCTGCTTTCATCTACCTACAGGAAACAGTCCTAAGCAGACTCATTATCTTTGTTTAATGCCTTTAAAGCAGCATAAGGACACTTAGGAATCAACTCCATGTGCACCCATCAAATGATATTCTAAAGTACTCTGTTTCTCCCCCGTCTCCTCCCAGCAATATCCAAACAGAAGCTTACCCAGAGTGGAAAGAGAAATAAGTTATACCAGTATAATGCAACCTTAAATCAATATTATTGCATCCACACTGGGGTTTTTACTTGTATAACTATATCAGACAAGACAAACATACTTCAGACTCCTAACCAAAACAGCTCCACTGGCACAATTTTCAAGTGTGGACCATGCCTAATCAGCTAAGCCAGCCTCTTTTCTTGATCACTGTGGTCACCACCATCATCCTGCCTGTTACTCAAGTCTATAGCTGAGAGTCATTTTCGACAAGGACCTCCCTGTAGGTCCTCATAGCCTGGATATGAGGACCTACAGGATATGTCTAAATCTTGCCAATTCTTTTTGTGTAATATCTCTAAGATGGATCTAGCCACATAACTAGAGCTCTCATCATCTTGCATCTTGATTACTGCAGCATCCTGTTCTCTGGCCTGGACAAATGCAATCTTGCCCAGCTCATATCCATTCAAAATGCCATCATCCATTGTTTTGACCATGTTAGCCTTCTTCTTATGTCCCTGCACTAGCTCCCCAAAAGCATGAGATTTTTTAGAAAGTAATACATTTGGGGTTCTTTCTTTGTTCTGTGGTTTCTGAGCCTTTAGGTTAACAGGTCACATTTTCTATCTTTTCTTCACAACTAAGGTGGCTAGAAACTAACTCTATTTCAATTTAAAACTGAGCCTTTCCAGCAGCCAAGGCTTCAGATCAACACAGATCATCATAAGAATTGGCAACAGTGACTGTTAGCCACATGCTTAAGTGGTTTTGGGGGTCAGCACCTTGACCTCAAGCCCCTTCATCTTTGAGCTTCTTCTTTCCTGAATACAGATTTGGAAGGGGGCTTTGCAGCAAGCCTGGACAGTTAACAAATCCAGTCTCTGGTTGTAAGGCTGTGAGGCCCCTGGGAGATAAGGAAACTAGGAATACAGTAAATGGTAGAGTGCCTTGAACTCATTTAAACGACATCTCCCTAGCCCCTCTCTACCCCACCCTTCCCTTCCAAGCCATCCTGATGCTCCTATCTCAGAAGTACAGGAAGGTTTCCCCCACCCCTACTTACTGAGCTGATCGTTCCAGTAAGGTTGGCCCAGCGTATAACTAATTAACGTGATCTTCTGAATCTCATACACCACAAAGTTGTATATCTTATGGGCTCAACAAGGCTCTCAAAGATTCCTTTCAGGTCTGTTATGAAGCGCACCATTAGATACAGTAGGAAAGAGGTTCAGCAAGATAGCAAATAGTAAGTGTGATAAATGGGGGGGGGAGCTCCTTTTTACGGACACCCAGTAGCTATAAAATCCCTCTTAGTAGCTGTTCTCTAATTGTTCTACCTGTAAAGGGTTAAAAAATGTCACTGCTATGCATAGGTAAAAGGAAGTAAGTGGACACCTGGCCAAAACAGCCAATGGGAAGCCTAGAACTTTTTAAAATTGAAACGACTCCCCTTTTGTCTATCTGTTGTGGTTCTCCCGGAGAGAGGGGACAGGGCAGAGCTGCGCTATAGGAAGCTTTGGGCCAGGTATGAAAAAATCATCAGTATCATACCTAGAAACTACGCATTTGAAACCCCAGATATCTAAGAAGATCAGGAAATGTCTGGGAAGGTGTGATTAGATTTATCTCTTTTGATTTCTTTATGGCTTATGGATTCCTCTGTGTTAACCCTGGGTGCTTTTGTTTTGCTTGTAACCTTTAAGATTGACTTCAAGAAAACAATTCTTGATGCCGAATCCTTGTAGTTGCTCTTTTTTTAAATCTAGCAATAGCCTAAGTTCCCAGATGTATTTCGTTCCTTTTGTTTTTTAATAAACTTTACCTTTTTTAAGAACAGAATTGGATTTGTGTGTCCTAAGAGGTTTGTGCACATGTTGTTTAATTAGCTGATGACTACAGCTGCTTTCCTTTGTTTTTCTCTCTCAGCTCTTCCCTAGAGGGGGGAGCGAAAGGGCTTGAGGGTACCCCACAGGAAGGAATTCCCAAGTGCGCCCTCCTGGGCTTTCAAAGGAGGTCTGCACTTGGGTGGTGGCAACATCTACCAATCCAAGGTCAGAGAAAAACTGTAACCTTGGGAGTTTAATACAACCCTGGAGAGGCCAGTATTAATTGTTAGAATTGCCAGAGTGGGGAATAAGCCTTCACAGTAAGTAGAATCTAAACCACCAGAATAAAAAAGCAGAGACCCTTTAAAAATGTGTTTACTGCAATCAAACCTTCCCTTCCTTTGAAAGGCGTCTTTTTCTGTTAATTCATGTCAGTTCCAATTAGAACTACTGAACCATCCAGGACATACATCAAGATCTCTTTGGTATTGGGATTAAGAGTTTGGTGTAAGGCAACCAGATTTTAGAAAGCCATTTAGGGATTAAATGATTCAGTGTAAGGTTTCTGCCACCTATAATTTAAGCAGCTAAAAGTCTTTCTGCAGCCACCAATACTTACAAGGTCATGAGCTCGCTTTTACTCTGCTATTTCAATTTGTAAAATGTACTGAGGCGGTGTGAGGGGAGGGCTGATCCTGCACAGGTTTTTGCAGGGAGAATTCTTTAATAATAATAGAAATAGCTGTACAAACAGAAAGTAACTCATAGTTTTGACCTCAGGATTAGTACTACTGTCAATTTTACATATAAGAGAATGGTTGCTGGTAATTAGAGAGCAATCTGAATGGGAAAGTTCAGCAATATTTAAAAAAAACACTTAAGGTTGATAGACTTTGCACACAGGTGAAATTTCAGGCTTGTGATTTTGTGTGTTCATTAATCTAAAGCAGATGTTTTATTACTACCCAATACAAAGAAGATACCTTCTTCACTGGACCACAAAAATGCATGAAGTTCATGATTAATATTAATTAGCCCTATTTTATTTAAAGAATCATTCACAAGCTAATATTAAATCCTGTTAGTGCATCCCTTAATCAAAATGATTGCTGCATGCTTTCAATTAATAATTTCTCTCCTGTTTGTTTCAGATACCTAGCATTTGGTATTTACTGAATGCAACTGGTAGCATGACACAACTTCTGCTCCCTGAAAGATTTTAAACAAAGGAATCATAAATGAAAAATAAATATTTAGTTAATTTTCAGGTGAATAATAATTTGTACTAAAACTTGGGAATCAAAATTTTACACAAATATCTATGAGTATCATGAACCCACAAATCAAAGCAAACCCGACTTGGTGCTTTTATTCCCCCACCCCCCACTTTTTTAATTAATTATTTTTAATTATTATTATTATTAACTATTCAACCAGATCTGGGGGGGAAAGGCAGCTAAAAACCACCATTCAGCCTCAAACCTCAACGTGGTTATTTTAAAATAAATAAATAAAATAAAAGTGACATTTTCTGGAGAGATTGGATGACTCCACTGCGGGTTAGTAATGGTGGGAGATTTCATTGTCCACTGGGTTGCCAGTTCGTATCCAACCCACACTGTAGCAACTGAAAGTTGCCACTGCCTGTGGCTTCTTGGTTGGCCTAAATGCAATGAGGGTTTTTTTTTCATTTCAAGCCAGTTACCAGGTGTTCAGAACACCTCACCACCACCCGCAAAAAAGTTCACTGCAGCAGCTGTTAATTAATTGGAATTTTTGTTAGTCTCAGCAGAGGGGCCATGTCTGAAGAATTATACCATCTGCTAAGTATTCGCTTTAGATGAGAACTGAGGCAGTTGGACAGGATAGTGAGGTTCCCCAATGGCTTGCATTGCCACTGGCCATGTAGAATATTTATTTTAAAAAGACAAGCCATGCAGCAACCACTTGGACTTCCTTAACAAAGTTTTTAGACTTAAGGGAAAAAAGAGTTGAAGTTTCATTTCAGCCAGTGAAGCAGCAGTTAGACAGGTCATGAGCCTGGTGGAGGGGAGTGTCATACCCATCAATCACCACATTTCCTTGCATAGGTTGCTGAGTTTAGTTAATACTATTATAATGCACTATTATGTGTTTCCATATGCAAAGAGCAATTCTACCTGTCTATCTTTCAGCCTGAAAGATTTATTTTAGACTAAAGGGAACTATCAAACAGGACAGCAAAAAAAGGTTTCTGTGAGGAAAATCCCATGTGTCTCATCTGTAACATGCAGCACCAGCGCTTCCTCACAAAATGGCACCTACCCCTCCCTGCAAGCTATAGATTCTTAGGAATCTAGGGTATGCCTATACAGCATTTTGGAGCAAAAAGGAGCAAGTCTCTCAGCTCAGTCAATAGACTCAGGCTAGTGGGTTAAAAACAACAGTATAAACAGCACTTCAGAGTTGTGGCTTGGGCTGAAGCTCAGGCTCTGAAGCCCACCCTAGGTTTCAGAGCCCAAGCCACAACTTCTAAGCTCTGTGTATACAGATATTTTTGCAGCGCTTGTGAAAGCCCCATTAGCCTATGTCTTTTGACCCAGGGTGGGAGGCGGGCTCCTGCTCACGCCAAAATGCTGTGTAGAAATACCCTTAAAGGTAAAGTACCCCAACATTTACATATTACAAACACCACACCCATATTCTGTCGTGTCAGACAATTTTTAGACATTTTTCTACTTACTTTTTATTTCAACTTAAGGATGTGTTCATCTTGTATTTTAATTTTGTACAGTAACTGTGGCATTATAGCCATTGTATTATGTATAAACACCAGCATATGCAGATTTAAGAAGGGTGGTGTCTGTGTGTAGCAACTGGCATGGAATGTTGGGTGTGTCAAATTAAAAAGACTTCTTGGTTGCTAGTCAGCTAGAGTTGAGGCTAAAGAGTGAACCTAGGAATAAGTGAGGCTGGAGGTAGCTTGTAAATAATAACCTACTCACAGCTATCTTTTGTTTCTGCTTTACATTGTGTTCATAGTCTTGTTTTTCAGACCAAAAGGGACTTTTACGCTCATCTAGGCTGATCTCCAGTTATTTATTCCAATTTAAGTGATTGCAGTTCATTTAAACACGCATGTTTGGCTGACTGGATTTCAAGAAAGAGTACAAACAAAGGCAGAACTACCCTTATGTTCTCAACTAGAACTTAATACAGCGTGCAGTTAGTGAGACCAAACTCTCCCTTCTGTACTGACTTTCCTCCACCTTCTAAAGGAGCTAGTCCACCTTAAACTTATATTTCTCAAATATTGATTTCTTCGGCTAACTTAGGATAAATTAAAAGTCTCATTGTTACAGCAGAAGAGAAGAGCAAGAGCCAGGCCTTCTTTCCTTGATCCCTCCTTCAGTCAGAAGATGAGACCAAGGCTGATAGACCCACTGAAGTAGGGTGCAAGAATTAGCTATGAAAACCCTGGATTCTTCTCATTTAGGGGAAAGCTGTTTGTCTTCCTGGGGTGGAAAGATAGGAAAGATCTCTCTTCCTCTTGTTTCTCCTCGCAGGGGCTGAGACTGGTTAAGGTGTCCTCCTTCACAGGCCAAAAGAAGTTCCCCCTCTTCAGTGTAGGTATGTGTGCACGGTGGTGGTTGTGGCAGCGGCTGCAACAAAGATGAGCTATAGTGAATACCCCCGTTTCTCTTCCTTACTAGGGAAGTGGGAGGATCCCAGAGCTCAGCTGCAACCCTAGCCGAAATGTCTACACAGCAATTAAATGGCCCTTTAGCCAGAGTCAGCCAGCCTGGGCCAGATGTGGGTTTTTAATTGCAGTGTAGACATACCCCTAGAGACCATTACCTGCCATCCATACCTCATGTCAGGATGGTGTAAGAGTCACACCAGGAGAGGGTATGGCAAATGTCTGTCTCTTTCAATGGGAAATGCCTTAAGGAGTAGCAGACCAGTACAGGGGAGATAGATAGAAGCATGCATTTTGATGGTGATGCGTTTGGTATGTTGATATCTCCTGATGGAAATAAGGAAGCCTATCACACTGCCCTTAGCCTCCTTGCTGAACTCGTACTGTATCTGAAAATCTGAGGTGGGAACAGGCTGGAAGCTCATGTCACCCTACATGAATCTTGATTAATATGCTAGCATAAAATAAGCATAATCATTGAAAAGAGCAAATGTCTATTCAGGTCAAAGTCAAATGTGGCTGATATTTGGTAAACATATTGATGTACTCTTCTTCCCCATGAAGGATGAATAAGGGAATGTGTTCACTAGTAGTACAAAATTACTTTACTAATGAAAAAAGAAAAGGAGTACTTGTGGCACCTTAGAGACTAACAAATTTATTTGAGCATAAGCTTTTGTGAGCTACAGCTCACTTCATTGGATGCATTCAGTGGAAAATACAGTGGGGAGATTTATATACACAGAGAACATGAAACAATGGGTGTTACCATGCACACTGTAATGAGAGTGATCGGGTAAGGTGAGCTATTACCAGCAGAGGAAGCGTTGTTCTAAGTCAGCCATAAAAATGTTGGCATACTGTGGGGCCATGCAGGAACCCATGGCAGTGCCGCTGATTTGAAGGTGTACATTGTCCCCAAATGTGAAATTGTTATGGGTGAGGACAAAGTCACAAAGTTCAGCCACCAGGTTTGCCGTGACGTTATCGGGGATACTGTTCCTGATGGCTTGTAGTCCATCTTTATGTGGAATGTTGGTGTAGAGGGCTTCTACATCCATAATGGCTAGGATGGTGTTTTCAGGAAGATCATCGATGGATTATAGTTTCCTCAGGAAGTCAGTGGTGTCTCGAAGATAGCTGGTAGTGCTGGTAGCGTAGGGCCCGAGGAGGGAGTCAAAAACAGACTCCAACGAGAGCCTGCTGAATTGGAATTAATTTGCAAACTGGATACAATTAACTTAGGCTTGAATAAAGACTGGGAGTGGATGGGTCATTACACAAAGTAAAACTATTTCCCCATGCCCCCTCCCCCCACTGTTCCTCAGACATTCTTGTCAACTGCTGGAAATGGCCCACCTTGATTATCACTACAAAATGCCCCCCGCTCTCCTGCTGGTAATAGCTCACCTTACCTGATCACTCTCGTTACAGTGTGTATGGTAACACCCATTGTTTCATGTTCTCTGTGTATATAAATCTCCCCACTGTATTTTCCACTGAATGCACCTGATGAAGTGAGCTGTAGCTCATGAAAGCTTATGCTCAAATAAATTTGTTAGTCTCTAAGGTGCCACACGTACTCCTTTTCTTTTTATTATTTTATTTGTTCACCTGTTTCCTCTATAGAGGAAATTAGTGCCTTGTTCAAATCAGACATATTGCAAGTGGATGGAATATTTATCATCAAGGGACATAACAAGACTTTCAGTTCCCAACAGTTAAAGTGGAAATATGCATATGTGATAAGTATATATATAACAAAGCACCCATTTAGGAACCCTATCAAGGTAAGTCATAATAAAAACAAACAAGCAAGCTATTATTTTCAACTTAAACTTCTCACTTGACTGAGCTTCTTACTAATGTGATTTTGATCAGCTCCCAGAATAGAAATATATAATCATGATAGCCAAACTCTACAACAGTAGAGAAACAAGGAGGGTGAGGTAATATCGTTTATTGGACCAACTGCAGCTGGTGAAAAAGACACTTTCAAGCTACAGAGAGATCTTCAAATGGCTTTTTGGTTCAGTACGATGGCTTTCATGAATGAGAAATAGATGACATGATGTACCCTCTAAGAAGTTCATCTCCAGTCTATATAATGTTATTTTTAAATACAATGGTGTAAAGACCAAAGCACAGATGGAATACATATATGGATGATTGTCAGAACTGGTCTGTCTTCATTACCCCAGGACACAAACTGATATGTTATTTTAGACACGGTTAATTTAACTACCAGACTACTTTGATCTTCAGGTAGGGTGACAAGTGTAAAATACACAGAAGATATTCTCTGCTTTCAGACTCACTCCCTGTGAGTAAGTTGCATTATTAGCATCTTATATTTTACATGTCTTAATTACACCTGGACCAGAGGGTCTTTCATCCTTCAGAGGCCCTTTCAGCTGCACAGCTCTTTTCCTCTCTAAAAGCAAAACCCTATATTTATGGATGATATTTCACATGAAAAATCACAAAAACTGACCTTGGCCCAACTTAGGCAGATCTCTGCTGCAGCTCCACTGAAGTCCTTCTGAGCCTGGTTAGGGAGGCATTTGACACCCTGGACTATAGTTAAGGAATTAAAACAAAACATACACAAACACAAACCACACCTCACCTTTTTTAAAAAATAAACAAAACATGAATGCTTGAAATAAATACTCCAATCTTATTGCTTTTAAAACCTTAGCTTTATATCTCCCCACTGTCTCTCTACTTGCATGTCCTTCAACATAAGCCATTAAGATAATGAATAACATTGCACACTATGGGTATGTCTACACTACGGAATAAGGTCGAATTTATAGAAGTCAGTTTTTTAGAAATCGGTTTTATATATTCGAGTGTGTGTGTCCCCACAGAAAATGCTCTAAGTGTATTAAATGCATTAACTCGGCGGAGCGCTTCCACAGTACCGAGGCTAGAGTCGACTTCCGGAGCGTTGCACTGTGGGTAGCTATCCCACAGTTCCTACAGTCTCCGCTGCCCATTGGAATTCTGGGTTGAGATCCCAATGCTTGATGGGGCTAAAACATTGTCGCGGGTGGTTCTGGGTACATATCGTCAGGCCCCCGTTCCCTCCCTCCCTCCGTGAAAGCAAGGGCAGACAATCATTTCGCACCTTTTTTCCTGAGTTACCTGTGCAGACGCCATACCACGGCAAGCATGGAGCCCGCTCAGGTAACCGTCACCCTATGTCTCCTGGGTGCTGGCAGACGTGGTACGGCATTGCTACACAGTAGCAGCAACCCCTTGCCTTGTGGCAGCAGACGGTACAGTACGACTGGTAGCCGTCATCGTCATGTCCGAGGTGCTCCTGGCCACGTCGGCTGGGAGCGCCTGGGCAGACATGGGCACAGGGACTAAATTTGGAGTGACTTGACCAGGTCATTCTCTTTAGTCCTGCAGTCAGTCCTATTGAACCGTCTTATGGTGAGCGGGCAGGCGATACGGACTGCTAGCAGTCGTACTGTACCATCTTCTACCAGGCAGGCAAGAGATGAGGATGGCTAGCAGTCGTACTGTACCATCTTCTGCCGAGCAGCCATGAGATGTGGATGGCATGCAGTCCTTCTGTACCGTCTGCTGCCAGCCAAAGATGTAAAAGATAGATGGAGTGGATCAAAACAAGAAATAGACCAGATTTGTTTTGTACTCATTTGCTTCCCCCCTTCCCCTGTCTAGGGGACTCATTCTTCTAGGTCACACTGCAGTCACTCACAGAGAAGGTGCAGCGAGGTAAATCTAGCCATGTATCAATCAGAGGCCAGGCTAACCTTCTTGTTCCAATAAGAACAATAACTTAGGTGCACCATTTCTTATTGGAACCCTCCGTGAAGTCCTGCCTGAAATACTCTTTGATGTAAAGCCACCCCCTTTGTTGATTTTAGCTCCCTGAAGCCAACCCTGTAAGCCGTGTCCTCAGTCGCCCCTCCCGGCGTCAGAGCAACGGCAAACAATCGGGCATCTGAGAGTGCTGTCCAGAGCAGTCACAATGGAGCACTCTGATGGGGCTAAAACACTGTCGCGGGTGGTTCTGGGTACGTATCGTCAGGCCCCCGTTCCCTCCCTCCCTCCGTGAAAGCAAGGGCAGACAATCATTTCATGCCTTTTTTCCTGAGTTACCTGTGCAGACGCCATACCACGGCAAGCATGGAGCCCGCTCAGGTAACCATCACCCTATGTCTCCTGGGTGCTGGCAGACGCAGTACGGCTTTGCTGCACAGTAGCAGCAACCCATTGCCTTCTGGCAGCAGACGGTGCAATACGACTGGTAGTCGTCCTCGTCGTGTCCGAGGTGCTCCTGGCCACGTCGGCTGGGAGCGCCTGGGCAGACATGGGCACAGGGACTAAATTTGGAGTGACTTGACCAGGTCATTCTCTTTAGTCCTGCAGTCAGTCCTATTGAACCGTCTTATGGTGAGCGGGCAGGCGATACGGACTGCTAGCAGTCGTACTGTACCATCTTCTACCAGGCAGGCAAGAGATGAGGATTGCTAGTAGTCGTATTGTACCATCTTCTGCCAGGCAGGCAAGAGATGAGGATGGCTAGCAGTCGTACTGTACCATCTTCTGCCGAGCAGCCATGAGATGTGGATGGCATGCAGTCCTTCTGCACCGTCTGCTGCCAGCCAAAGATGTAAAAGATAGATGGAGTGGATCAAAACAAGAAATAGACCAGATTTGTTTTGTACTCATTTGCCTCCTCCCCTGTCTAGGGGACTCATTCCTCTAGGTCACACTGCAGTCACTCACAGAGAAGGTGCAGCGAGGTAAATCTAGCCATGTATCAATCAGAGGCCAGGCTAACCTCCTTGTTCCAATAAGAACGATAACTTAGGTGCACCATTTCTTATTGGAACCCTCCGTGAAGTCCTGCCTGAAATACTCTTTGATGTAAAGCCACCCCCTTTGTTGATTTTAGCTCCCTGAAGCCAACTCTGTAAGCCGTGTCGTCAGTCGCCCCTCCCTCCGTCAGAGCAATGGCAGACAATCGTTCCGCGCCTTTTTTCTGTGCGGACGCCATACCAAGGCAAGCATGGAGGCCGCTCAGCTCACTTTGGCAATTAGGAGCACATTAAACACCACACGCATTATCTAGCAGTATATGCAGCACCAGAACCTGGCAAAGCGATACCGGGCGAGGAGGCGACGTCAGCGCGGTCACGTGAGTGATCAGGACATGGACACAGATTTCTCTGAAAGCATGGGCCCTGCCAATGCATGCATCATGGTGCTAATGGGGCAGGTTCATGCTGTGGAACGCTGATTCTGGGCTTGGGAAACAAGCACAGACTGGTGGGACCGCATAGTGTTGCAGGTCTGGGACGATTCCCAGTGGCTGCGAAACTTTCGCATGCGTAAGGGCACTTTCATGGAACTTTGTGACTTGCTTTCCCCTGCCCTGAGGCACATGAATACCAAGATGAGAGCAGCCCTCACAGTTGAGAAGCGAGTGGCGATAGCCCTGTGGAAGCTTGCAACGCCAGACAGCTACTGGTCAGTTGGAAATCAATTTGGAGTGGGCAAATCTACTGTGGGGGCTGCTGTGATGCAAGTAGCCCACGCAATCAAAGATCTGCTGATATCAAGGGTAGTGACCCTGGGAAATGTGCAGGTCATAGTGGATGGCTTTGCTGCAATGGGATTCCCTAACTGTGGTGGGGCCATAGACGGAACCCCTATCCCTATCTTGGCACCGGAGCACCAAGCCGCCGAGTACATAAACCACAAGGGGTACTTTTCAATCGTGCTGCAAGCTCTGGTGGATCACAAGGGACGTTTCACCAACATCAACGTGGGATGGCCGGGAAAGGTGCATGATGCTCGCATCTTCAGGAACTCTGGTCTGTTTCAAAAGCTGCAGGAAGGGACTTTATTCCCAGACCAGAAAATAACTGTTGGGGATGTTGAAATGCCTATATGTATCTTTGGGGACCCAGCCTACCCCTTAATGCCATGGCTCACGAAGCCGTACACAGGCAGCCTGGACAGTAGTCAGGAGCTGTTCAACTACAGGCTGAGCAAGTGCAGAATGGTGGTAGAATGTGCATTTGGATGTTTAAAGGTGCGCTGGCGCAGTTTACTGACTCGCTTAGACCTCAGCGAAACCAATATTCCCACTGTTATTACTGCTTGCTGTGCGCTCCACAATATCTGTGAGAGTAAGGGGAGACGTTTATGGTGGGGTGGGAGGTTGAGGCAAATCGCCTGGCTGCTGGTTACGCGCAGCCAGACACCAGGGCGGTTAGAAGAGCACAGGAGGGCGCGGTACGCATCAGAGAAGCTTTGAAAACCAGTTTCATGACTGGCCAGGCTACGGTGTGAAAGTTCTGTTTGTTTCTCCTTGATGAAACCCCCCGCCCCTTGGTTCACTCTACTTCCCTGTAAGCTAACCACCTGCCCCTCCTCCCTTCAGTCACCGCTGTCAGAGGCAATAAAGTCATTGTTGCTTCACATTCATGCATTCTTTATTCATTCATCACACAAATAGGGGGATGACTACCAAGGTAGCCCAGGAGGGGTGGTGGAGGAGGGAAGGAAAATGCCACACAGCACTTTAAGCACAGCACTTTAAAAGTTTACAACTTTAAAATTTATTGAATGACAGCCTTCTTTTTTTTGGGCAATCCTCTGTGGTGGAGTGGCTGGTTGGCCGGTGCCCTCCCCCCACCGCATTCTTGGGCATCTGGGTGTGGAGGCTATGGAACTTGGGGAGGAGGGCGGTTGGTTACACAGGGGCAGCAGTGGCAGTCTGTGCTCCAGCTGCCTTTGCTGCAGCTCAACCATACACTGGAGCATACTGGTTTGGTCCTGCAGCAGCCTCAGCATTGAATCCTGCCTCCTCTCATCACGCTGCCGCCACATTTGAGCTTCAGCCCTGTCTTCAGCCCGCCACTTACTCTCTTCAGCCCACCACCTCTCCTCCCGGTCATTTTGTGCTTTCCTGCACTCTGACATTATTTGCCTCCACGCATTCGTCTGTGCTCTGTCAGTGTGGGAGGACAGCATGAGCTCGGAGAACATTTCATCGCGAGTGCGTTTTTTTTTTCTTTCTAAGCTTCACTAGCCTCTGGGAAGGAGAAGATCCTGTGATCATTGAAACACATGCAGCTGGTGGCGAAAAAAAAAAGGGACAGCGGTATTTTAAAAGACATTTTATAAAACAGTGGCTACACTCTTTCAGGGTAAACCTTGCTGTTAACATTACATACATAGCACATGTGCTTTCGTTCCAAGGTCGCATTTTGCCTCCTCCCACCGCGTGGCAACCCCCTCAACCTTCCCCCCTCCCTGTGGCTAACAGCGGGGAACATTTCTGTTTAGCCACAGGCAAACAGCCCAGCAAGAATGGGCTCCTCTGAAGAAAAGCACTCTGTTTCAACCAGGTGACCATGAATTATCTCTCACTCTCCTGAGGATAACACAGAGAGATAAAGAACGGATGTTGTTTGAATGCCAGCAAACATACACTGCAATGCTTTGTTCTACAATGATTCCCGAGTACGTGTTACTGGCCTGGAGTGGTAAAGTGTCCTACCATGAAGGACGCAATAAGGCTGCCCTCCCCAGAAACCTTTTGCAAACGCTTTAGGACTACATCTAGGAGAACCGCAAATGCCAGGGCAAAGTAATCCTTTCACATGCTTGCTTTTAAACCATGTATAGTATTTTAAAAGGTACACTCACCAGAGGTCCTTTCTCCGCCTGCTGGGTCCAGGAGGCAGCCTTGGGTGGGTTCGGGGGGTACTGGCTCCAGGCCTAGGGTGAGAAACAGTTCCTGGCTATCTACAACCTCCTCATCATCATCATCTTCTTTGTCCCCAAAACCTGCTTCCTTATTGCCTCCATCTCCATTGAAGGAGTCAAACAGCACGGCTGGGGTAGTGGTGGCTGAACCCCCTAAAATGGCATGCAGCTCATCATAGAAGCGGCATGTTTGGGGCTCTGACCCAGAGCGGCTGTTCGCCTCTCTGGTTTTCTGGTAGGCTTGCCTCAGCTCCTTCAGTTTCACGCGGCACTGCTTCGGGTCCCTGTTATGGCCTCTGTCCTTCATGCCCTGGGAGATTTTCACAATGGTTTTGGCATTTTGAAAACTGGAACGGAGTTCTGATAGCACGGATTCCTCTCCCCAAACAGCGATCAGATCCCGTACCTCCCGTTCGGTCCATGCTGGAGCTCTTTTGCGATTCTGGGACTCCATCATGGTCACCTGTGCTGATGAGCTCTGCATAGTCACCTGCAGCTTGCCACACTGGCCAAACAGGAAATGAGATTCAAAAGTTTGCGGTTCTTTTCCTGTCTACCTGGCCAGTGCATCTGAGTTGAGAGTGCTGTCCAGAGCGGTCAGAATGGAGCACTCTGGGATAGCTCCCAGAGGCCAATACCATCGAATTGTGTCCACAGTACCCCAAATTCGAGCCGGCAACGTCGATTTAAGCGCTAATCCACTTGTCAGGGGTGGAGTAAGGAAATCGATTTTAAGAGCCCTTTAAGTCGAAATAAAGGGCTTCATTGTGTGGACGGGTGCAGGTTTACATCGATTTAACGCTGCTAAATTCGACCTAAAGTCCTAGTGTAGACCAGGGCTATCATATTAAAATATATTTAAAAACAAAGAGCTAGGCCTTGGAGCTGTGCTGAGTAGCACACACACATCCTGTGATTTTGCATGTCTTTTGTTTTAGAGTCTCCCCCCTCCCCATTTTAGAAATTGATGTCCCTTTACCCCACCCCTTTTGTCTCTATCAGATGCCTATTCACTCAGCAGCTGACTCAGAGAAGACTCTTTTAGTAAAAGCCCACTGCACTGACAGCCTGTTGGTGTCCATTCTCCAGGAGTTGGAGGGAGTAGTCTGAAAAAATTCCAAGGGGGAGCAATCTTCCATTTTCTACACCACATCCAGCAATTGGCAGGATCAGCATGGGAGAAAAAAAGTTATAAAGCAGCAAACTCATCACTCACAGTATAAAATTAGACCCTAAAAACACCATGCAAACCTCAACTGCGAAAATAAGATGAAATGACACAGCAGAAATAAAACAAAGAGGAGTCAGCAAAGTTTTCTTCTCAGGGGGTATAGCTGGATATCAAGGTAAATTAACATACACAACACAGCAACAGGAAAACACTCCCTTGGGCATTTAACTAACTTCTAGTCCTGAGTAAAAATCCCTGCCTTCTACAGTCAATTACCACTCTGGTTCTCAGGCTGGCAATTTACAGTCTTTAACCTGAGCACCTGTGCAATGTGAGGGGGAAGCTGAATTTTTCACTATTATTTGTTCACTAGGAACCAAATAATACCCCTGCACCCTGCCACAGCGAGTAAAAAGGAACAGGTTTAAGTGAATCTTCAGAGATAACTGAATACACTAAAGTATGTGAAAACATGCAGAGTGGACTAACAAATTAGTATCAATTTCTGTATAGTTCTTACATTCACTAAAGGCCATATTTAGAATTTGATAGTCCACTCAAGATGATTCACAATCATTTGTATTTTACATCCCTAACTTTACGCAGTCATTTGTTTTGATATTGTTGTCCACATCCTCTAGCTGTACAATCCACTGTCAGCTATTGGTTTCATAATGGGACTCCATGTATTGTACTGCATATTTAAAACTGATTTCACTCATATCATAAACGGTTGATGGTGCTTTGAACACACGGTACCAGATCTTTAGCCATAACTCTAGTTAAATCTATGGAGTTACAGCAATTCACCAAAATAACTGAGAATCTGGTCCAATAGGTACCATAAGCTTATCCCATTCTTGAAATGTGGCTTTATTGGTAACAAACAACAAGATACAAACATCACAGTTTTCTTCCTAAGGTTGGCTATTCTTAGGCTTTTCCCTCCAGACCCTTCTATCCCAGTCCCTCATTTTTTCTGTCTCAGAAGAGAGAGAGATGCACCATTCTTTCTTATATCCTGGTTGAAGCTAACACAATCCACCTGCCAGTACTCAAACTCCCACTGTGACAATTACTAATTCATATTTAACCTGGAAGATAGGGCTAAAACTCTAGTCCTCATGTCTCAAAAAACACAGATGTCTACCATTTAAGTTAAAGAGGATCTCCTTTAATTTTGCTACTAGTAGGGCTCTTGTTCTCTGTGGTCAGTCAGTAGTTAGAAACATGATTCGCTTGCATAAAGCTGGTATCTTACATATTACCCCTGCTTTCCTATTAGACCAAATATCCTATACTTGTGAGGTTCACAAGAATTTATATCCAACAGTGGGGCACCACTCTATAATTACTCGATTTTCTGCACACAGACATAATTATTATACAAATCACCCACATACAAAGAGATAAGGCTTGAAACCTGTTCCTGGCACTCCAAAAAGCCTCGTCCTCTACTGTGTGTAGTAGTTCATGTAATGGCTCTCAACCAGTAGTATTCAATTTGGGAAATTTATGTCACAATCTTATAGCTACTTCACCTTTACTAGTCAGTTATGTAGTCTGAACTCTTACTGTAATCCACCAGGCAACAAGTTACCTTCTTTTGCCCTTGCTGAATTCGTTTACAAGGTATGATCTCCTATTACTGGATCTTTACTTCAGTTCAACTTGAGATTTGATTAACATTTAACAGTTGCTTGTATCATGCCAGATCACCTAGGAAGTAATGATGGGCAAACTTCCAAACAGTGGGGCAGTTCAAAAGCTGATGTGAAACTTATTCAAGCCTTTTTGAAGGTGTCACTCCAATCCCAGATTGGAAATTACTAAATTAACCAAATTCATTGTTTATTTGTGCTTAGCTAAAAGGATCCCTGAAGTGACATTAATGAATTAAAGGATTAAGTTCTAATTTCTCCAAAATGAAAGAGAAGCTAAGGGAGACTGACTGTTTTCAGTAATGCAATGGAACTGTGGATCAGATTGTTCAGGGGGAGGAGGCAGAAGGGCTTAAACAATGGGTCAGGAAGCAGAGTTAGTCACAGATTCTTTTGAATGGCAAAAAGGTTGTTATTTCCTACTCTGACATCATCTAAAACATAATGAGCATCATGGATAACTGTGAAGGAGAAAATATGATGGTAAGGCTAGCTTTGTTATTGATATTTTCTTGTCTGTCTAATCAGTAACATTAGTAAGGTCCAATTTGTTTCACCCTTATTCATGCTGAGTAGGACTATTCCTGGAGTCACCCCAAGATTTCAATGGAATTATTTGCAGTGATGTATGAGGATAGTTGTGGGACAATCTAACCCTAATCACTTTAAAGATAGACCAAAGGAAGGTGGTGTGTTGGAAACTGGTTAAAAATGACAAGTTGTCACTTTAATTGTGAGGGGTTTCCTAGTTCTGCTTGCAGGTGGCTCTGAAGGAAATTATGGAATCTGGGTCATGTGAGCCAATCAATAGCCAGTCAACCTGGAGTGAACCAGTTTACAGCAAGGTAGCGTGAATTGTGCCTCACTGCCTAAGGGAGTAGCTTTTTCTTTTGCTCTCTGTTTTGGGTTCTGTGCAGACATGCCAAACCTGTGGAAAAAAATGCAGAAATTGGGCTAGTTTTTGGCTTCATTGGCTTGTAGCTTCTTTTTTTTGATTGGCTCCCAGCAAGCAGGGGCAAGGGAGGGAGAGTGTCAGGGATGCACAGCTGGCCTACCACTGTCCTAGACTGCACGCCAGGGGGATCTAGTCCTATAGAGTGTTGGGGTTCTTTGGGATTGGCTTGCTTTGGCCTTGTTTTGAAATGGGATTAGCTTGATTTTTGTCTTCTTGTGAAAGCTGGCAACTGTCATTCTGTGTTATTCTGAATTCTAAGAAGTAAAATAGTATTATGTTGTAACCTTTCAGTGAGAGTATTTACATTTTTAATCTAACTTCTCTGTGGCTATGCTATGAACATAACAGGGAATATAGCTGTACAAGCATGTATGCTTATTTCATCTACATGCTTTATGCTGCCGCATTTGAATTTGTTTGTTTGTTTTGTTTTTGGGTGGGAGGGCGGGGGAATTGGATTAAAGAAAGAGAATCAGTGGAGAGGAGACATGGTGTCCACAATTCAGGAAGGATGTTGAAAAATTGGAGAGGTTTCAGAGAGGAGCCATGAGAATGACTAAAGGATTAGAAAACATGACTTTTAATGATAGACTCAAAGAGCTCAATCTATTTAGCTTACAAAAAGAGAATATTAAAGAGTGACTTGATTACAGTCTATAAGTACCTACATGTGGAACAAATACTTAATAATGGGTTCTTCAGTCTAGCAGAGAAAGATATAACATGATCCAATGTCAGTTTTAAATTGCAGTAAGGACTCCATATAAATCCTGAGGAGTCTAACTATGGTATACTATCTGTTATGCTGATGGAGAGATGCTAAGCGAGTTACATTATTCTGCCAAGAAGGCAGGAAACAAAAAGAGGGAGAAAGAATTATGTGCTGCACTCATTTTATAAAGGAATGGCCAAGTTTGGCAATTTCTCTTAACATTTTGGTTCATACCCCCTGTGGTTTGTTCTCTGTTTGTGTGTCTGGGTGGGGGTGGGTCAGTCAAAACTCAGGCCTTGTCCACACTACATGGGAAAGTTGATCTAAACTTTGCAATTTGAGTTATATTAGTAGTGTAACTCAAATCGACATAGCTTAGATCTACTTACCGCGGGGTCCACACTATGCTATGTCAACAGGAGATGCTCTCCCGTTGACTCCCCTTACGCTTCTCGGTCTGGTGGAGTACAGAAATTAATGGGAGAACGATCCGCAGTCAATTTTGCGGGTCTTCACTAGACCCTTTAAATCGACCACCGCTGCATTGATTGCCACAAATCAATCCTCAGGTAAAGCCACACAATTTTTTCTGCTTTCCATCTAAAACGACAATAAAAGCTCAAATTTACTTAAATTCAGCCCAGGTTTATGTAAAACTTGACTGTATTTTGTTCAAAACTCATTGGTGACCCTTAGTGAACTGCTCCATGAACTTGGCCCATGTTTCAGGTATGTTATATTAGGGAGTAGGTCTCCCTATAAAAGTTTCATGCAACTCTAAAGGATCAGTGCAATCCTTGAGTGTCTGAAAATTCCCACTGAATTGCACAGCTGACCACAGAAAAGTGCAGTGAGTTTAGAGAGAAAGTAAAAGGCTCCATAACCATATGTTTTGCTTATTTATTAATTTAATGTAAATTTATTAAGAGGTAGAACTTCATGGAGGTCTCTTACAAAACCAGTCTGAAAGACAGTGGCATTAAAATATCAGATCATCATACAATTGCAACATAAAAACAAAAGTGGTCAGATGCAGTCACACAGATGATAGCAATCAATGCTTATGTAACCCTTCTGCCAGGCCAAGTTGATAGCAGCAAGGGCTGGGTTCAGTACACAGGGGTTCCCTCTCATCAAAGCAAATGCAAAACTGGCTCAAGCCCCAACCCAGTGACCTGGGAAAATCTTACACACCCCCTGGGCGCCTCAAAGAGGCAATACTTCCCCTCTAGCAAGCACAGAGTCTCAGTGTAGCAGAGAATCTTTATTAACATGAGATAAAGAACATCAGCATTAAATTGGGGAAACACCACAACTAGTGTTAATTAACCAAACTGTGAGCAAAGACCCACCCCAGAAAATTGGGCCACATCCTTTCCCTCGAATTCTTGAGTCCCAGAACCCAAACGTCTCTTGAGTCCAGCAATCCACAAACCACCCAAAGTTCAAAAAGTCCAGCCCCAGAGTTCAAAAGTTCATCTGCAGAATGTTGCTCCCCAGTCTGGCTAAAATGTGCCTGTGTATGGAGGGAAAGAGGTAAGGGGCACCTTACATGTCCTGAAGCTGACTGCTCCACAGGGCTCCTCTCCACCACGAGCGGCTCCGCTCTGCACAGCTTGCTGTCCCACGAACAGCTCTGCTCAGCTTGCCGTCTCACAAACAGCTCCGCCCTGCACAGCTCACCTCACCATCTCATGAACACTCCGCCAGCCTATCCCCAAACAGCACCACTGCACTCTAGTTCTTCCAGCTCCCCACTACTTGACACAGTGCTCAGTGATTCCAGCTCATAGTAGTGGGAGCCTTAGTGCTGGTGCACCATAAGGCCAAAGTGAATTCAGCACAGTACCTGTAGCAAGACTCTTAATAGACCCAAAATTAGCTCTGACATTCCACAGTGGAGAGAGACAGAGGTGCAATGGGTGTTTCGGGCCCACACCACCAGGTACAAATACCTGTCTCAAGCCTCTCTCAATTCACAGAGTTTTGGAACCCATGTCCCTTGCCTAGCGAGTGCTACTTAGTTGATGGTGAGTCCCTCCATCATAACAAAAGGCCAAGCACAGTTCCCATAATCAGGGTAATAACAATTTATTCTTCCTGCCCCAATAACAGAGACACTGGGGATCCCACAGCAGCCAAAGTGACCATTTGGGCAGTTATGGCCTCATTCTAGGCGGGGTGGGTGTGCCTATGCAAATGAGATCGGCCCCTGAAGTTCTTTTCCACAACTTGCCGCACCTCACCACCAGACATCAGGGTGGAGCTCGTCCTGACTCTGCTTACATCCATTCTAAAAGTAACTTAAGAAAGTTCGCAAAAGGTGATTCACACTCAGCATGGTGGCTAAAAGCAGACAAAGCTTCCAACAATCCTTATATGCCAACAGAGAAAAAATTCAGCCAGCACACAGGCACGTCCGAACTTTTTAGTCCATTTCCAACAAACACCAGACGCCAGTAGTTCTATAAAACAGGCAGGAGCTGGAACTTTATGCCAATTCCTGGCAAGCAAATTCAAACACAAAACAGCCTACTTGATTTCATTGGGTAACACAGCATGCCGCAAAAAGTGCAGTTGCTTTGTAAGCTGGGTTTATCTGATGCAGGTGTGTAACTATATGCAACACATTTCATTATTTGCAACACATTTCATTATTTGATATGCTTTATTTCCATGCCAAATCACAGATCAGAGATGGCCAAAGCATGTGTTATTTGTGAAGCACTCCTTCGCAGCACATGCACACACCCTTTCTACCCAATGGCCTCCTGAAATCTTGCAACCTCTTGTCACTGCTGCTGGTTCAACCAAGGGGAAAAGGAACTGAAATAGGGCTTGGAAGGTGGGCATCAGTATTGAGAAAAAAAAATCAGACCCTACCATGACCTTTTAAAGAGCACAAAATCACTATCTTCTCCGTCCCCCACCCCCTTTTCCAATTACTTTGAAATGGGAACTATAGCAGCCTAGTTACCAAAACCTTTCCTGACCCTCTAGCTCACTAAGGCCTTGTCTTTACAGAGACTGTAAAGTTAGATCATGTTAGCTAGCTCAATCTATCATCTTCTAAAACTCTCATCGAGGGAAGGGAAGTTGTACTTTTAGCATTTGCCCAACTGGTAAAGCAATAAAGCCTAGAGTGCCTCCCAAGTTTCAACACAATCAGTTTAAAATTAGGGTTGTCAATTAATTGCAGTTAACTCACCTGATTAATTAAAAAAAATTAATCGCGCTTAATCACAGTTTTAATTGCAGTGTTAAACAATAGAACAACAGTTGAAATTAAATATTTTTGGATGTTTTTCTACATTTTCAAATATATTGATTTCAATTACAACACAGAATAAAAAGTGTACTGTGCTCACTTGATATTATTCTTTATTACATATATTTGCACTGTAAAAATGATAAAAAGAAATAGTATTTTTCAGTTCACTCATACAAGTACTGTAGTGCAATCTCTATCATGAAAGTGCAACTTACAAATCTACATTTTTTTTAATGTAACTGCACTCAAAACCAAAACATGCTGATGATGCTCATTAAAAAAATAATGCGTTAATTAAATTTGTGACTGAACTCCCTGGGGGAGAATTGTATGTCTCCTGCTCTGTGATTTTACCTGCCTTCTGCCATATATTTCATGTTATAGCAATCTCGGATAATGACCCAGGACATGTTGTTCATTTTAAGAACACTTTCACTTCAGTTTTGACAAAATGCAAAGAAGATTCCAATGTGAGCTTTCTAAAGGTAGCTACAGCACTCCACCCAAGGTTTAAGAATCTGAAGTGCCTTCCAAAATCTGAGAGGGACAAGGCAGGGAGCATGCTATCAGAAGTCTCAGAAGAGTAACACTCCGATTTGGAAACTACAGAACCTGAACCACCAAAAAAGAAAATCAACCTTCTGCTGGTGGCATCTGACTCAGATGATGAAAACGAACATGCGTTGGTCCGCACTGCTTTGGATCATTACCTAGCAGAACCCGTTATCAGCATGGATGCATGGCCTCTGGAATGGTGGTCAAAGCATGAAGGAACATATGAATCTTTAGTGCATCTGGCACGTAAATACCTTGCAACACCAGCGACAAAAGTGCCATGCGAATGCCTGTTCTCACTTTCAGGTGACATTGTAAATAAGAAGCGGGCAGCATTATCAAATGTAAATGTAAACAAACTTCTTTGTCTTAGCGATTGGCTGAACAAGTAGGCTCTAAAGTTTTACATTGTTTTATTTTTGAGTGCAGTATTTTTGTACAAAATTCTACATTTGTAATTTTAACTTTCATGATAAAGAGACTGCACTACAGTACTTGTATTAAGTGAATTGAAAAATACTATTTCTTTTGTTTTTTTACAGTGCAAATATTTGTAATAAAAAATATAAAGTGAGCACTGTAGTGTTGTAATAAAATCAATATATTTGAAAATGTGGAAAACATCCAAAAATATTTAAATAAATTGTATTCTATTGTTGTTTAACAGGCCAATTAATTGTTTTAATCGCTTGACAGCCCTACTTAAAATACAACTTGCCTTGTCTTGACTGGAGTTTCAGAAGAGGTTGGCTAAACTGAGCTAGCTAACGCCATCAAACATTCCACCTTTAAATCCTAATCAAGACAAAACATAACCCTTTTAGCCAGTCCCACCAGTAATGATGAATATACTGATCAACCTCAGCCCCTCCTCAGCGGAGACAAGTGCCTTAACCCCTCTCCAAACGCTAAAATCTTGCTGTGTTCCTATAATCACAAGCAACCCTAACCCATCCAGCTGCCAAATGTTCGCACCGACAAAGGTGATTTGCTATGTGGGTTACAGAAATCTGCCTGAGGCCCAGCATGTCTAACTTTGCACAGGACCCTCAGGAGCTGGGAGACACTAAGCACTGAAACAGTTGTCATTTATTACCCCCGAGGTGGCATCGCTGTGCTTCAGCAGTGTTTCCTGTATGTGTAAATTGTTTCGATTAAAAGGTTTTAAGCAAAGTAGATATAAGGACCCCAATTCTCCAGTACAGCTGAAGAATGTTTGATGGAAGCGTGGAGGGCTGTGTATGCAGGTGGCTCTGAGCTAACTTTGTGCTCTCTTGATCCTGGGGCTTTCCAGGCCCCAGGCCAGTTCTCAGAACAAGTCAGAGCAGTCTAAGGGGCTGCTCTAATGTACACCAACTACCAACAGCCTATAAGGCACATTATCTCAGGCAGGAATAAGCCCTAGTGTCAGGATGACTTGACCACTCTTCCTTTTCCCTAGCCAGGCCTCCCACACTGGCAACCAGCATGAGGCAGTAGAGTAGGCACCACAACATCACCCAAGGGTCCCCCATACTGGGGAAATCCTCTAATGTCTCGATCTGCCAGATTTAGGGTTGCTTTCTGGAGGAGCAGTGCAAATCAGCCCAACCATAAAATAGATTCTGGGCCAATATATTTCAGATATTACTGTTAAGGCATATTTAGGAAATCCCATTGTGCAAATAGAACAAAATTCAAATTACTTTATTTGCCTTGACTCAGTACAGTACTAAACACAAAAACCTCACATATTCATCACAGAGACGACAATCTTTGTCAATTAGTACTTGAATTCAATCCTTAAAGAGTCTGTTGTACAGTACTCTAAATATCTTTGACATTACTATGTCTTACTTTGTTTTAATGTATACCCCTTCACATTTGAATTCTGCCACTTTAGTTAAGTGCCTTTTATGAGTTATTGATGCTCCATGGTTTTGCTAGTACTTCATTCTTTACCATCTGTGACAAGATTTTTAATCTTTATACAAGAGAAACCAAGCACAAGCAAGGATGACCTGTCAAGAATGCTTACAACTTTGTGGTTAACGCTCTCTTGAGTGTGATTTAATTGACATGGTGCTGCTTGACAGTATACAAGATACAGCAACATAGTAAAATCTACATAGTAAAATCTAGATATTAACCCTCTGATATTAACAAGTTAGATCACCTATAATGCCTACATTTCTTGTTAAAAATTAGCAAGAAGAATGTTTCTGACCTGTGTACAAAATAAAATATGGAGTTTATATTTTTTTAATGCTGCTAGATTTACCCTTTTAAAGTTTTCTGTTTATTAGCAGAACAGGTAGTACATGATCAGTGGCAGTGTGAATTTCCCCATGCTGTTCTGACAATGTGCCTCAACCCTCACTTAGAAGAGAGGACTTCTGAGGGAGTTTTGAGTCTTCATTGCAAATTCAGCCCTGGGCCTCTCCGTGGAGATTGCCAGGAAATGTGGGTGCCTCTTGCCAGGGGATTTTTTGTGATGTACTCATATCTCCATTAAGAACTGAAGTGTAACCACTAACCCATTGGTTATAAGTAAGGCTATGTTTATGACACGGAGGTCATGGAAGTCACGGAATCAGTGACTTCCAGAGACCTCCATGTGACATTCTCTGCTTCAGCCCCAGGGGCTGCAGGACTCTGGAGCTGACAGCCAGTGGGGCCCTGGCAGGAGTCCAGGGACTGGCAACAGCCTCGCACGAGGGTTAGGGGGATGCCTCAGGCGAGCGGCTGCGGTGTCCCATTTTCTCTTTGGGAAATATGGTCACCTTGCAGCTCCCAGCCACTGTGGGCGGAGGGAGAACCCTACAGCTCCCAGCCACCACTGTGGTGGGGGAAACCATGGAGCCGTGACCTGTCTGTGACATTTTTGTTTATTGCTCGTGACCTGTCCATGACTTTTACTAAAAATAACCATGACAAAATCTTAGCCTTACTTATAAGCCAACAAATCTGCTCCTAGATACAATAGCGATGGGTGCTACAGAAAAGAACAGGTAGAAACATCCATTAGATACTAACTTTCTTTTAGTGAGGCTTGTAACCTGCGGGTCATCTTTGTCACCTTCATCCACAGATCTAGGCCAAGTCCAAATCTTGCTGATTTATTTTTCTCCACAACATTTTGAAGATCCAGCCTTCTACCCCCAATGGCTAATGCTCTCATCTATGTTCTGATCACCTCCAGTCTCTATCTCCACTTACACCTTTTAATACCATACCTCTCCTCCAGTCCATCAAAAATGTAAAATTATCCTCACCACCTGGCAATATGACTTCTGCTTTTTGGGGGCTTGATCTAAAGCCCACTGAAGGCAGAAGAAAGACTCCTATTGACTTAAGGGGATTTTGAATTAATCCACTGACTTCACTTTCTCCAACACTTCAAACATAACATTTGTGCCCTCATCTTCAAGGCCCTACATAACTCTGCTCTCCCCTTACATGTACAGCCCAGTCTCTTTCATATCACCCACCTACCCTCTCCACTTGCCAATGAGGCCAGTCCTGATGTCCTGTTGATCCAACTCTACCACAACCATGTCAGTGTCTTTATTCCATGCCACCCCCATTCTCAGGCAATAACCTTCTGATTCTGTTCCACCAACTAAGTAACCTCTGTTCATTCTATTCCTCCTTTAGATTCCCTTCTGTGATGCCTACAAGAGTGCGTCAATAACCATAATTATTTTAAATAAACACTTTTAATTGAGCAATCAAGATGTTCACAAACACAAACAGTGTAACAGCGCAATCTTTATGCTGCAACGTGTGGGCTAATTCCTCAGTCCCTCCTCTGCTGTTTATTACTCTCATTCTAATCTCAGATTAGATGATAAACTCCCCAGGAGAGGGACCCTGTCTTTCTTTTTGTTCTGTAAAGTGCCTGTCAATTTGCTTGGCTCTGTAAAATAATAATAATAAATATTGTGCATAAATTATAAGGATATCATTATCGACTCAAAATTCCTTTTACAGTCAAGACTATTTTAACAGACTTTTAAAAAAATCAGATGTCAATTTCTGTATTCGGTGCCCAGTAATATCAATGGGAATATGAGGGTATTTTAGTGCTTTTAGAAGATTATTTGGTTAAAGGATTCATTTGCAGCTTTCCCTTAAAGGACTGCTGCCACACTCCACTAAATTTAGAACCTGAAAATATTCAATTTAGTAGTTCTATAAAGGTGCTTAGAAACTTCAGAGTATGAATGTAAGTGACCTAGTTTAGTCTTCTAATGCAGCCAATAATCTCTCTTTAGAAAAAGTTTTCCAGGACATAGCAGTCTCAGGCTTCAGATGAATGTTGTGCATGCCTCTACTAGAGCTGAAGTCTACGATTTAATCTAATCTGTTTAACATCTGAGGATCTAGTTTTAGATTTTTGGCAGCTAACATATGCTCCCCCTGTGGCAACTACATAACAACATCATAGAGTTAAAAAAAATCCAGATTGGTTCAGGCTCAACTACCTCATGAAACTATTTTAAAATTCAAGCCAAACAAAACGGCAGTGTTTCAGTTTACTAGCATCATTTTGGTTCACAGCTGTTTTAAAAGGACACATTCTAAAGTTTTATGGCTTTCAGCACCTGCAGCTTGGATGAAAGTATTTATCCCACCTTCCTCGTAGAGGGCTACCTGTACCAAGGGAAGAAGAATTGAGTGAGGGGGCCAAAATAACTGGTTTTGAAACCATTCTGTTATCATGATGGAATGGAAAAAAATAAAATGGTAAAAAAGTTGCCAACACAAGAATAAAAGTCATCTGTAAAATAGGTAAGAATCTTCAGAATAGTAAGTTTCCTAAATTAAATATTTATAAACCTGGCATCAACATTTAGAATCTTATTTTTTTACTTAACTCTTTTTTAACAAGTTAATTTACTGTATGTGAAAGGGATCAGTCTGTTTAACCTCCAGTGTTAACGTACTTAGATTCTAAACTCTTTGGAGCAAAAATTGTGTTTTCACTATATGCGTCTACAGTGTCTAACAGGGACTTCAGTTACTATCGTAATACAGATAATAATAAACGTAGGGTAAACAGTGAAGGTCCCTGAAAAAGGCCTGCCAAGACAATAAAAGCTATACTTTCACTAAAAGGGGAAGGATTAAAAAGAAATTGGGGTCAATCAATTGGGGAGACAAAAGAAAAAATGAAAAGTGTAGCAGGAGAGGGTCAGTGTGGGATGCTGATCAGAAAAGGCTAGACAAGTGAAAGGAACCAGTTTATTTGTTCTTTGTGAGCTCACCCACATCCTTGTGATGATCTCACCCTTAACTGAGGACAAGGTCCACAATGACACAAGGGTCAACTAAATGGCTTTGGACGATGACAACAAAAGAACAGGAATGGGATTGAGGGCAAAAGTGCCTGTGACAGGATGTACTTGCCCCACACTGGGAACTAAAGGGTTAAGACAGCACTCTTAGCAGCGGAAGCCACACCCTCTTGCCCCTACTGGGCGTGCTCTAACTGCTGTTGCAGTATAAAAGGAAGCAGCCTAGCTCAGTCTGGGTAGAGTAGGAAGGATGCACCTTGCTGGCTCCAGCTGTAGAGCAGCCAGAATCCTGAACCATGGGAGCAGGAGACACTGAGGCTCAGACAGGTACCTGCGGACACCCCAGGGAGATTGAAGTTGCCTGGAGACTTCAACTGTGGAAGTCATGAAAGGAAGTAGCCCAGGGAGGGACTAGCCAGTCATAGAATCATAGACTATCAGGGTTGGAAGGGACCTCAGGAGATCATCTAGTCCAACCCCCTGCTCAAAGCAGGACCAATCAATTTTTGTCCCAGATCCCTAAATGGCCTCCTCAGGGATTGAACTCACAACCCTGGGTTTAGCAGGCCAATGCTCAAACCACTGAGCTATCCCTCCCCCCTGCAGTGTCCCTGCAGCATTTGGCATGTTTTGGGTGGATTTCCTGCCAACTTCGTGGCTAACCCATTTGCCACTACTCCCCTCCCCTGATTGACTCTGACCATTGGGCCACGCTGCCTGGCAGTCAGTGGGTAGTCCTGTTGACTCCAGCCATTGGACCATGCAGCCCTGAGGCTATGGGCAGCCATATTGACTTAACTGAAGGGCTACCAGACCCTTGCCCCACCCTTAGTGTGATAGGTGTAACACCCACTGCCCCACAAAGGAGTCAAGTCAAGTAAACACACGTCCTCACCTGGAGGGTACCCCTCATTCCTGGATACAGCATTGCAGGGGACTTGGTCTCTCACACCCCTCTAGTGGCCACTTTTTCAGCTACAGTGACCACTGCCAGAGAGCCTCTTCCACAGACTCTCTCATTGGGTCTACTGTGGCTCAGCCTTCCAGCCAACTGGTGAGATAGTTCACACCACTTGTGGGATTAAGCTCTAAATAAAATATCCTTCACACCTTCTGGGCTTAACTCCTTTAAACAAAAGATCCTTTACAATTCCCTCACCCTTGTAGACCCTCATATAGGATTCTTCTCTATTGGAGAGACCTCTCTCCTCCCAACTGACCTCCCTCAGTCTACTTATATGGCTTAGCTCCACCCCTTCTGGCCAGGAGACAATTAATTACTCAACCTTCAGATTCAGAGCATGATTAATTGCATTCTTTCATTTGCCTTGCAGGTGATGGAGTTAAGCCCCATCACAGGGAAGTTAAACTCCCATGTCCTTTTCATCTTTGGCCTCACTGCTGAGAAGGCTAGCTAGTGCTAGCTATGGTTGTGGTTTTCATCCTGGGTGTACTTGTCCACTAGGAATTGATATGAGACCACCAATACATATAGGCCACAAAACAGCTGCCAGACTGCAAAGCTTTCAGGTGAGGTGAGGCAGGGGGTAAGAGGGGAATTCTCCAAGAATATCAGAGCTGGTTGAATACCCCACAAAAAAAAGTCAAATAAAATTTGTTGGTGAAAAATTGCTAAATTCATTGACTAACCAATATTGTTCTCTCCATATCTGGAGAATACTCATCCAAATTTCAAAGCTAATTTGGATCCAAACATATTTTCCACTCCTTCATGTCACTTCAAGCTAAAGCTATAATCTCTTCATAAATAATTTTCAGACTAAGAATTATTACTGAAAGAAATTTGTGAATAATTTTTAATTACAAATATATTCAAGAATTTCAGTCAGCTGATTTTTGTGAGTTGTTCACTGGCAATCTTCACTGTGTAAATAACTTTGAATAAATTATTCATTCAATTGTGACTTGCATTACTAATTTGGGCTGGATTCAAACCAGTAAAAAATCATGTATCCTGAAACTTAGCCCATCAGACACAGTTTGCCAAGAAGCTGACTTTTATGGAATATTTAGTATTTATAAATAAATGCAATCATATAAATAGCTGATAAGAATGAAAGTTTAACCATGCAGCCAGATTAAGTCATAGGCACTATAGACCTATGCGGTGAGGTCTGCCTGAGTCTGCAGAGAGCCTGGACTATTAGCTCTGAAAGGTGTGAACCACCTGATGTATCTCAATATGGTGATAACTCCAAGATCCACTACTCTGGGGACCCTGCTGCAGCTACTACTACCACAGCAGAGGACAGAGGTGAGAGAATACATCCTGGTTGCTGCGGTAAATACTGGGAGGCATCCCTGCTTTTCTGTGGAGAGGAGAGAGGCCTTCTGATACTCCTAAAGGGACAAGTCTCTGCTGCCACTTCCAGGGAAGTGGTGGGAGGAAAGAGCCCTCATGCCACTTCTCACCTTCCTTCTTGAAGAACAAGAGGAATAAAATAAAAAACACACAGCAACCTAGAAAGGGTTTTACTAGAGCCAAATAAATTTTGCACATGAAAAGTCAGAAACTTCACAGTGTTTAAATATGGCATGCTAATAATCTCTCAGAAACTGTGATGATGATGATCCACACAGACTCCAAGGGTAGGATTAAGGATGATTGACTATGAAGCAAACCAAAAAACATTGTCTCCATTTCTCAAATCTACATATCAAGACTGGTTGACTTTCTAGAAGACATGCTTTAGGCAAACATAAGTTACTGGGGTACAGGGGTAATTGAATTAAATTCTGTGGCCTGTGCACACAGGAAGTCAGACTGAGCTAATGGTCTCTTCTGGCCTTAAAAACTATTAATCTATGAAGGGCATAGGATTATTTTCCAAGACTCCTCGACTTGGGTGGAGTTAATTACAATGTGGCTACAAAAGTTTGAAATTCCTAAATTTTAAATGGCAAAATGGTGAAAATAGACACTGAAAAATTTAACTGGGTTTATGAAAGAATAGCTCTGATTCTGAGCTGCATCTTTCAGGAGTTACGTCCCAGAAGGGAAAGGAGCAAAGATGGCTTTAAACCACCTTTGCATGCCCTCAGCTCTTGACCTGGCTGAGGGCCTTCACTTTCCTCCTCCGTGAGCTCAAGTGAGATTGGGGCAGCTAACAAGGAGCCCTTGTATGGGAGAGGTATGGGAGTGTGTAGGGATGTATGTGTGTCGCCCCTTCCTGTGTGAACCCTAAAGCCTTAAACATAAGAAAGTAAATCAAAAGAATCCAACTATGCAGTATTCCTTTTTACCAGGGGCTTAGTCAACTTGATGTTAATCTGAACATTTGTACTGCATAGTTCTAATTGATTGCCATTGAACTCACTTGAATGAGTAACTTTACCAGGTGTCCCATATTCAGCATTGGGAAACATGGTCACCCTACCTTTCTCATAATCCATCAGTGCAGGGAGTAGCTACCCATCGAGCCCTAGCTGATAGCCACTGGAATGTATACAGGAGCCACTTCTCTACCAAGACCATCCTGCACCTGTACCAGTAGCAGCAGAGAGCCCGTGCCTGCCTGGTCCCCTCCCATGCTATGCAGTAGCAGCCATTGCAGTCAGCAGATATTGCCCCATGCTATGTAATTGGGTCCAGGAAATAAAAATCAGTCTTTTGCATTATGCCTTCAATATCATGGAAAATTTAACCTTTGGCAAAAATGGAGTGAGGGGGAAGTTGCCTAAATGCCTGAGTTTTCAAGGGAACATTGCAGAGACCTGGAGCAGTGATGCTTACAAGCCTGGACGTGAAGGGTGTCCCGGACAATCTGGAGAGGGGGAAACCCTCCACAGTGCGACATGCGGCAAGCTGAGATGCGTTGGCAGTCTACGACATCTTGCAGGGGAATATGAAGACACAGTCACTCAAAAGTTTCAAAAAAGGTTTGGTCCGTGCAAAACTGTCACGTGGGAAAGGCACAGTTTCTTTATAAGGAAACCAGCGGCCAGCTGCAAGCCTTGACCAGCGTGTTACGGGTCTATGAAGCTTAATACTGGGAATAGTCAGACTAACTGGAGACCAAGTTATTTGTGGCATAACTGATAAGTAGGTCAAGGTTACTGCGAGAAGTGGACTTGATAGTAGATGTTTGCAAGGTGAGTGAAAACTGTACGTCTCAAATGAACACGTGAGCAAGTATGACAGCTTCCTAGTAACCGAGCCACAAAGGAGCGAACTGGGGACTTCCAGAGCTAAAAGCATAAGATGTTACAGCTGGAGCTGAACTTCCAAGGGGGGGAAAGAATAGGCAGCAGGGCATGTGTAACACACACTGAGCAGTGGATTACACAAGTGGTGAAAAAACAGAAGTCCATCTAATTATAAATCCAGGCCAAGGCAAAATAACAGCATATAGTGCAAACAACTGGCAGAGATCATATTTGTTTGCAATAAAAGTGGAGGCAATCACATGACATAAGGAGATCCAGCATAAGGAGTGTAGGAGATACTGACTACTATTATATGAGAAAGGTAAACCTGTTGTGAACCATGCCATGTGACTGCAGCAATGAAATAAAGGGCAGTCTCTCACCAGCATACCTCTGTGGCACATGCTTCTAATCAGGAGCTACTTCAGGGCACTGTACCCAGGGACTTTCCCCAAGTAGGACGCATCTGAGAGAAGCCCTTTTAACTGTGCTAGCCTAACCACAATGTACGTTAGGCTTGTAACTACTGTTCTGATCTGGCATGAGGCCCCAACCCTGGCAACCAGGCCTCAGATATCAGCCACAATGTCTCCTCTGCTTCTGTATATAACAATATTACCACCCTGGTTCATGACTAGCGCTCCTAGGCAGTAATACAAATAAATATAGTCATTAATAATAATAAATATAGCAAGAATTGGCAACACTGATGTTTGGCTCTGCAGAATGCTGCCTGCAGGAGTCTCCGTTTTGGGGCTATCCTCAGCATATTCACACACACACACAACAGTAGGAGAGAAGATTGATGCTGGCAGTGCTTAACACATATATTTAGGGCTAGATCCACAGTGGAATTTAGGTGCCAAATCCAAAATTTAGATCCCCAAAAGCCCTGCTGAGCTACTGCCTAACCCTGTAGACATCTAAATTCCCTAAGCATTTATATTTCTGCTCGTGGGCATGTGCATAGCTGCCTAAATCCTGATATCCATTGCCTTAGCTCATGCCTAAGCCCCAGTGGGATTCACAAACTAAGCATTCTTCTGCTTTTCTCAGCTGTGAGGACCATAAGCGCCAACTCAGTGGGTGCTCCAGGGCTGCAGCACCCACAGAAAAAAATTAGCCAAGCTCCCTCCCTTCCCCCAGTGCCTTGTGCCTGCCAGCGGCCCCACCAATCAACTCCTCCCCCTCCCTTCCTGCACCTCCCACCCACCATGGAACAGCTAATCCACTGTGTGTAGGAGGTGCTGGGAAGGAGGGGGAGGAGCAGCGGCGGGGTGCACTCAGGGGAGTGGACAGAAAGAGGGGGGGTAAGGGTGGGGCCTTGGGGGAAGGAGTGGAGTGGGAATGGGGGCGGGTCCTGGGGCTGAGCAGGAGTTGACCACGCCTGGGGAAAATTGGAAACTGGCATCCATGGTGGGGACTGTTCCAGTAGGCATACTCAGAGACCACCTCATAGAACACAAACTGAATTGAATCCCACACAAAATGCAGCTGGAGGAGAATTTAAAACAAAGTCTTGGGGCAGCTGCTGACTGGGGAAGAGCTGCTGGAAGAAAGGGGAGATATCACTGGACAGCTAGAATGAGCGCAGAGCCTCTATGAAGATGGCTCCATGCTTCTTGCTATTAGGGGCTGGACCTAAGGCCTTCTATAGGGCAAGTAAACCTTGGTCCCTCAACAGAGCAGTTTGGGGGCAGGGGCTACTCTGTGCTCCAAGTCTCATGGAGATTTCGAACCTTGTAGCGCTCTCCTGCGGGTTTCAGAAGGCAATCAATCCCATTATTATTTTATTGGCATAGGGGAGCTCTTTTCTAGTACATGGTGATAGAGTAATAATCTACAATGTACAGTCTTATCACCATTTATAAGTGAATCATATAAAACTCCTCCATTATCGTACACCATAAAAAAAGATTAAGCCACATGTACATTTTAAAAGGTAATTATTATATTAAAGAAATGAAACTGAATTCTGAAGGACTGCAGAATTCATATATAACACCAGCGGCTGCACCAATTTATTCTTTCTATTAAAACAGTTTTTATGATTCCAGACTTGTATTTTTGTTAGAAAATAAAAGTTTAAAGCCAAGCACGGCTGCTGAAAAGTGCTAATAAAACCTGCAGCTGCCTAGTAGGGCCAAAGAAGCTGGAGAGGTGGCAGATAGCAGCAGAAAAGGGCAGGGAAGATATGGAAAGCAGTAACAGGAGAGGCAAAGATTTATAAATGGGTTCTTTGTGACCATGTGTTACAATCTGTATTTGTATCTGTGCAAAATTGTGATCAACCGACTGCAGTTCAGAAGAGGCTAACACATCATGATGACACCAGTATTGGGCACCAGAATCCTTGGATTGAATTACAGCTGTAATGCGTACAGTAGGCTGTACATAATTTGGTTATATATAAATCAAATGTGTATTTGGGAACTATAATTTATGCGATTAGGCTAAAGATGTATGTGCGTAACCTGTTATTAACCTTTTGAAAACAGTAGTTTCTTCTGAACACGAATCAATGTAGTATTTTTTTTAAAAAATTAAGTTATGTAACAAAATATGTCCTTTATATGAAAGTAAAACAAGCTGACGTTTGCTTTCCTTTGTAAGCCAGATGTTTTAATTGTTAGATAAGCTCCTAATAGTTTGCTCTTTTTTGAAAGGAAAATAAACATATATGAATAACTTCTCCTTCCCCATGGTTTTCAGAGAAGCTACTTTTCTTGAAGATTAGGAGTCTTTTGGATTCAAGCCCTAGCTTCTCCTATATCTTCAAACTATGGTTTGAATTAGTTCTCTTTTCTAACCAAAAACTCCTGCTGTTCTTGACAATCTCTTAATTACTTTTCAAGCTTCCCCTGTTTTGCAAAACTCTGTGAAAATGTGATTGTGATGCTCATAAAAGGAATGGATTTTTTTTTCATTTGGACAGAAAAATACAAAATACAGAGGTGTGCATGAGATACATTGTAAGATAACATAATTACAGATATGCAAACAATACTATAGAAGAGCCTTGTGTTAAGAAAATGTAGTTGGGGGAATTATTATACAACGGAGTAAAGGCGAAAGCACAGTGTGGATTTCAATCAGGATTCAATCGTGGGAAGTATTAGGAGGCAAAATTTGACTAATATATGTGTTCAAAATTCCATATCAAGATAACTCCATAATGCTGAAACTTCATCCTCTCAGAGGTCTAAGTAGAAATAACCTGTTTCCCCCAAGCTTCACAAAAACATAATTCTTAGATTAAAAAATACCCAACCTGTTTGTTCTACTACAACTGATACATGTGTTTTGGAGGCAGCCAGCAGCTTCCAATCTGTTATCAGACATAAAGATTCTACACACATAGGCAGAGTTGCTTCAATATGAGCTGCTGTCTTTTTGAGAGCAAATACAGACTTCAAGGCCTGCTCAGCCAAAATTATACAGCACGAGACCAAAAGGAAAAAACAGCAGAGAGCTGCAAACGATTAGTGAGTGCTCATGTAAATTATTTCTCTGTCTTCCTCAGACCACAATTCTTTATCCTGCAGCTAATCCTCTCTGTACCCCATACCCAGAGGGGAAAAAGCCTGTGAATCCCCAAACTAGGGCTGATGCTAACCTACGCTCTACAGCCCCATTATGGAGAGATGGATGGGTTTGGAGTAGTTGCGTTGCCTTGTCCCATTAACTGGGGTCAGCAGTGCAGACCCATAGAGCAGGTGTGATTGGCGCAACTTTTACAAACCATCTGGCCCAGCCTGATAGTCTTGTTTTGAAATCAAAGTTTTCCTTTTCCTCCGGGAGCTGTCTGCGGTGACTGATGAACCCCACTTTTCTGAGAAAGGCACAGAGAAGTGAAGTGACTTACCCAAGGCGACCCAGCAGGTCCATAACTGAGCTAGGAATGGAACCCAGGTTCCTCAAGTCATAGTCCTGCACCCTCTCTACAGTACCACGCTGCCTCCGGGATAGTTGATGAGAGTGTTTTAAGCTAACAGGTAGATTTGGAAACTCTCCCCCAGGATCACTAGTGCGGGACAGTTGAAGGATGCTACTACCCTAATTTCCCAAGTTGGGGGGAACCCTGAGCCCTATGACTTTTGTGTGGGTTCCATCCTCACCCACTACGTCCATTTCAGCTGCCATTTGAAACTCAGCAGGTAGGGTCATCCCTTTAGAATTTCTTTTTTTGGTGACCACTCACTCTCTGCAGTAAGCATTTGGGGATACTGTGAGACTTACATTATCCTGTAGTGGAAATCAGAGAGAAGGCAACTGAGATGTGCTAAAAATTATGCCAAAAAATGTCAGAAATTGCATTGCATTCATACCCCCGATCCTCATGGTTATCCACTATCACTTATGCTAGTGCAAATCCAGAGCAACTTCACTGAATTCAATGGAAGTACTCTAGATTTACCCAGGTTTAACTGCAAACAGAGTTTGTCCTACTGGGTATGGCTCAAGGACCCATTGTACAGAGCCCTTACTTTGAGAGAGACGGCATAGCCCTGATCTGCTGCATAAGGGCCTTATCAGGTGCAAGGGACCAGGGTATTTGAATGTTTATAAGGAGAACCTCTCTGAAGCCCTTGTTCTACAATCAGACATTTGCCAGCTGCAGTTGGTGCGGACATGGAGACCTCAAAGTGCATGGGCTGCAGGTACTGCTGCCTGGAAGACCAGAACTGTAGTTTGCTATATTTCCCTCTGGCAAATTAGGCAGCTTTTCAGAGGTATTATACCAAATTAAACTGTCTTCCTCGACGTCTTGCATCTTTCTGCCCTTTTTCTCTGGTTATATTAGTCTTGTGCAAATGGGACCACTGTGGTGAGGCGCTATTGTATCATACCACTTCCTCCCGGCACATGGCTTTTTTAGAAATTCGTTGCATTAACTGATTTGTGCCTCTGCTCTCCATTGCTCAGCACACGAGCCAAGGCAGTGTGCAGCCCGCCGTTATGGTTGTTTAGTTCTGAAGGTGAAGTGGAAAACGAGTCAACATCAGTGTTTTGTTAACATTAAGTCTATGTGCTAAAGGGAACTTGCCAAAAGAATCATAGAGTATCAGGGTTGGAAGGGATCTCAGGAGGTCATCTAGTCCAACCCCCTGCTCAAAGCAGGACCAACCCCCAACTAAATCATCCGAGAAAGAATACAACAAAGGCTGGTTGCTGTGCTGACAGTTTGTTCTCAGTAGACTGATTTGCTGACAACACCAGCACTGGCAGATCTGAATGTTCCTCTTTTGGTTCCTTTGCTGCAATTTAGATTGCACAGTTGCAGTTCGTTTCACTGCTCTGACCAATGGGGGGCGGGGGGTGTGTGTGAATTCTTTTACATGTTTTTTTCTGGAAATTGAAACTAAATTAGAATTGGTGCTCTGCCAAGAATGGAGAAGCTTCTACCATCATGAATGTACATTTCGAGCCAAATCCTCAAGTCCTCCCTGTGGACGATAAGTGTTTGCCCAAGTGTTGAGCTAATAGCAAGCAAGGACCTCAGATTTGGCCCAATGAGTGTTAAAACTATTACTTTAACTTTCTTCCCTCCCAAAATGTGTAAGTGAATATAGTCCTTACAAAAGAAAACAATAGCACTGGCCTGAAGGGGCATAGTGCAGTTTTCCCTGTACTGCTGTGATGATATCAGCCTACCTGACTAGAGATTTCTAGTATGTGAAACTGTGCAATGATTTTCTATTGTACACAAACAGGGAGTAGGATGATCCGCCAAAATATTTTAACTCCTGTTTTATTTCATCTGTAAAAATTAAGTCTAAAGAAAGGAATTTTGATCTAAACAATGTAGTGCCCAAATACCACAGTGATTAGTACCAGATTAGATTAGTTAAAAAATGTGTTGTTCTCTTTGCTGCTTCTTTTTCAGTTCTAATGTAAAAAATGTATATCTACACAGATGGACCAAATAGTGGAAGCTTGTATTTGTGCTATTTGTTAAAATTTTAATTTGACCATATCCATGATTCTTTTCTGTTTGCTTTCTGCAAACATTTGAGTGCTTGCACATTTCCAGCCAGAATCTGCCCACTTTGCACTGCCTGAATAGTGAAAATGGACAGGGTGGTCTGGAGAATTTAATTGAAACTTTTGTGATTTATTTCCAGACAATTCAGAATCAGAAAAATTCACTGAGGAAAGGATTAATTATAAATTATTGAGCAAACTCTGTCTCACAAAATGTTGTCAGCATTGCATGGATATTCAATCTCATGAGTCCTGCTGACATTGGCAGGAAATGTATGTCTTAAGCCCCTGCTCACTGTTGTGAAAAAGTAGAGTTTGAAGTGGAATCAGTTTATAGAACAGGTCATTATTAGAGAAAATGCTTTTCCATATCAGCATTGTTTTAAAAAATATTGAGACAGGTGAGGGAGAAGGGTCTGTGGAAAAAAAAGTCTTCTGCTATCATTTTTATTTTGAAAACCTGGTTGTTTAAATGCTCTTCTTACTGTGTAGTAAAATTTGCTTCCAATTCATAGCCTGATTAACATGTGCAGTTCCAAATTCTATTTTCTGTTATCATTTTGCTGTGGAATACACTAGATAAAAATACAGACTAGTCTCGAATATAATTTTTTTAATCAGATTGTACAGTAACATGGTTTAATCCTGTCCACTCAGGCCAGGCCAAACTGGGCAGCAAATGAGTTTAGCAATGGTTATTAAATTCATTGGTTTGCATAATGAGGATCAGAAGTACTTGGAAGTTCCTGCATCCCTGCCACATGCCCTCTCAGCTCCTCCCTTCTCCCAGCCCCTATTTCTGGCCACTTCATTCCAAAAATAGTCAAGCGATAGACTAGTTTGCAGGTATTTTTACTGTAATTTGGGGGGGAGGGGGGAATCTTCTTCAGAGACCTAGGTTGAAAAAGGAAATCAAAGCTATGGCTTAGCCTACATGAAAGATTAAATATTAATAGCTAAAAGTTCACTGAAGCTGAATGCTGTTTACAGAGCAGGACCCTGCCTGAGTAGATGCCAAAGAGATTGTGCTGTTTTCTACAACAAGGATCAAATTCCATTCTCATTTACGCTAGTGTGAATATAATTGTTAAATTCATCTGTATTTACACTGGTTTAATCAAGGGTCAGATTCTGCTACTCTTACTGGCAGTAAATCATTAAGAAGCACTTTATTGTACTAGTGGCCATCTAACACCACTGTTACTAAGGGTATGTTTACACTCCAACTGGAGGTGTGATTGTAGCATGTGTAGACATACCCCCAAGCTAGCTTTGATCTAGCTAATTCTGCTACCTATAACTGTGAAGCCATGCTAGCACGGGTTGTACAGACCTGCCCTCGGTACTTACTCAGGCAGCTAACCCACACTGAAGTCTGTGCCGCTGTGACTTCACTTCTATTGGTACCCAAGCTAGCTAGAGCACACGTAGCTCAGGTATGTCCACACGTGCAGCAATCACATCACTGATTGCAGTGTAGACATGTCCTGAAAGTGGCATAAAGTGGCCCTGAGAGATTATAGAATCATAGGACTGGAAGGGACCTCAAGAGGTCATCTAGTCCAGTCCCCTACACTCATGGCAGGACTAAGTACTATCTAGACCAGAATTTCTCAAATGCGGCCACCATGGCCACATGCAGCCACTAGGGACTTTTCCTGCAGCCACAGCCTCCTGGGTGACGATGGGGGCGGCGGGGGAGTAACCCTCCCCCAGGGCCATCAGCAGGGGCTGGTCTCTGTCCCCTTCTGGAGCCACAAACACTGTAGGAGCAGGCAGCTAGCGTGAGTTCCCCACCTTCCTGGGGACGGTGGGGCTCGGGCTTCAGGCTTAAGCCCTGGGATGGTGGGCAACAGGCTCTGGCTGTGCGGCAGCAGGCTCCATCCCCCAGCCACAGGGCTCTGGGCTCTGGGCTCACCCCCGGCACATCGCCCCTGGCCCTCGCTGCCTCCTCTAGTCCCCAATGGTGCACCAGGGCCCCAGGCTTTTGCTCTGGGCTCACCTCCCCCATCTCCCCTGACTCCCACTGCCTCCCATCTATCCCCTATTGGCCCTTGGCCCCCTACCCACCTCCCCATCCAGCGCTTAATTTGTCCCCCAGCTTGCTGGGGCTGAGTAAGTCTGCTATGAAAAGTGATATTGTTAGTATCACTTTTCACAGTCTCCCAGCTAGCTAGCAAGTCTGCTCTGAAAAGTGATATTAACAAATGTACAAAATGTCACTTTTCACAGTAGACTTACTAGCTAGCAAGTCTAAAAAAAAAAGGTAACCAAAAAAAAAAAAAAAGCAAAACATGGAAAGCATCTTATTTGTGTTTCTATTCTGTTTAGGTCCAGTAATGAACAGACAACAGTACATTATTTTTAATGATTGAGCCTGCAAAAAACCCCTACATAAATAAATTACAATGATTTGGACATGTATATGTGCATATTTATTTGTTTTTCCTGAAGTTAATTAAGTATTTTAGGAAAAATTGTCACAGCGGCCATCAGCAAGACCCCTGATCAAAACCACTGATCTACACCATCCCTGACAGGTGTTTGTCCAACCTGCTATTAAAAATCTCCAATGATGGAGATTCCACAACCTCCCTAGGCAATTTATTAGTGCTTAAACCACCCTGACAGGAAATTTTTCTTAATGTCCAACCTAAACCTCCCTTGCTGCAATGTAAGCCCATTGCTTCTTGTCCTAGCATCAGATGTTAAAAAGAACAATTCTTCTCCCTCCTCCTTGTAACAACCTTTTCTGTACTTCAAAACTGTTATCATGTCCCCTCTCAGTCTTCTCTTCTCCAGACTAAACAAACCCAGTTTTTTCAATCTTCCCTCATAGGTCACGTTTTCTAGACCTTTAATCATTTTTGTTGTTCTTCTCTGTACTTTCTCCAATCTGTCCACATCTTTCCTGAAATGTGGTGCCCAGAACTGGACACAATACTCCAGATGATGCCTAATCAGTGCGGAAGAATTACTTCTTGTGTCTTGATAACAACACTCCTGCTAATACATCCCAGAGTCATGTTAGCTTTTTTTGCAACTGCGTTACACTGTTGACTCATATTTAGCTTGTGGTCCACTACAATCCTCAGATCTCTCTCCACAGTACTCCTTCCTTGGCAGTCATTTCCCATTTTGGATGTGTGCACCTGATTGTTCCTTCCTAAGTGGAGTACTTTGCATTTGTCCTTATTGAATTTCATCCTGTTTACTTCAGACTATTTTCCAGTTTGTCCAGATCATTTTGAATTTTAATCCTATCTTCCAAAGCACTTGCAACCCTTCCCAGTTTGGTATCATCCACAAACTTTGTAAGTGTACTCTCTATGTCATTATCTAAATCATTGATGAAGATATTGAACAGAACCGGACCCAGAACTGATCCCTTTGGGACCCCACTCATTATTCCCTTCCAGCATTACTGTGAACCACTGATAACTACTCTCTGGGAACAATTTTCCAAAAAGTTATGCACCCACCTTATACTAACTCCATCTAGGTTGCATTTCCCTAGTTTGTTTATGAGAAGGTCATGCAAAACAGTATCAAAAGATTTATGTCAATGTCCTATAGTAAAAGGTCATGAAATACTCTTTTGCATCCCGCAGTTAAGATTGATCCTGTTTAATCTTATTTTGCTGCTTAAATCATATTGTGACAGAAGAGCATTGAATATAAAGCGATTTAGATACTTCCTGGTGACCACCATCAGGGAAGATGATGGAATCATTGGTCTGAGGCAAGGCTGTGCAAGCATGCAGTCTGTGAGAATTGCCTGCAGTGGATAAAGCAGCATCCTCTCAGTTGCTGTGCTGTGCATCATTCTTCAAAGTATTCCCTAAGGATGAGCATACTACCCATCTGAAACAAGTGTGGGTAAAGCTTATTACGATATCACATTACCACTATTGAGCTGTTTCAGCTTAAAATCAGCATTGGGCCCTTTGTTTGTATATCTTGTTTCTCAACGTAATGATAAATTTTTAAGAAAGAGAAGGAATGCTCCATGAAAATGTGTTAAGGAAGACATGATAGATCATGTGGTGAATATATATTTAGGGCTAGGTTACACAATTGGAATAAAGATTCTGGAAATATGTATAGTATTTATAGTTTGACTGGAGAGAGAGCTTTTGTTCTGCATCTGAATCCACCCTTAGAAATTACATTATTAAGTTACAGAGGGAATTTTTTCCCCCAGTTTATAAGAATACAGGTCACAAACTGGCTTCCTGTTCATTAAGGCCCTGATTCAGAAAAGCATCCCAATTCAGTGCTTAAGTGCTGCCCTGAACTGGAGTGTAAGAGCTAAAGTGTGGAATTACAATCTGCCCTGCAGAATGTAGATGTATTGCCCCAGAAGCAGCACAAGGAAAGGATCATGCTTCAGAGAGGCACAGTTCTTTCTCTTTTTCTTTGCTCATACACTGCTGATCAGACCCATGCTGGCTGGTGCACTGGAGACAGAGTCAAGACTCCCCACTCACTTATTTGAGGGGTGCAGAGCCTAAGAAGGTAATTCAGGGGCATTGGCGGAATGGGACTTACTTCTCCTTTGGCTCCATGTGGCCACATTTTGGTCCTAATATATGGAATGGTTTCTGTCAGGCTATGAGACTGAGCCCTAGGCATAGAACCCCAATATTTCATTACATTGTTACTTATATTTGACATGAACTGCCATACTGGTATTAGACATCCAACCTTTCGACCCTGCTAGTGCTATCAATATCTTTGGTGACTTCCAGCACTAGAATCTAAATTGTTTCACCTCTGAAGGTTGTCATTGGTGGTACTTCTAATGCTGGATATTAGCAATGCTGCTAAGGTCTCATGCAGGAGTTCTCAAACATTTTCATGGTGTGGGTCACATGTTAACAGAGCTATTGACTCATAGAGAACTTCTTGTCTCGTTCACAACTACATGGGCCTGCTCCTTCATGATTTCATAACATCTGTGGCCACTCCAGCGACTGGTTATGTTAAAAATACTATCAGAAAAGTATTTGATGTATTTTAGCTGTCTTTTAATGCAATTTAGCAGCTGGAAACAAGGAAGAGATCAGAATTATGTAATCAGCCAAATCTCCACAGACTACCAGCAAATTGTCCACGAGCCACAGTTTGAGAAGCACTGGTCTAAGGCAATTCTTATTACTTATTATCTGTATTATTGTAAAAGCTCCAGTCATGGACCATGACCCCATTTTGCTAGGCTTTGTACAAGCACAGAACAAAAAGTCCCTACCCCAAAGATCTTACAATTTAAGTTTACTACACCTGCGAGGGGTAAGTAACCAAGGAGTTGGATTAGGAGGTGGAAAAATAATCAAGAGAAAGAGAGATGCCTAGAGAGTGACTGGCAAAGGGAAGGGAAGCAGCGAAGGAGGCAAGTGGGAAAAGGTTGAAGGAGGAAGACAGGCAGGAAACCAATGAAGGGCTGAGGGGGATCATTGCTGTGGAGAAAGAATGGCAAAGAATGAGTATGAAGGTAAGAGGGAAGTATGAAGGTAAAGGTGAAGGAAAGGGGAGAAGAGATAAAAGGGTGCAAAAATGTGCCAGAAGCCAATGGGAAGATAAGTCAAACAAGACAAGGCCCCCAGATGTTCCTGTTATTCATCACATCCTGTTTCTCCCCACACAACTCTCCTTCACTTTTCTTAGCATGTTTAGTTTTATTTTTTTAAAGTTGAAAACACTCAAATCTATCTGTTTTCTCGAGTTAGTGAGCAAAAAGAGAACTTCATTCCAGATGCCAAAAGCCATTTATTACTAAATAAATAAATGAGATCCTAAACTGACAGACAAGTCAAATTTATAACACATCATCTGTTTTGTGAACGCGATAAAACAGATTCTGCATACATCATCATAACCTGTCTCATTCTGCCTAGACTCCCAAGTTTTTAGGGCCAAATTGTGGCTGCCCCTTACACAGGGCTGCAGAGTACAGGTTGCAAGGAATCTCACTGTCACTCCCAATGCCTATTTAGCAGCCAGACGCAATTGCAGAGCCTGTGTTCAGAGGTGCTCAGGGACTGCCCTGTCCAGACACCTCTAGGAGGTGCAAAATGTCGCAAAAGGATCAGGTGAGGATACAGGGCTATGGCTCCACCATTGGGCTCACTGTGGGGGAGAAGGCGTCTACAGTTTGGTGCAGCCTGCGCGACTCTTTTGTGCACAACGAAGGGACTGGAAGCATAAAAGGGGAGACTTTGCTCATGCACAGTCCCTCCCGATCTGCCCCAGGAGTGGTGAGGCTCTTGAATAATGAATAACCATTTGGTGTTTAGCCCACTCACTTAGGATTTCTGAGTTCCCATAACATTTCTCAAAGTGTATGCTCTGTTGTTACTGAAAATGCAAACTGCCACCTGAGATCTCAGATATTTATTTCCCCCTATTCTTCGAGTGAAAAGTGTAGCAAAATTCAGCTTTGTAACTGCACTCTGGAAAATGAAAGTAAACCAGTGCTCTTGTAGTGTTCACTTTCATTTTCAAGAATTATAATAATTATACTTTACACCTTGATCTGAGGCTCTCAAAGTGCTTTACACACATCAGTTAATTAATTCCGCTTTTCATAGGAACTGGGTATTATTATCTCTGCTTTGCAAAAGAGAAACTGAGGAAGATAGCAATTAAGTGACTCGTCTGAGGTCAGACAGTCCATCTGCCTAGGTCTCCACCCCCCATGCTTAACGGAAAAGACCATTCTTCCTCCACAATGTTCACCGCGCAACCTGAAACCACATGAAAGTAACCTTGTCTAGGGTTTCAATACAAACTCAAGACTCAGTGCAGCTTTGCCAACAGGCTTGTTGTGACATTTGTGAACTTTTAGAGTAAATCTAGACCCAGGATTGAGCAAACCTGGCCAGATATGTGGCTTGGTAACCAACCATGTAAAATATATGAAAATGGATTATATTTTGACTGAATTTGGTTTGACTTTTGACATTTAAACCCAAAGGCATACTTGAGGGTGTAAACTCTTACGAATCAACAACAGCCTTGCATAGCCCACACAGTTTTGCACAGTTCTCTATTTTTGCTATAAAATGTAATGGTGCTTTGGGGCAGAAACAAAGAAAACCTGAACTCTCATGTCAGAACTATGGGGTTTCAAATGAAACATACAATTTAAGGTGCATATTCCCCAGAGTGTATTCAGGCCTGTTTTATTAAAATACATAAATGGCAAATAATTTATAGCTTCTATAAAAGATTTTACAGTGGCAATTAGGACCTGATCCAAAGCCCATTAATGTCAATGGGAATAGTTCCATTGATTTAAATGGGCTTTGGATCAGGACCTACTAGGAATGTACACCATTCTTTGGGTCCTTGCACTATACAGAGAGGAGGGAGAAAATATGTGGTTGGTCCACATGTGTCTATCTCATCTTCTGGGCTCCAACCAATGTATTTTTAATTGCCAGCAATGACCAGTCCATTATATTTAAATTGCCAGCCAATTTCTGGTTCATCGTTTTCCTGAACTCTGTTTGCAGATGTACAGGCAGCTGGGATACTCACAGCTTCTCTGTCTTTTCACCTCATGGGAGATGAAATGTAGCAAACCATCTAGCTGGTCTCCACTGCACTAAGGAATTCTAGGCAAGTAAAGCAGTGCACCCAAAGCTGAAGACTCACAGGTGTGCAAAGCTACCTTTGAAATTCTTCTAAAAACAAATGATATCTTCTATTGTCTCAAAGGAATAATAAACTGTGGCTGGCTGATTGCAGAATATAATAATCACCCATCTGAATTAGTAGACATTCCTAGGAGTGACGGTCTTCTGCTTTTCCAGACAGGATTTGTAAAGATAACATTACTCAATATCTAAAGAACATGGCTCTACAGTGCATTACTATATGACAGCTATATTAACTGAAGTTAGAAATTGTTAGATTCAGAGTTACACTCTGTCAGTGTATTTAGTCACAATAACACTCTTATTCAAAAATAAATGGTTATTGAAAGCCATTTCCACTAATACAATACTTCAGGAACTTTTAAGGAAAAGAAATCTTCACAGTAAGTGGCACTTCATTTGTAATATCAGGCATCTTAATCTCATTTGGGTTGATCTGGATACTTGGATGTCTTAGACACTGTATTAGTGTTCAGTTTTACAGCATATTTGAATCTCTGCTACTTTCATTATTCTGACATTTATTTTACTGTTTTGACCTTGTAACTAAAATCTAGAAGTCAGAGGACCCCCCCCCCCCCGCACACACACCCCATGAAATCTTAGTGGGCACTAAACATTCCATCAGGATTGTGTTCCAAAAGTTCTTCATAAAATGGAAAATCAAAATAAATTTAAAAGAGAAAGTAAAAACAGTGCGCCGGATTCTCTACTACCTTCCATTTGTGCAATGTAAATGTAAAATGTATTAGTGTTTTACAGCCACTTTGCACAGATAGAAATGGCTATATAAGATGCAAATGTAGAAGAGAACCAGGTCCAGCTAGTGTAAACCATTGCAATAAGTATAGCTAGATGGGCCTAAACTTAGTTATAGGGATGAGCACAATTTTAAAATCTGCTCTCATCTGTTGTCTTTCACCAAACTCTCTCTCTCAGAATCACAGGTGCAGCCAAGTATCACAAAGATATGAATGTGGATCAAGTTCATATTTTTTAATATGAAAAACAGGCTTTTTTCTTCTTCCAGATCCCACCCAATACTTCCTTGTAGCCCGTTTAAATATTATGACCTCTTTTCAAACCAAGTACCCATAGACCACAAGAAGTATGCTCCATCCTTTTTCTTATAAGTTAATATTCAAATGTCCAGTCTTAAACTAGCATTTGAGCATTGCATCATAACTGGCCAAGCTTTAGAGTAGTAGATCTGGTCTGAGTTCAGTTTCGATGACACAGGTCCTACTGATGGCCAGGGGTCAATTTCTGGTGCTCAAGAGATACCACTAAATTGTGCCCTTTGAGGGCAACTGTGTGAAAAAGAAAAAAATGTATTTTTATTTGTAAAGAGAAAATGTGTTTCCCTGAGCCACAAGTTGCAATTTTTAAATTGAAATATTTTAATCAACCCCATCACTATGGGGAGGTAGTAGAAAGCACTGCCTCCCACAAGTCCTGGAACTAGGGGTACCGGGAGTGCTGTCGCACCGACTGGCTTGAAATGGATTCCATTATATACAGAGTTTACAGTTTGCTTCAATGGCTCTGGGTAACCCCACTATACAAATTGTTCTAGCACAGGGGTGGGCAAGCTCCCCCGTGAGCCGGATCCAGCCCATCAGCTGTTTTAAGCCAGCCCTCGAGCTCCCGCTGGGGAGCGGGCTCTGGGGCTTGCCCTGCTCCAGCACTTCGGCACTCTAAGCGGGGAGCAGGATTGGGGGCACTCCACGCAGCTGGCGAAAGCAAGCCGCATGGCCCGCCTCTGGCACTCCAGCCTGGGAGCAGGGTCGGGGGCCTCTCCACGCGGCTCCCGGAAGCTGCGGCATGGCCCACCTCTGGCTTCTACGCTCTCCAATGGCTCCACTCCAGTGGCCCCCTCCAGCACTCCAATGGGAGCTGCAGGGGTGGTGTCTGCAGATCGGGCAGCGTGCAGAGCCGCCTGGCTGCACCTCCGCATAGTAGCCGGAAGGGGGATATGCTGCTGCTTCTGGGAGCCGCTTGAGGTAAGCGTGGCCCAGAGCCTGCACCCCTGAGCCTCTCCCCATGCCCCAACCCCCTGCCTCAGCCCTGATCCTGTTATGCAGATAAAACTACACAGGATCATTTCAGGGGACAAGACAAGATGTCACGTTTATTGTAACACAATTTGATTTATGACCAATAACTAATATCTAATATGTATGTATACACACACCCAAATGTTCTGCAGCTGCTGTTTAGTTACCAGTCCTGAATGTAACTTGAGTTCGTGGCTTGGGTTCGTAGCTTGTGGCAGCTAACTGACCAGGAAAGCTGGGCACAAGGAAGAGCTGGGTCTCTGTTGGGCATGCACCAATGCCCTTCCATGTTGGCAGCAGAATGTTACCCACCAAAGTCTTCCATCTCATCCATCCTTTTTGTAGGCTTTAGTTTGAATCCAGAGTCTATAGGTCTTGCTGTGTCAAGCTGCCTCTGGGTTCGGTGTGATTGATCACCCGTCAATTGCAGGCATGACTTTCAGCCTGGGAGCTGGCTTTGATGTTTCTTCAATTGTACTTTTGTTCTTTTCTTTTTAGGGTTGACTCTTCTTACTTTGTCAGGGCTGTTGTCTGCATCTTCAGCGGTTGATGTTTACACTTTATTTCATTAGGACAGGCTGAGGCTGGAGCTTGATTCCATCATCCATACATATGTCAGTCACACATCTAAACTACACTAATAAGATTACATCAGAGTTTTGCAAAATGAATGTTCCAGCAGGGTTTACAAAATGGAGTGAGCATTTTAAAATGGAGTTTGGGACAAGTTAAAACTGAGTTTGAGTTACAATATGGACAAGTGTAAGGAATGGCAAACAGTGAGCAGAAGTTACAATGTTGAAACAGTGCAAGTTTCAGTGATTTAAGCAGCAATTGGATTGAAAGTGAAACTCAATTAGCCACTTATTAGGGTAACCAGTTTTATGAATGAGTGTTGTTGTTTCATTCATAAAACTTTGCTTATGAAGTTATATTATAAAATGAACAATTAAAAACAATTTCATTGATCAGTTCTACAATCCCCCTCTCGCCCTCCAAACCCCTGAGTCCCAGCCCAGAGCACCCTCCTATACCCCAAATTCCTCATCCCCAACCCCACCCCGGAGCCCGCACCCCCAGCAGAGCCCTCACCCCCTCCCACACCCCAACCCCAATTTTGTGAGCATTCATGGCCCACCATACAATTTCTATTCCCAGTTGTGGCCCTTGAGCCAAAAAGTTTGCCCACCCCTGTTGCCTCTCAGTTACCTCTCACCATTTACTCTGCAGGCCCAGGAACAGCTATGATGCAATTTGAGAGAGCTCTACGCGGCTGCTGTCCCTTCCCTGTTCCAATTGCTCCAATAGTTCCTATGTGGGCCAACTGCTGCATTGCAGGGAAGGAGGAGAGAAAAATTCTTGCTCCTCTCTTTCCTGCTTCCCTGATAGGCTGTGGGAACCCAAGGAAGCACGGGATAGGAGTTTGATGGGCTCTACCTGTGCTTAAGGGAACATGTAGCGAAGGACAGTAACACTCCCACCCCAGTTACCCAGGACAGACCAAAAGATGGAGAAACCAAGAATCAACAACCAATTATGGTTCCCTCATTCTCTACTTGGCCCTAGGCCTGGCATCTGGTTAGAGCAGCTGGTGGCTGCCCTAACTTACATAAACTGGTTATGGTCCCCAATCCTCAATAAACCAGTGGGGATAATTGGAATGTATGTCCCTTCCAACCGTGGTATTCTATGATTCCATGATTCCAACTCCTGCCACTCCCCTTTCCCAGCCCCAGTATACCTCTGCCCACCTTCAACATCCCCATTGCACCAGGATCTGCAGGGAGAGAGTATAAGAGTTGACTATACTGTCTTGATGCCATTGGGGACTTCCCTTTCTCTAGGGGAATCCCCAGCAGAGAATATGTGGGTAATTTCTGTTTCCTTTACACTGCCTAAACCAGCACAAAGGAAGAGGACCAGAGCATACAATCTGCTTAAAATATTGATTGTTGCCCCTGACATTTTTGAAATATTTTCAGCTCTCATGCTGGAAAGGTTGGACACTTTGATTTCTTTTGTTGTAGAAACCTTCTTCTCAACCACACATAACCTGTTTATCCCATTTCCTCCACAGGTAGAAAAACTAATAGCTCTTCTGTATTTTATCCATCTTTGATCAGAAACCCAAGCTTTGATCATGTGGTTAAAGAGGTTATGAAGCCAGTAGAAAAGAACAGGAATTTGGAAAAGGACAGAAGATACTGACTTATTTTATCTACCCTCACCTCTCAATGTTTTCTTCCACCTCAGAATTAGATAGATAATGCAAAGAATGTTTCCACATTTGCAGCCACTGCATTAGAATGGCTTTAAAAATAAAGGTTTTTGCTGTAGCAGCTAGAAGAGATTATTCTTAAAATCGTGGATTCAGTTGTTAACAGTTTCAGTCTTTAACCTATCATGATATTATCCTCTGCAATTATCTTAAGTTAGGCTTTAAACTAGCAGGTAAAAACAAGCCTCCACTCTTGACACTCAGCAGTGATTTATTTCCTACCTTGAAGAAAAAGTCAGGATTTTATTAAGAATGCAGAAGCAAGTTATTACTTCCCTCCCACTCCCATCCATCCCTAATATGTTTTATCTTTATTCTTTAGAATCCTGGATAGTAAAGCACTTGAGACCTGTGAGGATCGCTGATTCCACATTGTTATTGTTCTAGTTTTTTCTTCTGGTTCCAGCTGAATGACAGTTAGTGGAAGCTGCTTCAGAGCACAGGAGAGGAGGAGCAGCTGAAGAGTCCTGATTTTATACAGGATAGGGGAATAAAAAAGGTCTGTAGATGTTTACATGAGACTTAAGTCTATTTTCATATTTAATGGTTTGAACAAATTGGGATAAACAAGTATAATCTAATCTTCTGGGGGTTTTTGTCATGTTTCAGAACAAATAAAGAAGACAAACTACTAATAACTTGTTTCCGTTCCCATAAAATTATTTTCCTTTCAGATGGTAGGAAAAATACTTTGCTTAAAATAGTTTTCTGTCAAGGCACAAGGAAAATAACAAGCTTGTCATTGTTCAGGATTCAACCATGACTGTTTTGATTTCGAACATGATTTTTTTTAGCAATCACAATTCATGAATTCAATTGAAAATCTAATATTATTTCTGTTTTTGCTACTGCCCTAAGATTTTTCCATGCTGGTCCATTGCACTCCACTCTATGTGCTGGCAGCTGTAATGTAAAATGAATAAGAATTTTGACCTCTGAATTGCTGTGTCTCAGTGCTTCAGAGATCAGGATTCTTGTAAATTTCACTTTACAGTTGCCAGCATAGATAGCAGAGTTCAGCCAAGTAGCAATAAAAGCAACAGGGAATCATGGGGAAGAGACACAGATTTGGGGAAAGTGTGAGGAAAAACAAATTGGAAAGAGTAAGAAAAAGTAAAGTATGGGCCTGATTCTCAGTTACTCAGTTCCTTACACATGATGTAGGGACAAGAGTAGAGGGTCAAAGGGACCTTTTAGTCACTTTTGCTCTCCCTTGATGAAATCCATGCTGTTCTCAACTAGGACCACAGCTGCCCCCACACACATCCAGCAGAGGTGTATCACAGATCTGAATATTAGATGCCCCCACCCAGCTGAGGAACCCAGACAAGGGGAGAGAATGCCCCTCCACCAGCACCACCTGTATGCATTCCCTTATATTCAAATTGATCAGCATTTTCAATTTAATTAATAGACACACACTACAAGTTCCCAAAGTAATATACAGGAACTGGTAATGTGTGTCTATTCAAATGGGCTTTATTAGCAAATTAAGTACCACCACAAATCTCCCTGATCTTAATTTGAAAATGTTGTTCAGTATACAAGGCAGTATCTGGTTAGATTCCAGCCCCAGCTGGGCCTTCCTTCACAAGGTTCACTCAGGAGGTCTATTCCCTCTCTCAGCCAACCACCCCAAAGCTTGGGAGGATCGGTGACACTGGGCGCGGCACTGGGTAACTCGAGGGGGTGGAAGACCACGAGTGTCGAGGAAGCCCCCCCGCTCTAGGCCACCAGGTAACTCAGGAGGGTGGAAGACCACGAGTGTCGAGGAAGCCCCCCCGCTCTAGGCCACCAGGTAACTCAGGAGGGTGGAAGACCACGAGTGTCCAGGAAGCCCCCCCGCTCTAGGCCACCAGGTAACTCAGGAGGGTGGAAGACCACGAGTGTCCAGGAAGCCCCCCCGCTCTGGGCCCAGGCTAGCCTGAACACTTCTCCCTCTTGAAAGCTGCTGTGTTATACCTTCTGATTGCGTTGTTTTGTTGCATAGTTGTTTTGTTTCCTTTGGTAATTTTGTAAGCATTACCAATAAACTTTCTTTCTGTTTCAAAACAAACAAACAAACCAACCACCCCAAAGCTGGGCTTTTCCTCTTTTGTCACCACCCTGCAGGCTTGATACTTTGTACAGCTGTAAGGAGGTGGGGCTGATTGGGCCCACAGGCTCTCATTAACCCCTTCTTGTTCAATATAGGGTTATATATCCAATCCCACTCTCACTGACTTCAAGGGCATCAGGATTTCATGTCCTCTATTCTGTGGTTCTACAAGACCCTATTCTGCCTGTGTAGTAGATTAGACTAGCTGTAGTGTAGTACATGGGGACTGGGATTGGGCTTGATGTAGAGTCTTTACATCAACTGGGGAAGTTTCCAGCACACAGGATATTCTCAGTGAATCATCAGTGCCCACTTCAAGGCACCTTTAAACTACCAGAGCAGTGTTAAAGGGCCTCAGTATGAGAACTGAAAATGAAATGCATATCTCCATGGTTAGATTTAGGAGAGCTATCCTGGTCTATCAGAAGAAAGGCAATGTCCAGGTGATTCCTGATACCACAAGATTGGCAACCCAGGCAGTGGCCTTTTACTATGATAACTTATTGTCATTTGAAGAGGGTGTGTATTACTTAAAAGGTTATTTATACCATCAGGCTCTGCTGATTGCTCTTTTACTGGCCCTGTAAGAATTTATCTAGGGCATATTGCTAATTGGTACTGCTCCTAGCTTATGTGAAGAGCTTCTCTCAATAGGTCCCTTAGTAGGAACAGAAAAAAACTCAACTGTTTATATACAAAATAAGAGACAAGATAGGTGAGATATAGGGTGACCATATGTCCCATTTTGGCCAGGACAATCAGTTTTTAGGCCTTGTCCCAGCTGTCCCAACTTTTTTGGCAAAAGTGGGCATTTGTCCTGTTTGCGCTGCCACCTTGACCGGAAGAAAGGGCTCAGGCTAGCCCCATGTGGTGTCCCATTTTCCCTTTGGGAAATATGGTCACCCTAGTGAGATAATATCTTTTATTAGACCAATTTTTGTTGGTGGAAAAGACAGAAGACAAGCTTTTGAGCTATACAGAGCTGTTCTCAGGTCTGGGAAAGTTAACCAGAGTGGAAAGCTAAATATAAGGTGAAACAGGTCTTTAAGCATAGGAGTTAACATGTTGCAAGGGACCATTCAAAATGACGGTAATAAGAAGTAGCCTGTTCCAGTGCTTTTTTAAACATGGGTGGGAATTATATTTGAATTCCTTTCATTTCTAGGAGAAACTTTTAAATGAGCGTGATTAGGACATGAAAACAAGTTATTTCAAAATAGTTAATCTATCAAAGGAGAGAAAGATTGTTTATTGTGCAGTAATATACAGAAAGAATATGTAGGAAGAATGGGGAGAGCATCAAAAAACAGGTGCCAACAGCATTTCCAGTCTTTAGGTTTCTCAGCAGTGGTTCCTGAGATTTATATTTGTGATCTCCACTATTCTACATCCATCAATTAGGATAAGTACTGTAACCTGATTTACACCTAAAATAGAGATGAGCACTGAAATGTAAATGTGGAATGCTGTGAAAATTTAAAAAAAAAATTCCCCCCAAAAAGGGAAAATAAGGTCATAGAATCATAGAATATCAAGGTTGGAAGGGACCTCAGGAGGTCATCTAGTCCAACCCCCTGCTCAAAGCAGGCCCAATCCCCAATTTTTGCCCCAGATTCCTAAATGGCCCCCTCAAGGATTGAACTTGCAACCCTGGATTTAGCAGGCCAATACTCAAACCACTGAGCTATCCCTCCCCCTAAAGGTGATTCATCATTAAATATTTATCGTTTGTGTTTCTTCTGTGTTAATTGAAAAGGGGTTTGTATTAATAAAAAGTTTAGTGAAATCTAGCTAAAAATTGATTACAGATGATGGGAAGCACATTACTATTCCATTCTTGTCCCTCACTTCTGAAACATACCACCAGTGTGAGCATGTAAGCATCCATCAGGGAGTTCTTTACTCTGGTCTTGCTCCCTGATTGGCATTTGGCTTCCCTCTCTGGCTATGTGTTTGAGGCAGAAACAGGAGTTGGACTGATGGAAGGAGGTGGTGGGCTGGCACTATAGAAATGTGCAGCTCTCACTGGCAGGATGAGAGAAGTGAGGAGAAGAGGAGAGGGAGAAAATCAGAGGGGACAAAGAAGCAGAAGAAAGACCGTTAATCTGCATTCCCATGTGCTTTTGCTATGGTCATCCTTCTCCCTCTCCTACTTCCTCTGTCCTACTGTCCTCCTTTGTGTGCTGCACCTCTGCTTCATCTTGTTTTCATTTACACCCTGACTTCTTTGGGCGTCTGGCCTTTTATTATGTGTTTGCAAAACAACCAGCACCATGGAGTACTGATCCTGATTGGGGCCTCTGGAACTTATTACAATATGTAATAATAGTTAAAAAAAAAAAAAAAAGCAGAAGGGGAAATTCCAAATCTCCCTCTAGGATGATGAAACTCTCCAGAGACCACCGGTCTGACCTAGGGCAGATCCTTGCCTCCTATGCCCTCCCTCACCTTGTATTTAAACCTGGAATGTACCCACCTTAGCCCTCTCAGCACCCAGCTTCCACCAGACCTAGCCCCTCCTTTCATCCATCCCGGTGGTCAGCCCAGCGATGTCCATACATAACCCCAATGCAACCACCTTAACTAAACGTAATCCCCCATGTATCTAACTCCCCTACACATAACTCCCCCTCCCCACCTACACACACACACACACACACACACAGCTGGGCACCCAGCTCCCCTACACATACCCCCCCCCCCACACACACACAGATACCCCCCCCCAGTTCCCCCGCACCTAACCCCCACGGCACCCAGCTCCCCCACACCTAACCCCGCCCCACGGCACCCAGCTCCCCCACCGCCCACCTCTCGCACCCGATTCACTTTCCTCACCCCAGCGCTCCCACCGGTGTTTCCCTTTAACGCGCGCTCCCGCCAGACCCCTCCACCCCCGCGCCCGCTCGCTTGTCATTTTCTCCTCCCCCTCTGAGAACGTGCGCGCGGGCCCGCTCCTCCCCCGACCCGCGAGGTCCGGGCTCATTGGCTGTCGGGTGCGCGCGCGCGGCGGGGTCGGGTGCGCGCGGCGGCAGCTTCACTTCTCTTCGGGCAGCGGCGGCGGCAGCAGGAGCCGAGGGGGTAGCACGTAGCCCCCACCCCTCGCCTGGCCCGAGCCGGGCCGCCCGCCGCGCCGCGCCGCGCCCCGCCCGTAGCCTGAGCCGGCACCAGCCCTAGCCCTGCGCCCGCAGGTAACGACTCCCCCTCCCTATTCCCCCCCAGCACCGCCTGCCCCCATCCCCCTGCTGTCTCTGCCCCCCCGCCTCATTCCTCTACCCCCCCCCCCAGCACTGCCTGCTGCCCCGTCCCTCTCCCGCCGCACCCCACCCAGGGCATCGCCTGTTCCCTTGTACCCTCCTGCCCCCACACCCATCCCTTTTATCCCCAGCAATACCTGCCCCCATCACCTTACACCCCCCCACATCCAGCTGCCCCCAGCACTGTCTGCCCCTCCAGCATAAAGCTCTCTCCCCCTCTCCCCAACCCCCTGTCCCATTCCTCTACTCTCCTGGCACTGCCTGCCACCCCCACATCCCTCTGCTGATCCCCACTCCATTCCTCTACTTCTCTGGCACTGCCTGCCCCCCAACCTCCTCCTGCCCTCTGCCCAGTTCCTCTTCCTCCACCACTACCTCCCTGCTAGCCCATCTCTCTACCTCCCCTGCTACCCAGCACAACTTGTCCCCCTGCTCCCTTTGGCTCCCCACCCCAGCCCCTTTCTATAGTCCCATCCTTCCTTATGTCCTTGCCACCTCTCCTCAGCCCATCCATCTGCCCCATCCATCCATCCCCAGGTCCCCCAACCATAGCCGCACAGATCCATACATCCTCCCTACCCTCTCTCTGTTCTCCCACCCTTACCATATCTCCTGCCCCATTTATCTGTCCATCGCTGTGTTCCCTAGCCAACTCTGTCTATGCATCTCCATGTCCTCTGCCCCAGCTATATCCATCCCACAGTTCCCCAAACCCCTCATGTCCCCTCTATCACTGCTACCCCATCCACCTGCCCTCTGACATCCCACCACATCTCACTGCAATCGCTCCATCTACCCCCTGTCACCCTCTTCCCCACCATGTCCCGCTGACCTAACCCCATCAATTCCCCTTTTCCACCCACTCCTCCTGCCTCTGTTCCTCTCCCAGGGTCCTAGAAATGCCTCCTCTCCAAATCTTTCTACAATAACACCTGCATCCTCTAGCAATACCTCCTTCACTATCCCCTACAATACTCCCACACACAGGCAAAGGCACTTTCTTTTGCCCCTCTTATTATCCCTATATCCCCACTTCTGTATCTTTTGCTCTCCTCTCCATTGCCCTTCTATCCCCTAGAAATACCCTTCCCTCTCCTTAGTACCTTGTTCTTAAACTCCCCTTATCCTCTCTTTGCACTCATGCACAAACACATAGAGGAGTCAAATAATTTCTTCCCACATTATTTCCTTATCTCCCAGTTCTCACAATTATAACCCCTTGCCCCCAAGGAGTGGGATGGGGAGCACCCCGCCCCCTTCTAGAAATACATAAGGATGGGAATTGGCAAACAGAAGTAAGGAATTCTACCCTATGCAACAGCCCCCTCTTCAGCAGAGAGGGATCTAAACCACCCCACTGCATGATGACAGGAGTAAATTAATCCCTTAGCTCTTTTTGCCCAACCCCCCCATCTCTTCCTCATATGACCCCTATGCCTTCCTTACAATGTCTTCTTCTATCATCCACTGTCACCTATTTCTCACCCCTAATCCTTTTCCTTCCAGCCTCTCTTTCCGCCTTCTCCCTACCCCTTTCCTCCTCCACACAAAGTATCTGGAAAGTGCAGGATAAATGTCATTTTGAAAAGTGTCCGTTTCAGTCTACTGCTGTCTTCTAGTACTGCATAATTATTGCACATTGTGTCTCTATGACATGTGCCTCCCCCTCCCCCTCCAGGCAGCAGGAAAATAGGCAAGGGGGGTGGGTGTGCGCCCATGTGTTTCAGTCTAGAGCTGCTGCTGCAGCAGCTTTTTATTTCTTTCTGGGTCCCTCTCTCAACCATAGACACTGGCCTGGTTGGCTAGAAATCGGACTCCTCCTGTTTTCTCTCCTGTAATGTTCTGATCTTTTCGCCCTTTATGATTTCTAATGAAGATCAAGTGAGGTGTCTGCTCCTGCTGCTGCTTTTCGTGGACCCAGCAGAAAAGTTCAATTTATCTTTGCTTATAGGAATTAAGGCAGCTTTAGAAAGACTTCATCACTGGCTCTGCTGCCCTCAGGACCTATCTGCACATTGCCAGGATCTCTTTCCCTAGTTGCTACTGTTGGTTTGTTTGTGGGTGGGGGGTGGGGAAGCATGCGATAAATGAAAGAAGTAGGTTCTCTTGAACATGTTTGACTTAAAATTTATAGAAGAGGTTTGATACAATGGTCTCCGAAGAATCATGGTGTGTTCAGGGAAATACTTTTAATCCCCCTTCTGTTCCCTCCATCCAGTTCTCTCAGCAAAAGGGCAGCAGAGGGTTTAAATTTTGAATGTGACATAATTTAGCAGTCCAGAGAATTGGACACAGTCTTTCTTTTCTCTTTGCACTGAGACGAGACTTGGGGATATTTGGCTTCAAGAAATATTTTGTGTGTGTGTTTGTGTAACTGCACTAAAATGTTTTCCCACAATGTCATTCCCCTGTTGATTTTTCCACTCTCTTATTGTTCGTTTTTCTTATTTTGGCCACATATTTGAAAGTCTGACTTCACAGACCCTTTTAAATATTCTTTTATCGAGGTTAAATTTAGCTTTCAATCCTTAAATAAAATATAACTTGATTTTTATTTAAATGAAATAAAAGGGAGAGTAAAGAAAATATTTGCCTCTGAGAGTGAAATAAGAAAATAGCCAGACATCAAATGACAGATTTAAACATTTTCATGTTGTAAAAGCTGGCATTACTTGTTACAATAATTATACATTATGGGCTACTGTTTCTGCATATATCTGTTGGGTAGTAACCTGAACTCATGAAGTGAGTGCAGTAGTTCTTGGATAATAGTAATATTTATAGCAGAATCTTCCACAGCAGACCTTCTGTGGACATAAGCTTCATTAAAAGATGTTGCTGATTTCCCCCTTCCTCCCCCCCAACAGTTTAAAGTATACATATGTTGTGTGGATAATCCTCTCATTCTAAAATTAAATGTTAATGGAAGATCAATATCCAAACTTACAGAGCAAATAAAGAATATCTCAAGTGTTTTAAGGCAATATAAGATTGTTTTACCTCTGAATAGAAACAGAAAATATAACTATATGTAGCTGCAAAGTTAAAATGTGCATTTAATAGTTGTATGCAGTGTAGTTGTAGCAATATTGGTCCCAGGATATTGGCGAGACAAGGTGGGTGAGCTAATTTCTTTTAGCTTGTTTCTCACCAGCAGAAGTTGGTCCAATAAAAGAGATCACTTTGCCCACCTTGTCTCATTTAATAATTGTAACTCAATCTTGAAACTATCAGTATATATAGTAGCTTGTGTTTATTAACTTAAAGCTTTATTTTTCTCCCTTAAGATTTGACAGCTGGGATGTAGATACCTAAAGATTAATCTGTGTAAAATGTGAAATATGGAAAAGACAATGTTATGTCTCTGCTGTGGGAAAAATTTAAGAAATAAAAGAATTGTTTACTGTTAACTATAGAAGTCAAATAATGCATCATTTTCCATTCTTAAATGCACTAACTCTGTACAATATAATCATTTTCATAATAAAAAAAAGAGCTCATACTGATTAAGACTAATCTATTCTAGCTGCCATCATCATCAACTGTGGTTCTCTTTAAGAACTCTGAACCCCACCCCTCCAAACATCACTGTTTTGATAAACAGTCATATAAATTAAGCAAAGGGACTTATTTCATATGAAAGTGATTAGGATTTATTCACATGAATAATCATTTGCAGTATCGGGCCCCCATTGGAGGCCATTATTTAAGTAAAGTATATAATATTTTTGATAAATTTAAGATTTTGGTAATGCTCCTAACTGCAGAAAATTTTTCTTTTCAGTAGGCAACTATCACAATTTTTGGTTCTTTGTTTGCTTTTTTTTTTTCTTTCTTCCAACGCCACCTCAGTGTCACTGAAGTTTTTTCTTCTTTCCACTGCCCTCTTTCCATATATGTATTGGGAATACTGTCTGGGTAGAAGATTTCCATCCTAATGTTCGGTTACAAACTATTAATAAACTTTTAGTTGGTTATATAAGCAAATTATCGCACATTTTACATATTTTTTAGAGCAGGGGTTCTCAAACTTCATTGCAGTGCAGCCCCCTTCTGACAACAGATTACTACATCAATTACTGGAGGGGGGACCGAAGCCTGAGCCTGCCCGAGCTCCACTGCCCTGGGTGGTGGGGGCAAAGTTTGAGGGCTTCAGCCACAGGCGTGGGGAGGTGGCCTGTAACCTGAGCCCTGCCACTCAGGGCTAAAGCCCTCAGGTTTCGGCTCTGGGCGGTGGGGCACAGGCTTCGGCTTTGGCCCTAGCAAGTCTAATGCCAACTCTTGTGACCCCTTTAAAATGGGGTTGGAGTCACTTTGGGGTCCTGACCCACAGTTTGAGAGCTGCTGTTTTAGAGTCAGTCTGGAATCCTGGTTTAGGCTCTTGAGAGAATATTGCAGCATATTATAACTGAGATGTACAGTTTTCTGTAACTGGTGTTCTGCGTATGGTTTCTGTATATGGCTAAAAGGATAAATGAGACACAGTTCACAGACTAAAACAATATTGAACATAAACCTCATTGTGCACTGCAGGTCAGATTCTGATGTTAATTACATCATTACAATTCCACTGAATTCATGTAGGTTGCACAGATGTAACTGAGCAAAAGTTGGCCCTATGTGCTATTAAAGTTGTTTTTAATGAAATATCACAAAGAGAACATAGTGGTGTCACTGAGGTAAAGAAGGACCTTCTAGTATTGCTTCAGGTTTCTAATAGATTCAGTCAGCAATCGTTGCCACCGCATTTGGCAATCTTAGATCTAACCCCTAAGAAAAAGCCTTATTTACAACAGTTAGAGAAGTCATAATATTAACTACAACCATTTTAATTTAAACAGTCTATAGTTGAAGAAATGCAATTATTAAAGTGAAGGAAGAAAAGAAGAATATAGCTAAATATTACAAGTGTGAGAACTAGGCATATAAAATATACTGAGATAATAAAGTTAGACTTCTTGGTGACGAGTGTTCATTGACAGCTTTGTCTGATGTCCTCTGATCACAAACAGGCTTCAGCAGTACAGATTTCCTTGCGTTTCGCCACCAATGTGCTTACTCCCTGGTGTGGGAGTATCATCTCTAGCTATGAAAGATAGGTTAGGCTTAAAAGGACATAGAAATGGAACTTTCTCTATCAAGTGTGCCAACCAAAATGTGAATTCTATGAAGTAGAAACCCATCCACTGGGAGTTGGTTAGCCTAGACTTTTTACCTGTGGGCTAATGAATAGTCTTAAAATAGTAATGACTGCCAGTTACTAACAAAAGGGGCCTGATTTGAACCAGTGTCCTAGAGGTGAAAAACGCTTCATCCCATCACCAATCCCTTGAGCTATCCACTCCATTAACCCTGGATTGATTGTCTTATTCATTTGGTTTTGTTTTCCACTTAACATTTATTCTGGGCATCTCCCTTTAGATATTTTTTTATATATGTAAAAGGGTTTTTCGTATTTTGTTGTATACTTTGTAGTTGATGTAAAATGACTATCTTTTGAGTTACTGTATAGACGTTTGTGGCTAGATTCTTCAATACTGCAGTATAGAGTACAGTATTATGCAAGTAATTTCTTCACCCTGTATATCTCTAGTTAAAAAAAAAAAGCATAGTATTGTTACTAAAGTTATCAGACATTTTAAGAAAAGACTCCTTACTCGTCTTTGTGTTTTTTAGCCCAGAGTCTAAAATGTCCACTGAAGGGCAAAGAGTTGATGATAGCCCAAGTACTAGTGGAGGAAGCTCTGATGGAGATCAACGTGAGGGTGTTCAGCAAGAGCAAGAAAGGGAGCAGGTTCAACCCAAGAAAAAGGAGGGCAAGATCTCCAGCAAAACAGCTGCTAAACTATCAACTAGTGCTAAAAGGTATCCTGCTCTTCGTAGCTTTTTTTTGGATGGGCATCAGCCTAATTCATTTTCTTAATGTAATTACAATATGATTGAATTTGTACATTAGTTCTTTGATTGGGGTTGCAATGTGACCTGTATGCTGCTGCTACTTTTTAAAAAAAAAAAATTATTTTTTGACAGACTCGTTTGTTTTCACATGGGTTTAATATTAGCTTGCATGATAGAAACTGACACTGTTTTATTCTTAGTATAACTTGGACAGTTTTTTGTATTCTTATGAAGTGTGTGTGAGAGAGAGAAACTTGTCAGTGTAACTTAGAGTTAATTAACCATAAACATTTCAGACAAGTCAGTAATTCAGCATGCTAGGAGAGTACTGTAATACCTATCACTACAAGGTACTGCATTTTCTTCTCCCAGATGGTCAAGTCAGAAACGATGGAATGAACAAATGTTTTTGTTTCATTACATTAAACTGTGGTATGTTTTAATTCTGTTTTTGTTTTTTTTTCCCATTCCTGAGAGGAATAGTAGATTTGGCGAATAGCTATTTAAGTGACCCCACTCTGTCACATCAGTCACTGGATCATTGGCATGCATGGATTGTGCAAAGGAAGCCTGCATTAACAGTGTAGCCCTGTCACATCAGCATTACTTTAGGCAGCAATGTTCAAAACCTATTAGAGGGAACCCAAATACAAAACAATTTTAAGAGTTTTTATATAGAACCCAAATGTGCAGACCTAACTCATGCAGAACTCTGAGCCTGATTCTTCACTAATTTACACCAGTCTAAATTAGGAGTTACTGTTGTAAAACTAGTATAAAGGAGAGGAGAATCAGGCCCCCATTGTGTTCATTTAGTGTTTCTTGTAAATATGGTGTGTAAATATTCATAGGCTGCAAATACTAGTGTGTGTACATTTTAATTCATACATTTTTACTTTACCTTTACTTGATAGTATATAATTTATTTGTACCAGCCTCACAGATCTAAACCTCCCTACGTATCCACTCTGGTATCTTCATGAGTCACTCTCCATCCTGCCAGTGATGCCAGTATTGATTACTCATTTTGTCCACTTCCCTGTGTATCTTCAGGCTTTCATTTTATTCAAGGATAATCTTCCTTTATGTAGTCTGTGGCGCCAATGCCCACTTCCCTCCCCGCCTTTCAAAACTTTCCTCAAGGTCCGCTTCTACCATGGTGCTTACAGAAGATTATCTAGCCATTATCAGTTGGCAGAGGATCAGTGGGGATTACTAATATCTAACTTTTTTATATTTTATAACTAAAGGGAGAAGAATGACTGTCAATAACTTAGAACTGTCAAATTGTGCAAATACCTGGTCTTTGTAGTTGCTACTGCTTCTAACCTTGCCTGTGCTCACATATCTCCTATTGTGACATCAACTTGTTGTGTCTTGTAGCCACTTTAGAATAGGGTCTGCATATTCCTGTGTTTGTACAGAGCCCAGCACAATGATACCATGATTCCGGCTGGGGCCTGTGGATACTACTGTATTAAAAAATTAATGATATGTCAGAAGTTGCGCTATTATTCTTGGTTTTGTATCTTCAAAGCTTAGAGCTCTTATTAACATGCATTTAGCAGTGATAAAATTACTTAAACCTTTTAAAATTTAATCATATCTGCTTGTGGTTTCTGCTGAAACTAATTATTCCAATTGCAGACAGATATGTTTGCCAATCAGACTGTAAAACAGCAGTTTTACATGTATAGTAATATTAAAAAAAAATTATGAATCTGAAAGTTGAAATGTTTTCCAAGAACTATGCTTCTTAAAATTGTTTGGATATGTTTAAATAAATGTATAGTTTAATAATTCTGTCAAGTAGTAAGAGACTTATTTAGATGTTAGTCTTATCAACATTGGTAACTTCAGAGTCACTTCAGTTAAAGTTGTTTCTACTTTCTTATCCAAACCCCATTTTCAGGGGCTTGTAACTCCACTTATGAATTATTTAGGCTGAAAATTTAATATACAAGTTCTTAGCTTGATAAGGTGGCTGTTTGAAACATATGTGAAAATCAGTTGGAATGTTTTAAGAATATGGGGAAGAAAGTAAACTCCAATAGGGTTCTGTTGCCTTTTTATTTACCGCTTGGAATAAAAATAAATTTTAAAGGTACTTACCTCTCAATATGAGATTTTAAGACAAACACCTTAGAGCAGTGGTTTTCAAACTTTTTTTTCTGGGGACCCAGTTGAAGAAAATCGGTGGTGCCCGCAGCCAACGAAGCTGGGGATGAGGGGTTTGGCGTGTGGGAGGGGCTCGGGTGGGGAAGAGGGTTGGGATGTGGCTGTGAGGGCTGCGTAGTGGGGCCGGGAATGAGGGTTCATGGTGTGGGAGGGGATTCTGGGCTGGGGCAGGGGGTTGGGGTTCAGGAGGGGGTCAGGGCTCTGGGCTTGGGGTGCAGGCTCTGGGGTGGGGCTGGGGATGAGGGGTTTGGGGTGCAGGAGAGGCTCTGGGTTTGGGGGGTCTCAGGGCTGGGGCATGGGGTTGCAGTGCAGGAGGGGGTTGGGTGTGGGAGGGGGTCAGGGCTCTGGGGTGGGGGTGCAGGCTTCAGGATGGGGCCAGGGATGAAGAGTTTGGGGGCTCTGGGTTTTGGGGGGGTCTCAGGGCAGTGGCAGGGGATTGGAGTGCAGGGTTGGGGCACTGACTTACCTCTGGTGGCTCCCGGTCAGCGGTGGTGCCGGGGTGCAGAGGCAGGCTTCCCACCTGTCCTCGCACCATGGACTGCTGTGCCCCGGAAGCAGCCAGCAGCAGGTCCGGCTCCTAGGCAGAGGCATGCAAGCAGCTCATGCCTGCAGGCATCCCCTGCCCCCATTGGCTCCCCACACCCATTGGCCGGTTCCCAGCCAATGTTTTGGGTGGGGCAGCACATGGAGCACTGTGGCCCCACTGCTGCCCGCTTCCAGGGCACAGCTCAGTGTTGGAACAGGTATACACTAGCCTGCATTAGCTGGGCAGCACCGCCAACAGTACTTTTAATGCCCCGGTCGACAGTGCTGACCAGAGATGCTCGAGTCCCTGCGTGCTGAGCAAGGTGACCCAGTGCCTTACATGCTGCGACCCAGTACTGGGTCGCGACCTGAACTTTGAAAAACACTGCCTTACAGTGTGTTTTTGTAAACACAACTTAATAGGACTACTTGCAGGATTAGAGGTATAGCAGTTCACTTGAAATGTTCACCTCTTCAAAAATAATAGTGAGTTTTACCAGTTGATTGTGAAGAAAGACTGCACAAATATTTTGCGGAAACCAATTTCTGCTCCGTTACATACATGTAACCCCACTGAATCCAGTTGTTACTCCAAAATCCCAATAATGTTTGCATAATGGAGGACAGAATTTCATCCAGTAACTGTTTTTAATAACTCTAAAATAATTCAGGAATCAACACAATTGAAATAGTAGAATAATTTAAAGCATCCAGCTTTTACATGCATTATAGTTATTAGACAGCACTGGAAAACTAATACAACCTTGGAGTTTAGTCTTATTCCAAGTGCTAAATTATAGTCTACAGACTGCAGGCTTCATTCTGATCTCAGTTTGGTAGCCATGTATTGTCACACACTTGAAAAATCTGTTCATGCACGTGGAAGTGTAGTAGCAATCTTATTTTAGATACGTTATCCTGAGTAATTACCCTGTGTATCTCAGATTAGAATTAAAATCTAAAGAATTGTAATACGAATTTTCTTGTGGTTATAAATTTGACTCTAAAATTTTACTTATAAAGGTCACTTCAGCAATATTAGTTTTATATAAATCAATAGAAGGAAATGTTCAATTACGTGTGAAATGTGCTCCAAGGTGTTCTATAATATATATACTCTGTAGGGTGCTATCTCAGCAATTTAATGCTCCCTAAAATGGCTTGATTTTGAGGGAAGTGTGAAGCATTTTGTGCTTCCCTGTATTCCTGAGTTTTGTAGTTTGTATAGCATTATCGATGTTCTTTTAATTTAGTTTTTGGTGGTTAATTTTATTGCAAATGTTGCAGTCATAGGATGCTCATCTTACTTCGATGAGTTTTCTTCTGTCGTCATTTTGTGTTGACTTGTATTTCTGTTTTTCCTTCTTTCTCTCTTTTCTCCTCACCCCAATTTAGTGGGTTTCTTTGTGTGGTTCCAGTAGAAGAGTGATAAGTTAGGGATATATGGGTCAGCTGATAAGGCATCTTAAGATGCCCAGAAACCATAGCTATTAGTGTGATAGAAGTACCTGGATAGAACAGAGTTTTATTTCAAGTAGCCTTTTGCCTCCTTAGACCGAATGTTAACCAGTAACTAAGGCCTGATTTTGTTTAAAAAAATATAGGCTTTCTGCTTTTCGCATCAGTGGAAGTACTGATTTAGATGGCATCAAAAAGGCAGAATGCTATTGCGACCTTTCATATTGCTGTGTCCCTCAATGTGAATACTTCTAGTGTTAGTTGCTACACAGGTAATAGCTTACAGTAAATGTCATATTGTGTACCATTCCTTCGATTTGCCTTACTCAAGGTGTGTCACCTTAAATAGTAACCTTACTTACCTAACGTGTCAAGATTGAAAAACTCACTGCATATCATAATTACAGTTCAGACCTGAAATTGAGTTGCTGTCCTTAAAAAGAGAGGCATCTTATATCTTAAATAGCAAATCTTAGCACGACCTTTGGATTGAGACAAGTGTATCCGTTCTTGGTTAGCATAATAGCTTAACAGATAAAAATATTATTCTGCTGGGCTCTTGAGGTTGCTAGTTTAAAACCTGTCATTTTGTCTTTGGTCTGCAAATTTTTGTGTTGAACTGTGAATTTATGAAACTGAGTTATGTAGCCTTTTGCTCCTGGAAAGATATTAAAACATTAGGAACATAAACTAAGTCATGGATATCTTGTTTGTTGAAATACAACCATAGAGAAGTGGGCTATCCATAACCTTTCTAAATAACAGAGAGGGGTGCCATAATAGAATAGTATTTTAAATAAATTTGGCAACAAATATTGTACTTGACAAGCCACAAGTGACCGACAAAATACTGAAAAAGGAAAACAACTCATGACTTTTTTTAAAGTTGGCATTTATAAGTGTGCCTAATATATTCTGTTCTCCTTAAACTGTTGTTCTTAGTTCAATTTCCAAGGACCCTGTTCTGTCACAACTTTTGAAAGAGTGAAATACATAATAGGGTTTGCCCTGTTTTAAAATGTGGTCTAAATTTTCTCCAGTCTGGGTTTTTGGGTTGCCTAATGTTTATGTGAAGGGAGGCACAAAGCCCAGAAAAATGGAAGCAACAAAATGAGTTTCTAGGAAAAGTGACTGCATGCCAATAAATAGTAAGACCTGAGTGCCTCTAGAGTATTCAGTCCTCAATCTTTTCCTCATAAAAATGCTACAGAGTCCTTACTTTACAAGTGACAGCAAGCAATCTTGCTAGTCTTACAGCAGTAGTTCCCCACAGCCTCATATTTATTAATAATATTTGATGGCACTTTTCATTTTGAAAAAGCTTGTCCTAGATTAGCTGATCCTTTCAGGGTAGATAAGTATTTTCCCCCATCTGTAAAATGGGGGAGCATGGAGAGAGAGGTTGAATTGTCTAAGACCATAAAAGGAGCATCAGTGTGACATTTGCAAATTGAGTGTTCCTGGTGCCCAGTCCTGGATTCTGACTATTGGAGCATGCTTCTCTCTCACCAGTCAAGTAGTAACATAATAGTACTAATTTCATTTTTTATTCTATAGGCTGGCATTGCTAAATATAAATACATTTGGGCAGAAAATCTGTTGGCAACAAAATCCATGGGGATAGTTGCCAAAGGGGAGGAAGGAAACCATGTGGTTTCTGAGGGATCCTTCAGAGGCTTGAGCAATCTGTGTGTTGGTTCCTGTGCCTCTCTGCTGTCTCTGGATTATCCACTACACGCCCAGGTGGTATAGCTCCACTGAAGCCATGCTACTAGGGTTCCCCACCATTGAAGGGTCCCTGCAGAATAGATTATACCGCTAGAGTCTGTATATCCTTTACTAACTCCCTGGGATTTTTCCTGAACAAGGAATTGTGTGTCTCCCCTTCATTGCCTGTTTGTGAAAGGCGCTCACCAGGGAGACGGTCAGCAGGGCAGTGGCAGCACTGTCACGGCTGGTGTTTAGCAAAGGAGATCTACATGGAGAAGACAGTCGGTATAGGGACTCTTGGGACACGATCTGCTCATTTACATGCAATTTCAACAATAAAATACAAATGCAGTCGGTATTCATGTTTCAACCACTTGCTACAGTAACCCATGTTCAGGACTTAAATACAAAGTGGCATGCAGTTTTATTTTTGTGGCTAGAGGTGCATGGTACTATGACTTCTTCCCTCCACCTCATCCCTAATGAAATTCTTGCTTCTGCTTATCGTCTAGGGGCCAGAAAAAGCAAAACAAATAGCAGTTAATACAATTATGGACAAATATTCCTGTGTATATCCTACTGCATCTTTTAAAGAATCAGATCTATCTACATCAACCTGAAGACCCTAATCATTGTACTAGGGCCTGATATGAGGTGAGGGCAGGAGAGACATCCACAACTTCCCCTCTCCCTTCTGGAAAGAAGGGAGAGGAGTTTAGATGTGGAAGGATACTGAAAATGGAAGACTTGTGGTTTAGGACATGGGGCAATGTCCGTTCTCATTCTCTTCTTGATGTTTCATGCTCCTTATGATATGATGAAGTGTCAGCTGCTGTATATATGTGTTCAAAGTGAGGCTCTAGCCCAAGGGTGGGCAAACTACGGCCTGCCAGCCGTTTTAATCTGGCCCTTGAGCTCCCGCTGAGGAGTGGTGTCTGGGGCTTGCCCCACTCTGGTGCTCCAGCAGGATCAGGGGCTGCTCCATATAGCTCCCAGAAGCAACAGCATGGCCCCCCTCCATCTCCTACGCGTAAGAGCAGCCAGGGTGCTCCACTCTGCATGTTGTCCCTGCCCCAAGTGCTGCCCCCGCAGCTCCTGGTGGCCAAGAATTGTGGCCAATGGGAGCTGCGTGAGTGGGCCTTTGGACAGGGCAGCGTGCAGAACCGCCTGGCCGCACCTCCGCATAGGAGTCAGAAAGGACATGCTGCTGCTTCTGGGAGCTGCTTGAGGTAAGCGCTGCCAGGAGCATGCACTCTGAGCCTCCCCTCATGCCCCAACTCCCTACCCCACCACTGATCCCCCTCCTGCTTTCCAAAACCCTTAATCGCAGCCTGGAGCACTCTCCTACACCCCAAATCTCTCCTCCCCACCCCAGAGTCTGCAGCCCCAGCCCTGATCCCTTTCCCACCCTCCGAAGCCCTCTGTCCCAGCCCAGAGCACCCTCCTGCACCCCCAGCCCAGAGCCTCCTTCCACACTCTGAACTCCTCATTTCTGGCCCCACCCCAGAGCTCGCACCCTCAGCCAGAGCCCTGACCCCCTCCCACACCTCAACCCCAATTTTGTGAGGGTTCATGGCCTGCCATACAATTTCTATTCTTAGATGTGGCCCTCGGGCCAAAAAATAGTCGTCGTTCATCTCCCCGCCCCCCCTCCCCCCGCAGTGTAGTCCCAGAAGTGGTGCATTTTCAGAACCATTCTGTACAACTTGCCAGAGAGAAAAATCCATAGACCACAAAACTGAAAGAGATTTCTATGTTCCTTAAGTGTTCACATGATCTAAATGAGGGAATTTCCCATTTTGCTTAAAAAATTTGCATTTTATATAATTTTTGAACTGGAAAAAGGATATTTTAAATATGGAACTTTTTTTGAGGGGATAAAGGTAAAACAAGTACACTTAAAGGTGGGGGGAAGAAGGGGAGAGATGTCCGGCAAATACTTTTTTAAAAAAAATGGTAGTGTTTGGTATGTTGAGCCACTTAAACTTGTCATATTTTCTTTTTTTTAGTGGATATTTTTAGCATTTCTCGAATTACCTTTTCCCAAATATCAGTTAAGAAAAATTAATTCGTGGTTTTTCATTGAGATACCTTCTACTGAAATATACAATATAGTGAAGTATTTACCTTCTCTAGCAGTTGGAATCATCAAACATATTTAATTTCTCTCCCTGTGCAGAAGTATCTTGTAAATTTCCCCCCAACCTCATACACACACATGTGTGCACATCTTCCCCAAGGTATGAGACTAGGACTAATATAGGAGGTAGCATTTTATTTTTGGCTGGTTCGTTTACTTTCTTAGGCTACAAACAAACGAATCACAAAATGCATTCTTAATGGAACAAGGGGAGTATTGATAGTGGTTTTGGCCCAGTTTTAAAAAGGTATTTAGTCATTGCTGTGCTGAGCGTTGCCTAACTGTTTTAGAAATCTCAATCTCATTTTCAAAAGGGATATAGACACTGACTGTTGATGGAATTTAGACTCGTGTAGTTTGAAAATGAGATTTATGCTACTAAAGCTCCTAGGAGTTGTGGTGATGAGTGCACCAATGCCTAAATACCTTTAAGAATCTGGGGCTTTGAGATTATCTTCCACATCCAGGACTGCATTTAGACCTTAATATTATGTTTAGAATTAAGATAAATTGCTTATTTTTATCTTAAGTGCTCTAATATACCTGAATGTTTGCCTTGGGGAAATCGGTTTCTTTACTCATGCTTGTTATAAACCACCACCACACATTCTACACACAAGATACACATGTGTCTTAGGCCACGCTTGAGCTCTGTCGCTAAGATTTAGCATGTATCCTGGGGAAAGGTAATTTGGCCACTCTAATTTTCTTCATTGAGGTGATAAAAGCAATGGATACCTGCTTCTTTAGCCCAGATCTCTCGAAGGGGGGGAGAGCATTCAGCAATTTTGAATTATTCCTTTTTTCCCCTTGATGCTGCAGAAAACTCTCCAGGATGTGGTGTGAACGCCTTTGTCGTCAGGTTTTGGATGGATGTGACTAGGTTTACAGGGTGTGTGGTCTGGAGAGCCTCTATGGATGGCATGCTGCCCTGCCAGATCTATAGGAATTTTCTTACATAAACTGGTGGTGATTCCTAAACTGATGTGTAAACTCCTGCTTTATGCTTTTAAATTCCTTTGGGGGAAGAGGGATGGTTTGGCCCAGCACAGGTGGGGAGGATGAGGAAATCTAATGCCATAGAGGATAGCTGTGCAATGGTTCTGGGACATGACATATGGGTCTAGCCCTCCCTACGATGTGCCGAGATGTGTGGAATTCTCACAATTCTTGGGTTATCTGAGTCTCTTTTCAGAGATGCTGGGTACTCAAACATATGAAAATCAGCCTATGAAGTCTGTATCTTTCAACCCTTAATTTTTCAAAATATGGTCAGTTTTTTCAGTGTATGCATTGCCTTACCATAATAGGCCTGTCCACAGGAGGACATAATCTGGCTCTTTCATGAGGCTGGTACATGCGGCATCCTTCCTGACAAAACACTGGTAATAATTTTTAAATAAGATGTACGAGCCGAGTCTGACTAGATTGTGTGCCACACGCAAAAAAGTGTTTATGAACATTTGGTTGGGTTCAAACATATAAAAGGCCAACAGGACTGGGTGAACTTAAAATTGAAAACTTAAAAAAACCCAAAAAATAAAAATAAGACATTGCAGCCTGAATTTGTCAAATATTTTGTTAAGCAGTTTCATGAAACTTTGACATCAACTTTCAATTACAGATGAGAACTAACTATATATTGTAGTATTAACTACAGTAGATATTTTTCATAAAGTTGGAGGAAATCCATTTAAGAAAGTGTTGTCTTTATACTTCTGTATATAACTTCTGTTTCTTTTTTCTTAAGAATTCAGAAAGAACTTGCAGAAATTACATTAGACCCTCCTCCAAACTGTAGGTAAGTTTACATGGATTTTATTAATTTGAAATGCATATGGAAATTACATAGAGGACCAGAGGTAATTTTTCAGTTTTTCCTTGGAGGTGAATACTTAGTTTAATGATTTTTGACATAAAGGACATAAATACCGTTGTTTGTAGATGCAAATGTTTGTTATCACTTAAATGATAGTGGTGGTGATCAGGAGAAGTTTGTTAAAAATACAGCACTAATGAAATGTAGGCAAAGTTATTAGCTATAGGATATAAGTCAGATCAGTAGCATTTTGTTTATAATCCTGGAAAATATCTTTTTGGTGACAGTTATTAGTGTGACTCTTTTCCTTACAAATTGATAACTTTGAGAAAAATGTTAAGTACAGACATTGCAGATCTTGATCTTTTTGTCTGGCCATTGGTTATGACATTCAGAGGAAATTTAATGAAGTGGAGTTGGCTATCAAAAATTTTTTATGACTTTATGCTTTGCCTTTCTGTCAGTTATGTTTGTTTATAGTGAGTTAAAACTTGCTTTAAAATTAGTACTGATGTAGGCAAAGAAAACTCTGTTACCTTGTAGCTCACATTTTGTGAAGTAGTTTTCAGATGGCTGCCCCAGAATTCTTATCTGGCAGCTTGACATATTGGTCATATTGGAATTATGCCAGAGTTGTGCAGCAGTACATAAAGGAGCCCCTGCAATAGTACCTCTTGCAATGGGAAGTTAAACTAAATGCAGATGAATAGTTCTAATCCAATTCTGCCAACTGATTTCCAGCATTGCATGGGGAAAGGTCCATTCTATCGTGTTGTAAAAAGAAAGTTTGAGAGAAGTAGCTGATGGCATGCAGTTTTTATAATGAATCCCAGTACATTTCAATATCAAATTAACTAAGGAACTGGTAGTAAAAATGACAGTCGGCTTTATTGTTTTGGTCGCTTGACAAAAGTATATGTGTAAGAAAATGTTATAAGAAGATTTGATATAGTTGTGCTGGATCTCAGGATGTAATTCAGGTAGTTACATATGAAAGCACTGTGCAGGGAAGTGGGCTTGCAATAATAGTGTTAAAAGAGTATTTCACTCAATTAGGATGAACATTGCTTTGCTAGATAAAACGTTTTAATAACTAAGCTGTTCTTGCACGCTTATGACTGTGAGTCTTCAGTCACATCAAAGCTGTTTCAAATGGCAGGCCTTTACTTAGGTGTTGATGACTGATGCTTATTAGTGGGCTGATTTGCTGAGGTAAATATAAAATTCCAGTCTGTACAAAAATGCATAAATGAAGAAAGAACTTTGAACTGAATCTAAAAGTCTGCAGTTTTTACAACAGACACCTTTTTTTTAGTTTTCTGAATCCTTTCTCTTATAACAAAGCAATCATTTTAGTATACTAGGTACTGCTATATATAATATTTTTTTAAAGCAAGTGTAAAGTCATCCCTAATGCGCTTAGTGGAAACCTCTTTTAGCAACTCGTACAGAAAATGTGTGAACTGGGGATTTACTGTTTTCTGAATTTGTTGGACTAATGACAAAGTATCATTGCCTCCATCATGTATTGGATTTCAATCTGTCTTGCAAAATGAAAGAACTTAGTGTCTGGTCCTTCAATGTAGTTTTTGAGATAGCATTATTTCATGTTGTGATCTTGATAGATAATCATTTAGTAACAATACTATTGGCAAATGTATTTTTATAGTCCATAAGAAATCTCTTCATTTAGTTTTATGCAGTGGTGACATAGTCTAGTGTTTTTTTCTTAAACTTTACTTATTTTCTATTATATTTAAACATTATGAAATCAATATACCAACCAGGGATGATTCCTCAATATGACGGAAGAAAGATAAGTTGTAATAGAGTATTTCTTATCCTAAAGTACTTGATTTCTTGCAGAAACTCAGCTCATTCTTACAGAACATGTGCTAAAGATAAATATTGAATAGGATATAGATATCAATTTTCCTCCAAATAGGTCTCAGAAGGTTTCTTAAATAAACTGTTTGTACGAATTATGGCTCCAGTCCACATGCAGGTACACTCCCATTGATTTTTCAATGGGAATTTTACATACACACAAGGCAAGATTGGGCCATAGATGTGTGTACAAATCTGTTCTTATTTTTTCTAATACCCCCCTTCACACGCCCCCTGATTCAAATGCAGCCAGGTGTGAAGTGACACTTGTCAATTGCTTAACAAGGCATGAGAGCCATATCAAATAGCTTTGGATCACAAAGTGTAGAATACTTTATCCAGCTGAAAATATAGTGATACATTAGGCTAAAATTACCTGAATTGGAATTTGGCTAGTATCTGTGGGGAATAGGACAGCCCTATTTATATGTGAAATGCCATGGGATCTTTGGTTGACCACAGATAGTCAGGGCCTTGATTTTTATGTCACATCCAAAGACCCTCCAGTACAGTAGTACCCTTTTATGCTATGGTAGGGTAGAGTCTCAGTATTAATTCAGAAGGAGGAGCAGTACCACCCAAATTGCTAAGACTACTTCGTTATTTGTAAGCCTAAACTTATTTAAACTTACTTAGTACTTATATAGCATATTTGTGAAAATCTGCTTGTTTTAAAGAAACATGTTACTGACATATATATGTGCCTGGATAATTAGCAGACAATCACTGTGGCAACTTGAAACATTTCTTTCAAAAACTGAAATGTAGTCAGTAGTTTTGTGCATATGAAAATCTGAGACCAATAGGAGCTAGTGATTTCAGATAGCTTTGAGTCACAGAAGTACAGAAAATTGCTTTCAAAATTGAAATTCCACAGTATATAGACTACTGTGGCCTTTGGCTATTTTAGCAACAAGAAATTTAAAATGAGTTATTTTGTGTGATTACTGCCTGTGAGCACTTACAAATTTAAAATTTTATTAGATTTTTTTACATGGAATGATGTTATGGTGTGATCTACCCAGCAGTCCTTACCCAGGGCAAAAGTTCTTTTTATGTTGGTGAGAACTGTGCTGGTGAGAACATGGATATAGATAAGCTTTTGCATATACACATTAGACAAATAAGCAATGGATTTCAGAGATCCTGTAAAGGTGGATTTAGGAGTATACGAAACCTAAGTTCCGTGCTTTAGTAGGTATTAGTGTATTCTGTATTCAGTGGGCTTTGGTTCAGTCGTAGGGAAAGAATCCCACTCACAGTAATAAACTTTGGATCATGCCCTACGTGTGTGTAATATACCAAATGTCATGGGTAGTAGCAGAAGCCAAGTTGGAGGGGTTGCGGGGAGGGGAAAGTGTGCCATTACCATTTACAAAGAACAGTACCTCATGAAGAATCTGGTGTATTGCCTTGTCAATACCAACAACTAAAAGTTTCTTTTGGGCCCTTGATCATTGTGCAGACTGCATTACTATCAAGGCAAGTTACTGTAAGTAGAACAGAGAGAATATGGATCTCTGTATTTTAGAGGCCTAAACACTTTTAAGATTGCATTAAAAGGTTTTAATACTTAAAAAAAAAAAAAGGCAAAGGTGGGGGTGGAGGGTGTATCTCAACAATTAGGCTATATTTTTTCCCCAAAGATATATCTTAATTGCTGGTGATGCTGCCTGCAATAGATATTGTAACAAGCTAGGGAAGTGCTCAAACTTCTCATACGTTAAATTTAAGATTGTTTTACTATACAACATATATATAGATAAATAAAAATGAAATCCTACCTTCTCTAATTTTTACATAGTTTGGACCTTCTCTTAGTAGGATAGTGTCTCATGGAACATCTCTTACCTATTCCTGATCATGTAGACCACCTCCCTCTCCACCTGGCAATAGAATAACATCTCTGTGGCAAGTACAGCCGTTGCTTACATGGAAAAGTAATATTAGGAAAGTATTGTATTTTTAGCCTTTTTCCATTTGAATTTAGTAACTGGAAACAAGGAGGAGCCATCCAGCACAGTCACGAGCTGACTCTCTGTGGACCACAGTTTGGGAACCAGTGCTCAACAATTTCCCATTTAAATCGGTTCAGTATCCCTTAATTTTCCCCACTCTGCAGTGACCCCTTATGACAACTGTGCTTGTGCATGTCACAATCCCTTCATTTTCCTATACATTTTGTCTCCTGTCCTTTTTCTGTTTTCCCTTGTCATCATTTTTTAAGCTTTCCAGTATTTTATGGGCTGTGCTTTAAACTAACTTGCTATGCAGCCTACTGGATAAATGCTTTCTATTTCAAAACAATTGAGTTAAAACCCTAAATGTGTACTTATTAAAATGTATATCTACTTTAAACCTTCATAGATTCCAAGGCCAGAGGGGACCATTATGATTATCTAGTCTGACCTCTTGTATAATACGTCATAGAACTTCCCCAAAATAATTCGAGTGCACATGGTTTAGAAAAATATCCAGTCTTGACTGAAAAATTGTCAGTGATGGAGAGTCCACTAGGACTCTTACTAAATTGTTCCAGTGATTACTTACTCACCTGTTAAGTTTATGCCTTATTTCCAGTTTGAATTTGTCTAGCTTCCAGCTGTTGGACGGTTATACATTTCTTTGCTAGCTTGAAGAACCCATTATTAAATATTTGTTCCCTGTGTAGATACTTATAGACTGTAATCAAGTCACCCCCCAACCTTCTTTTTGTTTAATCTAAATAGATTGAGATCTTTGAGTCAGCACTATAAGGCATATTTGGTAATCCTTTCATTGTTCTCATGGCTGTTCTCTGAACCCTCTCCAATTTATCCACAGCCTTCTTGAATTGTGGTCGCCAGAACTAGACATTGTATTCCAGCAGCAGTTATACCAGTGCCAAGAATAGAGATAAATTAACTTTTCTGCTCCTACTCAAGTTTCCCGTTTATGCATCTCAGGATCTTGTTAGCTCTTTTGTTCACAGTGTCATATTGGGAGCCCATGTTCAACTGATTATCAACCACTGCCCCCAAATCTTTTTCAGAGTCACTGCTTCCCAGGTTAGAGTCTCCAATTGTGTAAGTATGGCCTAGATTCTTTGTTCCTAGATATTTACATTTAGCCCTATTGAAATGTATATTGTTGGCTTGTGACCAGTTTACCAAGTGATCTAGATCGCTCTGAATCAATGACCTCTTTGTTATTTACCATTTCCCCCAGTTTTGTCATCTGCAAAAGTTATCAGTGATCTATTTTTCATAAACCCATGTTGATTTATATTAATTACATTACCCTCTTTTAGTTCTTTATTAATCAGGTCCCATTATTTTTCCTGGGATCGATGTCAGGCATACAGGCCTGTAATTATCTTGGTCATCCTGTTCACTCATTTTAAAAAATGGCACAATATTAGCTTTCTTCCAGTCTTCTGGAACTTCCTGAGTGTTCCAAGACTTGAAAATCAACATTAATGGTCCAGCAAGCTCCTCATCCAGCACTTTAAAACTCTTAGTTGAAAGTTGTCTGGACTTGCTGATTTTAAAAATGGTCTAACTTCAGTAGCTTCAGTTTAACATGGAATCATAGAATATCAGGGTTGGAAGGGACCTCAGGAGGTCATCTAGTCCGACCCCTTGCTCAAAGCAGGACCAATCCCCAACTAAATCATCCCAGCCAGGGCTTTGTCAAGCCTGACCTTAAAAATTCCTAAGGAAGGAGATTCCACCACCTCCCTAGGTAACGCATTCCAGTGTTTCACCACCCTCCTTGTGAAAAAGTTTTTCCTAATATCCAACCTAAACCTCCCCCACTGCAACTTGAGACCATTACTCCTCATTCTATCATCAGCTACCACTGAGAATAGTCTAGATCCATCCTCTTTGGAACCCCCTTTCAGGTAGTTGAAAGCAGCTATCAAATCCCCCCTCATTCTTCTATTCCGCAGACTAAACAATCCCATTCCCTCAGCCTCTCCTCATAGTCATGTGTTCCAGTCCCCTAATCATTTTTGTTGCCCTCCGCTGGACTCTTTCCAATTTTTCCACTTCCTTTTTGTAGTGTGGGGCCCAAAACTGGACACAGTACTCCAGATGAGGCCTCACCAATGTCGAATAGAGCGGAACGATCACGTCCCTCGATCTGCTGGCAATACCCCTTCTTATACATCCCAAAATGCCATTGGCCTTCTTGGCAACAAGGGCACACTGTTGACTCATATCCAGCTTCTCGTCCACTGTAACCCCTGGGTCCTTTTCTGCAGAACTGCTGCCGAGCCATTCGGTCCCTAGTCTGTAGCAGTGCATGGGATGCTTCCGTCCGGACTCTGCACTTGTCCTTGTTGAACCTCATCAGATTTCTTTTGGCCCAGTCCTCTAATTTGTGTAGGTCCCTCTGTATCCTATCCCTACCCTCCAGCATCATATCTACCTCTCCTCCCAGTTTAGTGTCATCTGCAAACTTGCTGAGGGTGCAATCCCCACCATCCTCGAGATCATTTATGAAGATATTGAACAAAACCAGCCCCAGGACTGACCCGTGGGACACTCCACTTGATACCAGCTGCCAACTAGACATGGAGCCATTGATCACTACCCGTTGAGCCTGACAATCTAGCCAACTTTCTATTCACCTTATAGTCCATTCTACCAGCCCATACTACTTTAACTTGCTGGCAAGAATACTGTGGGAGACAGTGTCAAAAGCTTTGCTAAAGTCAAGGAACAACATGTCCACCGCTTTCCCCTCATCCACAGAGCCAGTTAACTCATCATAGAAGGCAATTAGATTAGTCAGGCATGACTTGCCCTTGGTGAATCCATGCTGACTGTTCCTGATCACTTTCCTCTAAGTGCTTCAGAACTGATTCCTTGAGGACCTGCTCCATGATTTTTCCAGGGACTGAGGTGAGGCTGACTGGCCTGTAGTTCCCAGGATTCTCCTTCTTCCCTTTTTAAAAGATGGGCACTACATTAGCCTTTTTCCAGTCGTCCGGGACTTCCCCCGATTGCCATGAGTTGTCAAAGATAATGGCCAATGGCTCTGCAATCACACCCGCCAACTCCTTTAGCGCTCTTGGATGCAGGGCATCCAGCCCCATGGACTTGTGCTTGTCCAGCTTTTCTAAATAGTCCCGAACCACTTCTTTCTCGACAGAGGGCTGGTCACCTCCTCCCCATGCTGTGCTGGCCAGCCTTGTTCGTGAAGACAGAGGCAAAAAAAGCATTGAGTACATTAGCTTTTTCCACATCCTCTGTCACTAGGTTGCCTCCCTCGTTCAGTAAGGGGCCCACACTTTTTCCTTGACTTTCTTCTTGTTGCTAACATACCTGAAGAAACCCTTCTTGTTACTCGTAACATCTCTTGCTAGCTGCAGCTCCAGGTGTGATTTGGCCTTCCTGATTTCACTTCTGCATGCCTGAGCAATATTTTATACTCCTTCCTGGTCATTTGTCCAATCTTCCACTTCTTGTAAGCTTCTTTTTTGTGTTTAAGATCAGCAAGGATTTCACTGTTAAGCCAAGCTGGTCACCTGCCATATTTACTATTCTTTCTACACATCGGGATGGTTTGTCCCTGTAACATCAATAAGGATTCTTTAAAATACAGCCAGCTCTCTTCTGGACTCCTTTCCTCCTCATGTTGTTCTCCCAGGGGATCCTGCCCATCAGTTCCCTGAGGGAGTCTGCTTTTCTGAAATCCAGGGTCCGTATTCTGCTGCTCTCCTTTCTTCCCTTTGTCGGAATCCTGAACTCTACCATCTCGTGGTCACTGCCTCCCAGGTTCCCATCCACTTTAGCTTCCCCTACTAATTCTTCCCTGTTCGTGAGCAGCAGGTCAAGAGCAGCTCTGCCCCTAGTTGGTTCCTCCAGCACTTGCACCAGGAAATTGTCCCCTACACTTTCCAAAAACTTCCTGGATTGTCTGTGCATCACTGTATTGCTCTCCCAGCAGATATCAGGGTGATTGAAGTCTCCTATGAGAACCAGGGCCTGCGATCTAGTAACTTCCGTGAGTTGCCGGAAGAAAGCTTCGTCCACCTCATCCCTCTGGTCCGGTGGTCTATAGCAGACTCCCACCACGAAATCACCCTTGTTGCTCATGCTTCTAAACTTAATCCAGAGACACTCAGGTTTTTCTGCAGTTTCATACTTGAGCTCTGAGCAGTCATATTGCTCCCTTACATACAATGCAACTCCCCCACCTTTTCTGCCCTGCCTGTCCTTCCTGAACAGTTTATATCCATCCATGACAGTACTCCAGTCATGTGAGTTATCCCACCAAGTCTCTGTTATTCCAATCACATCATAATTCCGTGACTGTGCCAGGGGCTTCCAGTTCTCCCTGCTTGTTTCCCAGGCTTCTTGCATTTGTGTATAGGCACTTGAGATAAGACACTGATCGTCCCTCTTTCCCAGTATGAGGCAGGACCCCTGCCCTCTCGCACGCTCCTGCTCGTGCTTTGTCCCGGTATCCCACTTCCCCGCTTACCTCAAGGCTTTGGTCTCCTTCCCCCGGTGAACCTAGTTTTAAAGCCCTTTAGCGATACTGGTAGAATCACCATAATCTGAGACTATCACATCTGTATTTGGAGAAAGAACAAAAAAAGATTTTTGGCTACTTCTGCCTCGTCTGCATTATTATTGATAGGTCTACCATTTCCATCTAGTAATGGACCGGTACAGTTGTCAGGATTCTTTTTGTTCATAATATATTTTTAAAAACTTTGTCCTTAATTCTGCTAGCCATAGATTTCTACTTGCATGCCTTGGTTTCCCTTAATAATTTTTTACAATTAAATTTCTGATTTAATATTCATTATTATCAATTCCCCCTTCCTTCCATTTGTTAAATATTGTTTTCTATAGCTAGCTTCCCTTCACTTCTAAACCAGGTCAGTTTTCTAACCAGCACAATTGCTTTCTCAATTGTGGCTTTTTTGGGCATCTAGTAAGGAGTTCTTTAATGATTCGCATTATCATTTTTTTTTTCTGACTAAATTCTTCCTCCCATCTGATTTGACTCATACTTGCTGTCTGCTTTGTGAAATTGGCCATGTTAAAGCTCCAAATATATGTTGCTGGTCTGCACATTGTACATACTGTTTGTGCATTATAAAATGTGATCATGTTGTGATCACTTGTACTTAAGCTGCCTTTTAATTTTTCGTTCTGTGATCAATTCTTCTTCATTAGACTTTTTCTTAAGACTTCCTTTATGTTGGTTGCAATGTTTTTTGAGTTGGGAAATTGTCATCTATAATGTTTAGAAATTCCAAGTGTTTTAATGTTGGCAGCGTGAGACCTCCAGTATGTCACTCAAATTGAAATCCCTGTGTTAACACAGCTTCCCTTTCCTCCCCCACCGTCCCCCCCCTAATGACAGGTTTTAGAGTAGCAGCCTTGTTAGTCTGTATCCGCAAAAAGAAAAGGAGTACTTGTGGCACCTTAAAGACTAACAAATTTGTTAGTCTCTAAGGTGCCACAGGTACTCCTTTTCTCCCCCCCCCATGAGTGTGAATTGTGACACTATATGTATGTGTGTGCATTTTTTGTTACTTTTCTGTGTGTGTTCATCTTGTGTATATATCTGAAAATTTCTGGGTAAACCTGAAATTCTTTTGAGGAAGTACTATCACATTATTTTTGTCTCCTTCCCTCCCTCCCTCGTTTGCCTTGTTTTGGTTGGTCCAGTAAGACTCTACTAGCCTACTCCCAGGGTATGCTCACCCGCTGGGTTGTTATACTCTTCTTCAAGACTACTTCGTCCCTATAGGCTGTTACAAACTGTCCAGTCCATTGTCTCTGTGTGGCAATTGAACTCTTGAATTTGTTGTTTGAAGATGGATACTCAGTGTGATTCCTCCTATCTTCTGACTTACCCTCCCAACCCAATAGGGTGAGGTTCCTCTTTGTCAGAGGAAACTTTAGAGGTTGTATTTCCAGAGTATGGTTTCTTGTTTGACGATTTCTGCACAGAACTTGGGAAGAGATGGTGTAAATTGTGCCAGAGATTGGGCTCTTCTAAAACAGCAGTAGAGGTGGCTTTCCTGATTGAAAAGAGTCTTCCTCTTTTCTTGCTGACAGTCTTGTGACTTGAGATGTGTGCAGTGTTGCCTATGTCCAGCAGGAAAATCCCTTCTGCTATCTCCCCCATCTTCCCCCCCACTCCCACTCCCACCCCACACCAAACCACCACCCCCCACCTTAAAACTAAAGGTTGGTCATTTTTATTGTAATTTAAAATAAATAGCTATCAGGACTTCTGATCAGTTGATTTATTATTATTATTATTATTATTATTTATTATTCATTATTCATTTGGATTGTGGTAAAGGGGAATTGATCCAGTCATGGGGTTGTGGGAATGGGAATGCCAGTGTATTAGGGGTGTACAAGAGATGCAAACCAGACCCAGAATAGTGGTTCACAGGAGACTAGGAGTTTATTTAAATATAAACTTCTCTTCCTCTGAGCAGCTCCACTGCCTTCTGCTGCAGATGTACTCCCCCTCTCATCCCATTTGATCTTGCTCAGGGGATTTACTTCCTGCCTGAATGGGCTTACCCTGCTGTGCAGTCACTTCACTCCTGGAGAATATGTACCTCACAAGAGTACAGATAATTTCTTCTGGCCTGGCCAGGCCTCTAAGAATGTACTTCAACCAACATCAGTTAATCGGAAGCATGTAGTGGAGGATGGTGATATTAAAGCACAGAGCCCTGTAGGTGTAAGATGGCTCTTAGTGTCTTTCATTATAGAATTATCAATTTTTATTTTTTTGTACTAGTTCGTATACCTTACGAGTGCTTTCTGCATCTTTTAATATTTTTTTCTCTGTAAGTTGCTGTTTCAAAGTGGAGTAAAGGATGTGTTCCCCAAAAACACACACAGTACAATCCCAGGGTAATCACTTAATTTATAATAACAACTATGGTACATTTTATCACTGTTAGTTTGCCTGGTTTATAACTGGTGGTTGTTTCAGATTCATTACTTAAAATACCTTGGGTAGAAAGTGTCAAATTACTTTCTAACATGTAATCTTTTAATTCCTTTAGCTATTCTTTTTGAAAAAGAAATCCATGATAGCATCTTCTATCTTCTTTTTAAGGTCTGAAGTATTTAGCTGTAATGCAAAAGGAAGATCAGTTTAAAATTTTTTTCTTCAAACAAATAGCTGTTATGTTTGGTTTTTTCCTTGTAAGTGTCACTATTTTAGTGACACTCTTAACCTTTTGAAGGCATACTGACTGATTTTAGAGACCTAATCCGACTTTCTAAATTTTGTTCATGTATTTATCAGTTTGTATATGTCAAGATGAAGTGCACTGCATATGCAGACCATTGATTTTTTTTTTTTTTTTTTTTGCGCTACAGGGGTTTCCTATATTTGAATGAATGTTTCAGAAGTGGAGATATGATTTTCAAAAATGAACTATAGAGAGGAGGAATCTACTGCAGCAGGGAACTGTCTGGATCCCTTAGTGCAGTGGTTCTCAAAGCTGGCCTGCCACTTGTTCAGGGAAAGCCCCTGGCGGGCCGGACAGGTTTGTTTATCTGCTGCGTCCGCAGGTTCAGCCGATCGCAGCTCCCACTCGCCGTGGTTTGCCGCTCCAGGCCAGTAGGGGCTGCAGGAAGGGCGGCCAGCACGTCCCTTGGCCCGCGTTGCTTCCCGGAGACCCCATTGGCCTGGAGCAGCAAACCGTGGTCAGTGGAAGCCGCGATCGGCCGAACCTGCAGACGCAGCAGGTAAACAAACCGGCCCAGCCCGCCAGGGGCTTTCCCTGAACAAGCGGTGGGCCAGCTTTGAGAACCACTGCCTTCGTGTACACAAGATAATGAAGAACCAACACTTGGTCGATTGAAATAAGGTCTACAACTCCATTAATAGCAATTCTCTGTGTACCGTGATAACTTTTAAACACCACATTTGATCAATTCCAAAATTTCAGGGAATGTTCTAGACATCAATGGCCAGAACCATATAGATGCTGATAAAAATGGGAAAAACCAAAAGGAGGAAATGGACACATGGAGCAGATAACATCTGGTTAGCAGAGCCAGCAGCTTCAACCACCTGTATAATTGTCAGTATATCGAAGAACTGGTTGATGGCAGCCATTAACACATTACAGCGTAACAATAGTCCTCATTTTAGCTCTGCCTGTGCACCCAATACTGGTTAAAATGTTGACAACCTGAAAGACTTCTCCCTCATATAGAAATAAATGAAAATTATGGGGTAGGGGAAAATAGGGATGCATACAGAGCCCATTGCATTGGAGGAGAACGGGAGTGGGAGGGGACAGTCTCTGGTAGGAGGAGTGAATGAGGGATCTTGGTATTGGCAGGGCACACAGAACTCGTACCATAGGAGAATGGGACCTAGTGGTAGGAATGAGGCAGAAATGGGGGCACACAGAGCCCCTGCCATTGTGAAGTTGGGGAAGAGGGAGGACTTGGTCACACACAGAGCTCCTGACATGAAGGACAGGTAGGGGGTTGCAGAAAGTCCTGAAATACATGGGGATATGAGGGTGACACACAGAGGGCTGGGAGGATGGAGGTATGCAAGGAGCCCCTGGAGTGTGTAGTGCTGTCAGCCTACAGAAGCAACGAAGCATGCGACTCTCTAGTTTAAATATACATAACAGGAAAATAGGGAGGGAGAGAAGAAATGAAATCCTACAAGTTGCTTTTTTAAGATGCATAGAGTGTTTCTCTACGTAGCACAATGTATGGGAAGTCAAGATGAGAGCTTTCTTCAATCTGGTCCCTCTCCAAAAAGAGATGCTAAATAAAATATAGTAGAATGGCAAATGGTCTCTGTAAGTTAGTCTGTCAAGCTGTCTGATAAGATAGCAAGGGGAAAACTGAGTATCTGGCCTGGGCTTTGGGAGGAAGGAGTCTTTCTGCAGGACCCCAGACCCAGCTTTCTTGTTCCTTCTCCTTTTATATTCTTGATCTAAAGAAACCCTTCCCTGTCTTTCTGAGGCCATATCTCCACTACAACCTTTGGTCAATGCATGTGTTGTCAGTGTACAGTTTGTACATTGCACTGCACGTACTCACCAGAAGATTTTACACTGATGTAGAGAGCAGTGCACCTTGGGTAAGTATCCCAGTGTGCCTACTACTGTCCAGAGCAATGACTTTTGGGGTAGTGTTTTGTGGGCTGGTAATGACTTGCCCAGAGATCTCTGGGAGCTAGGGGGTCAAGTTCCCAGCATACAACTTTCTCCATCCCGTAATGCCTTCTGTATCCCATAATTAGGACCCTACCAAATTCACAACTGTGAAAAACATGTCAAGGACCATGAAATCTGATGTCCCCCTACAATAGACAGATGGGAAGGGTAGGGTTGGGGGAGCTCCGGCTGGGGGCTTCTATTATGTGCCCAGGCTCCAGCTGCTAGTCTCAGCCAGCCGGGCTGGGGAGGGGTGGGACTTCCTCTTCCCCTGCACAGGCCGCTCCCAGAGCTGGGTCAGACCTGCCTTCAGGAAGCTTGGTGGCTGCTGGCTGGGAGTCCAGCTCTGAGGGCAGCACAGAAGCTTCCTGCAGCTGGGCGAGGTTTCCAGAGGTGGATGCATACAGAGCCCAGCCCTGGGAGTGGCCTGTCCAGGGGAAGAGGAAGTTCTGTCCCTCTGCCCAATTGGCTAGGACTAACAGCATGTGCCCGATGAATGGTAGGAGCCCCTTTCCCACCCCTCCACCCCCTTGCCCCTCCCTGGCTTCAGGCCCAGCACTTGGGGATTAAAGAAGCCTTGGGCTGGCTGTGTGTGTGTGTGGGGGGGGAACGACTGACCATTGGGACCTGCGTGGTAACCCATCCATAGGGTGTACCCCCCAAAAGTGATAACTCCTCCATGTCCTGCAACCCTCACTTCTGCACTACTGTTGGTGACTGCACTGAAGGCATCACCCCTGCCAGCAGCAGTGCAGAAGTGAGGATGGCAGTTCTGCAATCCCCTACAATAGCTTTGTGACTCCCTTTTGGGTTGGTACCCCCATGGTTACAACACCATGAAATTTCAGCTGTAAACACATGAAACCCTGAAATTGACTATTTTTAAAATATGACTGAAATTGACCAAAGTGGACTGTGAATTTGGAAGTGCCCTACCCAAAATTTTCTTCAACAAACACAGAACACACAATTCTGATATTTGTGGAGCCATAGGAAGTACCACAACAGTGGATGTGAGGATGTCTTCAAGGACAGTTTGCTGAGGAATATAGCAAAAAACAGGTCAGGTTTGTTGATAGTGTTCACAGAGCAGTTGTAGATGGTGAAAGCTGCTTCTGGGCTTGAGAAACAAGCTTTGACTGGTCGGATCACATTGTAATGCAGGTTTGGGATGATGAACTCTGGTTGAAGAACAGATGTTAAAGGGCATATTCTTAGATCTGCGTGCTGAACTTGTTCCAGATCTCCAGCGCATGGACGTCAGACAGAGTGGCGTTGACGTTGGCAAAGCAAATGGCAGTTCCAGTTGTACTCTGCAAGCTTGCAGTGCTGGCTTGCTACCGATCAGTGGGAAATAGTTTTGGAATTGGAAAATCCACAGTGGGGGCCATTGTCGTACAAGTGTCTTGGGCACTAATTGTTGCCTGCATCGAGAACATGTAGGAAAAAGGGATGTCTTTGGGGCAGTGGGGTTTCCATACTGCAGTGGAGCGATAGCATGCAGATCCCTGTTTTGGCCTCATATCACTTCGCTTAGCTGTAAATCAACAGAGTAAACCGACAGATAGGGCTACTTTCCATGGTTATGCTAGCGTTGATGGCTCACTAAGGGGGTGTTTCGCCTGTATAAATGTGGATTGATCAGGAAAGATGCATGATGTTCACAACTTGAACACTGGACTGGTCAGAAAACTGCAGGCAGGGACATTCTTTCGTGATTGGTGGATTACCCATTAGCAATATTGAAATGCCATTAGTGATTCTGGGGGAACCATCCTACCCCTTGCACTCTCCTGGCTCATGAAACCATACACTGGACACCCTGACAATACCAAGGAGAGATTCAGTTACTAGCTCAGCAGGTGCAGAATGACTGTTGAATATGCTTTTGATAGATTGAAGGGATGCTTGTGGTGATTATTCACTCACTAGACTGGATCTCAGTGAGAAAAATATCCCAGTGGATTTGATCTCTTGTGTCTTGCATAATATCTTGTGAAGCCGAGGATGGGGGAAAGCTGCTGCGAGGGTGGAGTGGCTGTCTGCTGACTTTGAACATCCAGACACTAAGGCTATTGCGAGAGCACAACATGAAGCTATGAGCTTAAGGGAGGTTTTGAAAGAGCACTTCAGCAATCAGTCACAGTAGTGTTCTCTGCTGGAGTGTTCTCTGGGCCTGGAGTTTTGGGTGCTGCTAAGAATTGTCATGCTTGCTGTACGCTTATAAATAGGACTAGGTGTTTTCATGAAGCTATGAATTCTGTATTGTTTGGTGTGCATTTACACGTACTATTTGCTTTGACTACTGTAATGCATTCTGCAATGTTTGTGCATTAAAAGATAATTCAGTTATCTAAAAATAGAACTTTACTGAGGTGGGAAAAATGGTGAAAAAACCAATGTGCAAAATAACCCCCAGGCAATGTTTTCATACTAAATTTTAACAGGGTGGAAATTTAAAAATAAAAGGAAATAAACATATATGTCCATTTTAGTACATAAATATAATCCATTGTGGCTACACACATACCTGTGAGAAACACGATTGGTTTATGTGAAGCTGTGGTATGTTGAGTAGTTTAGCAAGCAGCGACCATGAAGTTCTCCAAGGAGCGCAAAGGGTAGAAAGTCTCGGATTTTGGGGCCTGTAGGTCAACCAGGGTCTGCAGTATTTGAGTTTGTTGCCCATGAAGACCCATAATGCCCTCATGCATTTCCTGCTAAATGTTCTGCTGGCGCTCCTGGGCCTTTTTCCTGTCCTCTGTCTTTCTCACCACTGTTGGCCATATTGTCCCTCAAAGCCCTTTGTTCATGGTTCAGTATATCACTGGCTTTCAGGATCTCAGAACATGTTCTCTTCTTTCTGCTCCTCCTTGGGGTCAGGCATCTGCAGCTGCAGAAAGGACACTCCTCAGGGCCGCCATGACAGAAGCTGCTGCTAAGATGTATTGTTGGGTTTACAGTCACAACAGAAAAGGAAAGACAGGTTTCAAAACTGCCTTCCCTTCTTCCCAGAAACACTTTTAACAAGAAACTCGTATTGATGATTCAGCTTTGGAATGCCTCTGCCCAGCATCACTCTCCAGCCCCAACAAGTATGGCCTACATGGGGGAAGGATTTTGTGTTGCATGAAGCTATAGAATTTCAGTCCCTATTCTGTTGGTATAGGCATAGGGCTAGGGCACTGAATATTTGGCACTGTTTTTCCAGTCTGCATAGATTTTTAGCTGATATCCCACTCCTGAGGGTCACAAAGACACAGAACGTTTTTGCAACTGATGTCCTGGGCCTGTATACACTAGCCTTTTCACTGCAGTGGTGCCAGCTGAACTCATCAGAGTGGGAAAGTGTCCCACTTGGGAAAGTGCCCCACTCATCAGTTGTGGGAAAGTGTCCTCCTGCAGAGGAAGAAATAAGGCAGCTAAAACCTTTAGAAAAAGATTGCGGAGAATCTCCATGGAAGCTTAATCGACATGTCTTAAGAGGATAAAAGGGACATTCCTATGCACATAAACTAAGTGCTCCATGTGTGGGCCCCTCTGCTCCTTCCTCTGCATAAAGCAAGAGGGGAATGAAAACCAGATTTCAGTGATTTCACTTCCTCTACCTCTTCTAGTACGAGTAAAACAATGAAAAGTCGATACCTTTGTCTTAACTTGAGGATGGGCTGGGTGCCATTTTTAAATGTAAACAATGTAAGGAAAAATGCATGCGTACACTCTACCGAGTTCCCTTGCACTTCTTCCAGCTCAGCCACACTCCCCTGGTGGGACTGGTTAGACTGTGGTGGAGTTTCAGACATGTCCTGCCTTGCAGGATGGCTGGATTCCTTCACTGTGTCTCTCCCCTTTCTCCCTCCTTGCTGTTCACTGCAGGAATCTTTGCCTTAAGCTTTTCTGAGGTATCCACAGTGGTCTATGGGGTGCTGGTAGGGTCTCTGCCAAGTATGGTATGCAGTTCATTGTAGAAGCAGTGAGTCTGAAGCACAGCACCAGATCTATTCTCCCTGGTCTTGTGGTATCCCTGGTGAAGTTCATTACTTTCACATGGCACTGCTGCTAGTCAGTCATACCCCTTTCTTTGCCTGCATCTCCGATGCAATCTGCTCCTAACTGTGAACATTTCTACAGCTGGTCTATAGCTGTGCTTGTACAGCCTCTTCACTGCACAAGACCACGAGATCCAATACCTCCTGTCTACTTCAGGCAGGAGCGCTTCTAGTACCTCCTGTGTGCATGGAGCCAGCCTGGTCAGTTGCACTCAACAAAAGTCAGCTGTTAGGTGTGCTCAACAAGTTGGGCAATCAGGAAAAGACCTTTCAAAAATATGCTTGTAGCGGTGTGACGGCTTACCCCTGTGGCGCCTCCTGCTAGCTGTCTGGGAATTAGCTCTTTTTACTAGCTCTGGAGTGCCCTCTGCCGGTCGCTGGCCACCTGTGTCCCTCCTGCATCCCGATGCCCTTTTACCTGGGGTGCTGCCCTCCAGGCAGTAGCCCACAGATCTGGGTCTCCCACCCTCTATCCCCACCTTGCCTCAGCCTATGGCCTACTGCCAGTCACCATATAGCCCCCTTTCTCTGGGGCTGATTGCGGTCTGTTTAAGCCAGTTGTCATAGGCAAGGGAGGTTTTGACCTGCTGCCTTTCCCTGCAACCCAGTACTTCCAGGGGCCATGTACAAGGCCCTGCAGCCTGGGGAGTTGCCGGCCCAGAGCTCCCCCAGCTCCTCGGCCTTTCCCCAGCCCTGCTTTACTCCAGTACCCTTAGGCTTCCCAAGCAGCCAGGTCCATCCCCCTCCTCAGCTCCTGGCCCACTGCCCTCTTATAAGGGCCAGCCCCCAATCAGCCCTGCTTTTCCTTCCCTGCCACAGCCCTCTCCCCGGGCTGTTTTAAGCCTTTTAAGGCAGGAGCGGGTGGCCACCCCGTTACAATGCTGTTTTAAACGGAGAGATGTAGCTTCTGATTTCTGTGATCCTTGGCAGTGGGATTGAAAATTGTGAACAGAGCAGTCTCTGTCAGAGGAAGTGGTGTATTGTGGGAGAGTTGCTGGAGGACAATGAGGGTCAACACGTCATGCAGTGTTTACACTTGCACTGTTTTGAGCTTAGTAGGTCGACTTTGGTGACTCTAATGGGGCACTATGTTGGCTGGAGATAAATTTGAGTGTAGGCACATGCACAAATAGGTCATACAAGGTGACTTAATGTCAACTTAATTTTGTAGTATAGACCAGGCCTGAGTGTGGATTGTATATCATAAAGATGTTATATCTTTTTTTTTTTTTTTTTTACTCCCTCATTACCCCTCTTCAAGAAAAACCTCAGATGAGTATGCTAAATAAACAATAGGTACTTCTCAGGAAGGCAAACAAAGCGAACTTGGTGTCCTTAGACCACATAATTGTGTAGTTATCCGGAAACAAGACACTTTTAAATGCACAACTTGTAAATACCACTTATTTGGCTTTAGAAGTTTTCCCCAAGCTTTCTAAAAAGTCTGCCCTGGGATGTGATGTGGCATGTAACATTCCAGGAAGATAGGTTTTTTTTTATTGTGGAACTCTGATGGAGGAAGGTTGTTTGAACCCTGCCTTTAATGGGTAGCTAGCGTTGACATAAACTGTAGAGTACTTACTGCTCCTTCACACTTTATGCGTGTCCATGCTTGTATTAGCAGTATATTTAGACTTGTGTATACTACTAGTTGTCTTGTAAATGTTAGGAGGAAAAAAATGAAACCTACTTCCTCTGGCTCTGCTTATAAGGTTGACAGTATAATTGGATAAGTAGTTTTTCAATAAACTATAGTTACTCTTCTGGACTTAAAACATCAGTGCCTTGTTTATGCAGAAATAGAGGATGAAAAAACCCTCTTCCCGTAGCTTTTTTTTTTAAAAACCTTAGCATTGTCCAAATTCAATGTATACAGCTATGATAGGGCACCTTCTTTGACATTATTAGACTTGCACTCTTGTTATAAGTTAGGAAAAATAGTTTTTCATGCTGTGTGTCTTATTAGGGCCAGTCAGTACTTTTCATCTTTTGGATATTTGGTTTATATTCTTTCTCAGAGCAAACATGAAAACAAATTGTGCTAAGTTATGCTGGGGGCCATGACAGCCCCTGCTTGGAGGGTGCAAAGGTGGCTTAAAAATACCTCTGTGCCTCACCTCCTAGGTCTTGATTTCTGTGCTGTGCCTCTGATAGCACAGCACAGAACCTCACTGCATGGCCAAATTAAGTGGGACCACACATGTATGTTTGAGAGCAGATTTTGAGCTGTGTACTTAATTTCATATTTTAAAATCCTTTTCTTTCTAGGAAGAACCTACAAGAACATCTGAAATAATTTTGTGTGCACATATGTGAATGAATGGGTGTGTGTGTGTGTGTTTCATCTGTCAGTCATAAAATGAAGAAAACCTGACTTTTTATGAAAACCTAAAAAAACATTTTCGTCCTCTGCTCAGACCTTGCATACCAAGCTTCAGTACTGAGGTAATTTTTATTGCAGTTATAAATCCCTAAACGTTTTATTTTTAAAATTAGAAAACGAGACACTATATTCAATCATAGCATCCGTAAGACAATGCTATAACTTTTGAATTATTCCTGGAATATGTTAAACATGTGTTTACAGTAATAGTGAGAATGTATTGCCTATTTTTCCATAGTGCTTTGGAAGAAAAGTGGCAGTTCAGAAACAAGAATTTCACGAACTAATAAAGATGTATACTTTTCAGCATCTCAAATTAAATATGAATCAGATCTTTTTACTGTTTTCCTTGTGTAAACTGATGTGCAGTAATATTTATTTGTGCTTTCCTTACACATTTGCAGCTTTGTTACAAGATTTTGGGGGTATCTAATTGGCCACAGCTTTGAATTGTAGCTTAACACATACCAAATGTTGCTAATTACAGTTAAGAGATCTCCTTGAAATAATCACTTACCCTTACAATTTTTTCACTCGTTTATATGCCTTTAATTTTTCACTCTAACAGTTCTTACAGCGCTTTAATTTATTTTTGTTTCAAAACTATAGAACTGGATTAAACAGAGCTCTTTAAACACTTCCATGTTATTTGGCAAGGAGCCAGTTACTGTATATCAGCTATCTTAATAGAAACTGTGCTTAGCAATGCCTCACATATGGCAGCTCTTGTTTGTGTGGTATGGCATTATGTGTCTTAAATATTACCTCTTATACTGTAGTTAAATTTATGCCAGAACCTGAAGTTTCCTCTGATTAACGTTAACAAAATGGTAATGAGCCAATTGTTTCTGTTTTGGGGGCGAGGGTGGAATCTATCATTAAATACATAATTTAATGTCTGCTGTGCACAAAGCACTATTTATGTGGCCTTTATTAACTTGAGATCCTTACTGTGACAGTAGTGAAGGCTACAGATGAGTGATGACATGCTTTCTGAACCCTCTTGGCTCTTAATGCTGTAAATATTATGGAGGCACAGATCATGGCTCCATAGTTTTGATTAAGATGAGTTTTGCACTTAAATCAGGGGATTCAACTACTTTTATGTTAGAAAAAGTATATTTTCAGAACAAGTTACTTTTTGAGTACTGAATGAACTTGAGAATTTGAAAGTAAATTCATTATTTGTTTCTAGTTACATTTTAATAGGTCCCTAAAGAAACTTAGGACTCTGTATCAGACCTTTTTGTTCAGGGTTACCTCAGTTTAGGCAGTCTGTATTAAAAAAAAAAAATTAAAAAAATAGCTTGCAGAGGCAACTCTTAAGAAGAACTGGTACAGTAGGTGTGTGGCACTTTAAAATAAGTTTTAAAGAATAATGGTCATTCTTTCTATTATTCTTCATAACTAAAAGTTTCTCCATGAGCAGACCCTGAAAAACATAGTTCTTCAGGAAATGCCTTCTATTGACTGGGTGCATCCAGCTTTACCTCTGGTAGGTTCACTTTCTGGCCGAGTGTACCAGTTCAGCAGTCCATCATGGTCATAGTTCCATTCATGGGGGAAATGGCTCATCTCTGGCTTCGCATTACTGTGGTTTGCTGTGCTCTGCATAATCTTTGTGCACAGCATTGACACTGGAATCCAAGTGGGTCTGTAGACATCTCCCGTGGGATTTCAGTCTGCCGAAAGTACATCCAACAACCATTCTATACCTGCTGAGGGTGTAATTAAACCTTCTTTTGCCACGGCATCTTATCTTCAGGGTAAGATTTCATAAGCCAAGGCAAAAGAGGGTAGGCAGGGTGCCCCAGAATAATGATGGGGACAGTAACTCCATTTTTGACAATGTCATTTCATGAGAATAGTCCCAGCCTTTCCATGAGTGTAGACTTCAATTGGCAAAAAAACCCTGGCATCATGAACTTTCCCAGTGAAGCCCCCGTGGACATTGATAAATTAACCTCTGTGGTCCACAAGGGCCAGCATAACACTGGAGCAGTACCCTTTTTGGTTATGTTCTCAGGAGCTCCTTGAGGAGGGAAAACTCCGGGCAGGTGAGCCCCATCAATGGCTTCAGTGCAGTTAGGAAACCCTATTCTCTCAAAGCCAGCAATTATTTCAGGAATATCTTTTATAGCCACTACTTTGGGATAAACTACACTTCTGATTGCCTCAGAAACCTTCAGCACCACTTTTACCACAGTCAGATTTCCAGCACCAAACTGTGATAGTCTGGGGTAGCCAACTTCCAGACAGTTATAGGAACTTACTTTTGGTCATGCAGGGCTGTCCTCATGCAGGTGTTTATGCTGGAGGGTAGGGGCAAGCTGTTCACAAAGCTTTAGAAATGCAGCTTTCTTCATGCTAAAGTTCTGGACCCACTGCTGGCCTTCCCAGCGCTGCAAGATGGCGTGGTCCACCCAGTCTGTGCTTGTAGCCCTGCTCCAGAAGTGCCAGTCCACGTAGAGGGCATCAGCGGTTATGCAGCATGTCATGAGCAGCATCAACCAGTTCAAGTCTGCCAGTCTGTCTCATCGTCCTCCTCCTCCTCCTCCAGTCATTAGCTCTGTCAAGTGCAGGGATCTCAAATTCAATTTTCCTTAGGACCAGTGCCAGTCTTCAAATCCTCCCAGTGGGCCAATAATGTCACTGAAGATGGTGTTCAGAAAAGAAAACATTTATATTGTATTTTTTTACTTAGAGTTTCTTAAAAAAAAATAAAACTGTCATACAACTTTATTCAATTCTTCACTCACCAGAGCGTTTTTAGTGTTTTCCAGACACCTGGCAACGCTTCAGTTTCTTGATGTTTGGCCTCAGTGACTGAGCAGTTGAAACCTTCAGGATTGCAGCAAGGTGTGGCTCAGATAGTTGTGTTCGGTATTTTGACTTGTTTATATTCATTGTGGGGGAAAAAGTGACGCTGCCTCCATGGCTGACTCTGCCCAGCAATTAATGATGCTGCCTCCGTGGCTGACTCTGCCAGGCGACTAGTGATGGTATCTCTGTCCCTCTGGGAGCTGCGGGGGTGGCGCATGCAGCCGACATTGCAGGCAGTGTGTCTGCATGTGTCTCTCCTCCGTGGCCGCAGTGGGGAGGTTCTCGGGCTGCAGATAACCCGCAGGCCGGGACTTTGAGACCCACAGTCAAGTGCTTTTGGTGGGTCAGAAAACATCACTGAAAAGTCCACCAGTGTCTCATGGAAGCTCTGCACATTTCTGGAAACAGGAATGAAAGCATGAGGAAGAGAAGTTCTTCACATGGTGCTTCCATATTTCTGGGAGAGGAGCGTGCAGACCAAAATTACTGCTTGGCAGGATGTATTGGCGGTCTGTTCAAACTTCCCGTAACGTGCAGGGTGGGCAGTTGAGTTTTTCCATGCTGCGCCACAGCCAGAGGGCTAGAATGGCCACATTTCAGGAGGGTACTAGGAAGTCTGGGATATGGTTGGTTTGAGTTGGGTCTGCATGCTGCAGTGTGGATGCCAGAGCCCTGTGTTTGACCACAGGGTAGAAAATTCTTAACCTAGGGTTGGCAATCAGTGAAGACAGTCAAGTCCTGGGTTCTCTAACCAAGGGTCTGCTGACTTGTGTCCCACTAACCCTGGGCTTACATTGCAGTGTAGACATACTCAAAATGGCTGCTCTCTTCTGTTTTCAGTGGGACCGATATTACAGGCTGACATCTGCTTTCAACCTTAATGCCATATTAGCATAGTTTGGGTCTGGGAATATTACAAAATGCAATACAATAATACTGGCTTCTTAAATGTACTAAATGACTTAAATGAGTGTTCCCTATACCTAGGTGATTTTCTTTCGCATTTAAAAATGGGTTGATGGAATATATACAACTCACTGTAAATAAATGTTCAATACTTGTTCTACGTGCACATTTAACTTTTCTTAATATTAATTACCATTGTATTAATTTGTTAACAGTGGATGGCATTGCCCAAATATTGTTGGGGCGGGAGAACTGTTAATGCAGTTAATTAGGTCTGAATTTGGTCCTGTAAATTTATACAGATTTATTAGCCAAACTAAAATTGGTAGTTACTGGTATTTCAACTGGTGTGTTCTCTAAAATGTATGACAAGTCCCAATTAGATTATTTATTGACTAAAGTGGCTGGCTTTTACCGTGTGAGTACTATATAAAGCTTTAGCCATGACCTTTTCTGGAATGGCACAGGGGCATCTTGCTGCACCAGGAGTTCCCGGGTCAAATACTGTTTCATTTCAGTCAAAACTCTTCTTGTGAATACACGGTACACCTCAGTCGTCTAAGAAGAAAAAGCAGCATATGCTGTCCTCTATGAAAGTGCAGTTCTGCTGGCTGTTTGTAAGGAACCCTGGCCCTAAGCTACCACTGGTGCTAGTCCAGAGCAAAAGTTCTGACCTCAAGTCACTTCGTTGCTAGCATGTGTGTGGAAAAAGCAAGTTCTTCATCCTGCCTTTCCGTATCCTGGGGAACTTGTGTAGGGCTTGCCACAGCTTGCCTCAGAGGAAGTAGCCAGCCTGGAAAACATAATTAGCTGATTGTCTTATTTATATTAGGTTTTATTTTATCCACAACAAAACAAATCTGTTTTCAAAAATATTTCTAAAAGAGGGCTCGCTTTACTGCCACATCTTATTCACAGGAATGTCCTGTATGTAGTAAAACACTGACACACCATGCACATATCACAAAAAGGAATTGTCCTGTCACAAATGGTTGCAGTGACAAGTGATTGAAAATGTTTACAAGTTCAAAGGTGGGAAATCTTTAGATAAGATGACTCAATTTTCTTTGCCTGCCTACCTGCCTAGTTGTAAGAGGAAAAAGCACCTTTTGAATATAGAGTTTAATTGTGGGCACAACTATCTAATCCGGTTTGCCTGTGTATATTCCCAAAGAATCTATCAGTCCAGTGTATTAGGTTCTGATGCAAGAAACATATTCTGAGTTTTGTCACACAGAACCGAAATGCAAGATTACCAATTTGAAACGTAACAGTCCAGAAACAAAATCAGTTAGCCACGAGTAGTCGTACGGGTGGGGAAACTAATGTAATTTATGCACAAATCTCCATTGAAGCAACACAGTCAACTTGAAAATCACATTTCCACCAGAAAATGTTGTAGTATAAATCATTTGAATGCAGGACTCAGGTATAATGACCTCCTGTGTTAGGAAGCTTCAAGAGAGATTTGATTTATAAAACACACTAATTTTGAGTGCTTTGCATTTGTATGTAATACTTTCTGGGAGCCAGATATACAGCTTCACAAGCCCACAACACAGTGGGTGTAGAATGCTGCATTTAAGATGTTCTGTAACAACCTTTGTTGCTCCTTACTAAATACAAATAGCTCAAGGATGACAGCTCTCTCAATTTCAGTAGAATCTTTGGTTTAGATGATGATGATCATGATTTTATTCTGTTGCCAGTACAGAGCAGTTTGCAGACTGGTATCAAGGTTAATTGTCACTCTGAGGAGTGAAGCAGTCTGTCAATCCATGCTCAGCTCAGCTAAGGAGGATAAGTTATTATTCAAGTAGTATGTAGATGAACTCAAAATATGGTGTGTGCATATATACACAACCAAAATATCTACATTTTCTTTTTGTTTCATTTAACTAGAAAATTATCACTGTGTATAAATATTTGTAATGGACATTGTAGTAATATGCCAAACATTCACAGTGCTACAGGAAATGGGATTCTGCCAGAACGACTTTGGGAAGCGGTTGCTTTAAGCTTCAGTTCCTTATCGCAACAAAAATGAGTTTCTTTATTATGTCTGTGCCTGTTTTTAGCAGTTATACTATTCCATTATACATTCTCTTCTCATAGTGTGAACAAACTTCACTGACTCATTAATGATTTTTATAATTTATGCTAAAACTTGCAAATCATTTGGATTGTTTTGCATTCTTTATGTACGTTTCATATATTCATTGTGAAGTTCACTTTTGGTTCCTAGAACCAAAACACTATATCACTGTTAAAACATATTGTAAACAACCAAACATATATCAAAACATATATATAAATAAACAAACTAAAATACTCTCCATTATATTGGGTTGGCTTCCTGTAACCCTGGTAACTGCACAGCATTCTGAGGGATTGGGTATGACTGTTTAACTTCTTGGTGATGTGTAGCCAGAGTGCAGTTGTATGGTTTTTCAGTCTGGAATTGATTGCCCTAAACTTACAGATCCTCTGTAGCCTAGGGCATTCAAATTAAAAGTAGTTCTTCCTCTTCAAGTATTTTAATTTAAAAGGATGCAGCAGCTTTGTTCATCTTGCTGCCAGTCTGGAAGGTTTATTTTTTTTCCTCGGTATGAAAATTATAATGCTGCAGGGGTCTTCCTTAGCCTTGGGAATTGCTGATGTGATTTATTTTGAAGTGGTGGTGGCTGTATTTAGCTACTCATGCAGCTGTTTCCCTTCCACGCAACCACAATGACTTTATTCACATGAAGGCTTTTGTTTGTATATCTGAAATATTATCTGCAGCAAGAGAATTGTCAGTTAAGGGTGATTTTTTTTGTAGTTGTTAGATATGTAAAAGTGATGTCCTGATTGGGCCAACATCAAACCTGATGTAATTGCAGTGAATCCAGTGGAATTACATCAAGCGTGAATGTGGCCAGATATACTTTCACAAAGTATGTAAAGGGAAAAATTCTAGAACAGTTTTAAGATTTCAGAAATTAAAGGTAAATCACTAGTTAATGTGAACATGTTTTGTATAGCTTTTTTTAACAAAAAAGACTTTCCTGTATTCTATTGTCTACACAGCTTGCTAGTGACGTTGAGCTTTGTAGGAAGGCAATTTATTAGTGACTTAATCTATTATCTTCTGTTTTTCCTCAGATAATTTAATTCATGTGTGATATACTCCTGCAGCCAATGAGCTCAAAATTTTAGAGGGTTTTCTGTACTGCTAAACATTTTCATACAAAATTGTAAGGCTTTAACACTCTGTATGGCTTTAGTAGCTTAACTTATGACTAATGAAGTTTTTAACAAATGAAATGGAAAAGGGCCAACTTATTGTTAGTGGAGTAGCATAATCAACCATATATGGTTTGTTTGTTATAGCTCAGCATTAGAACAATGTTTCAAAGGGAAAACATGCAGAGATGATTAGTAAATAACACAGTACCATAGTGATGTGAGGCTGCCCAACTATAGCAGTGATCAAGTTGGGATATTCATGTGAGTACATAAATATATACTTATATTTTTCTTATCCTAATGAGTACTGGTAATGTCTAATTTTAGTAGCCATTTATGCTGAGATGCTATAAAGGAATAATGGAACTTTTGGTTGAATAAATGACTGTTGTAGAGGTGTAATGAGCACCATCTGGTAGCTTTTGCTTCAGATAGCTTTGAGCTTACATAATGCAAATTTGCAATACTGAGAAAAGGTGAAGCAAGCCTACTATAAAGACATATTTTCATGAACATTTTGAGTCAAATGTTTATCAAAGGTATATTTCATAGCTTTCTTCAGGTTTCATAATACAATAGCTACAATTGGCCAAATTTTACAAATTGTGCATTGACTTTGTATAGTTCAAAGGAAGAAATGGAGTTAGAAATGGCAGTGATAAGCAGTGGAGAGAAGAACCACTACTAAACATAGAGATGCAGCAAAGTAGTCTGTACTACTTGTAAATGGAAAAAGTCATAGGCCTGCCAGGTCTGTCCAATTCTTTTCTAAAATTAGGTCTGGGGCATGGTGTTCAAAACTGGTGTTCTTGATCAATTACCTCAAAACTGCCAAAACCGCTGATTCATAATATTATACTATTGTAAATCTATGCAGTTGAAAATCTTCACATATTCCTTTTTTTTCTTTTGAGGTAGGGTTAGATCTTATCAGTATCCTTTACTCTTTCAGCTAAATATTAATGTTTGGTGGCATAACGCTGTGTTAGACCTCACTGGATAAAGATGAATTACTCATTAGACTGTAAGTTAGTGGTTGGCTAGTGATCATGACTAAGGATATGATTTTGTTATGGAGGTCACGGATTCCATGACTTCTTTGGCTTCAGCCCTTAGGGCATGAAACAGTGGGGCTGGAGTGGCTGTCAGCCCCGTGCCCCCAGTGGCTGGAGTGGCGCTTAGCCCTTTTGCCCCTGCCCACACACAGACAGGTTGTGGGCTTTCATGAATCTTTGTTCATTGCTCGCGACCTTTCTGTGACTTTGAGGGAAAAATTCCTGTGACAAAATCTTAACCTTAATCATGTCCTGATGACATTCAGTATGGGCAGATACACCATCAATATATCTGTTGCACACAGCTCTAAAAGAGCTCCGCTTGCTGCACACTCATCTGGCTGCTGTCTTTGGGTTCCAGTGGCTAGAGCAATGTTCCCTTAAGCTTCCATTGGACTAAGTAGGTTGCAGTTCTTTCTCTCACCCGCCCCCCAGCACTGTTGGCCTCTCTGGTTCATTACCTGGACACAGGCTGTGTCTGTTACCCCTTTCATGGAAACAGGTGTCCTAGGCCCCAGGACCAGTGCTGACATGAAAATGCCCATTTCCCCATTAGCTTAAGCACACTTTTCCCCAGAGTTCAGTCTTGTGGGTACACTGAGTTTACAGTTTAATTCGTGAGACAAATGGAAAGTGAAGCAAACAGATGCAAAAGAAAGGCTTAGAAAAGGTTTCTAAACAAAATTACTCTGCACAGAAGATACAGACAAAAAATAATAACCCTACATGCTTTTTCCCTGCTTCGGTTTCCTCACAACTCTGGAGCATTCTCTGGGCTTACATCAGAGTCCTCTGAGGAATCAAGGTCTTTCCCTGCCTGTACATGACTTCTCTAAATCATGGAGTAAGACTTCCTACCAGGTCATCTAGCTTCCATTTTCCTTGCCTAGTCTGTAGGTAAACAAGACTTCAGTCTTTGCTATGAAAGCATGCCATCTCTCCTAGGAAGCTTCCTCTGTGTCTCTGGGAGTCCCTCTGAATTCCTCAACTTCTTAGCCTTTGTTTTTTAAAAGGTCTGTACAAACACCTGGTTTCTTTGTGCTGCTAAGAGTGGATTTTTCACTATCTAAACGCCACCCCTCTGCAGAGAACTTTGGAGAGAACTGAAATCCATTGGCCATCGTATTATTCTGTCTGGGTGAGGTCTAGTCACTAGTTAGTGACCCTTAACTGTCTTTCTCAAAGACAGATTGTAGGTGTCACTCCTCTGCTATTTAGCACAAGTGTGACACTGGGCCAGAAAGGGTTAAGCAACTTGCAGACTACGTGACCCAAGTTCTACCTTTTAAAGACATATTAGAAAAGTATATAAATGGTAATTAAGGCTATTCCTACAAAATAGCTAACAAAGCCATGTCAGATAGACTAGGGCTTTGAAATGTAAACTTGTATTGTTAAAGAACTGGAAGATAGTGATTGTATTGGTCTGTGTTTACTTATATCTTGTTGGAGGTTAACAATGTACCCAGATGATTCCTGTCACTATATTCTATTGATTGAGAGATCAAAAGGGTATATTAACATTAAGATGCTACTAAAGTGTAATAATATCATTGTCTGTATTTCTCTTTGAAGTTGGTAGTAAACTGTCTATGAATTGATTAATGGATAATTACCTTATGCTAATAAAATGCAACTAATTACCTGAAGAAGTGAGGTTTTTACCCACGAAAGCTTGTGCTCAAATAAAACGGTCTTTAAGGTGCCACCGGACTCCTTGTTGTTTTTGTGGATACAGACTAACACAGCTACCCCTTGTTACTTGACACTAATTACCTGTGTGCACATAGGAAATTGGAGGCTTTACTTCAAAGCTGCAATGCTTCACCCAAGAATACCTGCTGTCAAGAGGCTGTCAATAGGACGATAACCCATCAGAGATCTATAAAAGAACTCTAGGGTCCTAATTCTGTATCTCAGATCTGCTTAAGCTTGGTCAAAGGAAGCTTGAGTTGCAAGACTGAGGTCTCCAGCTCCAGACTTGGATTACCCTTCTAATTCTCTTGGATTGACCAAATTCTATACATGGATTGCGTTTTTGGACTGTAACCTGATGAACTGATTTTGCAAACAACTTTTTGCAACTCAGCAGCTCAGCTCTACTATGAAACTGACCTAAACTCTATTCATATCTGTATGTGTAATCTTTTAACTGTAATACTCATTTCTTTTTAAATAAATTTTAGATTAGTTAATAAATACACGCTTACAGCCAATTCTTAAGTAAGATCTGAAGTATTCATTGGCCTGGTGGGTAATAAGTCTGATCTCTTGGGACTGGTAGAACGTTCTATATGATGAACAAGATTTCCAGTAATCCTCATATTTGACTTGGCTGTCTGGGTGGGAGCCCCAGGCTGGATTGAATCACAGAATATCAGGGTTGGAAGGGACCTCAGGAGGTCATCTAGTCCAACTGCCTGCTCAAAGCAGGACCAATCCCCTACTAAATCATCCCAGCCAGGGCTTTGTCAAGCCTGACCTTAAAAGCCTCTAAGGAAGGAGAATCCACCACCTCCCTAGGTAACCCATTCCAGTGCTTCACCACCTTCCTAGTGAAAACGTTTGTCCTAATATCCAACCTAAACCTCCCCCACTGCAACTTGAGACCATTACTCCTTGTTCTGTGATCTGCTACCACTGAGAACGGTCTAGATCCATCCTCTTTGGAACCCCCTATCAGGTAGTTGAAAGCAGCTATAAAATTCCCCCCTCATTCTTCTCTTCTGCAGACTAAATAATCCCAGTTCCCTCAGCCTCTCCTCATAAGTCATGTGTTCCAGTCCCCTAATCATTTTTGTTGCCCTCTGCTGGATGTTTTCCAATTTTTCTACATCCTTCTTGTAGTGTGGGGCCCAAAACTGGACACGATACTCCAGATGAGGCCTCATCAATGCCGAATAGAAGGGAATGATCAAGTCCCTCGATCTGCTGGCAATGCTCCTACTTATATAGCTCAAAATTCCATTAGCCTTCTTGGCAACAAGGGCACACTGTTGACTTATATCCAGCTTCTCGTCCACTGTCACCCCTAGGTCCTTTTCTGCAGAACTGCTGCCTAGCTGCTTGGTTCCTAATCTGTAGCAGTCCATGGGATTCTTCCATCCTAAGTGCAGGACTTCGCACTTGTCCTTGTTGAACCTCATCAGATTTCTTTTGGGCCAATTCTCTAATTTGTGTAGGTCCCTCTGTATCCTCTCATAGATTCATAGATTCATAGATATTTAGGTCAGAAGGGACCATTATGATCATCTAGTCTGACCTCCTGCACAATGCAGGCCACAGAATTTCACCCACCACTCCTAAAAAAGACCTCACACCTATATCTGTGCTATTGAAGTCCTCAAATTGTAGTTTGAAGACCTCAAGGAGCAGAGAATCCTCCAGCAAGTGACCCGTGCCCCATGCTACAGAGGAAGGCGAAAAACCTCCAGGGCCTTCCAATCTGCCCTGGAGGAAAATTCCTTCCCGACCCCAAATATGGCGATCAGCTAAACCCTGAGCATATGGGCAAGATTCATCAGCCAGATACTACAGAAAATTCTTTCCCGGGTAACTTGGATCTTACCCCATCTAAAAACCCATCACAGGCCATTGGGCCTATTTACCATGAATATTTAATTACCAAAACCATGTTATCCCATCATACCATCTCCTCCATAAACTCTCCCTACCCTCCAGCTTATCTATCACTCCTCCCAGTTTAGTGTCATCTGCAAAGTTGCTGAGGGTACAACCACACCAACCTCCAGATCATTTATGAAGATATTGAACAAAGGTGGCCCCAGGACCAACCCTTGGAGCACTCCACTTGATACCGGCTGTCAACTAGACATGGAGCCATTGATCACTACACATTGAGCCCCATCTAGCCAGATTTCTATCCACCTTATCATCCATTCATCCAGCCCTTACTTCTTTAACTTGCTGGCAAGAATACTGTGGGAGACCGTGTCAAAAGCTTTGTTAAAGTCAAGGAATAACACGTCCACCGCTTTCCCCTCATCCACAGAGCCAGTTATCTCATCATAGAAGGCAATTAGATTAGTCAAGCATGACTTGCCCTTGGTGAATCCATGCTGACTGTTCCTGATCACTTTCCTCTAAGTGCTTCAGAACTGATTCCTTGAGGACCTGCTCCATGATTTTTCCAGGGACTGAGGTGAGGCTGACTGGCCTGTAGTTCCCAGGATCCTCCTCCTTCCCTTTTTAGAAGATGGGCACTACATTAGCCTTTTTCCAGTCTTCCGGGACCTCCCCCGATCTCAATGAGTTTTCAATGTTTAATGGCTCTGCAATCACATCCGCCAACTCCTTTAGCACCTTTGGATGCAGCGCATCTGGCCCCAAGGACTTGTGCTCATCCAGCTTTTCTAAATAGTCCTGAACCATTTCTTTCTCCACAGAGGGCCGATCACCTTTTTCCCCATACTTGCTGCCCATTGCAGTAGTCTAGATGCTGACTTTGTTCGTGAAGACGGGGGCAAAAAAAGCATTGAGTACATTAGCTTTTTCCATATCCTCTGTCACTAAGTTGCCTTCCTCATTCAGTAAGGGGCCTACACTTTCCTTGACCACCACCTTGTTGCTAACATACCTGTAGAAACCCTTATTGTTGCTCTTAACATCCCTTGCTAGCTTCAACTGCAAGTGTTGTTTGGCCTTCCTGATTTCACTTCTGCATGCCTGAGCAATATTTTATACTCTTCCCTGGTCATTTTTCCAATCTTCCACTTATAAGCTTTTTTTTGTGTTTAAGATCAGCAAGGATTTCACTGTTAAGCCAAGCTGGTCACCTGCCATATTTACTGTTCTTTCTACACATCGGGATGGATTGTTCCTTCAATCTTAAGGATTCTTTAAAATACAGCCAGCTCTCTTCTGGACTCCTTTCCCCCTCATGTTGTTCTCCGAGAGAATCCTACCCATTTCCCTGAGGGAGTCAGTCTGCTTTTCTGAAATCCAGGGTCCGTATTCTGCTGCTCTCCTTTCTTCCTTGTGTCAGGATCCTGAACTCGACCATCTCATCATGGTCACTGTTGCCCAGGTTCCCAACCACTTTTGCTTCCCCTACTAATTCTTCCCTGTTCGTGAGCAGCAGGTCAAGAAGAGCTCTGCCCCTAGTTGGTTCCTCCAGCACTTGCACCAGGAAATTGTCCCCTACACTTTCTAAAAACTTCCTGGGTTGTCTGTGCACTGCTGTATTGCTCTCCCAGCAGATATCAGGGTGATTGAAGTCCCCCATGAGAACCAGGGCCTGCGATCTAGTAACTTGTCAGTTGCCTGAAGAAAGCCTTGTCCACCTCATCCGCCTGGTCTGGTGGTCTATAGCGGTTATTGCTTTAAGGCAGTAAGAAGCAATAGAAACAAAAGAGCAATTGTAGAAGCTGTTTTGTTGCTAGCTTGGTGAATCTAATGATTAAAATAACCACCCGTTCTGAAGATTGGCTGTCCCATTCTTTGCAGTTTGTGAAGTGAGCTGTAGCTCACGAAAGCTCATGCTCAAATAAATTGGTTAGTCTCTAAGGTGCCACAAGTACTCCTTTTTCTTTTTGCGAATACAGACTAACACGGCTGTTACTCTGAAACCTGAGCAATCTGTGTATCCTGTCCCCCCTGCCCTCCCCCAGGTACCAACAGTCACAACAGTACATAGTGAAACAGACACGACATAAGAATAAAACGTTTATAAAATCAAACTGGAATTCATAAGTTTTACACAGACCGATTCCACAAATCATCCTAATCATAAATGGAAAATAGGGAAAATAACTTCTGATTTATGCTGATTGCTATGAAGTGTAGAAAATAGATATGGAAAGCTAAAGATATCAGGGAAAATTCATGGCTAAGGCCAAGAAGGGTTTTGTTTTGGCAGGAACAAAAGAAATCCTGGCATTGACCCATTACTAGATGGAGATGGTAACATTGTTAATGACACAGAACAGGTAGAAGTGGTCACTACATTTCTGTTTTCTGTTTTGAAAGAAGTAGGATGATATGCTCGTATCACATGAGGATGATTAAATATGTTCCAGTCCATTAGTAACTAAGAAGGATGTTAAACAGCACTGCTAGGGATAACATTTTTAAATTAGCATGCTTGGGAAACTTGCACCCAAAAGTCCTAAAAGAACTGGCTGACAAGATCTCCGGCCCACTGAGGTGGTTCCAAATTTCATTTAAAACTATTGTGGAAGATAGGAAGAGTGCTCATGGTGTGACACTATTCAAAATGGTCAAGTCTGATGACCTGGGAACTATAGGCCTAGTAGTAGACATCAGTCCTGGGCAAAATAATGAAAATGCTGAAGTGGCCTTCAGTTGATAAAGAATTAAAGGATAGGAATACAGTTATTGCCAGTCAACTTGGGTATAGGGAAAATAGGTCTTATGAAACAAACCTGATTTTATTCTTGGATCAGATTACAAGTCTGGTTGATAAAGGTTATTACATCTACATCATATAGTTAAATGTTTATAAGGTGTTTGCCTTAGTCCCACATGATCTGATTTAAAAATTAGCACTAGACAATGTCAAGAGAGCGTACATGAACTAGAATTGGCTAATGGACAGTTCTCAAAGTAGTTGTCAAGGGAGATTTTTCTGGTGAAGTTCTGCCAGGATTGATACTAAGTTTGATGCTAGTCAACATTTTCATCAGTAGTTTAGAAGTAAATAAAATTCACTACTGATTAAAATTTGCAGATAACACAAAGACTGGAGGAATGAGGAAAAAATGGTAAAGACAGGGCAGTTATACAGAGCAATCTGAAAGGCTTAGTAAACTGGGCCCGTTTGGGGGAAAAACTGTATTTTAATACAGTCAAATGCCAATTTATACATCTAGGAATAAGTAATGGTAGGTATACTTACAGGATAATGGACTGTGTCCTGGAAAGCAGTGATTGTGAAAAGACTTTAGGGGTTATGTAGATAAGCAACTGAACAAGAGTTCCATGTGTGATGCTGTGCCGAAGAGGGCTATTGCAATCCTTGGATGTATAAACAGGAGAGTGGGAGTAAGGAGGTGATTTAATTTCTGTATATAGCATTTGAGAGACAAGTACTGGAATACTGCCTCCAGTTCTGGGATACAGATTTTTAAAAAGGATGTTTGGAAAATTTGGAGAGTACAGAAAAGACCCAAAAAATTATTTGAGGACTAGAGAAAATGCCTTATGGTGAGGGACTTTGAGCTCAGTCTGTTTTTCTTATAGAAAAGGACACACAGAGGAGACTTGATTTACAATGTATAAGTACATTAATGGAGAGAAAATACCAGGTACTAAAAGGCATTCTAATTTGGTGGAGAGAGACAAATTCCAATTAGAAATAAGGCAGAATGTTTTAATAGGGAGGGTAACAAACTACCAATGTATATTCCATCTCTTGAAATGAAGACTGAATGCCATTCTGGCAGATATTCTTTACATTATTGGGCTCAATACCCAGGTGAGTGGGTGAAATTTAATGGTTTGTGATTATACAGGAAGTCAGATGTAATGGTCCTGTCTGGCTCTAAAGTCTATGACTGTTCTGTGCACCTGCATGGTATAAAAACTGTGAGGGTTACACTCCACTTAAGCTGCTTGCTTTCATCTCTATCAGGGAGGATTAGTCACTTGGGAATTTACTGTTTAAATAGAAGGTGCTTTTACAGTCTGTGGAAGAAGCTACAGTTGTAGCTTTTGTCTTAGAGGAGACACATATTTCTTTCTCTTTTTCAAGAGCAAATGATATTCAGTAAGAGGACCAAAAAAAATAAATATAAAAAATGGCACCATGGCTAACCAGCAGAGTAAAAGAGGCGGTTAGATGTTAAAAGGAGTCCTTTAAAAACTGGAAGTCAAATCCCTAGTGAGGAAAGTGGAGCATAAACTCTGGCAAGTCAAGTGTAAAAATATAATAAGGCAGACTAAGAGAGAATTTGAGCAACAAGTCAGTGACACAAACTAACAGAAAATTTAAGTACATCAGAACCAGAAAATCTGCTAAATAATCAGTGGGGATTGTGAAGGGTTGAGTCACAGAAAACCCCTTGAGACTGCCACCTGATGTGCTGAGACTACCTCTGAGCCTGTTTTCCCTGCTAGATCGGGACTTCAGTACCCTATCTTGTTGAGCCAGACAAGCTAGCCTGCTGCAAACACAGACCCAGATCTGAACCACGTTCCCCAAAAGCTGAAGACTTAACTGAAAGTGGCTGAGAGAGTGCTCCTGTCTCTAGCACCCAGATACTCAGTTCCCAATGGGGTCTAAACCCCAAATAAATCAGTTTTACTCTGTATAAAGCTTACAAAGGGTAAACTCATAAATTGCCCACCCTCTATAACACTGATAGAGAGAGATGCACGGCTTCTTTGCTCCCCCAGGAATTAATTACTTACTCTGGTTTAATTTATAAGCAAAAGTGATTTTATTAAATATAAAAAGTAGGATTTAAGTGGTTCCAAGTAATAGCAGACAGAACAAAGTGTTTGAACAAAGTTCAAAGTTACCAAGCAAAATAAAACAAGAACACGCAAGTCTAAGCCTAATACAGTAAGAAACTGAATGCGGGTAAATCTCATTCTCAGAGATGTTCCAATAAGCTTCTGTCACAGACTAGACTCCTTCCTAGTCTGGGTCCAGCAATCACTCACACCCCCGTAGTTACTGACCTTTGTTCCAGTTTCTTTCAGGCATCTCTTTGGGGTGGAGAGGCTATCTCGTAAGCTAGCTGAAGACAAAATGGAGAGGCTTCCAGGGCCTCCTGTATTCTCTCTCTTGTGGGCGGAAACCCCTTTGTTCTTCTGTGCAAAGTCACAGCAACAAGATGGCGTTTGTAGCCTCAGGCAGGTCACACGTCCATCAATGATTCAGCTTTTTGCAGGCTGACGCCATTGTTTATATGTTAGTTTAAATGTTCCCAGGAAAGCCCAGATGTGGATTGGCATCTCCCAAAGTCCGTTATCAGTTAAGTGTACCTTGACTGGGCACTTACTGAGAATAGTCCTTTCTCAAGAAGCTGACCAAATGCTTGAGGCTACTTAGAATCAAACACATTGAGATTCAAGTACATAGCCAATATTCATAACTTCAAATACAAAAATGATACACACATACAGACAGCATAATCATAACCAGCAAACTACAACCTTTCCATAGACACCCCACTTGATCTCCTCTGTACAAGACCTGGTGCAACCAGACGACCCTGGTTGCAATAGTGATCTATACAGTCACAGTTCATGTCACTAACATCACAAGGACCACTGGACGATCAAGGTGCTACAGGAGCACTCAGAGAAAACAATGCCATTGCGGAGAAGTTAAATGAATTCTTTGCACTGGTCTTAATTGCAGAGGATATGGGGGAGATTTTCACATCCGTGTCATTCTTTTTAGGTAACAGATCTGAGGAACTGTCCAGGATTGAGGTGTCCATAGAGGTTTTGGAACAAACTGGTAAATTAAACAGTAAGAAGTCACCAGGATCAGATGGTATTCATCCAAGAGTTTGAAAGGAACTCAGATATGAAATTGCAGAACTACTAACTGTGGTGTACAAACTATTGCTTAAATCAGCCTCTGCACCAGATGACTGGAGGGTAGTTAATGTAACACCTATTTTTGAAAAAGGCTCCAGAGATGATCCTGACAATTACAGGCCAGTGAGCCTAATTTCAGTACCAGGCAAACTGGTTGAAACTATAGTAAAGAACAAAATTATCAGACACATGGATGAACATGAGATATTGGTGAAGAGTCCACATGGCTTTTGTAAAGGCAAATCATGCCTCACCAATCTATTAGAATTCTTTGTGGGGTTTGTCAAACAGGTGGACATGGATGATCTAATGCAGTGGCTCTCAAACTTTCCAGACTACTGTACCCTTTCAGGAGTCTGATTTGTCTTGCATACCCCAAAGTTTCACCTCATTTTTAAAAACTGCTTGCTTACAAAATCACACACACAAATACAAAAGTGTCACTGCATACTTACTGAAAACTTGCTTATTCTCATTTATTTTATAATTGTATGGTGAAAATCAATTGCAATGTAAATATTGTACTTGCATTTCAGTGTATAGTGTAGAGAGCGGTATAAACAAATAATGGTATGAAATTTTAGTTTGTACAGATTTTACTAGTGCTTTTAATTAAGGCTGTCAAGTGATTACAAAAAATAATCACGATTAATTGCATGGTTAAAAATTATTAATTGCATGATCACTCTATTAATTATAGAATACAATTTATTTAAATATTTATGGATGTTTTCTACATTTTCAAATATATTGATTTCAGTTACAACACAGAATACAAAGTGTACAGTGCTCACTTTATGTATGTGCATTGTAAAAAAAAAAATCGTATTTTTCAATTCACCTAATGCAAGCTCTGTAGTGCAATCTCTTTTTATGAAAGATAATGAAGTTAAGTAGAAAAAACTGCATTCAAAAATAAAGCAATGTAAGATTTTAGAGCCTTCAAGTTCACTGAATCCTAGTGTTTTTGTTCAGCCAATTACTCAGACAAACAAGTTTGTTTACATTTGCAGGAGATAATGCTGCCTGCTTCTTTACAATCTCACCTGAAAGTGAGAACAGGCATTCTCATGGCACTGTTGTAGCCAGCATTGTCAGGTGTACTAAAGATTCATATGTCCCTTCATGCTTCAACCACTGTTCCAGGGGACGTGTCCATGTTGACGGTGGGTTCTGCTTGATAACAGTCCAAAGCAATGCGGACCAACGCATGTTTGTTTTCATTGTTTGAGTCAGATGCCACCAGCAGAAGGTTGGTGGTTTTGTGTGTGTGTGGTGGTGCTGGTGGTTCCGATTCTGTTTCCGCATCAGTGTTGCTCTTTTAAGACATCAGAAAGCATGCTCCACACGTCATCCCTCTCAGATTTTGGAAGGCACTTCAAGCTTGGGTCGAGCGTTGTAGGTATCTTTAGAAATCTCACATTGGTACCTTATTTGCATTTTGTCAAATCTGCAGTGAAAGTGTTCTTAGAATGAACAATATGTGCTGGGTCATCATCCAAGCCTGCTAGAACATGAAATATATGGCAGAATGCAGGTAACACAGAGTAGGGCACATACAATTCTCCCTCAAGGAGTTCAGTCACAAATTTAATTAACACATTATTTTTAACAAGCATCATCAGCATGGAACCATGTACTCTGGAATAGTGGCCGAAGCATGAAGGGGCATATGAATGTTTAGCATATCTGGCACATAAATACATTGCAACGCCGGCTACAAAAGTCCCATGAGAATGCTTGTTCTCACTTTATGTTGACATTGTAAATAAGCAGGCAGCAATATCTCCTGTAAATGTGAACAAACTTGTTTGTCTTCGCGATTGGTTGAACAAGAAGTAGAACAGAGTGGACTTGTAGGCTTTGAAGTTTTACGTTTTTTTGAGTGCAGTTATGTAACAAAAATAAATCTACATCTGAAAGTTGCATTTTCACAACAAAGAGATTGCACTACAGTACTTGTATGAGATGAATTGAAAAATACTGTTTCTTTTATCATTTTTACAATGCAAATATTTGTAATAATAATATACACTTTGATTTCAGTTACAACACAGAATACAATAAACATGAAAATTGTAGAAAAACATCCAAAATATTTAATAAATTTCAATTGGTGTTCTATTGTTTAACAGTGCAATTAAAACTGTGATTAATCTCAATTCATTTTTTTTTAATTGTGGTTAATTCTTTTGAGTTAATTGCATGAGTTAACTGCAATTAATCAACAGTCCTTTTAATGTAGCCTGTTGTAGAAGTAGGCAAATATATAGATGAGTAGATGTAACCCTTGGAACACCTTGCATTCTTCCAGACGTATATGTACCCCTGGTTGAGAACCACTGATCTAAAGCATATAGTATACTTGAACTTTACAAAAGCCATTGACAATGTCCCTTATCCAAGGTTCTTAAGCAAAGTAAGGAGTCTTGAGATAAAAGGAAAGGTCCTGTCATGGATCAGTAACTGGTTAAAAGATAAGAAGCAAAGGTTAGGAAGAAATGGTAAGTTTTCACAGTGGAGAGAGGTAAATAGCAGGGTCTTACTTGACTGGGTGGCAAAATGGCAGTTGAAATTCAATGTTGATAAATGCCAAGTAATGCACATTAGAAAAACAAAATTGTAACGATACATACAAAATGATGGGGTTTAAATTAGCTGTTAGCACTCAAGAAAGAGATCTTGGAGTCACTATAGATAGTACTCTGACAACATCTGCTAAATGGCCAGTGGCAGTCAAAAAAGCTAACAAAATGTTACAAAACATTAGGAAAGGGATAGATAAGACAGAAAATATTATAATTTCACTATATAAATCCATGGTACTCCCAAACTTTGAATGCTGTGACAGGTTCTGGTCACCTCCTCTCAAAAAAGACGTATTAGAATTAGAAAAGGTGCAGAGAAGGACAATGAAAAAGATTATCCATATGTATCAGCAGAGAGATTAAAAAGACTGGGACTGTTAATCTTAGAAAAAAGATAACTAAAGGGGGATATGATAGAGATCTATGAAATCATGAGCGCTATGGAGAAAGCAAATATGGAAGTGTTATTTACTTCTTCACATGACAGAAGAACTGAGGTTCAGTTAATGAAATTAATAGGCAGCAGGTTTAAAACAAACCCAGGGAAGTGCTTCTTCACGTGATTCACAGTCAATCTGTGGAAGTCATTGACAGGATGTTGTGAAGACCAAAAGTTTAACTGAGTTTAAAAAAAAGACTTATCTAAGTTTGTGGAGGATGGATCTATCAATGACTATTAGCCAAGACAACCAGGGTTGCAACCTCATGTTCTGGGTGTCCCTAAACCTCCAATTGCCAGAAACGGATTTGGCAACTGGGGATGGATCACTCAAATGTGCCCTTTTCTATTCATTCTCTCTGAAGCATCTGGTAATGGCTACAGTCTGAGACCGCATACTGGGGTAGGTGTACCATTAGTCCAACCCAAGATGTCTGTTCTTACTCATTTCTAAAACTTGCATTAAGCTCATAATTTCCATTTTATACACATTCTATTTATTCTACAATAAAGCAATCAGTTTGTCCTCCTCTGTTTTAGTCTTTCTTTTTCTTACACCGTCTGCCGCCAACCATATTCCTGCATGCCGCTTGACAAACAGTGACTTGGATCTAAAGCTTTCTCTAACTGCAGTAGTTGCTCAGGTTTAACATAAATCAGTTGTTAAAACTTATTTTAATTAAAGGCTGCAAAACCCCAGGTTCAAAATTTATAAATCTGAGGATTGTAACCTTTAACCTCCCCTGCTAATATTTGCATAGTAAAAATTATCAAGGAAAAATACTAATATTTTCCAGAATTGAAGTATCCTCTGTACTCTTGAATATCAGAACAATAAGTACCTCAGGCCAAGTCTACGCTACAAACTTATAACAGTATAACTATGTTGCTCACCGGTGTGAAAAACCCACACCCCGAGCAACATAATTATACCGACTTAGCCCTGGCTGTAGACAGCAGTAGGTCAATGGGAGAGGTTCTCCTGTTGACATAGCTACTGCTTCTCAAGTCGCTGGATTAACTACGGCAACGGAAGCAGCTTTCCCATTGGTGTAGTAGCGTCTTCACTAAAGTGCTACAGCTGTATGGTTGCAGCTGTGCTGCTGCAGCGCTGTATGTGAAGACAAGACTCAGTCATTTCTCTGAGGAGGCATGTTGTTTCTGGAGATAGTAATTAAATAGCGCAGTGAAAAGGGGAGCAACCCTACCAATAAAGTATTTAAAATTACATTTGAATTCCATCAAAACTTGGGGCTTGTTCAACGGCATGTCATACAGGACATGCTTTATCTCCTCACATTTAGGAGCATCAAAACAATTCTTGCTCCTGCAGCTTATGTAGATCCAGACACTAGATCCCTGGGAGGTATGACCTGTTTTGAAATTCACTAAGGATATGGAAGAATGTAGATTACTCTAAGAGGATTTAAAGGTCACTGGTTACTTGGTTGTTATTTGTGATTGTCTGATCTGCTTTAGTCACTGTCAAGGTTTGGGTTTCCATTTTTCAGAGTTTAACAGCCAACAGTAGAATTAAACCCACCATCGATAAGTGTATAATGTATTGTGTATGCCTTGTTACTGTTAGTGCAAGTACTACTTAAAGTGAGCAATTTCTTTGGTTAATGCTATCTGAAGAGCCCCATGCTTCCTCTTGTGAGAGGCAAAGACTTCTGCAAAAGCCCTCAAAACCAGCTTTTAGATTCCCAGCAAATTTGGAGTAACCTCTACCAGAAGATAAATTTAACAAGAATGCCTCTACCTCTGACTTGTTCTTGGGTGAAAATACTTCTTCACACATAGTGATATGGTTAAGCAAGAACTTTATTTAGGCCTCATTGTTACAGGACTTTTCAGAAAAAGTGCTGATGATAGGGGAGCACCATGGGTATGTCACATTCTTTGTTTCTGTGAGAGAGGACTTATATTTACAAATCAACATGCATAGGTGTAATGAAGAAAAAAGTGTGAGCTTAGTAGGTGGTACTTCACAGAGAGCTACATGAAAAGGGCAAGAATACAGTACTTGAGCAACCATTGAATAATTTGCATAACTCCATCTGCCCTGAGAATCTGAAGCTGAGAATATTTTTATTCTCTGAGAAGTGCTGCACCTCTTTTCTTCAATACTTTCTTAATTTTTCATTTCCTTAACTTCTCTTTCTGTTAGCAAGGTGCCCTTCTCTTGACTGCAGAGTTGTTTCACAGCCACTTCTGTCCCCTCCCGCTGAAAGCTCAGTAGCTCCAGTGTTTCTAATATGTTCCCTCTACGGGGACAGTAGCTTTTCTGGCCTGCTCATGCTTTGCTCCACTGTTCCACATACATTACCCTGTAAGGGTCCTGTGTGTATCTGGGCTCCATTCCGCATCAGAGGGTTTTCACAATTTGCTTGACTCTCCCCGCCCTCGGCCCTGCTTCTTGACTTCCCCTCCCTACCCACTTCTATTGCAAGAAGATACTTCAGACTCTTGGCTGGGGACTGAATTTGCCTCAAAATGTGGGCGACCAACAGACTGTAAGAAACAACTCAGCAGGCTCCATGCAGCCCAGGTTATTCTTAAATATCTAAACAGGAAGTTTTCATAGTTTAACAGAGTCTTCTGAATGCAATATTGTCTTCAATCTTTTGGTGTACATCAGTATGGCTGCACAACAGTCACTCAAGTAAAACAAACAAAAATTAAACTGGATAGTGCTTGTGTTAGAAGCCAATAGATTTAATAGAAACTGTCCATGTAATTTTCAAACCCCCAAACCTTAATTTACAATTTCTGAGAGATTTGGACTTGTATTTTGAAATGCAGTGGGCTGCCAGGATATACTATCCATACCCAAGACATTTAAGGCTGTTACCATTGTGAGAAGACCTGGTCAATGTTGCTAACCTTGCACTGCTTAGATTAACTTCCACAGCTGCCAGTTTAACAGTGTGGTTATAGGTTTTCAAATGCAAATTGTATTAACAGGTACTATGCAAAACTGATCTTTAACCAATATAACATTTGTATCATATTTTCAGCTTCTGCTGGCCAAAAATATGTGGCTTGTTTTACTACTACATGAAAATAAACTGAAAGGAGTGGTAAGAAGGAATTCATTTAGAAGCTTAGTTTTTCAGGTATAGATCATTTTTAAAAGCATGGGGGGAGGCGTTGTTTTTGTTTTTAAGTGGAAGAATTGATAACCTGGTTAAAAGTTACCACGGTATCTATTATTATTCTTTAAATGGCTGTTTCAGTGACATTTTACATGGTAGCATAATTGATGGTGTCAGTTGTAATAAATAATTCAGTTCTTTAGCTCTTTGATTGTGTAGCAGAATTTGTGGATGACAGAGGTCTGATGACCGAATGACTTGTGAAAATGGATGGCCTATTACTATCCATCTTGTCACTGTTCACCCCACATGTAAAATTGGAATTTGAATTACTTAACCCACAGAATAGTTATTTTTGTCCTACCACTGTGTGCAGAACAGAGTTGCTCAGAAGGTAACTATTACATTTCTAATCCCTGAAATTAAAATGCAAGCAAAGCTACAGTGTTGGCATGGTTTAAATTTATTTTGGATTCCAAATGGTTAAAATAATCAGTAAAGGAAACAGTGTAACAAATAGTTTTTGGATTCTGTATTTGACTGAATTTAAGTTTCTTGTAACTGGGCGAAAGTGGTACATATATATTTAAACTTTTCTAAAGCCATAGTATACTTAATTATTTCATAGAACAAAAAACGGTTGTGTGATTGATAGTGCTGACAAATGTCTGAAATTAAAAAGATGTTGTCAAATTAAGTTTTATAATAACATTTCTGCTCCTGCTCATTCATCAGCTTAGATGATGGGATAACCAGCTTTGGTCTCTGCTAATTAGGTAGAGCCATCCAGTCTGATTTTTTTAAACTCATTTTTAGTTCACCATTCATCATACCAGTTTCCCAGTCTTTGTTCTCCTGTCTCATGGGGACTGTCATGGACTGAGCCCCATTCTTAAGCCTGTTTTCACATACAGTGGAGTCCAGCAGCCAAAGCATGGTTGGTTGTCTTTTTTTATTATTATTATTATTATTATTTTTATTTTTATTTTTTTATTTTATAAAGGCTTTAATAAAGAGAATAAATATTATTACTTCCTGGTACCTTTTCAACTTTTCAAAGCAGGACTTCTATTCTGCATCAATTGCTTTTTCAGCCATGTCTACGCTGCCACTTATGTCGGCATAACTTACGTCGCTCGAGCATGTGAAAAAACACCCACCTGAGAGATGTAAATTATACTGGCAGAAGTGGTAGTGTGGACAGTGCTATATCGGCAGGAGAGCTTATCCCGTCGACATAGCTACCGCCACTTGTTGGGGATGATTTAATTATGTTGACAGGAGAGCTGTCTGACGAGTCCCTTTTGGCACCCAAAATAAAACTGTCAGTGCTAATGTTCATACAGTTGTGAGTAAAATTAAACTCCCTTTTTTCTTTTAAAAGGTACCTAGGTCCTTTTTTAGTTACTTTTTAATAGGGACTCTCGTTAGGAATTCCAGAAAAATCTTAATGTCCTTTTTTATATGTGGTAATTCTGATTTTGATAGTTTGCCATGTTTGTGCTGATGGTGGGTGGTAGAGTGAGGTTTCTTCTGAAGAAGTGTGTATGTACCGTTGTTTCTTGAAAATTGGACTCCTCTTTTAAGGATTGTAAATTGAGAGGGTTTTTCCCTCTGATTTGGGTTGTGCTGGATATGTATTAATAATTATCTGTAGTGAGCTAACTCTCAAGTATCCGAATACAGATTGAGGGCATTGCTTTGCAAACACATAAAATGTGGTCTTACTAAATTCATCCAAGTCCCTATCCTAAGGATCAATCCTGAAGAGACTTGCATAGTTTGAAACATTAGACTCTTAAACAGAAATGGCCCGATTCTTCACAGAGCAGAAAAACGCAAAAGCTATTATATGGCAAAATATTGCAGTCCTTACTCAAGCAAAATTCCTATAAAAGTCAATAGAAGTTTTGCCTGAGTAAAGGCTTCAGGATTGGACTCTGGGTTACATTGCTAAGTTATTTGCACATTGGGGCCTCAGTCTCTCTGATGGGGGTTTCTAGACATTATTGCAATAAAAACAGTAAATAGTACTTGTAATGCAGTACGTGTGTCATATAGCAGAGTTTCAAGCACTATAGAAATGCCTGTTTTTTGTGTTTTTTATTTTGTTTTTTAAAAGTGATAATTCCATTCTCTGGTATTGTTTTGGCCTCAGTACTGAAGTACCATGTTACATTTTGGCCAACAGAGTTCAGGTATGTCTACACAAAGATAGGTTTCAGAGTAGCAGCTGTGTTAGTCTGTATCCGCAAAAAGAAAAGGAGGACTTGTGGCACCTTAGAGACTAACCAATTTATTTGAACATAAGCTTTCGTGAGCTACAGCTCACTTTAGAAAATCCACGGCTGGCCCTGGTCAGCTGCCTCGTGCTCATGGGACTGAAAAATTGTGGCGCAGATGTTGGGGCTCCGGCTAGAGCCGGGGCTCAGGCTAAAGCCTGAGCCCTGGCACCCTGTGAAGGTGGAGGGTCCAAGAGCTCAGGCTGCAGCCTGAGCCTGAATGTCTTTGCAGCAATTTTTAGCCCTGCAGCATGAGCCTGGGGAGCCTGAGTCAGCTGACCCAGGCTAGCTGTGGCTGCTCCGCAGGTATTTTATCCCTATCTAGACATATCCATAGACAACAGCACCAGTGATTAAAGGTGAGGAGGAGAAACCTTGTGGAATAAAGCTTATGTTCAAATAAAGGTAATAAAGGTGAGTTGGGCCTGTTAAATCTAGAGAAAAGATGGCTGACTGACTGGAGATATTTTTTCTCCAAATATATAAAGAATTGTTTTTTTATAAGGAACATGGGTCAATTATTTTCCTTAATGGAATAGGACAGAATAAGAAGCAGTGGGCTTAGTCTATGTGAAAAGACAGTTTAGCTATAAACAGCTGGGCAATGGAACAAGTTACCAAAGGGAGGTTACTTAATGGCTGGAGGCAGTAAAGGCTAGAACTGTCACCCATCTGTCAGGAATGTTTTATTGGCTATGAAATAGATTGTACCATGGTGCCAGGGTGTGGACTAGAAGACTGAATAAAGGTTCCCTTTAAACCTAATGAATCTATGATACTAAACAAAAAACAAATCCAAAATTTTTGCTGATGCTTAATTGGCAAAAATAAAAAGGATTTTTTTTTTTATGACTGAAGCAGGAATGGACTTCAAAACAGTCTCTTTGACTAACGTTGCTCTACTTTCATGTTTTCAAGGGGAGTTGTTTTATTCTGCACAAATAACTTTTGTATCGGGAAATGCTTCCTAAACGGTATTTGTGTTAAAAGAAAAGGAGTACTTGTGGCACCTTAGAGCCTAACAAATTTATTAGAGCATAAGCTTTCGTGAGCTACAGCTCACTTCATCAGATGCATACAGTGAAAAATATAGTGGGGAGATTTTATATACACAGAGAACATGAAACAATGGGTGTTACCATACAGACGGTAATAAGAGTGATCAGGAAAGGTGAGCTATTACCAGCATATTACCAGTATTTGCGTTAACTTTCTGGCCTGAAAGCTGTTGCTGGCATCCATATACTTTTCCAAAGAAACCAAACCTAGCACTTTATGTTGGTATCTGAAGTTGCTTCCCTGATTAGCTTTGTGGATTACTTGAGATAACTTCAGGTTGGTGGTGAAGCAAATAATGCCTGTCATTGTAAGCCTTACAGCAATGAACCTCAAGGCAGTACTGTGGGCTCAGTCAGCCTTGTCAGCAAGTTGTTGGCAGTTCAGAAAGGGTTGGTGTCGTCTTAGGACTTCCATCTGCTTGGCCAAGTCAAGCTTGCCACATAACCCTTAGGGGCCAAGCTTTTTATTTGTAATTTATATTTTAAAGAAGAATTCATTGGAGTTGAGCAAGAACATGTCCTTTGAATTTTGTTAACTAGATTAGACAATTGTGTGGTCAGTCCTTTGAAGGCTGTGGGATGCATTACTCTATTTTATTATACTTTATTTGGAACTGCTTTAGGAAAGGGACTTCATTGTGGCCAGGATTTCACTTAGTGTTTTTAATAAATGGAAACTGCAAAGGGGAAGAAGGTCACTAGACAGGTGGCTGTAAAATTCATTACCCAGATTTACAGGTAAAATATCTAGATTAAGATTAAATTAATGCCTTAAATTAACATCATGCCTGAACTTGTATGCTTGAATGTTTGCTCACAAAATAGATGGAAAATGTGGTCCAGCACTGAGGGTACTGGATTGGCAACAAGGAGAACTAGATTCTGTTCCGAGCTCTGTTGCTTACATCCTGTGACCTTGGGCAAATCACTTCACCTTTCTGTGCCTGAGTAATAGAGACAGAATTATGCATATCCTCCTTTGTAAAGTGCTTTGAGATCTAAAGATGTAACGGCGTAAGTTGTAACATCTATTAATTGTCCTTTTATTATATTTCTTAGATGAGAGAACAAATGTACCCCAACACAGTACTTTAATCTCCAAAGATAGAACAAACCACAGACGTGCCTCAGAAACTTTCCTTAAAGTTCTTATCTACACTGAGAACTGAGCCACCATTGTAGCTGCACTGGTGGAAACCCCTCGTGTTGGTGCAGTTTAACACAATTTGAAACTGGTGTAAACCACACCAGTACATACTGTACTGCAGTGGTCTAAACCATGTCTCCAATGATGGCTGAAATCCTAGTGTCAACAAGGCCTAAGTAGGCTACTACAGTGGTCGTAGAATTACCTTGATTCTAGTGGGAATGATTCAATACAGTACTAATCTACATCGGTCTATAGTGAGTTAGTCATAACGTATGCCATTCCCATAACACTTTTTTTTTTGTGTGTCTAGGAACTAAAATATAAAATGGGTTGGGGGCACAAGTATATCCTTTATCATGGTTATGAGCAAAGAACGAAATGCGTTTGTCACTTATTTGGGAGTGATTTGGTTGCATTGAGAGATTTCAGATATCTTATTTTCTTTGAGTGTAAAATATTGATGAATTTATGTGAATCAGAATTAAATTAATTGAATGTTTTATAGAGTTTACTTCCATGCATTCATCATACTGGCTGATAGACACTAGTGATGAGTGTATGAAATTGAAATGTGGTTTGTAGAAACATTTATGTATCCTGATGGACTGTGTAAACATATATATGTTGTAAGGGAGATTTCCAAAGTCCTAAAATCAGTTGATTTGCATAAAAACGTTTTATTAACATGTAACATACAATATCTAATCTGTATACTTTTTAAAATAACAAGCCCATCTTTGATCCAACTTTATGTATATATGTACAAAATACAATAATTTTTTTCCACAGGTACAGAATATAGTTGTAAATTATCATTCTGTGCCAAGTCTTTTTTCTTTTGGTTTGCCAATAAGCATGCTTCGTTCTGGAATTTTAATTGAATAAAAATAGAGAAACCATCCGAAGTATAAAATGCAGGATATTAAAATGAAATAATCATAATTAGAATCAAATTAAAAGGAAAAGAATACAGATGTCTTTGAAATATAAACAGGTATTTTCTATCTGATAAATGCCTTAACACTTGATTTTAGTATGTGCTTAGCAATTGGTAAATAATGCAAGAGCAAGGCAGTCTTTTCAGTCCCTTCCTCCCCCACCTCATATCCCCTAGCTCTGATTATTCACTGTGCCAAGCTTTCTGTGTTGCCCTGGTGTGAAACTGCCAGTTGATTATGGTGTTGATGGTGTATCTAATTTAATGATGTCAGACTAGCAAACCAAGGGGAGTTAATTTTGTTCTTTGCTATATGTTCTGTCCTTCAATGTGATACATACAGTATGTAAATCTTAAGAATAGACCTGAGAAAATGCATACATAATGTATTATAAAACATGATTCATCAAATTAATTTCTAGTATAAACTTCACAGAATTGAATGGAATTGTACCAGTCATAAATAAGGCTTGCTGTATTTAAATAAAAGTATACTGGTATGGAAATTAAAGGTGATGACAATAACTTGATGATTTAAGTGGTTTATCATAATTAAGTTTTTGACATAGATGATTAGTGCTAAATAAATATGCCGTGAATACTTATGACAACTATAAATCAGTGTTTGAACAACCTATTACCTGGTTTATTGTTGCATTCATGGTGAAGTCCAAAGTGTGCAAAATTTGAGGACATTTTAGTGTAATATCAGGGTTCTGAAAATAGCTCAATAGAAATGGCCTAAATACTAAATAAGATTAGGATTTTGTATGTCAGTCATACATACTGTATGCTATTAGACTGTTTTCTGTAAGAATAACAGAATTTTACACTATGGTTTAAATTGGCTTAGCTTCTGAATACCATTTTGAATCTTCATAGTAGTGAGCTTGTACTCTGTAATACATACTCACTTCTGTAGTGTTAAGCCCACTGTCATTAAAGATACAGCTTCCTGTATATATTCCTCTTTGGGAAGCCACCTTCTCTTGTTTCTCCTCTTATCTTCATGAAGAACTGGCTAAAGCTTAAGTGGTTGGTTTTTTTCCACACATCCCATCCGCACCCTCTGCAAAGGGATGACCTCTTCAGTAGATTAGTGCAAAAGACTGATGCCCTAATTCTTCTTTCAGTTTCACTGGTGAAGCAAAGGTAAATTGAGATAGGAGAAAAGTCGTGCAGCATTCGTCTCCCTTTCTCTGACTGCTGAAACTCGTTCCTGGGCTCTAGGAGAGGAATAATGTATCTGAGCATCACAATTTCACTGCATCACCTTGTAGAAATCAGGAGACACTGGAGGAGGGAGTTGAGATACAAAGCTGCTTCTCTCTGTCTGCAGCTGAAAGTGAGTGGAGCTTCAAAATCATAAGAGTTCTTTTAGTCACTCTGCTGTGAAAAGACAGCTTTCTAGCACTGAGCCATCATCCCTGGACCTTAGTGTTAGGAGCCCGCAAATCTCATCTTTGTGTCTGGCTGGTGGCTGTCTTTGGAACTCCCATTCCCTGGTCTAAAGTTTTACTTCCTGCTCTGCTTTTGGGGGTGGGAGTGGATGGGAGGAAACAAGTAAAAGGAAAGAAAGCAATCGTTTATCGTTATGCAACAATCTCCATTTCTCCTTTCCAGTCTGTTTCTTTCACAGTGCAGTTAGTTTAGAAGATTGTTGATGCCTCCTTAACTTTGTTTTGCTGCTCACTAAATCTTTTTTTCCTGTGAAATGACAGTGATAACTTTTTTCCAATAAGTGTTTGATCTCTTTAGTGAATACACAGGTCACACTTTTTTCTTTGCTGTTGGAATAAACTTATGCTGTAGCTGTTCTGTGACAATTTGTAATTAGAATAAAGTGCTGGCAAATCTCTGTTCTTGAGCAAGGGTTAATCAAACAACAAAGGACTATTGTGATTTGTTTTAGTCTTAGGCTGAAATTTTTTTTTCAAAGCAGTTAACATTAATGCTTTTGTTTTAAGCTATTACTTTTGAAGATTTGGAGGCAAAGAAATAATATACTGGTGTTAATTTACAGTTTATGATTTGTGATTTTAAGAAAAAGCAAAAAAAGGTTTGGCCAGTGCCAGCGTTTTGCCCGCAGATCGTTTTAACATGCATCAGTCTACAATGAATAACTTGTCCTACTCCAAAACGGAGAAACTGTGCCTTGTTTACATTTATGGACTCTGTGGTCAGGACTCCAAGATCATTCTTGGACCTTTCACTTACCAAGGCAGCGTGTCATGTAAAGTAGAATGCTAAGTAATGTCATATTTCAAATAGTTCCTATGTCTGATTCCACGATACTTTGCAGCAGTGCTCAGGTGAATATCCTCTGATACCCTGTGGTTGGCAGATTCTTATGGAAGAGAGGTACACCAGTTTTCATGGCTGTAGTAACTCCAATGGAAGCTTGATCTGGGAGCGCCTGGCTTAAATGTGTGGTATGCAATTCCCACTGAACTTCCTATGATCTATTTCTCAATCCCCTGGTGTGGGAGTCTCATTTTAGGGTTGGTTTTTTTTGTTTTGTTTTTTTCTCCTTTTATACTTGCAGAACCGGCTCATTGTTCCTCAGTTAGCCTGGCCCAGTTTGTAGCATTTCTGGCTTTCTGCTGCACATCGTGGAAGACTATAGATGTTTCCTTCTGGGATGTAGGAAGCTGGTAGCGAGGTGTGGTGTTGTCAGGGGAGTTTGTGGATACTGAGTATCTGGGGGACGGAGCGGTTTGGGGATAGTGGGTTCCAGTGAGAGGCAGTGGGGATTGTGCAGGAGGCAGGGAATAGTGTGTGTCTGGGTGAGGCAGGGAGTGGGTGTTGGGTGCTTGTGGGAGGTGGGGAGGCAGGGGCACCCAGGTTCACTCTTTCTTTCCCCCCCGCCCCCCCCCACCCATTGCGCATACACCTGTCAGTAGTGGTTACGAGGTGCTCAGCTTCAGGGGAGCAACAAGAATTTTCTTAGAGGGTACCGGACAGGCCTGCATATGCAGATGGAGTTCCCCCTTTGCATTGCCTCAACTTCTTCCTCCTTCCCCCCCCCTTCCACTGGAGAAACCAGTCTCAGCAGAGACCTCTCCTCACCTCTGGACTGGCAGAGATCTTTCCTCCCTTCCCACTGGACAGACCCGGACCAGCTGGGGCTTCTCTCCCCTTCCTTCTCTTCCCCTCCCTCGCTATGACTGGCTGGGGGTGGGGGACGGGATTGGGTTCATTGCCACCACCCCGTTGCACCCCTGCCTGGTCATCCTTGCCTCTTTCCTGTCGAGCCCATCAAGACTGTTAGCAGCCGGAGATCCCGTCCTCCATGCTGCTGTTTCCCAAGCATTAATGGTAACAGGCTAAATGTGGGTTGCACATGCTTCTGCCTATAGATACATGAGTGACCACAACCTCGCCTCCCACTCCCACCAAATCTGGTGCTCCTGAAGTGCACATGCACCTCCAACTCCAAGCAAAGCTGCCTAACCAGAACTGAAGGCCTCTGAGTGTGGGCAAAAACAAAAAAAGTCACCAGAATGTTGACAGAGTTCATTAGATCTCAGGATACCGACTTGTCATATCAAAGATTGAAAACTCTTCAGTAGACCTTAAGTCACTTGATTTAGAGACACTGTTACTAAAATGGCAATACTGCATGTGCCCTGTCTGTTCTCTGCAGTTGTGCCCTATCCTTATGCAGTGGAATGGTACTGGTTTTGGGTACTGTGATAACCTCAGTACCACTGAGCATAAGAACAGCCATACTGGCTCAGACCAAAAGTCTATCTAGCCCAGTCTCCTGTCTTCCAACAGTGGCCAATGCCGGGTGCCCCAGAGGGAATGAACGGAACAGGTAATCACCAAGTGATCCATTCCCTGAGCAGTGAAAAGGATTTGCTCCATCACACGAGTAGTGATATTCATCTCTTTATTCAGAGTGCTGAAGCTTTAGGACTAAATGCAGCCCTGACATAAACAGGCACAACTCCATTGACTCCTTTAATAGAATGTAAGCAGATATAAATACAGTTGAATTTGGCTCAAAAAGTCTTCAGCGTTAAGCTAGATCAGTGAAACGAGAAACTGTCGTATATTACAGTTATGTCAAACGTATCATCCTTCAATTTGCATTGGATGTGTGGATGAATATTAGAAGAATTAAACTTTTTTGTTAACAGCCAGGCATTTGTCTGATACATCAAGGCTTTCAAAGTGCCATTTGATGTTACATATGTAAGTAGCACGCTTCATTTAAAACAAAATATTGTATCTTCTCATTAGAAATAAGTCCATATTGATTCAGAATGGTGTTTATGTATGAAGTGTTTCATTTGTACTGGGGGGCTCCAGTGTGCATATTACAATTTTTAAAACCAATTTTAAATCATAGAATCATAGAATATCAGGGTTGGAAGGGACCCCAGAAGGTCATCTAGTCCAACCCCCTGCTCGAAGCAGGACCAATTCCCAGTTCCAAATCGATCCAAATGTTTAATTTGAAAAACTGAAGGAATTTTTTGTTGTACTAAATGGCTGTATTTTAATAGAAAACTAATATACAAATGTTTGCGAGATAGAAACAGTCCTTTTTATGTTTATCTATTTTAAGCGGCTTCAGTACTCTGAAAACAAAGGCACTGGTGTACATGCCACTGATAATAGACAGTGTGACCATATCATGTATGCTTCCTTAATAATGTCTGACATTATCAGATTGATTAACTCAGCATGGGGCCTTAATCAGATTTAACTACAGTTGGCAGCTGTACATTAGTAGAATAGTAATACATCAGGGAATAAATGAGACTTCTTTTATAAGCTGCATTAAACATGAAACTCAAAAATGTACCATAAAAATTATCATTATTTCTAGTATCAATACAATGAAATGTGAAACCATTATGATGTTCACACTGTAACGTTCTCAAATCTGTGCCAGCTCATGTTTTCCAAGATTTTCTGTTGCCAGCAGCTTGAAATGGTGATCTTCAATTTTTAATCCGATAATTGATGGGGTTAGATTTCAGGTAGTCATGATTTCCTGTAGAATTCAAAGACCAAAGCATTTTAAAGACTCTGCATTTCATTCACTGTGTAAACCATCCAGGAATGAATGACTTAGACACGCTAGCAGAAAATGAAGTTAAAATGTTGCTTATTTATCTACAAAATTAAGCATGTCTGTATGAAAACCTACTGCGACGAAAGCAAATGTCAGTTTCATCTAGCTGGCTGTGTTTTTTAGCAGTATGGTTTCAGACCAAATGCCACATTGTGACACATTGTTTCAGCCTCCTCTAATATAGAAAGTTGATATTAATAAATTAAATGCAAACTGTAACAATGTTAATGCAACATTCATTCATAGATTACAAAGGTCCCCCTTCTGGTTTTGTAATCATCTAGTCTGACCTCCTGCATTAACACTATAGGACTTCCTGAATTAGTTCCTTTTTGAACTAGAGCATATCTTTTAGAAAAACATCAAATCTTGATTTGAAAATTTCCATGGATGGTGAGTTGTCCAATAGTTAATTTCCCTCACTGTTAAAATATTTGCATCTTGTTTCTAGTTCTGAGTTTGTCTAGCTTCAACTTCCAGCCACTAGATCTTGTTATACCTTTAGCAGCCAGATTGAAGAGCCCATTATCAAATTTCTGGTTCCCATGTATGTATTTATAGTCAGTGGTCAAGTCAGCCCTGAACTTTCTCTTTGGTAAGCTAAATAGATTTGGCTCCTTGAGTCTATCACAATAAGGCATATTTTCCAATCCTTTAATTCTTGTGGCTCTTCTCTGAATCCTCTCTAATTTTTCCAACATCCTTTTTGGAATATGGACACCAGAACTGGACATTGTATTTCAGTTGCAGTTGTTCTAGTGCCAAATACAGAGATAATATAATCTCTGTACTCCTACTTGAGATTCCTTGACTATATACCCTAATATCACTTAAGCCCTTTTGGGTATCATGTCGCATGAGTGATTCGTGTTCATCTCCTTATTCACCATGACTCTCAAATCTCTTTCAGTGGGTTTGCTTCCCAGGATAGTCTCCCATTGTGTAAGTGTGGCCTGAATTCTTTATTCCTAGATGTACGATTGTACATTTGGCCATTATGAAACATACATCGTTTGCTAGTGCCCTTTTTATCAAGTATTACAGATTACGCTGTAGCAGTGACTTGTCCTCTTTATTACTTACCACTCCCACATTTGTGTTATGTGAAAACTTTGTCTGTTTTGTTTGAGTTAAAAATTTTAAATAGAGTAGGCCGAGAGCTGATCCCTGCTGGACTGGCTGGGTCAGAAGTGAAATGCTCTGTACTAAAGCAAAGGGAAAATGGGACACTGTGTGGGGCTGGCCTGAGCCGGTTGCCTGAGCCCTGCCCCCCTGCACATGGGGCTGGACCATACCCTCTTCCCTGCTCCCCAAGGCTCTGACCTGAATCGCTGGCCTGAGCCCTGCCTCCCACACAGGCAGGCTCTCATCTGAGCCTAGCCTGCTCCCTGCATGGGGCTGGTGTCGCAACTCATCTGAGCCCTGCCTGCCCCCCTGTGGCTGGCTGCTGCTCACCCGAAGCCTACCTCTCCACTGTGCGGCTGGCATCCTGTTCCCCAAACCTCTGCAGAGCTGGTGTTGTCTCTCACCCCCGCACAGCCCTCTGCATCCCGCTAGGATTTGGGCATTTGTCCCATTTGCTTTTGCTAACTGATCATTAGTCAGCAAGAGCAAACAGGACAAATGTCCACTTTTCCAAAAAAAAGTCATGACCGCCAGAACAGGGCTTAAAAAAGGGACTGTCCTGGCCAAAATGGGATGTATGGTGTCAAGAGTACTCTAGGGTACAGATGTGGGGACCTGCATGAAAGACCCCCTAAGCTTATTCTTACCAGCTTAGGTTAAAAACTTCCCCAAGGTACAAACTTTGCTTTGTCCTTGAACCGTATGCTGCCACCACCAAGCATTTTAAACAACAAACATGGAAAGAGCCCACTTGGAGATGACTTCCCCCAAAATATCCCCCCAACCCCTACACCCCCTTTCCTGGGGAAGGCTTGATAAGAATCCTCACCAATTTGTACAGGTGAACCCAGACCCAAACCCTTGGATCTTAAGAACAATGAAAAATCAATCAGGTTCTTAAAAGAAGAATTTTAATTAAAGAAAAGGTAAAAGAATCACCTCTGTAAAATCAGGATGGTAAATACCTTACAGGGTAATCAGATTCAAAACATAGAGAATCCCTCTAGGCAAAACCTTAAATTACAAAAAGACACAAAAACAGGAATATACATTCCATCCAGAACAGCTTATTTAACCAGCCATTAAACAAAAGGAAATCTAACGTATTTCTTGCTAGATTACTTACTAACTTAACAGGAGTTGGAAGGCTGCATTCCTGATCTGTTCCCGGCAAAAGCATCACACAGACAGATGAACCCTTTGTTCCCCCCCCTCCAGCTTCGAAAGTATCTTGTCCCCTCATTGGCCATTTTGGGTCAGGTGCCAGCGAGGTTATCTTAGCTTCTTAACCCTTTACAGGTGAAACGGTTTTGCCTCTGGCCAGGAGGGATTTTATAGCACTGTATACAGAAAGGTGGTTATCCTTCCCTTATTTTTATGACATGCCCCCCAAATCACAGAGAGGGTGAAATACTGGCTATGATTTCTTCCTGGAGCTCTAGGAGAAAACAGAGTTAATAAGACACATGCATCTCTAAATATACTACTAACTGTATAAAGACTAACAATATTTTCCACATCTCAAGGATGATTTTAACCAGTTGATTCTGGGAAACTTTCACTGGAGAGTGCATCAGCCACTTAGTTAGAAGCTCCTGAGATGTGTTGGATGTTGAAATCAAAATCTTGGAGAGCTAACCTCCACCGAATAAGTTTTTTGTTATTTCCCCTGGTGGTATGAAGCCACTGTAGCGCAGCATGGTCAGTTTGCAGGTGGAAACGCCGTCCCCAAACGTATGGGCGTAGCATTTCCAGAGCGTAGACAATGGCGTAACATTCCTTTTCACTGATTGACCAGTGGCTTTCTCTCTCAGACAGTTTCTTGCTGAGAAACACGACAGAATGGAACTCTTGATTCGGTCCTTCCTGCATTAAAACTGCTCCCACACCATGCTCGGAGGCATCTGTGGTTACTAGGAACAGTTTGTCAAAGTCTGGGGCTCTTAGCACAGGGTCAGACATGAGTGTCGCTTTAAGCTGGTTAAAGGCCTTCTGACACTCTTCAGTCCACTGAACTGCATTTGGCTGTTTCTTTTTGGTTAGGTCCGTCAGTGGGGCAGCGATTTGGCTGTATTGTGGTACAAATCGCCTGTAATATCCGGCCAAGCCTAAGAAGGATTGGACCTGTTTCTTTGACTTTGGGACAGGCCACTTTTGGATAGCATCCACTTTGACCTGTATGGGGTTGATAGTTCCTTGACCCACCTGGTGTCCAAGGTAAGTCACTCTGTTTAGGCCTATTTGACACTTCTTAGCCTTAACAGTTAGTCCTGCCTCCCTTATGCGCTCAAAGACTTTTTGTAGATGTTTGTAGATGTTCCAGGTGTTCTGCCCAGGAATCTGAAATATGGCCACATCATAAAGGTAGGCGACTGCATATTCTCCCAGTCCCGCTAGGAGACCATCTACAAGTTTTTGGAAGGTGGCGGGTGCATTCTGCAGCATGAAAGGGGGCACATTAAATTCATACAGCCCAAGATGTGTGATGAAGGCTGACCTTTCCTTAGCGGATTCATGTAGCGGTACCTGCCAGTACCCCTTGGTTAAGTCCAAGGTAGAGATGAACTGGGCCCATCCCACTTTCTCCAATAGTTCATCTGTACGTGGCATTGCATAGTTGTCTGGGCGAGTTATAGCATTGAGCTTACAGTAGTCCACGCAAAAACGTATCTTCCCATCTGGTTTGGGAACTAGAATGACTGGAGATGCCCAGGCACTGCAGAGGGGCGGATTACACCTACCTGCTGACGTGTCTCGACACCATGGTAAGGAACATCGCAGCAAACGCCCTCCATGATGCAACAAAGAAGCAGATCAGCAGAGCCCCCTCCAACCAAGACACCACCAGCTTCCTGAGCGGTTCCCTGGATGGTGAATTCGGACGGGACGGGCGCGACATCGCTTCACTGTGCTCCCGCGCTCGCAATGCCACACGTCGCCTGGGGAAGTGCATCGGCTGCCGCTGGGAGTGGTGCGAGGAGCGCCAGGAGCTGGGAGTCCTGGTACCACAGATCAGGTCTGAGGACAACACCATTGTCACCCCGAGTGCCAGGGGCATGCTGGAGAGGACCCTGAAGGCAGCCATCCACTTGCTGTACATGGAAACCCTGAAGCGTAAACCGGACCAGGGTAAAGCCTTCGAACTGACCAGCAAGTGGGACGCCAGCAATTACTTCCTCGCTGGGGGCGGCTTCACCCGTTTCACTGACTGGCGGTTCATCCACCGCGCCCGGCTCAACTGCGTCCCGCTCAACGGAGCTGTCTGCCACGGGAACCAAGACAAGTGTTGCAGGAAGCGCGGCTATTCCAACAAGACCCTGCCCCACGTCCTGTGCAGCTGCAAGCCCCGCTCCAGAGCCTGGCAGCTGCGCCACAACGCCATCCAGAACTGCCTAGTGAAAGCCATCGCACCGCTCCTGCAGGAGGTCGCCATGAACTGCGCCATCCCCGGTACTGACAGCCAGTTGCAACCTGACGTGGTAGTCACCAACGAGGCCCAGAAAAAGATCATCCTTGTCAACATCACGGTCTCCTTCAAGAACAGGATCCCGGCCTTCCGCGAAGCCCGAGCTCGTAAGCTGGAAAAATACGCCCCTCTGGCCGACACCCTGAGAGCGAAAGGCTACGAGGTGCAGATGGATGCCCTGATCGTCGGAGCCCTGGGCGCTTGGGACCCCTGCAATGAGCGTGTACTGCGGACCTGTGGGATCGGTCGACGCTACGCACGGCTCATGCGGCGCCTCATGGTCTCTGACAGCATCCGATGGTCCAGGGACATCTACATCGAACACATCACCGGCCACCGACAGTACCAGGAGGTGTGAGCCAGTACGACATCGTGCATCAACTATGGGAAAGGGACTGAGAGACTTTTTTTCCCATTGGACCATATGAACTGGAACCATAAACTCACTGAACATTAAATCTCACCAAATGAGGGTAGATCCATCCCCATCATTGTATCCACTCATTATACTCCACACCTGAGTATAGCCATTATATGGACAACATACCCCATATCTCAATGTCTGTACTTTGACTGGTTAAACTTTTACCCCTAATCGGGAGATTGCAGATTATGTATTCCTTACGCCACCCGTTCCTAAACCGAATTTCGCACCTCTTGGTAATCTGTACCTTATTCCCTGATAACCAGAAACTTCTATGCTTTAACTCTGTACCATTTTCTTTTTACTTCAACATTATCTTAATAAAATTATTATATCCTGGATCTCCCGTTCTATAGCAGTTTTAGCTTGAGGAGACACCCGGTAAGGTTGGGCTCTAATTGGGTGAGCATTACCTGTGTCAATGGAGTGGTATGCCCATTCAGTCAGTCCTGGGGTGGCTGAGAACATCGGCGCGTGGCTAGTGCACAGCTCTTTGATCTGCTGTCGCTGCATATGCCCAAGCGTCATGGAGAGGTTCACCTCTTCCACGCCACCAGCACTTTTCCCTTCATAGTAGACACCTTCAGGCCACTCAGTATCATCTCTTCCTTGGGTTGTAAACTGACAAACCTTTAATTCTCTGGAATAAAAGGGCTTTAGAGAATTAATATGGTACACCTTAGGCTTTTGGTTGGAGGTGGGGAATACTATGAGATAATTAACAGCTCCCAGGCGCTCCTGGACCGTGAATGGCCCTTCCCACGACGCTTCCATTTTATGATCCTGGAGAGCCTTTGAGACCATGACCTCTTCCCCTACTTTGAAGGAATGCTCTCTGGCATGTTTATCATACCAGGCTTTTTGCTCTTTTTGAGCATCCTGTAAGTTTTTTCTTTAGCAAGGGCTAAAGAGGTTCGGAGGGTGGTTTATAGTTTGGTTACAAAGTCCAGAGTGTTAGTTCCTAGAGAAGGTGTAAATCCCTCCCATTGCTGCTTCACCAACTGTAATGGCCCCTTAACCTCACAGCCATATACAAGTTCAATGGGGAAAACCCTAAACTGGGGTGGGGTACAGCTCTGTAGGCAAAAAGCAACTGCTGCAACACTAGGTCCCAATCATTGGAGTGCTCATTTACGAATTTACGTATCATGGCCCCCAAAGTCCCATTAAACTTCTCCACCAGGGCATTTGTTTGATGGTGGTAAGGGGTGGCAACCAAGTCCCGGCCACCGGCCCCGCTCAGCCCACTGCTAGTCCCAGGTCCCAGCCACCGGTCCGGGGGGGCTCCGCTGCCAGCCTGGGGTCCCAGCTGCCAGGCCAGGACTCTGCTCCTGGCCTCGGCCCAGGGCTCTGCAGCCTCCCCCGAGCTTCCCAAAGGCTTTCCATAGTTCCTGCCAGGAAATTAGTTTCTGCATCTGTAAGGATGTTGGAGGGCCAACCTACCCTGGCAAAAATATTGGTTAGTGCCTGACGTACACTTTTAGCCCTAGTGTTGCTTAGAGCTACTGCTTCTGGCCATCGGGTGGTAAAATCCATGAAAGTCAGTATGTACTGCTTTCCTCTGGGTGTCTTTTTCGGAAAGGACCCAGAATATCCACAGCTACTTGCTGAAATGGAACCTCAATGATGGGGAGTGGCTGGAGAGGGGCTTTGACCTGGTCTTGGGGTTTTTCCACTCTTCGGCATACCTCACAAGACCGGACATAGGTAGAAACATCCTTGCCCATTCCCTCCCAGTGGAACGACTTTCCCAAATCGTCTTTGGTTCTGTTCGCTCCAGCATGGCCACTAGGATGATTGGTTTCAGAGTAACAGCCATGTTAGTCTGTATTCGCAAAAAGAAAAGGAGTACTTGTGGCACCTTAGAGACTAACCAATTTATTTGAGCATAAGCTTTCGTGAGTGCATCCGATGAAGTGAACTGTAGCTCACGAAAGTTTATGCTCAAATAAATTGGTTAGTCTTTAAGGTGCCACAAGTACTCCTTTTCTTTTCACTAGGATGATTGTGGGCTAAGCTTAATAGCTTTACCCGGTACTTAGTTGGAACTACCAACTGTCTCTGAGGATGCCAGTCTTCCTGGTGTCCACCAGAAAGAGTTTCCTTGTGTAAAAGTCCTCTTTCTACAACAAACCTGGATTGATTAGAAGAGCTGAGAGGTGGTGGGTTGCTCCGTGTCGCCGTCCAAGATCTCTGGAGGCTTTCATCTGCTTCCTGTTTGGTCTGGAACTGTTCCCTTGATGCTGGAGACATCAGTTCCTCATTGGATTGTGGACCTGGGCGTGGTCCCTCTGGAAGCGATGCAGGTGATGGGGCTGTTTCCGCTGACTGTGAACCACTCTCCGCTGGTGCACTATGTTGGAGTTCAGGCTCTGGCTGAGCCTCTTGTGTATGGTTATCTGCTGCTGCCAGTGCAGGTTCCGTGCGGCCCTCAGGTGTTGGGGTTGCAAGTATTGGATTCAGTGCTGGCAGTGGTTCTGATGCTGGTTGTTCCGCCTGTTCCGGTTCTGAGACTCTGTCTGGGTCTCTGTGACTGGATCCACTACTGCTGTTGCAGACGTTGGCATGGGGTCTGGTTCCATCACCTCTGATGTGTTCTGGTAGAAGTTTCCGGAATAGAGCTAGGTGTGAAAGCTTGCTTAGCCTGGCTGCGGGTGACCATTCCCGCCCTCTTGGCTAGCTTCACATGATTGGCCAAGTCTTCCCGCAACAGCATGGGGATGGGATAATCATCATAGACTTCAAAAGTCCACGTTCCTGACCAGCCCTTGTACTGGACTGGCAACTTGGCTGTAGGCAAGTCAAAAGAGTTTGACTTGAGGGGTTGAATCGTCACTTGGACCTCTTGGTCGATTAAATTGGGGTCCACTAAGGAAGCATGAATAGCCGACACTTGTACTCCGGTATCCCTCCATGCTGTGACCTTCTTCCCGCCCACATTCACAGTTTCCCTCCACTCTGAGAGTAATACTGGGAGGCATCTGGGCCTGAGGACCTCTGGTGAGATTCCGATGCAATGAACTGTAATCTGTTGGGGTTCTTGGGGCAGTTGGCTGTTACATGCCCCAGCTCATTACATTTAAAACATTGTCCAGCTGACGGGTCACTTGGGCAAGGTGGGTTGCTGGAGAATGGTGTGGTGGGACGATAAGGTGTCTGGAGTGTTCCTTGGGGTGTAGTTGGGGCCTTGGGCTGCCCCCAGTAGTAGGGTGTGGTCTGAGGTTGTCCCTTCTGGTATCTGCTCCAACTGCGACCAAGGTTGTTCCTCTCTCCTCCCTCCACCTGTTTTGTCCCAGCTTGCCCCGCCTTTCTGGCGGCCTGGGACTGCTCGTATTGATCAGCATAAGAAGCAAGACTTTCTGCTGAGTCCATTTTCTTATCCCATAAACACTGTATTATATCCTCCTTGGACATATTCAGGAATTGCTCCTGTATCATCAAATCCCGCATTCTTCCAAAGTTAGTTACAGGCTGTCCGTTGAGCCATTTATCAAACAGATCTGTCATCTGGTTTACATAAGCCACATTACTTACTCCAGGTCCTCTCTTAAGGGCTCTAAATTTTACTCTGTAAGTTTCAGATGTAACTTGAAATTGTTTTAAAACCAAATCCTTGCATTTATTATAGTCAGAAGCCTCTTCAATAGGCATCTTATTAAATATGTCCAGAGCTCTTCCAGTCAATTTTGCGACCAATGTGGTCATCTTGTGAGCTTCAGGAATTTGATGGAGTGTGCACAGTCTCTCAAAGGTGAGAAAATATTCAGCAATATCACTGGATTCATCATACTATGGACATAGTTGCTCCCACTTGTGGATCATTGGGGAAGGATTGTTAGGGTTATTCAATATATTCTGCTGAGCCTTTACCTTCTCCATCTCCAGAGCATGCTTCCTCTCTTTTTCGTTCTCCTCCATTTCTTTAGCCTTTGCCACCTCAGCATGCTTCCTCTCTTTTTCCTTTGCCTCCATTTCTCTCCTGTGGGCAGCCTCCCTTGCTTTTTCTTTGGCTGCCATTTCTTTTTCTTTTGTCTCCATTTCCATCTGCGCGAGTTCTACCTGTCTTTCATGTTCCTTTTGTTTTTCCTCAGCCTCAGATCTGGCTAATTCCTGCTTCTGTTGAACAGTGCAGTCTGTTGTCCTAATCTCTCTGTTTTTAACTAACTTTACACCTGAGAGAAAGAAAACAAAAACTGGCTTGTAAAATTTTGCTGTGCTGTAACCTAGTATCTTTGTCTCTGACAGCTGTTCTCAGCCTACAGAAAAATCCTTTTGTTATGCCTGCTGCTCTGTCTCCAAGGCAGAGAGACAGAATCTACAGCTGCAATCACCTTTTACAAAACCTTTTAAAATCCTGCTATGCTTCTGGTTCAAAATGATCTCTGGTTCAAAATGATCCCACCACTATGGCACCATGTCAAGGTTCCTTCCCCACTCCAGATTTGAAAGTATCTTGTCCCCTCACTGGTCATTTTGGGTCAGGTGCCAGCGAGGTTATCTTAGCGTCTTAACCCTTTACAGGTGAAAGGGTTTTGCCTCTGGCCAGGAGGGATTTTATAGCACTGTATACAGAAAGGTGGTTACCTTTCCCTTTATTTTTATGACATATGGTCACTCCATCTATAGCAGGATTTCATTACTATTTTTTCTCCACTACAGGCTTCCTACTTGACCTGGGTGGCAGAGGAGGTCCTTTACCTACCTTCTCTACATCTGCAGACTGACTGTGGGAAGGCAGAAGGGCAACCCTGACCCTCCCCACTGACTGTATTCCAGATTGTAGTCAAAATAAGTGTCTGCTGTGTACAGGATTTACGCTGCATTTGTAAGTCTGTGTTGTGGAGATGACTTGGAGGTGGGGGGATAGTCATGACCCCCTCCTTCCCCCCCCGGTGTTTTGGCTCACATCACTAAAGGCAGATCAAATGGGAGTGGAATTTGTATAGAACATTTCTTGAGACATGCTTGTTTCATGAATATTTTACTCTGGCTTTTGTACATTGTATTGAATGCAAGTTGAGTCAGAATTTGACTTCTGTAATAGGATTGTTCTCCTTGGACCTTTTTGAGTTGTAACCTTGCTTCAGAGTTCCCTCTTGCAGTGTCCTCGGGGTAATTGAGTAGCACATAAGTAGTGCTCCAAATCAAAATATCCCATTTAAGTATTTGGTTTATTATACTAAAATATAGTCAACACTTTGTTCATGCATCCAGGCTCAACAAGTCCTTCCTGGACCTTCATCAGGCTTTACTGTTTTTCCCTAGCAAGGTCTGCCACTAGTCTTTCTTTTGGGGTCACTGCCCCAGCTCCTTGTGCATAGGGAGTTCTGTGTCTCACTTCAGACCCTTGGCTGCTGCTTTTCCCAGACAGCTGTTTTCTGCCAGTTTTTATGCAGTGACCTCCAACAGCTCTTTAATGTATCCTACAGGCGGTTAAAGATGAGCAGGCAATTAACTGCCACTGGACATATCCTTGATCATCAGGTTTTGTTGATCTGGCATATCATCTAGTTCAAAGTGGATCAAGTATCCATATCAACATTGCTTTGAAAGAGAAACAGGATGAAACAACACAAGACGTCTTTATTTGTATATCAAAGGTAAACCACCATAAGAAGAAAATTGCTCTGAATAGGAAATTCAGTTCCTACAGAGTCACATAGGCAAGCACACTAAGAGGTCTGTGCAATACAGACTAACACTGATCACACAATAACAGAGATGGAAGGGTAATCAATATTAAAAGAAAATCTACAATTTATAACTAACAGCCAAACTATAATCAACCAAGTAAATATTCTTCTGCATTTAAGCAGCTCAGAAATAAGCTTTTAAAGGGAGGAGTAAGAACTGTCCTATGCTGGCATTCCTCCAATCTTTGTACATGTTTCACCTAAGGGGAAACTTCATATTGAGTTGGTGAGTATATCATGTAAAAAGGGGAAATCCTTCTGCAAAGAAGCAAACCCTTTAAGGATATCACTAATTCCAACACTACAATAAATGTCACTGTATGGCAGATCTCATATGTTTCACTAGCAATTGCCCCTAGAAACAATAGCATTTAAAGAAAAATAGAAAAACTTTATTTCTCACATAATTATTTATTTGTCAGTCCTGCATTGAGAGAACTGCCTATCTGCTTGCACATCCTGGAGGTGGTTGAAGCTGTTGCTGATTGGCATTCTTTTAAAAACTATATATCTCTTGGAATCTTGACAGAAAGCTTTACTTCCACTGTGGTCAGATGGTAGATGAAAAACCTGTCAATCTAATGTAGAGGAGAATGGGAATTGCTCATATTTATTTATTTACTTACATATTTTTCAAGAATCCTATTGTTTGTAGCTTTTGCTCGTTGTTTCTTGTCTTAAATTAGTTTGCAGACTTCCTGGAGAAGGGGGTTTCCAGTGTATTTATACAGAATTGAGCAAAATTTGCTACTGATACTGATGGGGGACCCAGGATACTATCATAATACAAATAATAGTTCTGACTGAAACAAACCTCATGCTGATGTGTCCCACCCAATGTTCCTGAGATTGGTGTACTAAAACCAATGCTGCCATTATATATTATTCCTGTTGGAACTTTTGTCTGCACTGTAAGTATTCAGAAAAGTTCTGATAGCCATGCAAATTCGGGGTCTGCACACTAGTGAATTTCTGGATGATATCCTAATTAGGTCAAAGTCATTTCATTCAGCACAAGAAGCAACACTGAAAGTAGTCAATAGTTCAGTATGGATTCACAGTAGACAAAAATAATTAATTGATATCTTCAACAGATACTATCAACAGTGGTGATCTCACCAGGGATGGTGCAGAAGATTCACTGGCTAATTTGTTATATAATGAATGGCAAAAAGCTTAGATGAACAATTTCTTCAAGTTGCTTGTAATTGATATCTTGCATGCACAGATTTGCTGGCCTAGACTTCTCATGACACTATTACAAGTATTCCTGCTCCTGTGAAAACCACCAGCAGTGGAGAGGATGAAGAATAAGTATTACCAGAAATAGTAAGATTATTATTTCAGTAAAGACAGGAGAATAGTAGATTTCCACATTTTGCAAAAAACTTCAAAAATTACCATATGTCTAAGAGCTGGAGGACTAAACCAGCTAGCCAAAACTAGTGAATGATGAGGGAATGGGCTACATCAACAAGCTCTAGGGACAAGGCCTTGGTGGGTAGCCCCTACACCTTACCATCTTGACTCTTCTGGGAAGATTGCCTCTGAGTACAAAATATCTTAGGAATTTGAAGTTCTGTTTGTCTCCAGCTGGAAGGGAGAAGCTGTTTCTTCTTTCCATCTTGTGGCTGCTGTGATCGTAGACACTGCACATCAGGGCACTTCTCTTGTTATCTACCTGCCTGCTGCTTTACAAAAGGGATTTAAAAACTCTTTGATCCTCTACTTTCCTTTCCTTGTGATCTGTGTTTAGATCATCTTCACTTTTGAATATCGGCAGTGACTTATCGCTGTTACTCATCATAAATTTCTCCAGAAGTAGCCTAAAACCAATATCACTGATAGTTTGTGCTTTGTCGTATGGTTTTGAATAACAGTAGTAAAAAGATGAAGTTCATGTTAAGTTTCATTCTGCTCCTGTGTGTAGCAGTGTTTTCTGTAGACTCAGGAAGACAGTATATTGCTTTATATTTGGTTCTTCGGTTCATTCTTGGAAGGTTATCTTCTCACCCAAGAGGTGAAAACTTGCTTTAATTTTAATACAATTTTAGGTCAATAATTTACACAGAATTAAGCACCAAATTTATTAGTGAAAGTTTTCCACCCACTGCTGCTAAGTGGGGGAGAGGATTTTTTTTCAAGCCCTGTGACAAAGTATTGTGAAATCATATGCAAGCCTATTCAAATTAGAGATGGGTGAAACATATTGACCAAAACTTTTCAGCAAAAAATAAAGATTTTATAACTCTGAAACCTTTCATGAATTCATGTTGTTTTTGCCAAATTATTCATTTTGAAAAGAATCTAAAAACTTTGAAACTAAATATTTTGATTTTTGTTCAAACTGACTTAATTTTCTTAATTTTATTAAATTCAAATATTTAAAAATGCTCATTTGAAACAAAACATTTTGTTTTGAAGTTGAATGAAACAGTTCATGTCACCCAAAATTGATTTTTTGTAGCTTTTCAATATTGCCAACAACAATCCATTATTTGCTCAGCTGTAGTTCAGATGGGATGCACACACAGGGCAGATAAAACCAGGAAACATGATCCTGAGCAGAAAGTTATAATTTCCTAGAAGAACCAAGAGCAATTACTATTAGCAGAACCTTTTAGCCAAGGACAATACTTGTTAATTGTCAAATGACACAACAGTGGTCACTTGTATAAATAATCGGATACAAGGAATAGGTCACTGAATCTGAAAGGGTATAGATTGAGGGCAGTGCAGTACTACTATCAATAAAAGCAGTATGAGGAACTCAACATAATGGCAGATGTGTTGAACAGGCATTTGCATTCAGATTTTCAAATGAATACAAAGCAAGCTAGTTAAATTGAAAGTCTGTGCAGATCAGCAAAACTGCATTGAAAGGAAAGGTTCCTTATGTCTCAGGTTTTTTTATATTGCTTCTAGCATCTGTTTTTTTTAAAAAACGACAATTTGGTTCAGGTAGACAACTTCTCTCAAATTATTATTCTGGTCATTATTTTATCACATTAAATCAGTGAAATAATGTGACAGATACTATAGCATCAGACATCTTTCTCCAGTTTTGGCATTCAGTTAAGATTAAAATGCTTTGATTTTTTGGTAGTTAGGGATCTTTTTAAAGGCTGAAGAATGTAATTTTTAAACGGAATCAAGAGTATTCAAATGCTACTTTGAATTCTACTGAAAAACCATCCATGTGCTGTCGGGCACTCAGTTATCCAGCTACCCCATACATTGACAGATTCTTGAGAGAGACCTGCAGATTAGGAAGTGGCCCTCTTAGATCTATATATTCTGTATTTGCAAGAAGGTCTATATAGGGTAAGAGTTAAAAAGTAAGGAACCTTTGAATGCATTCATGAAACATTTGCAGTTTTTAAGGTAAATGGTGGTGTGGTAGAAAGATGGCCAGATTCTGATCTTGGTTACTCCAAATTTACACTGGTGTAACTCGATTAACTCAAGTTTATATAGTGTAAATGAGCTCTGGTGTTGGGGAGAAAAACCAAGGTCCTTACCCTGCATCTTTTATGCTTACATAACTTTTATTTAAATGCCTAGTCATGAGTTTTTTAAAACAAAATCCGCATGGACTTCAACATGTAAATACACCAAATACTAATTTTCCTCTTCCTGAAAACTCCAGCAAACTCAAGATCAGAATCCTCATAGTTCTGTCTTCAGCTGTGCTTGACAAACACTGCAGAAGGTTCTAGAAACTTACTGAATATATCAGTACTTTCCATATTGACTTGACTGACGCTGGTGTGTGTGTAAAAAAAAAAAAAAAAAAATCAGTATTTTCAGGTAACAATTATTTTACATGAAAGAGTTGTTGAAGTTTGAAGTACAGTCAAATTTCAAAAATACTGTGACTTTATTCAACTTTTAACTCTCTAAAAATGTTGCAAGTGCCTCAAGAAAATAAACCTATGTATACCATTTGATATAGTTTTTAAATCAGTTTCAGTGAGATTAAAATAAACTGCATTGTATGAACAGATATATATTAAGAAAAACTGAAGCATAACTTTAATTTATAGATGAAGATCAAAGAAGCTTAAAACACTTGTGCTGCAACTTTAATTACAAATGCTAGGAAAAATTGAACTGTCTTTAGTTGTTTGTTTTTTGTACTTGGCTAAAATAGTATAAGTAGCAGTGTTGCATTATTTGAAACTTTTTATTTGTAATCATATTGCTATGAATTGACCCAAATGATTAGTCAATATTGGGGACTTGCAGGTTATTTCCCTTAGCAGGGGAAATTGATGAAGGATATAGGTATTTCTTTGATGTAATTCTGTTTATTTAACTAGGAATGTACACAAAATACTGTTTTCCTGAGCACAGTAGGAATCAAACAGGAGGCAGTTTCCTTGCTCACAATTGCAAACCTCTTTCCAGCTAGTTCTCTGCCTGTGAAGCTTTCTTGTTGTTGTTTTTTTCGGGCCTCTATACCAATGCTTTTCTTGCAATCTCTTTGGCTTTCTGTTGCTTTCTCTGTACCCTAGCTGCTTCTGCACACAGACACACACATCTACACCAAAGAGTACCCAGCCCCCTGCATTTGCATTCAGTCCCCAGTGGCATCCCTCCACCAACATAGCTCCACTTCTGACCAGGCTTGCATGTGGTCTGTGTTTTGGGTAGTGGCTCTAGTTGTTTCAGCTGCCTTACTCCAAAAAGGAGTTTAGCTGCTGCTTACATTGGTTCTAAATAAAGGACGCTGTCCCACCCACTAGCTTCATCAAGGTTTCACCCGATATCCATCATGACAATAGGCTTGAGACCTTAAAATTTAACATTGGCCTTATAGCTGGAGGCAAGCAAAGGTGTCCATTTGCTTAGTGACACAGCCTTACTTCAGCTAGATTAAAATATATCTGTATTCCTCCCATTTACACTAATCTTTCTTATTTGTGTATGCTAAGTACACCTACGGACTTGTTTACATAGCGCTGCAGCAGTGCAGCTTAGTGAAGTTGCTACCTACGCTGACTGTACTCCACCTCCCTGAGAGGCTTTGACATAGCCCTGTCTACACTGGGGGTTAGGGTGGTATAATTATGTTGCTTAGGGGTGTGGCTTTTCCACACTTTGAGTGACATAGTTATGCGAACATAAGTTGGTGGTGTAGACCAAGCCTCAATGTTGAAAGATAGCATGAAAGTCTGGTGAGGTCGATCGGGGTGCCTGGACAGACATGGCTATCCTCTTCTTAGAGCACCGAATGGGAGTGACTCCAGGTCATTCTCTTCTTTGTCTCATGGAGATTCAGTCCTGCCTGGAATATCATGTGAGCTGGAGGCTTCTGCCTCAGGCTGCTCTCCCAGTCGGCAGCACCGTGCGGTTACACCTACCCCAGCCTGCCCCTTGCTCCCATGACTCGTGAAACCTGGACAGTAGTAAGGAGCAGTTCAACTTGTGGAATGACAAATCCAGAATGAAGGAGTGCCCTTGATGGGCCACTTTAAGATTGTTTCAGAGTCCTAGATAGCATTTAGTCCCTATAAAAGGCTTCATGTAAATTTTCTCCCGCCCCTAACAAAAATGTTAATTTATCAGAGCAGCTGAAAGGGTAAGGAACCCAGGACTATAATTTAGAGAGAGCTTCCTTATTATTTAAGTCATAATTGATATAATTCAAAGTAAAATTTCACAGCGCGGTTTGTTCTAAGACTAAAAATTCAGGAGGGGAGTCAGAGAAAGGAACAGGGACCTGTTTCCACCCGGTTTCAAACCGGGGACCTTTTGCGTGTTAGGTGAAAATGATAACCACTACACTACGGAAACCCAACTTGAATGTGTCCCTCGCATGGTCCCTATTATACTTTATGTAACGCGTGGTTGTGTATTATTAATAGTTTGGTGTGTCATGGGGCTTCTCTTTTTTGCCACAGACTTTGCCGAATGTACAGGAATGTTTTCTCTAGCTACAGAAGCTACCTAATGCAATGTCTATATCTATGGCCTTCTCGCTCCCAAAGTGGTCATGCCCTGCCCAAGGCTGACACGGTGCGGAGTGCATGTGACACAGCTACCTGGCTCGGGCAGGATTGCTAGCGAGGCATGATACTTTTGCTGTTAAGCAAACAGCAATTCTTTCCTGGCCTCTGCCACTGAATGCCTCCACGCATTAAGCTGTACCCTATCAGTGCGGGAGGACTGCATGAGCTCGGAAAACATGTCATCGCGAGTGTGTTTTTTTCACCTTCTAATCTGCGATAACCTCAGGGACGGAGATGATAGGGGGAGCGTAGAAACATTCTACACTCTACGATTCTGGGGGGACTGCATGGTCACCTGTGCTGCTGAGTGCTGCTTAGTTTGCCACGCTGACCAAACAGAAAATGAAATTCAAAAGTTCCCAGCAATTTTCCTGTGTACCTGGCTGGTGCATCGGAGTTCAAAGTGCTGTCCAGAGTGGTCACAATGGAGCACTCTGGGATAGCTCCCGGAGGCAATACCGTCGAATTGCGTCCACACTGCCCCAAATTCGACCTGGCAATGACGATTTCAGCACTAATCCCCTCGTCGGGGAGAAGTACAGAAATTGATTTTAAGAGCCCTTTAAGTCGACAAAAATGGCATCATCGTGTGGATGGGTGCAGGATTAAATCGATCTAACGCTGCTAAATTCGACCTAAACTTGTAGTGTAGACCAGGGCTTAAAGATCCCTATTTCCTCTCTTTATTCTACCTAGGGAAGAATGTAAAGTAATTTTATCCTTAGTAATACCTTAGTTAATTCTTTCTCTGTAAAGCATGATTGTTTGAACTGGCTCAACAGTGTTCACATAATGAAAGTTCATTACTTTGGCTGACATTCCTGGCACACTCATCTCATTAGAATGTAAAAAAACAAAACAAAAAAACTTCACAGAATAAGAAAGCTGTTTGACATGCTGCTGCTGCCAGCATGTATAATTTTTCAAATACAAAGTATGACTAGAAAGTAACAAACAAAAGCAATTCAGTAGAATTTAGTTGCTGTAGGTGTCACTTTAAAATGCTACGCTATTACCACTAGATAATAAAATAGTAAAATGTATCTAGTGTTTTCCTAGATATTTGAATGTTAAATTTCGAGCACAGATTTCTCTTTAAACATGATGGGTAATTAAATCATTTAAGTATTTTATAAATATTTTCTCTTAAAATCATGTAATTAATACATAGCTAGGTAAATTTTTGTTACATTTTTTCAAACTTTCGTTGGAAATCAGTATTTTGTAAGCATAGTCAAAAACTGTTTAAATTACTAAACTCCACGTGGAGGGAGGAGAACTGGATTACAAAAAGTATAATCCATTTTGTACTTCACATTTTTGTTAGAATGCAAAAAAGAAAAAATCAAGATTCAAAATTTGATTATGCAATATGGATTAGGCTCTTCTGGTATTTTCCATAAAGTAGTGGGAAAGGTTGAAAATAAGATGGAAAAATGTGGTTTATGCAAAAGTGCGGAAACTGCTTTTCACAACTTAATTATGTACATATGCTGAAGAAGAGTTTACAAAGTCTTCAGTAAATATGTACTGTATTTACACCATACAATGTGTGAGCTGCGATCAATTGGTCAATAAAGCAATATGTGTAAACTTTCATAATATGCATTTACATGATAGGTTCATTCTATTTTTCTCCTTTAAAGAAATAAAAACTGACAAAACTAGGAAATCAGTGGAAGTCAAGTGAGTTAAAGTGATGTTTCAGCATTCTTGCAGATGTATTGAATAATTAGGTATTAATGTTCTTAATGCACCATACCCATTAATGAAAATTGGGAGTTGCATATGAGTAACAAATAAGGACTGTCCTCATGACCTATAATACCGCTCATTAGTCCAAGGAATACTTTCCCTTCTATACCAGCCTCTGAAATTTTGTGGACCTATTTCAAAACATTGGTGTTATTTTTTAAAAAAAATACAGATAACTTTATTTTTTTTAAATGAGTGATAATTTAGAGAACGTGAAATAAATACAAGGTCATCATGTAGAAAGGAGGAAAAATATTGCTTGTGCAACTGAGTACAAAGCTAGGAATCAAAATACTTTCAGTGTGAAAATGACTCTTGAAGATGTTTGGGTTTTTTTTTCATATTATAATCCCCAAAATAGGTAGATCTGACAGTCCCATCTGCTTCTGCAAGTGGAAGAAACCCAGAAATGTCCCAGGGATGTAGAAAGTAGGAAGTGCCAGTTCGGTATGTGGTTTCCCCTCACTTCGTTTCACTCTTTAGGCACAACATGGGGAACAGGCTCTCCCTTTTGCAAGAAGAGCTGGTACGGGTGGTCCTTCTCTCTGATGTAATTCCTGTCCAACCCTAAGGAAAATTGCATGTGTAAGATAATATTGAGCCCATTAGTGTTGTTTGCATGATTTATTCAAATGCTTTGTGAATCCTGTCCTTCTGTAGGAGGTAGTTTTGGGGGCACGGTTAAGCTGCAAGATAAAGGTAGCACAGTTCATAGAACTATCTTACTGTGAAGTCCAGGGGGTGGAGAAGCTATGCAGAGCAACAGTCTCTGAGAATGGATCCGGTGTTCACAGATCTCCCAAGACCCATGTTTATTCTTTTTACCGCCTCCCACGTATCTGTGAATCTGTTTTTTTATCTTGACTATTTAAATGGCCCTTTTCTAAAGCTAATGGAATTCGTTTGTATTTGTTTTTGTTTAGATCCTCCCTTCTTTATGTAGCCAAACAGGCCTTTCCTAACTTTGCTTTTATTTCACATACAAAATGTTTTGGATCAGATAATGCACAGTTGATTTGACTAAGCTGATTTGACATGCGAGTCACTACTACTTCACTTTCTAGTTGACATTATTTGCTACCTCAGGCCACTGGCTTTTTCCTTGCCTGGTCCATTATGGTTCTTTTATGCCAATAGAATGTGTCAGATAATGCACCATTCTTTCCCTTCTGTATTGGGCCTCTGTCCTGTTTCTGTCCTTGTGAACTTGTGGTAACAATAACAAACAGAAATGACTTTACATGAGGCACTGTACGTTGGCAGAGTTCCTGCACAGAGGGCTAGGTATAGGAATATTTGATGATGGGTAGTGGTCTTGGCCACAATAGGACACCCATGTAACTGCCCCTTTTATATCCATTCCCCTACTACCCAACACAGAATAAACTGATTCTTTTCCTCTTCCAAATGTCAATCCCTTTCAAACTTTCCTTTACAAATTTTGTTTTGAATATTCCTTGGTTTTATGGAGATCAAATAGTCCTAGCCTATTTTTAAATTTTGGAATTTCATGTTTCAGTTAAATTAGGGCCTGATTCTCTCCCCCAAGCTATCTAGACCAGAGGTTCTCAAACTTTGGTCCATGAGCTCCATTCAGGTGGTCCGCAGATGGTTCCCTATAGGTGTGCATCTGGGTGGCCGCACATGAGAGAATGAAGGGCCACCCGCCTAATTAAAGGAGCTGCACAGGCGGTTCCACTAATTAGGTGCCTGGACCCTGAAGAGGATGCACATGTAAGGTGAGGTGGTGGCCTTGGGGGGAATAGAGGGTAGGTGGGAGGGGGCAGTGGGGAGAGAAGAGGGTGTGGGGGGGATTTTGGATGTGCAGGGCTGCAGTGGCCAGAGAAAGAGGTGACTTTCCCCAGCTCCAGGGCTGCGGCTGCCAGGGAGAAATGGCCCTCCTTTCCAGTCTCAGCTCTGTGGCTGCTGTTGGCAGGAGAGAGGGCTCTCCATCACATTAGAAAGGTAAGGCTACTGATATTAAAATATGAGTTGTGTGCTTTTATTTGTAGAACAAAAAAAGTTTATTAAGTTTTTTTATATAGCACTTTTATCCAGAGGGCTTTACAAGAGTTAGCTAACGGTACAAACAACATTTGGAAAGATCATTAAGTGGTCCACTGAGAGCCTCAGCAATTTGTAAGTGGTCCGCGGAAAAAAAAGTTTGAAAACCACTGATCTATATCCTATAAATCTAGTCAACTGAAAATTCCCCCTACAGGGGTAGGGAAGCTCTGTTGGTGTAAAGCTGACATAGTTGGCTCCTGTGCCACCAAATCTCTCAGCCTCCCAGTGTAGTGGGTGGGCTGGGGATGTGACCAGAGCACTGCTGTGCTCATGCAGTTTTCAACAGGCAGGCCTTTTGGGACTGTTGCTAGCTTGTGTAGATGGGAGCAGCCTACAGACCACCTCTACCTTACTTACAGACTGGAGCTGTTCAGAGTAGAGAACTGGGGAATCGTAGTGGCCCCCTGGAATTCCGCTGTCACATTTCCTGAACTGAACAGATCTCTCTGCAGTAGAGAAGCTGGCCCATCATATTCATAGATGTTGTTCTTTGCTGGTAGTATTGTCAAAGGAGTATTAAATTACAGTTAGACCCAGAGCAGCAGAAATGACCATGCTCTCTCACTGGTTTGTCTTGTTGGTAATTATAAGGTGGAAACTTGGGGGAAATTATACATCTCTTTTATAAACTGCGGACTTGCTGATTTATTGGATGTCAAATACAACTTGTCTGTGTTACCAAAGCTGCTTTTCATGTTCATCTCCATCTTATTCCATTCCTTTTTTCCCTCAGGTTTATTTCGTTTGGTTCTATATCACCATTGTATGCTGTTCTGTAGTTTTACAGAAATGTATTTTTATTTCTATATTTTGTGTAGGAAATAACATTTGTTCTACATCAGTTTTGTTTATCACTTATTCAGCACTCATATTTCCGTGGTCATCAATAATGGTGATCTTTGCAGAATATTCACCACTTCGACAAATATAAATAGGCCAGCATGAACTGGTGTAATTCAAGAGATGTATTCTCACAGGACCAGTAGCCAACCACTTGTTCTCTGCTTCTTGTTTCTGAATAAGATATTATGATAAGAAAGGTGGGATTAGAGGCAATTAAAAACAGGCTGAATGCACCCTCAAAGTAGATATACCTGGTAGTTCTGGTGAAAGGGACTTTTAAGTGTTTTCTAAGAATCACCTGATTTAGTGTATAAACCCCAGTGACCTAAGGGTGTGGATTTATAGAGTACATTAGTTTCAAAGAAAGACGGCTACATGGAAGTAATTGATTTCCCTATTATTCCTTTTTGTCATTGTTTAAATGTGTGTAACTTATGAATAGTCCTCAGTGGAGACAGCTGCTTATAATAATTTAAAATGCACTCTTCAAAACTTTCATTTAAAATATTTAGTATTAATCGACTTTAATTTCTGGTAAGAAAGTAAGTATACTTGCCTGGTAAACTAATGAAGAGATCATTTTAAAGCAGACATCTTCTGGCAGGGGCAGGATAATAAATTTGCTTTAATTTCCTATACTTCTCAGAAAATCCTTGGCAGTCACTAATAAATACACAGCAAGATGCATAAAAATCAATTATTTGTTTTAAAAAATGGATTTTTTAAACTTGATTTTGTTTAAATGAGAATTTTTCTTTTTAAAAATAAAACAGTTTAAAAGGAAATCTGAATTTAATAAAAAATGTTGACTTAAATTTATTATAATCTCTTAACATTTAAATAAAAAACAAATATGCTGATTCCTGGAGCCTCTATTAAAAAAAATTGAGTTATAGGCTACCTTTTTTATATAAAGAGATGTTTTCCCCCGATTCCAACTTTTGAGGTCAAGCTTTATAAATAGGGCACAATAGTTTATGTACTGTATTAAGACCTTGGTTGTTTGGGATCTAGGGACTTTGCTACTGGGTGCAAGAGACCGGCAAAGTCACTGGAGGCATTGGGACCTGTCCTCTGACTCCTGGAGACCCCATCAGGATTATCCACTGAGCCCAACTGGGTGGTCTCATACGCCTATTTTATAGCTTCTCCCTACCTGAGTTCTGATTGACTCTGTTCTCAAATTATAAATATTTATGACACCCCCCCCCCCAGACACACACCATCAAAACTTACTCTCCAGTTCATGGGAAAACACTGAAGTTTATGTACCCAAAACATTTACAGTTGTTGAATAAAAATAGATGTTATAAGCTGTTTTGTGTTTAATTAAATTTCAGTTGCCATGCTAATGCAGCTTGACACAAATCAAGAGCAAAAACTTAATTATCTAGTAAGCAAGCAATATATCATTCATCGTTTTCTAGCATACTAAAAATATACAGTTACATGGATTCTGAAAATATTAAATTGTATAATTGCTTCAATAAATGTGTATACTTATAGTGCATGCTCCTAGCTAGCAAAAAGATGTTCCAAATCTAGTGTAAAGGCTCTAGTTAGTTGTAAATCAACACGTTTTAAAGGTTATATCGACCAATGAGAATACACCTTTCTTCAGAAAACAATTGAAGTTGATTAAATGGAAAAGTTGCTTATAATAGATTATTTAAATCCAGGCTTTCCACCTGGTGATTTAAATTGCCTTGATTTTAAATCCGTTCACCCTGACAGAGTTTTTCAGAAGCAAAGAGCATAGATGGCCATTCCAACTTTTGAACTGAAATGTTAACAGCATTAAACTGTAATTTCTTATAAATTTGTAATTTGAGACCTGATGCAACATCTACTAAAATAATTTATGTAACCCTTAATGGCATATTTTAAATGCATATACAAAAGTGTAGTCCAGATTCTTTGCCCCATCCGTTTCCCTTTGGGCTGCTGTGGCAGCACAAAGGGGACTGTCTCCCTGTTGATGATTACCCACTGGCCATAGAACTGGCATAGTCAGCTCCTACATCACCGTCCCTTGCCAACCTCCACCACAAAAGATGTGGTGGGGAGGAGATAGGGCCTGAGTTTATTGCACTATGCTACTTTCTGGCAGGACCCCTTGAGGACCATTGCCATCTGGTGCAGGTTAGATAGTCCACTCTGTCCCCACCTTTGTGCTGGGTTGAGTAGAAACTTGGCACAGCAGAGAATCTAGCCTTAAATTTATTACATCTTTTGTATTTCTGTTTTATTTACAACTTTGCTGTGATGAACAGTTTTATGATTTACAGACAATGACAAAAAACCAATTGGTAAAAATATGAAGGACATACTGTATGCCTCAGACCAATGGAATTTAGCTTGTCTTGCCTGAGCCACACAACTTGTGAAACAGTTGCAGCCTGTGGCTGCCTCAGACATCTGGGCAATCTCCAAGAACTTATAGTTGAGCTCTTATTAGAAATGGGCTCTCATTTTAAAAGATGCATACAAAATGCCTCCTCTGATTTGTTGATCTTGAACAGTTTCATACCGTTGGTGCTTCCAGAGTAAGTGAAAACCTAATATTTGTATTGGTAGAGAAATTATATATGTGTGTATGTTGTGTATATAATATAAAAATAAAAACTGGCATATTTTTCAGTATTTTTCCAAGGATAAAAAATAACTTGGGGTTAAAAGAACATCTATATCCATCCGAGAGGAGAAAAGTGTTCTGGTTCAGATTAGACACCAGAAGGACAATGATCAGAATCGGGGAAAAAGAGGTGGTTGAATTGTGTAGTTCTAATCATTTCATTTCCACTGAAAATGTTGCTGTCACATAGAGGAATTGATTTATGGTCAGACACATTTTTCTCCACTACTTCTAGTTGGCTGCCCTGTTGCATCATTCCTTCCTCTGAAACAAGCACATATGCAGATGTGGATTACTACTCAGGCAAAGCCAATGCGAGCTATCCGAGCTACTATTGCTCTCTGGACAGCCGGCTTCTCAGCCTGGCTCAGCTGGTGAGGTGTATTATCTCAACAGCATGCTCAATTTATATTCTCTTACTGGACCTGACACTGTTTACGTAATCAGTCTGGCTTGCTTTCAAACCATTTTCTATCATTTAATATTCATTGAATTAGAAGGTTAAGAAAATCTTAATGGATTGAATTGACATTTGAAGTGCTGTAGGCAAACGATATTCTCCTTCTCCCTAATGCATATATAGCATTAAGTCACAGGCTTTGTGTGTGTGTGTGGGTGTGTGCACGCCCGTGTGTGTTATGGTTGCCACCTCTGAGGTGCAAACAAAAACCAGGACATCCAGAATGAGCCTGAGCCCATAAAATTGGAGAGTTGGCAGTGTGTAGTGAGCATCCTTACGGATTTTCAGAGAGAGCTACCTCCGAAAAGGAATGAGCCTTGGAAAACCCGGATAGTTTGCAACCCTAGAGAGTGAGGAAAATGGTACTGAAAACGTAAGTTGCAAACAGAGGGGAGGAGCAACAAATGTGCTAATATTTTAGAATATGTTTTCAAGGGAAGTTCAAAAACACAGATGGTTTTGAGGTGGAGCAGGGAGTGCTACCCACAAATGAGTTAGACACTTTGGTGAATCCAGCTTAGAGAGACGTCTTGAGCCTTATCGCTATTTCTCCAAACAAAACAAGAATGAGAGGCTTGAATAGACATAATGAAAACCTCATCTCATGTCTAGTGTGTTACTTTGGTTAAGGTAGTATTGAGAATGTTTTTTTTGGTTATTGCCTATCATCTAAACCAGGGATTCCCAAACTGTGGCACATGAGCTTGTTGAAAGTGATATACAAAAAAACTCAAGTCTTTTGGTTTCAAATGAATTGTTGTATGTGCTGCAGGATGCCAGAAAATGCCCGAGAAGCAAAATGCGCTCTCCTGGCTGCATTCAAGCATCATGATGAATAACGCTTTCCGATTATGCCAGCTTACTAGTTTTATTTAGTCGTGTATTGTGCATTGTAGCTGTGCAGATGGACGCTGTACTAATCTAGTGCACAGCTAGCTGGCTTTCTGTAAAGCCTAACCTTCAGTTTGTGTTGAGACACACAACTCGAGGCAAACTCACAAAGTTCCATATTGCATAATGAGAACTCCCCTTGTCCCAAAAGACATAGCAAGCAGGGTTGGTTCAGAACGACTGCAAAACCTGCAGCTTCCGGGATCCCGGAGATCAATGGGCCCCATATAGAAAGTGCTCCCTCTGCACTACAGGGCTGTGAGGCAGGGGGTGCCTTCCTTTCTGTATTCTCAGGGAAGTTGGGGGTGTGAATGGCTGGTTGAGTCCCGTAGATAAAAGCCTGTCTATAGCACTTAAGAAATGTCTTCACTGCAATCAGAGATGTGATTGCAGCATATGTAGACATACCCACTCTAGCTTTGATTTAGCTCGCTTGAATAACAATACCAGTGGAGCTGTGTCAGCAGGGGTGGAAGTACAGCCTTGCTGTTCAAGAACGTAACCGGGGTTATCAAGCCAGTGCCGCCACCCATGCTGTTGTGGCTTCACTGTTTGTTAATAAATCTAGCTTGGATATGTTAACAGGTGCTGCAGTCACACCTCTCAATGTAGACAAACCCTAAGAGTCACCAGGCTCTTCAGCAGCAGTGCAACTGACTGGCTGCAATTTGAGCCTCCTCCTAGCACGGGAAGCCACTGTACAGTTTGCACAGCATTCCAGGCACCCAGGAGCCCTGGATCAAAGCTGCTCTCTACCTTCAACCCCTTGAGCCCTCCCTGCCAATAATGATACTCTTTTTAGTTTTCTCTGAAAGCTACTCGAAATGTTCTGATTTTTTTTTTACAGTATTTAACTTTTGTAAAAACTTAAAATGAAATTTGGCTCATGTTCAATGATAATTCAGATAAGAATTAGCAGGAGCTTTGTATTTAAATTAGACAAGTTAAAAAGGAAGCCACTGAATGTAGCTTAATCACATACCAAAAAATGTCAAGACATTATTTATGACATTGTTTCTTGTATTTTGAGTAACACAAAAGACAAAATAATAGTGGCTGGTTTATTGGGGGTGAGGGTGAGGGTGGGCGGGAGGTTTGTTTGGCAGCACAGTCTAAAAACCTGATGTTTTAAAATATGTTATAATTGAATGTTTTAAACTTCGTTTCTCCAGGCATTTGTTTTGCTATAAAGTCCCGAAATACTTAAGCCTATAAGGCCTAAAATAAATGTGCAGAAAAAGGAGAGATTTTCATGTAGTATTTCAAACATCTAAGTTTTAAGAAGACAGTATGTGAACCAATAAAGTTTGGGAACCACTGATGTAGACCTTTTTTCCAATGGCTTATTAAGGTATACAGAATTTATCAATTAAATTATCCATATTTGTGTAAAGAACACGACTGGAAACATACAATGTAATTGATGTGTGCAACTTGTCTCATTACCATTTTAATGCTAAGAAAAGTGGCAAAACTGGGGCTTCTAAAGCAGGGGCAGTAAAGTTACTCTTTGGGTAGGTCCTCTGATTTTTGGAAGACTATACAATTGCAATAATTGTATTCGCTTTCTAAATATGTATTAGTTCTATGTGTTCTCTCTGCTCACATCAGCTTCCGATTTAGAAATTCAGCTCCATTCCCTTTCTGTAGTTAGTTCGCCAGATGGAGGAGAAACAAGGATTTGATATATGGCATTTATTCTATATTCTGGGGTTTTACATTTGTCTTAGCAATAACTTTACTTGCAAAAACTTGCATAAACGTAATAGATATTTACAGGACAATGACTGTGTTGTGGGGCAAATACACTCCATCTCCCTTTAGGGCGGGGAAAAGGTGTTATAACCTCTTAGTTAAGTCTATCAGACTACCCTCAACCTCAAGGCAGTAAGGCCCAGTGGCCAATGTCTATAAAGTTAATATGGCTGTCCTTTCCTTCAGAGTGGTATAGCCTAGTGGGCAGAGTCAATATGATCACCCTTTCCTTCAGGGCAGTATGAGCTAGTAGCCAAAGTCAGTATTGCTGCCTTCCTCAGCAGGGCTGTGTGGCCTGATGGCCAGAGTCAATATGGGCTGCCCTCCTCAGTGGGCTGCGTCATCTGGTGGAGAGTTGCGGGAGTGAGCCGCTACCTACTAATGGGTGGTGGCAATTTACGGGGACCCAGGCCCTCCCTACTCCACTCCAGTTCAGGGCCTTGTCATTGGCAAGTGTGTTCGCCACTGAGTCAGCAGGGATCCGACTGAAACATGCTGATTCAATGCCTGGTTCTCTAACCAGTCCACTATCTAGTTCCCCTCGGCCACTTCCTGCTGTATCTGTCAATGCCATGATCTGGGCATCTTCAGGGTCTCCAAGTTCCTTGTCCCATACTTCTCTTGGTGGCTCCAACCTCCCTGGGGTGTCCACAGGTACTTGGTATCTGTGTGGGTCCCGGCACCTCCGGCTTCCACAGTCTGGGGCTTCAGCCACTCTTGGGCTGGAGCCTGCAACATGCGTCCTTTCTCCTTGGTGACCAGCCTAGATTGAGCTGAGCTGCTCCCTTTTATACTGCATGCCCAGCAAAGGGGTGTGGCTTCCTCTGCTCAGAGTGTGGGGTTAACCCCTGCCAATCCAGTGTGGGGCAACTGCACCCTGTGTCACACTGTTGTAATGTGAAAACCTATGGGGTAAAGTTAATTTTACATAGATTGTTATTTTTCAGAACAGCAGCAATGTCTGTTAAACGTGGCATTACTGACATGAGCCAACAAACTCACTACTAACGGAAAAGATCCAAAAGGGTCACCGAGCCTTAGTTTTATTTGTGCTAGTGAAATGCAATAAATCTCCCTTAAGAAGAGCTATATCTTATGTATTCTGCTATAGAAAATTCAATTTGAGCTGTGTTAAGAGTACTCTGTAATGATCTCAGTAACATGCATGATTACCAAGATAGAACAATAAGCCTAATTCTGCTCACATTAGTTTTAACCTCTTTGTTACTTCCTTACCTTAAGTAAAGTTAATCCTGAGTATTTGGTTTATTTATGAAATATCTAAAACTGAAAGCTTTGAAAATGTCAAAACTACTTAAAAATACTATCTACATTATTGTAGTTGCTTGATTTGTCTCTAACTATAGAGAAACAAAGTGCGTGGCTGCTGAATTATTAGACACACAAGGTGGGTGAGGTAATATGTTTTATTGGACCAACTTCTGTTGGTGAAAGAGACCAAGCTTACACAGAGGTCTTCATCAGTTCATATCCTGGGACCAACAGGGGTACAACAACACTGCAAACAATGCTGAATTGTTTATCATCTTAAATGCAGTTTTTGAAATTCTCTTAATGTAGTCAGGTGATTTGATTGTATTCAACCCTCTTTTTCTGCATGTAGAAAAAGCTGTGAGCCCCAGTGCCTGATTGAGAGCGCGGGCTGTCAACACCGGGACGAGGGAGTTCCCAGCGGTGAGCCCTGTGTCCAGCTGATGCTGGGCTCCACCTGTCAGTGTCCCACAATGCCCCACTTCAGTCAGAGGACATGCACCACTGACAGAAGATGCATAGTGTGGACGTGAGCCACCGCTTTAGTCAAGCAGTGGCTGTATGTCGACTTAAGTCGACTTAATTTTGTAGTGTCTACAGCCCTCTATGTTACAAAGTAGGCCTACACTTCCCTCTACTAATATTTTGGGACTTTTACACTCTGAAAGACATTCTGTCTGTCTCTGGTTGGAACACTTTCAGACATTACTAGGTGGGAATGATGGTGAAAATGCAGGCTGATGATCAGATGTGTGCATAACTGATAAAAAGTACTGGGCATAAATGGAACCAGTTATTAGTCACAAAAGCACAATCTCCAGTAACACTTATGTGAAGTAGGGATAGATTCTGTTTGCTCACTTTTTCAAAAATAATAAAAATGAAGCTTAACAGTCAAAAATAAAGAAACTGGATGGAGCTAAGAGGAAATTTTGGCAGAAGATGAGAGGAAAATACAGTAAAACTATCTAGCATCTTAAGTTTAATTTGGTATTAGGATCAAAATAAAATATTTCCTAATTAGGAGTTTATTATCTTAAATGAATTGGAAAGTTCAATATTAGCAAATTTAGATTAAGAAAACACAACAAAACCCTAGCATAAGAAATCTGTAAGAGCCTAATGTATTATTAATACATGGACTGATAGTAACAAAAGGTTTAACAACAAATACATTCACTATGATTTGTTTCAAATAATAGAACATCTGCATTCAAAAAGGTGATAAATACGTCGAACGGGGATTTCTACTCTGGCCTGGATATCTATACAGCAGCCATAGGGCCAATGAGGCAGCAAGATATCTGCCTTTTTGTAAAAAATGTCAGACATCCTGGTAATTGCTGGTATAGCCATAGTATTTGGAGGTGGGATGGTGGTGGGAGGGGAGGGAGCTGAAGGAGGCTAGTAAGGGCTCTCCTGCCTGGGCTTGGTGAGAGAAGGGGATAGCCTCTTTTTCTAGACAGGTTGAGGCAGCATGACTGATGGGCAATGCAGAGAGGTGAATTAGATCATGCTAGAGCTCCAGCGGATGTGGGGGTCATGGATGGGTAGCTAAGTGATGTTGAGAATAATTGGGAAGTGTGGGGAGTGGAGGAGAAAGGACTAGGCCAAACTGTAAGGTCTCCAGGTGGTCCTGTATGGTAGTGACTTCTAGAGAAGCTGTTTCTCCTATAACTAGACCAGAACATATAAGGGAGCTGTTGACCACCTCAATGAGGTCGGGACAGGCTTGACACATGTCGGAATCTGATGTTGCCACGTTAATTCTAGGTCCATAAAGTTACCAGATGCTCCCATATCCACTAGGGCTTCCAGATGGATTTCCACCATGGCCAGATGTCTTAAGCAGAAAGGGAACTGAAGGTGAATAGGGTGAAGTGCCGCCATTGAGGCAAACCTGCAGCCAAACCAGAGCTGCTCTCTCAGCTGCATTAACTTACTCTTCCCACAGAACCTTCAGTGCCTCAGCCTTCAAGCATGCGGAAGCATATTATCCCTGAAGAGAGCCTGAGTCAGATGACCTCCAGGCTCAGGTATTTCCCCAGCCCCACTGGAGCTGCAGATCAGTCCGTGCCTGCCCAGAAATCCTCTTGCTGCCTCACAACCTATCACATTTCTTGACTCCTAGCCTGCTCCTGATCCAGTTACTGATCTGCTCCAGCCTTGCCTTTGACTCCTTACCTCCTCGGACTCTGATCTGCTGGCTTCAACCTTTGGCCTGTGTCTGGACTCTGGCTACGGTACTGCCGTGGCTTTTTCGCAGACTCTGATCTCAGTTCTGACCCCAGCCTGTTCCCAGGTCTCAATTACAGCACTACGCTCAGCTAAGTCCCAGCCCTATGTCCGGCTTCGACCTCTGCTCCAACTGGTAGCCCTGACTACTGGGAGGCAGTGCCTGACTGTTGGACACTAGAACAATAGGACTTATACCATTCCCAAGGGGTACCTCCATTCAAGGTTGGGGCCTGGAATTTCCCAGCTGGGAGATGGATGGACCTTTTGATGGGCAGCCTGAGACAGTGACCAATTCCACCACAGTAAAGGCACAAGCCTGCCAAGTGTTGTCCGTTCTTGTCTCCATTGGAAAGGCAGGGCCAGATGGTGCCGAGTTGCATGAGCTCTGGTTGTTGCATGAGGTCAATGGGGGTCTGGGTCTGGGCAGGTCTGACTGGGGAGGGTCAGGACAGTGCTGTCTTTTCCTGAGGACATTTCTGTAATCGGCTGAATTATTCCTTTGATTCATTTAATTATATTTGTATTTGTACAATGATTGACAAAATAAAGAAAAACTTAAATATTCACAGGTGACTGGTTTCTTATATTCTAAAAGTGGGGAGAAAGCTACTTCATAGTCACTTGCACGTGTTATGCTCCAAGTTGGAACATTTAAAAATGTCTGATTCATTCTGTAGCTAGTTGCCAAGTATTTCTCCTGTTTAAGACAAAGCAGGAAATTATCCATGTTGTTATTGCTGCGCTGCTGAATCAGCTAAATGAATCAACTGTTAGTTTGAAATAATGCCAGAGCTGAGCTGCCTTTTAGAATGTCTCAGCTGCCCTGTGTTCACCATTTACACTGAAATATGCCGTTAACTCTCCTGATACCAACACACTCATGCACCCCTGAACCGAGATGTTAAACTGCTTGATGTATTTTGGCTATGGGAGAAATAAGTTTGTCAAACTGGAGTTTGTTGATTCTTCCTTTTTTAATGTTATAACTCTAGATAAACCCAACTTTTAGAATCTACCAGTATCTGCTTGAATAAAATATTTTATTGCTATTTATCTCCTAGAATGATGCTTTGCATACACATGATGCCCCAGATTCATCCTGGGGTCTAGACCAGCTTCCATCTCTATGTTAAGGGTTTTCCATTATAACCACTGCCATAGCATCTAAATGGTTTCCTGGTAATCTGAATAGTGAGGTCCAAAGTAGATTTAATGGAATACTGGGTGTTTGCTTTTCATCTTTTTCAAATTCTGGGGTTTTTTTGAGTATATTGGTTTTAAATAGAAAATGTAGCCTTCTAGTTTTGATAGAAAAGTTGTATCATAAAAGGATGGGCCTTTATCATGTTCTAAAATTGACCAGACATTTTAGTTTAATTGAATAATCTCTGGTAGCTTATTCTACAGCCAAACTCTCTCTAGTGAGAACACTTTTTCTTCCTCTCAGATGCTTTGCCCTAGTTTCATTGGCTGCATTTTCCTGAAGGAGAAGGGGTCATGGACAGAGAAACAGTCATTAATGCAGCTGGATCCTGATTAAGTGATGGCTCTGAAAATAGGGACCCAAACCCCTTAAACTTGACAATGAATAATACTGAGACCCAGCAGAGAGTGCAGAGCATGGGGTTGCTGAGGCTTGTTCCTATGAGGAGGAGTCAGGCTGGCAGTTTGCACAAATTGGAACCTCTTGAATTGCTTCTACATTGAGCGCTAAATAAGCCGAATTACAACAATCCAATCTGGGGATGACAAATGAGTGGATCGCTGTAGCCATAACCTCACTGAGTCTACTGACAAGGATGTGGGTCTTTGTGAAGGGGATTATATTGGAGAAGGGAAGTCAGGAGGTTGGGGGAAGGATGGCTTTGGATATTGTGTTGCTAAAGGCATTACGGAACAACATTCTCTGAAAACCTTGCCTTAGATTATTTTAAGTAATTGATGAGTACAGTTGCAATAACAATTGATAGTAAACAAATTTACTCTTAACATATTGGAAGGGTAAAGAACATCATACATAAGAAAATCTTAAATTGTGTTGTTCAGATTATTTTCTGCTGCTTTTTGCATTGTGTATTTCAAGTTCTTAATTCAAAATGATTTTTTTTATTTGAGTCACAAAGGCAACATTAGAAAGGCAAACTAGGCAGTGTTTGAGTATGTGAATAAATAGGCAGTAATGAACTCATCCACAAAGAAGCATAATCTTTCATCTAGCCAAAAACAGCATACCTGGCTATGAGACAAAAAGAGTATGGGGGGACTCACGTGATTAGTGCTACTGGTTAATATCGAACACTATTGAGGAAATAAAATAAGTGGGGCAGCCAGGAAAGTAAAAACCTTTGCTTGTAAATGAGAAAGAGTGAGTTTTTACAATTAGCTTTTGATTTTTTCCTTTACTTTGAGACCTGTCTTTATTATATGCTACATAATGGTTGCTGTGGTATTATTATTATTATTATTTGTATTATTGTAGCATCTAGGAGCCCTAGTCATGGGCCGGGATCCTGTTGCACTAGGGGCTCTGTACAAAGACAGAACAAAAGAATGGTTCATGCCCCAAAGATCTTACAATCTAAGTACAAGACAAGAGACAACAGATGGATACAGACAGATGGGGAATTACAAAGAAAGACAATATCGGTCAGTGGGATAGGCAGTGGTATCACTGCACCTGTGACCAAACCATTGTCAAGGTTTTTTGTAGGCATCATGGCAAAGGGGTGCTTGAAGGAGAATATTGAGGTAGCTCTGCAGATCCTTACAGGGGATGACTCTTACACAAAGGTGCTAGTTTGAAAATTGAACAATTGTGTAGTAGAGGCTGGCATTATTGACCGATCTGAGGTGGGGTTGACATTTCAGTACTGAATGAGAGATGATGGGTAGGGTAGGTTTAGGCCAGGAAGGATCTTAAAAGTGAAGAGGAAAAGCTTAGGTTTGATATGATAGAGAAGGAGGACCCAGTGGAGGATTCATAGAGCGCTGACATTGTCAAAGCGACGAACTAGGAGAATGTTCTTTGCAGCAACATTCTGAATGGTTACAAGCAGTGCAGGATTACAGTTGTCAGTGCCAGAGAACAGGATGTTGCAGTAATTGAGATGCGAGATGATGAAAGCCTGGATGAGAGTTTTGTCTGTGTGGATGGATACAGGAGGCTGTATCTGAGAGATGGTATGCAGAAGGAATTTGCAAGATTTAGAAATAGCCATGATGTAAGGATTTAGATTTTTGAGTTGAAGGTGGTGCCTAGGTTATGGCCCTGACTGATAGGCAGGATGATGGTGTTGAACGAAGATGTTGGGGTGAAGATTGCACTCTGTTCCAGCCATATTGAGCTTGCCCTGGCAGCTGAACATTCCTGAAGCGATGTCAGAGAAACAGGCTGAGATTTTAATTTGCACAGAAGGACCGGTCTGGAATAGTGAGGCAGATCTGCAAGTCGCCAGCATAGAGATGATAGTTAAATTTGTGTTTGCAAATGAGAGTACCCTGAAATAAAGTATAGAAAAGAACGGGAGCCAAGGACAGAGCCAATAAAAGTTGGAGGGAGGATGAGGAGGATCTGCTAAAGGACATGCTGAAGGAGCAATTAGAGAAATAAGAAGAGAACCGGGAAAGATGAATGCATCTGTAGTAAGTGGCTCATGCGGTGTTGGATGGTGATCTAATTTTACATCTGATCTGAAGACCACAGGGGAACTGAGATAAAAATATTTGTATTTCAACACCAGTCAGTCACTCTTGGACACTAACCGGGCACGGCGGTGATGAAAGGCAGAATTAAAGCTACACTCTAATCAGGGCAGTGAGTTTCCATATTTTAAGGTTTTCATCTTTTGTAAGTCTCCAGAGTGTGCTCATTTTGAGGGAGAAGAGATGGATATGGAAACCAGGTAAAACTTCTCTTGTACTATTTAATGTGGAATGCATGACATCTTTATTTTGTATGGGAAACAAAGGGTAGTAGATGTAAAGTGTGTGTGTGCGGAGCAGGGAGTTGTATATATTTATATAAGGAGAATAGCGCCGAGGTATTTCATTAATGATTCTCTGGAATATAAGCAGCTGAAGGAATTATGCCATTTTATAAAAGATGCCTTTCTGTATTGATTACCACCTTTTCCCCCTACACTCTATAAATGGATGATACAAAGGTAGAATGCATCAGGTCTGCAAGTGAAGTATGTACTACAGCAGGGGTGGCCAACCTGAGCCTGAGAAGGAGCCAGAATTTACCAATGTACATTGCCCAAAAGCCACAGTAATGCATCAGCAGCCTCTCATCAGCTCTCTTCCCCACTCCCACCCCCCACTCCCAGCGCCTCCCACCCACTGGCAGCTCCGCCGATCAGCACCTCCCTCTCCCTCCCACACCTCCCAATCAGCCGTTTCGTGGTGTGCAGGAGGCTCTGGGTGGGAGGGGGGAGGAGCGAGCGCACGGCAGGCTCAGGGGAAGTGCGGGAGGGAGTGGGGGCAGGGCCTGTGGCAGAGCCAGGGGTTGAGCAGTGAGCACCCCCTGGTACATTGGAAAGTTGGCTCCTGTAGCTCCAGCCCTGGAGTCGGTGCCTATACAAGGAGCCACATATTAACTTCTGAAGAGCTGCATGTGGCTCCAGAGCCACAGGTTGGCCATCCCTATTCTACAGTGATGCATGTGCCTTTTGGACTGATTTATACTGTATCAAAAAGGTTAAAGGGCCACAAACAATATTTTGTAATAGATTCTGTGCTGTGTTTTGCTCCGCTTCCCGCTGCTGCCGGTGAGGGCCTGTCAGGGGGCAGGGTGTGTGGGTAGGGGTCAGAGTAGTCCGGGGACAGGGAGCAGGGGGGTTGGGTAAGGGGTGGGTCCCTGGGGGTGATTAGGGATGGAGGTCTCTGGAGGGGGCGGTCAGGGAACAAGGAACGGGGGGGGGGGGCGGGGCAAAGCAAAGTTTGATATAATGCGGTCTCACCTATAACGCGGTGAGATTTTTTGTCTCCCGAGGACCGCGTTATATTGGGGTAGAGCTGTATTTATAGGTATCTTGTTATTTTTCTTTCTTTTTTTTTTGCCAAGCGCATAGAGTTGAATTTGCGTAAGTTAAATGCGTGTATGATGCAACTCACCTGTATGGCTACCTCGCCCTAACATGTTATGTCTGTATAATAATGTCTGTTCTTGCAGCTTTGAAAAATTGTAAAGTTGTATAATTACATAATTTTATTGGATATCGTATTGAATGTGAGGTATTTGTTAACATATACGATCTATAAGTTTATCTTTTTTAGTATCTGTTTCTTAAAATGAAAAAAAATATTAACCACAAAAAATTACATTCCAAATATAAATTTTCTTCTTACCGGGGTCACCCTTAAGGACCACAGGTTAGACATCACTGGTGTACTATGTACATGGAGTTCTGTAAGTAAGATGCAGATAGTCTATCAAGAAGTAATTGTGCAAGCGAGTTTAGGTGGTGAATTTATTCTGCCCTGGACATTTCAGCTTGAGGACGGATTTAAAATTACATGAACTCTCTTGTATGTTTGGGACTTAGTTGATATAAAAATATGCTCATTTGGAATAATATAGTTAGCGTTTTTTCAGGTTTAGTGGGGATAAACTACAGTAGTCAGTAGCTGATACATAGGGCAGGAAGCTTAACAGTGTCAACAAACAACACTGGCAGTGTACAGAGTCGTCAGATTCTCAGGTGATGGCATCACGAGCTCATGCATTAGGTAAACATGTTCATTGTTTGTTTAGGAGTTTGCTGGATTAACAGACCAAATGGATATTGTTACTATAATTTTCATACTGCTAAAATGTTATTCTCTATAATAAATCTCCAAAATCTGGAAACTGAAAAGTTTCCTTGCAAAACTTTTTCTCCTGTAATGTGTGAACCCTGGTTTGTTACTTTTGGGTTGCACATGAGAGCTGGGCTGCTGCTTGGATTGATATTTCTTTTAAAGATAAACATTGAAGCATTTATTTTAAGAAACAAAATGAAACAGAATATCCCAAAATACAATTAAGTGGACTTTGCAAACAGATATGGTATAAGGAAAGAAACTAGGTGAAATGTTGGGAGTTTTTTCAGTGTGTTTAAGCAGATTTGATGCCAGAATTGGATTCTTTTCTGTTTTCTTAAGTAGCAGTGATGAAACATAAATGACTAGAATATGTTATACTGAAAATCTTTGTTCTCTTGGTTACTGTATATTGATATATTTCAAACAAATGCCAATAAAAATGGGTAAAGCAATAGAACAGTAGGGATCCTGAAAAAAAATCCTCTTGTGCTGGTTTCTCTTTCTAATTAAAATGTTCAAATAGTTTAAAAGTTACTGTATTGTAATCCCTTCCTGTTTGGCCAGAGAATTTCCTCTTAATTCCCTTAAACAAAACAATTTATGTGAGGGAAAACATACTCCTTCCTTCCCTTCCGCCCACGTGCACCAATGTACCCACCTATAAACACTCTCCCTCGTATCATGGGTAGGCGACATGCGCCAACAACCAATCATTTCTTGTTTATTCATGGCTAAGGCTAAGATTTTTGTCATGGGTATTTTTAGTAAAAGTCATGGGCAGGTCATGGGTAATAAACAAAAATTCATAGCCCGTGACCTCTCCATGACTTTTATTATATAAATATCTCTGACTAAAACTTAGCAGCTCCTGGGTGTTGCTGCTCTGGGAAGCCTGGGGGCGGATGGCTAGCCCCTGCACTGGCTGCGGGGGCTGACTGCCCCCAGCCACCCCTACTCCAAGGCCCCGGGGACTGCTGCTTGGGCGCTCCCCAGGGCCAGCCACCCCAGGACCCCTGCTTGGGTGCTTCCCCCAGACCAGCTGCCCAAACAGCGGCCAGTGCAACTGGCCTTGGTGCTGCCCCTAGGACAGCTGCTTGGGCTCTCCCTGGGACTGCCCCCGGGACTGCTGCTCGGGCGCTCCCTGGGGCCAGCTGCCCCAGGACTGCCTGAGCAGCGGCCAGTGGGGCTAGCCTCAGAACTGCTCCAGCAGCGGCCAGTGCAGCTGGCTGTGGGGCGCTCAATGCTCTGGCGGCCCTGGGATCAGCCACACTGGACATTGCAGCTGTGAAAGTCATGGAAAGTCATGGAATCGTGACTTTCGTGACCTCCTTGACAGAATCGCAGCCTTATTCATGGCATATGGCTGCTTCTCCCTCTCTTCGAGCTGTACAACAAGAGCTACGTAAATTCTAGAATTGTGCTAGGGTTGGAGTAGCTCCTTTAAGTTGCATTTTGGAGGGGTAGGATGAACAAATTCAGTGTAGGGAGCCATTTTAGATGGAAAATAACTCATCTGCATGAGTTACTCTCAGCCTGAGTATCTATGCAATTCTGGGATATGTGTGGGGAGGAGAAAAGGCCCTGTGAGCAGATCAAGCTGTCACTAGCAGCTACCATCCCCATCCCTAGTGTTTGAGGGCTTATATGACCCAGAAGGCTATAAATACTTTAGTTTGGTGATAGTGCCTCTAGAGCCAAGGACATTTTACTGACTGCTGAACTACTAAGGGCATAGTACTTTTTAATATAAAGTTAGTTGTGTGTTTAGAATTTGGTGTTAGGTATAAGATAGCATTCTGTAAATGACAGGGTCTTAATAATGAAATACGTCAGTGAGGGAAGTATGAAGGTCAATTCCTTCACCACCTCTAAAATCAACAGGTTTGTATTATTTTGCTCAAAGTTACACAGTTTTCTTTGTAGCACAAATATTAGGCTGTGCAACTTAAGTGTGGAAAAATGATTTGATATGGTCTAATGGCTGTAAACTATATATCTGAAGTTTTATAGACGTTCCACTTCAATGAATTTAAAAAAAAAAATCATGTATGAAGCTCTGAATTCAAGGTACGAATGCGTCAATCCTAGCTTTCCATATTCCTTCTTTCCCTTATAACCAAATGGGAATAATCTGAAAAGTTCATAAAGATGGAGAAGGACGAGTGCTAAAGAAATCTAGTGAGAGAGAATCAATGCTTAAAGTGTGCATAGAATCATAAGACTGGAAGGGACCTCGAGAGGTCATCTAGTCCAGTCCCCTGCACTGATGGCAGGACTAAGTATTATCTAGACCATTCCTGACAGGTGTTTGTCTAACCTGCTCTTAAAAATCTCCAATGAAGGGATAGAGATTCCACAACCTCCCTAGGCAAAGTATTCCAGTGCTTAATCACCCTGACAGTTAGGAAGTTTTTCCTAATATCCAACCTGGTGAGTGGTCCACAAGAAGTTATAGACCAAGCCAAAAAAAAAAGAGAAGAGAAAAGTTCAGATTAAATTGAGCCAGGTCGCTAAGTGGTTCACTTTAATCAGTGTTTTACCAAAGCTGCTGTTCCTAGATTATAATACTCCCCCCCGCCGCTTTCTTTAACCACTAGAGCGAATAATATACAGGATACTGAACAATAAAAGATAAGAGAGTGATTCTGACAAATAGGGAGGAACTGGTTGAAAATTTCCCCCAAAAGTGGAAATGAGATCACTTTATGAAGGATAAATATGTATGAAAATATAAAATATAGAAAACCCTGCAATCCTGTAGGACAAAATTGGAAAGACCAAGGTACAAATTAGATTGAACTAGCTAGGGACATACAAAGTAACAAGAAAATAGTTTACAAATACCTGAGCAGCAAGACCAAAGCTGGGGTCAGCCCATTATTTAATGAGGTAGGAAAGACAGTAACAGAAGTTACAGTAATGATTTAAGTGTTAAGTGCCTTTTTTGTTCTATTTTTCACCAAAAAAAGTTGGCAGTGATCGGACGGCTAACATAGTGAACATCTGTATAGATGGGGTAGGATCTGAGGCTAAAATATGGATATAACAAGTTAAAGATTACTTAGACAAGTTAGAAGTCTTCATGTCAGCAGGCCCTGACTAAATACATCCTAGAATATTTAAGTAGTTGGCCAAAGAGATCTCAGAGCCATTAGTGATTATCTTTGAGAACACGTGGAGGACAGGAAACAACCCGGAGGACTTTATAGTACCTATCTATAAAGAGGGGAATAAGGACAACTCAGGAAATTATAGACCAGTCATCTTAATTTTAGAACCCAGAAAGCTTATGGAGCAAATAAACAATCAATTTGTAATCACCTACACGATAAGGTGATAAGTAACAATCCCATGGATTTGCCAAGAACAAATCACATCAAATGAACCTAATATCCTTCTTTGACAGGGTAACAAGCCTTGTGGATAGAGGGGAAGCAGCAGATGTGATATGACTTTAGTAAGACTTCTGATACTGTATCACATGAACTTCTCATAAGCAAATTAGGGAAACATAGCCTAGACAAACCTACTGTAAGGTGGGTGTACAACTGGTTGGAAAACTGTACTCAAAGTAACCATCCGATCAATGGTTCACAGTCAAGCTGGACAGTCATATTGTGTGGAGTCCCGCTGGACAGGCATATTGAGTGGATCTGTCTTAGGTCCAGTTCTGTTCAATATCTTCCAAAATTATTTGGATAATGACAGAGAGAATATACTCATAAAGTTTGCAGGTGATAGCTGGGAGGGGTTGCGAGCACTCTGGAGGACAGGATTAGAATTCAAAGTGATCTTAACAAACTAGAGAAATAGTCTGAAATAAATAGGGTGGAATTCAATAAGGACAAATGCCAAAGTACTATACTTAGGAAGGAATAATCAGTTGCACAAATACAAAACAGGAAATGACTGCCTAGGAAGAAGTACTGGAGAAAAGGATCTGGGTTTATGGTGGATCAGAAATTAAATGAGAGTGCAACTCTGAGGCAAAAAAGCAAACATCACTCTGGGGTATATTGGTAGGAGTGTTGTAAGCAGACATGAGAAGTAATTCTTCCTTTCTACTCAGCCCTGATAAGATCTCAACTGGAGTACTGTGTCCAGTTCTGGGCACCACACTTTGGGAAAGATGTGGATGAATAGGAGAAAGTCCAGAGGAGAGCAACAAAAATGATTAAAGAAAACATGACCTACGAGGAAAGAGCAGGGGAAAAAAATGGTTTGTTTAGTCTGGAGAAGAGAACACTGAGTGGGGACATAACAGTCTTCATGTACTTAAAAGGTGTTATAAATGGAGGATGAGGACAGGGCAAGAAGTATTGGGTTTAAATTGTAGCAAGGGAGATTCAGGTTAGACATCAGGAAAAATTTCCTAACTGTAAGACTAGTTAAGTGTTGGCACAAATTATCCAGGGAGATTGTGGAATCTTCGTCATTGGATTTTTTTATGAACAGTTTAGACAAACACCTGTCAGGGATGGTATAGGTAATGCTTAGTCCTGCCTCAGTGCAGGGGACTGAAATAGATAACCTATCTAGGTCCCTTCCAGTCCTGCATTTCGATGACTTGACAATTTCCCCCCTAGTTTTAATGTCATTAATTGGACAAAAGAATCATACTAGGGACATTTTAAAGAAAATGTATTGACACTAATAAAACGTGAAATTATTCTTTCATGGTGATAAATAAAAACTGTACAGTGCTAACTCTAATTTCCTGTTTCTAAAACTGGTTTAAATTTGAATGTTTTTTTTCCTAGATACAATGTCTACTTTTTTCAAAATCAATTGCTTTTTTTATATAAGGACCTAAATGACAAGATACTTTAACCACTATTCTAATTAGGTCATTCAGACTTTCATTAGTTTCATTGTCTGATTTAAATTTAATCTGATACCTATTGTGCATTTGCATGATCTCACCAGATAAAATAGCCTCATATTCTGTTTGAAATAGACAACAGAATAATCATTTTAACTATGAATACCTTACCTGGGTCTCACTGGATTCCTGCCAAAACCTCAAGACTGTTATCAAGAGCTCTCTTCCAATTATTTGGAATAAAAGTAAATCTAGGATTAAACTGTCTGTTTAGCAGCACGTAACAGTGACATCGAGGGGATTCGGTTGGCCATTTATATTATTAGATTCTATAATATTGCCTCTTTGACAGTAAGCCTCTTTTTATGTTTCTTCCTCTTTAGCAGCTGTTAAATTAGGTTTATTCTATTGTGGATTTCGAAGGTCATAGTTTTAGTGTTTTTGCTTGTTAGCTGTGTGACTGAAATATTATTTGTGAAGTGTGAGCAAATACATCTTCTTTCTTGCTGAAGGGATGTGTGTGTTGAATTCCCTCTCAACCAAGAGTAAATGTCAAGACTACTGTTCACTATTTCAGACAGTGAGTCTGGATACTTCATTGGGTTGGTATGAGTGGAGGATTGGCTATATTCCATACTGTGTCACAAGAATTTTTTTCCTCCTTTTTCACATGAGCAGCCATATACCCATGGTAACTTTGAACCACTCATGATAGTTCCCACAGCTTTGTTCATGAAAAGAGACTGTTAAGAAAAGCAGCAGAGTTGGGAAAGAGTACTGTGTCCCATTTATAAGCCGGTTGTGCATTAATATCCAGTGTTCTCTGCTTCTAATAGAGCATTCCGTCTCAGGAGCTGAAAGTGCTTTGTAAATATTGATAAATTAATCGTGACAACACCTGGTGCGGTAGATGGGTTTAATTCTTTTTTTAACACGTGTCCAAGGTCAAATGAAGAACTGAATCAGAGCTAGGGATTCATAGATTCTAAGGCCAGAAGGAACTATTGTGATCATCTGTCTGACCTCCTATATAGCACAGAGTGTAGAACTTCCCCAAAATAATTCCTAGGGCATCTCTTTTAGAAAAAAAAAATATCCAATCTTGAACCTAGATCACCTGGGGTCATGTCCTGTGCCTTATCTGCAAGATTAAATTGCCCTTTCTTAACACAAGACATGGTGTGCCATTAGCAGTCAGTGTTTTCCCAGTCTAGGTGATTTGAATAAAGTTTTGTTTTTTTTTTAAATTAGTAATATCCTATATGGGTTGCTGATGCAGCTTGAACCCAGAACCTTGAGATCTATAGCACAGACCACTAGCACTTGAGCTAAAGGATTAAGTCCAGTAGATGGTGGTAGTCGTGCTGTTACCTATTGGGCTACTCACTAGAGGTGGACATAACACACATTTTGTCAAATTTTTAATGAGAATTTTAGAGTGGGAACTTTTTATAAGCAATTTTTAAGAAGCATATTAAAATTATTATGTACTATTCATATTACTGGTGCACCTGGGAGCCCTTGTCGTGGTTTAGGGCCCTGTTGTGCTAGTCATTGTACAAACACAGAACAAAAATGGGACGTGTTCAAAATCTATTTATTCAGAATTCATATTTACATTATTTTAAATGCATTTATGAAGCTGGGAATCCTCCTCGCGGCCTTAAATTGTTTTGGGGGTTTTTTTTTGTTTTTTTTTAAGGTTTTGATCTCAGTTATTGGTGAGCACTCATACTCCAGTTGTTCCTGTTTTGTCTAGAGAGGGAGAAAAAGCTCCCTTCCTTTCCTTACTGTGCCAGACAGCTGTTTTGTCATACCTGCTCATTTATGATCTAGCAGACATTTTACAGTTTGACTGTACCATCAAAATACCTTGGACCAGCGGGTTCTTATGAATGTGATCAAGCAGTATCCCATCCAGTTTCAGACTGTTCCACCCCTCTCCCCTCCCCTCTTCAGAGACTGTTATCACAAGATATTTTTCAAACAAAAAGTCTACTTCTCTATTGGTTCCAGTTTGTAGGAGGGGGGTTTCTACTCCCAGTATTGCTTAGCCACACAGAAGAAGGGGGAATGCAGATCCATCCTGGCTTTTCAGCATCACAATGCCTTCATCTGTCATTTCAAATTCAGAATAGTCATGCTACCTTCTGTCATCCCCTCTTTGAATCCTGTGGACTGGTCCACAACTTTCAACCTGTAGGACATCTATTTCCACATTTCAATGCTTTCAGCACACAAAAGATACCTTCAGTTTTTGGTAAGAACATTGCACTACCACTAAAGGGTCCTCCCCTTTGGCATATCCCAACAGTGGTTTGGCCCCAACAGTGTTTACCAAGGTTTTCCTTGTAATGGCTACCCACTTAAGAAGTCCAGGAGTCCAGGTATAGTGTTATCTGCACAGCTCGCTGATATGGGGCTCTGCCCTACAACAGGTCATGGACTTTATTCATAAGATCCTGGACCTCTTTGGGACCCAGGGTAAACAATGATAAATCCATACTGACTCCAACACAAAACATCAAATTCATAGGGGCAGTGTTAGATTCCAAACTGGCAAGGCCATACTCCCTCCAAAAAAGTTTCATCCTGTGATGGACATCATGCAAGAATTTCAAGATCAGTGTACCACGTGGGTAAGAACCTTTCTGAAGTTTTCAGGTTATTTGTAAGCATTGAGATTGTGTGTGTGTGTGTGGAGGGGGGGGAGGTGTTAGATCACTTTACTGCCCAACAGTAACAGGATGAACAAGATCGTCTCTTTTCCCAGAGAAATTTCATCATCATTAAACTAGTGGATACAGCCCTGCACAGATAAAAAAATTATATTAATATATTAATTTAAAAAATTAATCTCAATTAATCGTGCAATTAAAAAGATTAATCATACTGTTCAACAACAATAGAATACCATTTATTTAAATATTTTTGGATATTTTCTACATTTTCAAATATATTTCCATTACAACACCGAATACAACACGTACACTGCTAACTTTATATTTTTGATTACAAATATTTACATTGTAAAAAAACTAAAGAAATAGTATTTTTCAATTCACCTAATACAAGTACTTTAGTGCAATATCTTTATCATGAAAGTTGAACTTACAAATGTAGAATTATCTACAAAAAATAACTGCACTCAAAAATAAAACAATGTAAAACTTTAGAGCCTACAATTCCACTCAGTTCTACTTATTTACAGTGTCACCTGAAGGTGAGAATAGGCATTTGCATGGCACTTTTGCAGCTGGCATTGCAAGGTATTTACATGCTAGATATGCTAAACATTCATATGCCTCTTCATGCTTCGGCCACCATTCCAGAGGACATGCTTCCGTGCTGATGATGCTCGTTTAAAAAAATGCATTAATTAAATTTGTGATTGAACTCCTTGTGGGAGAATTGCATGTCTCCTGCTGTTTTACCCACGTTCTGCCATATATTTTGTGTTATTGCAGTCTGGGATGATGACCCAGCACATGGTGTTCATTTTACAAACACTTTCACTGCAGATTTGACAAAATACAAAGAAGGTACCAGTGTTAGATTTCTAGATAGCTATAGCACTCAACCCAAGGTTTAAGAATCTGAAGTGCGTTCCAAAATCTAAAAGGGAGGAGGTGTGGAACATGCTATCAGAAGTCTTAAAAGAGCAACACTCCGATCTCAAAACTACAGAACCTGAACCACCAAAAAAGAAAATCAATCTTCTGCTGGTGGCATCTGACTCAGATAATGAAAATGAACATGTATCGGTCCACACCGTTTTGGATAGTTACCAAGCAGAACCTGTCATCGGCATGGACACATGTCTTCTGGAATGAGGGTTAAAGCATGAAGGGACATATGAATCTTTAGTGCATCTGGCACGTAAATATCTTGCAACACCAGCTACAACAGTGCCATACAAATGCCTGTTCTTACTTTCAGGTGACATTGTAAACAAGAAGCAGGCAGCATTATCTCCTGCAAATGTTAAGAAACTTTTGTCTGAGTGATTGGCTGAACAAGAAGTAGGACTGAGTGGACTTTTAGGCTCTAAAGTTTTACATTGTATTGTTTTTGAGTACAGTTATGTAACCAAAAAAAAAATCTACATTTGTAAGTTGAACTTTCATGATAAAGAGAGTGCAGTACAGTACTCATACGAATTGAATTGCAAAATACTATTTCTTGTATTATTTTTACAGTGCAAATATTTGTAATAAAAATAATATAAAATGAGCACTGTACACTTTTTTCTGTGTTGTAATTGAAATCAGTATATTTGAAAATGTAGAAAAACATCCAAAAATATTTAATAAATTTCAATTGGTATTCTATTGTTTAACTGTGCGATTAAAAGTGCGATCCTCTGGTGTGGCTCTACTGCCCACAGCCCGTCCCCCGCCCCACCCACTGGGGTGGGCACCAGGCTCACTGCAGTTGTCCCTGGTCACACTAGTGTGTTCAAGCGATGCACACGCTCCCAGTCAGGAGTCCCTTTCATGCAGTGCTCTGTGTCTCCTGTCCGGGGGCATGCAAGGTGCTTGCATGTATTAACGTGACCAGGGACAGCTGCCAGTGAGCCTGGTATTGGCCCCATTGGGCGGGGCTAGGGGTGGTACAGGAGTTGCCGGCGTAGAGCGCTATCACCTGAGAGCAGTGGCCAGATGTGCTGTTTGTTTCGCTGCTGCAGTTTCTGGTAGAGCCCTGCAGCTCCACAGATGCCAATTTATATCTGCAAAAAGAAAAGGAGGACTTGTGGCACCTTAGAGACTAACAAATTTATTTAAGCACAAGCTTTGGTGAGCTACAGCTCACTTCATTGGATGCATTCAGTGGAAAATACAGTGGGGAGATTTCTATACACAGAGAACATGAAACAATGGGTGTTACCATACACACTGTAACGAGAGTGATCAGGTAGGGTGAGCTATTACCAGCAGGAGAGCGGGGGGGAAAAAAGCTTTTGTAGTGATAATCAAGGTGGGCCATTTCCAGCAGTTGACAAGGAGGGGGGGTGGTGGAAGGGGGGAGTAAACATGGGGAAATAGTTTTACTTTGTGTAATGACCCGTCCACTCCCAGTATTTATTCAAGCCCAAGTTAATTGTATCCAGTTTGCAAATTAATTCTAATTCCGCAGTCTCTCCTTGGAGTCTGTTTTTGAAGTTTTTTTGTTGAAGAATTGCCACTTTTAGGTCTGTAATCCAGTGACCAAAGAGATTGAAGTGTTCTCCGACTGGTTTTTGAATGTTATAATTCTTGACGTCTGATTTGTGTCCATTTATTCTTTTAAGTAGAGACTGTCCAGTTTGGCCAATGTACATGGCAGAGGGGCATTGCTGACACATGATGGCATATATCACATAGGTAGATGTGCAGGTGAACGAGCCTCTGATAGTGTGGCTGATGTGATTAGGCCCTATGATGGTGTCTCCTGAATAGATATGTGGAAACAGTTGACAATGGGCTTTGTTGCAAGGATAGGTTCCTGGGTTAGTGATTCGGTTATGTGGTGTGTGGATGCTGGTAAGTATTTGCTTCAGTTTGGGGGCTGTCTGTAAGCAAGGACTGGCCTATCTCCCAAGGTCTGTGAGAGTGTTGGGTCGTCCTTCAGGATAGGTTGTAAATCCTTGATGATGCGCTGGAGAGGTTTTAGTTGGGGACTGAAGGTGATGGCTAGTGGCGTTCTGTTATTTTCTTTGTTGGGCCTGTCCTGTAGTAGGTGACTTCTGGGTACTCTTCTGGCTCTATCAATCTGTTTCTTCACTTCAGCAGATGGGTATTGTAGTTGTAAGAACGCTTGATAGAGATCTTGTAGGTGTTTGTCTCTGTCTGAGGGGTTGGAGCAAATGCGGCTGTATCGTGGAGCTTGGCTGTAGTCAATGAATCGTGTGATATGGTCTGGATGAAAGCTGGAGGCATGTAGGTAGGCATAGCGGTCAGTAGGTTTCCAGTATAGGGTGGTGTATATGTGACCATCGCTTATTAGCACTGTAGTGTCCAGGAAGTGGATCTCTTGTGTGGACTGGTCCAGGCTGAGGTTGCTGGTGGGATGGAAATTATTGAAATCATGGTGGAATTCCTCAAGGGCTTCTTTTCCATGGGTCCAGATGATGAAGATGTCATCACTGTAGCACAAGTAGAGTAGGGGCATTAGGGGACGAGAGCTGAGGAAGGGTTGTTCTAAGTCAGCCATAAAAATGTTGGCATACTGTGGGGCCATGCGAGAACCCATGGCAGTGCTGCTGATTTGAAGGTATACATTGTCCCCAAATGTGAAATTGTTATAGGTGAGGACAAAGTCACAAAGTTCAGCCACCAGGTTTGCTGTGACATTATCGGGGATACTGTTCCTGATGGCTTGTAGTCCATCTTTGTGTGGAATGTTGGTGTAGAGGACTTCTACATCCATAGTGGCTAGGATGGTGTTTTCATGGAAGATCACCGATGGACTGTAGTTTCCACAGGAAGTCAGTGGTGTCTCGAAGATAGCTGGGAGTGCGGGTAGCGTAGTGCCTGAGGAGGGAGTCTACATAGCCAGACAATCCTGCTGTCAGGGTGCCAATGCCTGAGATGATGGGGCATCCAGGATTTCCAGGTTTATGGATCTTGGGTAGCAGATAGAATATCCTTGGTCGGGGTTCTAGGGGTGTGTCTGTGCGGATTTGTTCTTGTGTTTTTTCAGGGAGTTTCTTGAGCAAATGCTGTAGTTTCTTTTGATAACCCTCAGTGGGATCAGAGCGTAATGGCTTGTAGAAAGTGGTGTTGGAGAGCTGCCTAGCAGCCTCTTGTTCATATTCCGACCTATTCATGATGATGACAGGCACCTCCTTTGTCAGCCTTTTTGATTATGAGGTCAGAGTTGTTTCTGAGGCTGTTGATGACATTGTGTTCTGCACAGCTGAGGTTATGGGGCAAATGATGCTGCTTTTCCACAATTTCAGCCCGTGCACGTTGGTGGAAGCACTCTATGTAGAAGTCCAATCTGTTGTTTCAACCTTCAGGAGGAGTCCACCCAGAATCCTTCTTTTTATAGTCTTGGTAGGAAGGTCTATGTGGGTTAGTATGTTGTTCAGAGGTGTGTTGGAAATATTCCTTGAGTCAGAGACGTCGAAAATAGGATTCTAGGTCACCACAGAACAGTATCATGTTCGTGGGGGTGGAGGGGCAGAAGGAGAGGCCCCGAGATAGGACAGATTCTTCTGCTGGGCTAAGAGTATAGTTGGATAGATTAACAATATTGCTGGGTGGGTTAAGGGAACCACTGTTGTGGCCCCTTGTGGCCTGTAGTAGTTTAGATAGTTTAGTGTCCTTTTTCTTTTGTAGAGAAGGAAAGTGTGTGTTGTAAATGGCTTGTCTAGTTTTTGTAAAGTCCAGCCACGAGGAAGTTTGTGTGGAAGGTTGGTTTTTTATGAGAGTATCCAGTTTTGAGAGCTCATTCTTAATCTTTTCCTGTTTGCTGTAGAGGATGTTGATCAGGTGGTTCCTCAGTTTCTTTGAGAGTGTGTGGCACAAGCTGTCAGCATAGTCTGTGTGGTATGTAGATTGTAATGGATTTTTTACATTCAGTCCTTTTGGTATGATGTCCATCTGTTTGCATTTGGATGTCTGTCTGTATCTATATGAGTTTTTTCATGAAGTTGATAGATTTCCACTCCATACGGCTAAATTCAGTGCCTTGCATAATGACAGAGTAGCAGCCGTCTTAATCTGTGTCCGCAAAAAGAAAAGGAGGACTTGTGGCACCTTAGAGACTAACAAATTTATTTGAGCATAAACTTTGGTGAGCTACAGCCCACTTCATCGGATGCATTCAGTGGAAAATACAGTGGGGAGATTTATATACACAAAAAATATGAATGATAATTGGGAATCATTTAAGAATGCCTTATGCGATGCCCAAAATGCTACAATCCCACAATTAAGGAAGAGGGCTCTGCTGGCTTAAAAAAAACAACAACCCAACCTGGTTTAGAGAGGAAGTGATAGCAGCTTGAAAAAATAAAGTAATATATAACAAATGGAAGAATGGAGAAGTTGATAATAATGAATATAAATCTGAAGTTAGGAATTGTAGGGAAGCCAAGGGGACAAAAGAAGAATTATTTTGGTCAACAGAGATAAGGACAATGAGAGATTTTTAAAAATATATTGGGAACCAAAAGAATCATGACAATGGTTTTTGTCCATTAGTAGATGGAAATAGTAGAATTATCAATAATAATGCTTAAGAGGCAGAAGTATTCAATAAATATTTGTGTTTTGCATTTGGGGAAAAAACAGCTGTAATAGTTTCATCATATGGTGATAACACTCTTTCCATTCCATTTGTATCTCTGGAGGATGTTAAATACAGAAGTTACTAAAGTCAGACATTTTTAAATCAGCAAGTGCAGATAACTTGCATCCATGAGTTTTAAAAGAGCTGTCTGAGGAGCTCACTGGACTGTTAATATTGATTTTCAATAAGTCTTTGAGCACTGGGGAAATTCCAGAAGACTGAAAGAAAGCTAATGTTGTGCCCATTTTTAAAGAGAGTAGATGGGATGACCCACGCAATTATAGGACTGTAAGCCTGACATTGATCCCAGGCAAGATAATGGAGCAGCTGTTGCAGGACTCAAATAATAAAGAACTAAAGGAGGGTAATGTAATTAATGCAAATCAGCATAGGGGGTTTACGGAAAATAGATCTAGTCAAATTAACTAGTTTTCTTCTTTTAATGAGATTACAAGTTTTGTTTTAGTACTGTAAAAGTGAGAGTGTTGAATAATGTACTTAGAGTTCTGTAAAGCATTTGACTTGGTACTGCACAACCTTTTGATTAGAAAAACTAGAACAATATAAAATTAACATGGCACACATTAAATGGATTAAAAAATTGATAAATTATAGGTCTCAAAATGTGATTGTAAATGGAGAATTGTCTTTGAGTGGGTGTATTTCCAACTGAGTCCCACAGGGCTCAGTCCTTTGTCCTATGTTATTTAGCATCCTTATCAATGACTTGGGGGAAAAAACATAAAATTTGTAGATAAAGTTTGTAGGTGACACAAAAATTGGGGGAGTGGTAAGTATTGAAGAGTGACAGGTCACCAGAGGGATCTACAATGCTTGGTATACTGGGCATAAGCAAATAATATGAGTTCATATGGAACAAAGAATGCGGGCCATACTTAAGAATGGGGATATCTCTACTGGGAAACAGTAACTCTGAAGGTCATGAGGGCCCATAGTTTGCATGTGCAGCCCCAAAGGACACCGCTGTTCAGAATAATCTAATCTTACGTGCCTTGGATGCATGAACACCTACAGTGAAATCTGTATGGACAACACATCTCGAAGAACCACAGATACTTTCGGGTAATGAAGTGTTCTTTCTTAATATATACTGATCAAACAGTGTGATTGTGTACCTCCTTATCTAGCTGTGAAGGAAATTAGCTGGAATTTGTGTATTGCATTTTGGCCCTCATTTTTCTGACCAGAATAATATACCTGATGTATAAATAATCAAGCTTATCAATTCTTGACATATAATTGTTGTAATGGTAACATAAACCACTACTTAAATACACATTGTTATCAATTGTAATACCCCCCAGTGGCTTTAAGGGCATAGTACTTGAGGGTTAATGTAAAATGATTTGAAGAATGCTGTGGATGGAGTAAGATTGGCCCATCCTCCATGAGTTACAGTAAATACATTGTTTGTTATCCAGTCAGGTCTTTTTTAAAAGATTTGGATACTATTCTGATCTAAGAATTTAAGATTTTTATTTTGGGGGGAGTAAAGTCCTTATAAAAGAGGTTATAGGCACTTTGGTCTTACACTGCTGCTCATGACAGTGAATGTGTAGAATAAGTCCCATTTATAACGTATTAACTTATCCTAGTGCATAATGCAATACCACTGTTCAAAAGGCTTTTATAGGAGGAAAGATAGCCATGGCTCCATTTACTGCATTGCCTGTCAGCATTTTATTTGTCTACAGAAGCATATGACACAGCATTTCAGTTTACTGAAAAAAGCATTGCGTGTTCCACAGCTATGGAGAACACTATATTAGGAAGTAGGTCAATGTTTGAATGTAAAAGTCTCTTGTCAGTTCCTGCATCTTTGCAGATATTTTGAGTCTTTGAACTTTTCCCCTCCTAAGAAGTTGGCTGCTATTTAAAAGAAAAGGAAAAAACAAAAACTTTCGTTTTGCTGATTGTGTCTAATCTGTTGTGTGAATGTATTAATTTTATTCCTAGCTTTTTAAGCTTGCATTTAATAATGCTATCTTTATGTACATTTTGCATTTTAGTGCTATGAGTGTGCTGACCAGCTGACTAATATAAGTTGAATCTTATTGGACAAATCCAGCATTATAGAAACTACAACTCATTTGTTCCAGGGCTGAATTTGGACAAAGTGATCACTCTCGTTACAGTGTGTATGGTAACACCCATTGTTTCATGTTCTCTGTGTATATCAAATGCCCCTACTGTATTTTCCACTGCATGCATCCGATGAAGTGAGCTGTAGCTCACGAAAGCTTATGCTCACATAAATTTGTTAGTCTTTAAGGTGCCACAAGTCCTCCTTTTCTTTTTGCAGATACAGACTAACACAGCTGCTACTCTGAAACAAAGCATATACAGTGTATGATAAAATACGGGTATCTGAAAAAGTATAATAGATTTGAAAAGTATGAACATAGACTAGCTTTCTTGTACAACTGTTTCTGACAGTGTCAGTGCATTCATTTCAGTGATGTTGGCCAACCTAATAATTTCAAATTATGATTTGTAAGCAAAGTCTAAATGAGCTCGCCCTGACAGCTAGTGATGAGCTGTGGGGAAAAGCTTCAGGACCAGGTTGTATTTACATTCACACCTAATCTACCTAGGTATCTAACAACAACAGAGCTGTGTTGCCCGGGTGATAGATTTTGGCTGGGGTTGGGTTACAAATCACTTGAATGCTGGGGGGGGGGAGGTGTAATGAAATGTTGTTGTTCTTATTGTATGAGTAAAGGGCAGTAGAACTGTACTTAGCCTGTGCTGATTGAGGGCATCGAGAGAGAGGGTGGGGACAGGTGTTTTGCTTGATGGTCTGTCTGAGTCACACGTACTATATTAGACCTGCTCCTCTCCACTGTTTAAAGACAGAGCTGATTAGGCTCTATAGATAGTCTTTGTTTTGCTAAGTGATCACTACAGCTGAAAACACTGATAATCAGGTCTAAGTGCTTAGACCTGCTGTGGGACAGTGTTTCTGTGGAAGAGATGGCCCAGTCTGCAGTAGCAGTGAGGTTCCCCCACTGAGAGCTCAGCTGAAATCACTGAGAGCTGGTGGAACTTCAAGAGACCAACTAACAGAGGTCATGGTGGCAGGTGGCAGCAGAAGGTGATGGCGCAGGGCCATTGGCAACAGAGCGATGGAATGAACGTGGCAAAATGAAGAACAGTGGCCAGAGCGAACACTGAGCAGCTGGAGGAACAAGCAAGGTGCCTTCTTGCCCCCCACTGAGAGACGAACTCATGTGAAAGCACCTCTGAACTCTGAGTCTCCACTGACCAAGGACAACACCGGTGAGTGTTAATGAGGCTGTTAAGAATGTTGGAGACACAACACAGTTCATGCGAACAAACATGGCTGTGGCATCATACTTTCTATTTAAGCAAGAGATACCATACACTACAAACTGGAGGCCAATGTTAAGTGCATTGTCACTTGTTCATCCTGAAGTTGAACACTGGTTCCGAACAAGACCAGCAAATGCTCACTATCTTTCTGCAAGAAACTCAACTGACTGGCCAGACGCATGTGGTGCAATAGTGAAAGACTCAACAGTTGAAAAAAGTGAAGAACTCTCACCACATTCAAAAAATTTGTATACATGGCTGATGAGTGCACCAATGCAAATGGTCATTGTGTACGTTATCTTGATGTCAGTGGAAAGCCAGTAGATGCATTTCTAGATGTTCAAGTTATAAAAGACAGATTAGCTGCATCTGCGACAATCCACATCTTAGAAGAGTTAAATGCTTGTCAATGGGACCCCAAACAGATGGCTGCTTGTGCATTTGATGGAGCTGCAAACTTCTCTGGAAGACATGGTGGAGCACAAGCTTTGCTCAGAGAAAAATGTAATCCTAGTCTCTCCTATACATAGTGCCTAGAGAGGCCCATCTACTCCAACTAGCGCTAGTACGAGCTGCAGACTCTTCAAAAGACATTTAAAAAGCTATAAATTTAATGTCTTCATTATAGTCTTTTTTCAGCAAGAGTCCAAAAAGACTGAATAGCTTGGACAATATAGATGATACACTGGATGAAGTTCAAATTAGTCCAACCTGGGAAAATTCTCTGGCTTTCTCATGAGCGATCCTTGGCTGTTGTCTTAAAATTACTCCAGCCATTATTACTGGCTTTGGAAAGTATCTACCAAGATGGGATGGATCTAAGTAATGAGGCTGGTGGATTACTTTTGCTACTACGTTCAGAGAAGACTATTGCCATTCTCTCTCTTGTAAGTCTACTGTTGAAACCACTTGCGTCATTAAACTATGCCATCCAGGCATCTGCTAAAACAGTAGTAGATCTTTGTCCAGCAATAGAAACTACATCTGGATCAATCAGAGAGCTATCCATTGAAAAAGTACTGGAAGAAGCAAAGACTTCATGAATGAAGGCATTTATATTGAATCCTTAAGTGAAGAGGACAAGAAGTGTTTGTTAAGACAACTGAAAAAGTACACAGACTTGATTCTTAAAAATCTACAACAGTGACTTCTAGATTCTACTCAACCTCTACGTAGCTTTTACAGATTCCTGTCTTTTAAAACGCCGACAGTTGAGTGGAGTGAGGCACTACCAGCAGTGGGGCTGCCATGTGCTCGGGACAGAATAGAGAATTTGAACACAGAGTGGAATATCATATGACGAATGAATTAAGATTTGACTTCAACTTCGTTTTTATCATCACTAGTGGCTCAACCTGATCTTTATGCTGTTTCCTGGGCTGAAAGAAGTAGGAATTTATCTCTTGCTACTCCCAGTCACAACAGCTACAGTTGAGCATTCTTTTTCATCATTGAATAGAATTTTGTGTTTTGAAAGAAGTCGCCTTCTGCCTAATCATGTGAATGAACTAATGAACATATCTGGATGTACCGGACACACGAGAAGCCACCAAAGATGAATGCATTGCATTCAAGAAGTTCATTAACAGAGTTGTACAAAATTGTAACAAGAAACCAAGAAGGATGTAGATGTAGTGCTTCATAGAAGGTTTGAGTAGCCAACTTTAATTTGTGTGATGATTTTAAAATCTAATAAAATGGTCATGAAACATTTTTTCAGTTTTTACTATGGTGCCATATAGCCTACCTTCACCCTCAGTCTCACCCCTCATCGGCCCTGACCCCTCCCCTTGTAAATTTGAACACCCCCTACCCAATTTCAATTCCTGGGGAAAACACTGGCCCTGGAATTTTTGATATTCCTCTTCCTGTTTGCTTGGCATGGACAGTTCACAATGCATCTTCCCAGCTAACCAGGCTGGCTTTCTGCGGCAAATGCACTCCCACCTGGAGTACACCAGAGCCATTGGATCTGCTGGGTTTGTAGGGAGAGGAGGCTGTGCTGTTGCAGCTTCGCTCAAGCTGTAGGAACTTTGATATCTATGGTCAGATTGCTCATGGTATGCAGGAGAAGGGACACAAAAGGGGGACGTGGCAGCAGTGCCATGCTAAGATCAAGGAGCTCAGGCAGGCATACCAGAAGGCAAGGGAAGCCAACTGCCACTCCTGTGCAGTGCCGAAGACATGCTGCTTCTACAAGGCAAAGCCACCTCCATACTTCAGGGGGACTGGAGGCAACAACCAGTGGAGCCAAACCCGAGGATAAAGCGATGGATGAGGATGTGGGACATGTGACAGGGTTGGCTGGTGGCGTGACAAGCTGAGACCTACTTTTGACTCCAGAGGGATCTAGCCAGTCTCAGCACTTTGGCCCTGGCATACATGAAGCAGGAGAGGCAGGATCTGGTAAGCACGTATTTTGCTTTGATACTGCACAGTGATAGGACATTGAGGTCATTTAGTTTGTCATGGTAGAAGAGGGATAAAGGATAGAAATTAACAACAGAGCCTATGCAGCTATGCAGTGAGGGCCTGGCAGAAAAGTTTTAATTTTCCATAGAGATCTCTAGGGAGCTTCCTTGGACGTGCTCTGCTGACACAAGGAGCGTTGTGTGGAAATGCACAACTGATGTAATTGAAGTGGCTTATGATCGTTGGTGTAACAAAGGTGACTTAAGCCATGTCTACACTATAGAGTTAAGTCAAGTTAGCTTGTTTCCTTTACATGATGGATAGTATTTACTTGTTTTTTAATAAAACATTTGTAAATGGAGCAAGTTTGAGCTAGACTTGTTGAGACAAAATAATCATGGAACACGACAGTTCCACAATCCCTTTTCAGAATGAAACCAAGCTTTAAAAAATATGTGCCAGTATGATATTAATGCCCTGTAAACAGGAGGAGGAATCCACTTTTAATTATTTGTAAAATTCTTGATAAGTTGTCATTTAAAAAAGTTTTAAGAAGGATAACATTTAAGCAGGATAAATACCATCCTGAACTTCTGTGCTTCCTAGTGAGATGGTTTTTAATTTATTCTGGAATATGAATGACCTCTCCACATCCAGTCTACAATAGAAAAAAATGTAAATGTACATGGTCGAATGTACTTATTCTTTGGCTCCTTTGGTTCTGGCAGTTTAGACTGAGGTTTAGACTTGAAAATAGTGAAGGTTTTAAAAAGTTATTTGTATTATAAACTGGGATTTAATAAGTTTTGCTTTCTATATATTCTAGACTGAACAGCTAGGTAGAACAGAATTTCCAACTAGGCAATTTCCTCATAACATTCAAAATCCTAATACATTTAATATACCTAAAAAGGGTATGGAACAGGCGTGGCCAACCTGTGGCTCTGGAGCCACAGGCGGCTCTTCAGAAGTTAATATGAAGCTCTTTGCATAGGCACAGACTCCGGGGTTGGAGCTACAAGTGCCAGCTTTCCAGTGTGCCGGGGGGTGATCACTGCTCAACCCCTGGCTCTGCCACAGGCCCTGCCCCCTCTCCACCCTTTCCTGCCCCCTCCCCTGAGTCTGCCATACCCTTGCTCCTCCCCCTTCCCCTCCGAGCCTCCTGCACGCCACAAAACAGCTGATTGGGAGGTGCGGGGATGGAGGAGGAGGTGCTGATCGGTGGGACTGCCAGCTGGTGGGAGGCTCTGGGAGCGGGGGCGGAGTGGGGGAGCTGATGGGGGGCTACTGACGTATTACTGTGGCTCTTTGGCAATGTACATTAGTAAATTCTGGCTCCTTCTCAGGCTCAGGTTGGCCACCCCAGTATAGAATATTCAAGCTTTTTATTAAGCCAAATACTAAATTAGTTAATGATTCATTTATGTATAGACTCATCATTGTTCATATACACTAAATAAGAGCTATTATATGTTGCACAACTATAATTGTCCATTACTTGCTTATGAATTTAACTTTAAACAAAAATAAATTACAGGACCTTCCAGGACACTTATAAATGTACAAAAATCATTAATTTGTGTTATACAGCTTGCTTTGTTTCTGTGCCCATGTAAACTAGAAGTTTTTCCCTCTAAATGTAAATTGTCACTAAGCCACTTGGTCAATGTGATTGCATGAGAGATAAAAGCGTTTGGGATAACATGTGGCAATTCCACTTGCACTTTGATTCTGAATTATTTTTTCTTGAAGTGATCTATTTTCTTTGGAGCTTTCCACAGTGTAAAATAATACTCATGATAACTTTGTAATGTTTACAGTCCTGGTTACATAGAGCCTCTTAAATAGTTTTTCTTCATTCTTGGACCTTCAGCAAAAATGCCTTGTTTGTAAAGTTTATTCTATTTTTCTTCAGTAAGGCATTGGCTTGAAATTCTGCTATTGCAGGTATAATACTGTTCCGCTTTTCACTCTAGGTTCACTTATGCATTAGTAAAAGTTACTGATGGAAGAACTGTTATAATTTAGACAAGACGTGCACTTTCATATCATACTCTCCTACCCCGAGCTCCAGCTCCACAGCTTCCATTGGCCGGGAACCATGGCCAATGGGAGCTGCAGGGGAGGTGTGCGCAGCCGGGGGAAGCAGACAGAGTCCCTGTGGCTGCCCTACGCCTAGGAGGCAGAGGGACATGCTGGCCACTTCCTGGGAGCTACCTGAGGTAGGCACCACCCGGAGCCCTCACCTCTCATCCCCTCCTGCACCCCAGCCCTGAGCCCCCTCCTGCACCCTAAACCCCTCATCCCGAGCCCCACCCCAGGGCCCATACCCCCACCCATGCCTCAACCCCTCCCACACTCCAAACCTCTTGGCTACATTCCCCAGCCTGAAGCCCCCTCCTGCACCCCAAATCCCTCATCCCTGGACCCACCGCAAAGCCTTCACCCCCTCCTGTACCCTTGCCCCAGCCCAGAGCCTCTCCTGCACCCTAAATCTCTCATAGACTCATAGACTCATAGATATTAAGGTCAGAAGGGACCATTATGATCATCTAGTCTGACCTCCTGCACAATGCAGGCCACAGAATCTCACCCACCCACTCCTGCAATAAACCTCTCACCTATGTCTGAGTTATTGAAGTCCTCAAATCCTGGTTTAAAGACTTCAAGGTGCAGAGAATCCTCCAGCAAGTGAGCTGTGCCCCATGCTACAGCTCTCCTGCCTTCACCCCTGCTGAGTCTTCTCCACCTCCAACTTCTCTGAAACTTTCTCCCTACCTCCCCATCTCCCTACACTGAGGATCTTCCTCATTTTTTCTAAAACAAAATTGACAGCAGCTACTTCTTTCTCTTTCTTGTGATACCTTTCAATAGGATCAGCATAAACAACCTCCCTACCCCACCCCAATAACCTCCTTATTAAAATGCTTTCCAGCATAAATTTGCATCTGTATATTGGCCAAAATGGAGTGGCCACCAAATCCCTACAGAGCTGCCCATTCACATTCTTTGTGCCAGGAACACAAGGAACACAAACCAGCAGAGGCTATCAACAATTCTGGAAGGTATGTGCTAAAGCACATGGACTAGTACCCTGGCTCTCTAAACCTTTAATGGAACGCCTTTTGCAGCTTGAGACATCGCAAAAGGTCCATGGCTCATTTCTGGCCCCACCCCAGAGCCTGCACCCCAGCCCAGAGCCAGTACTTCCTCCCACACCTCAGCTCCTGCCTGAGCCTGGAGCCCCCTCCTGCACACCAAACCCCTCATCCTCGGTCCACCACCCCAGAGCCCTCACCCCCTCTCACATCTCAACCCACGGCCCCAGCCTGGAGCCCCCTCCTGCACCCTGAACCCCTCATTTCTGGCCCCACCTCAGAGCCTGCACCCCTAGCGAGAGCCCTCACCCCCTCCCGCACCCCAACCCCCTGCCCCAGCCTGATGAAAATGAGCGAGTAAGTGAGGGTGGGAGAGAGTGAACGACGGAGGCAGGGGGGATAGAGTGAGTGGGGGGGCAGGGGCTGGGGGAAAGGGTATTCAGTTTTCTGCTGTTAGAAAGTAGGCAACCCTAAATGTAGCCAGTGGAGAAATTTTGACCCAAGAGTTCTGGTAAGACAAGAGCTTGCTCCGAAGTTTACCCTCATTTCCCTCCTAAAAGTACCATAAATGTATGTGTACATTAACATGCCTGTCCATGCGTGTGAATTCCTGTGTCTTAATGTGTGCCGCTCCTCCCTGTTCTCCTCTGGTTCTAGTTTCCTTTATAGGGAGTTTCTGTCCCTCCCTCAACAATACATTCTCCCTCTCTTCCATTGGGGGGATTGTCAAGAGTGTGTCCTGGCTTTCTCCTTCCATGTGCTTCATGCCTGTGAAGAGGGAACTTCAAACTGCTGAGTACAGCCAGCAGAGAAGCTGCACTGTTGCCCCTGTCTCTCCTGTTGGCTAGATCTGACCTTCCAATTGGTGAATATTTTGTCTCTTCACTTGTCAGCTGTTAGGCAATGCAGGGGAGGGGAAGTATTGATTACTGTTGTATACCGTGGCACGTTTTGGGCTATAACTAACTATAGTCTCTACTCTCTTTCACCTTCCCTCTGCCACAGGCTCAATATTGGGGGAGGGGAAGGGACAGTTGTCCCCCATGCTCCCTTCCTACACCTGCTTTACAAATTGGAAAGGAAATGGCCACCCACCCTTCTACATTACTCTTCTACATACTTTCTGTCTTAAGCCAAATGCTGAATACTGTAACATGTACAAGTCTTTAGTATCCAATAGAAAGTAGCTGGAGAATTTAAATAGGTAGCATGTAATTAACTAGTTGGAATTTTGGCCATGATATTATGCTGACAACACCATTTCTTATGAAAAGTACTATGAGATTAGTTAACTGTCAAAAGTGGTCAATACCTAGTATAGTATGGTAGCATCTGAAAGTTGGTATCTCCAACAGTATACTTCCACCAAGCACAATCCTGTGTTTTAGGCTCATTGCTGACCCAATTCAAGAGTCATTAATACATTTTCCTGAAACAAATGAGTTTTCCTTATCCAAATGCTGCTCAGATCTTGCCCATTTTAATTTGTGAGAACTGATAAGATCAGAGCCTGAAATAGCATGGTTGCAAACTTGCTAATTTTATTGTCTCCAGTACCGCATTTGGATGCTTCATTGATCCGTTATATGACATGGGCACCATGCAGAAGACCTAATCAAATTTAACCAAAGATTTTGTCTCTGAGGTATCTGCCCACCTTTAACTCTTTTTTTTCCCTTAGTTCTGGAGCAGATTGCAGAAGCAGGTTCTTGCTCCATAATGTCACCACAGAAATTTTCTCAAAATGAGTCAGAAAGCAAATACCCAAGAAGAGGGGATAAAAATTCTCAGTTGTAGAGAACCATTTCAACATACAACTGTTAATTCTATTTATCTCATGGCTCCAAACACTCATGTGAATGAGTTAACTTGTACTTCAGCCTCAAAGGGTGGCTCTGAAAAGTCCTTGTCAGCATACAGAAACCTTCAGATGTAACAAATTGTTTTGCTCCTAACTTGCTGCATTCACTCTTGCCAAATGTGGTTTTACTAATTGCAAAACCTTGTGGAAGTTAGAGTTCGGACAGAGCCTATTGCTTAACCTTCCTTGCTAAGGGAAACAGGCATGATCGTTTCCGAGGCTTCAGTCACTGTTGTTCATCCTCTCAAGGCCATTTTGCTCACTCGTTAGCAGAAACTCTGATAATGAAAATGTCTGAAAGATTGAACAAGGAATCACTTTTTTATTGAGGGAAGGGCTATATTGCTTATTTCCTTATTCCTCTCACTTCTGCTGTAGTGGCTGGAGTTTCCTCAGACTGTCAAGGATGAGGAGAGTATTCTAACAAGTCTGGAAAGGGCCAGAAGAGCCATATTTTTCTGGGTGGAATTTAGTAGAGGACTTTGCTTTCTTATGTGAAGCTCTCAGAATTTCTCGGAACAAAGTTGGGTACTTCAGCTTTCACATCTGGAGAGCTTTTTCCTCATTAAGGATGCGAAATTGGGCATACAGTTATGCTTAATCTCTCAGTAAATGTTGTCTCATTAAGGATAGCTGTCCAATCAAATCATTAAGGTATATATGCTGACGGTTGCTAAGGCAATGTTCAGATCCTCAGTTCCTAAACCTGTGACCTCCTGCTGTGGCTAATCTTTCCCACTCTGTGAAGACAGCTCCATTCCCTGAGACTTTCTTGGAAGGATGGAAGGAAAGAAAATGAGCCAGGTCTTGTGTGTCTGATATTTCTGCCTGCTTAGTTAGCCATTCCAATTTATTACAAATATTCAGTACAGTCCCCAGTTGATTGCTTTTGTGAGTTTAGACACATGAAGAAAGTAGGCCCAGATCCTCAAATATCCACTTACATATAATTGAGGATCTGGGCCATAGTGTCTAGTTCTTGAAATGAAGCCATCTCTTGCAACTTAGACTCTGACTTGGTTTGTGTCTCAGTCCATTACAGAGCTATCCTTACTGATCCTGAGTACGGATCTGAAAACCAGGAACTACATAACTCTCTGCAGCCCAGGCAAACCGCTTGGCTTCTGCCCTCAGTTCCCACCTGTAAAATGTAGGTAATTATCTATCTCCCAGTATTGTTAAGATAATTTATTATTTTTGTAAAGCACTTCGAATCTTAAAAATGCTATATTAAGGCTAATCATTAACATTATATCATGCTGACCAGTCAGGAGAAATCCAGTTCTTTCAACATTTCACTCCCTTTCTGTCTGTCCTGCAAGAACTTTAGATACACTTTTCCAAGACGGTTAATTTTTAATTATACATCTGAATGTCTAACTTTCTAGTAAGTGGCATGTAATAGGGCACATCCTCCTTGATGTCACATTCTTGAACCAGAGGCCCATGGCCCCAGGAGTTCCTTTTGTCTATTGTAAGAGCACTGAGCTTCAGTAATCAGTAACCCTGACACATCTGAGATTTATTACATGTGCAGGTAGATTGTAATAATGTGTGCACGTCAGCTGAGTTGGGGCATGAGATGATGCATGAGCTAGAAAGAACCCAGCTTGACTTTGCAGAGCTGACAGTTGGAAGAATAACATCTTTGTACTTGTAAAGTGAGCAAATTTGATGTAGAAGTAATTGACACAAACACTGGACTCCATTAAGCCATTTTAAGTCACATCGTAGTGCTGCACCTTGATATTTTATAGTAGGTAATGAGTAAAAACAATACTCTGGAGTATATTAAATGACTAAAGCTGAGTAGTAGGTATTTGTTGTTTTCTCACTAGTATTTTTTCAGAGTTAGTTTACATATAATTTTACTATTTAAATATAATTACTATGTGGAAAAATGTGTTTTGCTGAAAACTAGCTCTATGATTTCCATTAAGTATTAGGCTTTGCCTTGTTAATGACAAAATTGCTTTAGTGGCACATAAATTATGTAAATGTGAGCTGTTCCTTATGAGGAAAAATGTTCAGTGGTTCATAAGGGCAAAGAAAACTTGCTTTGCCTAAAAGTACCTGAATTAGATTGTAATATTACTTTAATAAAATTGTCTATTATTTATCCTAAGGCAAATTGATTCTTTTAAGTATTTTATTGTACTGTTTCCTTCTAAATGTTTCATCAACTGTCTTCACCCTCAGCTCGGTTAAGTGCTGCCTTCCCGCACTATCCAAAGAGCTGCAAGATATAGGGAACAGCTGGTTTCACCAGTGCCAAGTGCCACTGCTTGGATAGTTAGAAAAAGATGCTGATTTATGGAGTGGTTAGTTTCCTCTGCCCCGAAGGCTGGATGAGTCATTTCTGCTAGGTGGCTTGTGCTCATTGTCTCAGGGTCTGATTTCATACTTCCCCGGCTTCTTGTTTTCTGTTGCTATTACAAGGAACAGTTACCCAGGGGCATCCTTTGCAGGGGGCAATTTGTACCCTGCCAGGCACAGCTTAACAGAACAAAAGTAAGTATTTTTTCTAGCATTCAGCAACATTTATTTTCAGTTGCCTCCCTGCTTTTCAGCACCACTAACATTTTTGACATTTCTGAGCTCTTCATTTTCCATCAGTTGCCGCCCCTTTGAAGGCTTTTCTCCTTTTTTATCAGTTACATGAGAGATGCACACAAAGTCCTCTGAGGTGTATCAGGGCCATTGCTGGAAGGTCAGGAAAATAAATTAGTTTGGGAGCTTTGGAGATATCTGGGTTCAGGAGCAACTGGAACTAAAAGACATATTAAGAAAGAATAATGTGGTATGTAAGTGGGAGGACAAGAATAAATAAAGAGGCAGTGGTGAGTATCAGCATTCCAGGGATAGGGCTAATTAATCCCAGGCTCTGGCTTTCTGTCATGATCTGATGATAACTGGTAATTTTCTCCTCTTGTTTCTGATTTGTTTAATGGTGTTACTGGGAAGGATTTTGAGTGTATAAGAAAGGGTTTTTTGGGTACTGTGACTCAGCCTCAATAACTGTTTCCATTCATTTGATTTGGAAAAAAATACCCCTCCCCTCACCCTCCACAAAAAAAGCCCTTCATTGTTCTTCCTCTGTCTGTCCTCAGACTGTGAGTTTCTCAGGGCAGGTGCTTTCTCTTCTTGAGTGTCTGGACAGTGCCTAGCACCTTGTGGGCACTACCAGAAAAGAGGACATAAACTGAACAGTTTAGAAATTGAAATAAATTTGATAAAAATTAAAAACATTTTTCTCTTATTCTTTCTGTACCACACCCATGTCCACCATCATTTTTAATACTGTAGTGCACAATTAAAAATATTTTAGTGTATACGTAAAAAACAGATAAAAGCCTGTGACCTATATAGAAAGAAAAATATGAATAAAGAAAAACAAATACAATCCATCATCATGAACACATCAGAATGATAGTGACATCTCTCCCACGCCACACCAACCCAGGATCATACAGAATCAACTTTTACTCATTTGCGCCCATCTTCTGCAGTGAAAGGTGGTAGTTAGTAATTCCACACAGGCGCACACAATGCTGTTGCCAGTATATGCTTCAGACAGAGGAAGCTAGATTTCCCATACTTAATTCTTTTAAGGGCAAACAACCTCATTACATCTGTACCAATGCTTTTGAAAAGTTGTAAATGAATATGCAAGTCATAAAATGAATTTTGTGTATTGGTAGGCATGAAATCAGATCTCCTAATATCACATTACACACTTGTAGACTTAGGTGATGATCTAGAGAATGATGGCAACAAGAAAAGCACTTGCCAATAAGAGGAAATAACCTACAGTCCCTGTACACACTCTGACCTACCCCAGGAAATCTGGGATGATATGGCAAAATATAAATTATAATACTACTTTGAGGTGACCTCTGCACATCCTCAGTTGGGAGAGGTGCACATACACACACCCTGCAGCACTGCTGAGGTTTGGGAGCTATCTAGAAAGTAAGTGCCCATGGGGACTATATGCACTAAACGTTCATTGGTGAAGTTATAAGAGGTCATGTAGTCCCAGTCATGTCCTTTGCCATGTCTTGCTGTGAACTTAGGAACCTTTATTATGTGAGGGCATGGAAAACTTCTCTTGGTTATCACCAAAAGCTCCTGTAAATTATTTGTTGTTGTAGTTTAGACATTTTAGATACATTTCTGTACTGTTGGGCAGTTCAGTTTCTCAGACTATCTCTGATCTGGGGGGTTGTACTAGATTCAAAAGAACTGGAGAAAGATTTTAGGCACTGTGTTTTGTTCTGTGTTTTGTCCATCTTCCTGGACTCAGTGTACGTTATGTGCTGTCTGAAATATCTCAGGGAGGGCCATTCCCCAGATGATTGTCCTATTTGCTGGGCCTTCACATACCATGCCCTAAACTAAGGACACAGACAAGGCTCAAGGCCCTTCCTCATGAGAGGCTCCCTATGAATCAGACCCTTAGAGTTATCTTCAGGCCAGTGTAATTGTGGGCATCATTACACTGCAGCTGGGAGTGTGCCTCCCAGCCTGGGTAGACAGATATACACTAGCTCTGTTCAAGCTAGTGCACTAAAAACAAGTGTAGAATGTGGCATGGGCTAGCCACCTGAGTATGGATCCATGGGGTTGGACAGGCTTGCACTTGGGAGGCTAGCTCGTGCAGCTGTGCATTCTGCAGTGTACGTGCATGATATTTTTAGCATGCTAGCTCAAGCAGAGCTAGTGCATCTGTGTACCTGGGCTGGGATGTGCACGCTCAGCTGCAGGGTAGACCTACTTAGAGGGTCCACTTTCCCTTTATACTGGATAGCTCAAGGAGGACTCCTAGTTTTCTGAGGCAGAATATTTCTCGTCTATTATGGACTGCCTAATCCAGCATTTAGTTACCAGATGCCAGCACATATTTTGTTAGGTAAACTATGTAATTACCACATATACTTTGAAGAGTTCAGAGCATTACAAAATAAGTCTTTTTAATAACTATTCTGTATTGATATTTTCCTTTACAATACAGCAAAAGTGTAAATAATTAAAACTAGAAATTTGATACTTGTACAAATCTTACATCTTTGTCAATGATAAGGTACAACATAAACATCCTAATTAAAAATACTTTGCAAACAGAATAAGCGAGCAATAATAAATCCAGGTAATGTATTACAATTTTTCTGGTACTAATTAGAAAATATACATTGTGATCTGATTCCTGATGACATTCTAATTTTCCAGTATTTTGACTCTGCCTCATTAGCGTAGTATTTTAGTAGTAACTTGCTTCAGATAACACATTTAATATTTCAGTACTCTGTATCATTTCAAATATCTGAAGGATCGGGTTTGTGCTCGAATGTTTGTTTGCAGTTTGGTTTGTTTACATAATGTTATTACTTGGGCAGCAACGAATATCCAGTTCACAAAGACATTTAAATCCATTCAAAAAAATGAATGTGGATGCAGCTCATAGTCAGTTACAATAATGTATTCATTTAAATTATGCAGACTTTGCTCCAACATTATACAAAAGATTACTTGACAGTTTTGATATTTCAAAGAAAGAATTTAATTTTATTAGTATAGTGAGGTTAGAGCTCAATCCTGTAAACTTTTATTTCTCTTCAAGTGCTAGCTCATATTAATTCCAATTAGGTGTGTGCACGCAGTGTGCATAGTCATCAGAAAGTTTTTCCCCTAACAGCTCCCGTCGGATTGGCTGTGGAGCACCCCGGCATGACACCTTCATGGCGCTCAATATATGACCCTTCCAACCCGGCGCCTCCTCAGTTCCTTCTTGCCCTCAGTGACGCTCATTGGAACTGGGGCATCTCGCTTCGCAAGCTCTCCACATTTCCCAAGCATTTTGACTGTTTGTACTTTGTAGTTATTATAGTTAGTAGTTAGTTAGCTGTTGGGCTGGGGGGTTTATCTCCACCTTGACCGCATTCTCCTTGGGGGACTTACATGCCCACGTCCCAGGGGTTCAAGCCTTGCAAGTCCTTCAGCAAGCCGTAGCTAACAGGGGACCCCCACAACGCTTTTTAAAGTGTCTGGGGGAAGCACACCAATTGGACAAGTGCAGGATTTGTAAGGAGTTTTGCCCCAGAACAAAAAGGGAGCAAGACTTTCACCTCAAGCAGCTCCTTATAGAGATGGTACTCAGACCGCAACCTACATCGGCGAAGCAAGACCCGGCACCGAGCTCATCGGTGCGCAGCGCCCCAGCGATAGTGGTAGAAGCGGCACCGGAGAACGACTCTGGGAGAGACCCACGGCACTGCTGCTCCCTGGCGCCAAAACCAACGGGATCGACCCAGCACCGGTCCCACTCCCTGGCACATAGCGGCACCAGAAGCAGGGGGAGGAGTGGGATCTCCGGCTCAGGGACCCACCCCATTGGAGCTGACCAATGGGGTGTGTCCCAGAGAGGAGCACCCAGTGCCGAAGTCTTTGGAGACAGCACTGTCGATTTGGGCCCCGGAAAGGGGACCATCAAGTTTGATGCTGTTGGACTCCCTGGGCCAGGTCATCGAGGAGGTAGAATTACCATCCACCCCAGACACCTTTGAGTCCATGAGGGACCTCATCACCATGACAGTGCCGAGGTCCCCCACCCTTTGCGCCAAGCCTCCAGTACCGCAACACGTGGCACCGTCTCGAGGCAAACTGGTGATGCTCCGTCCCTCGGCACTGCTGATGGAATAACAGCACCACTCAGAGTCCTGGTGCCACTTGCAATTGTGGCACCGGTCAGACTCACAGCACCGGTGCTGGTCATGCCAGCGCTCCCGCTCGCAATGCTGATCCTTACGTTGATCCCCATTGTGCAGCAGGTCCTGCTCCCGGCACCAGTCATCCCGGCACCGATCAGCGACCCTGTACCACTCCCCAGCCTCGCGGCACTGCTCCCCAGCATCGTGACATCACTCCCCAGCACAGCGCTGCTCACCTGTTCAGCTCTGCTCGGCACCGCCCTGGCCATCACAGTCCTGGTCCCCATCTTTGGAGACGAGTCTAGATACTCGGAGTGGGGCTGGCACCGGTTGGGCCATGGGAGGCCTGAGGTGGGGGCAAGGCCATGGCTTGCGTAGTGGCAGGGACCGGCTCAGTGGCCGTTTTGGACCCTGTGGGCATACAACCAGGCCCAGGGCACCCAATCTAAAAGTTCTCGGTCAGCGACCTCTGAACCACGAGTGCCAGAGGCTTCTGCCAGTTGCCCTACCCCTAGGGGTGGGCTGAGGAGGTACCGTTTCCTCACCCTCCCCTAGAACCAACCCCAGTTCCTGAGCCTGATCCAGGTGTGGCTGGCCCAGTCAGAGAGGCAGGACAGGAGGCCTCTGGAGACCAAGAGGGTCAGGAGGACCCTGTTCCCCAATTAGTATCATTGTCTCCCTCCCCAGACGAGACCGTTGCAGGCACCTCCATCTTGGGACTGTCCCCCATAGACATCTGCACCCACCAGGACCTCCTTTGCAGGGTGGAGTCGGAGGACCCGATGGTCAACATACTAGCCCTGGAAGGTCCATCGAGGGTGGCTCTACCCCTCATCAAGACCATATAGGCCAATACTAAGACTAATTGGCAGACCCCAGCCTCCATCCCTCTCACCGTGAAGGGCATGGAGAAGAAGTATTTCATCCCATCTAAAGGGTATGAATACCTCTTTGCACACCCGCAGCCTTGCTCGTTGGTGGTGGCTGCAGTAAACAAGAAGGAGAGGCAGGGACAACAAGCCCCAGCGCCTAAGTCCAAGGATGCCAATCGCCTGGTCAGCAGGGTCATATATTCAGTGCCATGGTAAAATATTAAAGCCCTGATTATACAAAAATTTGTGCACATGCTTAACTTTACACAATGCAAGTAGTCCTATATACTGTTCATAGGCGGACAGTTAAGCATGTGCATAAATCTTTTCAGGATCTGCCTAAAGCAGCAAGATCAGACTGAGAAAATATAGGAAATTTCGAACAAGAAGTGCCTAATTCTGCAGTGCCCTTAACCATATTGTACTCATTTGCAGCAGAATAAATTGAGTTCTATTACTGATTTTGCACTAGTAAATCAGAATGTTAGTTTTGTTAGTTAGTAAATCAGCATGAATTTTTGCACTGCTGTAAATGATTCCTCAAGGCCCAGGGCAGAAGCGACTTGGAATGTAAGTTTGCATTTGTAACATTAACTCTGCCACACTGCACATGTGTAATATGTTTTTTTTATGCTTCTTCATGAATCTTTTACATTCTTTTGGCTAACAAATTTATAAGGGTTTTCGTTTGTCTGTTTTTCCCTTTTGTCTATAAGTATGTTTTCAGAAGGGGAGAAACTGACTGACTAAGAAATCGAAACAGTGACCCTACACAAAATGCTGTCATGAGCAAAGTAAATAAACTAAAAAAATAAGGAATTTCTTTCTTTCTAATATCTTTCATTAACAGTAATATTAGGTAGTATTTGCAAATATAGTTGGTAAAATTTTTTGGACAGTAATGTCTAAATTGTCCCTTTTGATATTGCATTAGTACTAATCCCTTTACATTTTTTAATGATTTTTTTCCCTATTTAGTCATGAGGATTTCTTTGGTTGACAAGTCATGCAAATGTATAGTACCAGTTCTGGGATCTTGAAGGCATTTTGGGGCCTGATGATGATAAATAAAAAGACTGTCAGTGTTTTAAATCAAGCATTTGAAAAACTTCCTTCAGTCTGATTTCTAAATGAAATAAATCAAATATGGCTTACTGCAGCCAGTCTGAATCTAGTCAAAAAGCTTTGCAGCTAGCTTGTCCTCCTTCCTATTATAAAGGTCAGAATCCCAGGAGGCCAGCTGCTCCCTTAAAAGATGAGGTTCTAATGTTTACTTAATTCACTATATACCAAAACTACGTCCAACCATACTTCCCTAATGGAGAGGTTACTAGGTAGTCCATTCATTGGACTGGAATCTTCCTTGACTCAGAGCAAGAGAGTTACGGTAAGTCTTTCACTGAATGAGAGATATGCATATGTCATTGGGATCTTTTTAAAACTACATAGTGTTCCATTTCCTATGGATAGGTAGTAGCCAGGCCATGCTTGGAGCCATAGAAAATGGGCATGAGTACTGCCATAACCCAGGACACTTACTTTGATGTTTTTGCCTGTGATGCCTTTGAAAGAAGATGTTCTATGTATGTCCTCTGTTCCATGTTCCAGTGTAGAATCTTTAACTGAACCAAGGCGTAATTTGACACTCCACATGCTGTAATGATCATCAGTCCTTAAATATAGAACCACTGTTGGAAAGGAGCTATAATTGCTTTGGGTTGCTGTGTGGCACTGGAGTCTTGATAGAGGGGACCCATTAAAAGAGGCAAAAATGTGTCAAAGGATTTGCATCTGTCACTGCTTAGAACATGGAATGCAGGACTTAGGACACAGAACTCAGACTTAATAGTGACTGGGATTTCCTTTTCCATAATCGCAATAAACACATAGTTTTCAGTAAAAACAAAAAACTGCGTATCTGAGGATTTAATAAGTCTTTTTGTAACTCTTACATTGGAGAAATTGTTCAACTCTAGTAAATTTGTGTGAAAGTGAGACTTCTGATATTGTGAAAATAGTCTATGCTGACTTGCTTTGTTAATGCCAGTTGTGGAAGTAAAAACTGCCTAGTTCATTAATTTATATACCAAGAGTATTCAAGATTTCAGGTATCAATTGTAAGTATTAGATGAGAGAAGATTGTTCATTTGGAGTCTGATATTGTATCTCAGTTGTGTTGATGAAGGGAAGGAGAAGTTGATGTAACTTGGGCAGAGGGCATCACAGAATGGGGAAACAGCAACTCCATGAAATGCTTGTTCTGTGCCCCTGAGGAAGTTGTTCTCTGAAAACTCTGGGATTAAGTTTCCGTGGGGTAGGAATGTGGATATCAGAAATGGGAAAAACTTGGCCTGGGGAAAGAAGTCTCTCAACTGAAGCCTCAGCAGCACACATCCAAGTGGAAACTAATACTGGTCATGGCAGTATTTACTCCTGTTCTGCACTTGCTTGGGGAGGCCTTTGCAAATGCCTGGGCAGGAAGACGTGTCAGCATTCCACTGAAACTCTGAAAGTCTGACGTCACAGGCTTTTTGTTAATAGTTTTTGCTCCCATGTGCCATAGAGGAGAGTTTGACACTAGAATCAGTTGCTGAATTTCCCCTCATAATCTTCTCTACACCATTTTGGCAAAGAATAGTGTTGGTGTTGTGGGGCTAGAAGAGGAGAGGATGAAAAACTGCTGCTATAAAAGCCTATAAAGCTTCTGTTGTCTGTATTAAATGCAACCCTTGAGAAACTAATGGAAAATAAAGTAATCAAATATGAGTTTGGGTTGATTTTTTTTTAATTAATGGATTATATTGCTACTGCAGTAAGCATAGGATTCCATAGTGTTCAACTTCTTGTCATTGTCCATTAATTTGCTGCTTCTCCACATCTAACAGATGGCTAGTTTCTAAATTTTGCCCTGACTTTTTGGTGTCAGGCACATACGGTACTTTAAAGCCTTGAATATAATTTTACAATTCATTTGTGTGGGAGGAACAAAGTGAAAAACATGGAGAAAGGGTGTGGTAGTTTAAAGGTATAAAGGGTGTGGTAGTTTAAAGGTATGAAGGGTGGGGGTGGGCGTAGCTGAATTCAGTAGCCTGAAGCTAAGATTTGTGGGAATCGTTTTTTTTTTTCTTTCTACTTCTGTGTGGATTTGTTCTACTGCATTCTTAAGTGGAGTGTGAACTGAAAAGGAACATTTGTTATTTTGTAATTGAATTAGAAAACTTGTTTGAACTATGGATTTATTAGTAAGCGCATACCCATCTCAATTGAAATTGGTTTCACTGTTTAAGCCTACAAAGGTTAATAACAGCTATATACAATAATATTAAAACAGATGCTAAAGGCACAGTCCAGCTGTAGTCAGAGCACTTTAGTGTAGAGTGACCAGACAGCAAATGTGAAAAATTGGGATAGGTGGTGGGGGGTAATAGGAGCCTATGTAAGAAAGACCCAAAAATTGGGACTGTCCCCATAAAATCGGGACATCTGGTCACCATAATTTAGTGTGAAAGATACTAATTCACTGCTAGGCCAGCTTACCACTTGGCTAACAAGATCTGGTAGTGCCAAAGATACAACCTCTTAACTGCCTTTGAGGGAAGAAGTGCCTTGCATCACTTACCAGTAATCCCTCTAATCAAACCAGTATTGGAGTAAGATTTGAATGTCTGCCAAACTGAATAATACCTATCTCTTATAGAGTGCTTTTGCATAAGTAGATTGCAATGCAAGATTTCATATATAATAATAATGCCTTAGCACTTATGTGGTGCTTCCCAACCATAGATATCAAAACACATGACAAACGCAGTTAATACTTATACATGAGTGTGACTGGCCTTTTGGGATGCATTCACAGGATGCATTCAGTCACAGTGAGAAGGACTTCTTTATCTTTTCATCAAATCAAACAGGTGACCTGTGTTAGAAATTGTAACTTCTGTCTTCGTGTGACCAGAGAGATTGAAGTGTTCTCCGACTGGTTTATGAATGTTATAATTCTTGACATCTGATTTGTGTCCACTTATTCTTTAACGTAGAGACTGTGCAGTTTGACCAATGTACATGGCAGAGGGGCATTGCTGGCACATGATGGCATATATCACATTGGTGGATGTGCAGGTGAACGAGCCTCTGATAGTGTGGCTGATGTTATTAGGCCTTCTGATGGTGTCCCCTGAATAGATATGTGGGCACAGTTGGCAACGGGCTTTGTTGCAAGGATAGGTTCCTGGGTTAGTGGTTCTGTTGTGTGGTATGTGGTTGCTGGTGAGTATTTGCTTCAGGTTGGGGGGCTGTCTGTAGGCAAGGACTGGCCTGTCTCCCAAGATTTGTGAGCGTGTTGGGTCATCCTTCAGGATAGGTTGTAGATCCTTAATAATGCGTTGGAGGGGTTTTAGTTGGGGGCTGAAGGTGACGGCTAGTGGCGTTCTGTTATTTTCTTTGTTAGGCCTGTCCTGTAGTAGGTGACTTCTGAGAACTCTTCTGGCTCTATCAATCTGTTTCTTCACTTCCGGAGGTGGGTATTGTAGTTGTAAGAATGCTTGATAGAGATCTTGTAGGTGTTTGTCTCTGTCTGAGGGGTCGGAGAACACTTCAATCTCTCTGGTCACGCGATTACAGACATGAAAGTTGTGATATTACAACAAAAAAACTTCAAAACCAGACTCCAGCGAGAGACTGTTGAATGGGAATTCATTTGCAAATTGGATACAATTAACTTAGGCTTGAATAGAGACTGGGAGTGGCTAAGTCATTATGCAAGGTAACCTATTTCCCCTTGTTTTTTCCTCCCCCCTCCCTCCGAAGTTCTTGTTAAACCCTGGATTTGTGCTGGAAATGGCCCACCTTGATTATCATACACATTGTAAGGAGAGTGATCACTTTAGATAAGCTATTAGCAGCAGGAGAGTGGGGTGGGGGGAGAGAAAACCTTTTGTAGTGGTAAACACCCATTTTTTCATACTTTGTGTGTATAAAAAGATCTTCTATACTTTCCACAGTATGCATCTGATGAAGTCAGCTGTAGCTCACGAAAGCTTATGCTCAAATAAATTGGTTAGTCTCTAAGGTGCCACAAGTACTCCTTTTCTTTTTGCGAATACAGACTAACACGGCTGTTACTCTGAAACCTATTATTTTCATGTGTTTTCTAATGATATGTTATCTATAAATGAGTGGTGGGAGAGCCACAAAAGGTTTTGGATTGAAATGCACATCCAGAATTTTAGATGTTTTCTGAACCAGTGGAGGCCCCAATAGCACCTAGCGATTTCTCTCCACATATAATTTCCCTATAAGGGAATAATTCTCTCTCTCCAGCAACAATCCTCCCTCTGTTCTCTTAAATGTAGTGGCCTTGTTGGCAGATAGGGGAGGCCTGGTGTTCTGCTGCTCTCCTCTGGTGTGTTAGGGTAGGATGGGAAATCTTTTGTCGCTCCCTACCAAAAATGTCAAGTGCTGACTTCCTTACTTTCTCAACACTTCGGGTTCTGTTCCCTCTCACCACTGGAACTGATCTTCTCTTCTCCCCTCTTTCCCCCCTTCAACTGATTTCCACCCGATTCACACAATCACTAGCTGAGTCTATCCCCTTTTGCACATTCTTAGTTGATCGTATCTTCTTCCCCCAGGAACACAGGAATTGCCATACTGGATCGGACCGGAGGTCCATCTAATCCAGTATTCTGTCACTGACAGTAGCTAGTACCAAGTGCTTCAGATGAAGGTGTAAGACTTCTTCAGTAGGCAGTTATAGAATAATCTGCCTTCCAAATTGTCTCATCCTGATCTCTTAGAGATTGTTAGTTATAGTTGCTCTGAAAAAAGATTTTTATGTAGTTTCTGTTTACATGTAGCATAGTTATAAACAAACCCTGTAGTCACATGGTTTGGCTCAGTTAGGCGCGCAGGGCCAGTTAGACAGGCAGAACTGAAAGATTCTGAAAGCATGGATGAGATGATGGTATAGGGAGAATGGTTTTAGATTTATTAGGAACTGGGGACCCTTCTGAGAAAGGAGGAGCCTATACAGGAAGGATAGACTACATCTAAACCAAAACAGAACCAGATTGCTGGTATGTAAAATTAAAAAGAAGGTAGTGGAGTTTTTAAATCGAGGGCTGGGAAAAGCCAACAGAGACATCACTTAGGGGAGCATCTATTAACAGGGATTTTCTATATCCTAGTAAAGAGGGGAGGATAGAAGTTGGCAGGTAGGAACTGATGCAAAATGATCAAATCAAAGAGTCCCATTCAGTTGTATAACACAGGCAGACAACTGAAAGTGAAAAAGTTTATAAGTGCTTGCATACAAATACTATCAATCTAAATACTTACATGAATGAACTTAAGTGCCTGTTATTAAATGAGGATATTGATATAATAGTCATCACAGAAAGTTTGCGGTATGAGGATAATCAATGGGATATGGTAATAGCAGGGTACAAAACATATAGGAATGAGATTTGGTGGTGCTGGTCGGGGAGCGGCTCTGTATGAAAGAAAGCATGGAGTCAAATATAGCAAATATCTTAAATGAATGAAACTGTACTATAGACACTCTATAGATAGAAATTCCGTGCTTGAATAATAAGCGTGTAAGTATATGTTACTAACACTTGTAATAGCAGTAGGAATATACTATTGTCCATCTGAACAGAATGATTGGGAAATGCCCAGGAAGATTAGAGAGGCTATAAAAATAGAAAACTCAATAGTAATAATTAATATGATGGTGGATTTCAGCAGTCCCCATATTGACTGGGCACATGTCACCTCAGAATGGGATGCGAAAATAAAATTTCTAGACACCATTAATGGCTACTTCTTGGCTTGTCCTGGAACCCGCAAGGGGAGAGGCAGTTCTTGATTTAGTTCTAAATGGAACTCAGATATCTGGTCCAAGAGGTGAATATAGCTGAACTGCTAATTAATGCTGACCATAATGTAATAAAATTTCAGATGCTTCTGTGGGCGAAAAGACCAAAGGTTACTCTGAAACCTAAAAATAACTATGGGTTTCCTAATGAAATTAATAGTCATAAGGTTTAAAATAAACAAAAGGAAGTACTTCACACAATACACAGTCACCTGTAGAATTCATTGTTGTGGATATTGTGAAGGCTAAAACTTATAACTGGGTTCAAAAAAGAATTAGATCAGTTCCTGGAAGATAGATTCATCAATTTCTCTTAGCCAAGACAGTCAGGGATGCAATCCCATGCTCTGGGTGTCCCTAAACCTCTAACTGCCGGAAGTTGGGATTGGATGATGGGATGGATCACACAATAATTGACCTGTTCTTTTCATTCCCTCTGAAGAATCTGGCGTTGGCCACTGTCAAAAGTCAGGATACTGGGCTAGATGGACCATTGGTCTGACCCAGTATGGCCATTCTTATTGTCTTATGTTTACTGTAAATACTGTTAGTAATATATCTATGTTATGGAACTCATTCATACTTACTTCCTGTGTAAGTAATTCCACACTGTACTGGGCTTGATTTCTCCCTAATAGTAACTGTTCTTAGATCTTGACTAAGTACTGAAAATTAATCTCACTTCAGGAGAACTTTTTCTTTTCTTTTCTTTGTTGTTGTCATGGGAGCAAGATGTATTTTTAATGCATTCGTCATATTTTTATTTAAATTATATGGTTCTACTTTACTGAAAGATATTAACTGTATGGGTACAAAGGCTGTTTTCATTTGAATCTGACCTATAATAAACCAAAACTGTTAATGAAGCAATAATGTATGATTATTGGATTAATGAATCAGTGGCTTTTTTGGAGGGTTGTGGGTGGGATATGAGTCCTCTGTTTTCCCTATGAAACTCTAAGGCTTGGTCTACACAACAGACTTATGTTGGTATAAGTACATCAGATTTTCCACACCCCTGAGCGACACAGTTATACCTACATAACTCCAGGTGTAGACAGCATTATGTCGACAGAAGGGCTTCTGCCATTGACATTGCTGCAGACACTCTGGAAGGTGGAGTACGTATGCCAACAGGCATAGGTAGCACCTTCACTAAGCTCTACGGCGGCGCAGTTGTGCTGCTGCAGCTCTATAGCTGTAGACAAGCCCTAACACATGATAACTTCTCATCCTCTGTCCTCAAAGCATTACCTGGCAGTTACCGTCTTTTCACTTGAGAAGCAGGCAATGCCACTCCATAATCTGCCAAAGGGTTTGAAGCCAGATCTCTTATTTTACGGCTCTGTCTCAAGAAAATTCATGTCTTTCTATCAACGTCACTTCCTGCTTGTACAGTGCTCCACACATTGTTCTGAAAGTACAGAAGCATTTCTTTGTTTCTAAAAGGTTTTTAGCTAAACCCCACAGTGCTTGTGTAAGTTGTGCTTGGTCGAGTGAATTTTTTTAAATGCCCTGTAGGAAGAAGGAGAAAAGAGAATTTGTTCATCCTTGTGTACTATAATTCCTTTCCTTTCCTTCTGAAGAAAGAGAATTTGCCCATTATTTGTTTTTTAACTAAGTTCTTTTGTTACCTTTTTTAAAATCATATGTCCCTCCTTATAGGTACTGCCTTACCTATTAGATAGGCAAGGGTTTTTGTTGCTGTTTATAATATAATACTATGTAATAGTGTATGTGAAGCTAATTTTGTTTGGATCCACAGGCCTACTCTATTAATGCTTCTCAACCCCAAGACTCTGTAATGAGGGACAGTGATCCTCAAAATGAGGGTCAAATACCCCTTGAAATGAGAAACACAATGAAGGACATCAATTTTTTTTTATTGAACATGCTTTTATTTTATATATACATGTACAAGCATGCAAATAGCCTGGAATTTATGATAATGGAACTAAACAATGATTCTGTGTATTAGCATGCTTTATGTAGAAAGCCACTGTTTGTATACAATAAAATAAGAAGTCCATTTACTCTAATGTTCACTGTTGTATTTTGTGATAGCTCCCCCCGCCAACTCCTTTACCACATTCTACACCCTGGCTGCTCACATTGATGGACCGTACAAGTTTTGCTTTAGCAAGAGAATGTCCATCATGACTCCTAAAATAATGATATTCATTATTGATGTTGGAGAAGGTCCAAGAGGGCAAGCCATGGATACAGGTTGATGCTCATCAGAACAAGCTGGAAGAGATAATTAATGAATTAGCAGTAGCCATGCCAGCTGTACATGGAAGTTCATGAGAGAATACACAGAGTAATTAATGACAACACAAACAGCAGAGAGGTCCGCTCGTCATTCATTGAAGGCTCTGTACTAATTGCCATGACTTTGGGACAAATTTACTAGCTGAAGAGATTTGTTGAAGTCTGAAGAGTTGTTTAAGGAAACTTTTCCTGATGTTCCCAAACACTCACTTCACTGTCTACCAAACAACATCCTGGGCACCCTGGCTGCAACCCTGCTGTCCCTGATGTTGCCTCTCTGCCTTTCTCCTTCCCCTATACCCATATGTTTGATCTTCCTGCACAAATTTGGCCCATCCCTCCCCTCCACTTTGCCCTGAACTTCAGCACCCATTTCGCAGCAGGGAGCATGTTGAATCCCAGGTAAGGGCAGAGTGAGGACATTGGTTTCAGCAGATGCTACCAAACGTGCTCAGCAACAGCGAAGCAACCCATTGTGTAGGGGAACAGATTGTGACGCTATACCTTCCCCCTTCCCTCCCATTCCGTCCTCGCTTTGCTCTGGGAATGCATTCCACTGAAGTTAGAATGAGGGCAGCAGCTTCTCTAGTGACTAGTTCACATCTACTTTGAGTGTCCTGTTTCAACTTTTTTTTTTTTAATTCTTCATATTCCTAGCCTGTATGGTAATCTGTATTTTTGGATGGTTACTATTCTGTTAATATGGATGTATCAATTAATTTGAAAACAACTATCTTAATAGTAAATCAAAAACTACCTACTGTGGAGAGGAGAGCTGTGCAAATAACTGATATTTTTCAGAATTTTTGGTGAATCAAAAGAGTCAGAAAAATTTCTGCTTGGGTTGAATGAAATATTTTGTCCAACTGAAACTGAAGATTTCTTTTTGGGCATTTTAAGCCTTTTTAAATAAAAGCAAAGGAAATAAAGAGCTAGATTCACAAAATGGTGCTGGAGGTTCTGCTGCACCCACTTGCCCAATAGATAGAGCAGTCACCTGGGATGAGAGAGACCCATGTTCCAAGCCCCACTCTGGAGCAAGGACTTGAACCTAACTGCCCTTCCCCCTGCATGAGTGTCCTAATCAGAGGCTATAGGATATTTTGGGCTGAGTCTCTCTGTCTCTCCTCTTGTAGCTGTTCCAGTCATTGGAACAGGAACTGGAATTCAGGGGTCTCTCACCCACAAGTGTCCTAATCACTGGGCTATAGAGTCATTGTGACTCTTTCTCTGGTCCAAAGACTATTAAAATATTTATATAAAAATTGAACAGCTTCAACGGTAGAGATGGAGAGAGACCTACATCAGAATAACTTAAAGCCTGATAATTAGGGCACCTACGTGGAAGGTGGACTCATGGGTTCAGATCCCTGCTCAAGAGCCAGGGACTCAAACCTGGGTCTCCCACATCAGTGCCCTAACCATTGGGCCATTGGATATGGAGAGGAGCAGTGTCACTGCCACTGTTTTGTGAATGGTACCTACATCCCCTTGTGACTCTAGCCCAAAAACTCAAAACGTTTCACTTTGACACTTCTGATTTTTTTTTCTTTGTTTTTAACAAAACTATTCATGAAATGTTTTGGTCAACCCAAATTTTCCTTTTTTTCAGGGGGAAAAAAAAAGTTTCAGCTGAAAAATGTTGCCAGCCACAGCTGGAGATGTCCTTCACCTGCATTTTGATTGCAGTTATTCAGATGCAGGAGTGACAAGCCAAGGCACGCACAGCACAAAGGAATAGTAAAATCTGCATTAGCTAGCAGTGTGATTGATCATACGTTTGTCTACAGAGTCATAGTAATTCATGCTGTTCAAAGGCCTAATCCCTATCAGAATTTTTAAAAAAAATACTCTCTAGATTTTAGACTTGCATGGAAGAAAAGCAAGAATAATTTATAAAAGACACAATGTAGTAACTCAAAAAGAGACATATGCTACCCGTATGGTTTAGATTATATCTGGGTTGTGTAGATTAAAAAAATCATGGATTGTCATTTTTTTTAACCTGCATATAAAGGGCTGTAATTATTTCTTGGATATTTGGTTACTACTCTTGTCCTTTAATATTACCTGGACAACTTTAGTGAAATTATATAATTAATAGATCATATGTCACTGATATATACATTACGCCTTCTGGGCCTGAGTCAGGAGAGCATCCTTATTTAGAGAATGCACTTGGGCACATGACGAAGGCCCGTTGACATCAGTGGGTCATAAGCATGTGCTTTCCTGAAGTGCGGCCTGTGTTACAAAGTATATATGATGATGTACTATAAAGGCTTTATCAGAATCAGTCTGGCAAGTGCATTACTTGTCAGTGGCAAACCTACAGGAGAGCTTTGCAGGTCATTCCAAACATATACTCCGTACATTCCACATTGTTGAGAGAAAAACTATTTTTTAATTTATTTTTTTTTTAAATCCGCTTACTATTTTGTCTTTGACCATCAGTAACAAACCCCTTTAGTGCTATGAATCCAATGGCCCAGACCTCTAAAGGAAAGAAAAAGAAAAATGTCAAATATCTATAAATTACTGAAAGTATTTCTATACATGAAAATGTAATTAATTCAAAGTCTTGAGACATCTTTAGGCTACAAACCTGAATGCGGTGTCTCCCAGGGGAAAGATGTAGATCTCAGATTTCCAAAGGTATAAAGCACCTCATAAGGAGTCTGGGAAGAACAACCCTGGAACTCCAACATGGGGTATTCTATCTGCTACCCAAGATCCATAAGCCTGGAAATCCTGGACGCCCCATCATCTCAGGCATTGGCACCCTGACAGCAGGATTGTCTGGCTATGTAGACTCCCTCCTCAGGCACTACGCTACCCGCACTCCCAGCTATCTTCGAGACACCACTGACTTCCTGCGGAAACTACAATCCATCGGTGATCTTCCTGAAAACACCATCCTAGCCACTATGGATGTAGAAGCCCTCTACACCAACATTCCACACAAAGATGGACTACAAGCCATCAGGAACAGTATCCCCGATAATGTCACGGCAAACCTGGTGGCTGAACTTTGTGACTTTGTACTCACCCACAACTATTTCACATTTGGGGACAATGTATACCTTCAAATCAGCAGCATTGCCATGGGTTCCCGCATGGCCCCACAGTATGCCAACATTTTTATGGCTGACTTAGAACAACCCTTCCTCAGCTCTCGTCCCCTAATGCCCCTACTCTACTTGTGCTACAGTGATGACATCTTCATCATCTGGACCCATGGAAAAGAAGCCCTTCAGGAATTCCACCATGATTTCAACAATTTCCGTCCCACCAGCAACCTCAGCCTGGACCAGTCCACACAAGAGATCCACTTCCTAGACACTACGGTGCTAATAAGCGATGGTCACATATACACCACCCTATACTGGAAACCTACTGACCGCTATGCCTACCTACATGCCTCCAGCTTTCATCCAGACCATACCACACGATTCATTGTCTACAGCCAAGCTCCACGATACAGCCGCATTTGCTCCAACCCCTCAGACAGAGACAAACACCTACAAGATCTCTATCAAGCGTTCTTACAACTACAATACCCATCTGCTGAAGTGAAGAAACAGATTGATAGAGCCAGAAGAGTACCCAGAAGTCACCTACTACAGGACAGGCCCAACAAAGAAAATAACAGAACGCCACTAGCCATCACCTTCAGTCCCCAACTAAAACCTCTCCAGCGTATCATCAAGGATCTACAACCTATCCTGAAGGACGACCCATCACTCTCACAGATCTTGGGAGATAGGCCAGTCCTTGCTTACAGGCAGCCCCCAACCTGAAGCAAATACTTACCAGCATCCACACACTACATAACCGAATCACTAACCCAGGAACCTATCCTTGCAACAAAGCCCGTTGCCAACTGTGTCCTCATATCTATTCAGGAGACACCATCATAGGGCCTAATCACATCAGCCACACTATCAGAGGCTCGTTCACCTGCACATCTACCAATGTGATATATGCCATCATGTACCAGCAATGCCCCTCTGCCATGTACATTGGCCAAACTGGACAGTCACTACGTAAAAGAATAAATGGACACAAATCAGACGTCAAGAATTATAACATTCATAAAGACAGGTTTCAGAGTAACAGCCGTGTTAGTCTGTATTCGCAAAAAGAAAAGGAGTACTTGTGGCACCTTAGAGACTAACGAATTTATTTGAGCATGAGCTTGTCAAATAAATTGGTTAGTCTCTAAGGTGCCACAAGTACTCCTTTTCTTTTTGCCAACATTCATAAACTAGTCGGAGGACACTTCAATCTCTTGGGTCACTGGATTACAGACCTAAAAGTGGCAATTCTTCAACAAAAAAAACCTTCAAAAACAGACTCCAAGGAGAGATTGCTGAATTGGAATTAATTTGCAAACTGGATACAATTAACTTAGGCTTGAATAAAGACTGGGAGTGGATGGGTCATTACACAAAGTAAAAGTATTTCCCCATGTTTATCTACCCCCTCACCCCTCCCCCCCCCCGCACTGTTCCTCAGACATTCTTGTCAACTGCTGGAAATGGCCCACCTTGATTATCACTACAAAAGGTCCCATCCTCCCGTTCCCCCCCCCCGCTCTCCTGCTGGTAATAGCTCACCTTACCTGATCACTCTCGTTACAGTGTGTATGGTAACGCCCATTGTTTCATGTTCTCTGTGTATATAAATCTCCCCGCTGTATTTTCCACTGAATGTGTCTGATGAAGTGAGCTGTAGCTCATGAAAGCTTATGCTCAAATAAATTTGTTAGTCTCTAAGGTGCCACAAGTCCTCCTTTTCTTTTTGTGGATACAGACTAACACGGCTGCTACTCTGAAACCTAGAATAAGAAGAGATCTCTTGGACTTGATTTTTTTCTTTCCTCTCTATCGAGGAGGAGGAGGAGTATTTTAAGGAAAACTGATAGAAATTAACATATGTTGTATGCAGTGGTGTTGTAGCTGTGTTGATCCCAGGATATTAGTGGGACAAGATGGCTGAGGTGATTTTTATTGGACCAACTTCTTCATGACTAACAGCTATCTGTTTTTTTAACAAAAAATAAAACCATCATATTATAATGAGAAATTTTGGCAGCTGAAGCTGTGTTTAATCTATTTATTTGAGTATAAGTTTTCGTGAGCTACAGCTCACTTCATCGGATGCATACTGTGGAAAGTGTAGAAAATCTTTTTATATACACACAAAGCATGAAAAAATACCTCCTTCCACCCCACTCTCCTGCTGGTAATAGCTTATCTAAAGTGATCACTCTCCTTACAATGTGTATGATAATCAAGTTGGGCCATTTCCAGCACAAATCCAGGTTTTCTCCCCCCCACCCCCAACACACACACGCAAACCCACTCTCCTGCTGGTAATAGCTTATCTAAAGTGACCACTCTCCTTACAATGTGTATGATAATCAAGGTGGGCCATTTCCGGCACAAATCCAGGGTTTAACAAGAACGTCTGGGGGGCGGGAGAGAATAGGAAAAAACAAGGGGAAATAGGTTAACTTGCATAATGACTTAGCCACTCCCAGTCTCTATTCAAGCCTAAGTTAATTGTATCCAATTTGCAAATGAATTCCAATTCAACAGTTTCTCGCTGGAGTCTGGATTTGAAGTTTTTCTGTTGTAATATCACAACTTTCATGTCTGTAATCGCGTGACCAATGCACAGCTACAGACTAGGGACCGAATGGCTAGGCAGCAGTTCTGCGGAAAAGGACCTAGGGGTGACAGTGGACGAGAAGCTGGATATGAGTCAGCAGTGTGCCCTTGTTGCCAAGAAGGCCAATGGCATTTTGGGATGTATAAGTAGGGGCATAGCGAGCAGATCGAGGGACATGATCGTTCCCCTCTATTCGACATTGGTGAGGCCTCATCTGGAGTACTGTGTCCAGTTTTGGGCCCCACACTTCAAGAAGGATGTGGATAAATTGGAGAGAGTCCAGCGAAGGGCAACAAAACTACTACATGCTACAAGGGGCCACAGCAATGGTTCCCTCAACCCACCTAGCAATATTGTTAACCTATCCAACTATACTCTCAGCCCAGCAGAAGGAGCTGTTCTATCTCGGGGCCTCTCCTTCTGCCCCTCCACCCCCACGAACATGATACAGTTCTGTGGTGACCTAGAATCCTATTTTCGACGTCTCCGACTCAAGGAATATTTCCAAAATACCTCTGAACAGCATACTAATCCACAGAGGTCTCCCAACCAACACTACAGAAAGAGGGATTCTAGGTGGACTCCTCCTGAAGGTCGAAACAGCAGACTGGACTTCTACATAGAGTGCTTCCGCCGACGTGCACGGGCTGAAATTGTGGAAAAGCAGCATCACTTGCCCCATAACCTCAGCCATGCGGAACGCAATGCCATCCACAGCCTCAGAAACAACTCTGACATCATAATCAAAAAGGCTGACAAAGGAGGTGCTGTTGTCGTCATGAATAGGTCGGAATATGAACAAGAGGCTGCTCGGCAGCTCTCCAACACGAGTTTCTACAAGCCATTACCCTCTGATCCCACTGAGAGTTACCAAAAGCAACTACAGCATTTGCTCAAGAAACTTCCTGAAAAAGCACAAGATCAAATCCGCACAGACACACCCCTGGAACCCCGACCTGGGATATTCTATCTACTACCCAAGATCCATAAACCTGGAAATCCTGGGCGCCCCATCATCTCAGGCATTGGCACCCTGACAGCAGGATTGTCTGGCTATGTAGACTCCCTCCTCAGGCCCTACGCTACCAGCACTCCCAGCTACCTTCGAGACACCACTGACTTCCTGAGGAAACTACAATCCATCGGTGATCTTCCTGATAACACCATCCTGGCCACTATGGATGTAGAAGCCCTCTACACCAACATTCCACACAAAGATGGACTACAAGCCATCAAGAACACTATCCCCGATAATGTCACGGCTAACCTGGTGGCTGAACTTTGTGACTTTGTCCTTACCCATAACTACTTCACATTTGGGGACAATGTATACCTTCAGATCAGCGGCACTGCTATGGGTACCCGCATGGCCCCACAGTATGCCAACATTTTTATGGCTGATTTAGAACAACGCTTCCTCAGCTCTCGTCCCCTAAAGCCCCTACTCTACTTGCGCTATATTGATGACATCTTCATCATCTGGACCCATGGAAAAGAAGCCCTTGAGGAATTCCACCATGATTTCAACAATTTCCATCCCACCACCAACCTCAGCCTGGTCCAGTCCACACAAGAGATCCACTTCCTGGACACTACAGTGCTAATAAACAATGGTCACATAAACACCACCCTATACCGGAAACCTACTGACCGCTATTCCTACCTGCATGCCTCCAGCTTTCACCCTGACCACACCACACGATCCATCGTCTACAGCCAAGCTCTGCGATACAACACTACTGTTTCCTCTTGTTTTTTCCTACCCCCCCCCCCCCCAGATGTTCTGGTTTAACTTGGATTTTAACTTGAAGAGTGGTCAGTTTGGATGAGCTATTACCAGCAGGAGAGTGAGTTTGTGTGTGTATGGGGGTGGGGGGGATGTGAGAACCTGGATTTATGCAGGAAATAGCCCAGCTTAATTGTCATGCACATTGTGTAAAGAGTTATCACTTTGGATGGGCTATCACCAGCAGGAGAGTGAATTTGTGTGGGGGGGTGGAGGGTGAGAAAACCTGGATTTGTGCTGGAAATCACTTTAGATAAGCTATTACCAGCAGGACAGTGGGGTGGGAATAGGTATTGTTTCATATTCTCTGTGTATATATAAAGCCTGCTGCAGTTTCCACGATATGCATCTGAAGAAGTGAGCTGTAGCTCACGAAAGCTTATGCTCTAATAAATTGGTTAGTCTCTAAGGTGCCACAAGTCCTCCTTTTCTTTTTTTGAAAAATGATTAGGGGACTGGAACACATGAGTTATGAGGAGAGGCTGAGGGAGCTGGGATTGTTTAGCCTGCAGAAGAGAAGAATGAGGGGGGATTTGATAACTGCTTTCAACTACCTGAAAGGGGGTTCCAAAGAGGATGGCTCTAGACTGTTCTCAATGGTAGCAGATGACAGAACGAGGAGTAATGGTCTCAAGTTGCAGTGGGGGAGGTTTAGATTGGATATTAGGAAAAACTTTTTCACTAAGAGGGTGGTGAAACACTGGAATGCATTACCTAGGGAGGTGGTAGAATCTCCTTCCTTAGAGGTTTTTAAGGTCAGGCTTGACAAAGCCCTGGCTGGGATGATTTAACTGGGAATTGGTCCTGCTTTGAGCAGGGGGTTGGACTAGATGACCTTCTGGGGTCCCTTCCAACCCTGATATTCTATGATTCTATGACCAGAGAGATTGACGTGTTCTCCGACTGGTTTATGAATGTTATAATTCTTGACATCTGATTTGTGTCCATTTATTCTTTTACATAGAGACTGTCCAGTTTGACCAATATACATGGCAGAGGGGCATTGCTGTCACATGATGGCATATATCACATTGGTGAATGTGCAGGTGAACGAGCCTCTGATAGTGTGGCTGATGTTATTAGGCCCTGTGATGGTGTCCCCTGTATAGATATGTAGGCACAGTTGGCAACGGGCTTTGTTGCAAGGATAGGTTCCTGGGTTAGTGGTTCTGTTGTGTGGTATGTGGTTGCTGGTGAGTATTTGCTTCAGGTTGGGGGGCTGTCTGTAGGCAAGGACTGGCCTGTCTCCCAAGATTTGTGAGCGTGTTGGGTCATCCTTCAGGATAGGTTGTAGATCCTTAATAATGCGTTGGAGGGGTTTTAGTTGGGGGCTGAAGGTGACGGCTAGTGGCGTTCTGTTATTTTCTTTGTTAGGCCTGTCCTGTAGCAGGAGACTTCTGGGAACTCTTCTGGCTCCATCAATCTGTTTCTTCACTTCCGGAGGTGGGTATTGTAGTTGTAAGAATGCTTGATAGAGATCTTGTAGGTGTTTGTCTCTGTCTGAGGGGTTGGAGCAAATGCGGTTGTATCGCAGAGCTTGGCTGTAGACGATGGATCATGTGGTGTGGACAGGGTGAAAGCTGGAGGCATGTAGGTAGGAATAGCAGTCAGTAGGTTTCCGGTATAGGGTAGTGTTTATGTGACCATCGTTTATTAGCACTGTAGTGTCCAGGAAGTGGATCTCTTGTGTGGACTGGACCAGGCTGAGGTTGCTGGTGGGATTGAAATTGTTGAAATCATGGTGGAATTCCTCAAGGGCTCCTTTTCCATGGGTCCAGATGATGAAGATGTCATCAATATAGCGCAAGTAGAGTAGGGGCATTAGGGGACGAGAGCTGAGGAAGTGTTGTTCTAAGTCAGCCATAAAAATGTTGGCATACTGTGGGGCCATGCGGGTACCCATAGCAGTGCCGCTGATCTGAAGGTATACATTGTCCCCAAATGTAAAATAGTTATGGGTAAGGACAAAGTTCAGCCACCAGGTTAGCCGTGACATTATCGGGGATGGTGTTTGTCATAAATATAAAGGGAAGGGTAAACCCCTTTGAAATCCCTCCTGGCCAGGGGAAAGCTCCTCTCACCTGTAAAGGGTTAAGAAGCTAAAGGTAACCTCGCTCGCACCTGACCAAAATGACCAATGAGGAGACAAGATACTTTCAAAAGTTGGGAGGAGGGAGAGAAACAAAGGGTCTATGTGTCTGTCTATAGTCTGTCTTTGTTGGGGATAGACCAGGAATGGAGTCTTAGAACTTTTAGTAAGTAATCTAGCTAGGTACGTGTTAGATTATGATTTCTTTAAATGGCTGAGAAAAGAACTGTGCTGAATAGAATAACTATTTCTGTCTGTGTATCTTTTTTTGTAACTTAAGGTTTTGCCTAGAGGGGTTCTCTATGTTTTTGAATCTAATTACCCTGTAAGGTATCTACCATCCTGATTTTACAGGGGGGATTTCTTTATTTCTATTTACTTCTATTTTTATTAAAAGTCTTCTTGTAAGAAAACTGAATGCTTTTTCATTGTTCTCAGATCCAAGGGTTTGGGTCTGTGGTCACCTATGCAAATTGGTGAGGCTTTTTACCAAACCTTGTCCAGGAAAGGGGGTGCAAGGTTTTGGGAAGTATTTTGCGGGGAAAGACGCGTTCAAACAGCTCTTCCCCAGTAACCAGTATTAGTTTGGTGGTGGTAGCAGCCAATCCAAGGACAAAGGGTGGAATATTTTGTACCTTGGGGAAGTTTTGACCTAAGCTGGTAAAGATAAGCTTAGGAGGTTTTTCATGCAGGTCCCCACATCTGTACCCTAGAGTTCAGAGTGGGGGAGGAACCTTGACAGTGTTCTTGACGGCTTGTAGCCCATCTTTGTGTGGAATGTTGGTGTAGAGGGCTTCTACATCCATAGTGGCCAGGATGGTGTTATCAGGAAGATCACCGATGGATTGTAGTTTCCTCAGGAAGTCAGTGGTGTCTCAAAGGTAGCCGGGAGTGCTGGTAGCGTAGGGCCTGAGGAGGGAGTCTACATAGCCAGACAATCCTGCTGTCAGGGTGCCAATGCCTGAGATGATGGGGTGTCCAGGATTTCCAGGTTTATGGATCTTGGGTAGTAGATAGAATATCCCAGGTCGGGGTTCCAGGGGTGTGTCTGTGCGAATTTGATCTTGTGCTTTTTCAGGGAGTTTCTTGAGCAAATGCTGTAGTTTCTTTTGGTAACTCTCAGTGGGATCAGAGGGTAATGGCTTGTAGAAAGTGGTGTTGGAGAGCTGCCTCTTGATCATATTCCGACCTATTTACGATGACAACAGCACCTCCTTTGTCAGCCTTTTTGATTATGATGTCAGAGTTGTTTCTGAGGCTGTGGATGGCATTGTGTTCCGCACGGCTGAGGTTATGGGGCAAGTGATGCTGCTTTTCCACAATTTCAGCCCGTGCACGTCGGCGGAAGCACTCTATGTAGAAGTCCAGTCTGCTGTTTCGACCTTCAGGAGGAGTCCACCTAGAATCCTTCTTTTTGTAGTGTTGGTAGGGAGGTCTCTGTGGATTATTATGTTGTTCAGAGGTATGTTGGAAATATTCCTTGATATTCCACTTCAATCTCTCTGGTCACGCAATTACAGACATGAAAGTTGCTATATTACAACAAAAAAATTTCAAATCCAGACTCCAGCGAGAAACTGTTGAATTGGAATTATTTGCAAATTGGATACAATTAACTTAGGCTTGAATAGAGACTGGGAGTGGATAAGTCATTATGCAAGGTAACCTATTTCCCCTTGTTTTTTCCTACCCCCACCCCCCCCAGACATTCTTGTTAAACCCTGGATTTGTGCTGGAAATGGCCCACCTTGATTATCATACACATTGTAAGGAGAGTGGTCACTTTAGATAAGTTATTACCAGTAGGAGAGTGGGGTGGGAGGAGGTAATTTTTCATGCTTTGTGTGTACATAAAAAGATCTTCTACACTTTCCACAGTATGCATCCGATGAAGTGAGCTGTAGCTCACGAAAGCTTATGCTCAGATAAATTGGTTAGTCTCTAAGGTGCCACAAGTACTCCTTTTCTTTTTGCGAATACAGACTAACACGGCTGTTACTCTGAAACCTGTGTTTAATCTGTAAACAGGTTAGTAATATTTAAGACTTCAATTTGTATGCTGGGGATTTTCTTTTGTTCCTAACAGTTCTATATTTAAGATTACAAGAGCTTCCAGGCAGAACTGTTTGGGTAGTAAAGTGATGAACTGACACCAGATTACAGAGCAGGGGGAAAAAAACATTACGCTAACAGCAGCCAACAGCAGTTAATGGTTTTCAGCTGTTGCTGATCTAATTGATCTTGTTTCTATAACAGAAAGCAGTTTTCTGTGATTCATATGTCTTCTTATTGGAATGTATTCTACTCCCTTGTTTTTTAAGCCTCACTTACTCTGCTTTTCCCTTTTCAAGCTAATATTCGTCCAGAAAACCCTCTGTCAGTCTGACTTTAAAAAAAGAAATCAAATCTTCCCTGTTTGTCACAGAACAAAATTAACCTTTGAATTAAAATAAGGAGAAGCAGACAGATTATCAGAAATGCTCAACTGAATTTAGGTACTTACTCCATACACTGAATTGTTGGTGCCCAGTGACATCAACCAATTATTGTTTTCCGTTCATACTTAGCTTAAAGAGGATGGAAGGAAAGGACTACTATAAGAATAAAATTGATAAGAAACAAACATCAGCAGCTGTCATTCTAAACCATTACAGAAAGGAACTTGTTTTTTCCTTAGAAATTTGAACACATTAAAGAAGATTCCTGCTAAAACATTTGAAGTAATCCACATATGTCTTCACATGTATTTCTGTTACTACTAAAGGATTTTCACCTTCAACTAAGCAGTAGTATAGAGACCCTAAGCAGTATACTGCTCCACAGAGCGATTCTGCCGACCTATACTCTGTGAAGAGAATCAGCGGGTAGCCATGTTAGTCTATATCCACAAAAACAACAAGGAGTCCGGTGGCACCTTAAAGACTAACAGATTTATTTGGGTATAACCTTTTGTGGGTAAAAAACCCACTTTGGGGCATAAGCTTTCATGGGTAAAAAACCCACTTCAGAAGTGGGGTTTTTACCCACGAAAGCTTATGCCCAAATAAATCTGTTAGTCTTTAAGGTGCCACTGGACTCCTTGTTGTTTCTGTAAAAAGAGAATCATTGCATGCATGGTCTGTAGCACTGTTGCTCTTTGTATTGTGCTTAAATAAAATATTGTGTGTAACATATCTGCTCTCATCTTTTCCCAGAAAAAAATATCATATAGCACCTGTTTGAATGTGTGCAGGTGTCTAATCTTACATCTCGCCTCACCCCTATAATCTCCTTTTGCCCTTGCAGAGGTAATCTAGTATCACAATGGGAGACAAAGTAACATTTACAACCTAGAATGCCTGTCTGCCTCTTGGAGGGAAATGGAGGCTGGATATGGCTGAATATATATATTTTTCTTTTTTAAAATGTTGATACAGTGTCCCCTGAGGATTTTTCCTGTATGAGGTCAAATAACCTTGTTCCTTTGTTCACTCATCCCTGCCTCATTCTGAATGCTTGGGGCTATTTTCTGAGTATTCCATTTCATTTCCATTTAATACTTCCACCATTCTTGTCTTTTCTTTCATTTATCAATTCAGAATAAGTTTACGTCATGTGAGCAGAAAAAAACAAAGAGATGACTTTTATATACAATCTTGTAAATGTCTTTTTGAAGAAAAACAAAACTTGAATGTATAAACAAGAATTATGAATATGAATTCAGCAGAGCACTTAAGTCCAAATCTAAGCACTTGCTTAAGTGCTTTTACTGAACTGGGGACTAGATACTGCAAAAAGGTCAAACTCTGCCACTCTATAAGCTGTTCCCCTGAAATAAAATGGCTTACTCACAGAACAAGGAACATCTAGCACAAGGAAGGATGCCAGTATCCAGTCCGAAGTAATTATGCATTTGTCTTTGGGTTGTGTCACTATGGGTGCTCCACTTCAGGTGTGCTCATACCTCTTACACCTTTAATCGGAGATTTTTGGTAATAATGCCTGTTGTTCGGGCTGTGCATGTGCCCTGTGCTTCCTCATGCCCTGCTCCAAGGCTATATAGGCCTGTGCGGGCAAATGGCCCAGTTCCTTCTCAACTATCTTGGGCTGAGACAGCGCATTAGTGTGCCTTACTTTTGAAGTCTTTTAGCCTAGTTACCCTTCTTTAGTTTGTTTTTTCTTTAGTTATTTTCTTTACTTTTTATTTAGGGGGACTTTCTCTTGATCCCTTTCCCCTTTGAGGAGGGGGATCTTCCCCTGTTAGATTCTGTTGCCCCAGCATATGCCGAGCTCTGCAGATTTTAAGCAGAGTGTCTCTTGCTGGGAGGCCATCCTGGTCAGCAAGGGCATTCCCCTTATGTCTGCTGCTTGGGAGAGTCTCATATCCCACAAAGTGCTCTATCTGCTCTGCTTTCAAGGACAGGGCAAGAAAAAATTCACTGCTAAAAGTGAGATTCTTAATGATGGGGTGTTTCCTCCAAAGGGCCTGAGATTCAGGTGAGGAGATCTCTCCTGGACATTGGTTGCTGAGTGGACACTGTGCCCATCAACTTTGTCACATCCATCTGGGTGTATGTTAAGTAAATCCACAGAGAAGACCCATAGAAAATGGAGTCATTCTCCACAGAAAGAGTCCACCTCAAAAAGACCTCTATCCTCACAGAACATGACCAGTGCGGGAGACCTTGTGTCCTACTCGGTATAGCTGAAGTCCAGATACTCTCAATATCAATTCCCTTTATGTCACAATTCACCTATTTCACAAATGATTCCTTTGCTTTTCAGGAAGCCAGGATAACTTTCAGTATCGAGTGCTTCCATTCAGCCTTTTCTCTGCTCCAAAAGTGTTCTCAAAGGTGCTGGCAGTGGTTGCAGCTTACTTTCGGCATCAAAAGTTAATTGTTTTTCCATACCTTAATGACTGGCTACTCAAAGGCTGGTCTTACAATAAGGATTTCAATACCATAAAGAGGATGAGTTCTCTTTGCTGCAAGGTAGGGTTGCAGCTTAACAATGACAAATTCATGTTGAGCCTGGTACAAAGAATAGAGTTTGTAGGAGCCTCCTTGATGCTATATCAGCCAGTGCTTATCTCTTCTCCTCCCGCCCCCCATCTCACCCCCAGATTCTTGACATTAGCAAGTTTTGTCTCAAAGATTCAAATCAGCCCACAGACCTCAATAAGAACTTATCTTCAAATGTTTGGACACATGGGAGCCTGCACCTTTGTGATGCTGTGTACAAAGCTCTGCCTTTGATCTTTCCAGTTTTACATTCTGAACAAACACAGCTTGAACCAGTTAGTGCTGGTCCCTCAGTGGATATGAAACTCTCTCAATTGATGGAGGGCCCCCAGACAAGGTCTGCATGGGGATTCAACCTCCTCTTTCTATCAACATAATGATGACTGCATCCCTGATGGGCTGGGGATCACACCTGAGGACCCTCACTGTCCAGGACAAATGGCTTGTCGAAAAGACACGACTGCATGTTAATCTCTTTGAACTATGGGCAGTCAGGAATGCCTATATCCACTTCCTGTCTTTAATCAGGAACAAATTCATAAAGATTCCCATGGACAATATAGCTTGCATATTCTGTATCAACCAACAGGGAGGGGACAAGTCCCCTTCCCTTTGTACTGAAGCAGTAAAGCTCTGGAATTGGTGCATAGCCAATTGTCAATTCTTGTTTTGGCAACTTATCTTGTGGACATACAGAACAGGTTAACAGACATCCTCAGCAGGGACTTCTCCCAGGGGTAATGGGAGTTGGATCCTCAGATTCTCAATCAAATGTTTTGGACTTGAGTGGTTCCAAAAATAGACCTCTGTCACTGTGGCCAATAAGAAATGCTAACACTTTTGCTCAAGGAGTAGGGGGGCTGGGTCCTCTCTCTTTGGGAGATGCCTTGCTCATTCTGTGGACAAGAGGCCTTCTATATGACTTTCCCCGCCATGCCCCTGATTCTGAAAGTGATCAACAAGATCCAGCATGACAAAGCCAGAATTATATTAATTATTCCCAACAGTGGCCCGGAGAGATATGGTATCCTTACCTGATTCATCTTGCCATTTGTAAGGCGATCAACCTTCCATCCATTCTTTACCTTCTCTCCCAAATCACCAACCATACTCTTCATCCTGAAGATACTTTGTCTTGAAGCTTGGCTTCCTGATGGTTCATGGGACTAGAGTCGAACTGTTCTAAGGAGATACAACAGGTATTACCGAACAGCAGGAAAGATTCCATGAGATGTACATACTTCCACAAGTGATGAAGATTCAGCCTGTGGTGTGTCCAGAGAAGTGTTCCATCTGTTCATTCTTCCCTCTCGATCATCCTTGACTACCTCCTAGAGCTAAAAATACCCAGGATTTTCTGGGTTTATCAAGGTCCACTTGCTGTCCATTCAGCGGTTGAGAGATTCTCAGTCTTCACCCGTCTAACAGACTTTTTGGGGTCTATCACCTGCTTGTAGTATTGGAGAAATAGGGGCTGTAGTGGCAAGTCCTCCATTTAGAGTATTTTTCAAGGACAGGATTTCATTACATTCGCACACAAAATTTTTACCTATGTGTCATCTGAATTTCATATCAACCAGGTTATCCCCCCTGTGGGGTTTTTTAATTTTGTTTGTTTGTTTTTTACCAAAGCCGCCTCATTGCAGAGAAGAGGCCATTTTACACACTTCGGATGTTAGGAGGGTGTTAGCCTTTTATTTGGAAAGAACTAAGTCATTTAGGAAGTCACTCAGACTGTTCGTGGCTGTTCCGGATAGATCCAAAGGTTCAGTGATTTCTGCCCAGAGACTCTTCAGATGGATTTCTTACTGTATCATATTATGCTATAAAACTGTAGATATACAGCCTCCTTCTAAGGGCCATTCCATAAGAACTTTATCTACTTCAGCAGCATTACTCAAGAACGTTCCTGTTCTGGACATGTGTAAGGCTGCTAATTGGTCTTCCATACACACCTTTTCCAAGTATTATGCAGTGGTCCAGTCTTCTAGATCAGATGCTGCCATTGGAAATGCTATCTTGTCTTCAGTATTGGACTTGGCTCTGAAGCCTTTCCCCTCCCGCCCCCGGCCTCCAGCTGGGGGTACTGTTCATTAGTCACCTGAATTGGAGCACCCATAGGGACACTACTCAAAGAAGAAAGAGGTTATTCACCTTGTGCAGTAACTGGAGTTCTTTAAGATGTGTGCCTCTATGGGTGTTCTGCTATCCATCGTCCTTCCCCCTGTTTCAGTTTTTCCTCTGTGACTTCATGGTGGAGTCAGAACTGAGGGAAGTTCACCCACACAGCCCTATATAACCTTGGAGCGGGGCATGAAGATGCATAGAGTGCATGCATAGGGCAAATGGGCACTACTACCAAAAATCTCCTGTTAAGGGTGCAAGGGGAATGAGCACATCTGAAGTAGAGCACCCAAAGGGACAGACATCTCAGAGAACTCCAGTTTCTGCACAAGGTGAGTAACCTCTGTTTTTTAGTGGCATAAGAATATATGATGAACAATCACTGTATGAAGATCCTTTAAAAATCCAGTTGATCAAATAGTTGAACATCAAAGCACATTTCCAGATTACCTGAACAGTCATTTTTAAACAGATATACCAGAAAAATCTTTCTCATCGTCTTGGTCAAAGAAAATAAATTGTCTGATTGGTATATAGCCACAACTTTTCAGTGAAATGAATGGAAGGGTTAAAGTCTAATGAGGAAAAGTCCGTGTCAAAGAATCATGAGCACTTCCAAACCCATGTAAATAGGAAAAAGAGTCAAGAAGTGAAGTAAAATGGTTACAAGTATTGTCTCACTTTACCACGTGTCATGTTGGAGTCTCCATCACTGACTATTTTTAAATCAAGTTTGGATGTTTTTCGAGAAGATATGCTGTAGTTCAAACACAAATAAATTCAGGGAAGTCCAGTCGCCTGTGTTTCACAAGAGTTCAGAATAGGTGATCACAATGGACCTTTCTGGCTTTATAATCTGAGAGTCAGGAAAAAGGAGTTTATTTATCAAGATTTTCGGCAGTATTATAAATATAAAAGCCTAAAGTTAGCTTTCTAAAGCCAAGCGAAATTAAAAATGGCCTAGTTTTCATATGTGTCGAATGCCTACAAATCCTCTTGAAATTTTTAGGAATATCAGGTTCTCAGAACTTATAAAAGTGCACGTATAAAAATCAGGCTCCTTTTAGGTATTTCAAAAGGGGCACCCAAAAATAGAGGCATTCAAAAACACAAGTCATTTTTGAAAATTTAAGCCATAGTAATCTAGCTGATTGATTTATCTAAAGTCTCCCCTTGTATGGCAGACTCCTTCAGAAAAAATCAGTTTGATTTAAGAGAGAGTGAATGAAGATGTAAAGAAGAGATGCAAAGAGAAGAAAAGAAATGTTAATGGTCAGAGAAGTCTGGGTGAGAATTTGAGAAGGAATAGTGGAAGCCTAGGCTTGTGTATAGAGAAGAATAACAGCGTGGACATGCTTGCAGTTCTGTTTTGTAAAAATACTTATTGTTTACATAAAATAAGGTAAATCTAGGTTAGCTTAGGAAATAAAACACTGCTGAAAATAGTTCAAATAAAATTTAAAACATTACAAAACATAATGCAATCCAGTAACCTCCCAGGTTTTATCTCTGGCAATATTATAAACATGCCTTTATGCTTCGTGTCCATAAAAAAACCCCTAACATTTCCTTCTGAACAGTAGAGAGGAGAAATTTCCCCACATTAACTACCATTTCAGATTCCTGCTGTTGCTACAGCACTGTTAGCTAGTGGAGGCAGGGGGTTAACGGCAGTCAGTTTGGACATGTAGTTTACTACTGGTTTGATTTTTTTCTCTCTCTCTTCTCTGTCATTTAGTTTCTTTCTACAATACCTCCTTTGGAGATCATGTATGCACAATGTTGATGACTCTTGTGATTGTATTGCAAGTCTCGTGATACTCTGTGGGTTTTTTAAGTTCCTGAATTCATATGAATACATGAGACTCTTAGGTTTGTTTAAAAAAAAAAAAAATTCTAGCCCTCCTGGTTGTGGAAAAAATCTTGGAAAAGGATCCAAATGCACCCTAAAAGTTCAAAAAACAGAAGGTAAATAAAAGGAACCCTTTTGGGTATTTATTTTTAAATCTTAGGGTTTTTCAATTCTTGGGGTTGGCAGTACTGCGCGCACAATACAGGTGGTTATAACATTTAAGGTTTGTGGTATAGATACAGTGAGAATAAAAGCACATTTTAAAAATAATGTGAAACTACTAGACCTGTCTGTCTAACAGTAGTATAGATGCCATTGCTGTAAAAAATCAATGGAAACAGCAGCAGTACTCAGTGAGCTCTCTATTGCTGTCATTTCACATAAGCATTATTGGTCCCGTAATGCTTTTATTTCTTATCAGGTCAAAAAGGACCATAGTAACATGTAAGACACACTGGGAATGAATGGTTCAATGATAACTGAGTGGTTTCATTGTAAGACCTATTAATCCTGCTGCTGGAAGTTCAAAATAATTTATTTAACAGTAGCTGGAGGTTCTTCGTAGCACATTGCTTCACAAGCTTTTACTAATTCTTGTTGAAAGAACCAGAGCATCTTTTTCAATATAAATTCTATAAAATGCATACTGTATACTATATGTTGGATGCAAGTGCCTGCTCAGTTTTAACTATTACAGTGTTTGTGAAAGAACACTCAACGAATAGAATATGTAGCCGTCTGCATGTAGACCACAAATTTGGAAGTTATATATATATGATAAATTGTAGAACCATGAGATAAATTGCATTCATCATGCACCATTGGCCAACAGACCTGCACTTTGCCCACTAGACTTCTCCATTTGGACTCCTTATAATGTTCCCTAACATCAGAACATCAGCTATTTAAAAAAAAAAAAAAAAAAGAGTAAAATAACTGTTCCGTTCACACCACAGATGAATTTTCCACCCAGATCTGTAGAAGTCCTGAACTATTGACCATTATAAGATTCAATATCATGTGAACCCTAAAGAGCAGAAATGGGAGTTTTATTCTATTAGAAAGTTGGGGACCCCATTTTCCAATGGTGTAAGTCAAGACATTAGTTTCTATTTCTGGTAGGTTGAGAGATATGGACCTTACAATTGCACCACTATGATTTATAGAGAAACCATTTTAAATAATATTTACAAGTTACTGAAATGTATTCATTATCATTTTACTCTCCCTACAAGGCCTGTAAAGTGGGACTTGGTAGTAAAATCGCTTGCCTTTACAGCTTACACAAAGCTCTTCTTTAGAGGCAGAGATATAAGAAATAGTACCAATAAAAATTTAAAACTCTCTAAAACATATCTAAAATAGATTGTTGGCAAAATATGTGAAATATACAAGTTAGATGATAATATGGTGTGGTGTGAAGGTTTTATGGACACTCATTTGGGATGATCTGTATAAACTAAGGTACGTCTCCAATCTGATGTGGATAAAACCTTTAAGCTACACCATCGTGTGTGAGAGAGATATTTGTGTGTGTGTGTGTGTGTGTGTAAAGTTTTTGTGTGTACAGATACTCTTCTTTTTTTAGGTGTGCTCATCTGTTTCAAACTGGAATTTCGTTATTGATCTGTTCTATCTTTAAACCCTCGGTTTCCATCACACCTGCACCAGGGTTGCCAGTTGCTTGTTTTTCTTTGTTTTGAGTGAAAATCACAGGTGTTAGAACATTTTAAAATTGTTTGTGTATGAAATTTGACTTCTGTTTTGAAATATGTAACTACTTGTTTGATGAATCATTGTTCCTCAGTACAATTTTTTTATGTCCAATCTCACCTGATTGGATTTCCATGCTTATAATTGTAATATGACATGACTTCTGCACTACAGCAAAGCATTTCCTATCCAGATAACTTCATAATTACTTCTAATTTTCATGTTCTAACCTGCTACTTCATCTTCTTTACCTTCAATTTTCACTTTTTGTTAAAAGAAGAAATATTTTATACATTGTATGCATGGGGCCATCCTGTCTTCAGGATGTTTATGTTCAAAAGGATTGCACCTTAGATGGGAATCAAAGTGCATAACTGCTGGGTCCCAATGATGGCTGTCCCAAAACCCTCTGGGTTTATGCTCCATGGACCTTTTGCGATGTCTCAAGCTGCAAAAGGCGTTCCATTAAAGGTTTAGAGAGCCAGGGTACTAGTCCATGTGCTTTAGCACATACCTTCCTGAATTGTTGATAGCCTCTGCTGGTTTGTGTTCCTTGTGTTCCTGGCACAAAGAATGTGAATGGGCAGCTCTGTAGGGATTTGGTGGCCACTCCATTTTGGCCAATATACAGATGCAAATTTATGCTGGAAAGCATTTTAATAAGGAGGTTATTGGGGTGGGGTAGGGAGGTTGTTTATGCTGATCCTATTGAAAGGTATCACAAGAAAGAGAAAGAAGTAGCTGCTGTCAATTTTGTTTTAGAAAAAATGAGGAAGATCCTCAGTGTAGGGAGATGGGGAGGTAGGGAGAAAGTTTCAGAGAAGTTGGAGGTGGAGAAGACTCAGCAGGGGTGAAGGCAGGAGAGCTGTAGAATGGGGCACAGCTCACTTGCTGGAGGATTCTCTGCACCTTGAAGTCTTTAAACCAGGATTTGAGGACTTCAATAACTCAGACATAGGTGAGAGGTTTATTGCAGGAGTGGGTGGGTGAGATTCTGTGGCCTGCATTGTGCAGGAGGTCAGACTAGATGATCATAATGGTCCCTTCTGACCTTAATATCTATGAGTCTATGAGCTGATCAATGAAAATGAAGGAAGAGCGAATAGGTAAGGGTGACAGAACTAGCTGGAGAAACTTGATATAGAAAAGCCAAGTCTCCAAAAGTGCTCTGTGCACAGCATCGTTGGAGCAGGATTGGAGATAGGTAATGCAGATGGCTGAGTTTAAATTGAAGATTAGAAAGGAAGACAAGGTAGCATAAAAAGGGAGCAAAAGAATCAAATATACAGAAAAGGAAAGAGTTGAAACATGGACAGCAGAGTTAAAGGGTATGTGAGTGATCTCAGGGAGGGAGAGAGAAAGAATGGGTGACAAGGATATAGGGTTTTGAAGATTGAGCGCTGCAGTGCTAGGTATGAGGAATTAAGAAGAGGGCAAAGGTTAGGAGGCAGAAGACAATGCATAAGGGAGTGATGGTGGGAATGTGAAAAGAGGAGGATTCAAAACCCTTTACTGTCCTTGGGCTCGGAGGCAAACAGAATATGGAGGGAGTAAAAAGCAGCATTCTTGATCTAGTTCAGGTAATACTGAGGCTTCCGCAAGGCTTGTTGTTGCCCTGATCAGTCTGCATATGAGATTTTTCACTATGGTAGTTGTGTGTTAGAAATGTATATCCAGAACCATTCAGCTACTTCAAGTGAAAATCTGAACTCTCAGTTGTAGACCCTCACTGTCATAAGGATCCAAATTTTTGATTAAAACTGTTTAATTCAGTGTAGCTTCTAACTGTATTCATTGTTCAATCTATATGTGTTTAATATTAAAGGGAGAAAATAAATGAATTACTAAAGCCAGTATATGAATTAATTAAACACCTCCTTTATATGTGGTTTTTGATCATTTGCTAAGTGGGTTAAATAGTCAAGATTGCTTTCCTTAATTTAGTTCGCATACTAAATGCACAGGTACACAGTGGAATAAGTGAAAAATGCTATAGTAAGAAAACAAAATTTATTTTGTGATTTAACCCTAATCAACCATTGCTAATGTGCTATAAAATTTCACTTAAGATAGATACTGACTCCCATTAGTAAAGATAATGGCCTCCAGTTGTCTCATCTTCCTTATTCCAATATATTATCCATGCAGAATCCATAATTTAATTATCACCTGATAATATTGGTTCTAAATTCATTTCTGTGCTTTTGGGCTGAAGTCACAGTGATGAGCCAATTAAAACCATTATCTGGCTTTTCAAAGCATCAGACTTGTTGTTAGGCTCAACTCTGTTGGGTCTTCCAAGATGGAACATGCTGCTCTCAGGCCTGTAGGGATTAACTAAACAAAAGAATTTTTTAAAAGGAAATTTGAAATGTTTTCTTCTATGCAATGTTGTAATTGTCAGATCTTGTAGTTTTCTTCCTTTAAGCATATTTGCATATTTGAGAAAGTTTAATATGTGACTAAACTGAATTACAGAGACACTGGATTTTTTTTAACCCCAAAGGAAAAATTTGACTCAGAAATATACATGAAGTAGTAACTGCAAGGATCATGTTGGATATTATCTGTTTGAATGAATGTAGTGAAACATAAAATGCAGCACATCATAACCTTAGAGATTTGTAATGCGAAAATGAACAATTAATTTATGCAGCTGTCATCAAAGGGATTTGAAAGGACAATAGCCACATTGTTTCAGTTTCATTACATTGTTCATTAGCATGAAAGGCTGTTTTTCCTTTTTTTTTTTCTTTAATAAACTTGATGGAGTTTCAGATTGGGAGTACTTCTAATTCATCCAAATCTGTATTTTGTTAGTGGCTGGTTTAAAAATTGTACATCTGTAGTATTTGTACATCTGTAGTATTTGTGATTGGGGTATGAGTGCATAATATAGAAAAATATGTGTGTACTTGATCTATAAAGCTATAATGTTACTTTATGTAGTTTTCACAGTTCTTTCACCATGTATATGTTGTAACAGGGCAGCAGACTCTAGGGACCAGATTCTCTAGTCCACTAATGCCACTTTGCGCTGCATAAACTGCACAAAGTGGCCTTAAAGAGTATATGTATACTGCAATAAAAGATCTGTGGCACAGCCGTGGCAGGCCTGGATCAGCTGACTCAGGCTTATGGGGCTTGGGTTGGGGGGCTATAAAATTTCAGTGTAGATGTTCAGGCTCTGAAACTCAGCGAGATGAGAAGGTCTCAGAGCCCAAGCTCCAGCCTGAACCCAAACATCGACACTACAGTTTTTAGTCCCCCCAGGCTCGAGTCAGCTGACCTGGGCTCAGAGCTACGGATTTCTTATTGCAGTGTAGACCTATCCAAAGTGTCTGGAGAAGCCAGTGGGGAGTATTCCCTCTTCAGAGAAACTATGCCAATAGTAAAAAGAAAAGGAGTACTTGTGGCACCTTAGAGACTAACCAATTTATTTGAGCATAAGTGAGCTACAGCTCACTTCATCGGAACGTAGTGTAACCACGGGCTGTCCCTGTGCAGCTCTAACTTGCCCTGGGACCATGTGACCTGGAATTAGGAAGCTACAGTTGATTCCTAGCAGCCCACCCTCTCAAGTGAATCACGAATCAAACCCTAAGAGACGGTGCATGTGGGTGCAAAGCTCTGACATTAAAGCATCCTGTCATTAGATGCTTGAAACTTGCATGAAGGTGCAATAGAATTATCTCTGAGTCCACAATAGGAGTTAGGATTCGGTTAGCTCCAACTAAGCTATAAATGAGGGAACTAAGGTCTGGGAGAGAAGTTCCAAAGGAAAATAAGTAACAGACAAGCTGGTGGAGAACACTTCAGCTGGTAAAAGAATATCCAACTCTTATATAGCTCTTTTCATCAGCAGATCTCAAAGCACTTTACAGAGGTGGTCAGTGTCCTGATTATATAGATGGGGAAACTGAGAGGTGAAGTGACTACCCCAAGGTCACCTAGCAGGCTGGTAGCAGAGCTGGGAATGGAACCAAGTCATCTGAATCCAGTCCAGTTCTTTATCCAGTAGGCTTCACTGGTATTTGTACTGGTATTTTAGTTATTAATTAAGCCAACTCCCCCCAAAGGGGGGGGGACGTTTAGATTATATACTAGTATTTATAAGGAACAGCGTGGGAATTCTGCCCTCTTACATGTATCTATTAAAAAATCTCTTTTTTGTTTATAGGTGTTTCACTGTGGTATAGGCATATATTCTTTTATTTAATAAAAAGCAAAACAGGAAACCAGGTTGCTTCTTAAAATAATAATTTAAAAAGCACAGACAAGAAAAGAGTGAGCATGGATAAGAACAGGTTTCAGAGTAACAGCCGTGTTAGTCTGTATTCGCAAAAAGAAAAGGAGTACTTGTGGCACCTTAGAGACTAACCAATTTATTTGAGCATAAGCTTTAGTGAGCTACAGCTCACTTCATCGGATGCATACTGTGGAAAGTGTAGAAGATCTTTTTATATACACACAAAGCAAGAAAAAATACCTCCTCCCACCCCACTCTCCTGCTGGTAATAGCTTATCTAAAGTGATCACTCTCCTTACAACGTGTATGGTGATCAAGTTGGGCCATTTCCAGCACAAATCCAGGTTTTCTCACTCCCCCCCACCACCACCACACACACAAACCCACTCTCCTGCTGGTAATAGCTTATGTAAAGTGACCACTCTCCTTACAATGTGTATGATAATCAAGGTGGGCCATTTACAGCACAAATCCAGGGTTTAACAAGAATGTCTGGGGGGGGGGGGGGGGGCGGTTAGGAAAAAACAAGGGGAAATAGGTTACCTTGCATAATGACTTAGCCACTCCCAGTCTCTATTCAAGCCTAAGTTAATTGTATCAAATTTGCAAATGAATTCCAATTCAACGGTTTCCCTGGTGGCTGAACTTTGTGACTTTGTCCTTACCCATAACTATTTTCCACACAAAGATGGACTACAAGCCGTCAAGAACACTATCCCCGATAATGTCACGGCTAACCTGGTGGCTGAACTTTGTGGTTTTGTCCTTACCCATAACTATTTTACATTTGGGGACAATGTATACCTTCAGATCAGCGGCACTGCTATGGGTACCCGCATGGCCCCACAGTATGCCAACATTTCCTAACCCAGGAACCTATCCTTGCAACAAAGCCCGTTGCCAACTGCGCCCACATATCTATTCAGGGGACACCATCACAGGGCCTAATAACATCAGCCACACTATCAGAGGCTCGTTCACCTGCACATCCACCAATGTGATATATGCCATCATGTGCCAGCAGTGCCCCTCTGCCATGTACAAACTGGACAGTCTCTACGTAAAAGAATAAATGGACACAAATCAGATGTCAAGAATTATAACATTCATAAACCAGTCGGAGAACACTTCAATCTTTCTGGTCACGCGATTACAGACATGAAAGTTGTGATATTACAACAAAAAAACTTCAAATCCAGACGCCAGTGAGAAACTGTTGAATTGGAATTCATTTGCAAATTTGATGCAATTAACTTAGGCTTGAACAGAGACTGGGAGTGGCTAAGTCATTATGCAAGGTAACCTATTTCCCCTTGTTTTTTCCTACCCCCCCACCCCACAGACGTTCTTGTTAAACCCTGGATTTGTGCTGGAAATGGCCCACCTTGATTATCATACACATTGTAAGGAGAGTGGTCACTTTAGATAAGCTATTACCAGCAGGAGAGTGGGGTGGGAGGAGGTATTTTTTCATGCTTTGTGTGTATATAAAAATATCTTCTACACTTTCCACAGTATGCATCCGATGAAGTGAGCTGTAGGTCACGAAAGCTTATGCTCAAATAAATTGGTTAGTCTCTAAGGTGCCACAAGTACTCCTTTTCTTTTCATGTATAAGAAATAAATATAACTACAGTTATCAGAATCTACATAGTGATGACTATAAATGACTATCAGAACAAATATAACATGCTGCACTGTATTTAAAATTGCTGTTTTATAGTGTTAATAATGTTCTTAATCCAGACTTTGGACTGATCTAATTTTTTTTCTTGTATTTTTAAATATGAAAAGGCCTTTTAATGTAAACCACAAAATTGCATTCTTAGATAACATGCATTACAAAATTTTACTTGTCCACAAACCCAGAGTAAATAATTTTCTTTGGTGGGCAAATAGAATATAATTAATATTTTCATCAGTCATCATGATAGAAGGCAAATGAGTAGATTTAATAAATTGCCATGATAATTTTGCAGAGCTTTAAGGAAATCATGTGGCCCTCACTGTCACAGAATAATTCAAAATGAGACACTGCCATTCTCAATTCACTCCATGAGGCAGCTATAGAAAGGCATGTGTTAGGCAAGATCCTGCAATCCTTACTTGGGCAAAACTCCCTTTAAAGTCAATGGAAGTCTTGTCCAACTGTAGAACTGGGCCCTATGATTTATAAGGATACCCAGTGTTGAAAGATCATGATCATCTACATACACTAGTGTGTATCATAGTTAAAGTTTCATCTGGAATACTGTTTCTTTGCTTTAATAGTTTGACCTCATATAGGAAGAGTTTTTGTTGTTCAGTTCCTTTTTTAATGCTAGTTTTAAAATAAGTAGAAGGGAAATAAATGCCATAGATCAAAAGAGCTTTAAAATCTCATATCAATGGATTACTTGTGATTTAACTATGTTTTCAAGATAATTTCTAAAAGGTATTTTTAAAAGTACTCCATAATATTTTCTTAGCAAGTACTCTCCGTGAAAGCATTTTAGCAGTACCAGGCATTCCAGATTATAGATGGACAGTACCAGTTATGCTTTGTTCTATTTTGGGTAATATTCCAAATATGCCTTTGTTACATATACCACACTGCACTGAAGCTGCATGCAGTGAATTTGTATTATGGAAGCACTGGTTGTGACCCATATTCAAGGTTGAGTTTTATTTTGCACCAAAAGCAGGAATTCTACTGTTTTGTTTCATATGAAAATTACAGCATATCTTCCACAAACATACAGTCGTTACTCTTAATATAGAATTGATTTTCTGCAAATGTATTTGGAGTTAAAATTAATTTGAAAACGGGTCCTTTTAGAAATTTAGTGCCTGTCTTTTTTTGTTTGTTTGTTTTTTGGTCCTGATTGAACTTAATAATGGAATAATGTAGGTTATATCTACAAAGCAAAAAAAAAAGAGAGAGAGAGAGAGAAACCCAGACCAACAAGTCTCAATGTCAACTTACCTGGACTTGCAAGCCAAAAATAGAAGTGTAGACTTTCAGGTTCAGGATGGAGCCTAGGCTCTGAAACCTGCTGAGGGGGTCTGGGAGACCAGGATCCAGCTTGAGCCCAAACATTTATATTGCTGTTTTTAGCCCCATATCACAAGCCGTGAAAGCCTGAGTCAGTTGACCCAGGCTCCGAAGGTCACAGCTGTGGGGGTTTTTTTGTTTTGATTTTGTTGTGTTTTGCTTTGTAGATATTCCCCAAAGTCTTCAAACTTTTTTTATAGCTGAATTTCATCAATGTTTTGTGCTTAGGCTGTTTGAATAAATTAGGTTGTAATTAAGTTAAATTAACTATTCTCATATCCAGTTGTTTTGATTATATAGGCCAGGGATGGGCAAACTTTTTGGCCTGAGGGCCACATCTGGGTGAGGAAATTGCATGCAGGGCCATGAATGTAGGGCTGGGGCAGGCGGTGGGAGTGCGGGGTACAGGAGGGGTGTGGGGTGCAGAGTGTGGGAGGGGGCTCAGGCCAGGGGGTTGGGGTTCAGGAGAGGGTGTGGAATGTGGGAGAGGGCTCAGGGCAGGGGCTTGGGGTGCAGGAAGGGTGCAGGGTGCATCAAGGGGCTCAGGGCAGGGGGTTGGGGTGCGGGCTTACCTTGAGCGGCTCCGGGGTGGGAGCAGCGCACATGGAGGCTAAGGCAGGCTCCCCACTTGCCCTGGCTCCGCGCTGCTCCCAGAAGTGGCTGGCACCACGTCCCTGCGGCCCCTGGGAGCGGGAGGCAGAGGGTTCTGCGCGCTGCCTTCACCTGTGGGTACCTCCCCCAAAGCTCCCATTGGCCGCGGTTCCCCAAAAAACGAACAAACTTTTGCAAGCTCTTGTAATGTTAAAAGGCTAGTTAAATAAAAATTTGCATAATGTAGACTGAGTACTTTTGGTATTTAAAAAAAATGTAAACAGCTGACATAGCAAGGTTTAAAAACCAGCTATTACATACAATATTGGACCAGGTTTATACTGATCTCCATCTCTTGTGAAGGGGAGCTTCCTGCCAGCCTGAATAAGTCTCAGGATACTAACAGTACATATACATTGCAATAAAAAGCCTGCAGCACCAAGTCTCAGAGCCCAAATTAACTGAGCTGGGCTCGTGGGGCACTGCCATCTCCCTCTCTGTTGAATTGAAGGGGATTCCAGCTCAAGATTGCAGTTGTGTCTATATGGCTTGAGGAGAAAGGCAGTGTCTGTAATAGGAAGGTCTCATGCAATTAAGACTTTGAAGGGTATTTATTGGCATAATTTTTTAAAAGTGTTCTCAGTTAATATCCTATGCACTCCAGTGTGTTAATTTTTGGATTATGTGAACCAGAGGGGAATGTGCAATATCTGCTGTTTTCTGACAGATTTATGATTTCATGTCAGTGATGGTACAGTCAGTAAGTTTTTTCTCACTGAAGATTTCTCCAGCATCAAAGTTACATGTAAAGCAGAAGATAAGATGGATACGTTTGATGAATGTTGGTTTCCAAAAGAGAAATTCTTTAGGGGAGATTTTCTTTAAACTGACGTAGCGAGATCTTTTGGTTTATAAGATCATGTGTATTGTAGTGATTAAGTATGGGGGCGGGGATTACTGCTTGTCATGTACCTCATAGAGAGGGTTTGATTGGATGTATGGTTTCTTTTTCTGTCATTGTTAATTCGTTTAGAGGCTTCTTTTAATAAGATATAGTTAATTAATCATAAAAGAAATGCGCAGAGGTAACTGTCTTGTCCATTAGTATTATCACTTTTATAGCCTAAGACAACCTCTCTTTTATGGTCTTAATTTTTCCTGATGTGGTAGTTATTTTGAATACAGAGTCAGGCTTAAAAGCTAAAGATTTCCATCAGAAGCAGGGCGTCTGCTACTTGTGTTCTTTGGATATAGGCTTGTGACATCAAATATGATCTTTACTACACAAAGAACTTGGTAGTTGCTGTGGATACCAAAAATATGACTGAGCAATTGTTGTTAGCTGAGATTTGGCAGCTTGCTATTATGAGACATTAAAATAATTTGCAACAAATAGAGATTGCTGAAAATAGATTTCATGGCTATAAGAACAACTGACTAGGTACTGTGATAGTTCAAAAAGATGTGACTAGTCTCACAGAGTATCTGCAAATAACCTAATGGAGACCCTCGGAAGATCACTTCCTTGCATGCTTTCACCTAAACCAAACAGCCCCATTGTATTGGAAAAGATTAATCATCAAAATGCAGTAATCATACTAATGACTTCTAAGTGCCCAAGGGGATCATGGATCTTGTATTTAATACACAATCCATAAACTGGTTTTTCAGTTTGCCTCTAAAACCAATATTCTACATCCAAACACTCAACAATGAAAACTAAAAATGAGTGCTTTGGCAATTGCAAGTTCATGACATACAAAGGAGTTCTCTCAGAATGTAGCAATCCGTCCATTCTTTCGCCAGATAGGTTGCATAAATAGGCCTCTGTGGATGCAACATTTGGCAGAGGAGATGCCTGTTATCTGTTCTCTCCACGTGTTAACATATTGCTAATTAGGTCTGAGAATGAGGTGAAATGATTCATCCTAGCTGATCTGCTAGTGTCTTTAGTAAATACTCATACTAGTAAGTACCAATCCACTTGAGGAAGGAGAGGAAAAAAGGAGAAAGAGAAATGTTTGTGAAATAGTACATATTTAGATCTCTGGTTAGTTTTTTTTTATTACCTTCTTCTAGAAAGTTCTTTAGCTATCCATACATTCTTTGAATTCTCCTATGTGTATCCAAGACCAGTGATGAAGAAGCCACACCACTGCCATATCTTTGGTGGTGGTGTTAAAAAAGATTTATATGATGTTCTGTAGAAATCACCGTATATTCTTGTCAATATGAGGAGGAGGAAAACACCAGTAATCCAGAGCTGTATAGGAGTGGCATAAAGGAAGTATTAAAGTTTAACATAGAATATCAGGGTTGGAAGGGACCTCAGGAGGTCATTTAGTCCAACCCCCTGCTCAAAGCAGGACCAATCCCCAATTTTTGCCCCATATCCCTAAATGGCCCCCTCAAGGATTGAACTCACAACCCTGGGTTTAGCAGGCCAATGCTCAAACCACTGAGCTATCCAACATGCATGGGACTGTGGTAAAGATGAAATTTTAAAAACATAAAATTATGGGGCAGAGGGTTAAAGCTTCTAAATTATTGGTTTTGAAGTAAACAATTTATCACATTATTTCTAGTATCCTTGTATACTGCTGATCAAGGTAAATGCATTCCAGTGTACGGTAACTCCTCACTTAAAGTCATCCTGGTTAACGTTGTTTCGTTGTTACGTTGCTGATCAATTAGGGAACATGCTCGTTTAAAGTTGTGCAATGCTCCTTTATAACATAGTTTGGCAGCCGCTTGCTTTGTCCACTGCTTGCAGGAAGATCAGCCCATCGCAGTTAGCTGGTGGGGGCTTGGAACCAGGGTGGACCAGCAGCCCTCCCATCAGCTCCCCACTCCCCTAAGTTCCCTGTGCAGTAGCCGCCCAGCAGGCTATCAATTGCCGGCAGTTCAGCTGTCCCTCCCCCCACTGCCATCTGCTGCCCCTACCCTCTGCCTTGGAGCTGCTCTCCAGAGCCTCCTGCTTGCTGGCGGGGGGGGCGAGGGCAGAAGAGGGGGGCTAATATCAGGGTGTCCCCTCCCCCCTGCTCCTGCACTGCGCTTACCCCATCTCCATAGAGCAGGGGGGACACACAATAGAGCTCAGGACGGAGGGAGCTTCCTGACAGTAGCTGCTGCAGCTTCAGCTTGCTGATTAACTTAACAAGACAGTGTACCCCACCCACCCACCGTGTGTCTCTGTCTGCCATGCTGTCTCCCCTCCCTCCATTCATCCTGCCTTGTAGAGTGTGAGGCTACATTAACAATGAGTTAACCCTTGAGGGCTCAGCCAATTGCTAGTTCATCATTTAGCAGTAAGGCATTCCCTGGGAAATATCCCACCCTCTGACTCCACCACCTCAACCAAGCTTCACAATCATCATCACTGTATTAAATTGTACAGTATTAAATTGTTTGTTTAAAACTTATACTGTGTGTGTGTGTGTATATATATATATATAGTCTTTTGTCTGGCAAAAAAAAAATTCCTTGGAACCTAACTCCCCCCTATTTACATTAATTCTTGTGGGGAAATTGGATTCGCTTAACATCGTTTCGCTTAAAGTCGCATTTTTCAGGAACATAACTACAACGTTAAGTGAGTTACTGTAATTAATAGAAAAGTAGCCACAAGAAAATTCAAATGTGACAGACACATGCAAATATTTTAATTTACCTCACCAAAAAAAGCTAGGTTGTTATATCTTAAAAATCAAGAACCATTAGATATGTTACGCTACCATATCCACAAATAATGAATAACAACACAAATAACACTGGATCATTCAAATGTATGCCCTAATCTTCTGAAGGTTTGCTCATGTGCTTAATTTTACACACTGTGAGCATGTGTAAATCTCTGAGGGATCAGGGAATGTTCAGAGGCGAAAGGCAAGAGAAACTGGGATGAACAAAAATGGTACCACTTACCTAATTCATGGATGCTGACATTTTGCATTATTGAGAGATGTATTGGCAACTTGTTAGAAGCCTGGCAGCTGCACTTTATTTATATATAAATGTTAACATATTATCAACAATAAACCCACATAATCTTAATGTTTGCATGTGCTTCCTTTGCTTATCTTTTAAAATAGATTAATAGAAATTGGGGTGGATAGTCCACTAGGTACTCATAAGAATAAAAAAGAAGACTAGGGGCTCATGCTTGCTGGCCTGTTAGAGCCATTTGTCTTTAATTAGACACATCTCCATGTCAATTATAGTGAATTAGGGACTTACCCATAGCCCATAGGGTCAGCTTCCCCCCGTTACCGCCTAGATCCATCCCTCCACTCTAAGGGCACCACTTGGAGCAGGCATTACCCCACCTTCTGGGATGGGGGAGTGAAAAGGAGCTGAGTCGGGCTGCCCTCAAATGCACCCCTTGGATCAATCTGTCCATTTGCTAGCGCACGTGCAGTGTTTAATTAACTGTTTAATTACATGATCACATACAGGACTACTGCCTCATTCTCTGCACAGAAAGGATGCACAAGGGGCCAGCATTAAGATTGCACAGACAACCATAAATCTGAATTTCCTAACTTTCAATGCTGGACTTGGCAATCTAAATAATGTTCTTTTAACATAGGGGCTTGGGGAGATTTTTCTTGGGGAAGTTGATTTTGTTTGGGTTTTTTGTTTGTTCGTTTGTTTTGGGGTGGCGCATGTATTACTGTATGCTCTGAGGTTCCTTCTTCAGGATTCCCAACCCAACTCCTCTTCTGCCCTCATTGCCACAGCCTTAATGGTCAGTGTTTCAGGCCTTAAGGTCTGCAGATTCTCTATGGGTATGTCTACACTGCAATTAAAACCCCACGGCTGGCTCATGACAGCTGACTTGGGCTCGAGCTGCGAGACTGTTCAATTTCAATGTAGACGTCTGGGCTCTAGGACCCTGTGAGGTGGGAGAGTCCCAGAGCTTGGAATGTCTATACTGCAATTAAACAGCCTCATTGCCCGAGCCCCACGAGCCCAACACCGCTGGCATAGGCCTGCCACAGGTGTCTAATTGTAGTGTAGATAGGGTTGCCAACACTCCTAGATTGGCTGGGAGTCTCCAGGAATTAAAGATTAATCTTTAATTACAGATTATGTCATGTGAGGAAATCTCCAGGAATATATCCAAACAAAATTGGCAACCCTAAGTGTAGACCAGGGGTCTCAAACTCAAATGACCACGAGGGCCACATGAGAACTAGTACATTGTCCTGAGGGCTGCATCACTGACCCCTCCACCGCTGCCCCGACCCTGCCCCCACTCAACCCCTTCCATGAGGCCCCGCCCCTGCCCCACCTCTTCCCAGCCCCCATTCCAACCCCTTCCCTGAAATCCCCACCCCAACTCCGCCCCCTCCCTGCCCCCAGGGGGTGCAGGAGGGGTGCAGGGGCCTCAGGGCAGGGCGTCAGGGTGCAGGAGGGGTGCGGCAGGGGGCTCAGGGCAGGGGGTCGGGGGGCAGGAGGGCGTGGGGTGTGGCAGGGGGTTGGGGTGCGGCAGGGGGGTCGGGGGGGGCGGCTCCCCGCCTGCCTGCCTGCCCTGCCCCCACACCGCTCCAGGAAGCTGCCAGAACCTGGGGGCGAGGCACAGGGGGTCTGTGTGTTGCCCTGGCCGCGCCTCCAGGCACCGCCCTCGCAGCTCCCATTGCCTGGGAACAGGGAACCACGGCCAATGGGAGCTTCGGGGGCAGTGCCTGGAGGTGCGGCCAAGACAACGCACAGACCCCTATGCCTCCCCTCCCTCAGGTCCCAGCCGCTTCCTGGAGTGGTGCGAGGGCAGGGCAGGCAGGTGGGGAGCCTGCCCTTGCCCCTGGAGTGGGCTGGGCCGGGCCAGAGCCGCTCTAGGTAAGCGCTGGGGTGGGGCGGGGAGGCTGCCTGGTGTAGACATACCCTATGACTCTCCACTTTTGTGGAAGTCATGCAACTCAGGTTAGGAGTGCTGCCTAGTGATCATGCCAGATGTACACATTCCTAGGCTGGTGTTTGCAAGGATCTACAAAACACCATTCACACTGTATTTCATGCCGATCTGCTTATAGACAGATCATAAAGCAGCATGGACAAAATAAGTAATTTCAATATCTGTCTCAGATATGAGTGCTTGAGTTTTACAGGTACTACTTTTGTATTCAGCTAGAAGAAAAGGGAAGAAAGGTGATTTATTGCTCGGCGCTTGCATAATACATACTGTGCTGTACTGTGTAAAAGGTTAGTGTAATTGCCTTAGTGCTCTGATATATAAATGGTGTGTAAGTGTTTGTGCCTCACAGAATTTTAAAAATAGGAGAAACAAGTTACAAATGAGTAACGCTGAAATCTTCTGTTGTAAGAAATGCAATCTTTTTTCTTCCTCTGTGAAGGATTTGGAATCTCTGGTAGAGATTGGTGAAAAGAATAATAAATTTGCCAAATAACAGCAATATTTGCCTCATTTGGCTTGTCAAATATTGCCTGAATAATAGATGCCAGACTCTAGTTGTCTGTCTCCTGTTGACTGCTGCTTGAGAAAAACAGCAGTGTTTATTACTGTCAGCATGGGGTTTGAACTGTGTGGGGCCTGCTGAGTGCTTCTCCATCTGACTGTATCAGGGGAGCAGAAAAATGTACCCTGATACCTTGTGCTCTGCAAAAGTGAGGGGAAAGAGAATCCTCCCAGCTTGTCTCGCACCCCTTTCCTTAGGATCTGTGACAGACTGAAAAAAAGAGGAGTCTTTCCATAACAACCCCCCTCTTGCTGGTGCAGCAGAGAGAGCTGCTAACGAGTTAATTGGCAGGGTTTCCACATTTAAAAACAAACCAACCAAACCAAATTTGCTCTGTGGAATTTCAGTCCTAAAAGACTACTGCTTCTGCAACACAGAGGAATAGACATCCCCATGAAGATATGAGGGTGACTACGAGGGAATTGAGCCTCCTGGCTGCCCCTTGCTAAAGACACTCAAAATCCTATAGAAGTGGAGGGAGATAGAAAGACAGCCTGCCTCTCCAGAAGACAAAACTAAAGAATGGATTGAGAACATCATTGGACAGATTTAGGCAATCTTGGGCTTCTTGAAGATCCAACCCCTGTCTCATGGGCCCTCCCTCCACCTAGAGTGGCAGTGAGGCCTCTTTCCCTCCTTGAGTCAGGGGCATCAGCATGCACCCCCTGGAGTGCTAGGATAGTCTCTCTCTCCTGTTAGGAGCAGCAAGGGTCGTCTTGCCTCCGTAGAGAGGCAGATATGACAGCAGAGGGAACCCAGCAGCTGGTGTATCTGCATGGATTGATAGACCAGGACTGCTGCATTTTCCTCCGGCCACACAGTCCTCTACTGATGTACTGTTGGCAGGACACCCCAGAGCAGGGAGCCTTGGAGTTAACACCCCATTGAGAAAGTCTATTGTTTAAAGAAAAGGAGTACTTGTGGCACCTTAGAGACTAACCAATTTATTTGAGCATGAGCTTTCGTGAGCTACAGCTCACTTCATCAATTTATTTGAGCATGAGCTTTCGTGAGCTACAGCTCACTTCATCAGATGAAGTGAGCTGTAGCTCACGAAAGCTCATGCTCAAATAAATTGGTTAGTCTCTAAGGTGCCACAAGTACTCCTTTTCTTTTTGCGAATACAGACTAACACGGCTGTTCCTCTGAAATCTATTGTTTAAGACTCTTTGCAGACTCACACAGAGGTTACACCTTCAGTTAACACTCAGCTCACATATTCAACCTTTTCTTTGCAAACATGGGGGCCAAAACCTTTTATATTTTTTTTTTAATGAAAGCTGAGATTCTGATCTCATCATGTAATGGGTCTCTAAAAGCAGGCCAATAGTGCCTGTGCCTTAATCTGGCCCTGTGACAAATTGGGGGTGGGGCTAGCCAGGTGTCTTTGGGCAGGAGGGGATTCAAGAGGGAAATTCTTATCCCCTTCCACGTAGTTGAGAGGTTAACAAAGTTACACTCCAAGAGAATTTTTTTCTCAGTCATCCTCCTCTTCATGCCAGAGACTAGAGGAGTTTATCCTGAGGAGTCAAAATACAATTTGAATACAAACATCAGCTAATTTGTTCACATTAGTAATTTCTGACAGCTAATAAAACACTGCCATAATGTTTATATTTCTCACACGGCTATATTGTTAATCAAAGAGCACAAATTAAAGGATTTCAGATAATTAATGGAAGATGTATAAATATTTTTATTGGGTTTCTAACAAAGTGGTCCAGTGATATGATGTTCTATATGTTAATACCATAAGCAGAAGAGGACTGTGTATGTAGAGAACAGTCACAAAGAACATAGGAGTAGGAATAATATGGTGGTGTTTAACAAATCAAAAAATAATTATCTCAGGTCTTCCCAGCTCCATTTGTTTGTGGCATGAAAACTGATATTGTCAGTAGACACATTAAATTTAAGTAGCATTAATCTGATCAACAAGTGCAAGAAACTTTCCCTTAACAATTAAATCTAAAATGAAGGACATTCAATTTTTAAAAGGTTAAATTTAAACTTAGAAAGTGGCCAGCCAACACTTTTACAGAATGTTTTCTGGCTTCGCTCCATGGTAAATTTTATATCTAGCTATATGCCGTTAGCTTTAAGGAAACAAATCTTTAGAATATCACTAGGGTGGTTCAACCAGAAACACCAACCTTTTTTTTTGGTTTAAGTATTCCAAATAGCTTGTTTCACAACTGCTATTTTGTTCATGTTATGAAAAGTGGAAATATTCCAAAAATGATTTAAAAATCTCTTAACAAGAAACAGCGAGCAGGTGCTGGAGCTCTCTTACTGTGTAACAGTATGAGCTGCTCGGCTGCTATAGAAAGTCCTGGATTCTGTTAAGACACAGAAGGGGAATTTGAAATACTTTTAACTGCTTCAGTATTATGAAATGACTTGACCTGGCCTTCCCTTCAAGCTTTTATCTGCAACCTTTTCGTTGTTCTTTCCTGTACACAAGCTGATCTTCAGTTGCCCTCCTTCCATCTGCTCCTTGGTACCTCCCCAAACTGTTGGTTAATGGACTAGAAATTCTGTCTGTTATTAAAAGAGCTACTCAGTAAGCAGTTGTGGGTGGAGAAAAAGAATGAGAAGTTAGATTCTAGGGGTCAATTGACACTTTGTTGTTCCACCTCTACCCATTTTCCTCAAGGTCAGCCATAATTTTGTGCCTGATATTTTTGTTGAGAGTCTGAGATATTTTTCAGGGCCCTTGTGTTTGAAAGCAAAGAGGTAAAAGAATCCTGTGACTCAGTCAGAACTGCATTTAGCCTTCATGTAACAACATTGACTCCAAAATGGTTTTGGAGAACTCCCACAGCACTGTACAGTCTCAATGGAATTTGTACTACCTTGTGTTGTTTCATAGAATCCTAGAACTGGAAGGGACCTCAAGAGGTCATGTAGTCCAGTCCCCTGCACTCATGGCAGGACTAAGTATTATCTAGACAATTCCTGACAGTTATTTGTCTAACCTTCTCTTAAAAATCTCCAACGATGGAGATTCCACAACCTCTCTAGGCAATTTATTCCAGTGCTTATGACCCTGACAGTTAGGAAGTTTTTCCTAATGTCCAACCTAAACCTCCCTTGCTGCAATTTAAGCCCATTGCTTCTTGTCCTATACTCAAAGGTTAAGAAGAACAATGCTTCTCCCTCCTTCTTGTAACAATCTTTCATGTACTTGAAAACTGTTATGTCCTTTCTCAGTCTTCTCTTTACCAGACTAAACAAACCCAATTTTTTCAATCTTCCTTCATAGATCATGTTTTCTAGACCTTTAATCATTTTTGTTGCTCTCCTCTGGACTTTCTCCAATTTGTCCACATCTTTCCTGAAATGTGGCACCCAGAGCAGGACACAGTACTCGAACTGAGGTCTAATCGGTGCGGAGTAGAGCGTAAGAATTACTTCTTGTGTTTGCTTCAACACTCCTGCTAATAAATCCCACAATGATGTTTGCTTTTTTTTTCAACAGTGTTACACTGTTGACTCATATTTAGCTTGTTGTCCACTATGACCCCCCAGATCCCTTTCTTCAGTACTTCTTCCTTGGCAGTTATTTCCAATTTTGTATGTGTGCAACTGATTATTCCTTCCTAAATGGAGTATTTTGCATTTGTCCTTATTGAATTTCATCCTATTTACTTCAGACCATTTCTCCAGTTTGTGCAGATCATTTTGAATTTTAATCTGTTTGCTTCATCTGCTAGTGTAGAAGGAAAACTTAGAAAGTGTCTGCAGGATACAATGATTTAAAAAGATTAATATTCAGCAGTTTTGCAAAGAGGCATCAGCAGCTGTTATCAAGGTCAGTTGCAAAAGGAAAGCAGGATTCCCCCCTTCCATTTCATAAATGAAAAGAGCAAATTTGAACTGGTAGTTCTTGTTTTGTTTCTGAACATTGTGTCTAAAATATAAACATAGTCATACACAAACTAATTTTAAACATTGTTTATTATCCGTCTTACACTGATGAAAGCCCTAAAATTCAAAGTGTAGGCTGAAACTATCTTTAATCTGCCTGCATTTCCTATGTATTATAGGGACCATCAGACAGTAATGTTTTAAAATAGGATTGCAGACTTAACTCTGAATTTCCTGGCCTTGATGGTTTAAGCCAGACCCTTCACATTATTTTATTGATTTTTGTTATTCTCTGTTACTCTATTATTTAAGTTATATTGAAGTTGCTTGGTTTATTTTATACGTGATGCTGTATGAGTAAGTTTATTAATGCAGTATAAAATCTTGTTGTCCTGTAATTACTTTATCATTTTGTGTTGCTGTTTATGGATACTTGAGTCCAAATTCTAACCAAGTACAGCTTAAAAGAGTCCCTTATGGGCAGAGAAAGTGTACATCATAGATTTCCTCCTGATTCTGGCTTCTCTACAAACTCAGTGAAGAGGCTACTCCTCATGGCCTAAGCAACTGGAAGATAGGAATTGCTGTGCTGTATCACACCTGAGGTCCATCTTGTCCAGAATGCTGTTCATGACAGTAACCAATGCCAGATGCTTCAGAGGAAGGAGTACAAATTATGCAGTAGGCAAATGCTGGATAATCTGCCCCCAGGTACAATAAGACACTTCTAATAATTAGAGATTGACTTAAACCCTGAAGCGTAAGTTTTAGAACCAAGAATCCTGATGCCCTGCATGCACTATTGTTTCACAAATACTTGTGTAACCTGTTGGCAATATGTGTGTTGCATCTGCCTGTGTGGGCTGGTCAGCATAGAGGTTGACAGCATGCTTTCTCCCACTAATTACTCCGATAGCTAAAGGCCCTACTTAATGTGTGATATTATGGATCCTGCAATATTATGCTTCCACTACAATTTTATCAGCTGGGCGGCTGACAGCGGGAGCCCCAACCACCTGCCAGCTGAGGCTCCTGCTGTCAGCCACAACCAGCTGGTGGCCAGGGTCCCACTGTCAGCCCATGTATTAATTACTGTAATATAGCTGCATCAAAATGTTTGGTTATCAAAAAAATTAGCAGGCAGAACATAATACTTGAGTGTTTATATTGTTCCACAAACACAACAAGGAGCCTGGTGGCACCTTAAAGACTAACAGATTTATTTGGGCATAAGCTTTCGAGGGCTAGAACCCACTTCATCAGATGCATGGTTTATTTGGGCATAAGCTTTCGTGGGCTAGAACCCACTTCATCAGATGCATGGAGGCATCCGATGAAGTGGGTTCTAGCCCACAAAAGCTTATGCCCAAATAAGCTTGTTAGTCTTTAAGGTGCCATCGGACTCCTTGGTGTTTTTGTGGATACAGACTAACACAGCTACCCCCTTGTATATTTTTTCAGTAATTTTTTCTTAAACAAATAGGTCTACTTTGGCTTTCCCAAATTACTGCAATTAATAAAGGTTCATTATTACTTTTCCACAATTTTCCCATGTCTTGTCCACAATTCAGCCACAATTATTTGACAATCATCCCACATTTCAAGTAGGGCCTTACCTATAGCTGAAGTGGAAGAGGTCTGTTTTTGGGATCTGAAGTTTGTAGTTCAAAACGCTCCTGATTTTCCATTGGTCGGGTGCGGGGAGGTAGGGTTTGAAAAAAGTGTGTGTGTGTACTATAGAGTTTGTGTAAGGAGCCGAGAGTAATTGTTGGAATTATTTTTTATTGAAAACCCTTTATTTATAAGTGAATTTGGATATTGTGTTAATATTAGTTTGACGTTTGCATTTTAATTATTTGTATTTGGTTAATAGGAGTTGTCCTTTAAGAATAGGGTGTATAGACTGACAGCAGTGCTTGGGAGAATTTGTCTGTGTATAGAAAGTGGGAGATCATGCCTGTGTAAGCTTCAGATAGGCCCAAACTTCATTTAATAAACTTAGTTATTGTGAAAGCAACACTCATTCTCAGCATCAGCACTTATAAGGGACTGGATGCCTCCAGATACTGCTAATGAGTTATAAAGCCTATCATCCAGGAATGTGCACAAAGGGGGGGCAAGCAGGGGCACTGACCAACACTCCCTACCACCACCCCCCAACCCCCACCCCAAATCTCTGTGTGTTCCTGAAGTCCTGTGAGGGAGGAAGTAACAGTGCAGTGTCGGCTGAGCTCCTCCCCCTACAGCTGCAGCCTGCTGCTTCTCCTTCCCTGCTGTTGGGAGTCCTAGGTGTTGTCTCTGCCTCCAGCCCCTGACTCACCTCAGTAAGCATCTGCAAAGCAGGTCACAGCGCTTGGACGGAGAAGCAGCAGACTGCAGCTGTAGGGGTGGGGGAGGACCCTGCAGTCAGCTGCCCTGCTGCTTCCTCCTTGCTCTGGTTACAGGGAAAATGGAGAGTGCCTGCTGCGGGGGAGCTGCTGCCTCTTCGCAGCTGGGCATCCCTGCCAGAGGCGTCCTGAGAAATGGGGGAGGGGGGAAGAGGGTGTCATGCTAACCTTTCATTTGTATATGTTTAACATGCCCCTCCAAAAATATTCAAATTTAAATTCATGCGCATGCCCCTGCTATGGTTGGTCATCAGTTTGAATCCTGCTTAGTGGAGATTAAAAATTGTTCTCATCTATTGGATGTTTGCTAGTCTCTCTGAGACAAGTTTGGTGCCAGTTCTACCTCTCATATTGCAAGCTCACCACTGTGCTTTGCACTAGATTATAAACTCGTCATGGCAGGAACTCTCTCTTACTATGTGTTTGTATAGTATCTAGCACAGGGAGTCAGTCTCAGATAGCTGTATAGTATCTAGCACAAGCCAGTCTCAGATAATTCCTCCAGTGAGAACTGCTGTGAGGCCCAGAATTGCCTGATTCAATATATGCTGACAACATTGTGATTGGTTTCAGAGTAACAGCCGTGTTAGTCTGTATTCGCAAAAAGAAAAGGAGTACTTGTGGCACCTTAGAGACTAACCAATTTATTTGAGCATGAGCTTTCGTGAGCTACAGCTCACTTCATCAGATGCATGCCGTGGAAACTGCAGCAGGCTTTATATATACACAGAGAATATGAAAAAATACTTCCTCCCACCCCACTCTCCTGCTGGTAATAGCTTATCTAAAGTGATCATCAGGTGGGCCATTTCCAGCACAAATCCAGGTTTTCTCACCCTCCACCCCCCACACAAATTCACTCTCCTGCTGGTGATAGCCCATCCAAAGTGACAACTCTTTACACAATGTGCATGATAATAAAGTTGGGCCATTTCCTGCACAAATCCAGGTTCTCTCATCCCCTCACCCCCCTCCCAAAAACCACACACACAAACTCACTATCCTGCTGGTAATAGCTCATCCAAAGTGACCATTCTCCCTACAATGTGCATAATTAAGGTGGGCCATTTCCAGCACAAATCCAGGTTTTCTCACATCCCCCCCCACCCCCATACACACACAAACTCACTCTCCTGCTGGTAATAGCTCATCCAAACTGACCACTCTCCAAGTTTAAATCCAAGTTAAACCAGAACATCTGGGGGGGGGGGGCGGTAAGGAAAAAACAAGAGGAAATAGGCTACCTTGCATAATGACTTAGCCACTCCCAGTCTCTATTTAAGCCTAAATTAATAGTATCCAATTTGCAAATGAATTCCAATTCAGCAGTTTCTCGCTGGAGTCTGGATTTGAAGTTTTTTTGTTTTAAGATAGCGACCTTCATGTCTGTGATTGCGTGACCAGAGAGATTGAAGTGTTTTCCGACTGGTTTATGAACGTTATAAGGGGGGTGAGGGGATGAGAGAACCTGGATTTGTGCAGGAAATGGCCCAACTTTATTATCATGCACATTGTGTAAAGAGTTGTCACTTTGGATGGACTATCACCAGCAGGAGAGTGAATTTGTGTGGGGGGGGTGGAGGGTGAGAAAACCTGGATTTGTGCTGGAAATGGCCCACCTGATGATCACTTTAGATAAGCTATTACCAGCTGGACAATGGGGTGGGAGGAGGTATTTTTTCATATTCTCTGTGTATATATAAAGTCTGCTGCAGTTTCCACGGCATGCATCTGATGAAGTGAGCTGTAGCTCACGAAAGCTCATGCTCAAATAAATTGGTTAGTCTCTAAGGTGCCACAAGTACTCCTTTTCTTTTTGCGAACATTGTGATTGTCACACAGACCCATCAGGATTGAGCAAGGAACATTCAAAAAACAGAAGACAGACCAAAAAGGATGATTTAATCTTTTTTTTAAAAAAAAAAATCTCATGATTTTGGGGGGGTCTGACTTACGATTTCAGAGTAACAGCCGTATTAGTCTGTATTCGCAAAAAGAAAAGGAGTACTTGTGGCACCTTAGAGACTAACCAATTTATTTGAGCATAAGCTTTCGTGAGCTACAGCTACAGCTTATGCTCAAATAAATTAGTTAGTCTCTAAGGTGCCACAAGTACTCCTTTTCTTTTTGTGACTTACGATTGTTGAACTTTTGGGATTGGCAATACTGTGTTTCTCATTTTAGAGCCTTTGAGCATGAATGTTATGTGAATAAAAAGTTAATTTTAATATCCAAGGATATTAATATTACTACTACCTTAATTTTTCTACGTAGATTCTTTTTGCAGTGTATATCTTTCAGTCAACTATAAAAAATTTTCCCCTTTTCTCTTTTCTAAGATAAAAATATTTGTCTCCTAAAGGGAACTTAACTTTTTTTGTTTTTATCCAGGCTGAATGCAAGAAGAAGCCAATAACCACCTGTATATTCAGATTTATTTCTAAATCTTTGATTCTTGCTTGTTGTTCTTTTCAGTTTTATATGTCCAAATCCCACTACAATATTATGTGGTGGGATCTGAGTTACTACAGAGAATTTTTTCCTGGGTATCTGGCTGGTGAAACTTGCCCATATGCTCAGGGTTTAGCTGATCGCCATATTTGGGGTCGGGAAGGAATTTTCCTCCAGGGCAGATTGAAAGAGGCCCTGGAGGTTTTTCACCTTCCTCTGTAGCATGGGGCACGGATCACTTGCTGGAGGATTCTCTGCTCCTTGAAGTCTTTTAACCATGATTTGAGGACTTCAATAGCTCAGACATAGGTGAGAGGTTTATTGCAGGAGTGGGTGGGTGAGATTCTGTGGCCTGCCTTGTGCAGGAGGTCAGACTAGATGATCATAACGGTCCCTTCTGACCTTAATATCTATGAATCTAAGAAATACTCACATTTTCACTCTTCATATCTCAGGCAAAGGGTATGCAAGCAGACACTCCATGTGTGACTCTGGTCTTGTTAAAAACCCAGTGCACGAGCAAAAGTGAAGATGGTAGGAAATCAATCGTACAGTTAAATGGCTTACAGATTTGTTTGTTATTCAGTTAGATAAAAATTGAGGCTGAGTGGATTCTAGTATTTCATAGAGCCATAGGATTAGAAGTGACCACAAGGGTCATCTAGTCTAACCCTCTGCCAAGATGCAGGATTTGTTGTGTCTAAACCATCCAGGACAGATGGCTATCCAGTCTCCTTTTGAAAACTTCCAGTGAAGAAGCTTCCATAACCTTCCGAGGCAGTCTGTTCCATTGTCCTACTGTTTTTACAGTTAGGAAGTTTTTCCTGAGATTTAATCTAAATCTGCTATGCTGTAGTTTGAACCCATTACCTCTTGTCCTGCCCTCTGTGGCAAAAGAGAATATCTTTTCTCTATCTTTTTGATGGCAGCCTTTCAAGTATCTGAAGACCGTTATCATGTCTCCTCTTAATCTCGTCTTTTCGAAACTAAGCTGAAGTTCCTTCAGCCTTTGCTCATATGGCTTGCATTCCGTTCCTTTGATCATGTTTGTCGCTTGCCTCTGGATCCATTCCAGTTTCTCTACATCCTTTCTCTAGATTGGTGACCAAAATTGGTGACCAGCTGAGGCCTAACCAGCACCAAATAGAGCATTACCATCACCTACCATGACTTGCATGCTATGCCTCTGTTAATGCAACCTAAAATTGTATTTGCTTTTTTTGCGGACTCATGTTGAGGTTGTGATCCACCACAGCTCCCAGATCCTTCTTAGCATTGCTGCTGCCAAGCCAGTTTTCCCCCATTCTATGTTTGTGCATTTGGTATCCCTTTCCTAAGGGTAGCACCTAACACTTGTCTTCGTGCAATTACATTTTATTGTCTAGCCCAGTTCTTCAATTTATCAAGATCTCTCTGAATTTTAGCTCTATCCTCCAAAGTATTGGCAACCCCCCTGCTTTGTGTCATCTAAAAACTTGATCAGTATGTTCTCTATACCGACATCCAGGTCATTAATAAAGATGTTAAACAACACCTGAACCCGAACAAATACCTATGGAACCCCCCTTGAGACCTCCCTCCCAGTTCGACATCATTTAATTAATAGTTATTCTTTGTTTGTGATTGTTTGCCATTAAATGGATACATAACTGGTTAGTTCTGTCGAGCCAACACTTCTCCAGTTTACTTATCAGAATGTCATGTGGGACTCTGTCAAAAGCCTTGTTGAAGTCCAGGTATATTATGTCCACCGCATTCCCCCTGTCCACCACATCAGTTTCCCTGTCAAAGAAGGAAATCAAGCTGGTTTGGCATGATTGTTCTTGGTAAATCCATCCTGGCTGCTAGTGAGTACCCCTTCATCCGCCAGGTATTGCAAATTGAATGTTTTGTACATTGCTCTAATAGCTTCCCAGGTATTGAAGTCAGGCTGATGGGTCTATAGTTTCCTGGCTCCTCCTTTTTCTCTTTGTTAAAGATGGGCACTACGTTAGCCCTTCTCCAGTCTTCTGGAACCTCTCCTGTCATCCATGAGTTTGTAAATATTATTCCCAGTGGCTCTGAGATTTCTTCAGCTAATTCCTTCAGTACCCTCAGGTAAATAGCATCCAGCCCCACTGAATTCATTCAAATTGATCAGAAGATCTCTGACATGTTTTTTACTTTTCTCAATCTGCATCCCTTCCCCTTTATTGTCTGTGGTAATGTCGCTAGTCATCCAGTCACATGTTGTTTTATTTTTTTAGAAGACTGAAGCAAAGTAGTCATAGAGCAGTTCTGCCTTCCTATCATTTTCCGTTACCAGCTCACCTTCTCCATTGAGCAACGGACTCACTGCATCCTTGATCTTTCTTTTTTGTCTGACATATGTAAAGAACCTCTTTCTGTTGTCTCTAACATTTCTTGTCAGCTATAACTCATTCTTGGCCTTGTCTTTCCTGATTTTGTTCCTATACGCTCATCCTATTCCTATGTATACTTCCTTGGTGACATGTCCCTCCTTCCATTTCCTGTATGTATCCCGTTTGGTTTTTAGATAGCTAAAAAGTTACTTGTGCAGCCACATGGGCCTTCTGTGGCTTTTGTTATCTTTCCTCTGTGTCCGAATAGCTTGATGTTGAGCCACTAGTATTACATCTTTTAAGAACTGCCAGCCCCCTTGACTCCTTTTCTTCCAAATTGGTCTTTCCGTGGGACTTTGCCTATTTCTCTGAGTCGATTGAAATCTGCCTTTCTGAAGCCCAGTGTCCTTGTTTTTGCTGTTCCCATATCCTCCTTTCCATAGGATATTGAATTCTATCAGATCATGATCACTTCCTCCCAAGTTCCTGACTACCTTCACGTTCACAACTAATTCATCCCTGTTGGTCAAAACCAGATCCAAAATGGACGATCTCCGAGTTGTTTCCTTAACTTTCTGAATCAGAAAGCTGTCCCCTACACATGCTAAGAATTTGCAGGATGTATTATGTTTTGCTGCAATGGTGTTCCAACAAATATCAGGGAACTTAAAATCCCCTATTAGTACTAGTTCATGTGAGTTACCTGCCTGTAGAATAACTCATCCACTTCCTCTGTAATAGACCCCCACCATAACATTACTACTGTTCTTTTCCCTTGTTATCCTCATCCAGAGACTCTCAGGTCTGCCGCACACTTCCCCTTGGACCTCGGAGCAAGTGTATACATTCCTGACATACAGCGCAACACCTCCTTCTTTGTTTCCCATACCTATCCTTTCGGAACAAGCTATATCCCTCAATGCTGGTACTCCAGTCATGGGAATTGTCCCACTAAGTCTCTGTGAAGTCAGTTAAGTCATTTTATTTAAATTTAGCACAAGAGTTATTGAAATATTTGTAAAAGAGAAATATGTGCATTAGTGCTGAGGACTGGGCAGTGTTTTAGGGTAGACCGAATATTTATAAATCCATGAAAAATATAGCTGTATAATGGAAATGCTGGCTGGGCACATAAAACTAATTTTTTTAAAATCTAGTATCGAAACTTCACTCTGCCTTTCTAGAGGTAATCTTCATAGAATCATAGAATATTAGGGTTGGAAGAGACCTCAGAAGGTCATCTAGTCCAATCCCCTGCTCAAAGCAGGACCAACACCAACTAAATCATCTCAGCCAAGGTTTTGTCAAGCCAGGCCTTAAAAACCTCAGATTTTTTGTTGTCATTTGTCTTATTTCATCACCTTTGTATTTAAAGATTTGTTCATAATTTATACAAAGATGAGGGTCTTGTATAAATGCAAGTGTACAAATGAGTCTCCCAGACATATTTACCTGTTAAATAATATGTCAGCACTTAGATATTACTTTCCAGTAGTACCATAGTTAAAAGAAGAGGGCTTTTAAGGTCCTCCTTGGATGAGTAGTATATTTGTTGTGAAAACCAGCCTCCCTTCCTCTTTCTCTCTAAGGATGGAGATTCCACCATCTCCCTAGGTAACCCATTCCAGTGCTTCACCACCCTCCTAGTGAAATAGTGTTTCCTAATATCCAACGTAGACCTCTCCCACTGCAACTTGAGACCATTACTCCTTGTTCTGTCATCTGTCACCACTGAGAACAGCCTACCTCCATCCTCTTTGGAACCCCCGGCTTCAGGTAGTTGAAGGCTGCTATCAAATCCCTCCTCACTCTTCTCTTCTGCATACTAAATAACCCCAGTTCCCTCAGCCTTTCCTCATAAGTCATGTGCCCCAGCCCCCTAATCATTTTCGTTGCCCTCCACGGGACTCTCTCCAATTTGTCCACATCCCTTCTGTAGTGAGGGGACCCAAAACTGGACACAATACTCCAGGTGTGGCCTCACCAGCACTGTTCCCTCTAAGCTGTGCGCGTGTGCGCACGCGCACAGATCCTAAACCCCACGTGCACAGTGAAACACCGCATGCACAACAATTTGCACAGAAGAAATTTTTTGCGCACATGGCTGTCAAAAATTTGTACAGAAGAAATTTTTTCCGCATGTCCTGCCAAAATTAGAGGGAACATTGCTCACCAGTGCCAAATAGAGGGGAATAATCACTCCTCTTGATCTGCTGGCAATGTGCCTACTAATACCACCCAATTGGCTTTCTTGGCGACAAGGGCACACTGCTGACTCATATCCAGCTTCTCATCCACTGTAATCCCCAGGTCCTTTTCTGCAGAACTGCTGCTTAGCCAGTCGGTCCCCAGCCTGTAGCGGTGCATGGGATTCTTCCTTCCTAAGTGCTGAACTCTGCACTTGTCCTTCTTGAACTTCATCAGATTTCTTTTGGCCCAATCCTCCAATTTGTCTAGGTCACTCTTGACCCTATCCCTACCCTCCATCGTATCTACTTCTCCTCCCAGCTTAATGTCATCTGCAAACTTGCTGAGGGTGCAATTAATCTCATCATCCAGATCATTAATAAAGAGGTTGAACAAAACCAGCCCCGACTGACCCGACCCCTAGGGCACTCCACTTGATACCGGCTGCCAACTAGACATCGAGCCGTTGATCAGTACCCGTTGAGCTCGACAATCTAGCCAGCTTTCTGTCCACCTTATAGTATAATCTTCTTCCTCCTCTCTCCTTCCTGTGCCATGAGATGCTACTTAAGACACATTCAAGGCTCCAATAACCCTCTCTATGGTGCTGTTTGCCAGATTGACTACCTTGTTGTGTTTCTATAACTTAACTTTTTTATGAGGATAGATTGCTGGCCTATCGTTCACTGCCCAACCTGTAGGACCAGTGGACTGGACTGCTTTTTGTCTGGTCCCTACTGTTTGACCTGTCTGGCATGTGTGGCCCTACCTACTTCCACTGGCATAGCTCAGAGGGTCATTGGAACACACAAGCCTTCCCACCATGTCAAGGTGCAATCCCCAGAGAAAGTTTCTAAGAGCTACTAGAAAACTAATTTCTGGGGAGTTGTAACTGCAGCTTTATTAGGAGTTCTCTCTTTTTCAACACCATACATATACACCCACTCCACTAGTAAACAGAGATTCTGCATCTAACAAAATGTGTCTGCTTAGGTCAGAATTTCAGGCATGTGTTTAGCAATTATTTTTTGTTGTCATTTGTCTTATTTCATCTCCTTTGTATTTAAAATTTTTTTAATAATTTATACAAAGATGAGGGTCTTGTATAAATGCAAGTGTACAAATGAGTCTCCCAGGCATATTTACCTGTTAAATAATGTGTCAACACTTAGATATTACTTTCCAGTAGTACCATAGTTAAAAGAAGAGGGCTTTTAAGGTCCTCCTTGGATAAGTAGTATATTTGTTGTGAAAACCAGCCTCCCTTCCTCTTTCTCACACTTTCTTTCAGAAATAACCAACATCCCTTTCAGCAGGTGCATATCATTGGCATTTTGTCACATCTCAGATTAAATCTCCACTTTGATCCCCAGTTGAATCTGTTCCTTTTTTACCACCTAAGATTCAGCTCTTCAAGAGTCTCTCTTTGTGCAGAGCATTTGCTATGCTATTTAAATACGGTAATCTTAAAAAGGATACAATTTTCTTCTCATATTTGTCTTTCTCTGACTTTGATAAGTGTGGGGGGTTAAAATAAACTTTATTGGAGCTCCATTATCGCTAAAATGACCAACCAGAAAAGATTATGACAAGGTTCAAAATACTCTGACAATAGAACATACTTAGAGCTTTGTCTTTTCAGTTTGCAGTCTTTGTAGACCATGCTTATTTCCTCGAGTATGCTGTTGGCTGTACAATTCAGTTCCTGCGAAAGGACACTCAGATGGATTCACTCTGTGTATCCTGACAGATGAGTGTAAACTTTCTGAAATATGTGTTGGAGAGGCAGAGTAGTGCATTAGTTAAGCGCAAAGGGCTGGGAAAGAAGAGATCTGGGTTCTGTTTTCTTCTTTGAAACTGGCTGGCTGTGTGATCTTGAGCAAGTCGAACATTTCTATGCTTCAGTTTCCCTCTGTGATGGAGCTTATAATACTAAACCACCTTTCTAAAGCACTGTGTGATCTTTGGATAAAAAAAGCACATGGAAAGTATTATTATTATACAGGATGGCAGACATCCAGATCTTAATTACCCTTGTTATTCCAGCTGTAGGTCCAGACAGTTGATTTAGCAATCTGGTCTTTGTTTCTATCCTAACTTTCCTCTGTTCTTCTATTTTAAATCTAATACTGCAAGTTTGAAAATGCATTTTTATCCCATCACCTACGCTACATGTACTTAAAGCTCTTGTGAATTGTACAGGAAAAAATGGAAATAATTACATTTTTAAAACAATGAATATTGTTGATACTGAATTATGAACAATGAATTAAACAAGTAATTGTTGATAGTGAATAATAAATTATACCATTAGCTTACACTCTGATTACTCAAATGGTGAAGTTACACTTCCCCAGGAAACACAGAAGTATATCATACAGGAAAAGATCAAAGGCAATGGTTATTTCATTATCATTGGATTTGATCATTACATGTGCTGCTTGATCACCCACAGTAAAATTGATAAAAAGTGTGAAATTGCCCTAATTCACATTCAGTTTGAGTTTCTTCATGCCATTTAGAAACACTAAACAAAGCTAGCCTTAATCACTAAAAAAAAAAACAAAAAACAACACTTGTTCTCCTTGGAAATACATTCACAAATACATTCACCTATTGAGTTTACCTCAGATATTTAAACAAAAAATGGTGTAGTCAGCTTAATTTGTGTAATCAGTTTAATTGAAGGTTCATTTTATTTTTCAAGCTGTGTTGTGTTGTAAACAAAATATGATATGCCTGCTTTTTGAGACTTTCAGAATTTCAGAATATTTTATAAACGTTATGGCTTTTAGCATGAACAGTTTATTTTTAATCAAGAGATGGATTACTCTGAAGCTGCTGAAAATGCAGCTTGATCTGTTAGCCAGCTTGAAGAGAGTGGAAACTTATATTATCGTCTCTCCCACCACCATTCTGATGTTAACAAGTTCACCTCCTGAGTTCCTGGGCCAGAGATCAAGAATCCTGAGTTTTCTCCCAAACTGCCGCTTAAAGTGCTGAGTCTGTACTTTCCAATCAGCTAATTTAAATGCATATGTAATATAATTTTATTCTATATTTTTTTAGATATGCATATTGACACTCCCCTCCTTCTTTCTTTTTTCTTTGACCCCCTCTCTTACATTGAATGACTAGGATATGCTCTCCTTTAATTTTAGGGAAAGACATTTCTCCAAAACTGTCATTTTAAATATCAATATTAAAGTGCATGGTGTTTTATAACACTAGCGAAGACAAACTCCTCATGTTTCCTTTTTACCCGCGCGGGCTTTCTTCACCCCCTTTCCTCTTCTCCCTCAACACCCAACCCTGCTGAAGCCCTTGCTCCTCTACCTGATTCTGGCTCCACGGAGTTAGAGGAGACTAACTGATCTCTTGATTCTCTCTCCTTTCTCCACCACCAATCTACAGGGTAATTCAATGCAGGTTAATGCAGTTGAAAGCAATATTCTGTGAAAGCCTCTCTGCTTTAGAACTCCCTTGCCCCTGTGTTGTGACAGAGCGTGCGCATGATTAAGTCCATCCCTGTTCAGTAAAGCACTTGCTTTACATTAAGCATGTGTTTAAGTGCTTTGCTGAATCAGGTTCTAAATTAGAAAAATGAGCCAAAACCTGATTCTAGTGAAGTCTGTGGCCAAATTCTTCTTATGGACTTACAAGGAACTCAAGATCTGGCCGTGAAAAGACTATCTCCTATTGTGTGCCAGGTGTAATACTTAAAAAATTGGAATGATTATAATGTGCTTTGCTGGAACGGTTCATTTGGTAACTTCCTCTTCCTTAAGTAGGCAGCTCAAAGAGATGCTTCTTCATATCTTTCCATTCTTACTAAAACTGGACTCAAGCTGTAAAGTTCAGTGAGGTTTGGATCTGGGGTTCTGGTTTAGCCTATCTCTAGTTCTGACATAGGGTAGACTTGGTTTTCTCTGACAGTATATTTAATACATTAAAATGTCCATAATATATGGAAGGAACACTACAAGAACCAATATCCATAAAGCTGTTACTAGTATTATGAACAATATGTTGTACCTTCTTCTCTCTGGTGGTTTGGAGTATTGCTATTTGTTTTTCACATATAAAGGTTAGCAAGGTTGAATTAAACTTTCAAGAAAATTGGAAGATAAGATTTCCGTAGTCTCATCTGGTTCTTCCAGAGTACTCAGTTATATTCTGGAATGCCTGATTTCACCATCGCCCTTCTTTGGTGTATAGTTTCAGAATCGCTGGTATAACACAAAGCTTATGAATGTGTTTTCTCAGGAGCTGTGTATAAATGACAGTTTGGGAAGAAAAAAAAAGGCTACAAGTTACACTAATTTTTTACAATGCTTCCTTGTGGAAGAATTAGTACATGTTGTATTGATGTGGTTTGTTTGTGTGTGCTAAAATGATTGCAGTTTGTTTTAATGCAGATATCTGCCAAAATTCTCTCTTTCAAGTTTTCTGTGTATATTTTTTTAAACAAGAAACTAGATCTCTGAAAATGTGAGAAATACTGGTAAGTGTGCCCTGAGGGGACTGAAGGGAAATCATGAAGAGATCATGTTTCACAGGAATGCCTTCACATCAATGGCACAGTTCTGTGAAACCCTCTGAATCAGAGCAGATTTAAACACTGAAATTGAATCCTAGAAATATAACCCTCATGAGCACAATATTTGGGTAAACATTAAAATGTAACAGAGGGAGGAATGAGAGTAAATTTGTCTTCATAAGTAGCAAAATAAAATGTCGATGGGGCTTGGAAAGGCACCAAAAACCTAATACATTTTACAGTATGTGAAAGCAAATTAAAACATGCCGGAAACTAAATTTGTAAACAGTGAAAAGTCATTGTTTAAATTTATACATTCTTAATTGGATTGCTCAGTTTATTTTTGCCCCTACTAAGCTGTATTATTGTACTGGTGTATCACCATGCGTATTGTTTAAAATATTTTTCATTTGTTTGTTTAAATTTTTAAATAAATAAAGTTAATTATTTTCAAAGTATAGAAACATATAGCATATTAAAAGATCCAGAAATTTAGTGCTCTGTGAGTTTACTGAGATGATCACATCCTTGGCTGGCACTTGAATTGAGAATCATAGTCTTTATTACTGCACAGCAGAACAATTTTAATTGCTCCCTTGAACATTACAATACTTTCAAGCATGAAAAAAATAGCATTACATGTATGAGAGTAAGTCTGAGCTATTTCAGTCACTCTTCCCATTAGACAGTGAAAATTGTGTTTTAAAAAGAAAAACTGTCATGTACAGATTTTTTTTTAAAAGCTATTGCTGACATATAATGGAATAGTGGCAAAGCCTTTCTTGTGGGGATATATGATCTACTTTGTTCTGTGCAAAGAAAGCAAAAGATTAGCCAAAATAACTGAATTAGAAAATCCTACACTAAACTTAGAAAAACAACACAAGCACTCAAAATACAGTTAGTTGCAATACTAATTAAGAAAATGCTCTAGAAAAAAAGTAATCACTGAACTTAAGAAAGAGGGGAAATGTTTAGCCGAATTCTAAATAACAAGCTTTCAGGACTATTGTTACTATCTTTATACAGGCCTATCATACCATAATAGTGACTCTCAAATAAGAGACAATATTTTCCTAGTCTTAGAATGTAATATCACAATGAGATTTTTTTCTTGATAAAATAAATTTTCTTTTAATTTGCTTACTAATGAATTCAGGAGCCAACTGTAAATATCTATATATAGTCCTGTTGTCCTCCATGTCTGAAGATCAAGGAATTTCTTCAGCAACCATTCAGTTCAAAAGTAATTATCTTAGTACAAAACATTTTCCCCATGATATGGCACTGATTCTTAAGCTTTCTAAAGACTTTTCTTAAACTTTTTTTTAAATGGGGTAGAATCTTTAAAAGTACACTTGACAACTAGGTTACTTAACACTATCTGGGGAACTCCAACTGTTTACAGGATCAAATTCAGGTCCTTAGACTTCCCTCGTTACGTCATGGGGATCTTTAAAACATCAGAAACTATTAATCCTAGTAGGGACTGTATGCCACTATGTATGATATCAAATAGGCAGCTGTTATATAAAAAAATCAAGTACCGGTTCTTGTCTACATGTCCAGAATACACAGAAGCACAAAAGAAGTGAAGAATAAAGGAGAATAACCGTGGATCTGAGAAGGAAATGTATTTGGAGGACCTTAGTAATTCAGTTTGAGAATGTTCAACTTCAGACATTTTGTGCCTGTTTTTTTCACATCCCTCAAAATGAACACCTGAAAAAGGATCTAAAATTAGTACCCACTTTTGAAAATCTTGGCCTTAATGGGGTATTTGCCAACCTGAAGAGGTCAGAAACCATGAGTCAGCCCTTCAAAAACCATGAGATTGGCCCAGAAAATCATGAGATTTTTTAAAAAAACATGGTTTTAGTCTTTTTATTTTATTTTATTTTTTTACTTTAAATTCCCTTCTATTCCTCTGCCAATGTGTGTTTGATAATTTCAGGTTGAAAAGTCAACCTGAAACGCACGCCTCTCCCTGGCTGCTCAGGTGGAGGCTTCACTTGTCCTCTCCTCACTCCTAAGATGGAGACTGCCCTCCATCTCCTGTTACTGTCTTGACCCATTCCTGAGGCACTCACATCAAGCTCTGCCTGCATGCCCAGCCCGGAAAATCAAGGGATTGGAGAAGCTTCTCAGGTCATTGTGACAGCACCTCCTGCAGGCACCAAAATCTTGTGACTTGTGATCAATTCACAAGAGTTGACAACATTGCAACACTGCCTTCTCCTGGCTGCTTGAAGGGGACTCCCCTTACCCACTGCTACCACCAGGGTGAGAGAGCTGCCATTCTATCCCCAACATTTACCACCCCCAGCACTACCCTCTTTACCCCACTCAGCCTCTCACCAGTCCCCACATTTCCCTGCACCCCTGCTCTCCCTTCACTCTCCCCATCCACCTTTCCCAAGATCTCTGCTGCTCCTCACAGTCCCTGTGTCCTGTCCCTGAACCATTGAGTGGCAGTCATTTTGCCTGTGAACATGGCTTCAGTCTCATTGAAAACAGTAAGAGGTGGCAACCAGCTTTATTAAGGGCAACCTCACTTCCAAAAGCAGACAGACTGTCAGGAAATGGTGGCCATCTTGGTGGCTTCAGCCCCATTTACAGTAATAGGAAGTGGAAAAACTGTGAGTTGGAAGCCTTTCATCGTGTTTTCATGGAACGAGTAAAAAACTACCCCAAAATTGCTAGAGTTGTGATAAAAATCACAAGAATGGCAATACTGTTAGTTTGTTTTTTTTCCTGGAATTGTCTCCACAGATCCTCAGTCTTGCAGATGGAATAGTAGTCGCAATCAACACAGGAAAGGGGCTAAGGAGTTTTTAATTGAAGATGGAGTGTAAAATAGCTCTCCCAAAATCTGGGCATCTGATGTAGCTTTGTCATTAAGAGAATAATACTGGCTGAAAATGTATATTAGTCTCCGTGTGGCTGCTCTGCAAAATGAGAGATACACTTGTTATACAGGCAGGCCCTAGAAGCCAGCACTGTCTAGTTGACTAAGCATGAGACATGGGATCAGGAATTCTAATACAGGTTCTGCCATTCGTTTTTTAAGTAGCCTCAGGCAAACCAGTTCAGTTCTCTGAGCCAGAATCTGAGCTGATATAAATTTACTGTAGTTCCATTGACTTCAATGGTAGGTGATTTGCAGCAGCTGACAATTTGGACCTCTGTGTGTTTTATTTGCTCATCCACAGACTTAGATAGCAATTCCAGCCTACCTCAGCAGGATGTTGTGAGGATGAATGTTTGAGTATTTTAAAGCTATACAATATTACATCCGTTTTATAATAATGATTATTATTAGAAGCTGCCACTGTCATAGCCCTAATTTTAAAGGTGTTAAGGACTTCCAGTGTCTAGCTTATACGGTTGCCATCCCTCCAGGATTGTCCTGGAGTCTCCAGAAATTAAAGATTAATTTTTAATTAAAGTTTGCCATGTAGTGGGACCTCCAGGAATATGTCCAACCAAAATTGGCAAACCTACTAGCTAATATTATCACTTTGATAAGAGTTAGCTAGTTAGAGGGTCAGTCTAGATTAAACAGAGGTGATGCTGCTGGTTTGACAAAATGGGCATTTTAATGTATGAGGCATGCCCTGTTCTTTTGTTGCCCGGTTTTGCAGTGTAGTGGGGTCCTATTAGATCCACTACTGCTTCTGAATATTCAAATAGACCAGAAGTCTTTCTTCTAATTTGCTTGGCTAAGAGGTTGTGCCCTTGCCTTGCAGATATGAACCTCAGTGCAACTAGTCATGTCTTGAATAACTTCACCTGGGCTAGCAAAGAGGCATAAAATACCAAGTCATGGCTAAATAAAGCTCTTAGTCTACCTTTAGTTCCTATGTTGCAACATGAGATGTAAAATGTTTTTTAAGTTTTGCCCTGGTTATCAATTGAAAAACACCTCTCTACTGCATCCATCCATCCACTATCCCTCATTTTGATACCTCTTCTTTTCACCCAACATCTCACCACACAGTAACACAGTCTTTCATACTGTCAAGTAACAAACTCATAGGAAAACTCTGGGAAGCTCATAGTATTCATTGCACTGGAAATATGCTTTACAGAGAATAAAATTCTGAGATTGCCCCAAAGTAAGAGAGCATATCGACTCCTATCTCCTCTTTGTACCAAATGTTACCAAGTAACATTTCTATATTCCTTTTAGTTGACACATTTGTAATACATATGACGATTTCTGTAATGGAAGCATCAGTTAATAATGAAGTATTAATGCTTATGACAATTTGCCTTGAGGGTCTCTTTTTAGAAGCAGTCTAGATTAATACAAATACAGACATTCTAAAAATATTGACTTTTACATTGCAATAAATAAGTCGCAGTGCAACTTTGAGCTTTTCTCTTCTTAAGGCTTCTGCTGTGTGACATCCATTTATCAAGAATAAATGGCCAAATCAGTGGAATGTTTCTGTAGCAGTAGTAATTGTCTTAGACTTATAGCCTATAGTAACAGACTTTGAGTTCTTATCATCATTCTTCATTGGATATCCCAGTTCCCCTTTATTAAGGGGTAGAGAATCACTTTTTTCTTGTTACTTGGTATGAATATGGAATTGCTGATAAATTGATTGGTTCTTACAAATCTAACATTCCATGATAGGTTCACGTATTTTATTTTAAAGGTCTTGTACAATAGCAGCAGCCCTCATTCATTTCTTTTTAGTAAATAATGTGCATTTTAGTGCAATTCATCTTACATTGTTGTTCATTAGGGGAAAAATGTGCTGCTAATTCTTTCATTGTGCTTATCCATTACAAGCACCATGTACAGAAAGTGGTCCAGAGTCTCTGAGATGAAAGGAAATTCCTTCAAAATTTCATTGGTTTACATGTTTTGTGTTCAGCCCTTTAATGCACCAAAGAATTGTCAGATACTCTTTTGGAGTCCTAAACCTAAAAACATCTACCTAGCTACAGATGGCAACATTTTTGGTCTAGTAGATGCTGTATGGTGATGTCTTGAAGCGTGGTCGCCATTGCCAAATCCCACTAAGATCATAGTAATGCAGCATGATTTCCAAAGGCTACTTTATCAGGTTCTTTCACAAAAGAAATCTTCTATTTGGAATTAGAAACTCTTCCAGTATTGTCTATCATCGTGAAATAAGATGTTCAGTTCTGCTGATGTCATCATTTTATAATTCTAGAGATGTGGTGGAAAGGCTCCACAGCCATCTTACAGGTCTACCTGCTACTTTAAAAGTACTAAAAAAACAAGCTGTGTGTGAATAGTAAATATAATTGATTTTTTAAATGGGTTAACTAAGTGCAATGTGGTCAGATTTTTTCAGAGACTGTTTTTTTCTTTATCATTTAAATGCTATTTTAGACATTTGTAATCGTTCAAATAAAGTATAATCTGAAAATATTTATTGTATACTGATGCTCACAGAAAATAAAGGGCATTTATTCAAAGTCTTTGTAACACATAATGTGTTGTTGGAACTAACAGTGATTTATTCCTCCTGAATCCAAAAGGTATGTTTTCTTTAAAATTGGTTAGTAAACCGAACTATAATTAGCAGCAACTCTGAGATCTAAATTATACCTGGTGTTTCCATTTGTGTGAGTGTTAGGGAGGTGGGAAGGGGTGTCATTAAAGGGAGATCAATGAGCTAATGTACAAGTTAATGACTGGCAATAAGTCTCCTCTTTTTCACAGATTTATTCTTGTTTGTAATTGACCTTTGGGAATCATTGAAATTTCACTCACCAGAATATACCCCACTGAGATTTGTGATCTTATTTACAAAGGGGTTCTCAAATATACTGCAGGAGATAAGTTACCAAACAAGGACACTTGCATAACAAGAAGCACATCATAAAATAAAAATGTAAGTACAGGGATAGAATGATTTAGAAACAAGTACACAAGAGATAGAAGTGAAAAATTATTCTGGACACATATTTTAGAGATTTAACTCAAATCTAATAGAGATTAAGATCTTTTCATTACTTTAAAAATATTTTCTTTGTTTATTTCACTAAATCCATGGAAATTTGAAAATTATATTTTTAACCTAGTGTTTCCCTCCAATGTGTATTTGTACTGGTTTGTTTTTCTGAAGTTACTGCTGAGTGATAAGCTACTGGCATTTATTTTTTTCTTTTAAAAAGCAGTAGCACCACCAAGAAAAAGTACATGTAAAAATTACATAGACTTTATGAACTACCTGAAAGGGGGTTCCAAAGAGGATGGCTCTAGACTGTTCTCAATGGTAGCAGATGACAGAACGAGGAGTAATGGTCTCAAGTTGCAGTGGGGGAGGTTTAGATTGGATATTAGGAAAAAAATTTTCACTAAGAGGGTGGTGAAACACTGGAATACGTTACCTAGGGAGGTGGTAGAATCTCCTTCCTTAGAGGTTTTTAAGGTCAGGCTTGACAAAGCCCTGGCTGGGATGATTTAACTCGGAATTGGTCCTGCTTCGAGCAGGGGGTTGGACTAGATGACCTTCAGGGGTCCCTTCCAACCCTGATATTCTATGATTCTATGAACAGATATAAATAAAGCCAAGTGGATATATTTTTTGGCTTCCCAACTTAACAATGCCCCTTTACTGTAATGGAGCTAACGCCTTACACAGTTTTACATATTGGATCTGCAAGACGAATTAGAATCTATAGATCATAAATCTGTATAGACTTTACTTCCGTTTAAAAGTGCACAAATATTCTGGGGCATTTTCTTTACTTCAGATATGAAGAAAGCCCAACAAATTATATATGCCTCTCCACAGAAGATCAAAGTTCAGCATTTTTATGTACCCCTTTTATTATGGATATATCTTTTTCCCCCCAAGGAAAATCTTTTTAAAAACATTGTCCTTTAAATATACTTAAATTGACATAAATATATACGATATATTCCTCAACTTTACAAGTCAACTATAACTGTTATGTATTATACCAAACATGGTCATTTTATTGTTACTTTGTCTTGCAACCTCTGCCCTCATTTGTTTGTTGGCTCTTATGCTAATTTTATAGGCTGAAATTTTCAAAGGAGCATAACAATAGCATTTGTACTGATTTAGCAGCTGATTTCATTAAATCAGTTCAGCTCCATTGTGTGGACATTTATTTTGGTTGGTACAATTTTCTCTTGTGGACAAAGCGTTAAACTCATTTGAAAATCCCACCTGCAAATTCTTTGCAGCAAGGATTGTCTTTTATTATGTGTGTGTGTACACCACCTGGCACATTGAGGCCTCAGTCTCCATTTGGGCCGCTAGGCACTGCCACATTACCACTAACAATGCAAATCCTTGAATTCAGAGAGCCCCTCTAAGTTACAGAAGTATTTCTAAATCTCTGGGGAGACTCATGTTGGCACTCTACAGCTCCTGCATATTTAAAAACCTCAGAACAGCCATACTACCTCAGACTTCCCGTATCCTGTCTTCATCAGTTTTCAATTTGTTGTCTTTTAGGTTCACCGAATGTCCCTTTGGTCATTTTTTATTTCTATGACTTCAGATTTAAAAATTCACCCACATGGCCTGAGAATTGCCAGATTTACTCTCAGGGCAAAAAGGACAGTATTTTTCACAGTTTGAAGAAAATTCAATGTTTTCGTCATTGATTTCAACTAGAGTAGGGGTTGGAGATTTTTTACTAATGGTGTATTTTTCACTTATTTTGGGAAGATTATATATATATAGGCCAAAAAGGAGATTTTTATTGACACATTTCAGAAATGTATAGCTGATCTGAAATTGGCATGAACAATTTTGGGAAGGAATTTAAAATGAAAACCTCTTCCAGCAGCCGTATTGGTGTGTAACTTTCACAATTTTATAGAAACATGGGGTTTTGTTAAAATGCTTGGTCTTTTGAGATAATAGAGTCTTTAATGTTAAGCTGTAATTGGCATCAGTTTTCCTTCTGGTTAAGGAACCAGTGATGGTGTTCCTCTTTAAAAACAATGTGATGCCTGTATCCTCAAAGCTACTATTTACATATCATCAGCTTTCTTCAATTTGTTTGTTTCTTTCACAAGGTGTAAATAAAATTACAGTCAAAGCCAGACAGGAAAGAGAAACATCTTGAGAGATCCTAATAGAATAAAAATTGAAAAGCAGGAAAAGGGAGCTACATGTGTCTTTTCATTACAGTTAGCTTTTCAAAGAAAAATACAAACTGTCAGTAAATTAGAGTGGGAATATGACAGAGAGGGAGAAATAACTGGCAAAAAAAATACCATGCTCTGAAAATGGGACTTAAGACAGATTTTAAAAAATTAAATGACATTTGGGACACTGCATCATGGTAGAGAGAGGATTTAACACATGAAACTATGGAGTTTTAACAATTAACAGATAAATTTCATATACCATAAAGGTGTGTTGAGCTTTTATTTCTTAAAGGATGAAATTCACCCTTGTGCAGAAAGCCTGCAAAAATCTTATAAACTATTGAAGTCTTATTCTCTGTTTTGAGGGCATTAGTCAGACTTAAATGGTGGATAGACTTTACTTGGACACTGTGCACAGGGTTAAATTCCTTGTGTAGACTAGGAAAAAATGCATCTTTAAACAGTTAGCTAAAATGACTTGAAATGCCACTTAGCAGCTAGGATAGGCACAGTTTAACTCCTTTAAAACTGTATGAGCTGTTATACCATATCTGCTAGGTTACATATATCTTGAAGGGGTCAGCACATGAGTAGTTTATGTTCTCATATGTGTTTGTGTATAAATAGCATTGTGAGATTCCATGCTCAGTGACTTCCAGATCAAATGTGTTCAGTTTACAAGTGACTACATGATTTTTCTAACTCCCAGCTCTCTTCAGGCACAGATCCTCATTTCTTTTTCACACATAGGAAGTTCTGTGGGGACAAGCAGAAAGAGGGAATGATGTCACAGTGGTACTCTCCTCTCCCCACCTCCTTAGGGAAGCATAGGGTTTTGGCTTTTTCTCTCGTCAAGCTGTAGTTAACAATAGGTTGATGCACAGACCTCTCCATCTCTCACAGCTGTATTTGTACTGCAGTGGTAACAGGAGTGAAAGGTAATAAAAACTCAGTTTTGCCAGTAAGTCACTTGACTCTGACCACATGTAGGAAGAGAAACTATTGAGGAAAAAAATGTTATTTTTACATACAAAGATAAAGTGGGTGAGGTCATATCTTTTATTGGGCCAACTTCTGAGACAAGCTGTCCAATTTACGCAGAGCTCTTTTTCAGGTCTGGGAATATTAGGCCATGTCTACACTAGCGAACTTACAGCAGCACAGCAGTACTGATGCAGCTGTGCCATTGTAAGATCTCTCTTGTAGCTACTCTGTGCTGATGGGAGAGACCTCTCCCGTTGACATAATAAAACCACCTAAACGAACAGCGGTAGCTATGTCAGCAAGTGAAGCTCTCACACGGCCACAGCACTGCACGTGAGTACTTATGCCAGCAAAACTTACGTTGATCTGGGTGTGTTTTTTTCACATTATGAACAACATAAGTTTTGCCAGCATAAGTGTAGTGTAGACATGGCCTTACTCAGAGTGTCACAGCTAAATACAAGGTGGAACAGATTATTTAACATAAGTAGTTACATATTTCAAGGGATCACTCAAGGTGAAGTGGCCCATTAACACCCCTCCAGTCATCAGGAGGAAAGGAAGGAGGAGAAAGGCGGAGCGTGGGGGGAAGAGTGGTGTTAGTGAGTTATAGATTGTTGTAATCCATATATCCAGTGTCTCTGTTCAGTCCATGATTTTTAGTGTCTAGCAACGTTATGAATTTAAGCTTCCTTCCAGACTCATCTTTTGAAAGTGCTGTGCAGGTTTCCTTTAAGGATGAGGACTGATAGGTCAGATATAGAATGACTGCTTTGTGAAAAGCGTTCACCCACAGGTGATGTAGTATTTTTGTCTTTTATCATTTTCTTGTGTGAGTTCATCTGAGAACATAGTAATTGGCTGGTTTGACCCACATAGTTGCTATTGGGGCATTTGGTACACTGGATGAGTATGGCTTGTACTTGTTTATGTTGTGATAGGCATGTGTAGGACCTGTGGATTTGAAAAGGTGTGTTTTGGGAAGCAATGTTTCCTCTAATTTTTTACATCTGTACACGGAATGAATTTTGTTATATGCACCAATATGGAGGTGATGTGTGGTGGGGCCGAGGGGTTCGGCATGTGGGAGTGGGCTCAAGGCTAGGGAAGAGGGTTAGGATGCGGGGCGATGAGGGCTCCAGCTGTGGGTGCGGGCTCTGGAGTGAGGCCGGGGATGAGGGATTTGGGGTGCGGGAGGGGGCTCAGGGCCGGGGCAGAGGGTTGGGGGGGGGGGTAAGGGCTCCGGCTGGGGGTGCGGGCTCTGGAGTAGGGCTGGGGATGAGGGGTTCAGGGTACAGGAGGGGGCTTAGGGCTGGGGCAGAGGGTTTGAGTACAGGGGGTGCAGGCTCTGGGGAGAGGCCAGAGATGAGGGGATTGGGGTGCAGGCTGCCCCAGGGCTGTGGTGGGGAGAGAGCCCTCTCTCGCTGCAGCAGTCTGGGGCAAGGGGAAACCGCCTCTCCCCACCAGGGCAGCTCCAGGGCTAGGGCTGGGGGAGAGGCGCCTCCTCCCGCCTGCATGGCCTGTAGAGAGCTTGCTTCCATAGGTGCCGACTCTGTGGATGCTCCTGGGCTGGAGCACCCAAGGAAAAAAGTAGTGGGCACTTAGCCGGCTCCCCATTTCCCCCCAGAGCACCTCCTGCCCACTGGTTGCCCTGCCGATCAACTCCTCATCCTTCCTCCCAGCACCTCCCACCCGCCGCAATCAGCTGTTCCGCTGAGGGGGTGGGAAGAAGCAGGGACAGGGCGCGCTCGATAGAAGGGGCGGAACTGGGTGGGAAGAGGTGGGGTGGGGATGGAGTGGGGACGTGAAGAGGTGGGGCGGGGGCTTGTGAGAAGGGGTGAGGTGAAGGCGAAGCCTGGGGCAGAGCGGGGAATTGAGCACCCCGGGGTCCGTAGGAAGCCGGCACCAGTGCTTACTTCTGATTATGAGCTTGGGGGTTGTTTGAAGGCAAGAAGGTGGGGTTTCAGGAGAGATTTCTTTCCAGGTGGAGTCCCCATTGAGTATGGCTTGTACTTGTTTATTGATAACCCGTATGGGTTCTAGTGTGGGATAGTAGGTGGCACGTAGGTGTGTATAGTCAGAATTTCTGTCTTGAAGCAGGTTCTCTCAGGATATTTGGGTGGCCCGTTCCATGATCTACTTCTCTGGTGGAGTGTCTTTGTCTGGTGACGGCTGCTTTGAGTGTGTTAAACTGTATATCCCAGACTTTGTCCTTGAAGCATATTTTATGGTATCTGAGTGCCTTATTTTTACGTAGTCATTTTGTGTCTACAGTTGTACTCTAACATTTATTATCTACTTTTACTAGCTAGTAATAGTTAGAGAAAACTGTGGAAACATTTTCATTGCATTATGGACTCATAAATGTATGACTAATAAAATGTTGCAGTCAGTCAAACTCCCAAAAATCTAGTCAGGGTGAATCAAAAGAAGACAGATGCTTTAAAATTTTGGGAAGAGTGAAGTCCATGTTGATGATCCTGAATTACAATTATGTACCTAACAATGAAATCAAGATTACACCAGTCACCATATTCCGAATTTAAATGACAAATGAGCAAATCTACAATTTAACAGTTTTAACAATTTGACAAGTTTTTTGTCACCTCTTTACTAAAGGTCAGATACTACTGCACTGGGAGCCATATCGATACCTAGATAAATGGCTGTCGTTCGGAATTACAGTTGAGGGTAAGAATGACATTCCTAGTACTGAGAAAAAATTAATTCACATCTGCTGTGTATTATCATTCTCTTCCTTGTGATGGTGTCATTGGCCTTCCTGAAGCTCCATATGTAACTGGATAAGTCATTGCAAAAATTGTCAGATGGATTCTGTCTTACCTTAACCTGTTGTTTTTATTAGTCTATTGGCACATGTAAGATGAAATGTTTAAATATGTGTGAAAATTAATGTGATCAAATTTTAATTAGAAGAGACTTTCATCTATATGATATCTGCTCTAGACATCACAAAGTGAATTGCAATCCCATTTAGAGAAAGTCTCTGGATCCTCTGTAGGCCATGACTTTCTGAAGTGGGCAGACTTTCGGCACTCTTGGTTTCTAGTTGCTATGTATTTATAGAGCAGATGACTGACTGACTAACTTAAAATCTCATTACCCTACAAGGACTATATGCACACTGGCATTACATGCATATTTGGATCAGTACTATTCACTACTGTTCTGTTGAGAAAAACATCAGATTGAAAAACTAGAGAGGAATTATTGTTTGATTGGGAAATGGGGCGAGAACCTGGATGCCAAGTTTTAAATACTAATTAGATCAATTTTTGTGAAGCTCAACAGTAGTATCCACCCATACAATCTGAAATGTGTTGCATAGGCAATCAAATTGAAATTCAGTTACTTTGTCATTAGTGATTTTAACATCTTCACACATTTTCCCTTAAAGCTCTTTTTCACTAGAGTAGACTGTTCCTAAGCCTTCTCTCACATTTGATTCAGCAGTCCCTCACCCATCCATGGAGTTCTTCTTCTACTGGTCTCCTCTCTCTGACTCCCTAACAATCCCCAGTCTCTCAGGACTAGATTCACAAAGGTACTTAGATGTCTAACTGCCTCTTTAGGCACCTGAGTTCAACATTTAGGCACAATCATCATTCACAAAACCCTCACTCATCTGCCAAGTAATCTTGTAAGTGCCTAAGTGCCGCAGGTGCCTACATTTCTGCCTATGGGTATGTGCAAAGGCACCTAGCTCACCCCTAAACCCCAATGGGATTCTCAAAACAGGCATTCCCTTGCCTATCTCACCTGCAGGGTGAGAATTTTGGGGGCTGGCAGGCAAATCTCCCATTATACCCAGCCCAGTGGTAAGGGCACTCCCCGGAATGTGGGAGAGCTACATTCAGATCCCTACCCTACCTTATTTACCTCTCCTTTACCCCTTTACCGGGAGATGTGGAGGAATGTTTCAGGGAAGCTCAGCCAGCCCCCATGGCGGGTAGGGAGGGAGAACCACACTTCTAGCTCTCCTCTGGCCCCAGCCTTGCGCCTTCCCCAGTCCTGCTCTGCCTCCAGGTCCAGCTCCGCCTTCACTCCCTCTCTGCCCCCAGACTAGCTCCAGCCCCAGTTGCAGCTCCACTCCACCACCAGATCAGCTCCGGCGTCAGCCTGACTTTGCCCTCATTCCCTCTCTGCCCTCAGACCAGCTCTATTTCTAGCCCCATTTCCTCCTCCATCCCCATTTTCTGCCCCCAGTTCTACCTTCAGTCCAAGCTCCGCTGTGTTAACCTAGTCCTCAATTCCTTAACGAAGAGATCCCTGTAGCAACAACTGCTGTCTCCAGGTCTTTTCCTTGCTGTGGAAAAGAAGGCTGCCTTTATACCACTTCTTTTCCCAGTATTCCTCATCAGCCTATCATTCCCATTTGTCCCCCTGGGAACTACAAGTCCTAGAATGTTTTGGTTCTACTGTGAACATGGAACAGGGCCAGAGTTTGATCTTGAAATCCTCTTAAAGGGCTAATTTAGCATGTGACAATCCCAAGAGTAAATAAACAGTCTTACAGTGCTCTTCCCTCACTGGCAACCCCTGTGTTACCAATCACAGTATACAGAGAATAATATTAGCCTAGAGCCCTTTAATAGCAGTATTCTCATAAGGTAACATATTTAACACAAGGTACATTTGTGACAGTAATTGTACAACTTCAATTGTAGCTGTCAAATATTGCAAAAATATTTTTTGTGTATGTATTAGATTTATTTATTTACTGTATTTGATTTGTTTCTTGTCATTACAGAGTGATTTGATTCAATAAAATTATCTCCCAAGACTCTTTTTAAACGAAATCCAGTCTCCAAAATTATTTACCTTGATTAAGTACAAATGAAAATACAAGCTAACGTTGTTTCCATTTTAACTGTGAAGAAATAATTCTAGAGACAAGGTGAGTGAGGTGATATCTTTTATTGGACCAACTTCTGTCAGTGCAAGAGGCAAGCTTTCTTCACCTCTGTGTAGCTCGAAAGCTTGTCTCTTTCACCAACAGAAGTTGGTCCATCCAGTAAAAGATATTACCTGACCCACCTTGTCTCTCTAATATCCTGGGACCAACACGGTGACAACAGCACTGCAGACAAGAAATAATTCTGACATACTTCAATCTGTGTGCTGATTTAAGCCTTCAAGAATATAGGAAGGTTTTGTAGCTTTCTCGTGATAAACTTAGCATAATGCACTATGGGCCAAATGCCCAGATTCATTTATGTAGAACTCAGGAGCTCCACAGCCACTAACTGTGTAGACATGTTTGATTGGTGGATTCACGTAGTCAAGGATCCACTAGGCTCCCAGTTATTCAAGTGCGCTGGGTGCAGTGGGCTGCAGACCTGGAAAATAAAATTTCTAAAAGAGAGGCAGGTCGTTGAGGGGTGCACATTTTTTGTGCTGCCTGAGGGTAAAATCCCTCTGATTGGCTATTTTGACTGCTCTTCTCCAGGAGATGGGCAATTGGGGAATCAGAGCTGATGCAGGAGGCAGGCAGAGCACTCTCCTCCACTCAGGACTCCACATCATTCTTACAGGTGGGGTGGGAGTAGAAAGAGTCCAGCAGCCCAGGATCACTCTGCTTCCTCCTGTGAGAAACAGGGTGGCTCCTCTGCTCCTCCTCTTGCAATGCCCAGCCTGGGAAGGGTAAGAGAGGACCCCTCTGAAGGCTTGGGAGAGGGGGGTGAAGAACTCCAGGAGCTGCAAGAAGAGCGGAGGTGAGGCTGCAGGGGCAGAACTGATAGGGTGACGGGATGCCCAGTTTTCAACCGGAAAGTCTGGTCGAAATGTGGACCTGACAAGGTCTGATCAGATCTACTGATGAGACACTCCCAAGTCCAGTTACTGCAGGCAGGGAGGCACTGGGTCATCACCTGCGCCAGCCTCTACTCAGCTGGGGCTGTCTCCTACCTGCAGCTCCCAGCCCCGGCTCCACAAGCAAATCCCTCCTGAGCTGGGTGAGAGAGGAAAAGCAGTAAACGACGGGGGGGAGGGAAGATGAGTGGATGGGGTGAAGCTTAGGGGAAAGAGGCAGGGCAGGGGAGGTTCTGGCACTCCTACTGGAGTATCCAGTTTTTAAATATTATCAAGCTGGCAGCCCTAAGAACTGCTGGAGCAGAATTGATGGGGAGCTAAAGGGAGAAGAACTGATGTAGGGACTGGGAGGACAGGATTGATTTTGGGGCAGACTTAACTGCTGGGCAGCAGGATGGGCCAATGTGGGGATGATGATAGACACCATCACCAGCACCACCACCCCCCAACACACACACACACACTTTTAGCACTGTAGACTCCCATACATATACACCTTGAAAAGTTCCTTTGCAGTGGAAAAATGATCTACTTCCAAAATTAGAGTTTCAATAATGTTGAAGCTCCTTTGGGATATTGGGTGGTCCAGTAGCAGCAGCATTTGGAATGCTGGATGTTTTCACATGCCTGTTATAGCATAAAATGCCCTTCATGCTAATATACAGTTTCTTTGCATTTTATAAACAAACTCACAGAAAGAATGTGTGATATAATGATTATAGTAGTAATGACTCTAAAGGGCCATATTTAGCAGTATTTAAACCATGCTGTTACTTTGCAAATGATACCTTAACATCATTAAAATACCCCTGGCAGTAAAGATGTTAGATTAAAGGCTTAGCATCTGTCTAATCTTACTGATTTCTTTGACTTCTTATTATTATTCCAGTATTATTATTCTAACTAACCCTTGAGAACATTAGTACATAATCTCTGTGCCTGCAAAACAGACGTGAATGCTATATGCTGTGCATAATAAACATTTATCTCCAATTACATGATTAATTTTTCAGTTCACATAACATTTTTATGATGCATGAACATTTAAGAGACCAAATATGTTTTACTTGATTTGTTTCTTATAGATAAACATAAGAGACTAGAACCTTGTATAATACTTTTATGTCTTTTGCTGGTGAAAACATCAGTCTGTTTCCTGAACTATTATTGAGGTTCAAGTTCCAAGTTTTATGCAGTTTTATTCACACTTGAAATATCTGTGTATTTAAAAAAAGTAGTGTGGAAAACAGAAAAGATGATACTTTATTTCTGGTTAATTTATATTTTAAACTAAGTACAGTATGTAAAGCGCTTTGAGGTCTAAGAAGAAAATATAAATATAGATGTAGATATATATAAACGATAAAAATATTAAGACTGTACACAATTCAAGCCCCATATTTTACATTTGAGTTGTGTAAATTATAAATTAGAAACTCGGTGAAAAGTTCAAAATTTAATAACTTTTGACAAATACTGCAGATTCATCAGTAGTCAGCAGTGTCAATGATGCAGAATGACCACAACTTATTTGGTAACCTGACATTACAAGAAATGAAACAAAGCACAAATACAGTAGTCGGCTGGTTTTTTTGCTACTTTTGTAATATCACTAAAAATGCCACAAAGGAAATTAAAATAGCTACATTTAAAAGAGTTGTAAGATTCTGCCACAAACCATCACAAGCTTAATGGATGTGAAATACTGTTTTTTGTAACATACTTCTCAATATGTACAGGAAAAAACCTGAGGACATCTTAGATGTACAAATCAGTAGTCCACTCCCTCAAGGTACCCAATTATCAGGCAGTAGAATACCTCACTTACCTTAATATCCAGTTTGGGGGGTTTCTTGAGGAGAAACTGAATAAGACAAAGTTCATGCAGAAAAATGTTTTTTCCATGATGAAGATGGTCAGTGTCACTTTGCAACTGGAGGTGTGAGTAAAGCTCTTCTGTGTCACTTTACTGAAGCAGCTGCTTACTCACAAAAAGAAAGGGCAGAAAGGAGGAGACATGCATAAGATGTCTGGGGAGAAATGACCCAAATTTTGGGCAGCCACATAATTTTCACATGAAGAATTATGGGCCCAGTGGTGCAAGTTGCTGAGCCGGAGCTTCCATTAAACCAAGCTGTAAGTAAGTTACTGATGTTATAAATTAATTGTTCGCTCCTGTCCATCTTATTTATTTTTGTTTATATGTGGTTCATTTTCAAATGATTTTGTGAATCAGAAAGCTTATGAAGTGCGGGAAAGACTAATACAGATATGAGCAGCAAAGGAGGCAAATACAAATAAAATAAAAATGCAAATACAGCACTAAAAATATAGTTTTACTATACAATAATACTGTTATATTAGTGTCTTTTTAATGCATTGCGATTATGTGTAAATATGATCATGACAAAAGCTAGGTGAACATATAAAAGTTATTTATCTATATAAAATATCTAATTATTCAATGGCTCAGAGAGGTAACCGTGTCTGCATCTCCATGCATCTGAAGAAGTGGGTTTTTTACCCACGAAAGCTTATGCCCAAATAAATATGTTAGTCTTTAAGATGCCACCGGACTCCTCATTGTTTTCGTTTCAGTGGAGAAATTACTACTTTTATAGACAAGCAGACTTCTTTGTAATGGAGTAACTCCTAGCTCAGGAGTTTCATTTAACAGTTTCTGTGACCAGATAATTCTGAACTTCAAATGATCCGGTGACAATATGACAACTTTTTCAAAGCACATTTAGACTTATCCATATTAATGAAAGTGATATCTTACACCTGCAGAATTGTAACTGACTTATTTTTACTTCTTTGCAAGATACAGTAACTTTATATACCACTGGGGCCTGATTCTGATCTCACTTAAACACCACATTTGCACTCATGTGACACTGTTGCATTCAGTGGAGTTACTCCTGTTTTACACATCTAAGAGAAATCAGAATCAGTCTGATAGGCTCCAAAAAAGCTTAAATCAAACTTGGAAAAGGTTTCCAAACTGTAGTCTATGAAACACTTGTGGATACCAGACAGAGAGCTATCTGGTCATATGCCACTGGCCCTTGTCCTTGTTTCCAGCTGCTATATGCATTAAAAGACAACTAAAAATATATAATTTTTTTTTAATATTACTTCTTTGAGCAGCTTCCCTATGGGTGCTCCACCTCAGGATATGCACGCCCCCATGTGCACTCGATTGGAGATTTTTGTAAGCAGTGTCAGTAAGTCCATGCCTGTGCCCTAAACATGCTCATGCATGAATATGAGGGTATATAGGGAGGGACGGATCCACTGCCACTCCAGTTCCTTCTCAACTGCCTGCGGCTTGAGATGGAGTGTTCTGGTGTCGATTAGCTGAACCACATGGCTTGCCACATTTTGCTTTCTTACATCTTTTTCATTGTAGATTTTTCTTAGTTATTTCTTCATTATTTTTTTTCTATTATTAGCACAAATTCATGCCTTGAGGGTGTTCCCCTACCACTTTTCATTGTTTACCCATTTTGAGCCCTCTGGGTTTTTTTCCCAGCCCTCATCCACAGCCTCAAGCGTGGGTTATGCCCAGGACCACAGGCTACAAATCTTGCTAGACCTGCCACAGGTTATTTCCCCCAACAACGACCATTCAAACTGCCACTGTTGCTTGGGAGAAACCCACATTTGCTCTAATTGTAAATTTGCCTAGGGTTTAAAAGCAGATCTAAAATATTGTGGAAGGACAGACTTGAACTCCTACTTAGATGCATTCCCTGAGATCTGTGGAGTCCATGTTACTCCCCTATACATCAGTTCCTCTGAATGCCACTACTTGGACAGTAAGCAAAGATGCTGGAGGCTCTGGTACTCCCCAGACCTTCCAAGAAGAAAAGACCCCATTCTCTGGAATGAGCATCTGAGTCTCAGGAGACCTCATGTCCCAGTAGAGGTACCGTCGGGGGTCCCTTTCCCTCCACTACCGCAACCATGGTACCAACTAAGAACAACACATCTCATACCAATATCAGCACAAGTCAGTGCCTCCAAAAGATAGAACCAAGGCTAGGTCCTCATTGGTACTGTCTTCCATGGCCAGAATTGAAAAGTGTCCGTATTTATTCCGGTGCAGTCTCCAGTACCAATAGTACATTCCAACATGCCCACTGAGAGGCCACGCAAAGCATGGTGGAGATTAGGCACTGCAAGATTAGGCCCCCCAGGGGGCCAGAGCAACAGCACCCTGCGACACCCTGATTGGCCCAGGCTTACTATTTAACCCTGGAGGGTGCCCCAGGTAGTCATCTGGGCAACCATGCAGACTTCCAGCTTGCTGCAGCTCCAGGCTTCACCTAGCCTTGCTTTCTGACCTTCAGTCTCCAACCCCTGGCTGACATCAACCCCAACTCTTGCCTCCTCAGACCAGCATGATGGTACTCCTGATCTTTGGTCTCCAAACCCGGACTGCCTCTGATTCTGACTCTTGCCTACTGATTTCAGCTCTCACAGCGACTATGATCTCTGCTCACCAACCACTACCTCATGGCCACTGCTTGACTCCACAATGCCAGCCCAGCAGTAGCCACTAGGCCAGGCCACCTACACCCCAGTATCTTACAAGCTGCCCCTCCAAGGATACAGGCTGTGACTCATAGGTGTCTGTACATGGTTCCTCAACCTTCCAATCTCCCTCCTTAGAGAATCACACTGAAGAAGGAGCTCAGAGCAGGAAGGACACCTGGTTACCATGGCAAGGACAACCTTGGGGTCCTGCACCATTCCTTTATGCCCCACCACAATGGACTTAATGGAACCTGTGGGCTCCTTATAGCAACCTTTTCTACAGGGTACCATCTCAAAAGAGGTTCCATCAGGAACATCAGCCAATGCCCCTAGGTCCTGTCCCCCAGAAACATCCTCCAAAGCAGGAACCAGTGGAAAAGAAAGAAACACTACCATGCCATAAAAACTCTGCATCACCAGATGAGGCTGTCATGCCTCCCTTGCCAACCTATCCCAATGACTTTAAGGTCTTTCAAGAACTCATAAAAAGGGTAGCAGACACCTTACAAGTTCCATTAGAGGAGATTCAGGAAATTCAACACTCCTTGTTGGACATCCTTCATTCAGCTCTTGCAGAAAATATTGCCTTGCCCATCAACGAAGGTTTGCTTATTCCAGCCACTATCTCATCCATGTTTAAATGAGCCACCAAGAAGTATTACACACACACACACACACACACACACACCCCGGTTCAGAATATATTTTTCCCACCTGGCTTTCAACTCTCTGGTGGAGGCTGCTAACAAATGGAACAAGTAACACTTGTCCCATTCACTACTTCTGAGAAGGAGCTAAAATGATTCGACCTTCTGGACTGTAAGAGCTACTTCTTGCCTCTTTTTTTCAGTTCAGAGTGGCCAATTATCAAGCAGCCCTGATGGTTAAATATGACTTCACAATCTATTAAAAAATTTAATCTTTTATTGAACCTCAGGAACAGAGAGAAGATCCCTCATTACAGAGGGTCAGACAGTTGCCAAGGCATCTTTATAGGCTTCACTAGATGCCACTGGCACAGCAGCCTGTTCCACGACTACAGCAGTAGTTATATGCTGAGCTTCCTGGCTGCAGTCCTCTGACCTCCCCCGGGAGACACAAGATACTGTAGAGGCCCTTTCTTTCAAAAGCCCAAAGTTGTTTAGTGACACCACAATGGGTTGTTCCATTCTATCAAGGACTCCCGGGTGATACTATGACTGCTAAGCAGCTACACAGCTGCAATGAAGAGAAAATACAGCAGGTCACAGACGGCTCAATGATCTTACCCAGTCCACAGCCAGCTCACGAGACCAGCTGAACCCCCAGGAAGAACCCAAATTCCCTAAGAAAGAGTCCTCCTCTTCAGCAATCTCCCAGCCAGCGATGTCTGACTCATTGATTAGGGATCATGAACTATCTCCCTCTCTGGATCCTACGTTGCGCCTGTTCCCCTCCACTCTTATGGGAATAGTCTCTCCCATTTCTTACCTTCTTGGGAGCTCATCACCTCAAACAGATGGATCCTATAAGTAATTTCAACAGGTTATTCCATCCAGTTCAGCTCCTTACCACACCGCCTATCCTCACTGTCCCTCTTCAGAGACCCATCTCATGAAGACTTCTTAAAGCAGAAGGTAAAATCCAGCGTGTCTCACTGGACATCATCAGGAAAGATTTCTGTTCTTGGTACTTCCTTGCCTGAAGAAAAACGGAAGCATGGAGACCAATTCTGGACCTCAGGACCTTCATTCACTTTCTACTGGTCAGAATAGTGACCCCAGCAACAATAATTCCCTCATTCAGTCTGGGAGATTGATTTGTTTTCCTCAACCTTCAGGATGCGTATTTTCATGTTACCATTCATCCCTCACACAATCGATTTCTACGTTCTGTGGTAGGTACCTTTATCGCATGCTGCCTTTTGGCCTCTCCACTGGCTCAGTAGTCTACCAAACTTCTGTTGGCTGTATCAGCTTATCTTTGCCAGATAGTCATCATTGTCTTTCCCTGCCTGGACAACAGGCTCTTAAAAGGCCACTCACTCAAAGCACATACAGCAACCAGCAAGGCCCTGTCTCTTTCACTTCCTGGATCTCTGTCTCAAGGTGGAGAAATCTATCCTACCTGCACACAATGTATGGATTTCATCGGGACCACCCTGGATTCTTCTTCTGCCAGAGCATACTTACCCAGGGACTTATTCATCACTTATCCACTCTTGTTTCAATAATTCAACAGAGTTCAGAAAACACTGCAAAAGCTTAGCTGCAACTTCTGGGCCATATGGCAGCGTGTATGTTCATGACTCCCCTAACAAGACTTCACTTTCAGTGCCTTCAAGCCTGGTTGAAAACTGTCTACAACACCAACAGACACAGTCTACCCAAACAGGTGTCAGTACCTTGGAAGGTCCTCGATTCTCTGAACTGGTAGAAGAATCTACAAAATGTAGGCATAGGAGTTCCATTTGTACAGCAGCCTCCGAGAAGGATTGTCCTGACAAATGTTTCCCTGATAGGTTGGGGTGTGCACTTCCAAAACCTCACAACTCAGGGCAAATGGACCTCTCAGGAGGCAATACTCCATGTCAAAATATTGGCACTTAAAGCAGTCCATTATGCTTGCCAACATTTGCTATCACACATCATGGGCCACTCAATCAGAATAATGCTGGACAACAAAACAGTGATGTGTTACATCAGTAAGAAAGGAGGATCAGTATCTCGGTCCTTGTGTACTGACTCCATAAAACTATGGATGGGGTGCATATAGTACCACACACAAATCTCAGCAGTTTATCTATTGGGACTACTGAACACAGTGGCGGATTCCCTCAGCAGACATTTCAGCACTGCCCATGAGTAAGAACTGAACCTTGCACAGTAACTTGAATTCTTCAAGATGTGTGACCGTATAGGTGCTCGTCTATCTTCCCTCCTTCACCTCTGTGTTGGAATCTCTTTCTTGTGACTTTCATGGGTGTGAAGGAACTGGAGTGGCTGCAGGTCTGCCCCTCTTATATACCCTTGCTTTGGGGCACAAGAGTGTCTAGGGCACTGGTGCAGATTTGTGGATACTGCTGACAAAAATTTCTTATCAAGACCACATGGGTATGTGCATATCCTGATGTGGAGCACCCATAAGGACGCACATCTTGAGAAACTCAAGTTATTGTATAAGATAAATAACTTCTCCTTTCCCATATAAGAAATTGCCATAGTCATCACACAGATGTTCTGTGGTTGTGAATGAGAGGAGAAGTGGTCCCTGCTACTGTGAAGTTGGATGCAGGTCAACCGCAAGACAATTCTTCTGTCTACTATGATCCGGGAAAAGTTTGGGAAGCTCTGAGTTAGTGTCTTTCAGAATAGTTCCAGTATTGCCAACTGTCACCATTTTTTCACTCGTCAGGGGATTTCAGCCAGGGCTGGAATTATTTTTTGCATTATTATGCACTGTTTGTGGTGTTTACTCAACTCTAGTCCTTCAGAGTTTTTACTATTTTTACAGTCTTATAGCTATGCCTAACACGAGGCTAATTCTTTATGGATCATAAATTTTATAAATCTTGCTTTTCGAACAAGCTTTTTGTGAGACCAAGATTTCTGCTGTACAAGCCAGTATTCCCAGTTCAGCTGTGCCTATTCTACACTCCAATTTTAACACATAATGGAGCTCCAAACTCCAGGCTCATAATCAATTTCCTCAGTGTTTATGGTGACTGTGACATTATAAACTCTATAGTAATAATTTCAATATCTGGTTGGTAGATCCATGAAGTCAGAACTGACCTGGGATGGTGATATTGGTACAGAGACCCAGTGGTACTATTAGTCTGTTTTTCCTTTTGCTCAATTCTGTTATGATTATATCTTAATTTACTTTTGTTATTATTTTCTGTTTAATAACCTTACAATTTTTGCTTGAGTAGACTAAATGACTATGACTAGGCAATCGTCTTTTGCTTGTAAGAAAGTGAAATAGAAAAGAGGTGAAGTTTTAAAGGGGTTAGGTATGCACTAAAATTTGTAATCTGAGGGATACCACTTAAATTAACACACTTTAAGTCTGGTTTATACTACTTAGTTTTTGGGGTTTTTTTATAATCCTATGTAACTGTTGTCATTAGCAAAATTTCCATAGCCCAAGGCAAAGTGTTTCATTTAAAACTGAAAGAGCAAAGTAAATGAACTAATACATATACACTAATAATAGGGCCTTTTCAGCTGTGAGAGAGAAACAAGATCTCTTGGCCCTTGATGGAGGAAAAGGACTGCAGGGACAGGCTGAGGACTTTTGGAGATTTCTAAAGATAATCAGTTTAATTCTGAATAGTATGGTGAAATAAATCCTAATAAATGGGCTTTATGCAGGTGACCTGGTTGGGGCTGGAGTGGATAGAATTGTGTGTGGAGCATCTGCACAGACACTCTGAGCACTCCCCTATAACTAGGGTTGAAACTGGAAAAAAAAAAAAGTGGTGGTGTTCTTCCAAGCACGGCCTATTCATGAGATGTCACTCAGAATCAGTTGTCAGGTCTTCATAATATAATTGCATGAGGTGTAGTAGCTCATTTACTGAGGTTCCAGCTAAATGGTATTGATAAATCATCGTCAGAGATATATAAGATGTATGAAGTCAACTAAAAGTCGCGTAGGTCATCATAGACAAATAAGTGACTATAAAAGATCCAGAATAAGGGTAGTTGTTAAGTTTCCAATCACATTACAGTTATAAACATACTGTTATCAACAAAATAATGTTAATTAGGGGAATAGTTTATACATGACACCACCCTCTTATCCAACATTTTTTCCTCATTGTGTGAAATAAAAGGGAGTCAAGTGTCCAAACATTTGTTGAATGAGTCTGTTTTTAACAATTAACAAGTAATTTTTCCTATGGATATTACTTCCCATGTCTCATGTTATAGAATTACAATTAGGCAACAAAATGCATTCCATATGCAAATGGCCTGTGTGCTGCAATTATCCAGCTTTTTATTATTTTCTACTGCTGAGCTACATCACCTTTCTTTAGTTTTTACTTGTGGCATAAGCACTATTGGCAACTACACTGAACTAATTTTACTGACTTATCCCCTCTCCTCTTATCTAGATCCAGGAATATAATTATTAAATGTTTAGAAATACAAAATACTGTGCCCCCCTCGCCAGAAAAAAAGGTATTTTCTTCTTTTGAAGATGGATAATGATGATCTGTTTCCAGTTAAACTGGAAGGGAATTAGCCTGGACAGGATTCTGGTTTCATTTGTTGGGGAGGGTGGGTGGAAGACCCCAAGTACATCAAACTGCTTTTCAGAATGTGAAAAGCAGTTTGTGAATCATCCAAAAGTTGGATGTGTTATAGTAACAACGTATCTTTTATAGAAATGGCTTCCATAACTGCTAGCTTGTGTTGCTTTCTGTCAACCAGGAAAATGGAGGTCTTAATCTTTACATTTATGTATATATTATTATAACATTTTCAAATTTGTTACTTCTTCATCTCCAGTGACAGTTTCTAGTTAGCTTCCAAGTTCTCAGAAGCCAATAAGATACTTTTCCCTTGTGATTTGATCAGTATATTTTATACCACTTTTACAGTTGTGTAATTTCACGGGTTACAGTGGACTTACTCAGCATTTACCCTATGATAACTGAGATCAAAATCTGGTTTATTCCCTGAAAAGACAATGGAGAAAGAATCAATAAGATTTTGAAATTTTAAAAGAAGCTTCCTAAGTAGGAAACAGTCTGTTTTTAGAGACCTGTGACACTTTGGGAAAGCATTTCTGACAAACCAATTAATCTGTTCAGGTGATTTAGAATATTTTAGAAAAATCACTTAATTACTAATATTAGCTTCATTAATTAATTTAGTTTTTCCTGCTGTACATTGTTATATCCTTGCTATTCTGTACTCTGTTTCTGTTAAATGGTTCCATACATTGCAGCATGGAGCTGCAACATGTTCCCAAACCCTGGCCAGAGCATGTCTGAACTGTAGTCAGAGAGAAATGTTTTATTTCCCTTTCCACTGTCAAATTTTATTTTCCAGAGATCTGAAAATGTGTATTTCACATTATTTGTTAGAGTAGCATCTGAACTATTTTGTAAAGTTCAGCTTACCTTTGTTTACGAAGGATATGCACAAGCTCAGAACTTTTTTTTTTTTTTAAAAAAAAGGTTACAGTGATTCAAGGATTGAAGAATATGACAGAGGAAGAGAGAGACATAGTCTAGAGAGAACTCAGTTGGGATGAAATGATGGGATCTGATCACAGTCTATAAATACTTTCAAGGTAATATAAATGAAGGAAGGGAATTATTCACAGTCTCTGAAAATAGTAAGAAAAAGATTAATAGCATGAAGCCAAGAAAGTTTAAGCCAAATATTAGCATACAGTTTTTAAATAGTGAGCCAGATCCTCAGCTGGTGTAAATCAGCCTAGCTCCATTGAAGCCAAGCTAAGGATCTAGCCCAGTAGGAGCAATTTTAAAGAAACCAGATGGTTCCAGTTTACCCTGATTGTGCCAGTTTTGAAGAGCAGTCCTGGCTGAATCTTTTGAGATTGGGATTTTGCCTAGTTTAAATAGAAATGGCTGGTTAGATAGCTGGCTGATTCTCCTCATCTCCTGCTATGGGTCATTGCCCTTCCTACTGCAGATCTCTCTCTGGTGTCTTGCTATGGCATTCCCTCCCCACCCCATTCTGTTCTAAACTATAATGCTGTACTCTGGTCAAGCCCAATTACCTTAGTGCTCGAACTGATGCCAATGGAGTCCCTAACATACAAGTGGCACTTCACTCAGAAAAATGATCAGATCAAATCAGAGTAAAGTAAATTAACCTTCATCTCAGATCTGTGCCATTCACAGCTGTTAATTTAATATAAAAGTCATCACAGATAAAAGATCTGCATGGGGAAAACTTCTCTAGTACACATTCTGATACAGAGCTATAAAACAGCAGCAGCACTTGATTGAACAACCTGACAGCCACCGTAGAGTCCTGGGAAATAAATGATTGCATGTAGACTAAAGCAAGTTACAGTACACCACCTACAGTGTCAACCTAGAGTAGTCACTACCTAATATACTACATACCTACTTTACTCTTGACAGTTTCTGCCTCATTGAGGTATTTTGTGCTACCACAGGGAGCCTAGGGCATGATCTGTGAAGCACCATAATACCTTGGAATAGTACAGCCAATTTCTTAGAGGTGGAGTCTCGAGAGGACAGAGTGAGAGATGGCCCCATGGGACATCAGTCAGCATTAAGGTAGGAAGGGAGGCACCACTGCAAAGGAAGGAGTAGAAGAATGTTCAGAGTGGGAATCGAGTGAAGGAAAGATTGAACCACAGTGGGAAGGTGGATTGAAAGGTGTGGAGAGGTGACTTGACATTCTGCTGACTGATCTTGTAGAAATGATAAAATAAGACAAGTAAAACTCATCTGTGAATGAGAGACACCATACTATGCTACCTGTTTTGTTCTTACTCGGAGGGAAAAGTGCCATCTATTGAATCACCATGTCTTCTTCCTGTACAACAGGGGCGGGGAACCTTTTTTCGATCATGGGCTATTGACCCACAGAAAAAATCAATTGCAGGCCACACACAAGTAAAAAGCAACTTAATTTAGTTTTGGTTTTTTTGAGAGAGAGGAATATAAAAAGTTCAAACACCCACTTTCACGGTGCGATGGCTGACGTTGCAAAATAAGTCAGATAGCAGTTTCTCACACTACAACCTGAACAACACCATAGGTGCACGCACACGGCTTGGGGATGCTACTGGCTGCTCCACACTGGAGCGCCAGAAGCATGCATGGAACGAGAATGAGGCACGCACTGCCAGGCTCCAGCGCTGGCTGTTGTGAGGTCATAACGCACTACAGTGGCTGGAGGCTCCACCTTGCCCCAGCATTGCTGTTACAGCCACTGCCTGCAGCTCACCTCCTTCCTTATCCCTGCCGCTGACTCCCCGCCCCGCCCCGCCCCGCCCCCGGCTACTGTCATAGGTCCATATTTTTAGAAATACTTTCCGCAGCCCAGATGTAATTAAGCAAAGGGCTGGATTTGGCCTGCGGGCTGTAGGTTCCCCACTCCTGCTGTACAACCTAGATTTTCTCTGGAGGTCTCCAATATAAATTCTTTCCAACCTTAACTCTGCTTAGTTAACAAGATGATGTGATCACAGCCTGCAGTGGCATTGTTACAGACAGGGTCATGAATATCAGTGATAGGGCCTTATGTAATATTTTACAGAGTGACGGAGGTGCAGCAGCATAAGACAAGTTTGCACAAGGAGGGGAAACTTGGACAAAAAATGAATGAGACTTGCAGCTGTATTGAGGGGAACATCACCAGAAAACCAAAAAGTTGGTGGGATAGAGAACACAACCGAAGTGGTTGCACTTATACATGTTTAGAATGCATTGTGTAACAAAAGGAGATACACAGCTAGTTCAAACCATCAGTGAAATCAATAAAAGTTCCATACAATGAGCAGAAGTAAGAAACCAATAGTTATTCCAACCATCTGCTGTATTAGAGAACATTTGCCAGCACTCTCCAATTCACTTTCATACAGTGTAATATCTTACAATCACTCAATTTCTTAAAGAATTAAATTCTAGTGTACATTTGTTATTAATAAAAATCAGTTTGAAAGATTTATGGAGAGATTGAGTGGGAAGAGTGCAACTGGCTTTTTGTTTTATCTTTTATTAATACTCTTTTATAATCTTTTATTAATACTGTATCATTTTATTAGATTCTTGAATGTACTGTTTTTATTTAATCTTTTATGAATTTCACCTCCAAAATATCATCCACAGCATAAAACAGTCTTGTATTCAACAAGTATCAATGTGAACTGAAAGAAAAGGAGTACTTGTGGCACCTTTGAGACTAACCAATTTATTTGAGCATGAGCTTGTGAACTGAGTGACTGTCGCCTCTCCAGCTCCTCTCCCTCCTACCACCCAACCCCCACCCCACCCCACACACACACCCATGCTCTCCTTTCCTATCTCACTTTACTGGAGGAAGCTGGGGGAGAACAAACAGACAAACAAAAACAACTAATAGTTTGAAAAGCAATTAAATTGGTTTAGGTTTTAGTTCAAATGCTGATGCTTAGTTTAGAGCTATATCACTGATTGTACAGGGTAATTTTAGGAAAAATGAATTGGTTTGATTACTTCTAAATCCCTTTCACTGCCATTCATTCACTTACTGTGTTTTAAGGCTTTTAGGTGGAGAGAAAAAAATCTCATAAAAAGAGAGTATCTTACAGAAACAAGGGTTAACATTTCGAAAACTAACCTGGGGATTTATCCACTCCCCTAGTCAGCTTTGAAGATCTCAGCCACTATTTTTTAACCAATTCTCAGGCTGTATGAAAACGCTAAACCTTAGCCTGATGATATAGAGACAGTTTTCTGCATTTTTGTGTCAGTCACCTGAGCTCAAGGCCCTATTCTTCTACTCCCCAAGCCGTGAGTAATTTAAAGAAAGCATTCTTCATTTGGTGAAAGGCTTGGAGGATTGCACAATAGCAGTCCCTCTGGTAACTTATAGCACCTGAGAGCATTTGCATTCCCATTAAGATCAAAAGGAATTCCAGTGAAGTTCAGACCCTTGAACTCAATAGTTTTGTTATTGGCTTTAATGGTAGCTGGGTTACACCAATAAAGAGCAGGTTTTATAGGCTCTAAAAGGATTCTTATCCCATCCTTGTCAATCAGAAAGATTGAGCTTGTTTCAGTCACTAATATGTATGTATGAGAAGCTAAAGGGTGGAGAGGGAGTATTAGGGTATTCTTTGTGTACTAAAAGTGATGCAGGGACTCCACAGAAAAAGAGGAACATAAAAAGGAGGAAGAAGAGTAGGGTTTTTCTTGTGATAAATTAATGTAAGGGCCACTTGTTTTGGTCCCAACATTTTCCTGAAAGGAAGGAAAATCATAGGCAACTTTCCTGGAGGATTCCTTTTTCTGTGCTTTTTATTTTAAAAAAGTGTTACTTAGATCCTTACCAGTCTCGCACAAAACAGAGTACATCCCGGCACTAGCACAAATGTGCCCGTTGTTGACATGCACACACTATAATCAGTTCAAAACCTACCAGACATACGAGCCCCGACCCGAAAACACAGCCGGGCATGGGGCAGTGTTTGGGATAGTGGAAGAATACAGGTATATGGAGCTTGGGAAAGAAATGGGTGCTGAAAGATGATTATTATCTGCGGATGTGTAAAACTAAAGCACAGTTTGACAGGAAACCTCAGACACTGTTAATAGTGTTCTTGATTATATTCAGATAGTGCTGGTAATGACATGACATAATCACTGTTATTAACAGGAAGAGAGTTCTGAAAATATAGCAGCTTTACTCTAACAAATAGTATCCCGTTAGAGTTTGATGCAAAGCCCCCAGAAATCAGTGGGAGTCTTTCTTTTGATTTCAGTGGGCTTTTAATCAGGCCTATGAGGAGCATCAATATATTTTAAGGAGGGACTGCACATAGGTCTCCAGAGCTCACTATGAGCATGGAGTCTGTCTCACAGGCAGAAATTCTGATTTATAATACTGTAATTAATGCTTCCAAGCCACTTGGGGAGTCTGGGTGCAAAGTATTATTTTCATGATGTCACCGTGCGCAGGCATATGAAAAGGAAGTGGAAACAATGACCAAAACATAAATGAACAGCTTCCATCGTCACAGTTTCATGCAAAATGTAACAAGTTTGAATCATTAGAGATTGTTTGTGATTTAAAAGTTATATACTACCATTTTTAATTACTTCAGTGATGGAAAGGTAACACGAACTTCAGCTTTATGAAGTTCCACAAGTTAGTGTGACAGAAAATATATAAAATGATGAGATGGTGGGAAAGGAGAGACTTTTCAAACTGTTTTCAATATGAAATGGAAAAAGTGAAAGGATACTGTGTGTTTTCATAGGAGTTTTTGTTTTGCTATTATTTGTTTTACACCAAGTAAAATCTTAAATGTTGCACCTATTCAATTTTCTAATATAGGAAAATAATTGTGTTCAAATATATTATGGACATGCAGGTTTCAGACAGTCCCCAACTGATTTTCACTGTCTGCTGGTAATAGATTGGACAAAATAGCGTTGCTAGTTGAGTGGGAGTTAATGCTTTTGAAAGCAGCTAATACACTTAAATACAGTGTATTAACAGTGGGCGTTCTGCTTATTTTTATTGCAAGCTTTAGCACTGTGCAATTTTCCTGCAACATGTTAACAATAATCCACTTCATGCTGGCACTTAAATATTTATTGAACATTACAGTGGAAAAGTTATGGGAAAAGATAGATAAAGAAAACAAATTACATCTCAGTGTGGCAGAAAGCACTGAAGAGGATTGTGGCTTCTAGTAATATGAAATATAATTTCAACATCAACTGCAGTTGTTCTCCAAGACAAACAAGGACTCTGTTCAGAACAGAGTTAGATACAAATTACACATTTTTTTGCCTCACCTTAACTAAACAATGTGTGTGTTATGTGAACAAATTCACAACACCAGAAAGGTATGCTACTGTCTCTTGCCTAATACCCCACTGAATACAGAAAGCAGTAGTTAGTCATAAAACCTAGAGGGCCAAGTTGTGCCTTTAAGGCACTGGTCTACATTGAGGGCAGCACCCAGCTGTACAATCCCTCCTCAAACTCCCTGGAGCACACACACCTCCCTTCTACATCTACTCTGTAGGCCAGTGCACAGGAGAGGGAGGTGGGCGTGGCCTTTAACAGGTGCCAACTTTCATTTTTCTGGGTGAGTGCTCTTGCCCACCCTCTGCCCCGAGGCACTGCCCCCCCTCCGCCCCCTCCTCCAAAGCCCCACCCTTACTCCACCTCTTCCTGCCCCCACTCCGCCCCCTCCCCCAGCACTTCCACCCACCGCTGAAAAGCTGATCGGCAGGGGCCACCAAACAGCTAGTGGGTGGGTGGTGGGTGCTGAGCACCCACTATTTTTTTTCTTTGTGTGTTCGAGCCCCAGAGTGCCCACAGAGTCAGCACCTATGCTTCTCATCATCCCAACCCTTTTCAGGGTGACGTGTATATTCAGCAATGTATAGAGGGACGATTCTCTGTGCTAATTTTGCATGTGCAATTAACTTCTCTTGCCTGCACATGCATACTTTGTTGGTCTTATGTGCTAAGTAATGACAGTCTGACCCCAAAAATTTATAAGATGGAATTTTTGAAAAAAAACTGTTTTGAAAAATGTCATCTTAAATGCCAATATCTTGTTAAGTTTCAGTAGGGAGTGAATTTTTATGGTCTTAAAATGCTGTGAAAATAGACTTTTAATAGCAAAATGCTGGCACAGCTTTGCTATAATTCCAGAAGTGCAAACAGCATCTTTCATACACATGTCCCCGTGCACCTGATATATTCATAATTTTCGATGAAAAATGTTCTACAAATTATTACAATACAAATGAACAAATGCAAATAAACTATACAAGTACAATAAGGCAGTGGTGAAGTGGCAGGAAGAATGATTAACCATGACAGATGGCTCAGGAATTGTTTGTTTCATTGTGGAAAAAACTTCATAACCAATAGACCAGAGAGGAGACCAAGGGGACAACATGAAAGAAGACGTCACTGCTCACTGTGGCAAAAGCTATTATTAACAAAGTATTTAAATAAAATTAAATAAAATGTACACCAAGAGAATCTTACATTCATGAATAGCATGATGCAAGGTTGAGGCAAGCTAATTACTATGGGCCTGATTTTAACAGATGCCGATAACCACCCACAGCTCCTCTTGAATTCATTGTAAGTTATGGGTATTCAACAGTTTTGAAAACCAAGGCCATTTACAGGTAGTTCAGGCAAAACTCTTTTTGAAGGAGAGTCCATTAAACTCCCAGGGGAGATTTTTCTGAATAAAGACTGCAAGATTGGACTGTATTTTAACTTCATGTTCAGTAATATGTGGTCGGTATAGAACAGCATTTTTCAACCATACATAATTTGGCCTCTTAGTATGATTATCTGGACTCCCTATAATCCATTGTAATTAATGAAACATCACAATTATCACTATGCTTTTAAGTAGTTATTCTGATCATAAGTCATTCTTTCCAGCGTGCATGTTGTATTGTAAAGCACTCATTCCATGATATGTGTCTTCAGTTTCATGATTTATACTGTGCACATTTCTTTTCACACTATGTTTTATTTTTTGCAATCTAGGTACCTTTGCTAAACCGTGTGTACAGTATTTTCCTACATTATCAATGTACAGAACTCTGCAAAACAAATATCTGCATCTTATATGATTAACAGAATTTCTACGGGAGGTGTCATAGGACTAGATGTTCACGTAAGCTGCCTTCTCCATTTTGCATCATCCTGAGCACTCACAACTTGTGTACAAAATTGCCATTTAGAAAGTGATCAAATGGCTGTTACATCTTTGTTCTCATTTGAATAGAGCAGGACAGCTGGCTCTCACAGATCATTCCATTTTTATTTATATAGTAGAAACAATTCCTTCTGGTGCTGAAAATTTAGTTCTGACTTGAGAACACTCTCTAGGCGGAAATGACTACACAAGATACAAAGCAGTGATGAATTAGACCTTGATCATTTCCTCTGCCCCTAATTTTCCATGGACCCTTGAAAGATTTGTAGCAGGTATTAATAGTCAAACATCTGCAACTCTTCATTAATTTTTATTTATTTAACGATTTTAAACATCAGTTGCCCCTTGGATACATGAAAAAAATTATAAACATAGAAAGCACAAACAAATGGGGAACTAATTAAGTATCATGCTTATGCAACTTCCTCACAAAACTTAAAAAGAAGCATAAAGTCCTGAAAGATGAAGACATGAACACATTTTGAGAAACTAATAAAATATAATAATAATTGATAATATATACTTTAAAAGGACTACAGTGGAACCCTGATTATCTGATCTAAGTGGGATGGGGCCAAATCAGATAACTACAAATCAAAATAAACCAGAGAATGGACAGTGGAGCCCCAGCTGCTGTCATCCCCACATGGCTGATGGTTCAGTTAATATAGAGAGCTGGATAATGGAGAATTGGTTAAACAGGGTTCTACTGTAGTTCACAAACATATTCCTGAAAAAGAGATGTAAACTGACCAAGGCCAAGTCTACACTACAAATGCTTTGCCAGTGCTATACTGGTATAGCTAGACCAGCAGAGCCCCCTAGGGTAGACCCAGCTTATGCTAACAGAGGGAATTTTTCTGTCAACATGGTAGTACCACCTATCCAAATCAGCATAATAATACCATCTTCTCAAATGGCATTGGCTATGTTAACAGAAGCAATCTCATGTTGGCCTAACTGCATCTACACTGGGGGATTGCTTGCATAGTTCTGTTAGTTGGGATGGTGTTTTTTTCATACCCCTAACTGACATAGCTGTGCAGGCAAAACTTCGTAGTGTAGACATGTAGACCTGGCTTAAGGTAGAATAGAGACTGTATGAATCTGCCTGTCTCAAAACATTCTTTAGGTGAGTTCAAAGGTTAAAAGACGCATTTAAGAGTTTTGGCCATGTTTGAGAGGCCATCCAGACAACTTGACGGCAGTTCCGTCTCTCTTTGTCAGTATGTACTACAATAACTTTTAAACACCATATATGATTAATTCCAAAATTTCAGGAAATGTTCTAGGCATCAGTGGGCAGAACCGTACTGATTTGGGGGGAAATCAGAAAACTGAAAGGGGGAAAATGGGGGACATATAAAGATCCTTTTCTCATTAGCAGAGTTGCAGCTTCACGCACCTCTGCAATTGTCTGTAAATCAAGGAACCAGTTGATGGCACCCATTAACGCCGTCCAACATAATACCCTTATCTCACTTCTGCCCCTCCTCCCAATAGAATTTAGCATGTTGAAACCTTGAATGGCTTATCTCCAAGACAGAAAGAAGAACTAATAATGGAAGGAAGGAGTGTGTGCGCACAGCTGGGAGGGCGGGGGGGAAGGAACTGGAGACTCCGGTATGGGAAGAGAGGGGGAATGGGGATGCACACAGAGCACACCTGACATGGGGACCCTGGCATGGGAGGCCCACACAGAAAATTCCACATGTGGGAAAGTTGGGAATGGAAAAATGAGGGGGCACACAGAGCTACAAGCATGGGGGAAGTTTCAGGGTGTCCCTCAAATAGAGGGGGATGGGAGACTAACTCAAAAGGGAGCTTGGAGGTAGTAGGGGGAATGGAGAAATGCAAGGAGCCCTTGGTATGTACAGTGTGCTCTGTTTACAGAAGCTACTGTAATTACTGGGGCTGCTCAGTGCTGGACTACATCAAAGCCCAAGGGTGCCACTAGTGTGTTAGATATACCATAACTTGAAAGCAAGCCCTGTAGGTGTTTCAATACATAGGCCTTTTAGGCACTGACTCTGGTGGGTTTCAATAACTGCATGGACACATGGCTAAATAAAAGGGTATTTTACTAGGACTGACAAGAAAGGGAAAGGCTGCAGGTTCCTTAGGTTACAGAGGCTTAAACAGTTACTGTTCAAAATGAGAAATAGCAGTTCTTATTTAGACCCCTGGGTCAGGCCAATCAAGAGTTGGGGCTCTTCAGACCAAGGCCTGGGATGCTCTTTCCAATACACTCTATTCCAAACAAATCAAAGCTTGTAGGTTTCCAGGCCAGGCTCATTGGGGCCCATCTTATTTCACTGGGGCTTCTTGTCCAACCTTTGCTGCTTCCTCATAAGTCCCACACAAACTGCATCTAGCTATCGCGCCCAGCAGCCACAGCCTGTTCTACACGTACCTCTGCACATGGATCCTGGGGCTTGCTCCCTGTGTCCAGCTTCTGCTGGCTCACCATACAGCCAGGACCTTTCATCTTAGCTGACCAGAGGAAAGAGAAGGGCAGTAGAGAGGGGATTGATGGGAATTGTAGTCCCCTGATTAGCAGATTCATCACTCTACAAAGTGTAGAGTCTCCTGCTAAGTGAATACTACTACAGTGACAGGTTTCAGAGTACCAGCCGTGTGAGTCTGTATCCGCAAAAAAAAAAGGAGGACTTGTGGCACCTTACAGACTAACCAATTTATTTGAGCATGAGCTTTCGTGAGCTACAGCTCACTTCATCAGATGCATTCAGTTGGGGGGTGGGGACCACTGAATGCATCCGATGAAGTGAGCTGTAGCTCACGAAAGCTCATGCTCAAATAAATTGGTTAGTCTCTAAGGTGCCACTAGTACTCCTTTTCTCTTTATTACTACAATGGTTTCTTTAAGAATCTAAACTCTCCTCCAATTACTGAATTTTATACGATTTAGCACCTTCTTTTGTTCATATATAGACTATTTATGATGTTGTGAAGGTCAAGACTATAACAGGATTCAAAATAGAACTAGGTAAATTCATGGAGTATAGGTCCATCAATCGCTATTAGCCAAGATGGGCAGAGATGGTGCCCCTGGGCTCTGTTTGCCAGAAGCTGGGAATGGGTGACAGGGGATGGATCACTTGTTCCAGTCATTCCCTCTGAAGGACTTGGCATTGGCCACTGTTGGAAGACAGGATACTGGGCTAGATGGACTTTTGGTCTGACCCAGTATGGCCATTCTTATGTTCTTATGTGTGATTAAATCAAATTGGATTCACCTATCTTTCCCATCAGTAAATTTTCTGGATTATCTATGATCATTCGACAGGATCCACTGATTTGGGGGATAATAAATTTATGTTTCAGTTTGTTTAGAGAAGAATATTCCTATAAGAAGTGGGTCTCATTTATACAGAATGATATAATACATAGCTTCCAAATAGGAGGTACTATAGTATGATTATATATAGGAACTTCAAGTATTCTACTTTCAGGAAGTAACTGAAGAGAGAGAACAGCACATGTGGAGGAAGGACTAAAGCTTGAATGTTTCACTTTCTTGGCTCTCTCTCTCCTTGTGTGCTTGAACACTGAAGCTGTAATATTTGTAAGAAGCTCTCAACAAGGGAGCTACAGCAGAAGAGATTGTAACTGAATCAGCATGTCGTTTCTTTGCCTGTTTTTGTTATTTTCTATGGAGAATAAATTATTTATTGTTAATAACTTTGCTTTCTCTTGCTTATCTAAGACCTTGTCTGCACTAAAATATTTGTACCACTTTATACCAATACTTATATTTAAAGCATTACAATAGCCCTAGTGTGGATGCAGTTATATTGTTATATAGATGCTTCCTGAACAGGAATAAGTATACTGGTGTAAGTCACCTTCATATCCATATAACTACATCTATACTAGGGCTTGTACTGGTATAACTATTTCAGTAAAAAAAGGACACCCTAACTGAAATAATTGTACTCGTAAAACTTTCAAGTAAAGACCAGGCTTAAGTCATGGATCCTTAAAAGTGATGGCAAGAACCTTTGTGAAAAATAGGTCCCATTCCAGAACTTATATCATGAAAAACAATGAAAAATTGGCCTACTTGATCTTTGTTCCTCCAGGTTATGGAATAGAAACCCAAATGCATCAGAGCAGTGCTTGACGCACCTGTGTGTGTCATATTCAGGCTTTGCCCTGCCTTTCTCTCACCACATCCCCCCGGTCCTGGAGACTACTAAGAGCCAAATTGACAAGTGACAGAAACTTCAGGTCTTCTCCAACTTTTACGAGCAGATAACCTGCTCCAAAGGGTAATCATGCCAGCCAAGATTGCCCTCTCACTGCTGACACACCATGGGTATCAGGAGAGGCTGATGGAAATGAGCTGTGCCAACTCATGCCTCCCATTTGCTAGAAGAATCCTCAGCTACTCTCTTAAGGAAACTTGAAGTGCTCTTTGTATAGTTGGAACAGCGGAAAGGGCTCTTTAGTATGGCCATGGATGTGTCCCTATAATTGCAGTATTGAAAGATAAAGTTGCTTGGCACTCAACACTTCAACTCATGCATAAAACACCATTGTATGCCTATAATTAAGAAAATCAGGTACAGCTTTCTCTTTCAACTTGACATTATATCAAAGAAGGAAACAAATATACAGACTGTTTCTCTTTAGATTATTATTTTTGAGTTATTGTATTCAGTGAGTCTGTTTGATATGATGATAGTCAAATGGTAAGACTGCTGTCACTGCAGGGAATTTACAGCCTCTGTATTTGATCTGTCAGATCTTCTTTCGGAGATTAAACGTGGCCTGTTTGTTGTACAATTATCTAAAACTTTAGTTTGCAAATTAGAAAATGTGTAGCTACTATTTTCCTTTAATTTATTTTACCCCACACATTCCTTGGGATTGTACCTTCTAACCTTGTAAAGGTGGTACTCCCAATTCAAAGTGCTAGAGGCATTAGCAGCTATTGTGACTACAGGCATTCCTGGTATCTTTCATAAGATTTTTAAAATATTAATTTTTCTTAATTGTGGGTCTCAGTCATTCTCAAGTTGCACAAAGAGGATGGAAGTTTCACAAACAAACTTTTTTTTTTTTTTTTTTTTGAATTTACAAAATTCCATTAGCATGTCTGAATTCTTAGGCATCTGTTTTTGCAAGGTGTTAAATTAATGGTGAGATGCTGTGCACACATGGATTAGCACCTCCTTTGAAAATGTATTGTATGCCTAATTATTTGTCTTTTAATTCACATTTTAGTCTTCCTACAAATTTAACAGTGTAGCCAAACCAAGTCCATGTGTTTATTGAAATACTGAGTTAATTACTAAATTGAAGGAGAGAGAGAAAAGCAGAAGACCATCACAAACAAATACATTGGATCTGTGTAAAATAAAGGGAATGGCTACACTGGAAACTTCAAAGTGCTGTCGCGGGAGTGCTCCCACGGCAGCACTTTGAAGTGCGAGTGTGGTCGCACGCAAGTGCTGGGAGAGAGCTCTCCCATTGCTCCTGATAATCCAACTCCACGAGGGGATTAGCTCCAAGCACTGGGAGCGTGTTTACACTAGCGCTTTAAAGCGCTCTGACTTGCTGCGCTCGGGGGGGGGTGTGTGTGATTTTTCACACCCCTGAGCCAGCAAGTTAGAACGCTATAAAATGTAAGTGTAGCCAAGCCCAAAAGCTAACTAAAGCTAACAAGAAGATTTATGGTAGTTTTTATAAAGTAGTGAAGATGTAGATAGTACATTAATTTACCACTGTTTGCCTTAGCCCTCCCCCAGTATTCAGTATGCAGAAAAGATTTTTTGTATGGGGGGGCCTCCCCTGAACCTCTCCCTTACATTTAAAAGCATAGTCTTCAAATTGAAGCTAAGCCTACGAAAGTTGCTTATTGTCTCTCCACTCGACAATCTGATTTATTGAAACAATCACTTGAAACTTGAGCCACCTAAAGGCTATTAAAAGCTTCTTGCTGCTGCTGAACACAATAGTTATAATGCTAAAGAAAGGAAAAGTCTAAACTGAATGAGGTGTTTTGTTACTGAGCCCCAATCCAGGGCTGCTGGGTTTTCTAGGCCAACTTTCAAATCACTGAAGCCATTTGCCCTGGTGTTGTGTCAGTGGGAGGCTCTCAAGCATCAACTGAAAACTAATATCCACTCCTCAGTTGCCAGGCAGTTGACATGGCTGTCACAGAATTATAACCATTGGAATACCATATATTTAGAGGTCACAGAAACTACAAAGAAACCTACAAAGAAAATGTGATGTGTAGAGGATTTGCTGCCCCTCTGTATTAGTCCTTGTAATATGCCTGGAATCTCTGAGCAGTTAGACAAATTATTATGTGAGGTCTAAGAGCGCACGTGTTGTGAAAGGAGTCAGCTAATTTAGTTCCAATTAACACACGGTCCACACAGCTACTAAATGCTATTTATTTTATTTCATTGAAGTGGCAATTTATTAAATGGCTTGAAACAATAAATTGGTGAAATTCTATAACGCCTCCTTACAAAAATCAGTTTATTAATCATGTTGCACTTGAAATATGTAGCCAGTTTTTTTTAAAACCCTCTTAAAACAATAAAAATAAAATTGCCACAGGGGCTGTGCTTAAAGAAAACAAAAGCTCCAGCTCTGTCAACACTGTTCAATTTATAATATTTTGGGAAGAGAGAGGGGTGGAAAACATATTCTTAAGGTTCATGCTTAATCTGAAGTTCTTTTAATTAGCTAAGAAAGGAGATGGAGAATGGTTCTATTTAAGAAATTGCTACTGCTCCCAGGAAATCATCGTAAGAAGAGTAGAAAATGATGGGCTCACTTGGCATAAATTAATTCATTATTTGTTGTCTTTTAACATATGATACACTGCAAACTCTAAGCAATAACACGGACAATGAGACACCTTATGACTTGAGGCTTTTTTTTTAAGACTGGATAATAATTGAAGTATAATTAGAGAACTTTCTAGGATCTGGATCTATTTAATTGCTTTCACCACAGTTATAGAAAGGATTGAATTGGATTTTTTCAAAAATCACACAAGTATTTTGCTCTCATTCTGTTATTTTTTAAAATGTATTACATTCTGCAGAAGAAAATTAGAAATATAATCAAGGCAAGACTGGTTGATGTATCAATTTGGTATTTAAATAATTAAAAAATAATCCACCTCTTGAACAGGCCAATAAGTTATGTTTTGACCTTCTGTGAAACATCATTCCACTTTACACATTTCAATGTTAAAATGCTATATCGTTATGCAAGGTGCGTGCAAATAATGTCACTACATATTTCATTTTTTAAAATCCCTGGATCAGAAACATTTTTATCCAAGCCCCAAACCTCTATTATGAGAGGGGAACTTCTAATGAAACGTTTGTCTTAAAAATAGAATATAGGAGTAACCTGATTGTATCAGAATTTTTATTGAAACCTGTGCTTTGCCAAATGAGAAAAAGGGGAAAACTGCTATAAGTTCTGCAGGCTCATTACTAAGTATCATCTGTACCAATTCTCAAAGTATTACTTTTTCTGATTTCCCTGTGCAAACTATTTTCTATGGGTCAAAAATATTTTGCTCTCTTTTTCTTATGTAATTTGTCTAATTACATGGCACCAATCACTGTGTTGTCTGAACACCACACAGACATTAATGAATGTATCCTCTCAATATTTTAATGAGATAGGGAAGTATTATTTATCCCTATTTCGCAGATGGGGAACTGACACAGAGAGATGAATTAACTTGATTGTCCTGTGCACTGACCCAGGAAATCTGTAGCAGAGCCAGGAACTGAACCCAGATCTACTGATGACCGGGTCAAACTGCCTTAACTAGAAACCGTGGAGTCTATTATGAATGTGCCGCCTTGAGTAGGTTACCCCCAACTAAATTACTATTATTAAAAGTATCCATTTCCTCTTGACACATGAAACCTTTGGTTGGTATTCACCAGTATTACTGAAAACTCTTGTTTAAACCTTTGGCAGTGGAACATCCAGATTTCCCATCATTAATGTACTCACTGGAAAGAAGGATTGCCTTGCTTCATTCAGCATTGACCACTGGAAATGGTAAAGGAGCAGCGTTGCTGGGTTCCAAATGTAATGCTGTTCAGTTGTTTGAAGGAGAAAAATGACTTTGCATTAGGAGAAATAAAATGAGAGCAAATCTCAGATTTATGGATGACCCACCATGAAAGAGGAACAAGATTAAATTATATATATATAATAGAACTTCCAGCAACTACATAATGAGTCTCCTGGAACATGAAAAGTGCTTGAGATATACCCATAAAGGAGGCAAAGAAAATCTTTGTGACACTTTTTTATTTTTTGTTCTGTTTTTGCATTTTGCTCTTTTCTTCACTGCTGCATGTAAATAACGAGGTGCAGTTCACTAGAAGCCTGATCTGTGAAATGCTGTCTGAGAATATATGCAATTACAAAAGATTAAAGTGGAAATGGAGCAAGTGGGGAGATTAAGAGAGTTAGTCAGGCAGAACCTGTGTATGTTAAGCTTAGTAGTACAAAATAAAGACCTTTTACTGCACAGCTGCCTCTTGTTTATTTCTTCCTTCCTCTGCTCTCTCTGAAGTTACCACAGACTTGAACTTTATAACCCTTTCAGTACCAGGTCCCGGATGGAATTTCTGGTCAAAGGAGAGAGCCTCCTGGAGAGAGCACTCGTCTGGGATTTGGAAAACCCAGGTCCTTTATCTGAATCTGACAGAGCAGGGACTTGAGCCTATGTCTATTACAGGTTCTCGCTCTCTCCCTCATGTTTTTTCACAAAAAAATTCAAAAGGTATCATTTTAATTCCACTTTGGAACAAACCAAATTTTGAAACCTCAAAATTTTTCATTAAACAGAATTGTTGTTTTCCAGCCAGCCCTAATATTGTTTCTAAATTCAGTGCTCTATGGCCAATCACCAGACCCTACCGCAGGTAATATGAAAGAAGGGCTGGCATTTAAGGGGTTAACTTGAATGTCAGTAACACATATACAGGAGTAAGAAGACCCTTTAATCTTTAGCACAAGTACATCTAGAACTGGATTTCAACAGCTGGCTGCCTAAATTTCATCCACAAAGTCTGTGTTCACAAAGACTGTATTTTCATGCACAGAGCAGGTAATCGAGTATGCAATAAGTATGTATATGCACAATTACCAATTTTGCAGATGCAGTGTGCATGCATGCAGATTTTGATGGTGCAGTTTAAGTAGCCAGGATCAAATTAATGTTGTCCTTAGTTATACCTATACAACCCCATTTGGGTCAATGGAGTGCATGGGTTTGTAACACTCTAGAATTAACTTGATCCCAGTTTTAAAAATTCAGCCCCTACAATATTAGAATGGCTTGAAAAGAATCACATACAATAAATGTACAGTACCTATTAAACACAAGTTGCTGTGGTCTATATCATGTTTTTGATTTCCTGAGACACTTCAGTCATTTTGGTTTAGAATACAAAGGTAATTCTTCAGATTGTTATAAAGTCACAGCAGTATCAAGAATCCTTCAGGATTCCTTTTCGTGAAAGGACTGAAATATGTATTGTATTCACTGGACTGTAATAATGTTTTAAAGATTACGGCCCCAATTTTCAAAAACAGCCTTTAATTTTGGGTGTCTCAGTTTTTGGATGCCTAAACTAGGGCACGTAAGCCCCAATTCAGGAAGGAATTTTTGTTCAAGATAGTACTTAAGCATACTTAAGTGCTTTCTTGAATCAGAACACTAGGACCTAATTCAGGAGTGCTGAGAACGTACAGCTATCATTGACTTAAATTGGGTTTATTGATATTTAGCACATCTGAAAATTATGTACGAAGTGTTTAAAATCGAGAACTCAAAAGTTAAGGCAATCTAAAATTAGAGACTACTTTGGAAATTTGGCCCTAAACCTGTTTATTAACTGTATTGTACATGTTTTTCTGTAGAATTCTTAAAGCATTCTTGAAAATCTGAAATACTTCCTTTTGGAACTTACTATTGATTTGATAGCAGTGAGCAATTTTGCAACATGATAAGAAAGTTTCTTTTTCTGTCTGTCCTCTGAGATGCATTACCTTTCTGGAAGAGAATTTCCACACCAGAACCTGATGTATAGACTGGGCGTATTATAGGGACTTACACTGCTGTTGCAGTGGAACCAAATTGGATCCATTTAATGCAATTAAGATTTCTACCCATCATTTCACACAGAAAATACGTTGGTATCCTGTTTTGTTCTACCACAGAAACTCATTGAATTACATCATGATTAGGTTTATTACTGGATTTTCTAATATGACATATTTCTATATTTTAGATAATAAATAGATTTGTACGGTACTGAAATAAAATACGTTACAGAAAAGGCTTTATTTTCAAGCCCTTTTAAATTGTGTTTTAATTGTTCTTTCTGTTTGGTTTGCACTAAGTTATTGGAAGCTTGAAATTAATATTTCTATCTCTACTGCTTTCTGCCTTTTTTATTTGGGAAACATTTCTCTGCTCTACACCCCTGTTTCTAAGGGACCATAAATCCACATGGCTTCTCCTGTTTCCTTCTTTGTCTTCCTGTTGTCCTCAATGCTGTCAGCACAGTTCTAGGAACAGGAATAGTTGAACAGTACCCCCTCTGCTGGCTAGTTTGTTGCTTGTGTGGTTAGCAGAACAAAGTACTAAAGAGTATTGCTGTACAGATAATTGATTAGTGTCCAAACTGAAAAATCAGAAAAATTATTTAGTGTTGTCAAACCAAAGCTGATTTTTTTGGGTTTGTCTTGGTGAAACGACCCCCCAACCCGTCCAAAAATTTAAATTGGGTCGAACAAAACATTTGGAATGTTGATTCAAAGTGACATTTTCGATATTTTCTAAATTAACGGTTTTGATATTTCTGAAATTTTTGTTTTCATATTTTTTTGGTTGGAACTGTTCACTGAATTCAACCCAAATTCACGAATAGTTTTGGTGCCCTGAAAAATGCCTTTTTCGGTGAGTTTATTAGTCAGTGAAAAAATTTTGCCCAGCTCTACTAAACAGATATTCATGAAGAGTTTAATTCCCAAAGCAGTCAGTTGCAAAGTTTCCATTGACTTCTGTAAGAACAGGCTACGGCCCAAAACAGTATCTGTCTTTGATTTCTATGGAGCAAATCCTAACCCCAGAACACAACCCAAATACTTGGGTAACTAACTGGGGAATTATGCAGGTGCCAAAAGGAAGAATATTCACCCTTCTCCCAGGCCACTGAATCTCAACAGAGCAACTGTACATCCACTGTTGCAGTCTGAGAGAGCTTCACTATAGCCCACTCTGTTCCTGCAGCCTCTGCCTCTATGCAGAAGGAAAGGCCAGTGGATTTGCAGAGCAGATCTACAACCCCTGCCCTTCTCCAACCCTGCCCCCAAGGTTTTCCCTTGTCCTGAGACTCAAGTAGGGTCAACTGAGAACATCTGCACAATGCAGCAAACCCTCTTGCCTGGGTTTGGTTCACACCGCATTTGGTTCCACTTCTGTCAGTAATCTCTGCAACCACTGAGGGTAGGAAAGTAACTTTCTCTTCGCTGACCAAATAGTAGATTATTTATAGGGTTTATGGCTTTAGATGTTTAATGATTTGGTGTGTTTATATTTTAGATGATTTATTGCTCATTTTTTAGCATAAAAATCAGTTTTTAATCAGTATTTTGAAAAGTTCACTTTCTTTTAGTTATGTAAAAAATTGGCCCTCTTTGAAGCCATGTATTGCTGGGGATGAGCTTCCAGCCAGCTTGGGAGACCTTTAGGGCTTGACAACAATTATCTGTGATATAAAAATGGTAAGTTTGGGCAGAGGGATGATGTATTTTATGTGTATTTTAGAATATCAAATTTTCATATTGTTGCTTTGGTGTTTTGTAGGTTTTAAGATAAAACCAGAAAGCCTACTTACACATAATAATCTGGAAGGCTATTCCCCACAACAGGAAGATAGTTTTAAAGTAGGTCAGATTTTGGAGCTGCAGTACTTAGTAGTGTTTCTTTCACCAAAATTGGGGTTGTGAAAAGCAAAAGCAAAAAATCAGGTGATCCAAAGTCAGTATTAGTTTTACCAGCTCTAACCCTGAATTTCCTGAGATGGGGATTATTGTGTCACAAACTTCACGATATTCAAATGTATATTTTGTTATATTTATTTAAAAAGCCAAATCTTTCACAGAAGATTTTTAAATGTGTTAAATTGCTAATAAATTTTTTTCATTTGATTGTGTGGGTTAGAGAAGGGAAATGATGGTGAGTTGTCATTTTTTTTGGCACATTAACATGACTGGGAACAAGTTAAGAAAAGAAGAATAGATTGAGTCACTCCTTGCTCCAGAAAATTATTAAGTAAAGAAGAAAGAGAGATCATATTTGTCAACTCTTCTGTGCTCTCGACAAATGTTAAATACACAAGTCAGCAAATAAGCAGCTTCAACAAGATAATAATTCTAGCTGCTGCTGTTTAGGTGACATATTTACTTGTCAGCAACCAGAATCCTAATGGAAGGGGCACTACAAACACTTAAATCGACTTCTTCCACAGCCCTTTACTATTACTTAAAATGGTTTCTGTTGAAGCATCTAATTTGCCGCCAGACACATGGCCAAATCACCACTGGTCCTTTAGGGTTGCACCAGTGTAAACAGAGCAGTTTGGCCCACTGACATTTTTAAAAAATATCTTGTGAGCAGAGAACCAAATTGCCCTGCAGAGAATCTACAGTAGATTAAAATATTGTTTTGAAGATTCAGGGCAGAAATGGAAGGCATAAAGTGACTACATAGAAAATAAATGGATTTTTAAAATTCTACATGCAACAAGCCATCACTCTGTGGCAATGGCTGTGGATCCATGTGGATTGACATATTTGCATAACTTGTCAATGTATGAACATGACAATCTTAATGCAGCATAGGAGACAATGTGATTGTATTTTTCAGAAGCCCAATTCTCATTGGGAAGAGGCTACAGAGTTTTTAATCCGTAACTTCAGCATAAGAGTAAACAAAGATTTAATTAAAGATTTTATTTTAAAGAAGTTGTATTTTAAAAAATAGTATGTTGAGGTTCTCTCTGTCTGGGAGCTGACACAAGAAAGATTATCTGATAAGTGAACCCACATTAATAGGGAGAAATCAAGTCCCTTCTCCAATCCACATACAGTCCATATATAGAGCCCACCAACATATATATATTTAAGTTAACAAATATGCTGCCAAAAAATCTTTTTCAAAATGAAGAAAAAAGCCTATTTTACAACACATACACTCACACATGCTCACCTTCTTTCAGAAGTTTAGTTCATTACGTTCAGAGATGCTTTACACACAAAAAAACAAATTTGGCACAAGCCATGTGCAGACTGCAGTGCTCTCAGAAGGTCAACAGTGATTCCAGTGTCTGGAGATGCTTCCATGACACTGTCAAGCCTGACTGCCATATGTGGATTTGAGTTGCCGTTGCAGGGGGTTGGCTTCAGCTCAGTGGGAAAGCTGAATGGACTCCTCGCTTAACAGTTCCATAACTGAGCCATCAGTCTAGAAGCTTGGACAGTAGGGCCATCAAGCAAAAGAAATCCTAGCCAACAAAAAGGGTTTCAAGAGAGAGTTTCCTTCCATCTTTTCAATAATGCCATCTAACCTTCCAACATGACAGGAACCCCAGTCTCATCCCATTTCAATGCTGTTTCTCCCAGAATTACGTAGGAGTTCCTACAATTACTCCCACAGGTTTCAGCTGTGGGAAGAGATGGGACCAGAATCAGAACTGTGCCATGGGACGAGTAGCTTGTTTCCATTAGTTCTCTGTTCCCTTACCTTGAGGAAATCCATGAATGTATTGAGTTTCTTCAGTCGCCTTCCACATGGGGCCAACTCTCCTCAGGACCAGACAGGCCAGTGCGCAGTTTGTTGCTGCCATATGAGGTTAGCAAGCCCCTTTCTGCTGTATAAACCAAGGGCAGGATTTTTGTCCCTGAGTCATTGTTGAGGTGGAGCTAAAAGGGATGTGTGATATATATAAAACCTAGTCTTGGAACTAAAATGCTTTTAAATACACAAATTAAATTTGTATAATGTCTAGAGATAGGGGTTTTACCTTTCATTCCTTTCTGTTCTGTTGCCTTCTCTGATGAGAGTCAGCCTTTTATAAAGTTTTATCTAAGGGGAAAATGTTTTTTGCCTTAAACCTGTGAGGAATTATTTTATTGTAGTTTTTATGTTGGTATAGGTACAGCATGTGTCTCTTAGCACCAAACCACTTTCTGATAACCTTGGTCTTTATTTACATATGGTGCATTGTATGTTCGTATTTACCTTTTTATCCCAGTGTAATTTACAGTCTCATGATTTAAAAAAAAAAAGTAATCTCCGCTAATATTTTATTTTCCTAATAAACATACTTGGCCAAATTTAGTCCTGATGTAAATTGGTGATGTCAGTGGTGTTAAACCAGGGCAGAATTTGGCCCATTATTTTGATTTCAGAGAAGCCTTTTATGTTTGGATGTGTTACAAGAGTTGTATCTTACTCAGCTACAAACAGCTCTATTGGCACTAGTAAACTCTTGGAAGAGAATATATATCCTGATAAGCACACGCTGAAGAACATGTAGTGAGTAGGTTTTTAGTCTGGTGAATATGAAATCCAGGAAGTGTGTATATCTGTATAGCATTTGATTTACTGTGGATTGTCCAGCTTATTTTTAAGTGTCAAATAAAATGACAGTATATAGTGACTAGATGCTTCTTAATGTGAGCGAGAGAAATATCAAAGAAAATAGTAGAATGTATGGAAACTTTTTTTTTAAAGGTAAAGCTAGAACCCACCACATCTAAGTGAGTCTGTCATATTATTTCAAGTTGTCTGTCATAGTTTCCTGTCAGGCAAAGTAACTTTACCAGTGGCCCACCTTTTTTACATGAGTGTGTGTGCCAATTCACTGACACACTCATCTCTCATTTTGGGTTATCCTTTCCCCGGGACATATTTCTGTAACACAAGCTCCCTTGGCTGAGCCTTTGGAACCAGGCACATGTCGTCTCTGGAGATGCTTCCATGACATGGTCAAGCTTGACTACCATATATGGATTTGAGTTCCATTGGGCCACAGTCTTTGTCCCAGATACTTAGATGATTTTTTAGATATCCTGGTCCCAAGCCAGAGAGTGCTTTGAAGATCAGGATCAGGACCTTGAACTTGATTCAAAATTTGATGGGAAACCAGTATGGGTAGCCGAGGAGAGGTCTGATGGGCTTGCAGTAGATTGTACTGCTGAAGAGACTCATTGCAGCATTCGGTACTACTGTAGTAGGTGTTTCCTAAGCACTGAAGGCTTCGTGCCCAGGTATGTTGCATTTCTGCAGTCCAACCAAGAGGTGAAAAAGACACAAATACCTGAAGTCAGGTCTTCATCTGCCAGGATGGGATGGAATCTCATAGCCAACTAGAGATGGTAGAAAGTGTTCCTTGCAGATGTGAGAGCTCAACATCAGCAATGGATCCAAGAGCACTCCTAAACTATGGACTGAACCAAATTCAAGACTAAGAGCCCTAGCGTGCAGATCTTATACCCTTGAGTATCTTTACTGACATGAGTAGTTACATTAAATTACTCATGTGCATAAGTGTTCTCAGGATCAGGTTCTAAGATTGTACAAGATTTGCAGAAAATTACTCCTGGGTGTAGTGCTTATTACTGTGAGTAGTTCCATTGGCTTCACCCAGTGGTAAGTATTTGTGGTAACAGGCTGTCAGGAACTCAGATGCCTCTGGGCGTGGTTGCCTAGCAATCCAGTGAACTTGGCTGGGCCCAATAAACTGCACTAAGTGACTGTGCTCCCTGATTGATCAGCAGACCCAACAAATCACCATTTAAGCTCTGTAGCAACAACAGCATAGCACCTGTTCAATACATTCTATGCCTGTAGATGTGCCAGATCTGCTTCCTGTCTTGGCCTTGCTCCACCCTTAGGCTGCTCTGCTTCAGTCCCTGTCTGCCTCTGAACTCCTGATTCCTAACTCCTGGTTCTGACCTCTGGTGTGTCTCCTGACCAAGAATCCCAGCTGTACCCTTTGGTTGTGTTCTGATTCCTGACTCCAACCCTCAGCTTGTCTCCTGACCACACCTCCGGTTCTGCCTTCTGATTCTGCTCTGACCACTATGCCAGCTCTTACCACTAGGTTGCACTATCTACACCTCGGTGTGTGACAGAGGCTCTTAGTTACCTTCCTTTTCATTCATTTTTTCATATGTATGTGAATTGTGGTATGTGTGTGGATACAAATAGGCAACTTCATAACGTGGCTTGTGTATCCAAAATTCAAATCTGCTTTTGGAAGCAGATCTACAGGTTGGCTTTATATTTCTTTTTTAGCACCCAATAATGTGTACTTCTGGTTTGGACTACAATTAGGAGCTCTTATGTAAAACATTATGAAGGTCTAAGAGAACATATTTACAATATAAATAAAGAATCATTTGGACTGATTATTACTCATTTACGTTGGGCACCCATATTGGTTAGCAGACCAAAAACTCTCCCTAAGTATATTGCCATTCTCACCTAAACTTAAATACATCTTCTAAAATTTAGGATTCAGAGTAACAACCGTGTTAGTCTGTATTCGCAAAAAAAGGTGCCACAAGTACTCCTTTTCTTTTTGTAAAATTTAGCAGTAAATCAGGGTGTAATAAGGAGATGGTGAAGACTACTTTGAATTAGGCTTTCACCTCCTGGACATACAGTAACAGTTACAAGGTCAGTTCTCTTTATGATATGATTACTGGGTTTATAGGTCCTGGTTTCAGCTGAAGCTCCAACCTGGTTGAGTTTTATTTGGTTCATTATAAGTATATTAAATTGAGAAATGTATTTTGTCATTGAAATGTACACTAGATCGCTATAACCAGTGTGCCAGGGCCATATGTAATGAACCACTGTAATGTTTTATAGCCTTCAAATAAAAAAGATGGTCGGGATAAGATATTATGGGCAAATGGAGCTGGACAAAGACAAAACAGAGAAGCCAGATTTGCTTCTGTCAATACTAAGGTTTTAGATTACTTACATTTATTGGAAAATGTTTGATTTGTCTCCATTGCTGAACATAAAGTGAAATTAAACTTGTGGAAAAAGAAAGGATCCGGTTTACAACTGGAAAGTTCAGACATTAAATTATTGAATCAGAATGATTATTAGGGTGAATGTGTTTATGTACATTAAAATAGTTTTTAGATAAACTCTGAGAGCTTCATTGTTTTTCTGCATGTTTCATGGACGTAAATTAGGAAGTAAATTAATTTACTACTTTTTTCAGAATATATATATATATGTAAACATCAATATAGAAATCATATATTTATTAGTCTTTATCTGTATTACTAATAACACTTCAAACTGTTAAAAATGAATAATTTCTAAAATCTCATTTACTTACCACTGTTTATGGAACACTACTGTTTTTGGACTGTACACAACTTGACAATGGGGAGCAGATTGTCAAAGGCGTTCACCCACCTATTGTAATTTTAATGGTAACTATCATGATTGTGCATGTAAATCAAGTAACTGCACACACATCCAATGGGGCAGCTGGCTGGCCACCTTTATATCTACTTTATATTCAATCCTGTTTTTAAAGAGACTTCACTTGTTTGCTTCACCTGTCAGTTTGCCACAGCTTGAATTTGTTGACTTTCAACAGGGCCTATTTGTTCACTCTGACTTTTCCTGGAAAACAAGGGTAAATAAATGGGTGGCTCTCCTGAAAGAGTTTTAATTCAAAAAGGGATCCAGGGGTTTTGGGGGCATTGGTTCTATTTGCATGCAGTTTTTGTACTGATATTGTATGTGGCCAGAGCTCTGGATTGGCATATTTTTATAAGTTTAATAAATAAAATTTGTATGCATGTCTTAGAAAAGTTGTCCGTGAAACTAAACTGCTCAGTCTCCCTTATTGTTCATGGTCTGTTTCACTCTCCCATACTCATGTAGGGTTGCCAACTTTCTGATTGCAGAAAACCAAACATGCTTGCCTCACTTCTGCCCCGAGGCCCAGCCCCTTCTTGGAGGCCTCACCGCCCTGCTCACTCCATCCCCCTTCCCTCTGTTGCTTGCTCTCCCCCACCCTCGCTCATTCACTCTTTTCACTGGGCTGAGGCAGGGGGATGGTGTACAGGAGGGGGTGAGGGCTCTGGTTCGAGGTGTGGGCTCTGGGGTGGGGCTGGGGCTGAGGGGTTTGGGGTGCAGGACAGGGGCTTGGGCCAAGGGGTTCAGAGTGCAGGAGAGGGCTGAGGGAGGGGGTTGGGGTGTTGGAGGGGGTATGGACTCTGGCCTGGGGATGTAGGCTCTGGGGTGGGGCCAGAAATGAGAGGTTCAGGATGTGGAAGGGGGCTCTGGGCTAGGGCAGGGGGTTGGGGTGAGAGGGTGAGGGCTATGGCTGGTGGTGCGGGCTCTGGGGTGGGGCCAAGTATGAGGGGTCTGGGGTGCAGGAGGGGACTCCAGGCTGTAGCCGAGGGGTTCGCAGTGTGGCGGGAGGCTCAGGGCTGGGACAAGGAGTGCAGGTGGGGAGACAGGGCTGGGGTACAGGGTTGGGGTGCGGGAGGGGGTGCGGGCTCCGGGAGGGAGTTTGGGTGCAGGAGGGGGCTCAGGGCTGGAAGAGGGGGGTGGGGTGAGAGAGGGGGTTTGGAGTGTGGACTCCGGACGTTGCTTACCTCAGCCAGCTCCCAGAAGTGGTCAGCGTGTCCCTCTGGCTCCTAGGTGGAGTCGTGGCCAGGTGGCTCTGCAAACTGCCGTCGCCCTCAGGTGCTATCCCCGCAGGTCCCATTGCCATGGTTCCTAGCCAATGGGAACCGCGGAGTTGGCGCTCAGGGCAGGGGGCAGTGTGTGGAGCTCCTGTGGCTGTCCCTGTGCTTAGGAGCCAGAGGGACATGCCGGCCGCTTCCAGGAGCCACACGGAGCCAGGGCAGGGAGCCTGCCTTAGTCCCGCTGCACCGTTGACCAGACATTTAACAGCACCGCTGACTGGATACGCCAGAGTCCATTCTCAACTGGGCCTTCCGGTCGAAAACCGAACCCTTGGCAACCCTATACTCATGCACTATTGCAGTGCTATGGTGTTTGGATTTCCAATACTGCAAGAGAAAGTATTCCTATTCATGTAAATTTTGTGACACTTTCTTTTATCAAAATAAAGTTTGAGGCTCAGACTTGGCAATGTCCCTGTAATAGCCTCATACAAATTAACATGTAATTGAACAAAATTTCATGTAAGAAATACAGATTCAAACAGAAATATTCTTTTATTAGGAGATATTAACTTGTGGCTATAAAAATGCATGTTATTCATTAAATTTAATGTTTTCAGTTCTATCAAGCAAAGAGTAATAGACTTCCAAAATTGCTACTATCCTGCTTGTTTGCAAATAAAACTTACCTTTATATTCTACATTTTGGAGGACTGCATTTCATTTATTCAACACAAACTTAGGTCCTTTTAAAATCTACAGAAATGAAAAAGAGACAAGGTGAGGTAATATATTTTACAAAAAGAAAAGGAGTACTCCTTTTCTTTTTGCGAATACAGACTAACACGGCTGTTACTCTGAAACCTGTAATATATTTTATTGGATCAACTCCTGTGTGGGCTCAAAAGCTTGTCCAACGAAATATACGGCCTCACCCAGCTTGTCTCTCTAATATCCTGGGACCAGCATGACTACAACAACACTGCATACAGTAGTGAAAGTCAACCAGAAAGCCGGATGTTTAATTTTGCACAGAACTGCAAAGTATTGCTGCAGATAGACAACAAAGATGGACTGTGGAGACAATTTATTGAAATCCATTGCATACTGAAATACAGTTAGTATATTTTTGTCCTGCACAGGCATGTCTTAAATAGCTACACATAGATAAAATGAAGGTAGCTTTATGCAGTCAATATTGCATGTAAATTATTTGGAGTCAGATTGTGCCCCCTAGACCCACTTGCAGATTTCACCCCTCCAAAAGGGATAGTCAGCCTCCATAGCATTGTCACCTCTTCACAGGACTCCGGAGGGTTCTCAGCCAGGTTGGAATATGTGTGTGGAGAGGGAGTGGGGATTATATGGGTTGGGGCAGAGATTGGGTGGTCCCACAATGGAATGAGTAAGGCTGGGTAGGACATGTTGTACCCCCAGCAGCCCCATAGTAAACCTGGGAAAGTTAATACAGTGTTGGGCTGTATTACCTTTTCCACTGAGCCCCTTCTCTCGAGTGGTTGTCCATTCAGAGAGTTTCCAGGGCAGCTATAGCCAGGGGGAGTCACCTGTAATGTGACTCCAATGGAGCTTCTCTACCATTCAGAGGGAGGGTGGACATCAGTGCCCAAAAGATTTCCGTGTGCAGATGTCTCTGGTCTCTAGTGGTTCACCTGTGATCAATGCGATTCAAGAGTGGGCCCTGCTACTCATTACTTAGGGGGAAAACCCATTCTCTCTTGCATAACATACGGGAGAAACTATGCAAAGGGAACCTTGTGTTTTCCTCCCACCTAGTCTTTTACAGATGGTTTTACTATGGGAAGGGTGATCTGGCACTTGCTATTTAAAACCCCTTCATGTAATGATAGGGACATGTATAAAAGAAACTACCCATCCAGCCTCCTCACAATTATGTTTCACTACATTAGCTTCATAATGAATGATGCTTTTAAACTCAGCATTTAAAATGTACATATAAAGTTGGCCTTTTAATACTAAATAAACAGCTAACAAAATTTTTAACTAAAACTGCCTTTTAAGCTCCCAGCAGACTCCTTAGGAATCCACATGAAGGTTAAGGTACCTTGAATTATGGTCAGGTGCTTGTTTAAATCTGTTTTGCTATTGCTCCAAGAGAATGAAGTATATCTTCAAAATACCCACAAGAAAATGATAGATAAACAGTATCATAAAAATTAGAGGTGGGAAAGACCTAGTCGGTTACCTCGTTCACCCACTTTCCAGTACAGAATTGTTCCTTACATTACATTTTCCACAGCTCTGTTAGTTTTAATTGTCTTCATTGGAAGTTTTTTCTGCTTATGTGAGAGTAGAATTTTAGAATATTTTTCCTAATATTTAAATCAGAAAATAGTTTAAAATAGATCAGAATTAATTTGCAAATGCAATTGTGCGTGCATTTTTTGCAAGTCTCCTGCTGAAAATTTGAGAGACGTGCAAATTGAAAGCACAAATGCATACACATATTATGTGATTACAAATATAGGTTCACAAAAACACACTAATTTTTGCACACTAACCTCGGACCTGTTGAAGTCCATTGAAGTCAATGGGAATTTTACTAATGTATTGAACCTTTAGCCCTTAATTCTTAGGAATGTTAATTGCTCGTCTTTATCGTGTGGTTTAAGATTTATGATCCTTTGGTTAGCTACAGATTTCCCTTAAGAAATCATACTGGGGGACTTAGGAAGAGAGGAAAAAATGGAAGATTAGAGAACCAGTGTTTCCCAGAAAGAAACTGACTCTTCAGTTCTTAGCTTTTAAATATTGCACAGTTGCCCACCTCATTGTGTTGATTAGATAACACAAGATTATTACTAGATTTTGTGGTTCTTTTCTTACATAATAGTTCACTTCCTTCTCAGTAACAATTTAAAATCTAGGGTAAATGTCTACACACTGACATTTGTCCCCATCATATTCGTCATATTTCACAGGGAAATCTGCCGGTTTTGTTGGAGTACTTGTGTGGGCAGCACGTATTCATTTAAAAGTGCATCTTTGGTCCAGCATATGCTATTCGTTTAGTTTTAAGTACAGCATGTGTGTATTCTGTAGGAGCTGCACTTACTTGATAGTTTTGCCTGAGGCAAAAAAAAAAAATATGCTTTCATGCAGTCTGTGTCTGTGTCATGGGCATTGGAGTCATAGCTGAAAGCGGCTGACCTTATTAAGTAAAGTTCCTGGAGGTGTTTAGCATGATTGTACCACTATAAAATAACCTTTTCCTTACTCCAGTTTTTTTGCTTTATCCTCCACATTTCTGTGTCTCAAAATGATCTATATGTTGTTACATTTGAATTTCTGTCTGTAAGAAGATTAAAACCAAGAATCAAATCCCTTTCACTTCACTCATATTAGTGCAGTTGATTTCAAAGAGGTTACTTGCGTGAGTAAAGTAGGAAGGGATTTAACTCGAAATTCTTTTACTGTTTTGCAAGGAGGAGAGAGGTCATTGACTATAATACATATTTTATTTGAGTGTTGTATGTCACCAATAAATGATGTTACTTTTTTTTAGTCACTAAGCCACATTAAGCAGTTTTAAGTTCTGCCCTCAGCATGACTAGTCTCTCTCAGCTGCATCTGTCTCTTCAGTATGCAGACAGTACATGAAAGGAAAATTGTGCTTTACTCTATTATCTAAGAAATCACTAAGCTATGAAAAATAGATTACTATTAATAAACAAAATTTTCTTCAAAAAGCTACAGTATGCATGCAGTTGTGAGGAAGCAGCTGCTCTCCTCTCCAGAATGTAGAATTGGCAAGTACATTAATTTTAAAAAAGATTATTTTTGAAGGCATCAAAAACATAGTAAATCTACAGTGTCTGTGACTAGAATACACATGCAACACTGCTGTGATTCAATGTGATCCAACAGGGGAGCCCTTTTTTCATCTTCATACATAAACTGCAATACTTAAAATATTTGTTAGAGAATAAGATGCATGTCTCATCACAAATAATTTACGTAGATAGTGAACCACTGCTGATTTTTGATCATACTGTCAAACAGGAACAGAATTTTGAATATATCTCTCCTCACCTCTCCCCTGCCATTAAAATAAAAGTGATTTTTTTCACTTATTAAAAACTGTCAGTGAATGTAGTGCTTGTGAAAAGCACCAGATTGACCATTATAAAGATTATTATGGATACCTTTTTATGTAAAAAAAAAAATGGAACAGCATAGGTAGCAGTAGTGCATGTTTTCCCACTCTGCCCTGTCTAAGCGCCTCAACCATCAGCCAGTCCATTTAGTTGTGAGAGGATAATTCATTCTCCAGCTGACTGAAACTACCAACAAGGGTGCTATTTGTGATGATATTTTTTACGGTGGGAGACATTTGTCCACTAGGAAATGGATTAAAACCACCTATTCATTTCCCAGAGACAACCAAACAGCCTTCAAATACTAATAACTTGGACTGTAACCAACCTGGGCTGGCTTTGAACCAGAGACCACAAGATGAAAGTTCTATATCTCATTATCAGTTCCCTGAGTCATCCTTTTCTCTTTAAATGTTTCTGCTGAAGAGGAGGCTCTTTCACTCTTGGGTGAAACCCCTAAAGGATTGCTAAGAAGAGCTCCTCCCCTCCATTGTCTTAGTCCCCTGCACTGTGCTTCAGCTTCTCCAGTATCCTGCATTCTGCTGCATCCCCTCTGATTCTTTGCTCCAGGGCATATCTAAGTTGGTTTTTTTTATATTGTTTTTTGTTTACAGTTTTTTACCGTTTACAAAATGTAATGTAACTGCAAATGTACAATGGGAATGGAGAGGATGGATGTATAACACAGTATGGTTATATCCCAAATATCATACAAATATTTTGTCATTTATTCTAAAATGACCATACCATATTGTATCAGGATTGCTATAATTTGTGTTGTCTTTTGTTCTGTTTGAATGCCCAAGAATGATATACACACTCATTACATGGTTAGCCATAAATATTAGGACTGTCAATTAATCGCAGTTAACTCATGTGATTAACTCAAAAAAAATTAATCACGATTAAAAAAACTAATTGTGACTAATCGCACAGTTAAACAATAGAATGCCAACTGAAATTTATTAAATATTTTTGGATGTTTTCTACATTTTCAAATATATTGATTTCTATTGCAACACAGAATACAAAGTGTGCAGTGCTCACTTTATATTATTTTTATTACAAATATTTGCACTGTAAAAATGATAAACAAAAGAAATAGTATTTTTCTGTTCACCTCATACAAGTACTGCAGTGCAATCTCTTCATCATGAAAGTGCAACTTACAAATGTAGATTTTTTTTGTTATATAACTGCTCTCAAAAACAAAACTATGTAAAACTTTAGAGCCTACAAGTCCACTCAGTCCTACTTCTTGTTCAGCCAGTCGCTAAGACAAACAAGTTTGTTTACATTTACAGGAGATAATGCTGCCTGCTTCTTATTTACAATGTCACCTGAAAGTGAGAACAGGCTTTTGCATGGCACTTTTGTAGCCAGCATTGCACAGTATTTATGTGCCAGATATGCTAAACATTCATATGCCCCTTCATGCTTTGGCCACCATTCCAGAGGACATGCTCCCATGCTGATGATGCTTGTTAAAAAATAATGAATTAATTAAATTTGTGACTGAATTCCTTGGGGGAGAACTGTATGTCTTCGGCTCTGTTTTGCCCACATTCTGCTATATATTTCATGTTACAACAGTCTCAGATGATGACTTTTTAAGAATGCTGCGGGAAGCGGTGGCCAGCACATTCCTCGGCCCGCGCCACTTCCCACAGCCCCCATTGGCCTGGAGCTGCAATCGGCTGAACCTGCAGATGCAGAAGGTAAACAAACCGGCCTGGCCCACGAAGGGGTTTACCCTGGCGGGCCATGGGCCAAAGGTTGCCGATCCCTGTCCTATGGAATGGTGGTTGAAGATGAAGGGACATATGAATCTTTAGCGCATCTGGCACGTAAATATCTTGTGACGCTGGCTACAACAGTGCCATGCAAAGGCCTGTTCTCACTTTCAGGTGACATTGTAAACAAGATGTGGGCAGCATTATCTCCTGCAAATTGCAACCAAGTTTGTTTGTCTGAGCGATTGGCTGAAGTAGGACTGAGTGGACTTGTAGGCTCTAAAGTTTTACATTGTTTTATTTTTAAATGCAGTTATTTTTTGTACATAATTCTACATTTGTAAGTTCAACTTTCATAATAAAGAGATTGCAATACAGTACTTGTATGAGGTGAATTAAAAAATTCAATTTCTTTTGTTTTTACAGTGCAAATATTTGTAATAAAAAATAAATATAAAGTGAGCACTGTACGCTCTGTATTCTGTGTTTTAGTTGAAACCAATATATTTGAAAACATAGAAAACATCCAAAAATATTTAAATATATGGTATTCCATTATTGTTTAACAACATGATTAATCAGAATTAATTGTTTAAATGCTTGATTAATCGCGATTGATTTTTTTAATCGCTTGACAGCCCCAATAAATATTCGTATAATTCTAAAGGTATTAATTTAGGATACAAGTTATTTTTTCATCCTACATTTCAAAAGGACTTGAATTTAGTATAATACTGTGTTATAGACTTTGTCATGGTGATAACCAGTCTGCAATTCAGAGCTTTCTGCCACACAATTCCAGCAGTAAATTTATAAGGCTAGTGGTGTCACAAGTGATTAGTCAATTATTACAAACCATAACAAGGAGGTATCATTGTCAGCTGGACCAGATCCTGACGGAGTAAATGAGCAGGCTTCTGAAAATGACAAAGGGAATAACATGAACTTAACTTCTTATCATGCAAAAACATCCTTGTGAATATACATCACAAAGTGATATCACCAAATATAATAGAAATATTTATTAACCTACTGTTGTTGTATCCAAAACGTAGGGAACATATAAAACACTGCATTTTTGTGGGTCTACAAAACATCCGGCTGTTGTCAGAAGGAAGTTTCATTTCTTTGTGATCGTGCAGTAGATTATTTTTTAATGTTTAGAATGTTAAATACCCATCAAACTATTACAATTTTTAGGTAGGTAGAATTTGGGGCCTACAGCTATTAAAGTGTCTTTTACATTTTTTAGAGGATTTTTGCTGAACTCTGACTTATTTCACTCTCTTGTTCTAAGGTGATGAATTCTTTACAAATAATTTTCTGTTTTATACAATGCAAAGTTCTAAAACAGAGAATAGAGGAAGAGAACTTGCCACTTCATGCCACACAAACTTTCATTATAAGTCTCAAATGACAAGTGAGCATTCTTCTTCCCTTGTACCCATTTCACATTCATCATTCCCAGAACTACTCCAAATCCACACACTTTTGAATGAAGTAATGAATGAAAATAAACCATTAAAGGACAGGCATGATGAATCCTGTATTCATACCCTATACACTACTGCAGTAACATCTGTACAAAATATGCCTTGTGAAATATCATTTGAAAACTAATAAGCTGGTCAATAATATCATCATGAAATATATGTAACAATATCATATGTGAAGTTTAAGTTCTCTCTGTGTACTGTTATTAGAATATGTTTGAGACCGGAAAGCCTAGCGTAGGTAAAGGTGATAAACAGTTATGTCCTAGACAAAGGAATGTGAATTTACCTCAGTTTACACATTAATGGTAAACAAAGCCATCAAGCTAAACCAGTGGGGGTTATCCTGAGACTCAACTCGTGAGACAGAATATTAACAGGGCTCCTGTGCCCCAGTGGCACACAGAAGACTGAAGGAGGCCTTCCTAATTTTTAGGACAAAGACAGTTCCTTTGGGAATATAAGGGACAGAGAGACTCCATCTTAGTCCTTCACTTTAAGGAGACAAAGAAACCAAGAAATTTGACCTCTGTAATGAGTCCTGGTAGAGGCCAGCCAGTGAAAAGCTGGAAATAGACTGGGAGCGAGAGAAATCATCTTGAACAGAGACTGTATCTTGCTGGATTAAGTTTTAGACCTTTAGAGGTGTGTTTTCACTTTTATTTCCTTGTAGCCATGTCTACCTTATCTCTTTTACTAGATATCCCTTAATCCATGCTGTTTTGTTAATGACCTTGTTTTTCTTTCTTTGTAAATCATCAGAGCTTTACAGTAAAGTGTAAAAACAATGAAGAGTCCTTGTGGCACGTTAGAGACTAACAAATTTCTCTGGGCATAAGCTTTCATGGGCTAAAATCTACTTCATCAGAGGCATGGAGTGAAAAATACAGTAAGCAGGGTACATATTATAGCACATGAAAAGATGGGAGTTGCCTTACCAAGTGTGGGGTCAGTGCTAACGAACCAATTCAATTAAGGTGGAAGTGGCCTATTCTCAACAGTTGACAAGATGGGGTGAACACCAAGGGAGGGGAAATTACTTTTGTAGTGCTAACAAGGCCAGTGCAGTCAAGATGGGAAAAATACTTTTTGTAGTGACCCATCCACTCCCAGTCTTTATTCAGGCCTAATTTGATGGTGTCCCGTTTTCAAATTAATTCCAGTTCTACAGTTTCTCATTGGAGTCTGTTTTTGAAGTTTTGTTGTTAAAGAATTGCCACTTTTAACTCTGTTAATGAGTGTCCAGGGAGACTGAAGTGTTCTCCTACTGGTTTTGAATTTTACAGATCTTGATGTCTGATTTGTGTCCATTTATTCTTTTCGTAGAGACTGTCTGGTTTGGCCAATGTACATGGCAGAGGGGCATTGCTGGCACATGATGGCATATATCACATTGGTAGATGTGCAGGTGAATGACCCCCCGATGGTGTGGCTGATGTGGTTAGGTCCTATAATGCGGTCCCTTGAATAGATATGCAGACAGAGCTGGCAATGGGGTTTGTTGCAGGGATTGGTTCCTGGGTTAGTGTTTTTGTTGTGTGGTGTGTAGTTCCCGGTGAGTATTTGCTCCAGGTTGGGGGGCTATCTGTAAGCGTGGACTGGCCTGTCTCCCAAGGTCTGTGAGAGTGAGGGATCATCCTTCAGGATAGGTTGTAGATCCTTGATGATGCGCTAGAGAGGTTTTAGTTGGGGGCTGTAGGTGATGGCTAGTGGCATTCTGTTACTTTCTTTGTTGGGCCTGTCCTGTAGTAGGTGACTTCTGGGTACCCTTCTGGCTCTGTCAATCTGTTTCTTTACTTCACCATGTGGGTATTGTTGTTTTAAGAATGCTTGATAGAGATCCTGTAGGTGTTTGTCTCTGTCTGAGGGATTGGAGCAAATGCGGTTGTATCGTAGAGCTTGGCTGTAGACAATGGATCGTGTGGTGTGGTCTGGATGAAAGCTGGAGGCATGTAGGTAAGTATAGCGGTCAGTAGGTTTCCGGTATAGGGTGGTGTTTATGTGACCATCGCTTATTAGCACCGTAGTGTCCAGGAAGAGGATCTCTTGTGTGGACTGGTCCAGGCTGAGGTTGATGTTGGGATGGAAATAGTTGAAATCATGGTGGAATTCCTCAAGGGCTTCTTTTCCATGGGTCCAGATGATGATGTCATCAATGTAGTGCAAGTAGAGTAGGGGTACTAGGGGACGAGAGCTGAGGAAACACTGTTCTAAGTCAGCCATAAAAATGTTGGCATACTGTGGGGCCATGTGGGTAACCATAGCAGTGCCACTGACTTGAAGGTATAAATTGTCCCCTAATCTGAAATAGCTGTGGGTGAGGACAAAGTCTTCAAGACACCACTGACTTCCTGAGGAAACTACAATCCATTGGTGATCTTCCAGAAAACACCATCCTGGCCACTATGGATGTAGAAGCCCTCTACACCATCATTCCACACAAAGATGGACTACAAGCCACCAAGAACAGTATCCCCTATAATGTCACAGAAAACCTGGTGGCTGAACTTTGTGACTTTGTCCTCACCCACAACTGTTTGCTCCAATCCCTCAGACAGAGACAAACACCTGAATGTCCTAAATAAAATAGTTCCCCTTATCGAAAGGTAGATCAGAAAACCACTCTTGCAGTCAAGACTGTGGAATATTCAGAATTTCAGGGAATGCTGATGGTTCTAACAGTGTGAAATGTATTTGTCAACTTCATACTACAACCTTAGGAGGGAATTAACCATCAACCTCAGAAAATCAAACTCTTTTCAATATAAGCCTGCATTTAAACTATGACATAAAATTCTCTCTCCGGAGACTTTGACAAAATTTTCCAACATGCAAGAAAACTGAGAAATCTTTACATGTGATCCTTGGTATTTACACTTCCATGGATTCAAATGTCAAGACCAATCTAAGAAGAACGGAATCTTGAAATAGCTTGATAATGCTTTAATGAAATAGGACAATCAGCTTCAAGATGTATTATAGGATCACATTCTAACCTAAAACATTCTCCAAGACTCTGCCAGATCCATAGTTAAGGCAGGAGTTGGTATAAATTTCTCCACCCCCAGAGACACTGCAAAGAAAATTGCCTATACATTGTGTTCTTCAAAAGGTCAGAATACGGTCTATAACATGGATTGTGTATTCCCTTCACCTTTAGGCGAGTCTCAATATTTGGGATCAGAATAATTTTAAACAATGAACAAATTTGTGCAAATAGTGATGCAAATTTGGAAATATTTGGAAGTATATTTTCTTCTGTTTGCGAGCTATTTGGAGAAATAAGGTGATCTCAGATTTCCTTTTTCAGTGTCTGTCCACCGATGGGCTTGTCTACATAAGGAAGTGCCATTGTGTTAGGATGTGTTTAATATTATGTTAATTAACACATCTTGTAACAGCGTGTCACTTCCCAATATAGGCATACTAGATGGATGGTAAGTATAACAAGTGTTCTAATATGCTTATCTTTTGAGGTTAAAGGGTGTCCATATTCTAACTTATTTTCCTATTGGCAGGGTGACATGACAGCACAATCGTTAATTATAGTGCTAGAGCAAGACTATATTTATAGTGTGGTTGGGACCCAAATGTGAATACCTCCTTCTCTCCTTCCTTCCATCCTCCTCAACTAATATTTTGGGAGAGTATTTAAAGTAGCTTTCAGTGGAGATATTAACTCTTTTAAAGCACCTCCAAAAAAAAAATCTTAAAATAACACACAAATAGATCATGTACCTTTGAAACTAAATGAAAAGTTACACTGATTTCAATAGGGTCTCAAAAATCCCTGAATCCTTTTTAAGTGTAAGACAGGATTTTTCTGCAATTCCCAGAACAGTGGATTTTGTAGAAGGTGATACTCCAGGGCAAATTGTACCAGTAAAATAATATTTTTTTTAAAATGGAGTGCACCTCTCATTTGGCAGAGCTGTGTTGTTGGGTTTTTTGTTTGTTTGTTTTGTTTTGTTTTTTAAAAAAGAGTGATAGATGTATCCCATTGTTCTTCAAAGCTGGGAAAGACCCAGGGGATTGCAGGTTATACGGGTCTATCTTGCTGTTGAACACAGGCTACAAGATTGTTGTCAAAAATTGCTGCCCTGTATCTTGAATCTTTATTACCAAAATCAATTCACTACAATCAGACTGTATTTATTTATTTAAATAGACAGATATATGGCAGATAACTCATTCTATGTGGTTGGGATGTCCGAGTACTCCAGTTTAGAATCTCCTGAAGCAGTTATCAGTGAACATTAGATGCTGCAAAGGACTTGGATAGTACAGAACAACTGATTTGGATATTCATATATCAAATAAATTAAATCGCTGTACTTTAATGTGCAAAAACGCTACTGTCTCACATTGTCTAGCTAGCTATCTTGATGGGATGGTGATGCTTTTGGTAATGAAATATAAGTGCCTCAGAATGCAATTGATGCCTTAATTAAAGCTTTGTGATTTTGTGACCACGAATAATAGTTGATGTTCTGTATGCAGAATTAAGGTTAGTCAAATGTCATGCTTCGGAGTTTTAACTGATTGCCTGCAGAATAAGTTTTGCTCCATTAACAACGTTACACTGTTGGCTAGATGCATTGTGGAAGGGGTGGGTTATCTTCCTCTGAAGCATCAATTATGTGCCAGTGTTGAGGTGGGACACCAGATTTGATAGACCAGTAGTCTGAACCCGCGTGTTCTGTGTTTCTAAACGTTGTGCACATATATGCCCACAGTATAGCTCTGGGCAAAAGATTCTCTACAAAAAAATTTCAGTATTGTGTTGGTTTCTATGATGCTTCATAGAGAAGTATGAATTTCACTTTTTTATTAGCCAAAATAGATGGACTTTTATTAAAAATCCCCTTCTTGATTATCTTATCAGTGATAGCTGGTAATATTATCACAGTTCCTGACAATACTTTGGCAGCAGCAAAATAAAATGTGTGATATGTTGAGAAAATCAGAAATTGGTTTGCTTGGAGTATTGGAAATGGAACAGTTAGTTATTGACATATTACATAGCTTGGTAGCAAAATCAGCACAGCACTTGTATTTTCCGTCCCTTTGGCAGTAAAAGGATAAAGGGTTTCAATCTAGTTTGTGTCAGGCTGGCACTTGATTCAATAGTAATCTTAGTAATGCCATAGATAGGCCATAAAAAATGCCTGATATGCCTGCTAACACCATTTTCTTTTAATTCCATTTTATAAATGCTCTTTTAAAAGATACCACTCTTCATTATGAAAAGTTTAGTTTTAAGAATGATTTAAAAGAGAGAATGTTCTATATTCCCAGTTATGCAGATACAATGATTTTTCCCATTTGGTCTACTGGTTTCTCCTGACCTTTAGGTCAATTTATCTAAGAATTAGATAAATTCATGGAGGATAGATCTATCGATGGCTGTTAGCCAGGATGGGCAGGAATGGTGTCCCTCGCCTCTGTTTGCCAGAAGCTGGGAATGAGCAACAGGGGGTGGATCACTTGATGATTACCTGTTCTGTTCATTCCATGTGTGGCACCTGGCATTGGCCACTGTCGGAAGACAGGATACTGGGCTAGATGGACCTTTGGCCTGACCCAGTAGGGCCGTTCTTACGTTTTTATGGGGACTGGCAAGTAACACTGTATGAGAGAGGCAGCTAATACACACACACCTGAAACAATCTGAAGCCTCCATATCCCAGGAACTAAAAGCCTGGTCTATTTCTGATGCGAGGTCTTCCAATTAGCAGTTCATTGCACTTCCACAGTAAGTGCATCTTTATCACAGAGTGAAGGAAACATTAGTAACAGGTAGTGATCAGTCCTTCACTGGTAGGTTTTGTGTAGTTTTACCATATCATTGCTAATGATGAGCAGATCTTTGCTAATGATGAGCAGGAGTTTGACATTATTTTTATATAAATGACCAAAGTAACGTATCAAATATATTTCAAATCCAAAGGCTTCACTACACAGGCGCATGAGTTACAACTCCTCTTAACCTGTTTGACCCAGATTCCCTCTTCCCTCTCCTTCCAGCCTCTTCCGTGCTGCCTCTGCTACTTCCACAGACACCAAGCGGGCAATTCTGCCTGTAGAAATGTTTTCTTCCCTAGTAGAGCACTCATCGCTTCTGGCTACTCTAGATTTCCATAGTGCCTGTCCACAACAGTTGCCTTACACTTTTAAGTTATGTTTGTAATTTTAAATTAATAAAGATTTTTGTTCATTATTTGTTTTAACTTAAAAAGTAGGTTTTCAAATTAGCAACCGGGACAGGTAAGTACAAGTTCTGTGAAATAAAAAAATAATAAAAATTGAGAAATAAATTCATAAATTCATAGATACTAAGGTCAGAAGGGACCATTATGATCATCTAGTCCGGCCTCCTGCACAACGCAGGCCACAGAATCTCACCCACCCACTCCTGCGAAAAACCTCTCACCTATTTCTGAGCTATTGAAGTCCTCAAATCGTAGTTTAAAGACTTCAAGGAGCAGAGAATCCTCCAGCAAGTGACCCAATCTGCCCTGGAGGAAAATTCCTTTCCGACCCCAAATATGGCGATCAGCTAAACCCTGAGCATATGGGAAAGATTCACCAGCCAGATACCCAGGAAAGAATTTTCTGTAGTAACTCAGATCCCACCCCATCTAACATCTCATCACAGGCCATTAGGCCTATTTATCATGAATATTTAAATATCAATTAATTACCAAAATCATGTTATCCCATCATAACATCTCCTCCATAAACGTATTGAGTTTAATCTTAAAGCCAGATAGGACTTTTGCCCCCACTGCTTCCCTTGGAAGGCTATTCCAAAACTTCACTCCTCTGATGGTTAGAAACCTTCGTCTAATTGAAAGTCTAAACTTCCCAATGACCAGCTTATATCCATTTGTTCTTGTGTCCACATTGGTACTGAGCTTAAATAATTCCTCTCCCTCTCCGGTATTTATCCCTCTGATATATTTATAGAGAGCAATCATATCTCCCCTCAACCTTCTTTTAGTTAGGCTAAACAAGCCAAGCTCCTTGAGTCTCCTTTCAGAAGACAAGTTTTCCATTCCTCGGATCATCCTAGTAGCCCTTCTCTGTACCTGTCCCAGTTTGAATTCATCCTTCTTAAACATGGGAGAACAGAACTGCACACAGTATTCCAGGTGAGGTCTCACCAGTGCCTTGTATAACGGTATTAAAACCTCCTGATCTCTACTGGAAATACCTCTCCTGATGCATCCCAAGACCACATAAGCTTTTTTCACGGCCACATCCCATTGGTGGCTCATAGTCATCCTGTGATCAACCAATACTCCAAGGTCCTTCTCCTCCTCCTCCGTTACTTCTAATTGATGCCATCCCCAGCTTATAACTAAAATTCTTGTTATTAATCCCTAAATGCATAACCTTACACTTCCCACTATTAAATTTCATCCTATTACTATTACTCCAGTTTACAAGGTCATCCAGATCCTCCTATATGATTTCCCAGTCCTTCTCTAAATTGGCAATACCTCCCAGCTTTGAATCGTTCGCAAACTTTATTAGCACACTCCCACTTTTTGTGCCGAGGTCAGTAACAAAAAGTTTAAATAAGATTGGTCCCAAAACTGATCCTTGAGGAACTCCACTGGTAACCTCCCTCCAGCCTGACAGTTCACCTTTCAGTATGACCCGTTGTAGTCTCCCCTTTAACCAATTCCTTATCCACGTTTCAATTTTCATATTGATCCCCATCTTTTCCAGTTTAACTAATAATTCCCCATGGCACGGTATCAAATGCCTTATTGAAATCTAGGTAAATTAGATCCACTGGGTTTCTTTGTCTAAAAAATCTGTTACTTTCTCAAAGGAGATCAGGTTGGTTTGACACGATTTACCTTTTGTAAAACCAAGTTGTATTTTGTCCGATTTACCATTGACTTCAATGTCCTTAACTACTTTCTCCTTCAAATTTTTTCCAAGACCTTGCATACGACAGATATCAAACTAACAGGCCTGTAGTTACCCAGATCACTTTTTTCCCCTTTCTTAAAAATAGGAACTATGTTAGCAATTCTCCAATCATACGGTACAACCCCTGAGTTTACAGATTCATTAAAAATTCTTGCTGATGGGCTTGCAATTTCATGTGCCAATTCCTTTAATATTCTTGGATGAAGATTATCTGGGCCCCCCAATTTAGTCCCATTAAGCTGTTCTAGTTTCGCTTCTACCTCAGATATGGTAATATCTACCTCCATATCCTCATTCCCATTTGTCATGCTACCATTATCCCTAAGATCCTCTTTAGCCTTATTAAAGACTGAGGCAAAGTATTTGTTTAGATATTGGGCCATGCCTAGATTATCCTTGACCTCTACTCCATCCTCAGTGTTTAGCGGTCCCACTTCTTTCTTTGTTTTCTTCTTATTTATATAGCTATAGAACCTTTTACTATTGGTTTTAATTCCCTTTGCAAGGTCCAACTCTACTTGACTTTTAGCCTGTCTCACCTTATCCCTACATGTTCTGACCTCAATAAGGTAGCTTTCCTTGCTGATCCCTCCCATCTTCCACTCCCTGTATGTTTTCTGCTTTTTCTTAATCATCTCTCCGAGATGCTTGCTCATCCAGCTTGGTCTACAACCCCTGCCTGTGAGTTTTTTTCTCCTTTCTTGGGATCCAGGCTTCCGATAGCTTCTGCAGCTTTGGTTTAAAGTAATCCCAGGCCTCCTCTGCCTTTAGATCCATAAGTTCTTCAGTCCAATCCATTTCCCTAACTAATTTCCTCAATTTTTGAAAGTCCGCCCTTTTGAAATCAAAAACCCTAGTTGCAGATTTGTTTTTGTTAATCCTTCCGTTCAGTTTGAATTGAGTTAGCTCATGATCACTTGAACCAAGATTATCCCCTACAACCATTTCTTCTATGAGGTCCTCACTACTCATCAAAACCAAATCTAAAATTGCATCCCCTCTAGTCGGTTCAGCAACTACTTGATGAAGGAATCTATCAGCTATCGCGTCTAGGAAAATCTGAGCCCTATTATTATTACTAAAACTCGTCTTCCAGTCTATATCTGGGAAGTTAAAGTCTCCCATGATCACGCAGTTTCCATTAGTATTTACTTTATTAAAAACATTAAAAAGGGCTCTATCCATATCCAAATTAGATCCCGGAGGTCTATAGCACACCCCAAGCACTATCCCAGGGGAGGCTTTAATAGATTTCTTCCCCAATGTAATTTTTGCCCGGACGGACTCTGTCTTATCCATTCCATCGCTTCTTATTTCTTTACATTCTACCTCATCATTGATATACAATGCTACTCCACCACCTTTGCCTTTATTTCGGTCTTTCCTAAACAGCACATACCCTTCAATACCCATACTCCAGTCATGACGACTATTCCACCAGGTCTCTGTTATCCCTAGAATATCTGGTTTCACTTCCTGCACCAGTAGCTGTAGTTCCTCCATTTTGTTACCTAGGCTCCTTGCATTGGTGTACAAACATCTTCATTTTTGCAGTAACAGAAAGGAAAAAGGCAAAAATAGGGGCTAGCTGTGAGTTACAAGGAAATAAAAATATCAAGGGATGCTGGGTCACAAGAGTGGAACCTACATTAGAAGGTCATAGAGATGTCTATTTATTCAGTTTGTTTATTTTATGCTTTATTCTCTATCTAGCATCTAGCGAGATACTGTACTTAGTATAATTTACCATTGACATTAATCACACAAGTAAAGATTTTGTCTTATTTTAAAACAGGGTCTGATTCTCCTCTGACTTACCCTGGTATATATAAATCAGGAGTAATTCCAGTGAAGCCAATAGTGGTACGGTAGTGTGAAACTGATGGGAGAAGGAAATTGGGCCCATAGATTCAAACTACCAAGCAATGCATTGTTTCTAATCTTGAATAATGAAAGCCTGCTGGGTAGGTCTTTATGTAACCTTGTTGCAGTGAACAAAGTGGAGAATAGTTAATAGAATTGCCACTTTTAAATTCTCATTGTGAATACTCAGCATGCTGTGATCATATACCGAGTAATGGTGTTTACCATCAATAAATTGCTGTAGATACTATAATATAAATAAGAGTTTTGTGCATTAGGACATAGTTCCCATCCCAGGGACATTCTGAGGACAGGACTACAAAGAATAAAGGCATCAAAGTACAGTAGTCTTGGAATAACCCCAATCTATTACAGTGCTAGAATATTTTGTAATGATTTTATTGGGGGGGAGGATTTAGAGACAAATAACTAAATGAAGAAACATAGATGAAGTCAACCATATGTTGTTCACTCTGTGTTTAATCTATATGTTGTTTTTATTGTGGCCAAATTCATGCATTTCTCAGCACAACATGCCATCAGCAGGAGGGAACCAATGCTTCACATTCCCATAGTAATTTTTAATGGCTTCTGTCAAGGTTCCTCCCCCACTCTGAACTCTAGGGTACAGATGTGGGGACCTGCATGAAAGACCCTCCTAAGCTTATCTTTACCAGCTTAGGTCAAAACTTCCCCAAGGTACAAAATATTACCCCCGTTGTCCTTGGACTGGCCGCTACCACCACCAAACTAATACTGGTTACTGGGGAAGAGCTGTTTGGACGCGTCCTTCCCCCCAAAATACTTCCCAAAACCTTGCACCCCACTTCCTGGACAAGGTTTGGTAAAAAGCCTCACCAATTTGCCTAGGTGACTACAGACCCAGACCCTTGGATCTTAAGAACAATGAACAATCCTCCCAACACTTGCACCCCCCTTTTCTGGGAAATGTTGGAATAAAAGCCTCACCAATTTGCATAGGTGACCACAGACCCAAACCCTTGGATCTGAGAACAATGAAAAGGCATTCAGTTTTCTTACTAGAAGACTTTTAATAAAAATAGAAGTAAATAGAAATAAAGAAATCCCCCCTGTAAAATCAGGATGGTAGATATCTTACAGGGTAATTAGATTCAAAGTCATAGAGAACCCCTCTAGGCAAAACCTTAAGTTACACAAAAGATACACAGACAGAAATAGTTATTCTATTCAGCACAATTCTTTTCTCAGCCATTTAAAGAAATCATAATCTAACACATACCTAGCTAGATTACTTACTAAAAGTTCTAAGGCTCCATTCCTGGTCTATCCCTGGCAGAAAACAGCATACAGACAGACACAGACCCTTTGTTTCTCTCCCTCCTCCCAGCTTTTGAAAGTATCTTGTCTCCTCATTGGTCATTTTGGTCAGGTGCCAGCGAGGTTACCTTTAGCTTCTTAACCCTTTACAGGTGAGAGGAGCTTTCCCCTGGCCAGGAGGGATTTCAAAGGGGTTTACCCTTCCCTTTATATTTATGACACGCCCCCCAAATCTCAGCTAGGGTGAAACACTGGCTGGGATTTCTTCCTGGAGCTCTAGGAAAAACAGAGTTAATAAGACACATGCATCTCTAAATATACTACCAAGTACATAAAGACTAACAATATTTTCCACATCTCAAGGACGATTTTAACCAGTTGATTCTGGGAAACTTTCACGGGAGAGTTCATCAGCCACTTTGTTAGAAGCTCCTGAGATGTGTTGGATGTCGAAATCAAAATCTTGGAGAGCTAAACTCCACCGAAGAAGTTTTTTGTTAGTTTCCTTGACGGTGTGAAGCCACTTCAGTGCAGCATGGTCGGTCTGCAGGTGGAAACGCCGTCCCCAAACATATGGGCGTAGCTTTTCCAGAGCATAGACAATGGCATAACATTCTTTTTCAGTGACTGACCAGTTGCTTTTCCTCTCAGACAGTTTTTTGCTGAGAAACACTACAGGGTGGAATTCTTCATCAGGTCCTTTCTGCATTAAAACTGCTCCCACACCACGCTCGGATGCATCTGTGGTTACTAGGAACGGTTTGTCAAAGTCTGGGGCCCTTAGTACAGGGTCAGACATGAGTGTCGCTTTAAGCTTGTTAAAGGCCTTCTGACACTTTCCGGTCCACTGAACAGCATTTGGCTGTTTCTTTTTGGTTAGGTCTGTCAGTGGGGCAGCGATTTGGCTGTAGTGCGGTACAAATCGTCTGTAATAACCGGCCAAGCCTAAGAAGGATTGAACCTGTTTCTTTGACTTTGGGACAGGCCACTTTTGGATAGCATCCACTTTGGCCTGTAGGGGGCTGATAGTTCCTTGACCCACCTGGTGTCCAAGGTAAGTCACTCTGTTTAGGCCTATTTGACACTTCTTAGCCTTAACAGTTAGTCCTGCCTCCCTTATGCGCTCAAGGACTTTTTGTAGATGTTCCAGGTGGTCTGCCCAGGAATCCGAAAATATGGCCACGTCGTCAAGGTAGGCGACTGCATATTCTCCTAATCCCGCTAGGAGACCATCTACAAGTCTTTGGAAAGTGGCGGGTGCATTTCGCAGCCCGAAAGGGAGTACATTAAATTCATACAGCCCAAGATGTGTGATGAAGGCTGACCTTTCCTTGGCAGATTCATCTAGCAGTACCTGCCAGTACCCCTTGGTTAAGTCCAAGGTAGAGATGAACTGGGCCCGTCCCAGTTTCTCTAATAGTTCATCTGTGTGTGGCATTGGATAGTTGTCTGGGCGAGTTACAGCATTTAGCTTACGGTAGTCCACGCAAAAACGTATTTCCCCATCTGGTTTGGGAACTAGAACCACTGGAGATGCCCATGCACTTTCAGAGGGGCGGATTACACCCATCTGTAACATATCCTGGATCTCCCGTTCTATAGCAGTTTTAGCTTGAGGAGACACCCGGTAAGGTTGGACCCTAATTGGGTGAGCATTACCTGTGTCAATGGAGTGGTATGCCCGTTCAGTCAGTCCTGGGGTGGCTGAGAACATTGGCGCGTAGCTAGTGCACAGCTCCTGGATCTGCTGTCGCTGCATACGCCCAAGGGTCATGGAGAGGTTCACCTCTTCCACACCACCACCACATTTCCCTTCGTAGTAGACACCTTTGGGCCACTCAGCGTCGTCTCCTCCCTGGGCTGTAAACTGACAAACCTTTAATTCTCCAGAATAAAAGGGCTTTAGAGAATTAATATGGTACACCTTAGGCTTTCGGTTGGAGGTGGGGAATGCTATGAGATAATTAACAGCTCCCAGGCGCTCCTGGACCATGAATGGCCCTTCCCACGATGCTTCCATTTTATGGGCCTGGAGCGCCCTTAAGACCATGACCTGGTCTCCTACTTTGAAGGAACGCTCTCTGGCATGTTTATCGTACCAGGCTTTTTGCTCTTTTTGAGCATCCTGTAAGTTTTCTTTAGCAAGGGCTAAAGAGGTTCGGAGGGTGTTTTGTAGGTTGGTTACAAAGTCCAGAATGTTAGTTCCTGGAGAAGGTGTAAATCCCTCCCATTGCTGCTTCACCAACTGCAATGGCCCCTTAACCTCACGGCCATATACAAGTTCAAATGGGGAAAACCCTAAACTGGGATGTGGTACAGCTCTGTAGGCAAAGAGCAACTGCTGCAATACTAGGTCCCAATCATTGGAGTGCTCATTTACGAATTTACGTATCATGGCCCCCAAAGTTCCATTAAACTTCTCCACCATGCCATTTGTTTGATGATGGTAAGGAGTGGCAACCAAGTGATTTACCCCATGAGCTTCCCAAAGGTTTTTCATAGTTCCTGCCAGGAAATTAGTCCCTGCATCTGTGAGGATGTCGGAGGGCCAACCTACCCTGGCAAAAATGTCTGCTAGTGCCTGGCACACACTTTTAGCCCTGGTGTTGCTTAGAGCTACTGCTTCCGGCCATCGGGTGGCAAAATCCATGAAAGTCAGTATGTACTGCTTTCCTCTGGGTGTCTTTTTCGGAAAAGGACCCAGAATATCCACAGCTACTCGCTGAAATGGAACTTCAATGATGGGGAGTGGCTGGAGAGGGGCTTTGACCTGGTCTTGGGGTTTTCCCACTCTTTGGCACACCTCACAAGACTGGACATAGGTAGAAACATCCTTGCCCATTCCCTCCCAGTGGAATGATCCCCCCAAACGGTCTTTGGTCCTGTTCACCCCAGCATGGCCACTAGGGTGATCATGGGCTAAGCTCAAGAGCTTGGCCCGGTGTTTAGTTGGAACTACCAACTGTCTCTGAGGATGCCAGTCTTCCTGGTGTCCACCAGAAAGAGTTTCCTTGTATAAAAGTCCTCTTTCTACAACAAACCTGGATTGATTAGAAGAGCTGAGAGGCGGTGGGTTGCTCCGTGCCGCCGTCCAAGCTCTCTGGAGGCTTTCATCTGCTTCCTGTTCGGTCTGGAACTGTTCCCTTGATGCTGGGGACATCAGTTCCTCATGGGATTGTGGACCTAGGCTTGGTCCCTCTGGAAGCGATATAGGGGATGGAGCTGTTTCTGTTGACTGTGAACCGCTCTCCGCTGGTGCACTATGTTGGGATTCAGGCTCCGGCTGAGCCTCTTGTGTAGGGTTATCGGCTGCTGCCAGTTCAGGTTCGGTGGGGCCCTCTGGTGTTGAGGTTGCAAGTACTGGATTCAGTGCTGGCACGGGGTCTGGTGTTGGTTGTTTGGCTGGTTCCGGTTCTGGGACTGGTTCCGTCTGGGTCTCTGGGACTGGATCCACTACTGCTGTTGTAGACATTGGCCTGGGGTCCGGGTCCATCACCTCTGACTGGGTCCTGATAGAAGTTTCCGGAACAGAGCTAGGCCTCACGGCTTGTTTAGCCTGGCTGCGGGTGACCATTCCCACCCTCTTGGCCTGCTTCACATGATTGGCCAAGTCTTCCCCCAACAGCATGGGGATGGGATAATCATCATAGACTGCAAAAGTCCACATTCCTGACCAGCCCTTGTACTGGACAGGCAACTTGGCTGTAGGCAAATTGAAAGAGTTGGACTTGAAGGGTTGAATCGTCACTTGGATCTCTGGGTTGATTAAATTGGGGTCCACTAAGGAAGCATGGATAGCTGACACTTGTGCTCCGGTGTCCCTCCACGCGGTGACCTTCTTCCCGCCCACACTCACAGTTTCCCTCCGCTCCAAGGGTATCTGGGAGGTATCTGGGCCTGTGGACCTCTGGTGTGATTCCGGTGCAATGAACTGTAATCTGTTGGGGTTCTTGGGGCAGTTGGCCTTTACATGCCCCAGCTCGTTACACTTAAAACATCGTCCAGCTGACGGGTCACTGGGGCGAGGAGGGTTGCTGGAGAACGGGGTGGTGGGACGATAAGGGGTCTGGAGGGTTCTTTGGGAGGTAGGTGGGGCTTTGGGCGGCCCCCGGTAATAGGGTGTGGTCTGGGGTGGTCCCTTCTGGTCTCCGCTCCAACTGCGACCAGTTTTCTTCTTCTCTGCCACCTCCACCCATCTGGCTCCAATCTCTCCTGCCTCAATTACAGTTTTGGGTTTCCCATCTAGGATGTATCTTTCTATTTCCTCAGGAACACCCTCTAAGAATTGTTCCATTTGCATTAGGAAGTGCAAATTTACTGGAGATTCAACACTTGCTCCTGATATCCAGGCATCCCAATGTTTCACAATGTGGTAGGCATGTCGGGTAAATGACATGTCTGGTTTCCACCTTAGGGCTCTGAACCTCCGACGAGACTGCTCGGGTGTTATCCCCATTCTGACTCTCGCCTTGGATTTAAACAGTTCATACTTGTTCATGTGTTCTTTAGGCATTTCAGCTGCCACCTCAGCTAAGGGTCCACTGAGCTGCGGCCTCAGCTCTACCATGTATTGGTCAGTAGAGATGTTGTACCCAAGGCAGGCCCTTTCGAAGTTTTCTAAGAAGGCCTCAGTATCATCACCTGCCTTGTAGGTGGGGAACTTTCTGGGATGGGAAGTGGTACCTGGAGAAGGATTGCTAGGGTTTGTTGGTATATTCTGCTGGGCCTTTATCCTCTCCATCTCCTCCACATACTTCCTCTCTTTTTCCTCCAGTTCTTTGTCCCTTGCTTCCATAGCTCTCCTGTGAGCAGCCGCTTGGTGTTGTTCTGCCTCCCTTTCTTGTTCCTTCTTCAGCTGCATGAGTTCTATCTGTCTTTCATGTTCCCTTTGTCTTTCCTCAGCCTGAAATTTGGCTAATTCGAGCTGTAGTCGAGCCACGGATTTTGCCATTCTAACCTCTCTGTTTTTACTAACTTTACACCCGAGGTTTAGAAATAAACAAACAAAACTTGGCTGTAAAATTTTGCTGTGCTGGAATAGAATACCTATTCTCTGATAGTGATTGACAGCCTACAGAAAAAGACAATTCCCTTGTCTCTGCTCTGGGCCCAAATTAAAGCAAAAAACCTCCAACTACTTGGAAACCTGCTTACCCAGCCCAAAGAAAAAGCAAATGGGTAGAACACACACCCCCTATTTACTTTTAGGAAGAAAAGAAAAAAAAAAACCTCTGGGTTGGAAGACTGTGAATTTCCCTGCAGGAGTTAAGTACCCTGCCTCCAGGCAAAGAAAACCTGCAATTCACAAGATAATCCCCTTTTGTCTCTGCTTGGCCACAAAGCAGAGAGAAACCAAGCTGCTTTCAGTTTCAAAGCTGCTTTCTGGACTTCCTAAAAATTTCTTTTTAAAATCTGTATTTCTAGTTCAAAAAATCTCAACTGGATCTCAAAATGATTTCAGGTTAATCCCACCACTGTGCCACCATGTCAAGGTTCCTCCCCCACTCTGAACTCTAGGGTACAGATGTGGGGACCTGCATGAAAAACCCTCCTAAGCTTATCTTTACCAGCTTAGGTCAAAACTTCCCCAAGGTACAAAATATTACCCCCGTTGTCCTTGGACTGGCCGCTACCACCACCAAACTGATACTGGTTACTGGGGAAGAGCTGTTTGGATGCGTCCTTCCCCCCAAAATACTTCCCAAAACCTTGCACCCCACTTCCTGGACAAGGTTTGGTAAAAAGCCTCACCAATTTGCCTAGGTGACTACAGACCCAGACCCTTGGATCTTAAGAACAATGAACAATCCTCCCAACACTTGCACCCCACTTTTCTGGGAAATGTTGGAATAAAAGCCTCACCAATTTGCATAGGTGACCACAGACCCAAACCCTTGGATCTGAGAACAATGAAAAGGCATTCAGTTTTCTTACTAGAAGACTTTTAATAAAAATAGAAGTAAATAGAAATAAAGAAATCCCCCCTGTAAAATCAGGATGGTAGATATCTTACAGGGTAATTAGATTCAAAGTCATAGAGAACCCCTCTAGGCAAAACCTTAAGTTACACAAAAGATACACAGACAGAAATAGTTATTCTATTCAGCACAATTCTTTTCTCAGCCATTTAAAGAAATCATAATCTAACACGTACCTAGCTAGATTACTTACTAAAAGTTCTAAGGCTCTATTCCTGGTCTATCCCTGGCAGAAAACAGCATACAGACAGACACAGACCCTTTGTTTCTCTCCCTCCTCCCAGCTTTTGAAAGTATCTTGTCTCCTCATTGGTCATTTTGGTCAGGTGCCAGCGAGGTTACCTTTAGCTTCTTAACCCTTTACAGGTGAGAGGAGCTTTCCCCTGGCCAGGAGGGATTTCAAAGGGGTTTACCCTTCCCTTTATATTTATGACAGCTTCAGTGACAGGTACTCAGAGGAAATTAATCAGAAGAAAGCAAATAAGATGCCTCACATAAAGCCTTTTGCTCACTGACTTAGTGTATTGCGGGCTTGTTGCCAAGACGAAAACAGCAGATAGCCCCAAAGTATAAATTACATCTCAGGTTGTGGTAGTAAAAATACATCTGAGAGACCCATTGCTGAAACTAGAGAAGTCTTATAATGAGGCACTACAGTACATAATGAACACAGTTGCTCTAATAAGTATATGGATACAATATTTTGAGATGCATTAAAGGACACATTACTATTCCTTTATGATTTTTTTTTTTTTTTTACCAATTACCATTACAAACTCTTCCTGGCCAATGGGAGCTGTGGAGTTGATGCTCAGGACGGGGGCAGTGCACAGAGCCCCCCTGGCCATCCCTACATCTAGGAGCTGGAGAGACATGTCGCTGCTTCCAGGGAGCCGGGCAGAGCTGGGAAGAGAGCCTGCCAGCCCTGAACCAACTGAATTTTTAACGGCCTGGTCAGCAGTGCTGACCGGAGCCACCAGGGTCCCTTTTCAACCAGGCATTCCAGTCAAAAACTGGACACCTGGTAACCCTGCTTTGCTTCATATTTCTCATGTAAAAGAGGGATAATGAAACTTTCCTGTCTCTCAGAAAGGGTGTTGAAAGTCTTAATTTAATTATGTTTGATCCTCAGACTAAGGCACAGTGTAAACTTACAGCAATTTAATGTGCTGAACTAAAGCACTGAATCCAGCTCAAACCCCAAACTTTAGAACGTTAGATCCCAGGAAGCCAAACTTTCTGTCTAGGCCTGATCTCTAATTTTAAGTAGAGGGAGCAAGTCTGGAAATACCCTAAGAAAAGCAACTCTTACAGAATTTTGACATGAACTTTTCAGCCTCATCCAGAAGAAAGAGGTGAAATGAAAGTTCATGAAAATGAAAATCATGAGGAAATGAGCCTTTGTGAGCTTTCTGAATCTTTACCAAAAGAAAGAAAAGAAAAGTGTATGGGTAATGTTTGTTTATGACTGAAGTCATTCTTATTTTACCCAGCCTGGTTCACCCCAATTTTATCTTATTTCTTTTCGTTTCCTCAGATTTTGCTATGATTATTTTATTCATAGCAGAGGCGTTACTAGCCAAAGCACCATGCCCATTGCCACAGGGGGTCTCAGAGTTGGCTGCTGGTGTTCCTTTGTTTTTGTTGTGGAGCAGTTTACTCCTTTGGTTTCTGTGGCAACTGTTTATTGCACACATTTGTAAAACACCTACTGGAATCACTGTGGCATCTGGATAGGCAGCTATGGACTCCCTGCTGCTCCAACACCCCCTCTGCCGGTGCTTCATTCACTGTCTGAAGCTAACCAAGAGGCAGTAGGGGAAAGTAGTGAAAGACAGAAACAGAGTGGACAGCTGCTAGCAATGGATGCCATATTCATGCCAATTGTCTGAGACTTCTCCACCTCACAGAGCGAGGGCGCACTCCACCAGAGCAAAGGCCATTTCGGTAACTTTGCTTCAGGAAGTACCTCTCATTGACAAATACAAAGAAGCCACATGGAGTCTCATTCGTGCCTTCACAAAACACTATACCCTAGTGCACACCCCTCACCTGATGCATCCTCTGGTCTTCAATTTCAGTACCACAAGGGTCCTCATGCCCACCTTTCTTCATGAGTACTGCTTGTCAATCACCCAGAGTGGAATACAGATAGGGACCAGCACTCAGAGAAGAAAGAGAGATTACCTACCTTCTGTAATGGGAATTCTTTGAGATGTGTGGTCTCTAACTGTATTCTACTACCTGCACTTCTTCCCCTCTGCTTTGGATCATAACTCTAATTCACTGTAGAGAAGGAACTGGAGAGGCAGTCGGTCCTTAGTTCCTCAGTTTGGCACCTGAGGCAAGAAAGTGCACAGGCACAGACCAACGGAGGCTGCCAGTATGAATATTCTGGTCACAGGTGCATGGAGCACATGTGTACCCCACGGTGGAATACAAGACGAGCCACACGTCTTGAAGAACTCTGATTAAGGGTGGTAGGTAATCTCTCTTTTTCCTCCCTGCAGATGTGGCAGTAAGGTCAGACGCCAAAATTCATATTTCCAGTAGGATCCAGAGGAGAGGGAAAGGGGAGCATAGCCTTGAACTGGCCCTCCCATGTTCCAAAACTTCCCTTACCCAGTGCACAGGTTTATGCTCCCTACGCTGACAGAACTAGGAGGAAGTGTTTGGTCCTTTGATACTAAACATATGTTTGATTAAGAAATCTAATTGAAAATAACAGTATTGTGATTAATTGATTCCATTTGTCTACTTCAACCCACATGGGAGATACTTTTATTTCTTTGACCTTTTGCATTTTCATTGATTTTGACCAACACTCTGTAAAGTGAGTAGATTTATGTACAAATTTACAGCTCTGATTAAAATAAAAATCAACCATGTTTTTGTTCTGTTCTCCAGAGAACTCTCTTTAATAATATGTCTAGGACAATCTGTAGTAATACTGACGCAGTAATGGAACTCTCGTTAATTCAATGATACACCAGTGTAACCTGAATATTATAGTGCACTCTTTAAATGAAGTTAAGGTTTGGTGTTCATCATGCTTTGTACTGGACAAGCAGCTTTTAGTACATCTTCTTTCAAGCAGCTGCCTGCCTAAAATATGTTAAGAGAATAGAAAATACTCAACACATTAGCCACATTTAAAACAAAATGGATTCAATTACAGTTGTTTCTGAAGCATCTGAGGAACATATATTTCTCCTCTAAGTGGTGTGCACACATTTCACCTGCAAGTAGATTGCACATAGGCTAGAGGCAACGGCAGAGAGAGAGGTATGTTTCTTGTTAGGAGAGATGTGCTGCACGATGAAATATACAGGAGATCATTTTTAAATTATCCAGTTTTTTGTCCTTAATTTAGCACTTACATATTGATGTCATTCTGGAGGTGGCATGGAACTGACTTGTTATCATCCCACCCCCAAGTATGCCAGTGAGCTGTGGAAGAGTGTCCCCAGTGGATATGACAGACAGTACACTATGGAGTGTATCATTCATTGTAAGGGAATAATGACAATACAGAGCTATCAGTGGACAAGTCATTGCTAAATCCAAATCCTATGAGGACATATGCTTACACTACACTTCGTCAGCCATCGCTTACAAATTTCACCTGAAATAGATGCTCGAAATCTTGGACGGGTCCATTGCCAGCTTTAGAATGGCCTTGAATTCTTCTTGTTTTGTTCATTCTTTTGTTATATCTTTCACCACTTTTAGTATTTAAGAATCAGGTCTCAAATTTGGAGACTGAATCATTGGCATATCTGACAGATCAGTCCTTATCCCAACTATCGTATCTTTATGGTTGATCTGATTCCATCTGGAACTGCTACAGCCATCGTTATCCCCATTATTGAAACTGACTGGTTTAACATCAGCTGAGTGGGAAGCAGCATTTATATGTGCTCTGCTCTGAGTCGGTTCAGCATTAGATGATTTAATCTCCCCTTTGCCAAACTGGTGTGCATCTGTATCAATCCTTCCAACGATAACAGTTTCAAGCACTGAGATGTTTACTTTACTTTCATTGAGATCTTTGGTTGAATTGCCAATAGTATTAATGGAGCTGGAATATAAATCACACTGAATGTAAAATATTTGGGCTTCACTGTATGGGGCAAATGTCCACGTAAAGAGAAGGGTAATTAAATTCTCTTGCATTATAACTCTGATTTAGCTGAAGGCTTGCACATAGGGGAATTTTCTCTGGAGAAACCTCATGTGTTGTCACTCTTGTTGTCAATATCGTAAAAGGTGACTGTAATAAAAGCCTTAATTAGGAAAGAAGGGAAAGAAATAATACATCTATTGAACTTTAGTATTATTAATGTGCAAGAGAAGAAGGGTTATGCTGGTGCTTGCTGTTAGCTCTTTCATTGTGCACATAAATCTCTATTTTATATCGGTTGACCAAGCTTACTGTCACTGATCATCCAAATATGAAAACATTGCAGACACAGAGTTTTGCTACCCTTGACATAATTTAAGCTGTTATTTAAAATAAATAAATAATTATAATGTTTCTGTCCCTCTGAGTTGCAAAGATAATCTTTGAATTAATATAAATCAATGTCCATCGCAGTGCTGTCAGGCTGGGCATGCAGCTGGACATGCTGAAACAGTTGAATTGACAGATGTGGCATTTTTCTACTATTCAAATTAAGAGGTTGTTGACTTCAAATGCTAACACTGCTAAACATGTAGGCAAAACAATATGATCAAATTAAGTTATGGAACTGTAAGTATAATGGGCAGCTGGGTACAGTTTTAAGTTTTGATTCTCCAGAATCAAAAGCACGAGTTGTACTTAAAACCAAAAGAGGGCCCAGCTGTCTCACGCAGGCTAAATGGAGTCTAGTAAAAATAGGATTTTCTTTTGATGCTTACTGTATTTAACCTTTTATCTATGTTTGACATTTATATCACTTCCATTTTAGCCTGCTGGCATCAAATGAGTAGTTGCTTTTACCAATATTAGAAAATTTGTCTCTGTAGAAAATGGCAAGGGATTTTCTTTGCAGATTATGGGTTGTTGTTTTTTTTTTTAATGTAAAGTTTACTGCGTTTACTTCTTGCCTTTTTCATTTGAACTAATTGCCTAGGGCTTTTAGGGCTTTGTTTTCTGTGTCCCTCACATACTGTAGCAGTGCTGTGACCCCAGCATTTGTTTAGGTTTATAAAGTGTACAATTAGCCCTTTTAATGCCTAGTTCAGTCACAATTAAACCTCCCCTGATGGCTTATGATTGGTCTTTCCAAAGGCTGTGGAGGTGTTTTTAATTATTAATTCTCTGGTTTGTTTCTTACAGCAGTCTCAGCTGTGCTTTATTATTCAAAGGTTAATGCAAGCTGAGAACCGGGTAAATTAAATTTGTTTGGCAGCTAGCAAACTGATGTATTACAGACATTGTGAGATACAGATGGGTAGCAACTCTTTTGCTGTTGTGATGCTTAAAAAGACAGATTTTATCTTTACAACAATTGCTAGTTTTGGTAGCATGGCTGATATTATAAGATGATGGTTCCATAATATGATAGTGTCTGCAACACATTTTTGTTAAGAAGTGTGTAGTTTAGAAATACAAGATGCATTAGCAGCTCTTATAGAAAATTGATGTAGATATCATTACTAATGAACTGGTACACTGCACAGTAGTAAGACACCCAGTTGTATGTGGGGAATCATACAATCAGACGTTTTAATGAAGGGAGCTGAAGGAATTTCAGGTGGAAGAGGGTTTATTAACTTTCAGTGAACAAAATGAATAGTTGAGAAGTGAACATGACATGATGTTATGTAATAATTGTACGCCTTGGGTACATTGTGAGGCAGGGAGCATAGCCAAGAGCTTTCATCTGTTCTAGACATACAGCTATTTCACAAACCCTTCATGCTCTGGAATTCTTTATTGCAGTCATAACAAGAATTATTTCATAAGAAATGCCTTAAGAAAATACTGTGACACTTATTTTGAAAAATCCACTAACCCGTCTTTCCTGTAAAATATGGTAGGTGCCCACATCACAGAAGTCACCATCATGACTGATCTTAATTAGAAATAATGTTTGACGTTGTTGTTGTTGTATATAGACAAACCACTAACCTAGAGGTATTCTGTAGGTTCTTCAAACACAAAATATTACTTGTATTAGAACCTAGCTTATCAACTAATTAGATCTGAATATGTTATTGATATTTACTGAAATCAAGTAACTAACACATCCACAGAAAAAATAAACGTTAGGGTTGAGCTCACTGCAACTAAAATCCTGCACGTGAAAGTCCACACTGAATAAAATGTATGGTTCTGAGGCTGAGCTTGTGTTATTTGAAAAGAGTTTACTTTGATTTATATGGAAGCCGTGTTGCAAAAAATATATTAGTTTTCAATGTGCCTAGATGTTGATTGAATACAGGAGGGAGGTTTTCTATTTCCAAATATAGAGCTATATTCTGTACATTTTAAATATATGTTACTACTCTGGTAGTTTAAATGAGGAATTTATATTAACATAATCCTACAATTTAACCTGCTAGTATCTCTTTCTTTTGATAAGCTTTTCTGTACATTGTAATAATTGTAGAGTAAAACAGCCTTCTGTATTAGTCATTGGAGTGATTTAGAATAGTGACTTAGAGCATCCAGCCAGAAGGTCATTTGTATGGTGCCAAGATTTTAATGCAGTCTGTCCTGTATAATAATGTGTGTTGCTGCAATGCCACCTAGTGATGAGGTGGATAAGGAGGTAGTTGAATACTGCATGGCTGACAGACAAGTAGTCTCTGTCTCCTTGTATTGTAAATACTGCCTCACCTCCCTCCGCTAAGAATATTTTAGTTGCAGTCAGGAAGCTAATCTTTCTATAATTATTTGAATAATTTATTAATACAGTGATTATACTACATTTACGTGTCTGATTACCACTTTGGGTGAAAAAGAAGATGGCATCAGACAAATGTATTATTGGGGAACAGCTCCATGAATGCAATATATTATTTTTGCTTCTGGTGCTCTGATTGCCAGATAATGTTATCATAAATATAACTGATGTACTATATGCTCAGTTTTATGTGGTTACTCATTATGCCATATTTTTGTTTTCTGTTTTAGTGCTGGACCCAAAGGAGACAACATTTATGAATGGAGGTCAACTATACTGGGGCCTCCAGGTTCTGTGTATGAAGGGGGAGTTTTCTTCCTTGACATTACCTTTTCACCAGACTATCCTTTTAAACCACCTAAGGTTAGTAGAAGAATTTTAAAAGTAAAATAGCAGTACCCAGTAAATAATTAAATGGTATATGTCCGTAGTACTCCTTTTTACTAATCATTGTGCAACAAGAGAGCTAGCAGCATCAGCCACCTCTATAGTTGTCTTTAGATCAAAGAATCAGTTAACCATTAACATATTCCAGCCTAACAGTACCCTTCATTTTTCCTCAGTACACCCTCCCACTACAGTTTAAAAATGTTAACACTGTAACAGCTAATCTACACTGCAAATGCTTTGCTGGTATAGCTGTACTGGGAAAGCCCCTCATGGTGGAAACACATCTCATACAGGCAAAAGGAGTGCTTTTACTGGTATCATTCAACCACCTCCCCAAATAACATAAGCTACACAGGCAAAATAACTCTTTTGTCAGGCTACGCTTCAAGGGGAATTCTGGCATATTCTGGCGCATATGTCAGTAAAACTTTGTAGTGTAGACCTCGCCTGAAACAGAAAGGAGAATAAGAATGGTGGGGGGGGGGCATGGGGGAGAATGAGGAGGAACAGCGGGGAAATGGGGAACCCTGGTGGGGGGTTGAAGGGGAGTTATGGAGGGCATACATAGCCCATGGCTTGCAGAGGGAATGGGGTGGGGCCCTAGTATGGGCGGCATACAAAGGCCCTGGCATGAGGGAACGGGTGGCACACACAACCCTGGTATGCAGTTGGAGTGGGTGGCAAAAAGAGCCCTGGCATGGAGGAAGAGAATGGGGGGGCATGGTAGGGAGGGCAAGGGGGAGGAGGGGGCACACAGCAGAAGAGATGATTGCAGGGGGTCCCTGAAATAGAGGGGGATGGGAGGTTGGCAGACAGGGACCTTGTGGGGGAGATTGGAGAGATATGAGAAGATCCTGAGGTGTGCAGTGTGCTCAGCCTACAGAAGAAACAAAGTGTATCACAACCTTGTTCTGTAGTATCCCAGAGTATCTAAACATTGAGGTCACTGACAAGAATGTTATAGTTGAGGTTCATCTATCCCCCTGACCACTGTTTTAGCCAAAACTTTCCAATTCATATTTAGGCACGTAAATAAGAGGCCTGGCTTTCAAAAGTGATGAGAATCCATAGCCCCTCCTATTTAAGTCAGTTGAAGCTTTCGGTGCTCAGGCCATCTGAAAATCAGGGCGGAGACCTTCAGGCCCACTCTGGCCCCTTTACACTGCATAAAAGAGCCAGAGCAGGGCAAAGAGGATTAAATGCCCCATACCCCAGTAGGGGAGGATTCTCCAAGCATAGGCACTGTAGAACATAGCTGTAAAGCTGCCTCACAAGGACCCCCTCACTTATCCCTGTATAGAGTCCTGGCAGGAGTGGGGCTGAGGGTGGCTATAGAATCACAGCACTGCAGAGATTCCAGGCAGCGCTGTGGCCAATAAGGAAGCCTGAGCGATTAACCCCTTCCCTCCCACGCGGAGGATGGGCCCCAAAGTGGCTGCTGCCCCCGACCGGCGCATAGCAGGGCGGCCGCGGCTGGAGGGTCCCGCTGGCTGGAACTCGGCCCTAACACGCAATAAGACGTTGGCTTTTGGAAAGAAAGAAAGAAAGAAAGAAAGAAAGAAAGAAAGAAAGAAAGAAAGAACCACTGTCGCGTAGGGTATGCCTGCACTACAGAGCTCATGTTGGCATAGCTATCGAGGCAGAGCCCCCTGATGTAGATGCACCATATGCACTGGTCTGGCCTCATAATTGCATTTACACTGAGGGTTTTGTCAGCTTAACTATGTTTTTAGGAAGTGTGGTTTTTTTCAAACCCCTGACCTACATAGCTATGCTGCTATAAGTTTTGCATATAGACCAGACCTTAGACAGCCTTCCCTCTCCCCCCTGGGCTGTCTAAATTATTCCAGGGTCTCTTCAGCCCACAGAACAAGACATGCACCACAGAATCCCTAATTTAGGTTCCTAAATATGGATTAAAGTGCCTAACTTTAGGCACATAAATTGGAAAATTACAGCCATTTTAAGAGTAGTTAATGTCAGTCCCATAGCAAAAAAAAAAACAAAACAAAAAAACTCAAAAGGGGATATTCACATGCAGATGATAAGAGTAGCGTTAAGCTCTCTCTGAAATGTGAAGCCATAAAATAATCTAAACCACAATACTTTTTTTTGATACGGCTATCTAAAGAGCTAGATATGAGAGAGGAAGATCTGGTTCTTCTTTCTGTTGAAACTGCACTTCAGTTTTGAGGAAACACATTAAATGAGTCCTTTCTGAATAGAAGGTAAAGGTCCAATTTGCTCTCTCGCCCTGAGATAATGACTTTTTCAGACCACACTCAATTATATTTTGGTGACTATATTATTTTGTAAAATGAGTAATGAAATTTTGTGTTTCTTATTAATGAAATAGGGAAGTTCTTATCCTGCTTTCTAACCACTGTTTTGTGCTCCTTTATTCTTGCTTCCAGTTGTCATTGTAAGACATTTGTGCATATAAATAATATACATGTTGTGACAAAGTTCCTGCTCTACCTTGGTGGGTCTTGCGCTTATTGGCAGATTTGCTCACCTTGGAGCTTCACAGCAGCCCTCAGCTTGGCCGTTTTTTCTGAATTCACAGTCCAGGTCGACTCCTCCTGTGTCTGACCAGGACTTGGGAGGATTTGGGGGGAACCCGGGCCCGCCCTCTACTCCGGGTTCCAGCCCAGGGCCCTGTGGAATGCAGCTGTCTAGAGTGACTCCGGGAACAGCTGTGCGACAGCTACAACTCCCTGGCTACTTCCCCATGGCCTCCTCCCAACACCTTCTTTATCCTCCCCACAGGACCTTCCTCCTGGTGTCTGATAATGCTTGTACACCTCAGCCCTTCAACAGTCCGCGTTCTCATTCTTAGCTCTTAGTGCTTCTTGCTCCCAGCTCCTCACACGCAACCACAAACTGAAGAGAGCTCCTTTTTAAAACCCAGGTGCCCTGATTAGCCTGCCTTAATTGATTCTAGCAGCTTCTTGTTTGGCTGCAGCTGTTCTAATCAGCCTGTCTTAATTGTCTCCAGAAGGTTCCTGATTGTTCTGGAACCTTCCCTGTTACCTTACCCAGGGAAAAGGGACCTACTTAGCCTGGGGCTTATATATCTGTCTTCTGTTACTCTCCTGTAGCCATCTGGCCCGACTCTGTCACAACGTGTATTGTGATAAAGGGTGATAGAACTGATGATACTGTATTGTACTATTACAGGGCCAGCAATTACAACAAGGTCAGTTGTTATCCATAAAAAAAAAATGGGGGTGTATGTGCAGAGGACCAGTATCAGTATTTTACTAAACCTCCTTTTTGAACTGTGTGACTTTTATTCTAACAGCTTTCATCCATTGTTGTAAATAATCTCTATCTTCAAACATGCTCTGAGGAATCTTACATTGTTCATGTTTTCAGTGTGCATATTCTCCCTCCTCTCAGAAACTGACTCATGTATAAAATCCTTTGGGAAGTCCCTTGAGAAATGGAGTGTGGGAAGGTGACTACCTGTCACAAGATAACTGCTGCAGTCAGTATGTTGTTTAAATCTGTCCTCCTAACCTTGATTTGTATAGCCTAAAAAAAATCTGTCAAGGAGGCAGACTATCTGGTAGAAAGCTTCATGGTACAGTTCTGTGTAGGTAAGTAGGCAGAATTGCCACCTCTCTCAGTTTTATTTTAAGACTTGTGATATTTGGTGCTGTTCTTAAAGCCCCAGCTTCTGGAGTCGTGTGAATCTGAGAATCTCCACTTTATTTATTTTTTTAATTCATTTTTAGTCCTCATGGTTGTGAAGAAAAGTTTAAAAAAGGCTTAAAACTAAAAGGCAAATAAAAAGAACCTAAAACTTATTAGTTTTTCTGAAGAAAAATCTCATGATTTGGAAGCCATATCAAGATTTGGCGGGGAGGGGGCCTTGATTCATGTTTTTTTTTAATGCTTGCAGTTAGCAATACTGAGTAGGTGACTTGCACGTGGGTGTAGAATTGAAACAGCCTGTCACTCATTTGTTACTATTGTAGAATTCATACATTCCTCCTGAGACTTATAAGGCTGCTTTTACCCTCTGTTACCATTAAGGAAACATTTAAAGGAACACTGTCAAATTTGATAATCCCAAAATTTGACCACAGAAGCACTGGCAAGAAACATGTCTTGCCAGTCTCAGATGCAATCACATGACTTCGGTTGAGGTTCCAAAGGCCCATATCACAAGACACAGTTATTGTTCCAAGACCTAATCTAAAGCCCACTGAAGTCAATGGATGTCAAAGTATTTTTCTGTTGGCAGATGTCATGGAATCCATTAATGAGAGAGAGAGTATGTGTGTTGAGAAGTGGGGGGAAATATTTTTAAAATTATGAAAAATACTTTGCTGGTGAACTTGTAATTAGGGTTGCCAGGCATCTGATTTTCGACTGGAACGCCCGGTCGAAAAGGGACCCTGGCAGCTCTGGTCAGCGCTGCTGATTGGGCTGCTAAAAGTCTGATTGGCTCTGCAGTGGGCCTAAGGCAGGCTCCCTGCCTCCCCTGGCTCTGGGCAGCTCCCGGAAGCAGTGGCATGTCCTCGCTTTGGTTCCTAGGCTCAGGGGCAGCCAGGGAGTTCCACGCGCTGCCCCTGCTTCAAGCGCTCACTCCCCAGCTCCCATTGGCCAGGAACCACGGCCATTGGGAGCTTCAGGGCCAGCACCTCTGGATGGGACAGGATGCAGAGACACCTGGCAGTGCCTCCACCTAGGAGCCAGAGGGGGGACATGCCACTGCTTCTGGGAGCTGCCTGAGGTAAGTGCCGCCTGGAGCCTGCACCCTGCATCCCCTTCTGCACCTGAACCCCCTGCCCCAGCCCTGAGCCCACTCCCTCACCCAAACTCCCTCCCAGAGCCTGCACCCTGCACCCCTTGCTGTATCCCAACCCCCTGCCCCAGCCTGGAGCCCCCTCATGAACCCCAAACCCCTCATCTCTGGCCCCACACCAGAGCCCACAACCCCAGCCGGAGCCCTCATTCTCCCCCGCACCCTAACCCTCTGCCCCAGCCTGGAACCACCTCCCACACTCTGAACCCCTTGGCCCCACCCCATAGCCTCCTCCTGCACCCCAGACCCCTCATTTCTGGCCCCACTCCAAAGCCTGCACCCCCAGCCGGAGCCCTCACCCCCTCCTGCACCCCAACCCCCGCCCCATCCCAGTGAAAATGAACTAGTGAGCAAGGGTGGAGGAGAGCGAGTGACAGATGAAGGGGAGATGGAGTGAGCAGGAGCAGGGCCTTGGAGAAGGGGCGGGGAAGGGGTGGGGCTTCAGGGGGAAGGGGCGGGACAGGGGTGGGGCAAGGATGTTTGGTTTTCTGCAATCAGAAATTTGGCAACGGCTCCGTTCCTTTGTGCACACTCAAAACCTATTCATGCATTTTTGAGTACTAGCTCCTATGCACATAAGTGTTAATACTCAGAAAACTTTATATTTATCAAATAATATGAAAACATATTTACATGTGCAAAGCTGTGCAAGCCAAAACCAGGAGGAATTTGGCCGATATATTTTTGAGCCCAGTAATAACATTTTAAATTTATTCTTCCATGTAGTCAAACAGTTTTCCTGCCTCTTTTCTGTACTTTCAAATTCCTTCCTCCTTCCTCATTTTTTCCTGCCTTTTTCGTCATCACATAAAAGAACTTAATCCTGTAGCCACTCAGTGTTTGCTTATTTTTTTTCAAATTTTCCCTTTCCAAATCCTCCCTCAGTTTAAACCATCTCCTCCTTTATCATCATCCCCAGCAATTTCTAAAGACTTTGGAACCATTATCCATATGTCTCTCATTCATTTTTAAAATCTTCTCATCTCTTTTGTGTCTGCTGCTCTTAAAGTCCCTCTGATGCTTCATCCCCATCTTTTGTACATTTAATAACTTGTGTTGGGGGATTGGTAAAGCCAGGAGGCTCATTTGAACTGAATCAAAAAGTATGCTTTCAGGAACAATAGTATTCTCTGTAGCACTTCAGGTTTCACGGCCATTCCCCCTATGTGGCCCAGCTATATTCCAAAAGATCATGTACCTAAACAGTATTGCCCCAGTCCACCAGATTCCCTTCACTCCACACAAACCAATCCTTCTCCCAAGGTCAATATTTTCCATCCTGCCTATCCAGTCCTGAATTATTCTGCTTGTCTATTCCTGTCAGTGTCCTTCTGAAAGGTAGACATGAACCTAATAGCACATTAGTTATAAATCAATATCAATAACTTATTTTCCATAAATAGCAAAAAAAAAAATCTCTGTGGTATATCACTGAATGCTGTTTGATTTGCTTTTCATGATATCCATCTCCCCCACTGCCCTTTGAACTCAGTTCTTTTCAACCTTTTAACCATTTTTTTTTCAGTTGTGTTTTGTTTGTTTGTTTTTTAAAGCATCATCTTGGTGTCAGGGGGTGCCAAGCTGTGATAAGGTGTGGAGCAGACCAAGTGAAGCAGAGCACATCTGCAAAAGCCAGATGCTGATGAGATTTTGATCGTGATTCACAAACACAGCATAAATTCTGCAAGGCAAGGATTCACTTCAACCCAAAGATGAAATATCTTCCTTGTGCTTCAGTGGATGGTTGAATAGAAGGATTGGTGGCCTGTTCTGAATGGCCATTTGCAAAAATTAATAAAAGTATCTAGATGTCATGCCAGGGAAATATTCCTGCAGTTCTGCTAGGACTTAATGGGACTCTCCAAACTCTTTTCCAAATACCTTTGAGATTCCTGTTTCTTGCTAAATATCTTCCTTTCATGCTTAAAGGTTTCCAGAAAGCTCTATCTCCTAAAGATGTCTGGCTCTACTTCCTCTACAGTATTGGGAAGTAGAGGCATATATACCTAGGAATATTGCTCCATTTAGTCAGCTTGGGAGAATACTAACCCATTCTAATCCTATTTGTAACTTTGTTCCATATTAGAAATTGGTAAATTTTCTAAGCATGCACACCATTGAGAAATGGGAACCTTCTGAAGTTCACCCCTGGTGACAAATTAATACCACAACATTTCATACACTCTAAGTTGTCAGATGAAGGGGGTTCATTTCATTATCGCAGTTTCCATCCCTCCAGAACAGAAAGTCTTTACAAATCAGTAGGCCATGTCATGTTCTCCCACATAGCTGTTTGTGGAAACAAGAATATTTTCAAGAAAACTACCTCCAGGAATTGTCACTACAGTGTCTGCATTTTCATCAAGAATAATCTTTATTAATAATGTCTACTCAGATATTTGACTGTATTCAATCTCCTATGATCTCAATTCCATTTGTTCATAGCTATTACAAAGTGGATATATCTGTCATTATCCTTGTACTTCTGCTACCTTTAATTTTGAATTTGAATGATATATAAAATCCATAATCCCAACTCTACCATTAATCTTTCTGAAGACTTTAATCTCAACTGCCTGAAAGATGGTACACAGGACTTGAAAGCTTTCATAATGCTAACTCATTTCAAAATCAAAACTAGAATAACAGAAAAGTCTATTTCTCCTTGTAAATCTCACATGTATATTGATTGATTGAAAAATTGTTGTCAGGATTTGAAAGTTTAGCTGCGTTAAATCAATTTAGAATGCTAGGAAAGTCTTGTTTCTTTGTAAATATCACAAACGGTGTCTAGAGTATCTTGTCTTAATAGCAATATTGAATATCTCTTTCATGTTTCGTACATGATGGTCATGTAATGCTAATCTGTATGCACAAAATATCATTATCTACTATAGAATCCCTCTCCTGTGGTACAAGCCTTATGCTCTTTTCATAAATTCAGTCTGATATATGAGACTTCAGTTCCTTTTGTCCAGAGCTTTTACTTCTCTTTTCATATTTATTTTATACATGATTGGTTTTTAAGGACAAATTTTTCTTATCTGCAGTATAATAGCTAATTTTTCAAGATGCCATTTATCTCAGGGGAAAAGCAAGCATAAAACTCGCATTCTTAAGTATTACCAAGTGTATTTCCAATGCCTACTATTACCTTACGTTCAGAAATCATGCCAGACCCCAAAAAATCATTTTGTCTTAAAATCATGAGATTTTTCAAAAAAATAATCACATTGTTTTTCACCTGCCTTCTGATATGTTAATCTTTTGGGGGGAAGCTGCCCACCCGCTCCAGTTTGTATGCTAGCATTTCAGGTTCAAAATGAACTGAAATACACACACACGCACACTGCATGCATCCATATTCACTACTCAGAGAGGCCTCTACTTACCCTCTCCTATAATTCTGGGTGTGACGGCTGTCACTCTAGCCCTCCGACTTAACTCATGAGAATAGCCACTGTCCTACCGGCACTGTTTCTCCATGTTCTCCCTTCCCCCCCCAGCCTCTCTATTACACCCTATCTCCTCTTGCTCCTCCTCCCCCCAATATTTAGCTCAGAGTCTCCTGCCCATCCCATTGTCATTCTAAGCCATGCCACATTCCTCTGCAACTCCTTTCAGCTACCTTCTGTTCCCCACATTCCCCCCGATTCCTCATAGTTTCTTGTCCTGTTTCCTAAAAACCCTTCTGCCCTTACAGTCTCATTCTCTGTTATTCTGATCCTTGCTTGGCCTTCATATGAAGATTAAAGATCCACAGTCCTTGCTGGGGGCAGGCTCACTTTCACCTATAAAAGTGAAAGAGCCATGATGGTCATCTTGCTGAAGGCAGCCTGTGACTTCAGTCCCATTGTCAGTAAATGAAGACAGAAGACAGTTGGGGAAAGAGTGAAACTTAATTGAAGGCAGAAACCAGAAATGTATGCGAACCATTAAAAAGTAACCAAATATCAGAAGAGTCATGACAAAAATTGTGAGAATCAGCAATACGATTCTTAATCCTGCTATCCAGGGCTGCCAGGGCAGCTGTCTGTTAAGACTGAAAACTATAATCTGCATTTCCCCTCCCTCTCAAACCCTTTGTAACACTATCCATTTCACTGTTTGGACCTTCACATGACACTGAAACTACATGGCAGTACACAGCAGACTTCAGCGGAGGTTACGTCCAGATGCAGTTCTTCCTTCTCCCCATTGGAGTAACTTCAGTGCCCATCAAAGGGACAGAATCACAGAGAACACCAGAAAGCACCAGAGGACTGTGATACACATAGAAAGAGACAAGACAGAGGAGAGGAGGAGGACATATATATTATCAGTACAAGCAAAGGTCACGTCTGATATAAAATGGCATTGTAAAGCACTGTGGTTTTCTGGGAATTCAAGTACCTTCTAATTCTTCTGAGTTTCATAATTATCATTCTTTCCCACTATATTTTCAGTATGCCAAATTAAGCTTCCTTTTATTTATTTGTTTGTTTATTTTAGGGCTGTCAAGTGCTTAATCGTGTGATTAAAAAAATTAATCGCAATGAATCACGTGATTAATCATGCTGTTAAACAATAATAGAACACTATTTATATAAATATTTTTGGATGTTTTCCACAATGTTTCATTGATTTCAATTACAACACAGAATACAAAGTATACAGTGCTCACTTTTTATTTATTTTTATTATAAATATTAGCACCGTAAAAATAAAAGAAATAGTATTTTTCAATTCACTTAATACAAGTACTATAGTGCAATCTCTTTATCATGAAAATTGAACTTAGAAATGTAGAATTATGTACAAAAAATAACTGCATTCAAAAATAAAACAATGTAAAACTTTAGAGCCTACAAGTCCACTCAGTCCTTCTTCTTGTTCAGCCAATCGCTCACACAAACAAGTTTGTTTACATTTCAAGGAGATAATGTTGCCTGCTTCTTGTTTACAATGTCACCTGAAAGTGAGAACAGGCGTTCGCATGGCACTGTTGTAGCCAGCGTTGCAAGATATTTACATGCCAGATGCGCTAAAGATTAATATGTCACTTCAACCACCATTCCAGAGGACATGCATCCATGCTGATGACAGGTTCTGCTTGATAATGATACAAAGCAGTGCAAACCAATGAATGTTCCTTTTCATCATCTGAGTCAGGTGCCACCAGCAGAACGTTGATTTTCTTTTTTGGTGGTTCGGGTTCTGTAGTTTCCACATCAGAGTGTTGCTCTTTTAACACTTCTGAAACCATGCTCCCTACCTCGTCCCTCTCAGATTTTGGAAGGCACTTCAGATTCTTAAATCTTGGGTTAAGTACTGTAACTATCTTTAGAAATCTCACCTTGGTATCTTCCTTGCATTTTGTCAAACCTGCAGTTAAAGTGTTCTTAAAACGAACAACATGCTGGGTCATCATCCGAGACTGCTATAACATGAAATATATGGCAGAATGCAGGTAAAACACAGAACAGGAGACATACAATTCTCCCCCATGGAGTTCAGTCACAAATTTAATGAATCCATTATTTGTTTAACAAGCGTCATCAGCATGGAAACATGTCCTCTGGAATGGTGGCCAAAGCGAAGGGGCATGTGAATGTTAGCATATCTGGAATGTGAATATCTTGCAGTGCCGACTACAAAAGTGCCAAGCGAACACCTGTTCTCACTTTCAGGTGACATTGTAAATAAGAAGCAGGCAGCATTATCTCTTGTAAATGTAAACAAACTTGTTTGTCTTAGCAAATGACTGAACAAGAAGTAGGATTGAGTGGACTTGTAGGCTCCAAAGTTTTACTTTGTTTTGTTTTTAAGTCCAGTTACATAACAACAAAAAATCCACATTTGTAAATTGCGCTTTCACGATAAAGATAATTGCACTACAGTACTTGTATAAGGTGAATTGAAAAATATTATTTCTTTTGTTTATCATTTTTACAGTGCAAATATTTGTAATAAAAATATAAAGTGAGCACTGTACACTTTGTATTCTATGTTGTAATTGAAATCAATATATTTGAAAATGTAGAAAAACATCCAAAATATTTGATAAATTTCAGTTGGTATTCTATTGTTTAACAGTGTGATTAAAACTGCAATTAATTGCGATTAATTTTTTTGAGTTAATGGCGTGTGTTAACTGCGATTAATCAACAGCTGTAGTTTATTTATATTTGATTATAACGATCTCATCCAAAACTCAGGGCGCATGTACAAAATAAACTCTTGCCATTTCCCCACTCTCAAACTTAGATACTCCTACCACCACCACTCTCTTTCCTTCTCCCCAAGCAGACACAAAGTGCTCTAAGTTGTCAAAATGTAAGTTGGGGGTGCCCAGTTTCTTGAAGGAAATTCTTTGTACCTCAGAGATTGGGTGGCACTCACCAACTTTCCCTTTGGGAAAGAAACTGTGTAATGTTTATTGATAGTCCAGCAGTTTTATAGACCAGTTAATTCAGTCACATAAAAACAGTACATTGTTTAAAAAAATAATAATTAAATATATTGGATGTGTGATGTTTGACTACATTTCTGTCAGAATAGATAGGTTTCTTTAGCTTATCATGAAAGGGCATTTTGGCAATACCCCAAAAGGAAAGATTGGTAGGCTACATTTGGGGGTTATTGTGACAGACATGGCTGGTCTGTAAGATTAAACTAGTCATAAAGTTATCCACAGAAACAGTTTATTAAAATGCTTAAATAACAGCCAATACATCTCTCAAATTTGTTTTTTGTCTTTCATTTGGCTGGCACAGCCTTTTTTAAATTCCATAATCACACAACATAACATCAGGAATAAAGTCATCTTACAGAAACTTGTATTGTCTGTCTTTATCTGAGAAAGCTTTTGACTCTCTACATCACTCAATATTGCTCTGTATCCTGAAGCTCTGTGACCTGGACATGTTTCCATTTTCTTTGTTCTCCTCTGCCCTTTCCATTATTTTCAAAGGACTTCTTTACACAGCTTCTTAGAACATCTTGACTTGCTCTTTGTTATAGTTACAGTACTAGAATCCATCTTTAGACCTACCAACTCTGCATGTCAATTGAAAATATTTATATGGTACATATATGCTTAGTATTGCTCTGTTTACTTCAAATGATATTTCTTTTGCCTCTAATGGCCTTTCCACTGAGGTGGAGTGGGTGATTAGCCAGCTTCATAATTACCATTAATATACTGTATCATTATCATAAGTAGATATTGTTTCATTTTGGACACAATTAAAAGGTGATGGACATGAACACTGTTATATACTCCACGGAATCATTATCACTTCTAGCAAGCCATATTAAGCACTGAGCCTTTTGTTAGAGAAACCTAGGTCTTCTGTTTTGGGGGATTTATTAATTTCATTTTGGGGGGTTATTTTTAGCAATTTGAGTTTTATGTAGATATCCAAAAACAGGTTTTTCAGGGCTTTCTCTTTGTATATACTGTAATGAGTAATCTCTTCGTAATGTTCCCTGTTTCAAACAGCACTATGTTAAAGTGCCCTCCTCTATAGAACATTTAGTGTGCTCCACCATGGACCAATTAATGAGCAACACATGTTTAGAAATCGCACACCCAGAGTCTGCATTACCCCAACGTGTATTGGTGGTTTGATGGTGGTTATTGGATGAACATCGATTTTGCTTTCTTGCTCTTTTTGTTTGTTTCTTGTTTCTTGTTTCATTGGCGTTTGGCAGTTAAAACTGAAAAACAGAAGCCTTACAAAAACCACAGAATGATTTCAGCCTCAGATTTCTTAACAGTTAATTAGTTTCACATCTGATAAATAAAATGTGCAGTGTAGCTTAAATAAAATAGTTTTAAGGTAATACTTCCTTCTCATGCAGATGGTCGGTGTTTTCTCTTTATGCAGTAAATCTATGGGTATTCATTACCTATTAAATTTAGATTATTTGAAATGTTTACAAAAAATCAAATAAATAAAGTCCTTTTGTTTGTGCACATTAGTGTAGTCTGCTTTAACGGTGAGCATCATATGGTCAGTCATTTATTGTGCACTTTACATGGTAATCCATTAAGTATCTCAGCTGTTGTTCTTCCTAATTAATTGTCATTATGTATGCTACAATTTTGTAGTTAGAAAACAGAGATGGATCACCTTGTCTTAGAAATGCAGCCTTAGTCCTAGGCATAATACACACTAAATTGAGTTGTCCTCTATAAGGAATTTAAGGATACTAATTAACATAAAGGTTATTGCAACTCGCAGGGATATAGGGATTTTAAATTTAGACTGTTCTGCAGTAGTTCTGACTAAAGACTAAAGAGTTTTGGCTTGATCTTGTTTTATGATTCTCTCTTTTGGAATGGACAAAGTTTGACCGACTAAAACCAGAACTGCTACTCCCACCTAAACTCCAGAGTTAGGCTTTGTCTACACTGGATTTTCGTCAGTAAAACTTTTGTCATTCAGGGGTGTGAAAAAAACACATCCCTGAATGACAGAAGTTTTACTGGCAAAAAGTGCCGACGTGAACAGCACTTTGTTGGCGGGAGAGCTCTCCTGCCGACAAAGCTACCACCCACTCGTTGTGGTTAGAAATTTTTTGTCAGCAGGAAAGCTCTTCCTGCCGACAAAGAGCGGCTACTCTGCACACTTTTTAGTGGCACAGCTATAGCGGAACAGCTATATCGCTAAAAGGTGCATCGTGTAGACATAGGCTTAGACTCACAAAGTGCAGCATTCATTTTGACCTTTTCCCCATGTACCTCAACTCCTTGCACCCCAGGGTTGTGCTCCTAAAATCTTTATTCAAACAGAACAGCCACTTAAGAATTGGGGGCCATAGGAATTTTGTCTGAGTGAGGACTGCAAGTTTGGGTCCCTGAAGTATAGGGCTGTTCTATTATTTAAAATATGCCTGAAATGATGTAGACCAACTCAATTCTCTATTCAGATTCTATAACTGAGGTGACATCACTGATACAGTGCAGTTTGAAGCATCATTTGGAGGGGAAGGGCTAGATATTTTGACATGAAAATAATCCAAACATTACTAATTAGCTAAGCTAATTATGGGTTGGGTGCTCCTTAGTCTAGCTTTTGAGGACATTCAGTGCATATTGTGATTGGTTTTTAAAGCTTTTCATGGTTTTGGCACTGACAATATTTGAAACCTGATCCTTGAGTCCTGTGCAGTCAACTTTCTGAGGTCACCCACACCACTTTTTCTACTTAGGATGTGTGAAGTGGGCATTGCAGCTTTTGCTGTGGAAGGTCTTTCAGTATGGAAAACAGTCCCCACATCCCAATTCATCTTTCTTCGTCCAACCTGGCTTTTCACATTGTACTAAAGTTTTCCTCCCCGCCCCATGACTACTCGTGGCTCTAAATACATATTTCCTTTCTTCTCAATCCCTTTTTTTTCCTTATTACAAATTAACCAGTCACCAGGACCAGGATGGTCACCAGGATGGTATTCACACAAGAGTTCTGAAGGAACTCAAATGTGAAATTGCAGAACTACTAACTGTGGTATATAACCTATCATTTAAATCAGCTTCTGTACCGGATGACTGTAGGATAGCTAATGTGATGCCATTCAAAAAAAAAAAAAGCAGCTCCAGAGGTGATCCTGGCAATTACAGGCCAGTAATCTTAACTTCAGGACCAGGCAAATTGGTTGAACTATAGTAAAGAACAGAATTATCAGACATATAGATGAACACAATTTGTTGGGGAAGAGTCAACATGGTTTTTGTAAAGGGAAACCATGCCACACCAATCTACTAGAATTCTTGGAGGGGGTCAACAAGCATGTGGACAAGGGTGATATACTGTACTTAGATTTTTGGAAAGCCTTTGACACGGGCCTTCACCAAAGGCTCTTAAGCAAAGTAAGGAGTCATGGGATAAGAGGGAAGGTTCTCTCATGGATTGGTAACTGGTTAAAAGAAAACAAAGGGTAGGAATAAATGGTCAGTTTTCAGAATGGAGAGAGGTAAATAGTGGTGCTCCCAGGGGTCTGTACTGGGACCAGTCCTATTCAAACTATCCATAAATTATCTGGAAAAATGGGTAAACAGAGAGGTGGCAAAATTTGCAGATGATACAAAACTACTTAAGATAGTTACGTTCACAGCAGACTGTGAAGAGTTACAAAAGGATTTCACAAAACTGAGTGACTGGGCAACAAAATGGTAGAGGAAATTCAATGTTGAAAAATGCAAAGTAATGCACATTGGAAAACATAATCCCAACTATATATACAAAATGATGGGGTCTAAAATAGCTGTTATCACTCAAGAAAGATATCTTGGAGTCATTGAAAACATCCACTCAATGTGCAGCAGCAGTCAAAAAAGCTAACAGAATGTTTGGAATCATTAGGAAAGGGATAGATAATAAAACAGAAAATGTCATATATCCTCTACTTAAATCCATGGTATGCCCACATCTTGAATTCTGTGTGCAGATTTGGTTGCCCCATCTCAAAAAAGATATATTGGAATTGGGAAAGGTACAGAAAAAGGCAACAAAATGATTAGGGGTATGGAACTGCTTCCATATGAGGAGAGATTAATAAGACTGGGACTTTTCATCTTGGAAAAGAGACAGCTAAGGGAGGATATGATAGAGGTCTATAAAATCATGACTGGTGTGGAGAAAGTAAATAAGGAAGTGTTATTTACTCCTCATAACACAAGAACTAGGGATCACCAAATGAAATTAATCGGCAGCAGGTTTCAAACAAACAAACAAAAGGAAGTATTCCTTCACGCAATGCACAGTCAACCTGTGGAACTCTTTGCCAGGGCATGTTGTGAAGGCCAAGACTATAACAGGATTCAAAAAAGAACTCAATAAGTTAATGGAGGATAGGTCCATCAATTAGCCGGGATGGGAAGAGATGGTGTCCCTAGCCTCTGTTTGCCAGAAACTGCGATGGTCGACGGGGGATGGATCACTTGATGATTACCTGTTCTGTTCTTTCTCTCTGGGGCACCTGGCATTGGCCACTATTGGAAGACAGGATACTAGGCTAGATGGAACATTGGTCTGACTCAGTATGGCTGCTCCTATGTTCTTAACCTGATTTGTTTTTATTTAATGAGGTTAGACTTTTGTTTTTATTCTGTTTATAGAACCCAACTAACTTTGCTGTGGAGCACTAGATACATGTATTTATCATTATTATTATTTATTGCCAGAATTGTTTGAATTCATTTAAATTCCTTACAGGTTACCTTTAAAACCTTCTATGATATTTTTATTGTTTTCAGAAAATTGTCCTATCTTTCCCCCATTTCTGTAAAGTACAGTTCCCTGACCTGCACATATATCCTGTGAAAATAAGATATTCTGTATGCACTACAGTATAAAAGAAAATGAGTCCATAGAGGACAGATATCTTTGGGGAAATGGAAATTACTCATCTATCATTCATTTGTCTGATGATAACTTCCTGCATATACCCATAAATCTTTGAATGTTAGTAGGAGTGTTATTTAGGCTTTTGTATTAAGGAATAAATGGAAACATTAGACTGCATCCTTTACGGGACACATTTAAATGGTATCAAGTGTAAAAATCTGACCATATTGTAGAAAATGTAAAACCCCTGGAGTAATATTGTCCGCTGGCTTCTTGTCTCTTCACCATAGATGGAGATAGCCCTGCAAAACATCAGATTGTGTGTGTGACACATACAACATCAGATATGTGGGAGTCAGTGTCTGAGGGAATGAGATGCTCCTGTCTCATTTATACTTTCTAGCAATTTTCAGCTGCAGTTAGTTTCCCAAGTTGGCTGCAATGGAGGCTGGCCTGCTACAGAGTCAGGACAGTCACCTGGAGGAGGAAACAATATTTCCAATTGTCTCCTAAATTGTGGCTTATTTATACCATTCTGGTGATGTCAATGGGACAGAACCAGCCTTTGGTGAATATCCTTATAGCAGAGAGATTTTCATCTGACCTGTAGCCAGCACAATGTCTCTGTGCCTTCTTCCCAGATAGATTTTCTTGCTGTAGTAACTTACTGGGCTGGAGATGCAGGATGCAGGAATATTTTTAAAGGGTTATAAAGGTATCAGAAGAAAGCACGTAGGTAAGCCAGCCTGAAAAAGATTAATTGAAAGCACATAGATAAAGCATAGATATGTGGAGTATAGACTAGCAAACTGCTCAATCAGCTTATGAGTTCATAATAACCTTAGGCATAAATGTATTTAAAAGCCGTTAAACCTGATATAGTTGGTTCTTTGTTACATAACTCATTGATTCATGCAATCAGGGATCCAAATATTGCCTTTCTAGATTGTTGTGAAAACGTAGTGATGAGGAAGAAGTATTTTTCATTGCCTCCAATGCTTTACCAACAGAAAGCTTCTGGCTTTTCACTCCTTTCTCTTATCAAGGCTATTTGAACGACTGAGGTAAAGGGATTGAAGAAGTGTTCAACCAGTTAAAGAATATTTACATGATTAAAATAGCAGTATGTTATTGCACATATTTGTATCATCTGCTTAGTTTACTGACAAATGTCCCCATTTGGATCCCATTGAAAACAGAAATTTTGTCCTGGCCTAAAATAAGAGTAGATTCAGAGGTGTCATCAAGTTTTTATTGCTGTCAGTACTGTCTAATGCATAATCCACTCATTTCTTGACTTAATTTAGACTCCAGAAAGTTATTGTTGCTGGTGAGATATTCCACAGAAATGATACATCTTGATTTTTAGCTGCCAAGTTGAGCAAGTCATTATAAAAATCTTGTTTTGACTTGTCATCTGAGTAAATCTAATAGGAAAACAAATTGCTGATGGGGAATAACTAAGGAACACCAAGATGTCATTTTTACATAGTCCCTTTCTATCCAATAACCGCACACCTTTCTTTTACAGCTGAAATTATTTGAAAATAAAAGTCCTGTATATTCAGGACACACTTTAAAACAGGTACACACATTACTCCAGCACAGAAAAAGGAAGGGCAGGCTACCCTTCTGGTGTGTTCAGTGTAGGTTCACTTGTATAGCCCTGTTCGGATACACAAATGTGTATCCACATCCAATCCACGATCCACAAATATTATCTGTGCATACCCGCATCCGCAGATGCGGATGTCTGCAGATATCCATGGATTTGCAGGGCTCTACACTGGGGGCCAAGGTATCCTCCCCACCGGAACCCGGTCGGGTAGAGCCGCATGGGCAGCTGTGGAGAGCCTGGGTCTCTTCCCCTGCCCTGGGCAGGAGCCCAAGCAGCCCCCCGCCCAGTGTCCCAGCCCCCTGCCCAGGGCAGGTGGAGGGATCCAGGCTCCCCACAGCTGCCAGAATGGCTCTCCCTGACCTGGCTCCTGCTGCGGGAGGTGGCTTGGAGTCCCAGCCCAGCCACGGAAAGAGCCGGGTGGGCCATTGTGGGGAGCCGCGACGGACCCTCCACCTGCCCTGGGAGGGGGGCCTGAGCAGTCCCTGCCCTGTGTTGCTGCCCCCCAGGCCTCCCACCCAGGGCAGGTGGAGGGTCCATGCCATGGTTCCTCACAGCTGCCCACCTGGCTCTTACCGTCAGAGCCCTGTGTGGATACAAAATTTGTATCTGCATCCGTGCTGCTATCTGCAGAAATAGTCCACGGATATAAAGCGGATACCCGTGGATTTGCAGGGCTCTATTCATTTTATGTGAACTAGAATGGGTACAAACATCAAAAAAATAATAATATGAACAACAAAAGAAAAGATATGTAGATGCAATTCCATTGGTTCATTTGTGATTTTAAATTTGGAAATACAAATCAGGTTACTGTGTCAGCCTCTCCTAAAGAATTTGTCTACCTAGCCCCAGGACATTTTATGTCAGGTTTTTCTACCAGTCATTAAGCTGTCCAACACCCAATCCAATCAGCTGAGCTAGGTGCTAGGCAGATGGGATGGGATGTGGGAGAAATCCTTCCTCCTCCTCCCCTCAAAGGCAGAAATGGCTGTAGAGCGACTTCATGGAGATGACTCCAGATCAGTGGTTAAAATGTGCTCTGTGGCCCCTGTGCAGAAATAAGGGAGGTCAGGAGACTCCATACAAGTGTATCTCTGGAACCATGTCCCAACCTTGCACACTGACACCAAACCGGTTCTGTTACCAGCCAGAGAGAGAGGTGCAGAATTTGAACAATAGTAAATATCCTAAAACTTACACAACTTTTAATTGAATGCAGCATAGTAGTATCACTCTACAAAGTTACACAGGCCTCAGGAAAGCAGAATGTTCTTTAACTGATAAGATTTTGTAACTACTTTATAATAATAAATAATAATAATAATACTGGAATTGTTAGTTTTAAACACCTTTTTTACTTAGACACTGTCTTTTCTAGGTTACATTTCGGACAAGAATCTATCACTGTAATATTAACAGCCAAGGAGTGATCTGCCTTGACATTTTAAAAGACAACTGGAGTCCAGCATTAACCATTTCTAAAGTTCTCCTCTCCATCTGCTCACTTCTTACAGACTGCAACCCTGGTAAGAAAATAACACTGGTTTGACTTTTGCATTCATTCACATCTAGCTTTCTGTTATCTATTAGTATCTGCTTGGTACAATGTTTTACGACTGTATTAAAAAAAAAAAGAAATAGATGTAGATTTAAAATTTAGTGCATGTGATTGCTACAATGCTAAGTGAAAAAATATACATGACATAAATTAAAGAGAAAACATATTGTCAGAAGGGCAGGTGCATTTTTAGTGTTTGAGAATCAAAATACGCTATTTCAAACTAAAGAGTTTAATCCCTAATATATCCCTAGTGGTAAATGCTATTTGAGAAATGTGGGCTATTACAGACAGATAATATTACTGAACATTGAAATGGAAAGTTTTCATTTAGACATCCTTCTGAAAAGAGTATAATAGTACCAGTTCTGGTGGAAGGCTAACAAAATAGTTTACAAATAATAAGCATTAATGCAGAGAGTAGGCAGTCACTCTTATTAACGAGTATAGTGGTTAACCATTCCGCTCAACTTTCAGTCACACACCCTGTTGCTTCCTACTGACTGCTAGACCTGTGGCTCCACCCTTTGTCCTGCCCCCAGTGACCAAGGAATGAGTCTGGTTGTATGACTGAGAATCCCAGACATTCCAAAATAATGAGTCAGGCTCCCCAAAATCATGACATTGGCTGACATGTCATGAGATTTTTACCATGTTACATTCTGGAGTCTTTTTATTTGCCTTCTGGTTTCTAAGCCTTTAAGATTCATGTTTTGAAGTTTTGTTTTTTTTTTTCCAAACCATGAGGGCTAGAAACTTACTTTAAAAAAAAAAAGAAGAAGGAAAACTAGCTTCCCATGTAATCACAGTCCCCCAGGAGCTGGGGCTTTAAGAAAAACACTAAAATATCTCAAGGCTCACAATGAAATTCTGAGGGAAGGCAAGTGTTTGACTGGCTAAATTCCTTCATTTGGGGTTGCCTTAGATGTGATACAAAAAGCTGCAGTTAGATGTAAAAAGGAGTCCAATATATAGTTACCTGTGGTGACTGAAATAACGCAGCCCAAACTTACAGGAAAAATGAGGTCCTGGTAACGCTCACAATGTCCTAGTTAAAAGCTGAAACAGTGAAGGAGACTGGACAGTTACTAAATACCTTGTGACTTCAGGCATGTTTATTTCTGGCGTTTAGAACACCCCCTACTGATGTGTTGGAGGGACTTCATGTGCACACTTCTCACTATACATTTTATTGAGCAGAGGCTTGTCTTTTGATACAGCTGGAGTGGTAACACAAATGTAAAGAAAAGAAAACTAATAGTCTAGGAGTCTTTAGAATAAGCATAAAAGGTATGGTGACATTAATGGAAAACATGGAGTTTTCTATTAGTGATATGTGGGCACTTCAAAAGTCAGTGGGAAAGCTGTGTTAGAGTTAGAAGTTGGAAATATACATAGTTTTTTGTTGTTGCTTTTTGGGGGTGTGGGGGGGTCTGGTCTCCAAAGGGACACTATCAACTCAAAAATATAGTCTGTTTCAAATAGTGGATTAAAAGTAATTTCTGGTACTTCACCTGTCCCATTGCTCCCCTTCCATTTTTTGTAGTTTTACAATCAGATTTTTCTTTTCTTAATGTTTTTCCCTCCCCTGTGATTGTGTGAAATACCCACACAAAATAACAGCAGAAATTGGATGAGTATAGAGGGGAAACAGTAAACAGGACTATACAAAGAATGCTGTCAAGCGCACAAAGTAAACAAACTCAAAAAGATTATAGAATCATAGAATCACAGACTATCAGGGTTGGAAGGGACCTCAGGAGGTCATCTAGTCCAACCCCCTGCTCAAAGCAGGACCGATCCCCAACTGAGGAAAGAAGATTGAGGAAAGAAGAGTTCTTTTTCCTGTAATCTCTGTCAATTATAGTAATCTTGGGTGTTATTGTAACTGTAGTTGATAAAATATTTTGTACAGAACTTTGATTTTTTAAGTTAAGTATCCCTTTAAATACTCTATGGGGATTTGCTTACTGTGTCTTGTGAATTTCATAGCTTGATTTTGAGGAATGAATAGTATTCCTATGTTTTGCTTTGTGAGCTCACCTCTCCTGAATGTGAAATGTTGAGCTCTTTGTTTCCTGTCTTTTGGATTGTTTGTTTATTCCTACTCTTGGTAATTTACGTACATGTGAACTCTGTATTTTAGTGATATGTTTCTGAAATTGAAGACTTCGACAAATTTAGGGGCTCTTATTTTTCATTGTACAGCCTGATGTGATAGCCCTACTTATTTCTATTTCTGGCTGCACTATAACAGTTCTCCTGCTTGTGCCATTTGTTTCATTTTCTGAGTACAGTTCTGATGATATTTTATCATTAACAAACTGTTGGATTAGACATTCCCTGAAATCTAATTGGAACACGGTGTTGTAAATTGACTCCCTCATTCTCTGAGTGGGGGAATCATTTTGAAAATAGCCCTGGCACATCTGGGAGAAATATTGTATATATATTCTCTATTAGCTGGGAGCAATTTTCAATCCACTTTGTCCTTCCTTCTTCTAAGGTATACTGCCTCAATTTAGAGGCAGAGACCCAGCAGGGGGCTCAAGTCGATAAGCAACCTTGAACTCTTTGTTCACCATTCATCAAACAGGCAGAAGCAGATCAGGTCAAATGGAAAGGCAACACTGAATATCCCACAAATATAAACACTTAGGATGTGTGAGTTCCCTCCTTCCCCCCCCCACCCTCTTTGAAGGGAAAAATCAAATATCAGTTACCCAGTAGTCTTACATTTATGCAAATCTTCATTAGAACAACAAATACCAGTAAGAATGGCAGCTAATTAACTCTCAGCCATACACAGTGATTAAACTGAGCTGGAGCACAGCTGCAGCTTCCTTGGCAAGCATAGCTATTCTTCTCAAACAGGCTGAGCAAATGAAAAGAGGTATTTGCTCCTGCCGCTTCTGTCACTCACACAGTAATCTACAAAAGACATTGAGAGAGTCTCTTTCCTCACTGGTTATGTACATCACTGCCCTTTGTTTTGTGTTAGTTGACGCAGGAACTTGTTTGTCCTTTTTAAACAACTAATATAATCCTGTGCTCATAAGCTGTCTCAGACTCTTCAGTTCTGATTATTATTAATTGTCTCTATTTTGCTTTGCAGTATCAGACAGTAAATTGTGTTAACAAATGTCGGAGTTTTGTAACAGCTGGCTGACTTTTAGGGAGGGCCGGGGGGGCGGGAGGGAAGAGTGATACAGTATTTGGGTATGACTGGACACGTGTGAGCTATCTGCAAAAATAAAAGAGGCCCTTGTGAAATGTAGGAAATGAATGAAATGCTAGCATTCCCCTGGTAAATATTAGTTTGTATTTTATTTAAATTGACATCCTCAGATTAAAAATTCCGTATATGTTTACCCCATTCCTCTGAACATTTTGGCATGTCCATAAATTTACTTGCATGAGTAGTCCTCTAAAACTTATGGGACTACTCATGTGCATAAAGTAAAACATGTTTGCAGGATCTGGGCCTAAGAAAGTTCACTTTTCAATAGTTAGATGTTATGGGCTTGTCTAGACCAGGAGTTATTCCACAATAACTATTCAGATATAAAAAGAAAAGGAGGACTTGTGGCACTTTAGAGACTAACAAATTTATTTGAGCAGATAGTCTCAGGTGCCACAAGTACTCCTTTTCTTTTTGCGGATACAGACTAACACGGCTGCTACTCTGAAACCCGTCATTATTCAGGTGTAGCTATTCTGGAATAAGAATGTTCATATGTGGCGTTATTCAGGCATAGCTGTTGTGCTTTAAATACATACCCTAACTTAATCCAAATTAACTTTCAAAGGTAGACAAGCCCTTAGTTTACTTTAATGCATTTTTCACAACTTGAAATATGAAAATTAATTAATTATTTTTACTTTTGTCTCTAGACAGTTTTGTTCCCTGGTTCTCATGCACTAGGAAAATACTGAAGCATTTGGCTTGCAATCACTGCAGGGGAAATACTTAAATAAAAAACTTTCATTGGAATTTTTCCTTAAATGTATAACAACTTTTCTATTGACTTTTAAGTTTTATAAATCCTTATTTTTACACAATCTGAAATTGGGATTTAAAATGGCCTGACAATGTCTTTGGTGTCTCGCTGCCTACTATAGAATTATGTGTACTGAAGAATTTGTGGCAAATCCATTTTAATTTGTGGGCCGTGCCCAATACAAACCACTATTTTAATTGAGGCTTCTAGGTAGAACATGTTAGATTTGTAGGGGCTGAAATCCTATAGCTGCCCCACCCAACATTCATGTTTCTTTCACCCATGACAAACTGCATATGAATTTAAGTTAATCATGTGGCATTTAATTCATGCTAATCTCTGCATATTTTGTCATTGTTTGATTTTTATTAAATAGCATTATTTCCATATATACCGTTCTAAATTCAATTCGATTTTGTACTTGGAGTGATCGCATATGTCCATTCCACTTCAGGTGTGTGTGCCCAGTGCATTTTCAGAGATTTTTCCTTCCGTGGTGTCCATCAGGGTGGGGTATGCGCCCTCTTCTTCCTCACACTGCTCTATAATGGAATAAAGGGCAGAGCCAGGCACGACCCCCTGAGTTCCTTCTTACTGCCCGTGACGGTTGTTGAAGTGTCTGATCTTGCTACCTCAAGATTTTCACCACTGTTTATATATGGTTGGTACTCACTTTTAGTCATAGTTTTAGTGTTAAAATTTGTACTAGTATTACGTTTCCTTTATTAGATTGGGGGGTGTATAGTCTTCAGTCTTAGATACTGGTTTTGGTGCCGGGGCATGCCTTAGTCACCAGGCTTTGAACCCTGTGAGTCCCACAAGAAACTTATGTCAGTGAGCAACCTGCACTCCACTGGCCTGAACTGGCTTGGAGAGACTCATGTCAGGGATTGCTGCCAAATCTGCAGGGAATTTAAGCCAAGAACCAAGAAAGACAGGGAGGCCAGACCTAAATTTCTTCTGATGGAGTCAGCCCTGCGCCCACCCTCAGAGCCTTCCCATTCAGAGCTAGTACTAAGCACAACTTCTTCAGTCAGGAACACTCCTTCTGTTTTGGCCAAACCCTGCCAGTCACCCTGCCCAGTACTGAGGAAGATAGCTTCTAAGGACTCTGAGTAGCAGCCATGTTAGTCTGTATCCGATGAAGTGAGCTGTAGCTCACGAAAGCTTATGCTCAAATAAATTTGTTAGTCTCTAAGGTGCCACAAGTATTCCTTTTCTTTCTAAGGACTCTGTATCCAGATTGAGGTCCCTGGCACCAAAGTCCGGCAAGCATGCTGAGAAAGATAGTAGAGGGTGCTCAACAGTGAGGCAATCATCTACTCAGGTGGGACCATCGACTCCAATGTCGGCCCCGGCCCCATTGAGACTGGCCCCTGAAGTAACACTTATCTAGTTCAGCAGTGCCATCCTTGTTGACTCAACAGCAAGGCTCTATCCCATTGCCATCAACTCCAGAAGCTTATGCAGCAGCACGTGATCTGCTCAGTCTCTCGATACCAGTTTCACCAGCAAACCAAGAATCTGCTCACCCAGTACCATCGGGTGTAGTAAGTTTGTTGGCTGCTTCATCTCAGCATTGGGTACTGTGGGCGCCTCTGGACACGTGAGTGCCTCATCGTACAATACCATCCAGAGGGAACCGAGCAATAATCTCTCCAGTGCTGTCTCTTCCGGGCTTCCGATGCCAATCTCCAGCACCAACAGGAACAGCCTTGGTTGAAAGAAGCTGATTCATCCTCAGACTCGGCAGTCAGCTTGTATGTATCACAGTCATGTCATTATTCCCCTCAAAGAGTTTACACTCCCTGGTACCCACCTGAGGCTCTGTTGTGCCTGGACAGTAGAGATTCATGGCTTGGAAGAAACTGGGGTCTGGAGACTTACCAATGGCCATTTTTTAACTCGGGGGAGTTTCCCCGACCCCTCAGGTAGTGTCCACACTTTCCCCACTCTACTTCCTCAAGTAGGTGTCGAGACCCACCATGGCAGGATACCACACCCAGTACCAGGCGTGGCTTGAGCAAGTGGAACTTGCTCCAGTGAATCTCCCCTTGAGGACTCGGAGGAGGCTCCACTACGGCCAGCTTTGTCTTCCTCCTCTTCATCACCCAACAAGGCAGTGGTAGTGGAGGTGAGGAACTCTTTGACTGGTGATTATAGAGCCCATCAGGACCTTCTAAAGAGGGTGGCTTTTGCCTTGGGTATTCAGGTGGGAAAGTGATCCCACACAGACTGGTCAACATCTGAGCATCTGTAGGATCTTCTCAGGTGGTGCTCTAAATTAATGAGACTGTCTTGAAGCTCACCAGAGTCCTGTGGCAAACTTTATCTCCCCTTCCACCCACCCACAGCAAAAAGGGTTGAGTGTAGGTATTGTGTCTTCTTCTAGGTGTTTGAACATGTTTACACCCACTCCCCTCCAGGGTCATTGGTGGTTTCAGCTGCCAATGAGAGAGAGGGCCAGGGTCAATAAGCATCTACAGTAATGCCTCGCTTAACGTTGTAGTTATGTTCCTGAAAAATGCGACTTTAAGCAAAACGATGTTAAGTGAATCCAATTTCCCCATAAGAATTAATGTAAATAGGGGGGGGTTAGGTTCCAGGGAAGTTTTTTTCACCAGACAAAAAACTATATTATATGTATATCATATAAGTTTTAAACAAAAAATTTAATACTGTACACAGCAATGATGATTGTGAAGCTTGGTTGAGGTGGTGAAGTCAGACGGTGGGATATTTCCCGGGAAATGCCTTACTGCTAAATGATGAACTAGCATTCATAGAATATCAGGGTTGAAAGGGACCTCAGGAGGTTACCTAGTCCAACCCCCTGCTCAAAGCAGGACCAAGCCCCAATTTTTGCCCCAGATCCCTAAATGGCCCCCTCAAGGATGGAACTCACAACCCTGGGTTTAGCAGGCCACTGCTCAAACCACTGAGCTATCCCTTCCCCCAAGGGTTAACACATTGTTGTTAATGTAGCCTCACACTCTACAAGGCAGCATGAATGGAGGGAGGGGAGACAGCATGGCAGACAGAGACAGAGCGACACACCCTGTGTGGGGGAGAGAGAGAGAGCTGTGCATTGCCTCTTTAAGTATACTGACCCCACTCTGCACTGCCTTTTTAAGTATATCAGCAAGCTGAGACAGCAGCTGCAGCCAGCAGGTTCTCTCCATCCTGAGCTCTGTCGTGTCCCCACCCTGCTCTATATGAAGAAGGGGGAAGCAGGGGGCAGGAGAAGGGGGGAGGGGGACCCCCTGACATTAGCTCCCTTCTTCCTCCCCGCACAGCAAGCAGGAGGCTCCCAGGAGCAGCTCCAAGGCAGAGGGCAGGAGCAGCACATGGCAGTGGGGGGAGGGACAGCTGAACTGCCGGCAAGGTTGCCGCACAGGGAACCTAGAGGAGCAGGGAGCTGATGGGGGGCTGCCAGTCCACCCTGGTTCCAAGCCCTCACCAGCTAGCTGCAACGGGCTGCTCTTCCTGCAAGCAGTGGACAAAGCAGGCGGCTGCCAAACAACCTTATAAGGGAGCATTACACAACTTTAAACAAGCATATTCCGTAACTAATCAGCAACATAACAACAAAACAATGTTAACCGAGACAACTTTAAGTGAGGAGTTACTGTACCCCAAAAGCAAAGAAGCTTGATCTATTTTGCCGAAAGCTTTCTTCAACTGCTGGATTGCAACTCAGGATTGCTGATCAGCAGGCATTTCTGGGATATTAAGATATTGTGCCAGAGGTTAAAATCACAAAGATTTTAAGGACCGATTCCCAGAGGATGTGAGGCAAGAGATCCTCTCTGTGGTGGACGAGGGAAAGTTAGTAGCTAGGATCTCATCTGGATTAATTTGGATGCCACCAACTCTGCAGCTAGAGCCCTGGCATCGGCCATTATGATGAGCAGATGTTCGTGGCTCCAGTCATCTGCTCTTCCTCAGGAGGTCCAACAAACCATCAGGGATCTTCCTTTTCAGGGACTGTCACTTTTCTCTAAGCAGACAGATGACAAACTGCATGGCCTGAAGGATTCCAGTGCAACACTAAAGTCTTTGGGCATTTATTCACCTGCCCCAAAGAAGCAGCAGCCACACCACTGTCTCTCATTTATACCTCACCAACAGGAGGTAATTCGGAAAAAGGGCAGAAGTTATAGGAGAAGGATCCTGTTCCCTAGTGGGACTTAAACCTAGTGTTGTCAAAACTAATGGGTCCTCCCTCCCTTTGAACCTTTAGCTACTTGCTTTCTCGCTCAGTGAAAGTAGTCTTTTTAGTGTCATATCACCTCAGCCAGGAGAGTGGGTAAATTATGAGCTTTTTGTCTCATCCTGCATATACTGTCTTCTGCAAGAACTAGATGTACCTATGCATTCATCCAAAATTTCTCACCAAGATGGGTTCTCACTTCCATATTAATCAGGCGATGTACTTATCAACTTTGTTCCCCAAACCTCAGTCTCATCAGGATGCTAAGAAACTCCGTTTTGGATGTTAGAAGATCATTAGCATTTTACTAGACTAGGACTAAACCATTTAGATCCTAGCGTGTTATGCATAGCAGTTGCAGACAGGATGAAGGGCCTTCCAGTCTCTCTTTGTGGATCTCCTCTTGTATTTAGTTGTGTTACGACTTCACCAATATAATTCCACCGAGTAAGATGCTGGCACATTCAACCAGACCTCAAACAGCCTTTCTGGCCTAGGTGCCTATTCTGGACATTTGCAAAACAGCAACTTGATCTGCTGTGCATACCTTCACTTCACATTATAACATCTCTCATCAATCTAAAGATGATGCTTGATTTGGACATGTGATCTCCAGTCATTTTCAGGTAGACTCCAATTCCACCTCCAGATCAAACTGCTTGTGAGTCACCTGAAGTTGGACTGGACATGTGCAGTCACTCAAAGAAGAAAAGGTTGCTAACCTGTTCTGTAACTGTTATCCTTTGAGATGTGGTGAATGTGTCTATTCCACAACCCACCCTCTTTCCCCTCTATATTGCAGTCTATCTGGAATGAAGGAACTGAGAGATGTCTGGGGTTCAGGTATACAGATGCCTGGCATGGGCCTATAGTGCACCTGCCCAGAAGCAGAAACAGAGGCTCCAAGGGAACTTTTACTGCAAAAACATAGGTGCTTGAGCAATTTTTGCCACCTACAGGGCTCAGGGGCAGATGAACAGGGCTTTTGTGAATCCCTGATTCTGGGATTTAGGCACCTAAAGTGGCAGTTAGACACCTAAGTCATTTTGTGAATCCAGCCCTTAATGTGCAGTTTAACATGCTTCACATAGAATAACATACCTCAGTTAGTAGTATGAATTAGGGCTGTCAGGCAATAAAAATAATTAATCATGATTAAAAAATTAACTGTGCGATTCAAAAATTAATTGCGATTAATCACACTGTCAAACAATAATAGAATACCGTTTATTTAAATATTTTTAGATGTTTTCTACATTTTCAAATATATTGATTTCAATTACAACACAGAATACAAAGTGTAGAGTACTCACTTTATATTTATTTTTGATTATAAGTGTTTGCACTGTAAAAAAACAAAAGAAATAGTATTTTTCAATTCACCTAATACAAGAACTGTAGTGCAGTCGCTTTATCATGAAAGTTGAACTTACAAACATAGAATTATGTACAAAAGAAACTTCATTCAAAAATAAAACAATGTAAAATTTTAGCGTCTATAAGTCCACTCAGTCCTACTTCTTGCTCAGCCAATCGCTCAGACAAACAAGTTTGTTTACATTTACAGAAGATAATGCTGCCCACTTCTTGTTTACAATGTCACCTGAAAGTGAAAACAGGCGTCCTCATGACATTGTTGTAGCCGGCGTCGCATGATGCATAAGTGCCAGATGCCCTGAAGATTCATATGTCCCTTCATCTTCAACCACCAATCCAAAGAACATGCGTCCATGCTGATGACGGGTTCTGCTCGATAAAAATCCAAGGCAGTGCAGGCTGATGCACGTTCATTTCATTCTCTGAGTCAGATGCCACCAGCAGAAGGTTGATTTATTTATTTATTGGTGGTTTGGGTTCTGTAGTTTCCACATTGGAGTGTTGCTCTCTTAAGACTTCTGAAAGCACACTCCACACCTCATCCCTCTCAGATTTAGGAAGGCACTTCAGATTCTTAAACCTTGGGTCGAGTTCTGTAGCTACCTTTAGAAATCTCACATTGGTACCTTCTTTGCATTTTGTGAAATCTGCAGTGAAAGTGTTCTTAAAATGAAAAACATGTGCTGGATCATCATCCAAGACTGCTATAACATGAAATATATGGCAGAATGTGGGTAAAAACAGAGCAGGGGACATACAATTCTCCCCCCAAGGAGTTCAGTCACAAATTTAATGAATGCATTACATGTTTAACAAGCGTCATCAGCATGGAACCATGTCCTTTGGAATGGTGGCTGAAGCATGAAGGGTCACACGAATGTTTAGCATATCTGGCACGTAAATACCTTGCAATGCCGGCTACAAAAGTGCCATGCAAATACCTATTCTCACTTTCTGGTGACATTGTAAATAAGAAGAGGGCAGCATTATCTCCTGTAAATGTAAACAAACTTGTTTGTCTTAGCGATTGGCTGAACAAGAAGTAGGACTGAGTGGAGTTGTAGGCTCTGAAGTTTTACATTGTTTTGTTTATGAGTGAAGTTATGTAACAAAAAAAAAATCTACATTTATAAGTTGCACTTTCACGACAAAGAGATTGCACTTGTATGAGGTGAACTGAAAAATATTATTTCTTTTGTTTATCATTTTTACAGTGCAAATATTTGTAATAAAAATATACACTTTGATTTCAATTACAACACAGAATACAATATATATGAAAATGTAGAAAAACATCCAAAATATTTAATAAATTTCAATTGGTATTCTATTTTTAACAGTGCAATTAAAACTGTGATTAATCACAGTTAATTTTTTTAATCATGATAAATTTTTTTTAAATTAATCACATGAGTTAAATGCGATCAATCAACACCCCTAGTATGAATAAATTTGTATTTATCATTGCTTTGAGACCAAGTACTACAGACTTTTACCATTATGGCTTTATTGGATGCTTTCCTCTTTAATAATCTACATTTAAGAACGTGGGTGCATATCTTAACAACTTGCATTTATCTAAACACGGATAAACAAAGTCAGATAACATCCTAAGATTATTGGGTTCTTTACTTGTCCACACTGGAGACTTGCCTCCAGGTTTCCCTTGTATGAGTCATCTTTATGATTTTATCTTTCCCAGTAATTTCATTTTTCAGAGTAGCAGCCGTGTTAGTCTGTATTCGCAAAAAGAAAAGGAGGACTTGTGGCACCTTAGAGACTAACAAATTTATTTGAGCATCAGCTTTCATGAGCTATAGCTCACTTCATCGGATGCATTCAGTGGAAAATACAGTGGGAAGATTTATATACATAGAGAACATGAAACAATGGGTGTTACCACACAGACTGTAACCAGAGTGATCATTGTTTTCATCCCAGAGTAGGTATTGGTGACAGTTGTGGATAACATGTTGTTGCGGCTTTTTTTATTATAGCTACAAGATAGCCATGTAGTTTGGCAGGATACAAAACTGTCTAAATAATTTCTGTATCCTGCCTAAATACTTTCTGCCAAAAAAAAGCTTGCTTAAATATTGTTAACTCCCTTATCTGCACCTGCATGGGGGTACTGGCAGTTAGGAAACTTAGTCGTAGGGATACATCTATTGTGATAATCCTTCTGTTTGCTTGTTTTTGTTTTCCTGGAGGCCAGCAAGGTCCTAGACGGGTACAGCTGAGAATATAAAATCCCAGCCTTTTCATTCTTTGCTGAGAAGGATTCAATCACGTTTCACAGAGTATTATCTGATCTTCATTTGTGTCTTATAGCACTTTGGGGAGAGAGTTTTCCGTATAACCATTCAGCATCAGATTCAGAAGCCCAAGAGAAAGTGGGGCATTCCCCACAATGGAAGGCTCACCGTCCAACTCTAGGGCCTCTACAGGGTGGAAGGTGGGCAGCTATAATTCAAGCAAGATCTGAGAGGTGGCACTGAATCACCACATGTGGTTGCTGCTCTGGCCATGTCCTCTCCCAAGACAGCAACACCCATTTTTCAGACTGTGCAGGGCCCTGTGTTGTTGTTCTCCTTGGCATCAGGAAAGATGTGGCCATTTTACACTGCCACTGCCTCCTCCCTCAATAGACTTTCTGCAAATGGGCTTTTTCCAGGGTTTATGCCTGGAGTGAATCCAGCCCAACCCTCACTCCTAAATGGGATCCCCAAGATGCAAATACTGTATGCTTGGATTTAGTTTCCAAGAAGTTCTGGGTGCCTAATGTAAATTAGGAAATTTTAAGTTTGTGTTAATATTTTAGGAACTTTAAGATTTCATCCGCATATTTTGTTTTAGGTCATTTTAAATAATTGCCAAGTAGTTAAATTCCACAGCTAGAGAGCTAACGTGTTACAGATCTGTTCCCTCGTACAAGAAGCTCCACCTATAACTGTGTGTATTTTAAATTTGCTAGTGTATGTCCACCATAGTAACAAAAGGGCCTCTTCTCAAAATCCTAAAGTGAGAGCCTCCTGTCCAAAAATTTAAAAATAAAACTAAAGCTGATTAATGAGGGAAAATAGCAAAATTATTGTAAAATAAAATCTATTCCATCGTGAAACATTTAGCTTTGAGTAGGTATTTAGCTAAGTTGTGGTCAAAATTCTTCTATTTGTCTCCAGTCTTTCAGCACAGAATAGCGAACAGCCAGGCCACCCTCCCCCTGGTGCCTGAAGCATGGCTAGCCGAGTCTTTTCTTCTCTCCCACCCATTCCCCTTCTTTACAGCTAGTTCCGATGTTGGCCCAGTATGAGCCAGGTGGAAAAAGAGAGGGAAGTATTTGCCCCCTCTTACCGGGTGCTTCTCCATGGCACAGGCCACCTTCTGTCCCCTCCTTCTTGTTGCCAGTTCATGTCAGATGCTCCTTTCTCTTATTCCTCCCAGCTATCTGACATCCCCCCTGCTGAAAGCTGAATTTAAGAACTCAGGGTGATAGTAAGTTTGAGATGCCTATAGCGTCTAGGCACAGGATGATGTCTCAGTCCTCACTATTGCAATCTGTTATCTGTACTTTAGAGCTATAATTTTGCCATTATGAACAAACCTGACCTAAGATTCAGATCTGAATCTCATTCTTCAGACTTATTATTGAAAGAGAGGGTTAAGCTGTGATAAGGTAAAGGGAAGCTAAAGAAGCTAAGATAAGTTAAAGAGAAGTAAGGAATTTAATTTTCTATTATAAAAAAATAGAAGCAGACTAATGCACACTGGAAAAGTTGCTGATTTTATAAAGTAATGATAAATCTTTTCAAAAAAATTTGTTGCCAAAATGTCTATAGAAAATGGGAACAACAGCGTTTAACTATGAAAAGAGTTTTTGCACCGTAATTCCATCAGCTGTTTGATTATAAGTAGACTTGCAGTGCTATTGTCATAGTAGGTGATGATGATTCTAGAAAATCCCTTTAAAATAGTGTCTAATATACTGCATTTTTTGCGGTTGACTAACCACTGATATTTCAATTTCTCTTCAGAGTCCACAGTCATTCTGCCAGTTGCACTGCCAGAGCACTATCAACTGTGCAACAAAATAATCTCATTTTGCCATATGAGCTTGCTTGTCCTTTGTGTGGGCAGCAAGGTATCACGCAAATGGAGAAATTGATCTGTTGTCTAAGATTATTTTATTTTATTTAGCTTAGAGCTATTTTCCCGCTTTTCTTTACTGAGTTTATAACCATGTTCTTTCAATAAATATGAAGATTCCTACTTACTGATGTTTCATCACATCACACTGCAGCATGTTCTTCTTGCCAGAGAGAGATCATGATTGCATTAAAAAGGTCTTCACCTGGTCATTCAAAGGAGATACTAAATAGGGGACAATAAACAGGAGCCAAGCCAGTGAGGAAGCAATTCATGAAGTAGATTCTTTTATTTGCAATATGCCTTTCATAACCTTTGGAAAATCCCAGCTCCTCTCCAGAAGATATTAGCTAGTTCCCAACTAAAAATACCAAAATCAAATAGTTTGTCTAATTACTCTGTCACATTTTGTATTGGACCAGGAGCCCATTTTTTTCAGGCTATTTTTGTTGTTGTTATTGGTCACAGCTGGTTTAACAATGCTGATCGGTTCTATCTTAAATTGACCCTGCTACAGAGTTTTCCAGGGCAATCCTTTCTTCAGTATTGTCATTCTGCAGTAATTGAGTGCAGAACAGAAATGGTCTGTTTTGTTCCCTGAGAAGCACAACTGTATCTTTCTTTCATGTTCCTTTAGAAACAACTTGTTCATTACTGTGGCCTCTCACAACATCTGCATTAACCAATAGACCTATTTCTTATTAAATGCTTTACATTTCCCTGCAAGTCCTGCAGTGCACATTATATACCTATATGGAGTTGGAGATTTTCAAACCAGGTTATCCCTTGTTCCGAAATAAACTCATATCATCAGATTCTTTGAGGTTTTCTAGGCATTTGGTTCTCTTTCCTTCTAATCACTGGTGTCTCTTCACTGTTACAATATTTCTCCAGTTTTTCTGAGGGAATCCTCCTCTTTACCTCTGTGATAGACCCAGGTCAGTTGGGTACAGCAGAGTAGTCGAAGGCAGATATATTGTTCACTGGATAAGCAGTTTTCTGTTCCCTGACTGATCAGAGGAGGGGCTGTTCCAGGCTAGGGTGGACACATGACTTCAATTAACCTGCAAAGAGTCAGGTGAGGCCGTTAAGCTAAGGCCCGAGTTCCCCCCAACCTGCCACTACAGAAACACCTCCTGGGAGGGGAAGACAGGTCCCTGTCAGGACAGGAGGCTAAACTGTTCTGGAATAAGCCCATAGGGACAACAGAGACTGTGGGAGTTCTCTCACCAACCTTGTTAGGGGGCTTATTCCTTCACCCACTTACTTCCCTGGTCCTTCTTGCATGATCAGAGAGCAACAATACCTGAAGTCCAAACAATTCGATGCAAACAATTCGGTGCAAACAATTCGATGTTTATTGGGGTGAACTTCCAGCAAGCATGATTCCAGTTTCCTTCCTTAGTGTCCCCCTTCCCAGCTCTGACACCACAGAGCCTTACACCTGTGTCCTTGTTCCCATTCCTGCCCTTAGCCAAACATGATTCCAATTTCCCCACCCCTATTCCCTGTTCCCATTCCTGCCCTTAGCCAAACATGATTCCAAATTTCCCCACCCCCATTCCCTGTTCCCATTTCCCCACTCACACACACTCACTTCCTGATTGACTGCAGACTATGTAGTAAAACTTGAGTTCTGCTTAGCTATACCTTAACCTATTATTTTACTGAAATTTAACTAACCAATCTTAACATATTGTAACATGATTATGTAACCAGTTATATCCCACCACCTTAATTAGTTTACACCCAGCAAAATTAATTATACAGCAGACAGGAACAATCACAGAACCAGACAGAGATTATACAGACAAACAATAGCAAAGTGGGAACTATAATGACAAAACAATACAGAAGTGAGGATTTCACATCCCAGCTATTGATAAGTGAGTTCTTGCCAGACAGGATGCTATCAGACTAAGTTTCCTTTTACATTTTCTAGGCACTTCCCTTTCTCTGGAGGCGATAGGCATTATCAGGACAGGATTGTATTCCTAACAGCCCAATAGCACCTTATTTCAATGTGACTAGTTTGGAATGTGAGGATGTGACTGGTCACTTCCCAGCTTATGGCTGCCTCTGCTGCTTAGCCAAAGGCCTTCGCCTAAGCACAGTGCCTCAGGCTGTCACAGAAAGAGAAGGACCTTACACTGGCAGACAGTGACTTTGATTCTTTCTTTTATACCTCTATAACTAGCCAAGTGATAAGAATACACCTAAATTCTTAGAGTATAGGCCTGAATATCTATATCCTAAAAAACCTCCTTGCTGGCTTATGATGAAAAGGGCTCGGTAGACTGTAACCCTGATCCGAGAGAGAGAAGGGCTACATGGAGGGTCGTGGTGAGCCTCTGAGGCTAGCATAAACTGCCTGGAAGCATGGGACCTGTAGGGACAGGGTCAGAGCTCTGCCACACCACTAGTCTCTGAACTATAACCAAATGATTTATTTACCCTTTAACCAAGGCCCTACCTATTTAGGTTGTGTCTACACTGCAGTTAAACACCTGTGGCTGGCTCATGTCAGGTGACTTGGGCTACAGGACTGTTTAATTGTAGACAGTGTAGACCAGCGGTTCTCAAACTGTGGGTTGGGACCCCAAAATGGGTTGCAACCCCATTTTAATGGGGTCACCAGGGCTGGGGTTAGACTTGCTGGGGCCAGGGGCCAAAGCCCGAGCCCCCACTGCCCCAAGGCAGTGGGGGCTCGGGCTTTGTCTTCAGCCCTGGGTAGTGGGACTCAGGCTACAGGCCCCCTGCCCAAGGCTGAAGCCCTTGGACTTTGGCTTTGTGCGCCCCCCCCCCTTCTGCCCCCACTCCCACCTGACGTAGTGGAGCTCGGGCTTTGGTCTTGACCCTCGGGTGGCCTCAGGGTTCAGTGCCCCCTGCTGGGGTTGTGCAGTACTTTTTGATGTCAGAAAGGGATCACAGTGCAATGAAGTTTGAGAACCCCTGGTGTAGAAGTTCAGGCTTGGACTGGAGCCCTAAGCCTGAACGCCTGTTCTTCAATTAAACCCGAGCCTGGCAAGCCCGAGTGTTTAGCTACAGTGTAGACATATCCTTAGGGCCAGATTTTTAATGTTAGTTAGGGATCTAGTGGGAGTTTCCAAGGCACCAGGAGCCTAACTCCCATTGAAAATAATGGGAATTAAATGGTTCAGCTTCAAAAGCATCTAGGTGCCTATCTGCATCTCTAGGTAGCTAAATATCTTGAAAAATCTGGCCATTGCATATCTGTATATCTTTACGCATGTGCGTAGATCTATATGTACTTATCTTAGTGTATGTGATTAGCATGTAGAGTTATGCACATGTGTAAATGTTCACAGGATTGGGGCCGAAACTACAGCATCGTATATTGATAATTATACACAGATCAGTAATGAAGAGAATGAATTTACTTTTCCATTAAGAGCATATAAAAATGTTAGAGATTTTGTTTCAGTTCAATGGACTAACTCTCCCTCAGCATGAGTCCATGATTGTAGGAATCGTTATAGCAACAGGGAAAGCATTCATTAAATAGAAAATAGTTCATAGGTCTCAGGGAAAGGACTTAATACTCTGATGTCTCTTGTAGTCTCTACAGTAACTGTCTTGGAATAACTGTAGCTCTTAATTGTGTGGGGGAGGGGTAGTGGATTTATGTAGACCTAAATCTTTGTACACTTTCAAGTTTCACATGGAGAACACCTGATGTGTGCAAGTTAGCAGGGTACGAATACCAAGAGATGTGAGCATGCATCCATGCAGGTATGTACTTTTAAACAGTCGTTAGACCATCATTAAAAAAAATTAATACAGCCATAAGAAGGTTGCATGGAAATACTTAGGTTAAAACAATACTAACAGAAAATAAGTATAAGGACTGCTCTAATCATTTTATTCTGAAAACTGTCTGGAGTTATTTACATAAGAATACATTTAGTGGGTGTTATATAATTTAAAGAGTAAAGCAAGTGGCATAGATTACATTGTTAAAGTAATGTGTATTCTGTAGTGCTTTAAACATACAGTACTGTAGTAATTAGATACAATTCCAAACTGAGTCATACATGCACTTACCTTATTCCTTTCTTACCCAACATTCAAAATTTTACAGCAAAAAGATAAGTTTAAATAATATTAATGAACATAGAAGTTCTCATACTGAAACAGGTTAATATTCCACCTCGTCAGATATGTTGCCTTCAAGATTGCCTAGTGCCAGGAGATTCAGTGAAAAGTGTTAAATTCTCTGAAGTCACTTAATCATATAATATACAAGAGGAATTTCCTTCCTGACCACTAACTAGTGATCAGTTCATGTCTTGAAGCATGAGCACTATTCGCCCTTGAAAATTTAACTTACCTTACAATGACTTGTGTTTGTAAATCTTTTTTTAATCTTCCTAAATTGTTTGTCTCAATAGTATCCTGTAACAAGATAGTGAATTCCACATGCTTAATTTGGTGTGTAAAACAATTATTTCCTTTATTTTTTTTCTAAATTTGTAGCTTTTATTTTGTGTCCCATTATTATGGGGAAAGATAACTAGGAGCATCTCACTGGCATTCTTCTATATCATTCATTATTTTATATCTATCATATATTCTCTTGCTTGTCTCCTTTCCAGAATAAATAATCCTGATCTTTAATCATTCTTTCTTTGGCAAAGATCCACTGGTGCCTCTAAGTATTTTTGTAGTCCTTCTCTTGTGCCTTTTCTACTTTGGCTTGATCTTTATTTAAGACTAGATGAGAGACTTAACTTTACTCACAATGAGGTCCTATCATTAGTTTATTAAATGAGATCTAATAAATGGGCTAATCAAACCCAAACCAACAAGGATTTCAGATTTAAAGCTCAAGAGACATTGTGAGATATAAATAAAAAAAGGTCACAGTGAACAGTAGTAGTAGGGTCAGGTTCTGCCCTCGGATTCTGCAAGTCCCATTAATTTCAGGGTAAACTGATGAACTGATATGCTAGTTTCAGAGTAACAGCCGTGTTAGTCTGTATTTGCAAAAAGAAAAGGAGTACTTGTGGCACCTTAGAGACTAACCAATTTATTTGAGCATAAGCTTTCATGAGCTACAGCTTATGCTCAAATAAATTGGTTAGTCTCTAAGGTGCCACAAGTACTCCTTTTCTGATATGCTAGTGTTACTGATCTTAAGTTTACCTTAATACTGTCTTTTGAAGAGGTTTAAAAATCAGTCTCTTCAAAATAATAAAGAGAAAAAGCAATACGCTTAAAAAAAAAAAAGCTAGCATACGTAAGCCATAAAAGATGTGATAAATACACGGTCACAAACTTTAAATGTGTGGTGATCTTTGCATCAAGGGAAAATTCATAGTTAGGGAGGTGTGAAAATATGTTTTTACATTAGTCCTAGCAGAATCAATGTGATCTGCTGAACCACGTTCATCTTAAAGGATTTTAAATTGAGAATAATTGATAGGTCCCACAAATGCAGAATAAGGAGTCCATTCTCCTCTCAATCAGCATTTGTAACTCCAAATACTAGGGGAATATAGCCTTTATGCTACACATGATGAATCCTTCTGAAATTTACAATGAAAAAACCTTACTGCAGTTCCACAGAATAACTCAGTTATTTTTTAATTATTTTTGTTTCTAAAACATTTAGTGAGCATTAAAGACTACAAATTGAATTTAAATAGCAGCTAGAGTAATTAGAATCAAATGCCAAAAGTCATCTTAAACTACTTTTTTTTTCCAAAATTCACTTTGATCATTTACAGTTGTGTCCTGCATTTTGTCTGTCAGTTACTGACAGGACCTTAATTACAGTGTAGTTTTATGCATGATGCAGCTATACCACATTTGGACTTGGCTGAGGTTGTTTCTCCAGCTGAGAATTGGTTGATATTTTGTGAAGCCCACTCCTTACTGTATGCCATATTTTCTCACTAAGATAGCTGCATGAACCTGAAACAAAACTTTTATTAAAAAGTGGTTGAGATAGTAAAAACTCCTTCCGCAGAATACAAGTGATGCCTTATCAGTGTTTCTACACTTAATCCTCTTTTAATCTGGTATTCAGCATTTCCCAATAAACACAAGGGCCAGATCACCAGCTCATATAAATTGGCATAGCTTCTGCTGAGGAGCTCGCCCAAGATTTTCATCAATATTTTTAGACAGTTACATTTTTCCTCTATCTTGTTTTTTGCACATGGGAAGGGAGTTGGCAAAATAAAGAGTTTAAAAATTTTTACAAGGCAAAATACCTATAATGTCCCTGTACCCTCCTTGCCTTTTTGTATTTTGCAAAGGCAAGCCCAGTTTCTAGTTCTGGGTCTTTACATAGCCCCAGATCTTATCCTTCTAATTGGCCAAGAACAGACTCCATACCTCTGATTAGTTCAGCCTCCTTTAATGCTTCTTCCACATCTTAAGCTATTTACCCTTGCTCACCATACAAATCTCACACTTCCATTGTTCTTGAAGTTTCTGAAAATAAGATTGCTATATCAATATCAGCTGACCTTGGCCCTCCAGCATTTTCCCCACAAGACTGCAGTCACACTTCTGAAAACCTCATAACCAACTGTCAGATGCACAAAGCTTACAATCATGGCTATAAATCATCTGGCTATCCAATCCACTGCTTTCTTAAGTAACATTCTAGGAACCTGTGTTTCTGAGTGGTTCTGATTTTACCTTTAGAAGTGATCTACATGTTTGCAAGTGTTTCTAGTTTGTTCTGTTCGGTTGCATGACTAATTTGACACAATTCAATATGTTTATGAATTTTTGCAGCCATCACATAGCATCAGATAAAGCCATTTATTTGCCATTTGTTGCTCTGGTATCCCTGATTTTTGAGCAGCCAGGTCTTTAAATTCAAGGCAGGACTTCAGGTGCAGTAGCTGGAGGATAAGACCTTTATGTGAACAGCATAATATATATAGCTTAAGGGTGTCCAGTTTAAGGATGGGCTGCTGTATTAAGATATAACATTCATTATGGGTAAAAAATGGAACTGTGATTCAGAGCTATTTGGGGCACAACCCATGTGCATAATGCTTAATAGGAGGGCACATCCACAGAATGGAATATATTGCATTCTTAAGTACATTGTTATTTAAATAACACGATTAAAATCAGTGTGTTCAACAAATAGTTCTGCATTTATTGTAGTACTGGTGTTAAAATGAACATTTGGCTTTAAATATACTGGCCACCCCACTCCCCCCAGGGCCCAATACACACACACTTTCTACAGCCTTCTTTAAACAGTTTAAACTTACAGTGGTGCCTTTTCTCTGCTAAAGACAGTTTGCTTTAGGAAATACCCCAGATCGATTTTATGGAATGTTTGTTAACTGGTGACAGTTGCCAGAGTTTTCTAGCTTTCTTAAAAATGATATACACTGGCCAGTGTCAGCAGCATGGCTAAAGAACAAATAGCAAAACAAGACCATTCCAAATTTAGAATTGTGGATCTATTATTGCTCTATCCAGTTCTAAATAAAAGCAGCTGCTTTTGATTATTTTGACTTGAGGCATGAAGCAAATTATTTCTTCAGTTTTTTTCTTTCTAGGTTGGTCCCTCAAATTAAGATGCAGGTTTTTCTCAGCTCTTCAACATGCTTCTCATATGTTCTTACAATCTGTTCAAATTCTGGCTGATGTTCTGCCTAGCCCCCTTGAGCTGGAACCTGCAAAGGGAGTACAGGGCTGAGTTTGGTCATCCTGGTCCTGCAACTCTTCTCCCCCACAAAGAGACCATTCTGGAGGCCTTGCATGAGAGGAACAGAGTGGAGTGCCTGAGCCAGGCCTAAAGGATAATAAGCTCACATCCTGTGCTTAGTACTACCCTGGGTATACAAACTCCTTCCCCACACAAATTATTTATGCTTCTGCAAGAAAGGGCCTGTGAATGGGCCCCTACCAGACAGAAAACAAGTGCTCCTTCAAGCTGATACAGTGTATGTTTGTGCTATTGAAGCTTAATAACAAGAAAATACTTCCTGATAATCATTTGTTAGACTTTAGAAAATTTCACAAACAGTGTAATAGAAATCCCATCACTTGGGCCTTTTAATAGTTGACTAGATAGGACTGGAACAGTACTGTACTGGCAAGAGGACAGTTTAAATGACCCACTGGGTCTTTTCCATCTGTAACTTTTGTGATATCTCTCTCCTCTATGAGTCTCCTAGGAACCATCTGAAGCCATTTATATTGTAGATTTGCCCTTGGCTTCAACATGTTAATGAAAAAGATGTCCCTCAAAGAGAAATACATCTCATAAGTGATGCAGGAATCACTAGTGAAATTCTATATCTTGTGTTATGCAGGTGGTCAGATTAGATCATCCTAATGGTCTCATCTGGCCTTAAAAACCTACGAATGTGTGAAAACAGAGGCTCTACCAATTGCTGTGTAATGGGTAGAATCTCTTTGGAAAGAAAATGAGCTAGCAGAAAGACACCTGCTCTGAGTTGCCCTCTCTCCGTGAGATCGTAACAGTCAGGGCTCCATGCTGAAGATAAGAGGCCAAATCTGGAATGACTTCATGAAAATTAATTGAATTATTCCTAATTTATACCACTGTCACTGAAGTCAGAATTTGGCCTCAAAGCTAGAAAATGCTCCTGGTCTTTGCCTTTTGGCAGTGAATGCACAAGGTGGGACTCTTGTGGGGAAATAGCCACCTGTTACCAAAAATGAAGTTCGGTTACCCTGAGCACCTTAAATTCAGTTCTTATCCATGATCATAAGGTGTTTCTGGGGCATCAGTTGGACCTGCAAACAAACTTTATCAGAGAGGACTCCTTAATCTCTGCCATTTTGACCAAGAATTCCAAACTGAGTAGGCTCCAGGCACTCTTCTTAGGGTATTGTGCTTAGAGGGTGTGACTGTAGGTCATATAGACACATCCAAGCTTGCTTTAATCTAGCTAGTTTGAGTATCAGATCAGCGAAGCTCTACTTTCAGCCACCTGAATAGTTACCCAGGATTCTAGGGGGTTTGTATAGCCTGCACTGAATCCCATGCCACCGCAACTCCACTGCTCCAGTTAGCTCGTTCAAAGCTAGCTCAAGTATGTCTACATCAACTGTCGTCACACCCCATGATTGCCATGTAGATATACCCTTAGAGTTAGATGGTGGTTTTACCTCACCAAATGGCCTACATGAAATTCCCAAAACAATCTTGGACTCAAGTAGTTTAATTAAAAAACTATATTTAGAAAGACAAGGTGGGTAACAATGTCTTTTATTGGACCAACTTCTGTTGGTGAGAGAGAGAAGCGTTAGAGCCACACAGAGCTCTTCTTCAGGTCTGGGAAACACACTCCCAGTGCCACATCAAAATGCAAGGTGGACCAGATTGTTTAGCATAAGTAGTTAGCACATATTGTAAGGGGTCACTCACCTTCATTTTGCTGTTACACTGAGAGTACCTTTCCCAGATCTGAAGAAGAGCTCTGTGTGGCTCTAAAGCTTGTCTCTCTCACCAACAGAAGTTGGTCCACTAAAAAATATTACCTTGCCCACCTTGACACTCTAATATCATGGGGCTGACACAGCCACAACTACACTGCATAAAACAAGAGTTAGTAAGACTAGAAGGAGAAAAATCAGATTAACCAAAATAAACGGTATGCATGACATATGTAATTTTATTCTTGGCAAAAGCGAAGATATTTACTCCCTTGATTAGATGCAATAACAAAACAGTCTTACATTTCTAGAGTGCACATTCTCTTTTCCCCTAGCTTTCCTTTTCTTCTCTCAGCCCTTTTGACAGAATGTCAAAGACACAACTGATGGTTTCTTGGATAGGTAGCTTCCCACTCCCTCTCTCATGTATAAGTATCTTGTCATCCCAATAAGACTGTTTTACCAACTATAAAATTAGATACATTTTGCTTACTTTGTCTACTCTTCCATTTTCACAGAGAACTACCCACTGGTACAGCTCCACACACCAGTGGTCTCCGTGATAGTACAACAAGTGTAGACAGGACATGAATGGTTTTGCTACTATATCTTCTAGACCTGTGATCCTTGGACTTTGAAAGTATTAGCCTATCCACTACAGTATCAGGCATCCCTCCCAAAGATTCTTATAGATAATTTATCTTCTAAAGCGTCCATTGTGTGCTTCCTCAGTCAATTCAGGACTATATATCCACCTTTGGAAAAACAGTTTTCTGTTTTTCCTGAACAATATGAAGTTATACAGAAGATGTATAAGCACAATAGTTGCCTCATGTTAGCCTATTTTTTTATTTTATTTTCAGATCAATCTCTCTGCCCCCTCCAGTGGCTGCCTGCCCTTTAGTCAATCTTTATTGCCATGTTTTTGCATACTACTAGTCCTGGCTGAAGATTGTCAGCCTGGACTCAGAGCCACCTGTTTTTTAAAGATATTGAGAATATATCATTTCTGTAATTCATTCCCAACTTGAATTCAACTCTGTATCAAATATGGATCATGGGCAGACGAAAACTAATCAGTCATACAACCATATTTTCAGTTGCCAGATTTTATGGTCAAGCACCAGTCAGGTTTATAGAAGAAAGATTCTGAAATCCCTTCTTTCCTTCTCCAGGAGAAACAGGAAAACTACTTGGGAAGGTATGGAGGTAGCCAAGCATAAAACAGATAACTAGTAATGTTTGTAACGTGACAGCAAGAATGGCCACTACACCTGTATCAAGTGACCGGGCATAATGTGGGTCATTTGTTGCTTGTCTGTTACTGTTCACCGCTGGCATTTGAACCTGAGTGATCGTTTTTCCAGGAGTAATTTCCCACTTAATTCTCCACCGTGAAATATTATTCAGGATGTTACATGGAGGATCATTTCCAAGAAATTCTGTCTGCATCTGAAAAGGATGTCACGAGACTTGTGCCAAATGCTGATTTACCTGAAGAGAGTTCTCTATGGCGGTGGTGGAAGGGGATATGAATAGATAAAAAAAAATCTAATAAAATGAAAAATCCCTAGCGATCCATCCCCATGATAAATCAAAGAAATAAGCATTCTTAAAACCCATAGTCCATAACCTATGCACTTAGAGATACATGCTAGTCACATGAAGACTCTGAGATTTTATGGTTGGGTCATAGCATTTCTGGATCAGAATGCTGCCATTACCATTTCTGCTGTTTGCCACTTAAATTTTCTTCTCATTAAGGCAAATCCAGACTGCTGTAACCTGTTCTCTGGGTTGGTCCAGCAGAGCCTGAGTGTGACAGGCTTCAAGCGCAGTGTAAGAAGTGTCTGTCCAGTAAAGCTTTTGATTGTCCTCTGTACTGTTTTTAGTAACAGGAATAGGTGTGATGGTCTTGTTGAGTTCATTAGGAAGTACTGATATTTTGCTAATAGATTGGTTGTTCTAATGGATGTGAGGCAGCCAGGTGTCAAGGCATAGGGTACTATTCTAGAACTTGCAATTGTTCCAGCATACTTATACTCCTAATGGATGCATGTTCTTCTTTAAAGAAGGACAGGTCTTCAAGAGATCCCAGTACCCAGAGTACACACTCCTAGAGTATAAATTCCAGCTAACCACCTGTCAACAACTGGAATTTATAGGAGCCCTGCTAGACACCAGTTAGTCAAAACCAGCACTGGGACTAGGAATAAGCAGAGTAAGCAATTGCTCTAGGGCCCCAAGCAGCTCAAGGGGACCCCCATTCACTTTTTTAATATGTAGTAGGGGGCGCAGGCCCAAAATATTCCTGGTTAGGGCCCCCAGTGGGCTAGAACCATCTCTGGTCAAAACCCTACTTTCTTAAAACAAGAAACAAGAATTATTTGGCCTTGGCAAAATACTCAGAAATCACAGTCAGCAGTTTTCTTTAAGAACCATATTAATAACACTGGGCCTGATAATACACCTTATTTTTGGAATATCTTCACATGAGGCAGCCTCATATCACACCAGTCCGTGGCTTTGGGCAACATGCATCCAGGTTACTTGACAGCAAGTCTAGAGAAAAGAATTTCGCATTTCCTCATATTCAGAGCATTTGAATGGCAGATGTGTTCAAATTGGGTTGCAGAGCTCACTTATGTTTACACACAGTGAACTTAACTCTCCAGAAGATCAGTTTGTACATCAGCATCATGTCACATATGCCTGAATGTATATTCTTTGGTATATAGCTGGCTGTTCTTTCAACCTTTATATCAGGGGTCTCAAACTCAATTTACCTTAGGGCCAGTACCAGTCCTCAAACCCTCCCAGCGGGCCAATAATGTCACTCATGCTGCCCAGAACCTGCTCCCCAAAACCCCACCCCCTCCAAAAAAAACTCCACCCCGTGCCTGCCTACGGCTCTAGGAGGGAGTTTGGGTCGGGGAGGAGGTCTGGGGTAGGGGATTGGGGTGCAGGCTCTGGGAGAGAGTTTGGGTGCAGAAGGGGTGAGAGGTTGGGCTCTGGGAGGGAGTTTGGGTGGGGGAGGGGCCTGGGGTGCAGGCTCTGGGATGGAGTTTGGGTGCTGGATGCAGGCTCTGAGAGGGAGGAGGGAGCTGGGGGTGTGTGGGGAGGGAGTGCAGGCTCTCGGAGGGAGTTTGGGGGTGGGGGTACAGGTTCTGGGAGGGGGTCGGGGGGTGTGGTGCTTACCTGGGGCTCCAAGGTGGGGCGGGCCAGGGGGGCCTCCGCATGCTGCTGCCTCCGCAGCTTCCCATTGGCCACAGGGGTGCTAGTGGCGGGGGGGGGCAGCGTGCAGAGGCACAGCCCTGCCCTGCCCTGGGGCTGCAGGGTGGGTCCAGCAGACTGTGGAGCGAGCAGGCAGATGCCGCTGCTGCACTGCCGGGGCCCCGGGCCATTGTAAATCGCCATGGGTGGGGGGAAGCGCTGGGGGACAGCAGGTGGGGCCCAAATTGCTGGAGCCCCATGGGCCACACTGGGGAGGTTCACAGGCCGCAGATGTTTGAGACCCCTGCTTTATATGAACCCCTAGAAAGCAGATCAATTTCTGCCTAATATGTAGTACTCAAAGTTCTAATGTATTGAAAGCCTTCTTTAAAGTAAAGCCTGCTACATCCTGGGGATATCACTATGATACCTACAGTGATCTATCTATCGTGTTTATATGGCCCCCATTACCATAGTATTTTAGCAACTCACAATTTTTAACCTACGTGTCCTCACAATGTGAGGTAGGGAGGTATTATCCCTATTTTACAGATGGGGATGTGAGAAACGGAGGCTAAATGACTTGCCCCAGGGTCCTGTAGGAAGTCTGGCAGAGCAAGGAATTGAACCCTTGTCTCCAGCTAGTACCCTAACCACCAGATTATCTCTCTGATAATAAACTCTTCTTGAGCTGTTTGAGTTTTACAAACGCAAGTTTCTCACAGGCAAAGTTCTTGACAGGTGTCTATTACTCATTTTTCATACAGTCTTCCAACTCCAGCTTCTGATATATCCTTCACTTAGTACTCTAAGGATAAAAGTTGCTAACTTACTTATTTTTCATTATTATTCTGAGGTGATGTCCTTTGAAGGTCATATTATTGCCACTTTATCAAATCCATGTCAACAATGGTAGCCAGCCTCCGGTTGGTTCCACCTAATGAGATATGTATGCTCTAAGGCAACCACATCAAGCACAATTGATAGTCTAACAAAGCATTGATGCCTAAATATATTACCATGCTGTTGCAACAAGAATCTAAATTTGGCCAGGCTAATCTGACAGGTTAATTTTCCCCACCCTCTTTTCAGACAGGAAGGAGCTTCTTCAACTGTAAATCTAGAATAACTCCATTGACTTCAAGGGAATTACTCTGGTTTTACACCAGTATAATTTACAGTAGGTTCTTCACATTGTCTTTGCTGCTTCAACTGCTATACAGTCATATTCAAAAATATTCTCAGTTATCCTGGTACTGTGCTTGTATAGTCACATTTATATTTTAAAAGTTATTGTTCTTAGTGTATCCTCTTTTAGTAAACATTGAACAAGTCTCTAGAATGTGTTACTGTTTTTTGTACAGAAATAGCTATTTGTTTATTTTTACCGCATAATTTATTTGTTCTAAATCCCACTTCCCTTATAAAAATACTAGTTCATTTTATATAGGTATCTCTCTGCTCTATACTCTCCAAAGAGTTAGGTTCAGTAGATGGATAGATGTATTTATAAAGAAGTTAATCTATTTGTAAGCTGATTTAGACCTTATGAAAATGAAAAACTAATTACACTTCATCCTGTAGCATAGGCACCAATGTATAAATTTCATCACACTTCTGCTACTGCTCTTCATCCTGACCTACATCAACTCTGCTGTTCTAGTCCTGAGCATCTATTGATCAGATGCCCACCAGTGTGGCTAATCTTATTGTAGCAAAAATGGAGTTTAGTGCTACATTACTCATTTTCACTTGCACCCTATAAGGGTAGCACAGATTTCCAAAGGTACAAGGTTAGTGCTATAGCTAAGTGTGCCACCTCCAAGGAATTGTTCACATGTCCATAATTAATAATAGTAGGAGGAGAGATCCATATCGACTGTCCAGTCTGCCCACAAAGGTTGGGAAATGCTGCTACTGTCTGTTTAATGATGGATACTGTGATGTACTTCAAATACACCTCTCTGTCCATTCCAAGACACCTGGTAGCTTTGACTTGTGGTTCTAGAAGTTTAAGTTTGTAACAGGTGATGTTGTGCACACTGGAAACCTTGAGGCAAGATATTTCCCATCAGAGAACAATTCATTTTTTGTCTCTTAACCCCTTGTTCCCAGAGTGTTAAGTTGTCCAAAGGCATGTATAGTGCAGAAAGTCCCAAAGGCCAAGATCTGCAAAGGTACTTAGGCACCTAAGTCCCAGTTTTAGGCTCCACTGTGTTCTGCAGAATTCCCCCTTGGCTGCCATTTGGGTGCCGGAGCTTACTGACAGCCTACATTTTTGCTGTAAAAGTTACTTAGGCACCTACATTTCTGACCCTGGGTACATGCACTACTGCCTCACTCTGAGCCCCAGAGGAAGATAGAGAAGCACCTATGTCACGCATATGCAGGCCTGATCCAGTAGGCATACTCGGAGGCCATCTACCGGATTGGGTCCCATTCAAAATCTAGCCCGACGAAGGTACCTGCTTTTAGCCCAGTAGTTAGCACGCTCATCTGGGAAACACAGGTTCAGTTCCCGCCTCTGCCTAGAGGGGGAGAAAGGATTTGAACAGTGGTTTCCCACTTCTCAGCAGTATGCTCCTGCCACTGAGCTCTGAGATTCCACTGTGGGTTACCCCCAGTCTGTCCTATTAATTATTTATCCAGAAGGCAACACCTTCAAAGAGTCATTGGAGCAGGGGGACTGGACCTTGGGTCTCCCTCGTGGGTGCCCTAACCACCCGGCTACAGTGTCATTCTCTCTCTCCCAGCACTTTTGTGTGGAATGTGGCTAGAAGTTTAAGGTGGACCCCTCCTCCCCCTCTAGGCTGTTTTGTGTGAAGCGAGGCAGCCTGACTCCCAGAAAGGGATTGCTGCAGAGATAGGTGCCTCCCTGCAGCCCAGATTCAGGACCTATCTCCGTAAGAGGGGGTGGGACTTACCTCCTCTCAATGGTATCTCCTAGTGGCTGGCATAGGTGGCTCCCTGTCCAGCATGCTATCTTTTGTGGATTGCATTTTTAGGCACCTGTATCCCCCAATCATTTTATAGGGAGTGTAGGCACCTAACCCAAGCTTTGTGAATCATTTTGTAATTCCTGTGATTTCTTTTTTTAGGCACCTACAGATTATGCATTGTAACACTGAGCATCACAATGTACTTTTTTTTAATAATAAGCTTAAGGACACAGATATATTTTTGGTGTGTTAAACTATCAGCATTATCTACTTCATTTGCTCTTAAGTGCACTGGTGTTCCAGTGAATGATTCACATTTGCAGTTTCCTTCTAATCATGTTGAACCTTAAGAAATCACTGGGGAGAGGGGGGTTGTAAGACTTTTGAGGGCAGTTTTTCAAAGGTAGGTAAATATGAACATGCATAAGTGCTGGAGTTTGACAGCACACACACTAACCACCTTTGAAAAATTGGACTTTTACTGCAAATCAGTATAGGAATATGTACCATCCTGTAGAGGTATTTGCATTAATATTACTAAACAAAATAAATTACTGTTATTTTTAGCCACAATAGTCACCTGTATACTGTCTAGGAAGAATTATTCCAGGGTACGCATCCTACTTAGGACCTTGACTGTGCCTAAAGGAGTTTAAAATCAAGATCCCCAACTTTTTCGTAGTATGGACCACATCTTAAGAGATACTGTCTTGTGGATCTTTCCCACCCAGGATCATTAAGACTATCTCCCTTCCTGTTCACAACTGCAAGACATCCTTATGGCAAATACAGCAGTTGCTTAGACATGCAGAAGTAGTACAGGGGATAGTTGGAAAAACAGTAAGGACCATATGACCCTTCACTTCTCCACAGGCCACCAACAAATATTCTGTGGATCTCTAGGGTCCATAGGCCACAGGTTGGTAATTGTTAAGTTACAAATCATATACATAATGTCCAAATATTTAAAAAACTAATTTACTTTTATTTATGCCTTCTACAGGTATTTAGTTTTTTTTGCATTTCACTCAACCTGAACAATTAAAACAGACTTGTCAAGTGTTACTTCCCCCGCCAGTAACTCTTCTGCACTGGAAGGTCTGTAGATCCTATAGAGTGGGATTTCAGCTTGTATCTTAAGAAGCAGAAGAGTTTATAGCTCAGGAGGCAGAATCAGACCTTTCAGTAAGCAGCAGTGTTCCAACCCCTAAAATTCTGCCATGCCTCTTCAGCTACAGGGACTGGCTTTTCCCAATCCTAAATAATAATTTAAAAATTATTATTCAATTGATTGGATTCTGAGTTGTTGTTTTTTTACAGGGCTATGTTATTTAGCCTCAGTAAACTTTCTGGAACCCCTTTCTGATACTCTAGTAACTCACTGCATCAGATATTTTTCCCCACTGAAATTTTAAATATACTGGAAATATTTAAGGTATTGTAAAAATTATTTTATATACAACAAACATATTAAGTCTAAATTGGTGTTCCTCTAGCCACTCTGACACTAGCAATTGAGATTTCCTTGCACATCACACGGCTGATGGAGGAGATACACTATCTCCATTTTTTTACTTCATTGGAGTATGTTTGCTGTGCTCTTAAAACAGCATTCAAAAGCCCAAGAGATGAGCTCTGCTCTGAAATTGTTATTTGCTGACTTGAAATTAGCTGCAAAAATACAATAAGATTAAAATATAGCATAGTAATAAATTTAATTTATTTGGGGGAAATGTAGTTTTAAGGAAGAATTATAGTTTGTCTTGTGAATGATAAAGCATTATAACTATTAATAAACAAAGCTGAAATTTTGTAATGACCAAACCTGGATTCATCCAAGTCCTCAGTACACAAACTCCCTTGAAAAGGGACTCAGACTAGAATTGGACTGTAAATTTGATTGGCCTCACTACAGACATGAGGAACATTTTTGTCCTTATGAAATCATGTTAAGTGCGCTGCAAAAAAACGTGGCAAGTCATTGTAGATCAGCCCATCAAGCCATTTTAAGCTATGCGCAGCAGATAAAACTAAAGTGCAGTGAAATGAATTCCAGTACAACATGAGAATTACATAATTCTTCCCACATTTAGAAAGCTGTCAGCCACAGGTCTATTGCTAATGAACTAAGAGACTCCTTCAAACATTGGTTGCCACTGTCCATCATGAACTACATCATGAAATTTTATCCTTTACCATGTGTTTTGAGCATGGGCAGAATCAAAATATTCCTGAGGGGGATGGAGGGCACCCAGATTAACTGCCAAGTAGCACAGGCCTGGAAGCGAAAGAGGTAGAGGAGGCAGGTTTCAGAGACGGCAGCCTGAGATTTCTGGGAAGCAGGGAGGCAGGTAAGATAGAGACTGGCCAGGACCTCTCCTCCCACACCAGAGAGACCAGAATTGGCTCAGACCTCCCCGACTAGGTAGGGTCTATAGCCAAGGGGGGAGCCTGCTGCCCTGCCCCCACTCTGTTGCGACCATGGTTTTGAGTCACTCTTGTACTAATTCAGCTGCAGTTACATTGTTTTCTTTAATGTCTTTACAAAATCTTGCATATTGTGTATCCACAGTCCAAAACAATATATTACAAATTGTGTTACATGATCACAGCCTTATCTGAGGTGCAGAAGACTGCTGTAGTCCACTGGTTTTGCAACAGCAGGATCTATTGGTCTGTTTATTTTTACCATAAGATAATACTATTGCATGGAGTCCGTCTGGTACCATAGAACATAATGCTTTACCTGCTGGTCTCTTTTCTCTGACTTCCCTTGGAACCACTTCAGTCCTGATATTGTACAATAAGGTTTACTTCAGCATGCTAAGTACACCAGGCAATTGATTTTTAAATCTGTGAGTTGTGGACTTCATGCAATAATAAATTATCAGGTTGCTGGGGCCAAAGTCTGAAGTTGCTGGAGTTGCATCAGCTTCTTCTATAAACTGATAATGTGTCCTAGTCACCAACATCTACTGTGCTGGTGAAATCCTGAGTTAGGCATAATATGGTTTCACTGCAATAAATATTTATGTTCATCACAAACCCACTGCATAATTTAGCTCAGTTGGTAATCTCTGCTCAAGAGTCTCATTAGTGCCTTGGCAGGGATGTTACAGGTCAGGATTACTATGCATTAGCTGTGCTATCTGGGGTAACTGTACATGCTGTCTTAAACCAACACTTACTTTCATAAACAGTAAGGGCCCAATACTGCAAATACTTATGCACAGGAGTCACCATGTTCTCATTGGTAGTCCCTTGAGATAGGGCCACCTGTGTATGTGTTTGCAGGATCAGGCCCCTCCTTAATTATAAACATTAAGCTGTTCTGTACCTTAACTATAGCAGAGCTGCACTTCATAATTTGTATGTGTTTATTTTTAAGGCCTGTATTTTGGCTTGGCCTTTTATGTGGTTTTTTTTTTGGTTTTTTTTTTGTTAAATTATTATTTATTCTGACTTTTCATCAGCTTCTCTAGTGTTTGAAGTGTAGTTTAATTTTGTTCTTTATTCTGTTTGTCCTTTTAATGTATTTCATAAGTTCTCCTGATCATGCCAAAACTGTGCATTACTTTTACATTTTGATCCACTATTTTTCATTGTTTGGACACACTCCCACTTGATTTCTAAAATGAACTGTGGTGTAACTAATGAATTACACCACTACTAAACAAAGTTTCTTATAAACAAATTTCTACTGTTGGAAATAAATGCAGACATTTACATACGGAAAACAAGAATCCCTTTTACAGTGATGTGAAAAGAAAGTGTGGCCTTTATGGAGCATGGGATAAATATTTTAATCCTTTAATTTGCCTGAATAATGCCATTTTAGAACCAGATTGTGCTCAGCATTTGCTGAGATGTGCAAGGAAGGGAGAGGGAATATTTTCCCCCCCTATTTGTATTAGTGTATTACCTAGACATCCCAGCCAAGACTAGGGTCCCATTGTGCTAGGCACTGTACAAACATAGTAAGAGACCGTCCTGGGTCTGCCCTAAACAGTTTACAATCTCAATTAAAAAAGCAGACAAAAGTCAGGGGCAGAAGCGCAGTAGCACAGATGGGTGAAGTGACTTACCCTAGGTCACAGCAGACCAAACGCAATCAGGAATAAAATCCAAATCTTATGAGCCTCAATCTAGTGCTGCATCCACTGCCTCCCTACTCCTATTCTTGTACCTGCTGCTCAGGGCCAGGCACCAATCAAGTCCTTGCACTCAGGAAGCAAAAGAGCCCCATAAAGCTAGCGCTGCTACCCTCTCTAGGGACCAGATCTAAACTGAAGTAAATAGAAGTCTTTCCATTAACTTCCATGGGCTCTGGATTAGTCCCCAAGGGGAAAAGGAAGGAGGTGGAGGGGGACACAGTAACTATGTTCTCTGGGAGCTTGTAACATTGTGAGACTCACTGCCACAGTGCCTCCTGCTGGCTGGCACCGCCCCTGTGTCCCTTCTGGACCCCGGTGCCGCTTTCTCTGGGGGTTCTGCCTCAGCAGCATCCCCTCAGTCTCTGGGTATCCCCTCCCCAGGGTACCCCCTAATCCCACCTTGCTTCAGTGCCTACTGCCAGTCATCATTTAGCCCCAGTCACTGGGGCCGACTGCAGCCTGTAACGGCCTCTCATCATTGGCAAGGGGGGCAGGACTCTGACTAGTCTCGGGTTGCCCCTTTGCAGCCCCAGCACCTGGTTTAGGCCCCGCACAAGGCCCTGCAGCCTGGGGGGTTGTCAGGCTGGAGATCCCCAGCCCCTCTTGCCTTTCCCCCAGCGCTGCCCTACCTCAGGTCCCTACTCAACTCCCAGGCAGCCAGATCCTTCCCTCTCAAAAGCTAGAGAGTCTTAAACACCTGTCTCACTGGCCTTTTATAGGGCCAGCTACAACCTGATTGGGGCGTGGCCCTAGCTGTGGCTGCCTTCCCCATCAGTTGAGGCTTGCTGCGTTCCCAAGCAGCAGCCCTCTCGCAGCCTCAGCCCTCTCCCAGGGCTGATTTTAAGCCCTTCAAGGCAGGAGCGGTGACCACCCCGCTTCAGAGCTCTTGGACACATTATATTAGTCTGTATTACCATAGCCCCTAGAAGTCCTGGTCACGTATCAGGACCATGTTGTGCTAGGTGCTGTACAGACACAAAGCAAAGTTCCTACCCAAAGACCTTACAATCTAGGTATAAGACAAGAGGCAAGAGATGGATATAGACAGACAAGAGACTACAAGGAAACAATACAGGGTATGTGGCAATATATCATGTAATCCTTACCAATTTGTAGGGCAGAAGTAGATCACTAACACGGTGTCATCACAGACACAAACACGAATTTAAACTTTTAAAAATAGTGATGATAAAATAACTGCAGTTTAAGACAATGAAGTTCTCTGAGGGAAATGAGTGAGACTACTCCCATGTCTAAGTGCTTTGCTGGATTAGGGACAGAGGAATCACCACCTTGCAGGACTGAGCATTAAAGCTGCCACAATGTTTTCAAGAAACAAGGTGGGAGAAGTAATATCTTCTAGTGGCCCAACTTCTGTTGGTGAGAGAGACAAGCTTTCAAGCCACACGGGGCTCCCCTTCAGGTCTAGGAAAGAAGAAGAGGAGCTGTGTGGCTCGAAAGCTCATCTCTCACCAGCAGAAATCGGGTCAATAGACGATATCACCTCACCCACCTGGTCTCTCTAATATCCTGGGACTGACACAGTTACAACTACACTGCATACAACGTTTTCAATTCAGGCAGTACAGCAGTGCCTCCTTTACACAGGGAGTAAGTCTTTGCAGAATTTCACCAACTCTGTATGTGTAACCGTAGTCATGCTTCTCCTAGAGTGGCTCCTCTAGTGTCTAGGGGTGGGGTTGCAGGGGTTCTGTCAGTCTAGTACCTCTTTATTTGTTCTGGTGCCACAAATAGACTGTCAATGTATGTAGTCTACCTCCCCAGCTAGGTCACTGCTTAATGCATTCCCCTTTTTGGAAGTTAAAAAGGGAACACAATCTAAAGACCTTCAAGCCCATTTCCATCTGGCACTTGCCACTCTGGGATTCCTTTATTCTCAACACTCAGGCTTCCCCTCTTAGTCTGGGGGAGCAGTAGGGAAACCCAGGCCCACCCTCTCCTCTGGTTTTTAGCCCAGGGACTTTGTTTAGGCACCTAAGAGCCATTTCTCCAATCCCACCACCATTTTCCCTGGGCTGCTCGTATCTTTACCTCACTCATCAGCATCTTCACAAGATCTGCAGACTCTGTTGCCTCCATCTTGACTTTGTGGTTCCTCACAGCTTCTCCTGAGACCAGCTACAGAAGCATTTCCTAAGAGCCAGTCTCAGGTCTTCCCCACAGCAGCTGAATTGTACTGCTATAAGCTTTCTCTACCTCTATCCTTAAAACAATCAGCATCTCTCTCCTTTAAACAGGAGTTCTCCCTCAGCCCTTTTCCTGGGATTGAGGTTGTATCCTAAGCCCCTTGCCTTAGAGTAACCAGTATTTCCTGGTTCCTCCCTCAGCTCTCTCTCAGGGATTGGGGTTGTGTCTCAGACCTCTTTGCCTTAGGTTAGTCATCTTCCCCTCCCTCAGGCAGGTGCTCCCTCCACCCTCTTTTTGGAGCTGGAGTTTGTGTGTCAGGCCTCTTTCCCAGCTGCAAGGCTTTTTGCCAGCTCCCTTCACCTGAACACTCTCTCTCCAATTAGTCTTCCAATCTGGGGAGTTCAGTAGACTAGCCTTCTCCTGTCAATGCCTGTCTGGTGTGAGGGAGGATGCAGCATTTATACCGGTCCCCTTCTCACACCTCCTTCACAGTTGATGGGATGAGAGGGGAGCCTTGCCTGGCCCTCCCTGCAAGAATCACCATCTGTTACCAGGACCCTTAAGTCTCTATATCAGGACCCTTCCAAACCCTTAACCGCTGAGGCCAGGTGATGGGATGGGCTAACCACTAGGTTCTACTGCCCTCCATGGCAGCCTACCCTCTCACAGTAATGTTATAACTTCTGATGATAGGACAGGCCCAGTGAAGGATAAATATGTTATACAACAGTGAGAGTTAAGACACTCAACTCATATTTTCTTGCTACTATTGGCATGTGTGCCATCCTCAATTTATTTTAACATAGTTATTTGTATTTCATTTTACAGTATGTCTGTATTTGGGGTATGATTAAAATACAGGTCTACTTTATTTGAAGAAGACACTTCATATACCAAGCGCAGTTTATTCAATTCATACTTCGTAGCATTGCAAAGTTGTTTCATTATGTACATGAAGGGTGTGATCTCCCACCACTGAAATCAATAGGATGTTGCTATAGACTTCAATGGGAGCAGGGTCAATGGGTCTACAAAGTTGTAGTTTTTAATGCAGTTGCTATTTTTGTTTTAATTTCCTTCTTGTTACCATAATGCGTTTTTTTGTTTGTTTGTTTTTTGCGGGTTTTTTTCTCCTTCTGGAGTCTTCAGAAAGGCCCCCTCAGGCCTTAAGTTATGGTGACTCATCTTTAGCAAGAATGGTTGGAACAGACCAGTGCCACTCCTGGATCAAGTAGAGAGGCCATTATCATGTGAAATCATGTCTTTTCTGTTTTAGCCCCTGATCCCGCAAATACTAATGCACGCGTTTAACTTTTCTACCCTCGTTTGCTCCACAATGGAAATACTCAGGGTATTAAAGTTAAGCATGTGTGTATTTGCAGGAGTGGGACCCAAGGGACTGATTATGCAGCATTCACAGTGTTGTCTCTCTTTGTTAGCTTGGAGAGAGTGAATCTAGGAACAAAGACTCCAGTCCTCAGAACGCTAATCACAGTGCAACAGATATTTTTCATTAGGTGATTTACAAACACTGGAAATAACCCAATCTAACTGTATCTGGCTAACCCAAAATAACTTATTCTGACCTTGAACTCTAATTAGAATTCTTCTGCCATGCAAAAGACCTGGCCTTTGGTCCTCAGAGTGATGGAGGTTAGAAGTTCTATGGAAGCACTTTACTCAGATCACTAACAATGTGACTCACGTTGCCAAACAGCATCATCTCTAACCAATTAAAAAGCAGTATTAACTGGTTGTAATAGGAGTCATATGTGTTGTTTCTGGGCCTGAAATATAGTATCCATGCTGTAGGGCCTGTAAGGTGTGAAGGTGTAATAAAGAGACTCACTGCTCCACCAGAAACAGGAAGAACACATACGAGCCCAGAAAAGAAAAAATCTGTCAGTAGATTTATACCTGTTTTAAAATGACAAAATATTATTGCCTGAAAGGGAGAAATGTTGGTTAAGTACAGTCGTTCCTAGAGAAGTATGTATGGACTTGGTTGTGGGATTTCCCTTTGCGCTCCCAGAGGTTGGTTGGCTGGTTGGTTTGTTTAATGCTTCAAAGAGCCATTTATGGAGTCAGTATTATGTGAGATCTGGTCTTCTCGGGTATTTCTTTTTGAAAGTACCATAGAAAGACCAGATCATGCATTATTTTCGCCACATGATGAGTTCCTGGATGTGCAAAAAGCCCACATAAACCAACCAGTAATACCAAGACTCTTGGGTTTATCTAATTCCCATGGAAACTGTGTATTGCTCTAATTCTTAAACTTAGTTTTATGATATTAAAGGTAAAATAAATCCATACACTCTTCCATACACTCCGTTCCACGTGATAATGGGATTGGTGCTCACCATAATTGTTTGGTATTTGCAGCATGGATGGGGGGAAGGGAAGAGATGTGCAGGAGCTGGAGGTCATAAATAAACTTCTTGTCATGTGAATTATCTGCATTGTGAAATATTCTATGTAACTGTCTTGAAATAATAATGAAACATTTATTTTAAGAGCTATGAAGTATACTTTTAAAAAATTGGCCCTGTTTTAGTCACGTGTCCGGTGGCAATTTATTTTAGTCACACCGCTAAAAAACACCCCACATCCTCTTGATTATTTCTCCCTATATGCAGATCTGCTTTTAAAATGGAAAAGCGTACATAAAAGCACCTTGTTCTTCAGATTAAGCTTATAAGAGCTTAATTGAGCTGGTTTTAACAACATTGCACTGGACTCCAGCTGTAGCAGACAGTCCTTCAAAGGCTGACAAGTATTTCATGGTTTTGTTTTCTTTTCAGCTGACCCCCTGGTTGGAAGTATTGCCACTCAGTATATGACTAACAGAGCAGAGCATGACAGAATGGCCAGACAGTGGACCAAGAGATATGCTACATAGGAATCTACTATAGAACATGCTGGACCTGTGCAAGCACATTCACTAAGTGCATCAATAGCCCTTCCCTTCCCTTTGTTCTTATTTTTTATTAAATTTTGAACAATTTTGTGACAAAAGGTTGTCCTTCCTTTCTGTTTTTATTTGTATTTGGTTCTTTGTTTGTTGGTTTTGGTTTTTCATTCTGTTAACTTGAAAGTTGCTTCCCTCAAATGTAGACAGGGAATATTGGTTATCCGTGCAAAGAATGTTGGATCTGTAATAGTATAGAGCTTTGTCCCAAAGCTTTGTATTGATGTGTGGTTTTTTCTTTTCATGTGGTCTTTGGGAAAACAAACAAATTCAGAATTATATCTCGTTTCTACTTAAATGTAGTGTTTAGGGTTATTTTTTTGTACTGAAGTCTTTAATGGTGGGTGCATGCTACTGGGAACAAGTTTTGTATAAAAGCTTAAAATCAAGAATCACTGTGCATTACTAAGACTGTGTTTATCACTAGCCTTCTGTTTCCCACACAAAAGGCTATTGGGTTGAACAAAATAATATGTATTTTGATTTACTTTAAAAAAAAAAACAGTGCTTGTAAATTTCTTAGGGACCTGCCACTTTTGACTGTGGATCAGTTGATGTACACTTGTATTATTAAAGCACTCAATAAAACACTGTGGCTGATAAATGCACTTTTTGTAAGACAGTGCTTTTGCTTTTTGTAGAGTGTAAATGGTATAGCTCTGCATGCAATTAAACTTGCATAATACCATTGCAAGTTAAGCCATTATATTTAGTCCTGAACTTTAAATTTCTCCTTGACAATAAGTTTCTTAACATGTAGAATTTGATAATAAACTCAATAAACTCTAGCTTTAATATAAGCTTTTTTTAAAAATATATTTTAAAAAGCTACCCTGTTACTTACTGGTGCCCAGCTACCCTGAAACCTCCTATATATCTTCTTTTCTACATCCATCTTGTTTGTAATAGTTAAAACAGCTGGTTACAAAAATAGCCCCACAATGAAAGTAGATAGTGGGCTGACGATTTTGTTCATCAGGGCTAATTTTTCCTTTCCCCAGGCTCTTGTAATTATAAAAGCAACTGTTATTTTAAAAAAAATTAAATCAAGGTTTTCAATGGCAAAATTGAGCCCACTGCACCAATAATTCCCAGCACGTCCCATGGCAAGGGTATTTCTATTCAGATTTGACCTTCAGGCTAATTTTAGGTATGCAGCCATAGAAGGAAAACTTCTACTCAGCTAAGGAAATGTGTGGGTGTTGTGATTTGGAAAATATATACTCTGATGCTGATTCTAAACGCTCTTTGTTACAAAGGCATCCTGGAAAATCCCTGTCTCCTTAATTAAACATTACAGATGCTGCATGCAGCATGCTTTCTCTCTCCCCTGAAACAACTGTTAAAGTCTTTGGAGCTCAGTATCTACATTTATGAGACACTAATATTATCTGAGAGTCTGGTAGTCTCAGAGCTCATAGCAATATACCAGGATGGGGGTCAGTTGATGGGGGGGGAGAAAAGTGGGTTGTATCAAATGACCTACCTATTATATGTTTAATAAATAGTATGAAACTATATATTAACAAGTATTTGTGTGTAGTGGAAAGTATATTATCAGATTTTTAAATTGGAATGTCACTTTTTTAAATTAAAAAGCCTGCATTGTTTTCTTTCCTGCTTTAATATTTATTGTACATTCATCCACCTTCTGTTAATGTTTTAAAAAAAATGCCCTAAATCCATTTACAGTTTAAATCTATTAGAGAACTACAAAGCATACTCAAGATGTACTGTACCATGTCAAAGAAATCTAATCTGTCAGAGCCATGGAAATATTTATATACTTATACCTTTATGATAATTTGGTTACTGGTAGGTCTAAATAAATAATCTCAATCTGTTCTATTTTGTAATATATGTCTGAGACCTTGAAACATTGTAGATTCACCACTGTGTGTGTTTGGCATTTTATCTGTTTAAATAAATATGAGTGTGGTTTTGAATAACATTAGGCAAAAGCTTCCTAATTTTAAGAGAAGTAGACTGGTCTACTGGAGTAGTCTGTTACTAGCTGGATTTGCTAGTCTAGAAAATATTTGTTATCTGTGGTTGTTTTCTCCACAACTCTTTTTTTCTTTTAAGTTAACTGAAAAAAGTTCACAAACAAAAAAAATTACATTAGCCACTCCTCACCTGCTGCTAATATTGCAGGTCAATGTAAAGTCCTGGATATAACAGCTATGTCTTCGTTTTAATGTCATTGGAATTCTGATGACAGGAGAATACAAGGTTGCGGTCAAGCCCCAGGAGAAAAATGGCTAAGAGGAAATAATTATGGAGGTAGCACTTTGCACTAAGGATATTAATCCACTCGTGCAATGTCTCCAGTCATCTATGCATCCTGCATTCTCTTTATTGGGGCAGAGTGAAAATCTACTGGTTAGAATTTGCAAGACTTTCAGCACGTGTCTTCATCTCTCCAAAATTTTGCTTGTAGTTCAGGTTCATCCATACCTCCCAAAAAAATCAAACTGCAGGTTTTGTATGAAGCCATGTGAACCTAGCAAAGTTAGTTTTGTTACAGAGTCAACAAAACTCACTATTTTTTCCTCTGCTACCTCTCAAGCATGGGAGGAGCTCCCCATAAACATATTCAAGGCCACCTTGTTCTCCTTTCAGGTGTCTCTATAAAACTGTCCTCTGATATGATGCCTACATAATAGTGGTGCCAGCCTTATAGCACCATTTTTCATGCAGAACAGTTTTTGTTACCTTGTGTGTGTCTGATGTTCCTATCTGTTTTCTCTTGTTTTATAGGTAGATTATAAGCTCCTTGGGGAAAGGATTCTCTATATTTGTACAGTGCCCAGCATGGTTACGGGGGCTCCTACATGCTACTGCAATAATCGTTTTCCCTACAGTCCAAGCCCTGATCTTTCTCTGGGGAAAGCCACGTGACCTTCTTTCCTTCTCATCTCTGTTTATTGGGGTGTCCAGTTGATAGGTACCTTCTCCCTTCCTCTAATCCCTCAAAATGTATCTTCTGAGAAACTGGCAGTCTGTCTAATCCTGCCACTCTGCAGCAGTGGGACCTGCAAAGGAATCCTCCTTGCCCTTCTATTACTGCTGCTTGATTGCTCTCTGGATTTCAGATGCTAGAGTGCACTATAGGATCAAGAAATCTCTGACATCTAACAAGCCACCACCTGAAGACAACAGAGGTGGGCAGAGTAGAAGAGTACCATCCTCCCTCATCCCAGAAGAAAAGAGCATGGTGAGGGGAGGATCCCAGCCAAGCAAAAGCAAAATACCAAACCAGGAAGAACTAATCTGATTTTGATTTTTAAGTATAGCCAGAAACCTCCCCCACTTTAGCTAGATCTCAGAAAACCTATTGGCATCTTTGGTGTATTTCAAATTTATAGTGTATCTTAAAACCAGGTAAATTTTGCCAGGATTTATGAAATCTTACAACCAAGTGGCATTCTGCTGCTGGTTCTTCAGCTCTTAACTCCAATGTGTACCGCATCTTAATAGAAAGATTGCTTTGCAGACCACCTCCCCCATTCCTCTTGGGAGTTGCATAACATCCCCATGACAACTATGGTAATTACTGACATTGAAAAGCAATATTAGGAAAATATTTATGTATCTTTTGCTGTTTTTGGTGTGACGAATACTTTATTCTTTTTGAAATAAATTAGTCACACTGTCTACTTTAGCTCTTCATTTCACTTCCTCATTCCATCTGGTCTGTTTCTCCTCAATGTAAACAAGGAATAGAGCTGCCACCACGGGACCAGCCAGTTCTCCATATCTCACCAGCCAAGTGAACTGTGGAGCTTGAGTGGTCCATAGAGCACAGCTTGGGAACCTTCACTCCACACAGTAGCAATTCCAGAGGTGTCATCCTCATGACAGATATACCATTAAAAATATAGAAAAAGCACAGATAGTTTCTCTTTTCAGGAGCCTGGCAAATGAGTGTAAAATGACTGTAAAGCAGAAAGTGAGCATAGGCAACATGTACACTGCCCCAGACATATTGTTTTGTCTTCAAAGGACTTGCAGGATCTTTTGTTGTATTAAATCAGACCCATGCTGATCGTATTTTAAAGGATACTTTTGGCTTCCATTAATATTTTTAATGAAATATATCTCCCTTCCCCAGTATGTCATTCAAAACCACCATGACACTGCCTAAAATTGTCTAAATATGTACTTGCTCTCTAGACTGTAGCAGTTCCAAAGTTAAATAACTTTTAACAATGGCTGTTATTTAGCAGAATGATATTAATGGGTGCAAAGAAAACCCTGCAACATGGTCCTCAGCCTGCAATGAGCTGCATGAAGACAGATGCTTATCCCCACGTAAAACCTCACGGAAGTTGCTTGAGCTGGGTATGAGTGCAAGGGTCTGCCTACACGCATTTCATTGCAGGATCGGGGTTAAATCTGTAATTGGCCTCCTCTGAGACATTTTTATACGATATGTCAGTAGTCTGCAGAGGTTGTTAAAATTACTCCTGTCAATAAAAAGTGGACAAGAGTAATTCAGAATTCTCTGGCATTTGTTTTAGAGGAGCCTTAGAAATGTGGCCCTCATATGATGCAGTAATTTCAAACAATACAAAAAAAAATAGGCAGTAAAGGTCCAATAGTAGTTGACGATGAAGCATTTACTAATTTTAAAAAAGGATGGAAACTAGTGGAGAGAGACTGGAAACAGCAAAAGCATCAGTAGAAATTTTAACATTTGTGAATCCCAATATAGGTATATTAAATTCACCTACATTGATGAAATAAATAGCAAAAGTCACCTTACAGTCATAAAAAAGCTGAAACAAAAATAAAGGGCTGTCCACTAGGGAGCCAACTCCCGGGCAGCACTACACAGCACGTTAGTAAAATATGTAATGGTACCTTCCTGAGCTGTTCAGTGCCGAACTCCTGCCCTTCAAGTGCCTCTTCCCACAAATGATCCCTCATCTCCTGCCCCACAGGAAGCAGCACCAGCCCTTCAAAAAGGGTCCATGCCTCAGCACCATCCTCTATCCAAGAGCCAGGTTTGGGTAAGAGCCACCACTTTCACTGAGTACTCAACTTCCAGCTTTTAGCTGTTGCCTTTGTAATGGTTCCACCTTATTCTAGCCCACAGGGTGAATGTGAGAGAGTGGGCGTGGAATTCTGGGCCCCACCCAGAGAAGGAGAAGTTGCAGGCTTTTATCTAGACACTGGTGGAAAAGTATAATATCTTAAAGTCAACGGTTTCAGAGTAACAGCCGTGTTAGTCTGTATTCGCAAAAAGAAAAGGAGTACTTGTGGCACCTTAGAGACTAACCAATTTATTTGAGCATGAGCTTTCGTGAGCTACAGCTCACTTCATCGGATGCATACCGTGGAAACTGCAGCAGACTTTATATATACACAGAGATCATGAAACAATACCTCCTCCCACCCCACTGTCCTGCTGGTAATAGCTTATCTAAAGTGATCATCAGGTGGGCCATTTCCAGCACAAATCCAGGTTTTCTCACCCTCCACCCCCCACACAAATTCACTCTCCTGCTGGTGATAGCCCATCCAAAGTGAAGTAAGTTCTAATGGAAGGGGCTAAATGAATAGCGCAGAGTTTAGAAATCTTTTGTTGTTCCACCAATGAGTCTCAGCCTCATAGGCTTGGAGGCACTTCCTATAGCAGGGGTGTGCAAACTTTTTGGGCCGAGGGCCACATCTGGGTGGGCAAATTGTATGCAGGGCAGGGGGTTGGGGTGCGGGAGAGAGTGCGGGGTGTGGGAGGGGGTGTGGTGTGCAGGTACAGGCTCAGGGCAAGGGATTGGGGCAGAGGAGGGGTGCAGGGTGTATGAGGGGGCTCAGGGAAGAGGGTTCTGGGAAGGGGTTGAGGTGCAGGAGGGGTGTGGGGTGTGGCAGGGGGCTCAGGGCAGGGGGTTGGGATGCACGGGGGTGCAGGACTCAGGGCAGGGGGTTGGGGTGCAGGAGGGGTGCGGGATGCGGCAGGAGGCTCAGGGCACGCAGTTGGGGTGCATGGGGGTGCAACAGAGGGCTCAGGGCAGGGGGTTGGGGTGCAGGCAGGGGGCTTAGGGCAGGGAGTTGGGGGCAGGGGTGCAGGATGGTTTGGGCTCCAACATGACAGCGGCATGCACCGGGGCCAGGGCAGGCTCCCTGCCTGCCCTGGCCCCACGCTGCGCCGCTCCAGGAAGCAGCCAGATCCACATCCCTGGGGCCCCTGAGGGAGGGGGAGCAGAGGGCTCCATGCATTGCCCTTGCCACGCCTCCAGGTACCTCTCCCGAAGCTCCCATTGGCCACGGTTCCCCATTCCCGGCCAATGGGAGCTGCGGGGGGCAGTGCCTGGAGGCAAGGGCAATGCACGGAGCCCTCTGCTCCCCCTCCCCCAGGGGTCCCAGGGACGTGGTGCCAGCTGCTTCTGAGAGTGGTGGGGGGCCTGGGCACCATGGGGGGCAATCCCACGGGCCGGATCCAAAGCCCTGATGGGCCAGATCCGGCCCGCAGGCCGTAGTTTGCCCACCCCTGCCCTATAGGCTTGTTCAATTGCTGCTTCATTCCCATCAGTGTTTAGCCTCTCTGCTGAGATTGCCACTAAAGGCCTGATCCTGCAAAAGTTTATGCGTATGCTGAATTTAATATTAAGCATATACGTGTAATACCTACACCACAGACTTCTGCCACCATCACTCTGTCAGTCAGGGGCGTGAAGAGCTGTGATCCTTGACTGATAGACCTGGGCTGGCAAAAGCCCCTAATGTAGATGCAGTTAAACTGGCATTTACTCTTTTACCAGCATAGTTTATTTCACGTGGTGCTGGGGAAGAAGAGGAGAAGATAAGCTGTAACAACAAAAGCACAGGTTTACCAATATATGCTGCAGCCACAGTAGGAGTGCTTTGCTCCTATAGTATAACAGTATTCCCACACGGGTAAAGTGCTCCTACTGTAGACATAACCCAAGTGTTCATACAATCAGGGCCATAGGAACTGGACTGAAACCTCCTAGCACGACTTCATTTTGCATAGGCTACAAAACAGCCTTCAGATGGTAACAACAGGCCAATGAGCAATGGACCTAGACTCCTAACCTAAACAAGCGAAGTCCAGTGAAAAACTCCAGAAGCCATTACCAATCTCCTGCATTACCTGGCTTCCCTAAGCCCATTGTTAAAATCTTTTTGAACTGGACAATGAATCTATATTTTATTTTAAAGGTTTGTGAATGCAAAAAACCTGCTAATTTTAAACAGTCCAGAATTGCTCCAAGAATTTGTGGTGGTTTGGAAGAAAATAGATACATGTGATCATGGATTGGCAGTACCGCCCAGCATTTCTAAATTACTATGGAGAAAGGGGAAGGCTTATTATGATCATGTGAGGTAAACAAGGTTTACTTCCATCTGACTAATATAGAAGTAGTTGTCGGAATTAGTCTCAGTTTTTAACTCAGCTCCTTTGGTACAGTGAAGCAGAGGCTTCACTAACAAAAATCAATTTAACTTTTTCCTCAGCTTCCGTGAAAGACCCTAATCTAGAAAGAGGATCTATGCAGGTGGCCCCTTACCTCTGTGCAGATCCCGTCTGAAATTAATAGGGCTCTTTGTGGACATAAGGGGCCACCCAAGCAGATCCAATGGCAAGATGTGAGCCTAAATTCTTAGACCTCATCCCAGCAAAGCCCTTCCCCATGGGGTTAACTTTACAAACAACTACATACAGTGCATAAAGTTAAGTATGTGTGTGTGCTTTGCAGGATCAGGTCCTTACATGGCTGTTTTTTGGCTTTGACTTTTTTCCAGATTCAACAGTGTCTTGTGTCAAAGTAGATGAATAATTTCAGCAGGGGAAAAAAAAAGGTTAAAAAGGATATTCAGGCTGGCCTTGCAGACACTATGCACGTGCTCAAATTTATTACTGTGAGTAGCCCCACTAATGGGACTATATTTGCCCAAGCTGCTTTTCTCCACACAACTGATTGCCCATCATATATTCATTTCCATTTATTTTTCAAGCACCGCTCCTCATAAAAGTGCCTGTCGTCAGTGTGCATTTTTTAACAGAAGCATTTGTTTTTAAACAAACATTCCCCTGCAACATTTGCAACCCAACAGTGCAGCATTGAGACCCTGAATGTAAAACTGATTATATCCAAGAGTGAGATTGCCTTACAGGCCTTGATTTTCATTGTCCAAGCTGACAGAAATCCAAAATGTAAAAAGCACAGTGAAAAGTAAATTCAATTTCTAATAATCTAAGAAAAAAGAAAAGGAGTACTTGTGGCACCTTAGAGACTAACCAATTTATTAGAGCATAAGCTTGTGTGAGCTACAGCTCACTTCATGGGATGCATTCAGTGGAAAATTCAGTGGGAAGATATATATATACAGAGAACGTGAAACAATGGGTGTTACCACACACACTATAACGAGAGAGTGATCACTTAAGGTGAGCTATTACCAGCAGGAGAGCGGGGGTAGCTCACCTTAAGTGATCACTCTGGTTACAGTGTGTATGGTAACACCCATTGTTTCATGTTCTCTGTGTATATAAATCTCCCCACTGTATTTTCCACTGAATGCATCCGATGAAGTGAGCTGTAGCTCACGAAAGCTTATGCTCTAATAAATTTGTTAGTCTCTAAGGTGCCACAAGTACTCCTTTTCTTTTTGCGGATACAGACTAACACAGCTGCTGCTCTGAAACCTGTAATAATCTAAGGTGTCACTAGTAACATAGGTAAAGAAGGTTTCAGAGTAACAGCCGTGTTAGTCTGTATTCGCAAAAAGAAAAGGAGGACTTGTGGCACCTTAGAGACTAACCCATTTATTAGAGCATAAGCTTTCGTGAGCTACAGCTCACTTCATTCACTTGGTTAGTCTCTAAGGTGCCACAAGTACTCCTTTTCTTTATAGGTAAAGAAGTGAGTTGATGGACCACATACTATTTTTCAGCGAACAGGGCTCCTTTGAGCAATTACACGCTTCCAGGGGGCAGGAAAACCTTGCTTCATCATTGACAGGAAGAGAGTTAAAATTCTTTCCTGCAGCCCAGCCAGCTTTTCAGCTGCTTCCTCTCAAGCAATGATTGCCATCAAACCCAGCCACGGAGTTGGGGGGAGGGAGGATGGGAATGTGGCTGAATTCAGCTGGAGTGAGATAATTGGGTCATTAATGAGGAACTAGAGTAAGGTAGCGGGCTGGAGCATCAAAGAGTAGCCAAGCTTTTTAAGGTTTTGAAAAATTCCTAATGCCAAGATTTCTTTTCTGTTTATTGAAAGTTGGCTGGAAGAAGCTGTTTTGCCTTTCTTCGTTGGACCAGGCTGCTGAACTTGAATGTGTAGCGTGTTTTGCTTGCCCTGGCCTCAGCTAACCTAGTGTATCCTAGAGACATACTTAGGTGAGTGTTCAGTAGGTGATTATGCACTTGTTTCCCATACATAATGTTTGAGGGCACAAAACTGAAGGAGAGGTGACTTGACTCACCCTCCAAGTGCAATAACTGCCTAAAATGGTGCACTGTAGGGGGAGGGTATATTTTCTTATTTGGCAATGGAAGAGCTGCATAAAAACAGGAACCAAATGAGTCACACACTTCGTTGCATCTGTAGGCCGGGTACAATACACACCCGAGGGGCTCCTTGCATCCCTCTAACCCTCACGCAAGATCCTTGTGTGCCACCCTCCCATCCTCTATTTCAGGGACTTCCTGTAATTCCCCCCAATTTCCTCCCTGCCAGGGGCTCTATGTGACCCCCTCTTAATCACCATGGCAGGGGCCCTGCGTATCCCCCATTGTCCTCCATTCTCCCCCTGCCAAGTGAACCCTATTCTCCCCTCCCCCCATGCCAGAAGCTCAGTGTGCCCCCTCATTCTCCCCTCCATACCTACTACTTGGCTTTTTGGCTGGGCAATAAGTCTGCCAAACTGCAACATTTTAAAACTGTGTGAAAGGATGGGCATAACTGGGGTGGGGATATTGTTATGCTGGAATGTGTTAATGGCTAACCTGATACAAGGAACCCCAGGTGTTCCCAATTTTGCCCTTCCAGGTGTGAATTTTCACCAAAAGCAATTGGGTGCTGGCCATTGATGCCTAGAAAATTTCTAGGACAGACCGAGAAATGCCACTCACTTCAGTGTACCACTTGCTTCACTTGCCCAAAACACAAGGTAGAACTATACGTTTACCCTCCGGTATCTAATGTATTTCAAAGCTGTTGCATAGATTGTATGTAGTGGACTAGTTCACATTAAAGGATGTTCATGACTGGAAATGTACCGTAGAGAGCAAAGCTTTAGTCATCCAACCGGGACTGTAGACATGAAATTTATTCTGAGCTGAGGGAGAGATTTTTGCATCAGAGATGTATGTTGTGGCTACCAGTGACCATAGAGGGAATGGAAGCTTTCAGAGGAGTGGTTCATTATTTTGTTCCTATTCTGGCAATTTTGTCTCCAGTCCTACAAACACTGGTACTCTGTGGTACAAGTACATCTGGAGTATGTGCCTGTAATCTGGACAAGAAAACAAGGGGCATCATCTCCTGGCATCACTCTCCTCTGGTATGTACACGTACCACCTACATGCAGAGTGCGCAGACAGAGCCTTGGCTGCTCGGCCTATTTGCAGTTGGGTGGCAGAATTGGATGTGAAGCAGCAACGAATTGCAGAGTGGGAAACAAACCACAAGGAAACCTGAGTCTTTTGGGGAGCAGCAAAATAGAACTGCAGTTCTATTGTAACACAGTCTCTAGTCACCCTCTTGAGCGATCCTATCTTCCAGTCAAGGAAAGAAGCAGGTTCATCCACAAAAAGAAGAGTGATTGAGTCAGTGGGCCTCGGGGCAGAGAACAAAGAGGCATTAAACTTGAACAAACTGAGTTGGGATTTTAGGAATGGGACATATATTGCTTTATCGCTATAGGACAGACAGAAATTAAACCAAGCCCCATAGTGACTTTCATGTTTCCACAGGAAAAAAAAACAAACTGTGGTACTGTTCCTGGTCACACACCATCCCCATCCCTGTCAGGTGCTGCTCTGTTAATTAATAAATGTCAAACCTTTTATCTCAAAGGTGATACTAACGAGAATCTGTGCAAATGCCCACAGGAGTGTGCCAAGAATCCCACAAACTGCATTGCAATAAATTCAAAAATCATATCAGCCTGCTTAAACCCTCTTATAACATGTAGTGATTTAATCCGCCCTAAACCAGATGGAGAGAGCTACCTGGAGACTCTTCCCTTCCGTAATAGTGCAGAGCTGCTGCAGCGGTTCCTGTCCCACACCCAGCCTCCCAGCTGCTGCTGTTGCCCCTGTGACTAGGGAAAAGAGAGCCGCAACTGACGCAGATTAGAGCACTCAGTGTAGAAGGAGGGGATACAAAGGTGACTTTTGCACACCCTGTAATCTGGTGCTTCTGGGCACCAGACCAGTCCCTTAGCAATAATCAAAGTACCCTAAAGGCTGCCTGATAACTCCTAACAGTAGATGGGGATTGCCAGCACATTAGGGATTGAGCTTCATTCTTATACAGAGAATGAAGTCTTTAAACCCATGAGGGGTAGTTGTTTTTTAATAATAATGTTGGATGCTTTCTATTTGCCTTCTGGTTTCTGGGCTTTTAGGGTGCATTTGTTTCATGTTTTCAGGCTTTTCTCTGCACCCAAGAAGGCTAGAAACTTTTTTTTTTAAATATTTTTTAAAGGAAAGCTGAGATTTGTGCACAAATCATGTGATTTTTGCGGCAAGGGCTGTAGGAAAAAATCAAATATAGCAATAAAAATCCCAGGTGTTGGTACTGCACTCAGCGGTGGAGGGTGAATTGCAGGATCTGAGGGATAGCCAGGATATTTGCAGGTGTCTGTACCTCCTTGAGGTACAGTGCACAGATTCTATTTTGAGCTACTAAAATATTTTAAATTTTCAAACTTGCAAAGTAAAGAGAGTACCTGATTCAGTGTCAGGTCTTGTGTGCTTAAATACTTTGCTGAATCAGGGCCTCAATACTTCTTTTTGACTGTAAAGGTTTATTTTAGATAATGAATAGATTGGTATGTAATCTCTTATAGATAATAGAATCTTATTTTTCATAGATTAAACATCTACATAGAAGCTATTGTAGGACCCCAATAAAAAGATCTGAGGTATTTTTATCAATTAATTAAAGCCTTTATTATATTACACAGAGCACAGGCATGAGTGAAGGATATGGATAGGCTGAGACAGATATGTGATGTGTGTCTGTTTTGGAATAACCAATTCCTTTTCATTCTTTACCCATTAGTGTTTGCCTGGGTACTGTATAAGTGATTCATCATGATTCTGTCACTTTATGCAATCATCCCTAGCTCTTACAAAGAATTTGTTTCGCTCCCCAAATACAGATATGCTCACTGTCTCACAGATAGATTAGATTTTATCCCTTAGCTTAAACATGCACTGTTTTCAAAGCCAATGAGCTTTTACTGAAGTCAATCAAATCTTCACAGATAAAATGCAAATGCAGAGGACCCAATCTTGCTCCTATTAAAGTCAAAGGGAGTTTTCCCACTGGTTTCAGCAATAGGAGGACTGGACCTTGAAGTGGGGAGGGGGAGGCAAGGATGATTTAGAAAGCTGATAATAATGCCTCAACTTGATCTCAGCCAGCAGCTGCGAGGGTCAAACTTTGCTTCATCCAGGCTGATTTCTGTTTGCAGTTCTGCCAGCACTTTATGTAATACAGAGCAGCAATGATACTAACTGTAACATGCTCTGTCTGCTTATGTAGCCTTCATTCACCAAGATACCTGAGCACCTCACAAACTAGTTATATTAATCTCACAACATCTCTTGGAGGGAGTAAAGTATTATCATTGCCCCATTTTACAGATGCCAAAGTGAGGCACACTGAGCTCAGGCAGTTCCTAAGGTTGCATTGGCAGAGCCAAGAATTGAACCCTCTTCTCACACAAGCCTAGTGCCTTAACCACAAGATAGGGTGACCAGACAGCAAGAGTGAAAAATCAAGACGGGATGGCAGGTAATAGGGACCTATATAAGACAAAGTCCCAAATATCGGGACTGTTCCTATAAAATTGGGACTGTTCCTATAAAATCGGGACATCTATCACAAGACCATCCCTCTGGTCTTCAGAAGACTTGATTTTGGTTGTGCAGCACTGACTTCCAGTTTAGTTTAACATTCATAAGCAGCGGTTATCTTTTAGTATAAATCAAATGTATCCTGTTTACTCCCATTCCACAGAATATATCTTTAAGTGTATTGCTGGTCAAAAGCTTTCACCGTATAGACACTGTGATCGGACTTAATTTACAGCCCAACATGTAAAAACATATAAGAAAGGTTCTTCAGGATTTTCTAGCAGTTCAGCCCTCTTCGCAGTGTGCACTACTTCTCTCCCTCTGCTTGTGTCCCTGGTTCTGACTTGTGTTTCAGCATTGTAGAAATTTCCCCTGGTTTTCCATCTCACTCTGGTCTCAGCTGTATACCTCTGGCTTGTGCTCGTCCCTGTCTCCACCCATCCCCTGCTGTGTTCTGACTTTAAGCATCTCAGGAATTTCATCACTTTTTTCTTCCCATGTTGAACATTGTTTCTGTGTTATGAGGCCCACAATGCACCTGTTGATTTAGATTCATAGCAATCAGTACGCCTTTCCTGCTTGTTCTCGAAAGACTTCTCTGAATCTCTCCTTGGCTGTTAGTGAAACTGACTTGCAGGGCGCTGCTAGGTTTATATGTTCCCATAAGATACACCACTTCCTTTGCTCATTTCCTCTCCTTTACCATACAGTCTTAGCATAGGTTACAGTACATAGTAATGTATGTGAGGCATCGTTTTCTATTTATAGCTGGGGTGGCTCAGTAAGTAGTCACAAAAGAGGCAGCACTAAATAACATATGCGTAAGTCTTCATTCGAAATGAACAAATTGCAAACATTGCCTGTAACAGCAAGATAGTGCCAAACGTTGGTGTAAATCAGCAGTGCCTGGACTGTACACAGGGCTCTCTGTATGAACGCCCAGTTGCACGGTTTTGTCATTGTGTGTAGTTTTGTTGCAATTACTTGTATGATATTTTCCTTAATGGATTTATTTTGAAAGTCAATGGGACTCAGAAGCCAAAGTTTCAGAGTAACAGCCGTGTTAGTCTGTGTTCACAAAAAGAAAAGGAGTACTTGTGGCACCTTAGAGACTAACCCATTTATTTGAGCATGAGCTTTCGTGAGCTACAGCTCACTTCATCGGATGCATACCGTGGAAAGTGTCCGTCAGTTTTGAAAATGAGTTTAGGGCTCCTTAATCACGTAGACCTTGCAATGCTTAGTGGAGCAACGCTTAAAAGTATTTAAAATCTGGGCCTTGGCCTGTTTGCCTCGGTTTCCTCATCTGTCAAAAGGAGTATTAGTAGTAGTATCACTCATGATCACCAGCCCTGAGATAAATTAGTTAGTGTTCTTATAGGACTTGGCATAGGAAAGTATTTTCATTGTTAGATTTTAGGTAGTTACCTGCTCCAACAACGTGAAGCTTTGTTTAGAAAACTGGTATAGGACATGACTCACAAGTAAGGCTACATTTATGTCAGGGAAGTCATGGAAGTCTTGGAATCTGTGACTCCCAGAGATCTCCATGACATCCTCCGCTTCAGCCCCAGGGGCTGCAGGACTCTGGAGCTGACAGCCAGTGGGGCCCCGGCAGGGTTCCAGCGACAGACAACAGCAGCGACAAGTGACAGGAGGCCCCTTGCCAAGTTCCAGGGACAGGTGACAGATTCCTGAAGGGGCCTCCTCAGGGTTCCAGCGACAGGGGACAGCCTCGTACGAGGGGGAGGGGGACGCCTGGGGCAAGCGGCTGGGGTGTCTCGTTTTCTCTTTGGGAAATGTGGTCACTCTGCAGCTCCCAGCCGCTGTGGGCTGAGAGGGAACCCCACAGCTCCCAGCCACCATGGTGGTGGGGGAAACCATGGAGCAGTAGCAGCACAAGTCACAGACAGGTCACGGTTTCTGTGAATTTTTGTTTGTTGCCCGTGACCTGTCCATGACTTTTACTAAGAATAACCATGACAAAATCTCCATAAGGTCCTGGTTCAGCAACCTACTCAAACACATGTTCCAGTCTCATTGACTTCAGTGAGGAAATGCCTGACTGACCCCCATGTAAAGCCCTGATTCAGGAGAGCGTTTAAGCACTTGCTTATGGAGCTCACGTACAGATTTAAACGTGTCTGAGCGCTGCCCTGTATAAGGATGCTTTCCTAAAGCAGGGCCTAAATAACATGAGAATTAGGCTGATTTTTCTCTGCATTTTACAACTACTGAGATGAAAGAATTTTAAAGTGTTTAAATTAAACCTCTGGAGGCAGCCTGCTCAGTGCCTGGGAAGAGGGATCCCCTTCCATTGCTTTGCACTCCTGAAGGGAAGCCCGTCACAACTTCATTAGTCAGAAAGTGAGGTGGGAACAGGGAAGTCATTCACTTGTGGATCAGATGTGGAAGGAAAGTCTTCCCTTTATGAAGACACACATCGGTTATCACTTATACCAGTAGCCTTGCTCTGCTCATTGCTTTGCACACACTCACCTGGTATAGAAAAGTACGGACTCTCACTAAATATGTCTGAGATGCTGGTGGCAGTCTTCCCCCCGACACGGATGTGTGATGGCATTCCTATGCTGCGTTGCTGAGCAATGCTCAGCAACACTGTATTTCACATCGTGCCGCTACAGTGGTACCTCACACGTGTACATTCACTTTAATCTCTGAAGCATGACATCGGAGTTTGCTCTTCTCTCGTGGTCTGGGGTGGACTGAAGTGATCTCAGGATAGATCTGTAAATGAACTGTCACAAAGCAAATGACTGAGCATAAGGGCTTCCTTTGTGTCAATGCTTTGGCAGGCAATTAATTGCAGACATGTTCTACCAAGTGTCAGCTATGCTCACCCACCAGATGTGCCATCAGTGAACATGGCCAAGACCTGAATGAAATACTGCTGGATGCTTTCTCCCCATCATGAGGAGAACAGAGGGAGGAGGATGCCTCTTGTTCTCCTTCAGTGAGGGGCTCTATCCAGATGACAATAGCTCACAATTTACATAGTCACAATGTGAAACCCATAGAAATGGTCTCAACAGCTAGCAAGATAATTTTGACTAGAAATGTCATCATTTTAAGGCCAAAGGGGGCCATTAGATCATCTAGTCTGGCCTCCTGTCTATCATAGATATTAAATTTCACACAAATACCCCCATACAGAGCCCAATGACTTTAGCTAGACTAAAGCATTTCAGTCCTCAGGAGACTAAACTGTTGTGTGCCACAGGCAGAGAACACGAGCCTTGAGGTGCCACCAGTGACTGAGGCCCCTGATATGGCCAGGAATTGATTAAGTGATCCCAGCTGGCGATCCATCCCCCGTGCTGCAGAAGAAAGTGAAAAACTGCCAAGATCCTTGCCAATCTGACCAGGTGGAAAATTGCTTCCTGCCCCCAAATCTAGTGATCAGTTTGATAACCTGAGCATGTGGGCAAGACCCACTATCCAGTCTCCTAAAAAAGAGGATTCCCTGTACCTCCTCAGAGCATTGGTCCACCCCTTTCAGTGTTTCTCCTCCAGTTGTGGCCCATCTCTGATACTGCAGAGAAAGACGAAGAAACAACAACAACAAAAACACCTCGAATACATTCAGCCAATTGTGCATTGGGGAAAATATTCCTTTCTGACCTCTGCAGGCAACTGGCTGAAGCTCTAAAGCTTGCTGTTTGATTGTAGTCATTGTCTTGATGTAAGTGTTATGCACATGATGAGGGTAATGCAGAGCTTCCCATTCTCCCCAAGGCCTATGAACAAGGGGAACCATAGACTCAGATTCCAAGGCCAGAAGGGACCACCATGACTATCTAACCTGACCCCTCCCGCAAAACCTGCTGGCTTCTGGAAGCTAGTAAATAGAATTAAGCACAGAGTAAGGACACAGCAGTATTCCAAATGCTTCACTTAAGGCCTGATACAAAACCCACTGAAATCAGTGGGAGTCTTTCCACTGCCTTTGTGTGCTTTGGATCAAACCCTTCACCTTCACCAAAAAAGATGTTGACTTGTGCTGTGAAATCTACGTGGGTAATTAGGTCAGGAACTGCAATGAAAAGAGATGTGGTGAATGTTAAGATCTTTCTACAGCTCCATTTATGTGATTCTTTGGAGTTTTACACATCAGCACAATGGGGATACTTGGGGTGAGGAGTGATTCTCATCTATTTCCTCTGACCAGGTTCAGATGGAGCAGAAAAATCAATAGCCCATCTTCAAAATTATCCTGTTATAAATAAAAAAGCCCAGAGAGGAAAGAATTTATCAGACTGCTTCATCCTTGTTTCTTTCATTTTGTTTTCTTTGTGGGGGCACCTTTGAGTGACTCCTCGTTATTTGTTTGGCTGCTTCTTCACCTTGGAAGCAATGGATATATCTCAGAGTGTTTGGGGTCTGAGTTCAGATAAGCATCATAAAGGTTGAATACATTGATTTTCATACAAGACATGCTCTGCACTCATTGCTGAGCCAGGTACCTCCTTCAGGAACGTATTTGTTTGGGGTGGGAAGTATGTATTGTGATTTGGATTTATTTGGTATTTACATGTTAGATTTTTAAAAAATCAATTTTAATTTATCTTAGATACTTATATGGCTTCTATGACTGTAGTATTTGGGTGCCTCACAATCATTGAGTAATAATTTTTTTAAGTGAACCTTTATGGAATTAAAATTATTTCCCACCATTAATGCAAATCAAATACAACAGAGTGCATGCCAAAATCTTCTGTGTGCCTGTCTATCTACATTATCTTCTTTTGTTGCTGCAGTCCATTGTGCACCTGAGTCACTAATGCATTATGTGCAAGGACCAATTTTCATATATCATTTAAACTTTTTTTTATTTAGAAACTAGATTGTTTTTGACAAGAAGGGCAATTAGGTGTAAAGGATTAGCTCATTTCTGGTTTGTTCTTGTCTGTTTTCCATCCTATAAAACACCAGCAACAAAGAATGTATGTGCACTTTGATTCTTCCGTGCAAAATTGCTATTTCATTCACACACATTCAACTAGAGTTGCAATGTTACTAAAACATCCAACTTGTGCATTTAACAACAGTGTACAAAGTGGAGCAGCAATGTATTATTTATGAGTGAATTGTCAGACTATTTATTGACATAATTATGATGAGGCTGTCTGGACAGTTCATGTTAGAAGACCGTGATTGGAAATGAAAGCTATCCCCTTCCTGTGTAACTAAAGCCAAAGTCTTGGGAAATTTGAACTTTTGATTGTTAAGTGGCTAACACTGAGAAAACAAAAGGATGTTACCAGGAAGCAGGTGCCATATATAGCACAGATGTCATTCTCAAACTGTGTATCAGATTTGTAACCCACCAGTGGGGTCATGAAGCATTATTAGTAGGTCACGAGAAGCCCAGTGCTTTTGAGTCTCCTTATCAGAAGCGATTTGGTCTTGTTACAGAAGTTCTGACAGTTCGGCAACATTGCCTTCTTACTGTGCCAGCTGTGAAAGGTCAGTCACAGTCAGCTCTGGCTTCAGACAAAATATTTCCAGCAAGAGTCCTCCTGATGAACTATAGATGTTTTGTCTATCCAGCGAATGATGATAGCTTCATATTGTACAGTTTTCCTGTGCTACTGGATATCTCTTTGTTTGTATAATTTCTCAGACTCTGGGATTTATCAACTTAGATACAACTGTAAACAAAAATGCACAGGCTTCAGGCCCATCTTTCAGTTTTTTTCTTAGAAATATTAAAATACATAGTTGATTGGTTAACTCGTGGAAGTAACGTCATCTTCATACTTTTGAGCTACTGAAAAAGGGAGAAAGGAAAGAAAACATTTTCCAGATAATTGTAACTAAACTTGAAAATGATGATAATCAAAATATGGGAAGAAGCCTTTGTTCCCCTAGAGCAGCGGTTCTCAAACTGGGGGGTCGGGACCCCTCAGGGGGTCGTGAGGTTATTACAGGGGGGGTTGCGAGCTGTCAGCCTCCACCCCAAACCCTGCTTTGCCTCCAGCATTTATAATGGTGTTAAATATATTTTAAAGTGTTTTTAATTTATAAGGGGAGAGGGTGTCGCACTCAGAGGCTTGCTATGTGAAAGGGGTCACCAGCACAAAAGTTTGAGAACCACTGCCCTGGAGGATGGCTGAATCTGATTGGAACTTACCCTTACAGAGGATGGTGAGGTGTGCTCATCAATCAGAGAGGGGCTAATTCCCACAGATGGTTGGACGTGCCTGGAGCTCTTCAAGGAGAAGGAGCTAACCATCCTACAGGCTTCTGGTTGGAGCTAGTCACTTTCTTATTTTATTTTGGAATATTTCCACTTCTCAGAGGTGAAAAACAATGCTGAGCCTATTCATACAAACCACCATGGGAAAACTGCAAATACAGGATCGATTGGACCTACCATGTAAGATATTTGTTAGGCACTGTTACCATGGTATAAAGCTCATGGGGCAATTGTCCATCTCAAAAAGATAATGGTGCAAGCACCAAAGCAGTTAAATTACTGTATGTCACGCTGCAGCATCGCAAGTTGCTAAAAAGTCCAATTCTCAAGTGACAGTCCTTGCCACAAACAGTGCCAGTGTAAGGAGCAGGCCCAGAGACTGAAAGCTGGCACACCACTAGTTCGTGAGGGCTGCTGCACTTCATTTTCCTGTCTCTCAACCCCATCTCTTCAGCCACTTTGATTCCCTGGCCCAGCACAGCCTGTTGCTAGCTGCATCTTCCCAGCTTGTGATGTCGATGTTGAAAGTTTTCAAGTTCCTCTTGTAAATGTCCTTGAACCTGAACTTATGTTGGCCCAGTGGCCTTGGAAAATGTGCAAGTTCTTCATACAGGAGATTCTTCGGAATGTGTACATTGTCCATCTACTGCAGCTGACCAAGCCAACAGAGAGTCTGAGTTTGAGATTTGTGATTAGACTTGGCAATTTTGCTTTCTCAAGTACTTCAGTGTCAGAAACTTTGATTTCCCACTTGATGATGTGTAGACTATGGTGAAGAAAGCGAGTGTGGAAAATGTTTAACTTTCTCTCAAGCCTGCTGTAGGAGGTCCAGATCTCAGTACTATGCAGCAATGTGCTCAAAACACACATCTGGTAGACTCATATCTTGCTGTTCAGTGTTAGTTTCCTGTTATCCCATACATGCTTGGTCAGTTGGTCGAATGTGGTAGCTGCCTTTCTGATAGAAAAATTAAGCTCACCATCTAGAGATTAGGATCAACAGTATCTGATATTTTGATAGCAGAACTTGTGCACAACTTCTAGCATAGTGTTAGCTCTTGGAACGTCTGGAGCAGCCAACACATCTTATGCAATAATCATTGTCTTATTTAGATGGATGGTTAGTCCAATTTTATGACAAACTAGTGCAAAGTTGCTGGAGCTTGTCTGTGTGCGATGAGCATGGCACCATCAGCGAAAAGAAGTTCTCTTGTCAGCAGCTATGTTTGACTTTGCTCAAGTATCTAATAAAAATGACTCTTTAAATTGTGTGGGACAGTGAAACGGTGTAGCTTTCAGGATCCATGAATGAAGAGCCTCCCCAAAGGCCCCACACACAAAGGAATAGAAGGAGCTCATGGAGTAACTGCAAAGTGAAAACAACATTGCTAGACAAGATCACACAGCGTTTGAAAACAGACTGTACGGAATTACAGCCAGAATGAACAGCATAGTGGGAATGGTATATCATCTGGGGCAGCTCCTGGCTGATTTCACTGTACAACAGTCAGGATGATGACAAAACTCTAGCATAAGTAAAGTAAAGCCTTTGCTAAGTCAAATCGCCATGTTGCCATTAGCAAATTGACAATGCACTAATAACATAAAGATCCTGGATATTCCATAGAGATGAGAGAATCCAGATACTGATCTTGTTTATGGAAAAGTTCCCCACATAGTACTTATCATTGGACCCTAAAGAGCTAATTTATGTTGGAAGCTGTTTGTGGATTTTTGCAAATAGACTGTAGTTGACAAACACCAAAGAGGGAACTCTGAACTCAACTGTTTCCGAGATAAGGATTTAATAACATAACAAGAGAATCCATTTGAAGGCACTATACCAGCTTTGATCTCCGTTACAGTGGTAAATCTAGAGTTATTCCAATTAAATCAAAGGAGTTATTCAGGGTTTACACTGATATAAATGAGACCAGAATCTGGCTGCTGTGTAGGCCCCATTATTCTGAACAAAAGGGGGACCCCAAATGCCTTGCCAAAGTTTCTTGCAGATTTACTAAAATCACAACTGAAGCATATGCTAGGAAGGGTTCTGACCAGAATGCGTCAGACACTAAAATGCTGACTAGGTTGCATGCTATCGAATATTATCTATTCATAAAATCTGATGGATAATTTTTGTAATATTTAAAAGTCACTTCAAATTGTATGTTGCAATGATTTCCTGTTTTCTGATCATCAGAGACATGGTACCTTATCTGCCTATTTCCCCTCCCCTTTTCTGCAGAAAATCTCTTTAGATGTAGACTCGTTATTCATATCCATCAATCTAGCTTCTTAATTGGCATTTAAAGATACAGACAAATCATACACCGTAGTTGTTCTCATCCCGTTTGGAAATGGAAGGTGTCCAGCTACATTTCCTCAGTTCATTCAGTCTCAACTAGAACGGCATACAGTGGCGGATTAGCTACTGGGCCAACAGGGCCAATTGGGGGGCCCCCCAGAAAAATTGGTGGCCCCACGCCCCAACTCACTTCTCCTACCCAGCGCTCCTGCTGGGGAGCAGGGGAAGCCTCCGCGCCCTGACCCAGCTCCCCGGCAGGAGTGCCAGGCGGGAGGACGGCAGAGCAAGCTCCCACATCCTGGCACCATGCTCTGGCCCTGCTCCCCAGCAGGAGCACTGGGGAGGGGACAGGGGGACTGCAGGCAGAAGGGATGGGGAGGGGCCCCCACTTGCTCTGGCCCCATAAACCCCTAATCTGCATGTGTCAGATACACAGCAAAAGGTGGGGGGGAACAGAGCCTAATAAAAGAGGTCCAATTTGTCTTTCTAGTCTACAAGCCTCCAGCTGTCTCCATTCATTAAACATAAAGCCATGTGTTTCCTAAAACAGATGTCAGACCCAGTGCCACAGCACGATAGGTGCTGTTTTGATTGTATTACACGGTTTTATTTCTTTTGCTTAGAGAAGCATTTTTTTCTTTAACCCCCTGGCAAATTCTTCAGGGTCAATACTTTAAAATCCTCTTCAGAGAGCAGAAGCCATAAGATGCCTAAAATTGATCTGAGTAGTTGCAGGCACAGCTGACTCAAGCAATTCAGCTGTATCCAAGATGTTACCTGAAACAGCTCAGATACGCTTGACTAGTTACAGAGTAGCAGCCGTGTTAGTCTGTATTCGCAAAAAGAAAAGGAGTACTTGTGGCACCTTAGAGACTAACCAATTTATTTGAGCATGAGCTTTCATGAGCTACAGCTCACTTCATCGGATGCATACTTTATATTTTTCCTTCTGGCTTGTAGGCAGATCCAGACAAGGGCTCGGTTTTTTGCAGCAGCTCGGGTTTTTTCAGCCTTTCAGATGCCCAAGGATTCCCCCACGAGAAGACGATCACTTTCCCACCAATCCAGTTATGTATTTCTCTGTCCTAAAGCCACTTCTTGACTACTTAGGCATCTTGGGCTGAATTTTGCTCTCAGTTGCCCAAATGACAATCCAGATTAATTCTATTGGCTACAGTGGAGTTACTCTGGGTTTACACTGGTGTAACGGAGAGCAGAATTTTGCTTCTGCTTTTCTGTACATTTTCTCCATCTGCTGAGGGCTGCACTGCATCGCAGGCAGTGATTTGACATCCAAGGGGACTTGCAAGTTACGGAAATGTAATCTTATTTGTATTTGCTCTCAACTCTTTTAGGAGCTCAGATAGTTCTACTTTGTCTTTTTTTGTTTTCGTTTGTTTTGTTGGCTTTTTTTTTTTTTTTTAAGTAAAGGTTAGTGGAGACAGTTGAAAAATTATAGGTAGAGTAATTCTTCTGGTAAGTAGAGCACCTGTGCTAACTTATCAGTGTTAATAGCTGAACTTTTGTAAAAGGATATTGAGGTACTTTTGCATATCTGAATAAGAAACTATCACAAGAAAGGAGGTAATAAAAAGTTGACAATACTATCTGGTAGTACAGTTTCACATTGCTCCAGGTTAGCATTTGCTAGCAAGAGCAGCTCTCTAGAGAGAAAATGTTGGGGGCTTTGCCTGCAAAAAATCACTCCTTGTTTTCACCTATGACAACATATAAACGGGCACATGTTTGTGCATGCTCACGCCACCACCTCCCCACCCCTACACACACCCACAATTCTGAACCAAAACTGTGAAAGATGTTCCTCTTAGAAATATGTTGCTTTCCATTGGCAGGAATGATTTTTCACTAGCTTTACTGAACCTGCTAATTTCTTTCCACACAGTACTGCTGGAAAGTATATTATTGTGCCAGTTTGTTTGCTGGCATAAATGGGCTCAGTTCCATTGCCTGCAGTAGAATTTTCCACTTTTATAAAAGCAGAGAATATGACCCACTATTACACTAGTAAAAATGTTAGGGATTTTGTATTTTATATTATGATTTTTTTCTAACATTTTAATCACAGTTTGGGGACAGAAAAGGCAGACAAATGGTGTTTTCTGGAAAACTAAATTTACTTATTAACTGAGTGGCTGAAAATTTAAAGCCACTGGATCAAAGTCTGATCTCAGTTACTGATGTAATTTTGAAGTAATTCCATTGAAGTGAGTGGAGTTACCCTAGATTTACACTGATATATCTGAGATCAGAATTTTACTCTCTATATCTAGATTCCCTTCAGCATCTACGCTTAGTTTCACCTGAGTGGTACATCTCTACCTTGCAACTACTCCACTGGCTTTTCTGAGAACCTTTTTGTTGGGAAGCGTGCAATTTTAGTTTCTACATTTAAAAGATCCAATTATGTAAATTAATTTTAAAAGCTTTATCTTTGATCTTCAAGGAGACAGGTCACTGCATGAAGCCTGGTACAGACTTAAAACAAGAGATCTGCTGCTTTGAAGTATGTCCCAAAGTAACAACCACCTTTGAGTCTTTGTGTGTCTGACAGGCTGACTTCTGAGATTTATCCTGTAGGCTGAATGGGACAAGTTCTGAGATACTGCCAGTTCTAGGCAAGGGATCAGTCTTCCTTGAAAACAGTCATGATCCCTGACAGTAAATATAGTGAACTGGAGATGTTGGGATGGGCTGTGGAAGGGAGACAGACACTTAACCTCTTTCAACATATGGTAGAGCTCCTGAGACCAATGGTCACAAGTTGGCAATCAGCAGGCTATTTAAGAGTTTGTATTTCAGAGAGTTTCATTCTTAAGGCTCTTTTTCCAGGGATTACAGGGAAGAGGAAACTACCTCAGAACAGGGTGGATATTAACCAAGAGAAAACAAGCTGTTAGCTTACCCATACAGGGGCTTTAAAAAGTATCCATCACAGGCTGGAGTAAATATCTCATTGTGTTTACAAAGACACACTGCCTCCTGCAATCAGCAGGGTGAATTAACCTACAGGTTCATTCTGACACAGCCAAAATGTTCTGTCTGGAGGTCAGAAATGCTTTGGCTGAGGATGAGATACCTACAAACTGACTTGGAAACATACAAGCTCCTATTTGCATGGAATTGAGATTAGACTGGAAAGCATATCCCAGGCACCAGGCTTGAAGAAAACTGACTTTTGATTGGATTGCCCCAGAGACCTATTGCTCACTTTTGAACTGTAACTGTTTAAACTTCTGTACTGAGGGCATCTGCAACCTTTCCCTTTCCCTGCCAGCCCTAGTAAAATACGCTTTCACTTAGCCATGTGTCTGAGTGGTTACTGGGATCCACCAGGGCTAGCGCCTACCAGGCTAGCTGCTGAAGTGACTACACAGAACTTGCTTCCATGGTAGTGGCATTAGTGGTTTGGTGTACTGAGCTAATGGTACTCCAGGGGTTTGGTGTACTGAGCAGCCCTAATAAGTACATTTGAAAACAACATGTGTTCTAAGTTTCTATGAAAAGCATGCACTGAATTCTCTCTGATTCAGTGTTCTCAGTGGTCATAAAAAGGGCTTGAGGCCTCTCATGTGACATTTAGTGTCACCATAGCTCCCTTCCCAGAAACTATTAATCATAAATCAAAGGCTGGTAAAGTGTCTCACTCAGGCCAAATCACTCCCATCATCTCTATCCAGTTCTCTAAAAATCTAAACCACAAAGCATCCAGGGCTCTCGGATATCAGCAGTATCCCTAGGTCAGCTGTTCAAGATGTCTCTCTGCAGCAGTTCACTGAAGGCCTAATGCACTAAGCTGTCCACGAATACAAAAAGTGATGTTAACTAATATACCAGCTAACGAGGGTATTTAGGGAGATTTGCAGCAATATGTGGTGCCAATATTCTAACTAGCTGGTGATGGGCCAGGTGCTAAGTGTGTGTGAGCTTCTAGAAGGGAGAGATGAGGAACTAGGGAGATTAGTCAGGGGCTAGCCCATGTTAACAAAAATATTTCCTTATAACCACAATCAATGAGGGAAACTGCAGCACTTCGCAAACACATTCTTGTTAAGAGTGCTCTGCTGGCAATACTTTTGTTCCTGGGAAACATACTGGGCCTGATCAGGGCCAGCCCTAGACCAAATGACACCCAGGCGAGGAGCATCTTCAGCACCACCCCACCACCCCCATTTGCTAAACTTTTGAATACCTTTATTTTGTATTGCATTTGTAGCCCACTTCACAACTTTGATCCATGATTTGCATGCATGATTTATCCATGTTATATAAGACTGACTGGTGATGCCCCACCCCTTATATACCTGCGAGGGCATGGCTGGCAACATTCTAGAAGGTTCGAGGAAAATGTAGTTCTCAGAAAGTCTGGAGGGTTCTACGAGATTCTACAAAGGTCCAGAACATTCTAGGAGGTTAATGAAAAATTAATCTACATACGGAAGACCTAAAACATTTTACTTCAAACATTCTATTTTCCCTTTTGTCGCTAACAACAAAAACAGCACCCTGAGCCCAGTGCCCCCCAAGCTTGGGTCGCCTGCTCCTAAATCCAGCCTGGGGCCTGATTCTCCTTTTCCTGCAGTATTAATCAGGAGTCACTCCATTGAAGTCAGTGGAATTTTTCTGAAGTCAATGGAGTTGCACTGATTTTTGTACTGGCTCTAGTGAGAGGGGACAATTGGGCCCATAGCATATCATAGCACTTCAAAGAGAATGGCTCAAACAGAAGCAGTAATAATCACAAAGCTTCTTTCAATGTATTATTTATTAGTATGATTATTCATTATTTTATATACAGTAATGCCTGGAGGCCTCAATCAGAATCAGAACCCCATTGTGCAAAGGACAGTCCTTGTCCCAATGATTGTACAATATAAGAATATTTTGTAGCAGTATTTGAACAAAGGGCTCCTAGAACAGAAGTCCCTCCTGCTGGTATCACTGGATAGTCTACACCGTAGTGTGGCATATAAACCTTGCTACTGGTGACTGCAGGCAGGGTGGAATGGAGGCTCTATGGAAGTCTAGGATATATACCCATCCTTAATTTTTGGAGGTTACAGTAAGCTCACTCCTAGGAACCCCAGCATATACTTGGGAAGGATGGGGAGCTTTAAATGACAGATTCTAATTCTCCTGTTTATTGCTGTTGCCTTGATATACATCCCCATTGGATCCCTGACAAAGCCGACCATTTAAGCATGTCTAATCTTCTGCTTCAGTTGACTGAAGGCTACCGGCTGCTGTTCTGCTCATGCTGTTTGACAGGCATATGATGACATTATTCTTCCAAATGGCTTTTGTATAGAGTCTATGGCTCCCTTAGACAGATTTTCCAGTGGTCTGTGGCCCTGCAAGGTTCCCAGGTAGTGTAAAAGAGGTACAGTAACGCCACTGGCTTGGTTGCCAGCATAGCCGTAGCTGCAGATAGATGCAGTAGGCTCTGAATGGACCCAAATATTTATGTACCATTCATATTGGCCACAATTCTGAAGATGTTTATAATATTTTCACTCATGGTCAGAGATCTCTAATCAAATTATAACTAAACATATTCGAAACAAACCGGTGGCCACCTAAGATTTCATAGTTGTCAGTACTGTACCCTCCCTCCCTCCCCTGCCTCCAGCTGTTTGGAATTTCACAATAACAAGAGAGGATGCAGATCCCCTTGCTCCAAAATCATAGGCTTGAGTTAAAGAAGAATCTCTTTTAGCTTTACCAGTATAGAGCCTATGACACTGCAGTTCTAATTCCATCCAGCAGAAGGCAGTGGTACACACTCACTAGCTACCTCATTGCTATACATAGAAACACTTAGCAAACTGTAACTGGGATCCAAGCTGTCTAACATGGGAAGGCAGGCAACAACATTCCGCACATACTGACATGTGAGAGTCAGGCCCTAGGTGTTGATGTTGGTGTCCTCCGCAGACAAGATAGAGTGGAGAGGAGGAAGCATGTAAAGGCTACAAAGCTCCAGACATGGGAGACAATATCCAGCACAGTGTGAACTGAGGTCCTTCATAACTTTGTTGGGCTGAGATAGCCCAGGCTTCAGCCAGATGGGAGCTTTCATTTTCTTGTTTTGCTGTGGGAGTGACTCAGTAGATGAGCTAATCAGCATTTTAACATTGCTTCCATTCTCAGGGTTGAGGGTGTTTTTTTCCCCAATCATGCCCAAACCATTTAAACACTCAAACAAACTTAAGCACAGTGTGCTAGGAAGTGGTTTGAATACTCTGAGAATCAAAGGGAGATGCTGCCCAGTGTTTGATGTAGGCTTGTTTTTAACTCAAGGTTAAAGTAACACTGAAAGCAATTTTTTCATGCTTTGTGTGTATATAAAAAGATCTTCTACACTTTCCACAGTATGCATCCGATGAAGTGAGCTGTAGCTCACGAAAGCTTATGCTCAAATAAATTGGTTAGTCTCTAAGGTGCCACAAGTCCTCCTTTTCTTTTTACTGAAAGCAATTATGTACCGAATGGTCCCCATTGAGAATAGAACTGGGGAGGCAAGAGAACATTCCCCCCATCGCCCCCATAAAAATTATGGACATATGCGTCTCCCTACTATTATTCCTTTTTGCTGATGTGATGTTGAGGAGATTTTATACAGTGGTGCAAAATTTAAATCTCTTGCAGGAGAAAGGAGTGCTGCAATACCAGAGGGACTCTAATGTTCAAAACAAAATATAACAATGGAGTTAATTAGCATTGCATGGTTCACAAAATCCCCTCGAGGGGAGCCTTCTCAGTTCTAAATCATCACTTGTCTTTGAGATGGAAAAGTGCCCACTGAGCAGACCCCCTTCCTCAAACTTTTAATAGAGCTTACCACAGGTTTTCATCCTTCTCTCTGGCTTTGAAAAAGGTAACAGCTGAGCCAGGGCTATTCAGCTGCATTAAGCAGCTGCATGTTAATACTCGCCATCTCCCCCCTCCCTGTACCCACAGCACACACACTTTTTTTCTATAAACAATTAACTCTTTACTGTCACACCTTCTACTACCACTGCAATCCACAGATGCCTGAAGTGATAACTTTCCCATAGCTTACCTAGTTCTTCATGACAGTGGAGTTACTGAACCTGAAAAACTGAGAGAGAAAGGCCCCCAGAATTATTATTTAAATTACACTAGCACCTGGAGCCCCACCATGAGCAGGGCCCCACTGTGCTGCGTGCTGGACAAACACATAGTAAGAGACGAAACCTGTTTCAAAGAGAAAATGATCTAAATAAACAAGACACACAAAGAGGTTTGGGGGGAGGGTAGTAGGAAGATGGTGTTGAAGTGACCTGCCCAAGAACACACAATAGGTCAATGGCAGATCCAGGAAAAAAAAACAGGTCTCATGACTCCTAGACCAGTGCCCTCTCCACAGGACCATGCATAATCTCCAGTGTCAGGAAGATGTCCTCAATTTCTCTCACTCTGTGTAAGAGATGGCCTTAATCCTTCTCAGGCCTGGCCTACACTATATGGTTAGGTCGATGCAAACTGGCTTGCGTTGACCTAGCTGTGGAAACGTCTTCACTCACATTTGGCTCCCACCGACGGGAGAGTCTCTCTATGCCGATTTAGTAACCCCGCCTCCGTCAGTGTAGACACGGTAGACATGGTGCATTGCTTACATTGACTGTTACCGGCTTTCAGGAGCCATCCCACACTGCCCCACACTGACAATATAATGGATACAAGGCTGCGCACTGCCAACACAAGAAGCCAAGCATGCACACACTTGAGCGATTTAATAACTGCGGTGGCTGTATGCTGACATAAGTTAGGTTGACATAATTTTGTAGTGTAGACATGGCCCAAGTCCCTCCCTTAGGCCTTTTCTGGGGATTTCTGCCAATGCCAGCCACCAGTGCAGCTGTACTAGTGCAAAGGCATAATGCAGACAGGCAAAGCCACTCTGAGGGCTGGTCTACACTGAAAAGTTAGGTCAACCCAGCTACAACAGGGTGTGTAAGAAATCCTCACTCCTGAACAATGTAATTAAGCCCACCGAACCTCCACTGTAAACGACTGCTGGAAAAATTCTTCCATCGACCTAGCTACCATCTCTTGGGGAGGTGGTTTAACTACAGCGACAGGAGTAGTAGTTGCTGTAGTGAGTGTCTACACCTCTTCTTAGTATATGCACAACATGTCTCAGGTGGCATGTAACCAGGATTCACCACCGAACTTGGTCTGCTGGTTGGATCACTAGCTTCCCAGCTTGGGTTGGGTATTGACAGGGAGTGCAACATGAACACTCATCCATGCCCCCCAGTGTCTACACTGAAGCACTACAGTAGCGTCTGAAGTGTAGACATCCCCTAAGGTGTGATTTGCATTGGTTCATCTCAGCAAAGTTCCAAACAGGGATAAACTGCATCAGTTCAAATCTAATTTTCTATTGGCTTTGCCATTCTACGTGGTGCAGCCATCTCATGGCTGATTCCTCACCCGCGTTCAAGTAGGGGAAGCAAAAGTGGATGGGAACCTGGGAGGCAGTGACCATGAGATGGTCGAGTTCAGGATCCTGACACAGGGAAGAAAGGAGAGCAGCGGAATACGGACCCTGGACTTCAGAAAAGCAGACTTTGACAACCTCAGGGATCTGATGGTCAGGATCCCCTGGGAGAATAACATGAGGGGGAAAGGAGTCCAGGAGAGCTGGCTGTATTTTAAAGAATCCTTATTGAGGTTACAGGGACAAACCATCCCTATGTGTAGAAAGAATAGTAAATATGGCAGGTGACCAGCTTGGTTTAACAGTGAAATCCTTGCTGATCTTAAACACAAAACAGAAGCTTACAAGAAGTGGAAGATTGGACAAATGACCAGGGAGGAGTATAAAAATATTGCTCAGGCATACAGGAGTGAAATCAGGAAGGCCAAATCACACCTGGAGTTGCAGCTAACGAGAGATGTTAAAAGTAACAAGAAGGGTTTCTTCAGGTATGTTAGCAACAAGAAGAAAGTCAAGGAAAGTGTGGGCCCCTTACTGAATGAGGGAGCCAACCTAGTGACAGAGGATGTGGAAAAAGCTAATGTACTCAATGCTTTTTTTGCCTCTGTCTTCATGAACAAGGTTAACTCCCAGACCGCTGTACTGGGCAGCACAGCATGGGGAGGAGGTGACCAGCCCTCTGTGAAGAAAGAAGTGGTTCGGGACTATTTAGAAAAGCTGGATGAGCACAAGTCCATGGGGCCGGATGTGCTGCATCCGAGAGTGCTAAAGGAGTTGGTGGATGTGATTGCGGAGCCATTGGCTATTATCTTTGAAAACTCATGGTGACTGGGGGAGGTCCTGGATGACTGGAAAAAGGCTAATGTAGTGCTCATCTTTAAAAAGGGGAAGAAGGAGGATCCGGGGAACTACAGGCCAGTCAGCCTCACCTCAGTCCCCGGAAAAATCATGGAGTAGGTCCTCAAGGCATCAATTCTGAAGCACTTAGAGGAGAGGAAAGTGATCAGGAACAGTCAGCATGGATTCACCAAGGGCAAGTCATGCCTGACTAATCTAATTGCCTTCTATGATGAGATAACTGGCTCTGTGGATGAGGGGAAAGCAGTGGACGTGTTGTTCCTTGACTTTAGCAAAGCTTTTGACACGGTCTCCCACAGTATTCTTGCCAGCAAGTTAAAGAAGTATGGGCTGGATGAATGGACGATAAGGTGGATAGAAAGCTGGCTAGATTGTCGGGCTCAACGGGTAGTGATCAATGGCTCCATGTCTAGTTGGCAGCCGGTATCAAGTGGAGTGCCCCAAGGGTTGGTCCTGGGGCCGGTTTTGTTCAATATCTTCATTAATGATCTGGAGGATAGTGTGGATTGTACCCTCAGCAAGTTTGCAGATGACACTAAACTGGGAGGAGAGGTAGATACACTGGAGGGTAGGGATAGGATACAGAGAGCCCTAGACAAATTAGAGGATTGGGCCAAAAGAAATCTGATGAGGTTCAACAAGGACAAGTGCAGAGTCCTGCACTTAGGACGAAAGAATCCCATGCACCGCTACAGACTAGAGACCGAATGGCTAGGCAGCAGTTCTGCAGAAAAGGACCTAGGGGTTACAGTGAACGAGGGAAGCTGGATATGAGTCAACAGTGTGCCGTTGTTGCCAAGAAGGCCAATGGCATTTTGGGATGTATAAGTAGGGGCATTGCCAGCAGATCGAGGGCCGTGATCCCCTCTATTTGACATTGGTGAGGCCTCATCTGGAGTACTGTGTCCAGTTTTGGGCCCCACACTACAAAAAGGATGTGGAAAAATTGGAAAACGTCCAGCGGAGGGCAACAAAAATTATTAGGGGACTGCAATACATGACTTATGAGGAGAGGCTGAGAGAACTGGGATTGTTTAGTCTGCAGAAGAGAAGAATGCGGGGGGATTTGATAGCTGCTTTCAACTATCTGAAGTGGGATTCCAAAGAGGATGAGACTGTTCTCAGTGGTAGCAGATGACAGAATGAGGAGTAATGGTCTCAAGTTGCAGTGGGGGTGGTTTAGGTTGGATATTAGGAAAAACTTTTTCACTAGGAGGGTGGTGAAACACTGGAATGTGTTACCTAGGAAGGTGGTGGAATCTTCTTCCTTAGAAATTTTTAAGGTCAGGCTTGACAAAGCCCTGGCTGGGATGATTTAGTTGGGGATTGGTCCTGCTTTGAGCAGGGGGTTGGACTAGATGACCTCCTGAGGTCCCTTCCAACCCTGATATTCTATGATTCTACGATTCTACAGTCACACAGACACAAATCATAAAATAGTTCTAAACCAAACATTTCATACAACTGATCCATGATAGTGGCTCCACACTCTTCACCCCATATGTGGAAGTAATCCTCTGTCTGTCACCTCCATATATGTTACTCACTTGTGCTTTTGAACCTCCCAAAATCTCTTCTTTGAAGCCTCAGCAGTTCTTGTCTTGATCTGCATATTGTTTCTCCTCCAGCTCAGTCTCATGGTCAGCAAGCCTCTTTTCTTCCCACTATCAGCTTCCTTTCCTCCAGCTGGTGCTCCTGCTCCTGCTTCTCCCTTTCAGTCTGTAGTTTTTCCCTGTGTAGCTGCAGCTTCTGACGCTCCAAGGGCAGATTTGGATCAGGATGAAGCCTAGACACTGCTCCTGCTGGCGAAATGGGCCATTCATCCATGCTTTCACCTGGTTCCGATCCCTGGTTCTTTTCCTGCTCATTTTGAGTACAGCGGGCCAACCAGCTATGACTCATTTAGCTGTCTAGAATCTAGCTCTGTTTCTCCACTAACCAATGTTTAGAGAGGTTTTCATACCTCGTTTTCCTTATCTGTCTTTTCTGGCTCTTTTTCCTGAAAAAAAACAACAAAAACAAATCACTTTTCATCCAGCTTTTTCCTATGATAATTGATTTTACTGTGGTTGTCACAGTTCAGGGCAACTGCACCTATATTTCCCATCAGTGGTCCAGCCAGGGCACCCACGCTCAACCTTTTGGCTTCCCAGCTATTGCCTCTCTTGGACATCTCACTGCCTTCTGACTGGGATATTTCCAGATTGCACAGCCCCCTGGCTATACTATGTTACTGCCAGCAGAGAGAGAGGCTGTCCAAGCAGAACTTCCTTGCACTATCTTCACAGTTGGTTAATAGTGTAACTGACCACAGCTCTATTCATACAAGCCTATTTTATTCTTAAAGTAAAAGCACTACGAAGAAAACATCAAAACCAATAAAAGAACCTAGAAGGCTGCTAATAAGCTGATCCGAGATCACACCACCCCTAACATAGGCTCTGGCTGGAGCAGTCTTTCCAAACTCCGCCCAAGGCATTTCCTTGTGGCTTCAAGTTCATCACAGCTTTAGCTTATAACAAGCACATTCATAACATGTTTAGTCCACCCTTTACACCAGTGGTGGGCAACTTGCGGCCCATAGGCCGCATGTGGCCCTTCAGGGTAATCCGCTGGTGGGCCACGAGACAGTTAGTTTACATTGACCATCCACAGGCACGGCCGCGTGCAGCGCCCAGTGGCCATGGTGTTCGCTGTTCCCGGCCAATGGGAGCTGCGGGAAATGGTGCAGGTTGCCTACCACTGCTTTACACCATTTTCTCCCCAGCTTCAAAAGGCTGGGTTATTTGCATTCCCCGCACCTCAAGGTAGTTTCTAGGAAATCCACTTCACATGCATTGTTACAAAAAGCCCTTTGACATTCATAATACCTTCCATAGATTGTGTTAGTCAGTATCCTAGAGACGGTACTTGCATACAAGTCCACACTAATACAGCTACAATTGCATTTTTAATACAATGGACCCCCCAAATTAAACCGAATTCAGTAAGGAAAATTCACTGTCACCAAGAAAGCAATGGAAAGGCGAATGTGCAAAATATCGCTCCGTGATCACATACTGAATGAGGAGATCAGAAGGCGTACAGAGGTGACCGATGTAGTGCAGGCAATATACAACGCAAAGCGGAGATGGGCAGGTCATGTAGTCCACAGGCAAGACAATAAGTGGACAACCCGCATCAGTGACTGGATCTCCAGAGACCACAAGCAGCCGCTGGGCAGACTGAAAACATGCTGGGCTAATCCCATGACAAAACTCTTTGGCCAGAAAAACAGCAGCAAAACAGAATGGTGTTGTGTCGACTTGTGTTCGTGGAGGGATGGACGAGGACAAGCCGGACAAAGGTGACAATAAAGTTTAACTTAATTCAATAAAATTCATTCAGGATACCGCAGGGAATTGTCAGTCTGTCACAACTGTGATGAACTGGGGGATCTGTTTGTACAACGTATGAATCCTGGTTGATACTGTGAGGTTGTATCATGAAATTATGGTGTCATGGAAAGCCCATATATATGTGGGTCCACCATTGCTGTTTGGACATGCAACAGGTACATTCCAGGCTGAGGACAATGAGAAGGTACTTAACTTTTAATGACTACTGTGCGTTGACAACACTAGTTATGGGAAAGATTAATACATCCAAAGGGAAAAGATATTTTCCCCTTCTGTCAGAAGAGAGGGGCAAAGGCGAGAGTAGTGGAAAGACAATTAGTAAAACAAAACACAAAGGAAGTCAGCTGCTGAAAGGGAGGCATCTAAATGAGGAGATGCACATAGGAAGAGGAGGCATTTGTCACAAACTGGGATGTGGGCGGTCATGCCTAGTGGTTGGAGCAGGTGTTGAGTCAGGATTTGGAGCCGAGGTAAGAGCCGGAGTCAACCAGAGAAAGGGTTGTAACCAGAGAAGGGGTTGGAGCTGGAGCCATGTGTGGGGGGAGAGGGAAGAACCAGAGATCAGTTGTGACTCAGCTGTGCCCAGAGACTGGAGATAGGAAGCTCATAGACCCTGGGAAAGGAGACTCTGGGAGAGAGAAGCCACCCAGCATGTAGCAGCCTGCATGTGGCAAGAGAAGCCCTGCCTTTCTGGTCACTGTTGGTCCCTAAAGGCTCCCAGGGAAGGGTGATCTAGTAAGGGCCTTTGTGGTTAGGATGTTTGTTGTGTTGTAAATGATCTGGGTTCTCTTTTGCTTTGTCTGAGCAAGTAAAAGATCAAATGCATTACACTAACACACTTTGCACAAAAGTCTGTTATCAGTGTCACAATTACCACTAGCCTCCTAATAGAGTTAAACAGTAAATCAGAAAGCTCTCACCTGAGGGTGTTGTTCTGGGAGAGGGTGTGTTTAAGTGCGGTGGCGTCTGCAGGGCCAGTGCTATGCTCAGAGGATCTAAGCCAGGGACAGGCAAACTTTTTGGTCTGAGGGCCACATCAGGTTTCCAAAATTGTATGGAGGACCAGTTAGGGGAGGCTGTGTCTCCCCAAACAGCCAGGCGTGGTCCAGCCCCCGCCTCCTATCTGACCCCTGCAGCTTCTCGCCCCCTGCTGGCTCCCCCGGGACTCCTCACCCATCCAACCCCACTGCCCCCTGTCCCCTGACCACCCCCAGATTCCCCACCCCTGACTGCCCCCTGCTGCCCCATCCAACCCACCCCCTCATTCCTGACTGCCCCCCCGGGATCCCTGCCCCATCCAACCGCCCTATTCCCCGCCCTCTGACCACCCCGCCCCCTGAACATCCCCCCCAACTCCCCTGCCCTCTACCCAACACCCCCACCCCCACCCCGTTACCATGTTGCCCAGAGCACCACGTCAGGCCGTGGCTCTGCAACTGCCCTGCCCGGCCACTCAGAGCTTTGCTCTGGTGGTGCGGCGCGCTGAGGTTGCGGGAGAGGGGGAACAGCAGGGGAGGGGCCGGGGTCTAGCCTCTGGGGCCAGGAGCTCAGGGGCCGGGCAGGAGGGTCCCGCGGGTCAGATGTGGCCAGCAGGCTGTAGTTTGCCCACCTCTGGTCTAGGCAGCTGGACAGTTTCCAGCTCTCAGAGGGGAATGTTAGATAGCAGGTCTGCACTCCCAGCGTGTGTACAGGGACCCCAAGATTGGGGCAATAGCTGGACTTCATTCAGGCTCTGAAGGCTTAAAGACCCAGGGACCCAGTGGCTTGGATTTCCTTCACCACAGTCCAGTGGGTGGCTAGCAGGGGGTGTCCAACTAGATCTGTGACACTCACAATAGGCAAAATTCCTGTCACATCTAGTATCCCAACACTGCCAACTGTTACGGTTCAGGACGTGGAGCTACATCTTTGGCCTCTCTCTCTGCCTCTCCCTTGGCAGCCTTTCCAAGTGACAGGCCTACACTGCACTTCTCTCACAGTGGAATCCCATGATTTACCCCACTTTAGGATCAGCTACAGGATCAACTGGGTTTGGTCCCTGCTTTCAACATCTACTAGGAGCTTGCGACTAGTCTGAAATTGAAGTGACAGAGAACAGCTTCAAAACAAAGTATGATTTATTTGTCCATGGTGGACATGATAAGCAGATAGCTCAGAGGTTTGAGCATTTGCCTGCTAAACCCACAGTTGTGAGTTCAATCCTTGAGGGGGCCATTTAGGGATCTGGGGCAAAAATTGGGGATTGGTTCTGCTTTGAGCAGTGGGTTGGACTATATGACTTCCTGAGGTCCCTTCCAACCCTGATATTCTATTCTATGAACAAATGCCTATTGTCTTACCTAGCCTTAGCATTTGCCTCATACAAGAAGACAGGCCTGACTTAGTCTTGGTGTTCTCTTTCTCTCTTCCCCCCCTCACCCCCCATTCTCCTGAAGACTCAAGGTGCAGGCTGCTTTCCTACAGATCTCCTAACTCTTTATTTACAAGTTTCCACCTGAAAAAGACCTGTGTTTTAAGCTGGAATCTCCTCCTTTCCCTTTTCTAAGCAGTCAGCCCCCAATTTCGCATCCATGGAGCTGAATTACAAAGGAATTATCACTTCCACTGTCTGTCTGATTTTTGGGCACTGGTCTGTCTATAGCCATTTTTTCCTGCACAGGAATACATTTGTTCTTGCACAGCTAACTGAAATTCCCTTAATTCTTAGTTAACAGTTAGCCAGTAATTCAATAATCATCAAGCCCACAGAGATTCATAAAATTAATAGATGTCTTCCATGGTCCTGACTGATTTTTCATTGTTCTTAAGATCCAAGGGTTTGGGTCTGGGTTCACCTGTACCAATTGGTGAGGATATTATTATCAAGCCTTCCCCAGGAAAGGGGGTGTAGGGCTTGGGGGGATATTTTGGGGGAAGATGTCTCCAAGTGGTCTCTTTCCCTGTTTTTTGTTTAAAACACTTGGTGGTGGCAGCATACTGTTCAAGGACAAGGCAAAATTTGTACCTTTGGGAAGTTTTTAACCTAAGCTGGTAAGAATAAGCTTAGGGGGTCTTTCATGCAGGTCCCCACATCTGTACCCTAGAGTTCAGAGTGGGGAAGGAACCTTGACAGGTACAAATTGGTCTTTTCAATCTCAAATTTCTATGATTTATACATTTATAATCTCCTCTGTGTTTTGGGCCTCTAATATATATTATTATGGCAGAATCCTTATCTATGCCAGCATCCTGGACCCTAGTATGTAGTCTAGATAAGTGTCTAGCAATAGTAGTAAGTTGTTTTCTCTTGCACCCTCCTCCCCCATGTTTGTTCTTTGCCCTACTTCCAATCCAAGAGTTCATGCTGGTCATATTAAATGCCATTTGACAGATCCTCAAATTAAGAGCAATTTTCTGCCTTTCTTTTCCTATTGTGATAACCAGTTTGGCTCTTTTCAGTCTTGTTCAATTCTGCTGTGTGCAAGGTGAGAGCTAAAAGGCCCCATCCATGCCTTTCTATTGACTTCCTTAGACACTGGATCAGGCTAACGTAGTTTAGGCTTGATTCTGATCTCTTGCACTGAAGTGACTCCATTGAATCAAATGGAATTAGTCCATTGTAAAACTGATATGAGTTCAAAACTATGCTCTATTTTTTTTTTAAATAGCTTTTTAGAATTTTACACATCAGCTCCATAAAGGGAGTTGCAATTTTGAAAGGAAGAAATTGCCTTTAAGGAATTTATTGGGTTTGTGATTTTTTTTTTTTAATGTGCATGCCTCTGTTTCATATAAAAGTGCCCAAAGATTTTCCTACCCCATTTAGACAGTGGTATATTTGCATATCAGAAGAGCTTCTCAACTTACTGTATGTGCCTAACTGTTTCCACATGCCACAGTCATATTTGAAAAACCGCTTTTACAAATGCTTCTCTAGACAAGTCAGATTTTTAGCAGAGGCAGAACAATTCTCATCTCTTAGAAAGATGTTTTCAATAAGAGCAGACTCACTACGGTATTTAGTTACCATGCTGGAGTGTCAGATGTTTATTGAGTCAGTTGAGGAGATATAAAAAGAACTGGCAGTTCTCTGCAAATCACTTTGATTTTTAGTAGTGACTCTACTACAGTAAACAGTAAATAATGTAAGTACCGAAGGTGTTCTCAGTCACAGAGAAATGAAATGGGAAGTCAAAATCTTTTTGTTTCCCTTGTGATAAGAAATCTTTTTAAACCATCCAATGCCATTGCTTGTTCCATCAATGTTGCATTATCTTGATATGTTGCTGTTAAACAGACACACTTAAATACATCAAATGGATTAATGTGGGCATTTTATCAAGTACATTTTCTGTTTCTGTAAAACATCTTCAGACATATAGAATGACTTCAGATGAGAAAGTAACTGTCTTTTCTTCTCTAATCCAAGCTACTGCATGTAACTGGCTAACACTTCTCAAGCATCTTCCTTAGCTCCCACAATGGTCATTGCTTATGACAGAGCCCTATCTATGATAACACTAAACTGTGTTTTGAGAATAGTTCCAACTTCTGGAAATTAGAGTAGTTTCATGGCTGCTCTCAGTTCTACTGGAGGCAGTCAGATGACAAGATCAGGGGAGCATAAAAGTACTTAGATTCCTTTCCTTGGCCCAGCCACACCAAGCATAGCTCAATCACAGCCGAGGATTGAGTGGAATATGTTCTGTTGCACCTGATCCTAGAACATGTGTGGTGGTGGTAAAACAACACCAAAGACCTAACAAAAGGGAAGAAAATGCGGTGGCATGAAATATTTTCACAGTTCTTTGCAAGGGAAGTGCTAATTAGGGCCAAGGCAATGGGCACCATTTAAAGACCAATAAATAAACACTCTATAATCACAGATTTTTTTTATCCCCCCTTAGGGTTAGAAGCCAGGAGAAAAATTCCTTTTCACCAGCCCACACACACGCTGAACTCTCAGGCCCTTAAATGTTCCTCTCTAAACATTCAGTTACCTCCCAGCCACACAACCTATTTCCCTTGTCAGCAACTTGTCAGCAAGTTAAAGAAGTATGGGCTGGATGAATGCACTATAAGGTGGGTAGAAAGTTGGCTAGATTGTCGGGCTCAACGGGTAGTGATCAATGGCTCCATGTCTAGTTGGCAGCCGGTGTCAAGTGGAGTGCCCCAGGGGTCGGTCCTGGGGCTGGTTTTGTTCAATATCTTCATAAATGATCTGGAGGACGGTGTGGATTGCACTCTCAGCAAATTTGCGGATGATACTAAACTGGGAGGAGTGGTAGATACGCTGGAGGGCAGGGATAGGATTCAGAGGGACCTAGACAAATTGGAGGATTGGGCCAAAAGAAATCTGATGAGGTTCAATAAGGATAAGTGCAGAGTCCTGCACTTAGGACGGAAGAACCCAATGCACAGCTACAGACTAGGGACCGAATGGCTAGGCAGCAGTTCTGCGGAAAAGGACCTAGGGGTGACAGTGGACGAGAACCTGGATATGAGTCAGCAGTGTGCCCTTGTTGCCAAGAAGGCCAATGGCATTTTGGGATGTATAAGTAGGGGCATAGCGAGCAGATTGAGGGACGTGATCGTCCCCCTCTATTCGACATTGGTGAGGCCTCATCTGGAGTACTGTGTCCAGTTTTGGGCCCCACACTACAAGAAGGATGTGGATAAATTGGAGAGAGTCCAGCGAAGGGCAACAAAAATGATTAGGGGTCTGGAACACATGACTTATGAGGAGAGGCTGAGGGAACTGGGATTGTTTAGTCTGCAGAAGAGAAGAATGAGGGGGGATTTGATAGCTGCTTTCAACTACCTGAGAGGTAGTTCCAGAGAGGATGGTTCTAGACTATTCTCAGTGGTGGAAGAGGACAGGACAAGGAGTAATGGTCTCAAGTTGCAGTGGGGGTGGTTTAGGTTGGATATTAGGAAAAACTTTTTCACTAGGAGGGTGGTGAAACACTGGAATGCGTTGCCTAGGGAGGTGGTGGAATCTCCTTCCTTAGAAGTTTTTAAGGTCAGGCTTGACAAAGCCTTGGCTGGGATGATTTAATTGGGTATGGGTCCTGCTTTTGAGCAGGGGGTTGGACTAGATGACCTCCTGAGGTCCCTTCCAACCCTGATATTCTATGATTCTATGATTCCCTCCCCTTCTCTCTCTAATATTTTGTGGGTTGCGTTATCATCATATTAAATATATTACCATGTGCTATTAACATGGGCCTGCAATTCAGAGACCTGTGTGTGATTCCTCTGCTCAGCAAGAAGTGCACACTGGCAATCCTGGCACAAAATCTTGGTCCTGCTGTACCACCTTGGAGTTGTGTCAATAGCAGCTGGGGATGCAGAGAGTTTAGGTACTTCTTGATGGGGTGGGGAAAACAAAAACAAAAGGGACTTCGCACTCCGATAGGCAGGATTTCAATGCTCTGGATTCTCTAGAAGGACAGTTAGCAATGTTCTACCCTTTCAGCTGCTGCTGACACATGGCTGGTTTGTTTCCAGCCTACTATGTGCACATTGTTCTGCAAGCATTTCTTAGCAGCATGCAAAGCCAGCCACACCTTACAATTAATAGATTTGTGTCAATGCTCAGTGCAAGCCTCATAATTATCATTGCCCCAGAATTAGAATGTTGGCACAAGCAGAGCCATTGAGCTGACTTAGGGTGTGATCCTGTGAGATGCAGAGTGCTCTCAGTTTCTGGGGGGGGGGGGGGGTCGGGGGAGGAGAGGAGGGGCAATGGGAGCTGAGAGCACCAGGAAGTTACAAGGACTGGGCCTTTCAGTAGTTGATTGTCTTTTAAAGCTCAAATTCCAAAGGGATTATTCCTGTCAAGGTGCAAATGCAAAGTAAATATCTAAGGGCCAGCCCCTCAGCAGGTGTAAACTGGTGTAGTTCTATGAACCTAATGTGCTGATTTTTACACCAGTGGTGAATTTGGCCCAAGGTTTGTAAACATGAAACCTAGATGAGAACAGAGCGTGAATAGGAAAGGCAGAGTCAGCTTGCATGGTGATTCCTGCAAGAAAGCTGTGAGGGTTTCTGGGAACAGCTGGCTTCAAGGAGCCATGCTAACACTTCTGCTGATGCTCTGTTCAGAGTGACCATCCCCTAAAATGCAGCACAGTACTGGGGCTGGTGACTACTACCTAAACAAAATGTCACCAGACAGTCACACTATTTATCATCGCTAAAGGAGCACTCTTCCTTTCCCTTCTACTGTAACTGCATTGCCAAATACCCTGTTAAAAGACCAGGGCCTGTCGCTGAGATGACAAAAAGTAAAGCAGCTGCACATTCTACCCTGACAAGTTGAACTGAAACTTTCACAAGTTTGGGTTCAGCAGACAATGCTGTGAGGTCACACTGGGATTAGAAATGGCCTTGAGCAGCAAAGTTTGTATCTGCATCCAAAGTTCCCACAATTCAGGGACATTTGAATCTGGGATTTTAGTCTGGCTCATTATAGAGTTAGGAGCCACTCGTGAAGTTTGTATCCAAACAAGTGCAGGTGTTGTTCAGACCTGGGGTTTGGGTCAGAAGCGTCTTTACTTACCATGTACATGTCATCATCCTGCAATCCCAGGCCAGAAGAGCTATCCCTAGAGCATGGAGAGGAGCTCAGGATAATGGGAGAAGCTTGCATAAATGTCTTTCACCCAAGGGCAAGGTAGACATAGATACTACTTCTGCTGAGTTCATTAGTTTATCACTGACATGCTGCTTGTTACCAGGGTTAGTCATCATTTTACACATTTAAATCCCAAAATGGCCTTTTATACAAAAATTTGTCAGCATTATGGACGTTTTTCACACAACATTTTGTTTACTGAAAACCTGGGTTTCGATAAGAAAACAGGGTTTTTGGTAAATGAAATATTTCATTCAAATATCACGAAAAACATTTTGCCATGAACAGAACGTGAGTCCGTTTCAAACCCTGCAAAATGGAAACAACATGGACATGTTTTGTCAAAATCATTTTCCAGTTTTTTGACCAGCTCTGCTTCTTACATTACACATCTCCAGCTTACACTGCTCTGGCTGGCATGCCGCCCGCCTCAGTGGCCTGGTGTCTGCTTCCCGCACAGCCTTTTCTGTGCTCCCTTCCATGCTGCTCCCTACAACTGGGCTGGTCTGCAAAGCCACTACCCTTAAATCCTTCCTGAAGACCCCCTTCTCTGACGATGCCTGCAAGAAACAAGCTGACTAAATTGTGTTTGTGTCATTAATTTATGTTATGGGTAAACAGTCATGGGGAAGGAAAGGATTGGATGTTTAGAAGGAAGGACTTTAGGACAGGGATACTGGGGATTGCAGTACTAGATGAGAAGGGGGTTGAATGAGAGAGAGAAATTTAGTTTCCTTAACTCTAAACATCTCACCATTCATAGCTAATAAGCTGTGTGCCTTTCATTGCCCTGATCTGCTAGCTCATATGTTTTATGCCTTTTCTTCACCCTTAGTCTGTCAGTGCCTTGTGATTCCCTCAAGATAGGGACTGTGGCTTTCTTTGTGTTTGGCATATTTTGTGTGCTGCCATGATATAATCAATAATAGTGCACATATAGAAATAGAGCATGTGCACACAGAAGTCAGGCAAATTAAAGAATCCCCTGTCAGGATTTCTGCCGCCCTCAAACACATTCCAGCCAGTAGTCAGAGTACAGTGTGCTTACCCTTTGGTATTTGTTAGTGTTGGCCTTAACATGCCTGTCTCAGTTCTTTTCCCTTAGTACAGCTCTGGAGTATCCCAGGTTCTCCATCTCATGCAAAAGGTTCTGGTGAATATCTTTAGTACTGTGGGAATGTCATAGTTGTGCTTGTACATGCTCCTCACCCCACAATCCAAGGAAATCATTGACCTTTCTGACCAAATTGAAGACCTTTCTTGGCCACGCTACAGCCTGAGTATTATCACATGCTGGATCACATTCTGCTGTTAAAGAGCAATATTCTCTCATGCCTGATAATGCAGCAGGTGTGGCTGTGAAGCACATGCTGGCCATTTAAAAACCAGGTAAATTTCTAAGACAAAATGGGTAAGGTAGTATCTTTTATTCTGTTGGTGAGAGAGACCCATCTTGTTTCTCTAATAGCCTGGGACCAACACAGCTACAATAACACTGCATACAATAATAGGTGAATTTTCTGGTTACTTTGACCCCTGTACAGGGGAAATCAAAAAGGTTACCAAACAGGTCACTGCTGAAAGGAGTAGTGCAGTATGGGGACTCCTTTTACCAGTATAGCTACACCTGTGTCAATGTGCATCCACATTGCCACTCCAGGACTTGTGCTGCTCCGAAAAAGGGAACAGCTGTGTCATAAAAATAAAGGGAAGGGTAAACACCTTTAAATCCCTCCTGGCCAGAGGAAAAACCTATAAAGGGTTAAGAAGCTAAGACAACCTCGCTGGCACCTGACCAAAATGACCCATAAGAAGACAAGATACTTTCAAAGCTTGAGGGGGGCGAAACAAAGGGTTCTCTCTCTCTCTCTGTCTGTGTTGCTTTTTGCCGGGACCAGAGCAGGAATGCAGGTCAGAACTTCTGTAAAGGGTTAATAAGCAATCTAGTTAGATATGCGTTAGATTCTGTTTTGTTTAAATGGCTGATAAAATAAGTTGTGCTGAATGGAATGTATATTCCTGTTTTTGTGTCTTTTTGTAACTTACGGTTTTGCCTAGAGGAATTCTTTATGTTTTGAATCTGATTACCCTTAAGATATTTACCATCCTGATTACAGAGGGGATTCTTTTACTTTAATTAAAATTCTTCTTTTAAGAACCTGCTTGCTTTTTCATTGTTCTTTAAGATCTAAGGGTTTGGGTCTGTGTTCACTTATGCAAATTGGTGAGGATTTTTATCAAGCCTTCCCCAGGAAAGGGGGTGTAGGGCTTGGGGGGGAAGACATTTCCAAGTGGGCTCTTTCCCTGTTATATTTGTTAGACGCTTGGTGGTGGCAGCAATAAGGTCCAGAGACAAAAGGTAAAATAATTTGTACCTTGGGGAAGTTTTAACCTAAGCTGGTAAAAATAAGCTTAGGGGGTTTTTCATGCAGGTCCCCACATCTGTACCCTAGAGTTCAGAGTGGGGAAGGAATCTTGACAATTTTGCAAAAAGGGCTGGTTATTTCAGTAGCTGACAGACCCAGGTGTGGACTCACCCTTGTCTCCACCAAAAAAAAGTGGACTTTGAAAAGTTGCACCAGTCGGTATAAACTAGGTTCAATCCCAGGGCCTTTTGTAAGGCAAATTTTGTGGCTAGAACCCAAATCCCAACTCTTCTGGGTTCACACAAACACACATCAGCCTCTACCAATGCAGGCCCAGTCAAAAACAGAATTTCCCACACAGTTGTGAAAAGGGAAGAGTAGGTTCCACTCAGAGCAGGATTCAGCCCAGCAAAAAGAAGATCTGAAGGAAGTATTGACCAAGAGATGTAAGCTGGAAAGTACCTCGGCTGAGAAGTTCACATTCGGGATACCAACAAGACACATGTAATGTGCCAAGCAGCAAACAGCAGGACATGAGCCACATTCCCAAGACCTCCTGGGAACGCTGAGAGAATTTCCTCTTCAGTTATTTGCAGGCAGCATATGTGTCCCTTATCAGCCATTGATGCCACAAGGCACAGTGCCAAAAAATCAGCAGCTTGGCAGCTTTTCTATATGGACTCAAGAAATGCATTTTGGATTATTTGCACCATCTGCTTCACACAGGTGTTCACTGGGGAAGGAGAAGGGAGGGAGACACCTGAGGAGGGCATCAGCACAGAACAGAAGGTATTTATAGGGCAATGCTTGTTGTAATAGTTGGTCCTGAGAAGAGAGAACTGGTACTGATTCCTAGTACAGAAGGGTTAGGAGAATTTTCTCTGCCATTCTTTCACATTCTTGATAGAGCTGAGTAAAACTTTGATTTTTTGCTCTTTGAATGTCTTCAGGTGGGGGATGGTTGGGGTGAGTGTCTACAGGCAAAAGGGGCTGGGATTTTGGTGGGTATATCTATGGGGGTAGATGTCGGGGGCACGGACTTTGCCAGAGCATCTACAGGTGTATGTGTGAGGGGATATTTGGGGGAAGTATCTGCAGACAGTGAGCTGGTTGTTTGGGGTGACTTTATGCCATAGTGATTCATGGAAAAATATTACTGTTTCTAAGTAAGTTCCACCCTCCTTGCTCAGTTGTGGTCAACCACCAATATTTACCCCAGGTGGAAATTTGCCAGTTTTCACGGAAATATATAGCCATTCTTAAAGTGAAAGAGGCTTGTTTGTGATGAGATGACACTTTCAGTCTGTGAAAATCACCTTCCTGTTTCCTGTAGCAATGGGGTGACAGTAATGAATGGTTTGTTTTTCACCAAATTGTATAAATGTTGTTCCTTTCACTGCCCAGGAGCATCTTTCTACTACGCAGATGAGGTGCATGTGTAACACACAAGGTGTGTGGGTTACACATGAATACAGAAACCACTGTCTTCAGCAGAAATTGAACCCAGCCCCCGGCACAAGTTAGAACTGTCCTGACTAGTGTTCCTGCTACCATCTGCTAATGGATCTTGCAGCAGCCAAGGAATAAAAATACCCTAGGTTCACCTTCCCTCAACCCAACTTGACCCTGCACTGCAGGCTGGATTGGGTGCAGAACTAGTCAGCTCTGTGCCTGACAAGGAGGCCCCATGTGCCGGGAATGTTCCCCTAGGGTTGGGGATGCTTTCCAGCTACTTTGCAAGGCCTTGCAATTCTTAAAAGAGTAGCACCGAGTCTACTGAAACACTAGAGGCAAGAGACATGGCATGGAAAGTAAAAATATTCTCAGTTACTCCTCTGTGAGGCAGCTCAGCACAAGAACATCATGCAGAGCCTATCTGACAAAAGAGGGTGTTTCATGTGGTTTCCAGATAACCGCTGATAACATTTATGATTGCAGCTGACCCTGTGAAACTGTTACTACTTATATATCCTTCATAGCTACAGGATACTGTGATGTATAAACCAAAGGAAACTGAGGGGGATTTTGTTTGTATCGCAACAGATGCAGGGGCCAATGATCAAGCAGATGATTACCTATCAGCCACAGCCCTATGGCAATCATCTCATCTTCCTATTCTGCCCTGCCCATCTTCAGCTGGAGCACGATAGTCTGCCTGCTACATCTCAGCTTTGAAATATGTCTCCTAACCATCAACCACACACACACACGTTTGATCCCTGGGCCCATTTTACATGGTAAACCATTGAACCTTTCTCTGCCATATCTATAAGCTGTATCTAATATCTCACAATGCTCACCTATAATGAAGGGCATAGTGTTATTAATGGAGGAATGTTATGTTCAGCATACTTTCTACATTCTCCCACGTCCTCACTTGTCACCTGATGGTAGGATGGATGGAACTTTTCCATTGACTTCATTGGGAGCAGGATTGAGCCTTTGATCATAATGTTTGATACCCACAGTAAAGAAAATATATATTAAGAGAGAAGAAGCTTTTCCATTTCCATTTGGGCCAGGAAAACCTGACCAAGCCCTAGAAGGCACACAGCTAGCTGCTTGACTGTCAGTACATTAGGAAGTCCAAATTCTACAAGACTCCAGTGCTCCATTTTTATTAATTTACACCAAATAACACAAGTGTTTAATTCCTAGTGGCTTTCTTTTCTATTTTTATCACTTTAGTTTTTGGGCTCTAGCATGAACGAAAAATACTTACAGATGCTAAGTATTATTCATCGAGCATTCAGTAATGGTAGAAGCTGAGCGTCAGAAATAGCTAGTTAGAAGTGAGCAAAAGAAATTGTCTGTTGTCGACAAGTTCCATGCATATGTCTTTAACTTCCCCTCTGGGCACCTTGTCGTTGTTAATGGTAGACTCTTGTGTGCTTATGAGGGGTGGAAGAGTAAGCTTGGTCCTCGTGAGAGGTGCCAAATTGACAGCTGGGGGGAAGGATAGGCGGGAGAAATACTGTGATATGTCTGGTTTCAGACTAGTGGCCATGTTAGTCTGTATCCGCAAAAAGAAAAGGAGGACTTGTGGCACCTTAGAGACTAACAAATTTATTTGAGCATAAGCTTTCGTGAGCTACAGCTTTTGTGAGCTTCATGCATCCGATGAAATGAGCTGTAGCAGCTCACGAAAGCTTATGCTCAAATAAATTTGTTAATCTCTAAGGTGCCAGAAGTCCTCCTTTTCTTTTTGTGAAATGTCTATGAGCTAAGCAGAACAGAGACAGAAACAGCTGCACAGTGCTTCCCTAAGAGGTGCAGCTCAGAACTTGCTACCATCAGGGGAGGGAGGGCTAAGCCCCCTTTGTGTCCTTCTGATCCTGCGTGCTCCGGGGCTAAAGAGGCCCCCAGCATAATCTAAGCTCCTCTCAGTGATGGCTGGCTTAAATTATAGCAGTTTTTGCAGGCCACCCTGCTATGGCTACAGTGCTGCCCAGAATCTCTGCAACACTGGTTCTGCAGCCCTGTCCCCAGGGCCAGCCCTAGACCAAATGGCACCCCAGGCGAGCCGCATCTTCGGTGCCCCCCTCTCCATTTGTTAAACTTCTGAATAGCTTATTTTTATTGCATTTTTAGCCCATTTCACAACTTTGATTTATGCTTGTCATACAAGACTGACTGGCAACACCCCACCCCTTATATACCTACAAGGGCATGGCTAACAACATTCCAGGAGGTTCAAAGAAAATGTAGCTCTCAGAAAGTCTGGAAGGTTCCATGAGATTCTACAAAGGTCCAGAACATTCTAGGAGGTTAGTGAAAAATGAATCCACATATGGAAGACCTGGAACATTTTACTTCAAACATTCTATTTTCCCTTTTGTCATGAACAATGAAAACAGCACCCCGAGCCCAGCACCCCCCAAGCCTGGCACCCCCCGAGCCCAGCACCCCAGGTGGTTGCCTGGATCACCTGCCCCTAAATCCGGCCCTGCCCAAACAAGCCCCTCCTGCCAGCAGCTGCACCCCCGTCATGCCCTTTTCCTGCGGGCTTGAGAAGGGGTCCTTAGAAGGCAGTAGTATGGCGGTCTTCACAGTACCTGTACTGGGAGAATCCTACCCTAACCGGTTAGTGGACATTCAGGCCTCTTTACACCACCCCATCTATTTTTCTTGGCATAAAGAGGCTGGGGCAGTGGTTAGTATCCAGCCTTTGGCTCCTCTGCTGAGACAGCCAATTGTTGCCATTCGCTACTGTGGTGTAAACACTTTCTTGTATTAAATGAACCAAGAAAATCAATTTATTTCAGATAAGCCTCCAAACTGTAAATGATGGTATCCCACCAATACCTTCAACCTGGGTCCATTTTGAAGCAGTGCCCTAAATGGGAAAGGCGTATACCCCACTATTAACTCTCTGAACCTTTGGGTACAGTAGAATGAAATGGGAGGGGGAGTTTTCACTGCACCGGCCAGGGAAATGGGGGAGTTCTCATACTTTTAGCAGTTGCAGGAAAGCTCTACTTTCCCTCTCCCCACTGCTTTCAGCCCTCCTCTGAGCCAGTGTCTAGTCCACCCACTGATAACTCTTACCATGATAATTTACAGTGCACGACAAGCTGCAGCCCGCCAATGAGCTGATAAAATGCAACCTTGTATTAAAACATATATACTGGGCCTAAACAGCCGTGACTCTTTCAGTCACTCTGGCACCAAATTCTTCAGCAGCTTCACGTATATTTCTAAACAGGTTTGTACTGAATTAAATATGTGGACAAATCGGACAATATGTTCCACAGTTGCTGTGGTGTTTATTTTAATTTTAGCAGCTACAGCCCCCAAAGTTTCAATAGTCAGGGTGTGGTCTGTAGGCTTGTTAGCCTCACATCAGTCCTTGGTAAAGTATATAACAAATCTCCTTGAAAAATGTATCCACTGGCTATCTTTGAAGAAAATGTTATATTAAAGCAATTACTAATTAGTATGGTTGTGGGCTATGTTAGGCCCAATCCTGTTCCTACTGATTTCAGTAGGAATTATGGGTCCAAGTCTCCTGCCATTAATACCAGTGGAAGGGTTTTTTTTTTTTACATTGATTTCCATAGGAAAGGGATTGAATGCCGTATTGCCTGTGAACATTTTGTCCTCTATAGCCTGCTTGCAGTTTGTTAACATAACAGTCTTTCCTACAGCTGACAGACAACAGAGATATTCCATTAATCCAAAAGGTAGAAGGCCGTGCACCTTTAGGTGCAGGGTTTTAGTCTTTGCTCTGAAGGTATATGTGGTTTATTATGACAAGTCTTTCCATAGAGTTAAGATTGATACTGTGGGCCTATCCTACGACTGAATTTGTAATTAATAAATAAATCATCCTTTCCAATTTTAAAGGTTAAGTATTTTTTTAAATGCATATTTTCTTATAACAAAAACCCTAACTGGGGCCTAAAATAAATATTTCACAGTTATTTCAAAATATAAGCACAACACAGACAACTTCTGGGAAAAACCCTAAAAATTATATATCTGAAGAAGAGCTCGGTGTGGCTCACAAGCTTGTCTCTTCCATCAGCAGAAGTTGGTTCAATAAAAGATATTTCCTCACCCACCTTGTCTCACTATATTAATAAACATTAATTAGCTTCAAATGCAACTCCACATACATATCTAATTTTAGCATATATTGGTAATGTTAATCACTTTTACAATTAAATTCCATATACAAATTATTCTTAAGCAAAGGAATTATAAGTATTTTGCCGAAGTATTCTCTTTTCAGCTGATAACTGTACTAGTTGAAAATATTTATTATTTAACAGTATCCCTTAAAATAATTTATTTATACTAAAGTCAAGATTAAAAAAAATTTTAACAACTAATGGATCAGACTAAAGGTTGTGTAGCATGGAATATGAAGTTCTTCATAGCTGATTAAATGCTTTCCTTTAGGTATTATGTAAGCAGTGTAAGATTTATGATGCCCATAATGGTTCGTTTCCTTGATTCCAAGTGCTTGAATTTTGTAAATGATTATTAGTAACCATGTGTATTACCACAGTGCCTCAGGACCAGTCAAGGTCAGCGACCCACTGTGCTAGATGCTGTACAAACAGAATAGCAGATATTTCCTGACCCGAAAATTTTACAGTTTAAATAGAAAGACAGACACAAAGTACGGGAATGGGACTGAAGCTCTTTGAGGCAGGGACCATCTTTTTGTTCCATGTTTATCTAGAGCCTAGCACAATGGAGCCCTGGTTCCTGACTGGGTTTGCCTAGTCGCTATGGTAAAACAAATAAATTATAACAGACAGGCAGATTGATCAGTGGGATTATGGCAAATATGTTAATTCTACATCTTTTGGAGTGGTGGTGGGAAGGGGTTTAGTTAGGAGGGGATACGCTGACTGAAAAGACAAGGGAAAGGAGAGCCGTGAAGGGGACAAAGCAGGTGAGAAGCGGGATGGGGGAAGAAGGTAGGAAGAGCAGGTGGGACGTGAGGGCTGAGCTGAAGAGACTGTGAGATAGGGATGGTATGATAAGTGACTACACTGTTGTCACTTAGCAATCCTTAGTGGTGTGTGAGACTAATTTTTAAAATATAACTGGACCCTGTGTCCATTCAGAATGTTGGGTACCAATGGTTTTAGCTGGGATAAAGTAAATCCTGTCCGTTTATCCACAGTAAAATGATTTGTATTACCACCAGCTTCTGGAACATTCTAAGTAGCCTGAATGTGCTCACGCTGATGAGAAGATCTGCAGATGCGTAAGAGCTGCACCATCTTCTGTGGGGGGAATTTTTCAGTCAAGAGGGACAAGATATTACTAGAGTGTAGATGCTGGCAAAAGAGTCATTAATCAGAGCAAAAGGATGGCCCAACAGTTAGGGTGCTAGCTTGAGAAATCTGGGTTCAATTCCCTGCTCTGTCACCGACTTCCTGTGTGAACGAGACCAAGACACTTAGTCTCTCTGGTCCCCAGCCTCAGGTCCCCAGCTAGCCAGCTAGCCTCAGGTCCCCAGATAATACTTCCCCATCTCACAAGAGTGTCATGAGGATAAATACACTGTAAGGTGCTCAGACACTATGCTGCTGGGGCCATATAAGTACCTATCGTAGATAACAAAGCTGGGTTGGTGCTGGGGACATCATAATTAACATGTAAGAGGCAGATATATTCCTGAAAGGCCCAGCCTTGGCCCTCTACTCTTAAGAATTTAACACAAGGATTATTAATTACACATTAATTAAACTTGTCAACAGAAATAATAACACTGACCTCTAGTTTTCCTCAGTCATAATGGTATTCCCTCATTAGAACACACTGTTCACCCTTTGGCTTCATTTTATGCACAGAGGAATCAGATTATTCCCTCATAAAAGAGAGGAGCAGCTATATTACCACTTAAGTAATGACCACAAACATAATCTTAGTGTACTGTTACTGTACAACAGAATAGTGTAGCTCTTTACATAAGGGCGCACACCAGGAAATGCAGGCTATGGAACAGGTAGAAATGTGAATTGGACAAATGCAAATTCCCACCCATCATTTGAGCAGTCAGCCCTCACAGTTTTATCTCTGGAACTTGTTAAACCTCAGAAAGCTCATATCCATTTAGAAGCAATAGCTGCTGCCTCAGTGCCAAATTGCATTAACAATATTAGATGGGAGTTTTTTCCTGACTATCTGCTGATAAAATGTTTGCACAGTGTTTCATGGGGAAATACTGAACTCCAGCAATAAAAAAAATGAGCCTTGATAATTTGTGAGTTGGCATTTCATCACTATAATGTCAAGCGTTGTCAAACCCTTAGGCTCTTCCTCCCACTTTCTTTTTCTTAATGTTTAAAGCAGTCAGAACAATCTTGTGTAAAGTATGTGTAGTTAGATACTGCTAGTGGGGATTTTTATGACCATTTTCAAGCACACAGCTCAGTGACTGAAGTCTCTGTAGACAATGATCTGTGGATATACTACTCCCATTGTCTACACTTCATTTCTGCTGTACAGTGGCCCCTTTCCTCCTCTGAAATCATTGTCACTATTACATTAATCTAGGAAGAGAGATGGTTGTAAGCTGTGTTCTTATTAATCATTCTTACCTGGTTGCCTTTTTATTCTTCACTTCCATTATTTTCAGTTTGATAGATAGAAGCACTGTAGAATCTATATAATAAGATTCCAGGATTGTCAATCTGTCTGTGTGTCACTGTGAAGCCTAGAATGTCTGTTGAGCAATGGAAACAGCTACAATCATGGCTGAGAGCTCTTTTTGTATAGTTATGACCAGATTAAATCATCACTGGGATTTGCGGTCTGTTACCATCCAATTTTTATATTCTGAGCCATTTTGACTTTATGAATTACACCCATGTGGTGTACAGCTACAGTAAGTCATGTATCTATGTCATACCTAGAGTTCCAGGCTATTGTGATATCAAAGATAACTCAACCAATCACTGCGCTAACCCTTCAGCTAATACAGATGACAAGCTTAAATTCAGCTGGAGCTTTCCAGAGTGGAGCTTTGGTAAATATTTTCAAACCTGTGGGAGACCCGCAGCACCTCCCACGGGGCTGAAGCTACTTAAATAACTCCTCTCCCTCCCTAGTATTTATCCCACTGATATATTTATAGAGAACAATCATATCTCCCCTCAACCTTCTTCTGGTTAGGCTAAACAAGCCAAGCTCTTTGAATATCCTCTTTTAAGGCAGGTTCTCCATTCCTTGGATCATCTTTGCAGCCCTTCTCTGCACCTGTTCCAGTTTGAATTAATCTTTCTTAAACATAGGAGACCAGAACTGCACACAGTATTCCAGATGAGGTCTCACCAGTGCCTTGTATAATGGTACGAATACTTCCCTGCCTCTCCTGGAAATACATCACCGGATGCATCCTAGGACTGTATTAGCCTTTTTCACAGGTGCATCACATTGGTGGCTCATAGTCATCCTGTGATCGACCAATACTCCCAGGTCTTTTGCCTCCTATGTCACTTCCAACTGATATGTCCCCAGTTTATAGCAAAAATTCTTGTTAGTTCCTATGTGTATGACCTTGCGCTTTGCATTATTGTATGAAGGAGACTGTGCGCTACCTCCTCCTGCAGGCACCGCCCCTGCAGCTCCCATTGGCTGTGGTTCCTGGCCAAAGCCAGCGCTCTGGGTGGAAGCAGTGCACAGAGCTGCCTGGTCACACCGTCGCCTAGCAGCTGAGTGAGGGGGATGTCGCTACTTCCAGGGAGCCCCCCACATAAGCACCGCTCAGAGCCCGCCTCACTCCATCCCGTGCCCCAACCCCTGCCCCCTACAACACCCAAACTCTGCTGCTTCAGGGGGGTGGAGGGGGGGGACGGGACACACACAGTGGCCCGAAACTGCCCCAGTAGCGGCCGGTGCAACTGGCACAGGGGCTGCCTGAGCTGCCCCTGAACCAAGTGCACCTGCCACTGCAGAAGTCACGGAGGTCACGGAAAGTCACAGAATCCGTGACATCTGTGACAAACTCGCAGCCTTACTCATCACTAGTGTGATAATAAAAATACTTACATAGAACTCTTTCTTCACAGACTCAATGTGCTCTAAAAAGCTAAGTGCCATTACTATATTATCATTATCAATCCTCATTTGACAAATGGAGAAACTGAGGTTAAGAGACTTACCAAAGATCACTCAGCAGGTTAATGACAGAGATGTGATTAGAACTTCTATCCTAACTGTTGCACCATGCTGCCTCTTAATCACGGCAGCTAAGTGAAAGGACCTTTGTCCTTACTAAGAGGAATTCTTGATTAACAGAAGACACCATTTTAATAGCAAAGCTCTGGAGGGGCTGCAGAACTCATGTACGGGACAAGCCAAGGGATATTATCTGCATTATAACAACAGATTTATTTTGGCAACAGTAATCTGCAAAACTCCTTCACAGCCACCCACGCTAGAGTACTAGGAAGCATGAGTAACCAGACTGCAGAAAGCTGTGTAGGGGATCAGGAAGTACATGCTCAAACAGATGGACCACCGTGCTACGCCCCTAGAATATAACACAGAACACTCCTCTGCAGCAGACCAGGGACCTGAACTCCCTGCATTTGGGGTGGGGTCAGAATCTAGGCACAACCATTGCACCATCCAGTTTCCAGGCTGGCTGCAGCTTTACTTGTTTACACGCGTCCAAGCCAGAATCTGGCTGTCTGCATGGAACAGAATCTGCATCACATCATGTCACTGAACTTTATGTCTTATTTTGATTTCAGCTTTGTTTATTTTCTAAGAGCAGTTATAAAAATAAAATCCAGTTTAAAAATGCTGATGGGGAGGGCTCGTCTACACTTACAGTGCAGCAGCAGCGCAGCTGCACTGGTGCAGTTGTGCCGCTGTAGCACTTAGGGAACGTCTACACCAGGGGCGGGCAAACTTTTTGGCCTGAGGACCATATCAGGTTTCCAAAATTGTATGGAGGGCTGGTTAGGGGAGGCTGTGCCTCCGCAAACAGCCAGGCATGGCCTGGCCCCCGCCCCCTATCTGACCTCGCCCCCCGCTTCTCGCTGCCTGACGGCCCCCCCAGGACTCCTTCCCCATCCAACCCCCCTGTTCCCTGAGGGCCCCCGGGGACCCCTGCCCCATCCAATCCTCCCTGTCCCATGACCGCCCCCGGACCCTCCGCCCCTGACTGCCCCCCGTTGCCCCATCCAACCCCTCCTCTCATTTCTGAGTGCCCCCCCCGGGATCCCTGCCCCATCCAACCACCCCTTCTCCCTGGAACCCCTGTCCTTGACTGCCCCCCGCCAACCCATCCAACCCCCCCTCATTCCTGACTGCCCCCCTGGGACCTCTGACCCCATTCAACTCCCCTGTTCCCCACCCTCTGACCACACCGACCCCTATCCACACCCCTGCCCCCTGACCACCACCCAGAACTCCTCTGCTCTCTATCCAACCCCCCCGCCGTCCCCTTACCACGCTGCCTGGAGCACCGGTGACTGGTGGTGCACAGCCGCGCCGCCCAGAGTGCCAGGACAGTCAGCCGCGCCGCCCGGCTGGAGCCAGCCACGCCACCGCGCAGCACAGAGCACCGGGTCGGGCAGTGCTTCTGCAGCTGTGCTGCCTGGCAAGAGCTTGCAGCCCCGCCACCCAGAGCTCTGGGCCGGCAGCGCAGTGAGCAGAGGCTGCGGGGGAGGGGGAACAGTGGGGGACAGGCTGGGGGCTAGCCTCCCAGGCCAGGAGCTCAGGGGCCAGGCAGGAGGGCCAGATGTGGCCCGCAGGCCATAGTTTGACCACCTCTGGTCTAGCCTCAAACTGGCAACTTCTTTTGCAGTTTCAGCAACAAGGCCAAAGAATGAATGAGCATGTAATGTTGAACTACCTCTTAGCCCTTAGAGATGGTCCCTACAGGCCAAGGTTTAGACAGGCAGGTGCCATGGAGCATCCTGCCCTGCTGCTCCACGTGCTGAACCTGTTCTGTGGATTGTAGACAGAGAACAGCAGCCTCCAGAGCTGTCAATCCAGCATTTCTCGTGAGCGTGGTTGACCATTATCTGTTACTTGTTTTTCTTTGGACTTATCTACAAGGGGACATTCAGGAAAGCTAAGGTGAATCAGGTACAAGTGTGAAGTCAGTGTGCATAAGTTAAAGTGCATTAAACTCCTAGGTGCATACACTCATTCAGGAGCAAAGAGGCATAACTTCATGGTAACTTAATCCTGCTTGGATGGGGAGGGGATTAAAATACAACAAACTAAGACATGTTACTTCTGAGTGAGAGCATCCACAAGGAGTGGGGGGGCTGAACATCCGTTATGCACATTGATTTCACACTTTTATTTGAGTCACCTTAACTTTCTAGAGTGTCCCTGTGTAGACATGGCCTTTGATACTGAAAAGTTTGGGTAGACACAAGGTTTAACCTACCTCTTTGTCTCTCAGGGTATGTCTACACTACGAAATTAGGTCGAATTTATAGAAGTCGGTTTTTTTGAAATCGGTTTTATATATTCGAGTGTGTGTGTCCCCACAGAAAATGCTCTAAGTGCATTAAGTGCATTAACTCGGCGGAGCGCTTCCACAGTACCGAGGCAAGCGTCGACTTCCGGAGCGTTGCACTGTGGGTAGCTATCCCACAGTTCCCGCAGTCTCCGCTGCCCATTGGAATTCTGGGTTGATATCCCAATGCCTGATGGGGCTAAAACATTGTCGTGGGTGGTTCTGGGTACATATCGTCAGGACCCCGTTCCCACCCTCCCTCCCCCCGTGAAAGCAAGGGCAGACAATCATTTCGCGCCTTTTTTCCTGAGTTACCTGTGCAGACGCCATACCACGGCAAGCATGGAGCCCGCTCAGGTAACCGTCACCCTATGTCTCCTGGGTGCTGGCAGACGCGGTACGGCTTTGCTGCACAGTAGCAGCAACCCATTGCCTTCTGGCAGCAGACGGTGCAATACGACTGGTAGTCGTCCTCATCGTGTCCGAGGTGCTCCTGGCCACGTCGGCTGGGAGCGCCTGGGCAGACATGGGCGCAGGGACTAAATTTGGAGTGACTTGACCAGGTCATTCTCTTTAGTCCTGCAGTCCTATTGAACCGTCTTATGGTGAGCGGGCAGGCGATACGGACTGCTAGCAGTCGTACTGTACCATCTTCTGCCAGGCAGGCAAGAGATGAGGATTGCTAGCAGTCGTATTGTACCATCTTATGCCAGGCAGGCAAGAGATGAAGATGGCTAGCAGTCGTACTGTACCATCTTCTGCCAAGCAGCCATGAGATGTGGATGGCATGCAGTCCTTCTGCACCGTCTGCTGCCAGCCAAAGATGTAAAGGATAGATGGAGTGGGTCAGAACAAGAAATAGACCAGATTTGTTTTGTACTCATTTTCCTCCTCCCCTGTCTAGATCACACTGCAGTCAGTCACAGAGAAGGCGCAGCGAGGTTAATCTAGCCATGTATCAATCAGAGGCCAGGCTAACCTCCTTGTTCCAATAACAACGATAACTTTGGTGCACCATTTCTTATTGGAACCCTCCGTGCAGTCCTGCCTGAAATACTCCTTGATGTACAGGCACACGCTTTGTTGATTTTAGCTCCCTGAAGCCAACCCTGTAAGCCGTGTCGTCAGTCGCCCCTCCCTCCGTCAGAGCAACGGCAGACAATCGTTCCGCGCCTTTTTTCTGTGCGGACGCCATACCAAGGCAAGCATGGAAGCCGCTGAGCTCATTTTGGCAATTAGGAGCACATCAACCACCACACGCATTATCCAGCAGTATATGCAGCACCAGAACATGGCAACGCGATACCGGGCGAGGAGGCAACGTCAGCGCGGTCCCGTGAGTGATCAGGACATGGACACAGATTTCTCTGAAAGCATGGGCCCTGCCAATGCATGCATCATGGTGCTAATGGGGCAGGTTCATGCTGTGGAACGCCGATTCTGGGCTCGGGAAACAAGCACAGACTGGTGGGACCGCATAGTGTTGCAGGTCTGGGACGATTCCCAGTGGCTGCAAAACTTTCGCATGCGTAAGGGCACTTTCATGGAACTTTGTGACTTGCTTTCCCCTGCCCTGAAGCGCATGAATACCAGGATGAGAGCAGCCCTCACAGTTGAGAAGCGAGTGGCGATAGCCCTGTGGAAGCTTGCAACGCCAGACAGCTACCGGTCAGTTGGGAATCAATTTGGAGTGGGCAAATCTACTGTGGGGGCTGCTGTGATGCAAGTAGCTCACGCAATCAAAGATCTGCTGATATCAAGGGTAGTGACCCTGGGAAATGTGCAGGTCATAGTGGATGGCTTTGGTGCAATGGGATTCCCTAACTGTGGTGGGGCTATAGACGGAACCCATATCCCTATCTTGGCACCAGAGCACCAAGCCGGCGAGTACATAAACCGCAAGGGGTACTTTTCGATAGTGCTGCAAGCTCTGGTGGATCACAAGGGACGTTTCACCAACATCAACGTGGGATGGCCGGGAAAGGTGCATGACGCTCGCATCTTCAGGAACTCTGGTCTGTTTCAAAAGCTGCAGGAAGGGACTTTATTCCCAGACCAGAAAATAACTGTTGGGGATGTTGAAATGCCTATATGTATCCTTGGGGACCCAGCCTACCCCTTAATGCCATGGCTCATGAAGCCGTACACAGGCAGCCTGGACAGTGGTCAGGAGCTGTTCAACTACAGGCTGAGCAAGTGCAGAATGGTGGTAGAATGTGCATTTGGACGTTTAAAGGCGCGCTGGCGCAGTTTACTGACTCGCTTAGACCTCAGCGAAACCAATATTCCCACAGTTATTACTGCTTGCTGTGTGCTCCACAATATCTGTGAGAGTAAGGGGGAGACGTTTATGGCGGGGTGGGAGGCTGAGGCAAATCGCCTAGCTGCTGGTTACGCGCAGCCAGACACCAGGGCGGTTAGAAGAGCACAGGAGGGCGCGGTACGCATCAGAGAAGCTTTGAAAACCAGTTTCATGACTGGCCAGGCTACGGTGTGAAAGTTCTGTTTGTTTCTCCTTGATGAAACCCCCCGCCCCTTGGTTCACTCTACTTCCCTGTAAGCTAACCACCCTCCTCTCCTCCCTTTAATCACCGCTTGCAGAGGCAATAAAGTCATTGCTGCTTCACAGTCATGCATTCGTTATTCATTCATCACACAAATAGGGAGATGACTACCAAGGTATCCCAGGAGGGGTGGTGGAGGAGGGAAGGAAAATGCCACACAGCACTTTAAGCACAGCACTTTAAAAGTTTACAACTTTAAAATTTATTGAATGACAGCCTTCTTTTTTTTGGGCAATCCTCTGTGGTGGAGTGGCTGGTTGGCCGGAGGCCCCCCCACCGCGTTCTTGGGCGTCTGGGTGTGGAGGCTATGGAACTTGGGGAGGAGGGCGGTTGGTTACAGAGGGGCAGCAGTGGCAGTCTGTGCTCCAGCTGCCTTTGCTGCAGCTCAACCATACACTGGAGCATTCTGGTTTGGTCCTGCAGCAGCCTCAGCATTGAATCCTGCCTCCTCTCATCACGCTGCCGCCACATTTGAGCTTCAGCCCTGTCTTCAGCCCGCCACTTACTCTCTTCAGCCCGCCACTTACTCTCTTCAGCCCTCCACCTCTCCTCCCGGTCATTTTGTGCTTTCCTGCACTCTGACATTATTTGCCTCCACGCATTCGTCTGTGCTCTGTCAGTGTGGGAGGACAGCATGAGCTCGGAGAACATTTCATCGCGAGTGCGTTTTTTTTTCTTTCTAAGCTTCACTAGCCTCTGGGAAGGAGAAGATCCTGTGATCATTGAAACACATGCAGCTGGTGGAGAAAAAAAAAGGGACAGCGGTATTTAAAAAGACACATTTTATAAAACAGTCGCTACACTCTTTCAGGGTAAACCTTGCTGTTAACATTACATACATAGCACATGTGCTTTCGTTACAAGGTCACATTTTGCCTCCTCCCACCGCGTGACTACCCCCTCAACCTTCCCCCCTCCCTGTGGCTAACAGCGGCGAACATTTCTGTTCAGCCACAGGCAAACAGCCCAGCAGGAATGGGCTATACTGAGTGTCCCTGAAGAAAAGCACTCTATTTCAACCAGGTGACCATGAATTATATCTCACTCTCCTGAGGATAACACAGAGAGATAAAGAACGGATTTTGGTTGAATGCCAGCAAACATACACTGCAATGCTTTGTTCTACAGTGATTCCCGAGTATGTGTTACTGGCCTGGAGTGATAAAGTGTCCTACCATGAAGGACGAAATAAGGCTGCCCTCCCCAGAAACCTTTTGCAAAGGCTTTAGGACTACATCTAGGAGAACCGCAAATGCCAGGGCAAAGTAATCCTTTCACATGCTTGCTTTTAAACCATGTATAGCATTTTAAAAGGTACACTCACCAGAGGTCCCTTCTCCGCCTGCTGGGTCCAGGAGGCAGCCTTGGGTGGGTTCGGGGGGTACTGGCTCCAGGTCTAGGGTGAGAAACAGTTCCTGGCTGTCGGGAAAACCGGTTTCTCCGCTTACTTGCTGTGAGCTATCTACAACCTCCTCCTCATCATCATCTTCTTCGTCCCCAAAACCTGCTTCCGTATTGCCTCCATCTCCATTGAAGGAGTCAAACAACACGGCTGGGGTAGTGGTGGCTGAACCCCCTAAAATGGCATGCAGTTCATCATAGAAGCGGCATGTTTGGGGCTCTGACCCAGAGCGGCTGTTCGCCTCTCTGGTTTTCTGGTAGGCTTGCCTCAGCTCCTTCAGTTTCACACGGCACTGCTTCGGGTCCCTGTTATGGCCTCTGTCCTTCATGCCCTGGGAGATTTTCACAAAGGTTTTGGCATTTCGAAAACTGGAACGGAGTTCTGATAGCACGGATTCCTCTCCCCAAACAGCGATCAGATCCCGTACCTCCCGTTCGGTCCATGCTGGAGCTCTTTTGCGATTCTGGGACTCCATCATGGTCACCTGTGCTGATGAGCTCTGCATGGTCACCTGCAGCTTGCCACGCTGGCCAAACAGGAAATGAGATTCAAAAGTTTGCGGTTCTTTTCCTGTCTACCTGGCCAGTGCATCTGAGTTGAGAGTGCTGTCCAGAGCGGTCAGAATGGAGCACTCTGGGATAGGTCCCGGAGGCCAATACCATCGAATTGTGTCCACAGTACCCCAAATTCAAGCTGGGAACGTCGATTTAAGCGCTAATCCACTTGTCAGGGGTGGAGTAAGGAAATCGATTTTAAGAGCCCTTTAAGTCGAAATAAAGGGCTTCACTGTGTGGACGGGTGCAGGTTTAAATCGATTTAACGTTGCTAAATTCGACCTAAAGTCCTAGTGTAGACCAGGGCTAAGGGCTTGTCTACAAGTGAACATTAATTTGAATTAAGTTAGGTTGTGAATTTAAAGCACAATAACTAAACGCTGAATAACTCCATGTGTAGACAAGCCTTTACCAGCTTGTACATTCCATTGTCCATTTTCAATTCCATTGTATTTTTATTTCCAATACAAATATTTCATGTTTTTTTCTATAATAAACACACTGCCTATAGCACAGCACTTGCAATCCTGCAAGGAGCTAGGACAATCTAGAGGAAAAGAGATGATTTTAAATGGGGAGGAACTTAATGGTATCCATGTAACTGCTTGTATTTGGTAATGAACTTGCAAATGAAGGTTAAACATTAATCTATGACGGGGTGGGCAAACTTTTTGGGCCAAGGGCCACATCTGAGTGGGGAAATTGTATGCAGGGCCGGGGCAGGGGGTTGGGGGCGGGAGAGGGTGTGGTGTGCAGGAACGGGCTCAGGGCAAGTCATTGGGGCAGAGGAGGAGTGCGGGGTGTATGAGGGGACTTAGGGCAGGGGTGCAGGAGGGGTGCAGACTGTGGGAGGGAGCTCAGGGCAGGGGTTGGGGTGCAGGAGAGGTGCAGGGTGCAGCAGGGGGATCAGGGCATGGAGCTGGGGTATGAGGTGCTGGCAGGGAGTTGGGGGGAGGGGTTTGGGCTCCGGCCTTACTCCCTGCCTGCCTGCCCTGGCCCCACGCCACGCCGCTCTGGGAAGCGGCCAGAACCATGTCCCTACACGGCCCCTGAGGGATGGGGGGCACAGGGCTCCGTGCACTGCCCTTGCCACGCCTCCAGGGACCTCCCCCGAAGCTCCCATTGGCTGCGGTTCCCGGCCAATGGGAGTTGTGGGGGGGGCAGTGCCTGGAGGCAAGGGCAACGCACGGAGCCCTCTGCCCCCCTCTCCTCCCCCCGCCCCCTGGGGCCGCAGGGACATGGTGCCAGCTGCTTCTGAGAGCAGCGCCGGGCCTGCGGCACCATGAGGGGCAATCCCACGGGCCATATCCAAAGCCCTGATGGGCCAGATCCAGCCCACGGGCCGTAGTTTGCCAACCCCTGATCTACGAGCTCAATTAGGTAAGGTATCACAGAAGAGATTCCATTTGCTCCCCAAGCAAGAGAAAAAGTTGGAAATGAAAAAAAAACCTAACCTCAGCCTGACTCTTTTCTTGTCTTTTGAGAGATTTCCCAGATGTTGTCACTGAATTAATGAAGTGTTATAGATTTGTATTTCTTTTCAAATAATTGAAATGGAAGTGGACATTGACCATCTCCCTGCAAAATGTCATGCTAGGACTGGAGAAGTAACTTGAGGGCCCCAGAGCGGCAGTTCACTGAGGAAGAGGAAAACAAAAAAACCCAACCAAACCTCTGATCATGGTCATTTTGACTGACTGCCTTTAATACCTTTGTAATATTTCAGTTTGGATTGGGGGGTCAGTATTTCTAGAGGTGCTTGTTTTAGTGGCCACAAGTTACTTGACTCAATCGTGTTTGCTTTCATGGGCCCTAATTCAGAATAGTACTTAAATATTGTTTATATTAGACTTAAGCACATGCTTAAAGTTAAGTATGTGCTTAAACACTGCCTAAATAGGGATGCTGTTCTGAATCAGGGCCATAATAATGAGGAATAATTACTAGGAATTATTGGGTGAAAATTCTATAGCCTGTAATATGCAGGAAGTCCAACTAGATAATCCTATATGTCTCTACTGGTCTTAAAATCCATGAATAGCCCATCAGTGATCAAATACCAACTTTCCAACTGGATTGTGTCATGCACAGGTTAACTGTGCTAATAATTACAGAAAAGGAAATAAAGACAGTCTGAAGTCATAAAACACAGCAGATGCTTTTCTGTTCACCAGCCCCAACCTTCAGTGTTTTGGATAACCTGTTCTGTTAAAAAACTGTAATGCTGGAATGATTTTGTACAGTTCTTTATTCTGTTCATTCTATTACAGTTCTAAAATTATTCCACTGCGTATTGCCAGCGGCTTTGAGACCTTTAGCACACACAGCAAAAAGTAGAAATGAATGAAGAATGGGCTAAAACAACACAAGGGGGCTCACTTAAAAAGGCACTGTTGAGTCATTATTTTTAAATACCTTTCCCTTTATTCTCCACTGTTTGTAATGTTCCTCTAAGAAGCTTGAAAATATTTGATTTTCCCCACCGCTTTTTGTCCTTTGCTCTGTGCAAATGTGTTTTGTCTCCAATGGCAAGGATGAAAATGAACATAGCTCTTTCTTCTGAACAGTTTCAGTGTTCATAGCCCCTTGTTGTGATAGAGCATCTTTGTGCATCAGCATCAGACAGGCCTACTGCTCTGGTTATTAACTGTTGTATAGCCAGAAAAGGTGAGGGGAGCACAAAAATTTGTGTTTGGGTAGGCCCTACAACAATAGTGGACATGAGATTTCTAAACTAAATTCTCAGGAAGCAATATAATACATATTTACGTTTAGGTAGTCTGTTGCCCTGGAATTGAACGCAAGAGGTCTTGATTACGTGAAAGAACATGGCCGTCCACTCCTTAGCCACATACCAGGCTTTTCAAGAACAGAAGCTACACTGGTACTAATTAGGGTGACCAGATATCCCAATTTTATAGGGACAGTCCCGGCATTCGGGGTTTTGTCTTATATAGGTGCCTATTACCCCCTACCCCGTCCTGATTTTTCACACTTGCTATCTGGTCACTATAGTACTAATGGTGAGGCTAAACACCAGCTCTGGACTCACACAGAGCCACAGATGCAGCCAGTGGTGACCTACAATAATACATGCCCTTCACCTCTTGCAATAGGCACTACCTGATGGGAAAATTGTTATCATTAGGATTTTGGCACTTATGCTACCTGGAGCCTTTCACCCTTGTATCATGGGGCCAGATCATGCACTGAGACAAACCTGGAACAAATTGGCCCATGGTTCCAAACCATCTACTTTTGACATGGTTTGACAGGCTGATGGTATCCTTCTTTGTGTGAGCTTAGGAGCTGTCCCCAGACAGTGCTTTGAAGCAGGAAATTGCTTTTCCCTGCTCTCATCTGCTTGCACTCTGTGGCTTTTGCAGGGCACTCAACAGTAGCTCCTCTCTCTCTCTCTCTCTCTCTCTCTCTCTCTCTGTGATATAAGGCTGCCTCAGAAGGGGCAGGGAAGGTGGAGCGAGAGAGCGTGTTCCTGATTCAGTTCTCTCTGTGATGGAGGCAGGGCTTTAATTATGGGAAGAGATTTGTTTGGGAAACTTAAAAGACCCCTAAGGTTCTTTTCTCATTGACACTGGTGTAAATCAGGAGTAACTCCAAAGCAGTCAATGAAAACTGATCTAAGTACAGGCCCTAGGACTCTTCAACTCCTGTTCTCTGAGGGACACCTTTGTTTCCGCCATCACAAATTCCGCAGATGCCACTATGGAATATCTCATTAGTTGATGGGCAGCAGCTAAACCATGACCAGTTCTAGCCAATGAGTATTTCAGGGAAGAGAACCTGTCTGCCTGCAGAGGCAGTACAGCAATCCTAGAGTCATAAGGGATCCGCATTGTACCTGGGGTGGAAATAAAATAACAATAGTAAATCTTGCATTTATACAGTGCCTTTCATTCCTGAGCACTTTACAAACCTGGCAAAAGGATAACTATACAAAGGCATCACTCCATATGCCTCCAAGGTGAAATGCAGTGCCCAGTTAACAATGCTTCACGACATTACCTGACAGTTTATCGCAGAAGATGGGAGGGGAAATTATACCTTCTTTTTCAGAGATCACTGCCACTGCTCTTGCCCACTGACTGCATCCAAAGCATCATTTGAAATTGCCCACGTTGAGGCCTGACCTGAAGAACAGTTCTCCGGAGATAGCCTTCCTGTCAGTTCTGCCTGATAGGCTTTCCTAAATCTGACAAACTCCTTGGCATACGCTAGATCTTTCTCCTCACATGGCTGGTGTGAACCAACAGCATTCACCCCCTCAAGGCCGGCCTTGCTAAGGCAGCCACTCTAAACCCATCACAGGAGGCCTTACAGAATCACAGCCAAGCTTTGCCAAATTTAGTATTTATCTGGTAGGGCCTCATCGTCTAGGTGCTGTGTGCCAGTATGCTCTGATGTCACTGAGAGCTAGTGCGGTGCTCTGAAGGTACAGTTGGGGCCTGCCCATACCTAATACCCTGAGGCTGAACAGGAGCTGCCCATGGTGCTTCTGGGAAGGGGAGGAACTGGTGGGGGGGGAGGGCATGTCCAAGGCAGTGTTGCCTAATGGATAGAGCACTGGCCTGGGACTCAGAAGACCTGAGCTCTATTTTCAGCTCTGCGCTGACCTGCTGGGTGACCTTGAGCAAGTCACATCTCTATGCCTCAGTTTTCCTGTCTGTAAAATGGGGATGACCTCCTTTGTAAACCACTGTATAAGAGTCAGTTAGGTATTTATTATTGGAGTTCTGCTTCCACAGGGGGATGTGGAGTAGGGAGAGCTCAGCTAGCCCTATCCTCTTGAAGTAGCTGACAGCTGCAGAAGAGCCTGATTTGGCAAAAGCTGCAGTGCTTGATGTTCCTTTGGCTATTCCACAACTGCCCGCCAGACAGGGACATTTTTATGGGTGAATAGTGCCCACTCTCCAGTATCTATCCATGTTCCGTGGGAGGAATTAAAATGATTGAATGTTGCTTGCCTATGCAAAAGGTTTTTGTCAAAGTATTTTATCTGGTGCCTGAGTTCACTGCAGTGGACAATGAGGGACAAGTTCTCATCTAAAGTACTTCTGTAGGCTTTATCCTCATTTGCACTTTGACATGCTTTCTCTATTTGACTGATGTGTGGTGAGTATTTCCCAAATGTCTTAATCAGCGTGGCTCTTGAAGTATGTTGACCCAGATCCTCAGCTGGTTTAAATTGGTGTAGCTCCATTGATGTCAATGCAATTATGCTGATTTATATCAGCTGAAGATCTGGGCCATTATGTTTCCTTGGAATGCTATGTGTAGATCATTTGTTGTTTACTCCATTTCTGAGAAATTGTCACCCTCCCATGATATGTTTTGTGTTTATGTAGGGCTTCTGAGACAATTTAGTTAACATCTGGAATGTGATTATCTGTTATATGCAAATTGGTTCCAGGCCATGTAGTATCAATTTTCATCATTGTTTGTGTATTTACATTGTTATGGTTGGCCATCAAATATGCTTTTAAAATTAAATACGGAAAAATGCGATGATCCTGAAAGTCAATGTTACCATTCACAGCCTTGACCCACAAACCCTCCCTGCTGACTGTAAGAGCCTGGCTACAAGGGCTACTGAATAATCTTTGGTTTACAACAGTGAGTATCAAAGTTGTACACTCCATTAGACCGCAAAACTGTGGCCCATAACCTCTACTCAACACACTTCTCTGACATACGCATAAATATTGCTCATTAAATATGATGGGGGGGAATATAAAATCTTGCCCACTCATTGAAGTAGTAAATAGCACAGCCAAATAGTTGCTACAAATAGTGCTATAAATCTTTTTATAAAATACGGAGTCTAATTTTTAAGAATTAATTTGTTATTGTGTGCGTCTTCCAGATCAGGGGAGATTTTTGCTGCATCAAGTTTCAACCTTTTCAGTAGTGCCTCAAAGATCCACCAAATGTCTGGAAACCGCAGCTGCTTAGTTTCTACCTGGCAACTCAGTTTTGGGACATGGTACGGTCATCCTTTCACATGTGGAACTCTTTCTGGAATCAGTGGGAGTTTGGAATTTGAATCAATGGCAGAATCTGGCCCTTAGGTGGTACAATATAGAATTGCTAAATAACTTTCAAACTAGTTACTAGCAGGGATTTGGTTCTGAATCGGGATAGATAGATAGATAGATAGATAGATAGATAGATAGATAGATAGATAGATAGATAGATAGATGGAGAATCCTGCTCCTACTGAATAGCAGGGGAAAAAAATATACAGAACCAAATATATATACACACACACACATATGAATAGAGTTGAAACTGGTTCTGCTGTCTTTCTAAAAGAGTTAGAGGAAGCTCCAACACTGACTTTACAATGCAAAGTATTTTACAACCTTAACTGTGGAGTACCTGTCACAATCCTATCATTAAAGAGAGTTCATCCAGTAGGCTACACAATCTCACTGTTTTTGCTGTTGTCATTTTCCTCACAAAAGAGTTCACCTAATGTTTCCCAAAGAAATAGAAATATACTGAGGAGTCCTTGTGGCAAAATATACTGAGTATAACCAGGGGATAATGAATACTAGTAAATCAAATATAAAGGCTATAAAGTTTAAATAAAGGAAGTTCCATGGTTCATGACAAGATCTGCCTCCATACCATATTTCATGCAAATCCTACTTTACAGTGTAACATTTTATTATATTTTGCTTCTTAAATACAAATATCTCTAGATATTTTAGTAATAACATATATTAGTTTGGGAAGATAATTAAGGCCAACATTTTTCAAAAGTAGGTGCCTAAAGTTAGGAACATAAGAATGGCCAGACTGAGTCAGACCAAAGGTATCCTGTCTTCTAACAGTGGCCAATACCAGGTGCTTCAGAGGAAATGAATAGAACAGGTAATCATGAAGTGATCCATCCCCTGTCGCCCATTCCCAGCTTCTGGCAAACAGAGGCTAGGGACACCATCCCTGCCCATCCTGGCTAATAGCCATTGATGGAGCTATCCTCCATTAACTTCTCTAGTTCTTTTTTTAACCCTGTTATAGTCTTGCCCTGCACATTATCTTCTGGCAAGGAGTTCCACAGGTTAACTGTGCTTTGTGTGAATAAATACTTCCTTTTGTTTGTTTGTTTGTTTTTGTTTTAAATCTTTTGCCTATTAATTTCATTTGGCGACCCCTAGTTCTTGTGTTATGAGGAGTAAATAACACTTCCTTATTTGTTTTCTCCACACCAGTCATGATCTTATATCCCCCCTATCATATCCTCCCTTAGTCATCTCTTTTCCAAGCTGAAAAGTCCCAGTCTTATTAATCTCCTCTCATATGGAAGCTGTTCCACACCCCTAATAATTTTTGTTGCCCTTTTCTGTACCTTTTCCAATTCCAATCTATCTTTTTTGAGATGGGCTGACCAGATCTGCAGGCAGTATTCAAGATGTGAGTGTACGATGGATTTATATAGAGGCAATATGATATTTTCTGTCTTATTATCTATCTCTTTTCTAACGATTCCCAACGTTCTGTTAGCTTTTTTGACTGCCGCTGCACATTGAGTGGATGTTTTTAGAGAACTATCCACAATGACTCCAAGATCTCTTTCTTGAGTCGTAACAGCTAATTTATACCCCATCATTTGATATGTATACTTGGGATTATGTTTTCCAATGTGCATTACTTTGTATTCATCAACACTGTGTTGATAAATCAAGTGGCCCGATTTTTCAGAGGTGCTGAGCAATGGAGCTTCAAAGGGAGTAAAGGGTGCTGAGCACCTTTGAAATCAGGTCAGTTTTATTTATGTCCCTAAACATGAATTTGGGAGCCCAATGTGAGATACCTGACTGAAATTATTGACCTAATACTTTCAAATGTAGATCTCCACCTGACAGTGAGAAAATAAAAGCTAAGAAATATTTCTGTTAAATATATACCCGCTCCATCTTTCTAACTCCTCTCTGTTCCAGCAGAAAAGGTTAAACTTATCATCTACAGGAATGTTCAGGTATTTCTATAGAGAGAACTTTGATATTGCTCCCGAATTGCAAAAGAAGCACGCTATGTGTACTCCATCCAAACCCATATTAGAACTTCCCTGAAGTAGAGGGGTTTGAATATAGTGTTCTGGTATCCATCTCTATTTATAATACTATAATCTCTACAGCATGCACAACAAGATGGACCCAATATGGGTGCTTAAATAGGACTTCTGCATCCTGCACTTGGACATTTACATTAGAATTTAAGCAGGTTAACCTTCCATCGATGCAGGAAGAGTGCAGACTATGGAGTTAAAACAGCAGCACTGCAGCACCCTAGCTGTACTGCAGTAGAGGCTGATGTGTAGACATGCCCTGAAACTCAGCACCATGGTGCCTCATGCTTCAGGACAGAGATGGATGGTTGGAAGGTAACTGTGGATTGGGCATCAAAAGCACCACTAAACTGTGCTGCATGTTTCTGGATTGCAGATAGGGGTTGGGTATACAGTCCATAGGCTAGAGTAGTGGCAACAGAGATCTGCACAGGTGTTCCATTCCAGGATTCCAGATCTGGGAAGGCGAACAGGATTCTTTCACCGCAAACTCGCCCTAGGTGGGTAGGGAGAAGTTGGTATGGAGCTGACTATACAAACTCTCAAAAAGAAAAGGAGGACTTGTGGCGCCTTAGAGACTAACAAATTTATTTGAGCGTGAGCTACAGCTCACTTCATCGGATGCCGCCAGGTGATTCTCCCATGCTGGAGGAATCCTAATTTGACCCGTTAGGGCAGCTTTATGGCCTCTTCATGATGTCTGAGCAGTGCAAATGGTCTAGAACATGAGCTTACATCTTTAAGGTGAAGGAGGGCAGGGAGAAGGTGGAGTTCACATATTTCTCAGCACTAAGTGTTCAGGCTGGCTGGAAATGCAGACTCAACAATAAGGCAAGGCATTGAATCTTTACAACTAGGAGGTTTAGCAAAACATTTTCAATGAGCAAGAGTCATATTCTGCCACCCTCACTAGGCCTTGACTAGACTAGAGCTTTTAATTCTGTTGTAATACATGTTAATTGCTAATTACTATGTGTTAACTAACATGACTGTAAATACAAATGTAGAACATTTGTTTCAGAACCCTAGGGTGAAGTAAGACCAGAAACAAATATGCAGTCTATATTAAAATTTGTAATTGCATTCATGAACATTTAATTAACTCAATTTACAGCATGACCAGACATTAGTCTAAACAAGGCCTCATGCTGAGTAACACCTTACCCCAGAAGCAGTGCCATGGAAATCAATGGGCTAGTCCATACTGCACTGTGTCATAGACAGGTCTAATGGAATAACACACTACTCATTGTAAAAGCAGCAGAATCTGTACCTTAGCTTCTGGCAAATGATAATTCCATGAGGCAACTATTCTAAACTGAGGGATTTTCTCATGGATTGTGCCCATGCTTGTGACCGCTTATCGTTAACTTCACTCACTTCTCCATTTTTTGCATTAATTTTTGTTAAAAACAAAATCTGAAGCTTATAAACCTAGATCATTGATGAAGTCCCAATGGAAAGAAATGGTAGAGCCATTAGATTGTTTCTCCAGATAAAGGCTGACGGGCTGTCTATAACACATCCATCAGTACTAATAACTAGATACTTTGTAATACTTCTAGTTGTCTTGTTCATCAAAATGCAAAGAAACCTCTTATTTTGAAGGGTTCTTCAGGGTGACTTCTGTTCTTTGGCTTTCAATATCCTGATCAAGGTTCTTCCCCCTCAAATTGAAGCAGCAGGCCCTGTTCCCAGAGAATAGCCACAATTCCCATTAAAATAAATAAGGTTTTTGAGCTTATACACAGAGAGGAGAATGTACCCTCAGATTTATAGTCTTTCATGCACGAGGCTGGATTTGAAATTTGGGAGCTTTTATGGGGTTCATGCAGTGGAATAATGTGACTATATCATCATCATCACCACCACCACCACAATGGTCACTGGGGCCCTGAGGGTTCAGGGGCAGAATAGTCCCACTGCTCCTCCTGCGTGTCATAAGAGGTAACTAAAAGGGGGCTGCCTGGAGAGGGATGGGCTCTGCCAGGTTAGAAATTTGCCCAAGACACACCATATGATGAAGAAGTCAACCACGTCCATACCGGATTGGTCACAGCCCCGGTTAATAGTGACCGCGCCAACTGTCTCCCACCAGGGCAGACGCGACACATATACCACTGGTGGAACCCCAACAAAGACAATCCGTGGAAGAGATAACATCACCATACCCACATTTGACTGCATACAGCTGCAAAATACATGACTTTCATGAGCATGACTGCCATTAGAGGGTTAGCTGTCTAAGGACTTGTCTATACTAGGAAAATTAGCATCCATTTTAAGCAACAGTTCAGCTGCACTGTTGCCACCGGTGGTGTAAGCACTGGTGTAGACAGAGCTCAGACAGTCTCACCACCATATCTCTCCTGCTCTCAGAAGCTGCGCTGTTGCTGAGAAGCGGCTACTTATTTTCCTTGTGGCTTTGCGCTACAAAGGCTGATGTTAATGTTGTCTTGACAACTGTCTTCTGAAGAAGAGCTCTGTGTAAGTTCAAATGCTTGTCTCTTTCACCAACAGAAGTTGGTCTGTGACAGGTCCCCCCATATCCTCTTTGCTTCCCACAGACCACTCAGTGACCTTCTCTTGTGTAGATACCACCATGCAGTTTATTTACAGTGTTTCATTCCACCACCTACTACATGCTAGTGCAGCCACAATATTTACAATGTCCTCCAGTTTTACAGCACCCTCTTCAAAGGTGAGAGAAAAACCAGTTGTCTCCTCATGGAGAACACCCTTTTGGCGGGCCCTACTAACTGTTGACCCAACCTTTGCCTTTCTCTCTCTCTCTCTTCACTTCTCACCCCTTGGGCTTCCTTCCTGTACTGTTTTATACAGTCTCCCTGTTAATGGGTTAATTAGCTCATTAGCTTCCCCTTTCCTTAATCAGGCCCTTCCCAGGGGCCTAATTGGTTAAACAGTGACCAGAGTGCTGGTTCCCAGCACGCTATCACATGATCTACTAAAAGATATTACCTCACCCATGTCTTTCCAAAAGCTCACTATTTTCTCAACATCCTTAGGGAGGGCTGACTTCATGAAGGTGCTGTGATGACTTGGAAATTTTCCCAGACTGTGCCCTCAGTTGACACTTCTCAAAGACAGAAGAATGCAAAAAAGGGCTTGAAAACATTGTTTTCAACTGGTGCACCCCAAATCTAAGGGGAATTTATACAGCTAAGTGATTGAACTTCCTAGTCTTGAAGTTACTGTAGCTGAGCCTTGTTTCTTGACTAAAAGCTTGACAAAATATATGGCCATGTGGAGCCACGTTCTGTTCCCCTTATGTATTTCTGTGAATTTATCCTGTCTTTACACTTGTGTAACTGCAAGCAGAACTTGGCTTGTGGGGTTTTAGTTTTGGAGATGATCCTGGTTAAATGTAAAGAACCTTTTATGCACATTTCTGGAGTCAAAGAGTCTTTTCATCTGATTTGGTACTGCTCTCTCAGCTCGGTGTTCAACACACTGACCTTTTCGAAGACATTGGACTAAATTCAGCACTAGTGTAAATGGGTTCAACCCCATTTACTTTAGTGCTTTCTGACTGTGCATTCATAAACCAGATATGAATTTGGCCATTCTTTAGAATGATCAAGATATTTATTGTCTGAAGCTTCTTATTCATTGCCCTTAGCACCATAGGAATGTATTAAGGAATCACCTGCCCCATTACTTTCAGAGTTGGGCTAGGATTACAAAAGGCTGACTGTAAACTCAAATTGTACATAGTTGAATGGGTACCAACTACCTACAAAGTGACTTACTCTATTACCAAAGCACTTCTCCATCCTAATCCTCCTCTTAGTCACCATTTGCAGCCCCAAATAAAATCTACCTCCTTTTTTTTGAGGGGAGGTTACAAAGGGAAGGGTCAAGGAGAAATAATTGCTTTGCTGAGTGGGCAAGCCACTTTGTTATTAACACTTTGGACTTTCAGTCAGACTCTTGAAGTGAGTGTGAAGGTGAGGGGGCAGAGGAAAATTGTGCTTCCTTGAGATTAAGGCTTCATATGTAATAGTGCCATAGTCCTATTCCTGGAGCAACCCTTTCTTCAGCTGAGAGTTGCTAATGTTTCTGAACCCCAGTGTTGGATTTACACAAACAAGAACAAAAATACAACTAACTGAGCAGCAGATCACTGTTGGAGTTGACCAACACCCACCAAAATACTGTATCGTGTATGAATTCACAGTGACCGGGACCCGCCAGGCTTAAAGTGAGGGGGCGTATGGAATGCAGTCCCTCTTCTAGTAAAAACAAAGGGAGAGCGTCCCATCCTCTCCCTGACTTTAGAAAGCAGTGCCTCCCCCCATAACTCCTCTTCTTCCCTGGCTGATGCAGTAAGAGCTCCCCCTCCTGTTTCAACCTACTTTATAACCATTGCCACCAGCTCCTGGCCACAGATCTCTCTCTCTCTCTCTCTCTCTCTGTGCCCCATGGTTCAGCATTGATCATAGGAAAGGAAATGAATAACTCAGATTAATTTGGCTCATGCACTCTCTCACAAGGAGGCCTAGCCTGTGTCAGATAGAAAATTAAAAATACTGTATAATTGGAGGGGCAGCATGGAGGAAGTTTACCCTGCTGCTATACCTGTTTTCTGGATAATTAGGGGACTTCAATGTCCAGGGCTTTCAATCTAGCACCTTTCACCAGCATTAACTTCACTTAATTTCTTAACATATACAGCATAACTGAAAGTCTACATTACTGCATAATGCAGGCTTAACTAAAACACATCTCTAATGGGCTTGCTGGTACTTTTCCCCTTGTATTAGCTCAAATGAAAACCCCTGATATGAAAAGTAATTCATAAGATACATAAGAGTTAATGACATTAGACTTTAGTATAACAGGACACTGGGGCTCTCTTTCACTGCTGTCTAAATAGTATAAGATGTAGTCACCTGAAAAGGAAGTGTCCCTATCTGTTTGGTGGTACCTTAGGGCAGTTTCTCTCTGCTGTGGCTGCTGCAGATGCAGCACACAAGCTATACAACAGGAAATCATGTAAAGATGCAAAAACAAAATTAACAAACTACCTGTGAGGTGATTTGTAGCACCAGGCTTTGCTGCTCCTTCCCCTTTAAACCCTTTCCCCTAGGTATTCTCTAAGTTACCTACTCCCATTGCAGTTACCTAGTCTCACTGGAGCTACTCTTGTGTGTAAGTGCTAATGGGCATGAGTAAGGTGACAGAACTGGGCATGAGTAAAGACTTCACTATTTGGCACATCAGTTTAGTTACCTTAGACGGAAACATTAAGCAGGGACTCTTAGGGATGGGCAGGGTTCAACACTCCTGATGCCGTGTACAAAGAACCACAGCTCATGGGATCCTGCTAGAGGTAAAATTCCTTAAGCTAGGCTCAGTCTCCTGTATGTATACTTTATGCTACAGAGATCTAGGTAGCTTAGAGTTTGGTTGGAGAAAAGGTACATATAAAGATGACCTAAATGTCCCCATACAAATGCTCTTTAGAAGCTGTAGGCCCTCTACTATATTCTCAGTAATCCTCGAACGAGTTGGTTCTCGGGAGGCTCCAGGAAGAGTTATGATCTTGGTGGGAGTGCTGATAGAGAAGCAGCAGATCCTGAGTTTAAAGGAGAAGGGGAAAATTGGCTGCAGGGAAGTTTGGTCTCAGTAAAGACTTTGGGATTTCCCACACCCCTTCCACTCACACACACCATTTGATGGGTCTCAGAGGACAAGTCCTGTAATCTGTAATTCAGAAAACTAGCATGTGAAAAAGTAAAGAAGCTTTAGATTGTACATTAGAGCATTCGTGGTCTGGGATGATAAAACTATCCGGTATTGTATGACATTAGCATTTGCCAGGACATAGCTGTATTTTAAACAGTTGCATCGTTAAATAGGAAATAATGCCAAAACTACAAGAAAATTGCTTGTTCTTTTGCTATCTCTGTATCATCCTTTGCAATGATTTAGCACACAGGCTTGGGGTCTCTCAAGGAGAGAACAGACTTTGACATTGTAAACCTGCCCTAGAAGTACAAAGGAAAAGTGATTTCAGAGAATTGCACCAGCTGCATTTTACTCAGGAAGAGTTTTGTTCAGCCTCTCCCCGTCTAGGACTTCTGGGTGCATTATGTATTTCATGCAGCAGAAGGATGGAGAATAAATACAGAGAACACTCCTGATATGAAGGAGAAAGATGACACATTAAAAAATGTATTTGCTGTGGGTGCTGCTGAACCTTATCTTGGTGCAAAGGATCTTGCTAGCTCTTTAACAGGAGATGAAGTAACTTTCTCTTCAAAGTAAAATCCATGTTTCAGCATCATTTGGGAGTTACAGACGACTTCAAATCATTACACCTTGTCCCTTAGCTCTGGTGTGTTTAGTAGCAAAATTTCCCAGTAAAGCCTAAGAGAATGAGTAAGAAAGTCTCTCTTAATGGCTGCTTTTCATTCTTTCTCAGAAGCCACTATTTATTATGGGGCAATCCAACAGGCGCTAAAAATAAAAAATCTGGGGCAATACTTCAAACCATGTGTGGAAAAAAAGGATCAGATTCAAGGCCATGTGCTGAAACTTGAAATATATGGCAGGTTTCAGAGTAACAGCTGTGTTAGTCTGTATTCGCAAAAAGAAAAGGGGTACTTGTGGCACCTTAGAGACTAACCAATTTATCTCTAAGGTGCCACAAGTACTCCTTTTATTTTTGAAATATATGGACTCAGGAAGCTGTGAATTGAATGCTTTACTCTGTACTATTATTTATGAATGCTCCCCAAAACCTGCACCAAATCCTGGCAGAGCACTGTGTGTTTGCATCTCCCATAAAACGCAGGCAGAGCACAAGTAACACAAGGCAGATGTTTTCCACCAATTCTGCTTCACCCCAAAAAACCCAGAAAGGCCACTACATAGGACCGCAAAGAATGTGGCCAGATACAGGGACTGTGGAGCAAGGTGAGATCAGGGGGAAAGATATGAATGTTGGCTTGGCAAGCCCCTCTCGTCATACCCCTAGCACAGATTATTCTTGCCAGCAGCATGTGTAATCCGTGAGAAGAAGAGGAGTCATAGGGTTGCAAGGGCAAAGGAGTGCAGAACGAGGCCATAGCAGACAAGATTGGAGTGATAAGGTCACTCCCCAGGTGCACCAGAACTGTGCACAGCCTCCCCATGCCAGCTGGCACAATTTAGAGAAGCCTCAACTTTCTAGGATTGGTTATGCTGGCTGGGGGATTGCCAGCATGCTCTGGCTATGCCCTCCTCCGGCTCCTCTTCGTGCCGCAGGCACATCCTGTATGTCAATGGGACAGAAGGAAGTAACAGATGAGAAGCCCATCTGAGGAAACTTTAAGATATCTTTGTGCCACTGGATCAGTGCAAAGGGTTCATAGTGTAAGCCAGGACCATACTCTAAACCGACACCCTAAATTAGATGATTTTGTTGGCCCAAGCAGTAGTGTATCTTATTACAGTTTCTAAAAATAAGATCAGAGTTTCATCATAGAAATGAGTGCTGGAAAAACCTCTTAGGTAATTCTGTCCATCTCCCAGTATGAAGTTTAGTGTGAAAGGAAAAGCCAAACAAGTATTTTTAGGCAGCCTTAGAATTTGAAACCAGACTCTCCAGTTTACCAGTCACCTTAGCCAACTAAGCCTTGGCACCACATTTGCCTCAGAAAAATGAAGGGTAGGGTTTTATTTGCAGGCTGACGGGAGTTTCTGAGCTGCCATTTTTCCAGATTGTGCAGGTATAAAGTTTAATTGGCTTGTGTGTGGGTGTGTTTCTTGAACTTATCTTGTATATTGGCAGCTAAACATTTATCAATCACTATATTCCAGACCCTGAACAGTCTGGTTACAGTGATATAAACAGGGCTAAGAAATCCTCAGCACAGACCTGAGAAGAGAGGGGCAGGAAGGGAGGGGAAATAAAGGATTGGGTAGAAAATAACAATAGGGAATATGATGAAAAATCTCTTTTAAAGATATCATGAAAACCTGGCCACAAATACAATTTGTTAGAACAAAATCACCTTGTGCACCTGCTTATGTTATACCAATAAAATAAAAACCAGCAGGATCTTATTAAAGGGAAAAAGGCAAAATACCACATTTATTGTGAATACAGAAAGAATCATAGTAAGCAGTTAGTTATAGCTATAACATTCCATTCAATCTCATATTTATTCACACATTCATTCATACAAACACACACACACAGGTTCTGCAAGGTTGTTTCATAGTTACCAGCCTTAGAGTTGCTCATGCCAAGCCACTGGCCAGTCTGTGGGAATTGCTTCATCATGCTGTTGCTGAATCAATCAGCAGATAGCACATTCCTGACAGCTCCCTGCTGCTAGATGTTATCTTGTTCTTTGGTTCTCCCATTCTTGAGGCTGTTGGGTGGATTCCAGTCTGCCCTCTGGGCGTCCTCTGGTTATTTCCACTTGACGCCTTCTTCAGCCGATGGACACTGGATTCTTAGGCTGGCACCTCCCTGATCATTCAGTTATTATCCACACCAAGCATCCATCCACATACATCCTCTATCTCTATTTTAATCACAATTGTTAATACAACGAAAGGGTGGGGAGTCTCTGGGTGCTGTTTCTGTTGTTAGAGTATTGCTTTGAGTCTCTCTCTCTGTGAACTGCTTTGAGAACAGACTCGGTCTTAGAATGTACTAACACAATTAGCAGCTTGCAAGTTTCACACATAGAGGGAGAGAAACAGCACCAAAAACCAAGAGACCTCTTAATTAGTAATACCCTGGAATTTAAACTATGGGGAATCAAACTCATTTGTGATTTTAATACAGAACTTCTTTAATATGATCGAACACTTAATCATTCTTTATTAAGCTACCATTCCAGGGGGATAGAGATCAGGATAAAGCATTACAAAACAGTTTCTGTAGCATTTGTATTATTTAAGGTATATGTAAGAGTACACTGGGGGTGGAGGGGAGGGAGGGAAGGGGAGAGAGGAATTGGCAGTGTGGAATAGAAATGGGACACATGATTTTTGTAAGACTGTGCCAGACTGTTCCATCATTTCATAATTGCCTACTTTATTTCCCATGTTAATGGAGATAATGGACCTAATTCCATTGGTTGCAACTGAGTTACACCAATGGAAAACTGGTGTAACACAGTTGTGAATCAGGCTCAAAATCTACTTATACAGCTTACGATGTTATTTGCAGGGTTCATCCTTAAGAAGTATAAGTAAATAGAGAAAAGAAAATTAACTTCTATGCAGCTAAATCATCTTTGGAAAGGTATCAAGGTCAGCTCTTGCTCATTAGTTTTTTTCTGCATTCGCACTGGAAGAACAAAGAGCAGCATTTATTTTATATTCCAAAGATTAACTGAAATGGAGGATGAAACACTGAAATTGAATTAGTAAATTATTAACCAATTTCTATGAAATAAGAAATAATCTATTACAGATTCCTCCCCCCGAAACCCCACTCCACTATACAGATTTATCTTATGAATTTGTTTTTGGGAAATAAGGTAGAAGGAATAAGGGGAAACAGACTAGAGGCAATCCATCAAGTCAGCTCCTAAGACATTAATAATGAAGCCCTTTGAATTTAGCAAATCTTCCAGATATCTCCCTTAACCACTTTCTCACAAACTCTCCCAATGTTCCTGCTTTATCTAGTGGCCTCTTTTTAATTTTTGCCCCCACGTTATTAAAAATGCCCCCATTATAATCTCTTGTCACAGGAACATGCAGTACACTCAGATCGGTGGCAGGGGCTCCAAATGTTTTTATCAGCTTCGTACTGCTATTCTTGCTGTGCTTGGACATAAAAATTGATGGCGCTAAATGACGTTTCAGTGTTCAGATGCTCTTTGCCAAGTGTGATTTCACACCGTGAGAACACAAAAATCAACCAGATGGATTCAACAGCAAAACCCTAACCACTAATATTTCCTTATTCTATTTCCTGCAGAGTCCTTTTCCTTAAAAGAAAAATTATGGTCATTGTGTATGGTCAAAGTTGACAAGCCCACTTGATGTGATCACCACTGATATAAGCAAAAAGGAGCCTTCCCTCTTGTACCTTCTGGCTTGTTTAAGTCTGCTTCAACACAGAACAAATGTTATACATAAAGTTATTTAATAGGTGGGGCTGAATTCTGTCCTGGCAGGCGCAGTGATAAGGTGCAAAGATGTTGACTGGTGTGGTTTCTGCTGCAGGAAATCCTACTAGCCAGGAAAAGATTCCTCACCATATTTTGGAAGGAGTGCATGGCACTCTTCCTATGAGCACAGTGTGCTTGGATGTGCTGCTGGATAGAGCTTGCTGCTGAGGGCAGTGTACATGCCGGGAAGTGTACATGCCCACTAGCTGGAGGGCTAGACAGGCATCCAGACCTGCAGACCACAACCCAGCGTAGGCTCAGTTCACAGGCCTGCCTTCAAAGTACTGGGGAAGAGATTTTGCTCTGCTCTTTGTGCAGGAGCCAGAGGGTCTCTGTGTGCCTTTTCTCACTCCCCCTTTGCACTACAGCACCACAGAGGGCAGAATTTAGTTTAAAGAGTTTACTTTCCTGATTTATAATTCTATATAAAGAAACACACTTACACATAAATAACATATCAAACCCAAAATGTATTAGAATTGTGAACTGCCCTGCAACCTTGGCAACAGGGAAGTAAAATTTTGCAAATGACTGAGTAAATTAACACCTACAAAGGTATCAGAGTAACAGCCGTGTTAGTCTGTATTCGCAAAAAGAAAAGGAGTACTTGCGGCACCTTAGAGACTAACCAATTTATTTGAGCATAAGCTTTCGCATTATTTGAGCATAAGCATACCCTTTTACAAAGGTAGTGTAATCTAATCTATTGGGCTTCAGTCTGATCTCACTTTATACCAGTATAAATCAGGAGTAACCGCACTGAAACCAATGGAATTACATCAGTGCATGAGAGGAATCCATCTCCCTGCTTTTTCTTTTACCACGCTTGCTAATCCCACCACAGCAAAGAAACTGAAAAATCTATATATGCGAACTTGATTGGCCAGGTTGTCTTATTGTGAAACCTACAGTATATCCCAATCTTATCAAAATCACTCAAGCGTGATGCCTTTCCCTGTCTCTGATAAGAGAGAGGAAGTGCTGCCAATTGTACAGAAACTATGAGACAGAGAAATAATATTCCACAATAGAAAAAAAAATATGCAAACTCAGTGGAGAGCAAGGCGTTTAAATTAAAGATGCCTATAATATCCAAATAACGTGGCTGCAACATGGGAGATGGATGCAAACCAGAGTTGGGAAATGAAAGCTCCGAAAGCAGGCTCTCAATTACAATTCTGGGAGTGGTGAATACAGCAAAATCTTTAAAATAATGCTGTTCCACACCAATAATCCTACCTTATTCGTGGGCCTGATCCAAAGCATATTGAAATGAGTGGAAAGGTTCTCACTGACTTCAGTAATCTGTGGATCAGGCCCCAAGAGTCTAAATAAAAGGAAAACCAATGAAATACTATGTAAATAAATTAATCAAAACTGCAATTATTCAGTGTTGTCTGCTGTTTCCTAGACTGAAGGTTACATATCACTCACTGCATTGTAGGAAAGGGCTTGAATGACTGCTGTGCTCCTGGAACTCTCAAAAAATCTGATGTGGATCTTGTGAGGTTATCCTACTCAGCAAATATTTTAAATAAATAAATGTGGCAGGGCTTGGAAGGAATGTATTAGTTCACTTCTATGTTATTCATAAAATCCTGACTTTCCCTTCAAGCCAAGTTCTAGGAAAATTGCAAAATTCCATTTCAATCTTATCGGTTTTCCAAAAATAACATCTTAAACATATGCCGCTTGGAACAATCTGCCACCCTAAAGATTTATTTTAAGGGAAGGAACACCTAGAACTAAATAAACTCTGAGATTTGAAATTTAAATCTCAGCTTTGAAAAGAACATAAGACTCCACATAGATAATTATGAGCAAATCTGGTTAACAGCAAGTTAAAAAGAATCTATCTGTGCCCGCCTGAATACGCATACCCTTGGGAAGAAAGAACCATTGATATCCATTGCTCAATATCATTTTTTCATCCACAGTTTTGCAGACAAACTCTTCAAGGGCATGCTATCATTGTCACCCAAAGCCAGGAAGAAGTACAATTTTACTGACATCCTGGGACACCGAATACTGAGTTAGAAAGGAATGCTGTACTGATATTCTTTAAATATTTACAAGTGACTGGCTTCTTACTTGCACACTTGCCTTTGGATGGTAAATGGCTTATTGAACTCACTCCTGTATATTCTTTTCTGATTTATAGTGTTCAAAAAGGAAGTCAAAAATCCCCATATAGGATCTAGTTTCCTTTTATTATATTATTATTTGTATTGTAATGGCAGACAGGAGCCCTGTCAGTTCCACCATCACCTGCAGTTCTCAAACTGTGATCTCTGGGCCGCTGGTGGTCTGCAGAAGACTGCTGTTGGTCTATGTAACGCCAGCTGACCCTTCCCCCTTATTTCCAGCTGCTTCTACGGGCATCCAGGATCAGGTGTCATTGCAAAGAAAAGATGGTAGGCCTGAAAACGAATCAGGAAGAGAAACTAGTCTCACTGGACTCTGCTGCAGAGGAGAAGGAGAGAAATCAGGAGCTGCCACTCACTGCTGGAAGATGATTGTCCAGGAGAACAGGGGAGAGGGGAAGTGAGACAATTGGACTGTAAGACCTAGCAAAGATGGTGAGAAAAGGACCAGCTAGCTGGGCACATCCAGAGGTGGTCCATGAGAAAATCTTTCTACAAAAATTTAGTTCATGCTATAAATATTTTTCAGAGCCTCTAGCCTAGGCTGAGAAAAAAGGATTATAGCTTCAAGGAGCCCTTGCAAAGTCCAGAATCACCAACCTATTTATTGTTTTATATAGTAGGATGCCTTTTGTGTTGGTTACTGACCTTTTGTGGAAACTAAATATCAAATAGATATCTAATGTCAAGTTTGGATAATGGTTGAGAATGAGGTGCCTATTCTATGCCTCTATCTGCCAGGAAAAATAATTTAGTCTTACACTGGTTGTTCCTTGAGAGTACAACGTCTGGAATCTGTAAAATTCTGAGAGCTTCTATTATTTTCTTTTGAAAAGCTCTGTAATAATGAGGCAGTCTAAAGAGAGAAACTGTCAAAGTTGAAGACCATTAAATCTTGAACTCTAGTCAAGCCACAAAGTGACCTTGCCCTGAAAACTTCTCCTGATCTCTCTCTTTTCAAGAAGAATCTTTGTCAGCAGAGAAGGCAGAGTAGGTTGAAAGAGTCAGCTGAAATCCTCAGTAAATGCATCCTTTGAGAAGGAAGGAGATGTGATTTTTTTCTCATTCACAAACTTGAGAAACTGAAAAAGAAGAGAAACACCTACATTCTTGACCAGAAAGTATAACCTAGAACCACTGTCCTATCAAAATAAGAAAACTTTCTAGTGTTGCTGTTTGATCCAGAGAGAAACCGAATGAAACACCACAGTGCATTAGAAGGTAAGCACAGGACACATAAATGCTCTCTTATTGCTCAGTTGCCAGTCTTAGGCCTAGTCTACACAAGAAAAGGTTTGCAGGTATAGCTGTACTGGCAAACCCCACTAATGTAGACACAGCTTTATCCTGACAAAAGAGTGCTTTTGCTGGTACAGCTTATACCAGCTCCCCGAGCGAAAGAAACTATACTGGCAAAATCACCTTTTTGCTGGTATAACTGTGTCTCCACTAGGGTTTTGCTAATATAGAAATGTCATTAAAAAAAACACCCCTAACCAACATTATAATACCAGCAAAAGTTTCTAGTGTAGACCTGACCTTGGAGTGATATCATCACCACTGGCCAATCCCAGAGCCATTTGTGCCAAATCAAAGAGCATGGGTGGACTTAAATGTCCAGCTGTAACTTCCTTCAACATTTCAGAAGAGAGACAAAAGCAGTGGGTTCTCTGAAAAATTTGACCCACTGCATCCTGGAAGTCCAGTTGCCTGAGCTGACATTGGCCCAGGCCTCTCACCTCTTCAAGGGCTTTTGCAACCTGAGCTGCCATTGTACTGGGAATCCTGTCACCTGAGCTGTCATAATCACACTACTCCAGTGATTCCCACCATCAGACCTGCTTCAGCCTCAGGGTCCTGACCCTGTGGCCCAGGAATGGTATGTATTTTTCTGAGCCTGGAAAAGCAGGGCTGCTAAAGAGATGAACAAATGAGTAGTAGTACCTGTAAACTTTCTGTACCTGTCTGAGAGGAGACAGGAACAGCACCCAGAGAAGGAAGCACAACCATCCCAGAGCTAGAAGAGAAGAAACCAAAGTGCCTAGAGCATAGCTGGGCAAGGAGCACATTTAGAACAAGCCTGTGCAAGCAGCAGAGACAGAGATGGGGGAAACAGAGCCAGCCACCCTAAAGAGAAGGGTCATCCTAGCTGGGAGAAGCCCCCAGAAAGCTCAAAGAACACTCAGGGAAAGGAGGCAACAAAGTCTGAGGAATACCAAATCCAACCAGTCCAAATAGGGAATGGCAGTCGGGTCATTCTGAGGTTATAGGTGGAGCCTAGAATAGCACTGTCACCTACTGCTTTCAATTTGACCCCTGGTGAATATCAGTTTCTCCATTTTACATGCAGGAAAACTGACGAACAGAGAAATGAAGCGACTTAACAGTGGGAGAGCTACAAAAAGAACAGTATGTCTCTCAGTCCTGTGCCCTATCTGCTGTCTATAGATCTGGCAGGTTGACGGCACATTGGAGCATTGCATCTTCAAGGTGATAAAGTAAAACATAATGCTTTCAACAGAGTGAACCTGCTGGGCTCATCAGAGACTTCTGGAAACAGAGCTCATGAAACCTCTGACAATGCTGTAGGGTTGAATTGAACTCAGAATTCTTGGTCCTTCAGTTACCAAAGTGGACCAGGATATGTTTCAGGAGGAACTCTATGAAAGGAGAAACTTCCAGGTAGATCATTCTCCAGTTCTCTGCTTATGCTGATGGGATGAAATTCTGACCACACTGAAGTCAATGGGAGTTTGGCTAAAACTTCATTGGGACCAGAGTTTTACCCAAGGCATCTGGTGTCTCTCTGCTGAGATTACAGTCTCTGAACTCACGCTGTAGATGCATCCTTTTAGCCAGATCTCCTGATTGCCATCAGGACTAAACCCAGGACTAAACTTAAGCCTTAAACCCAGAGAAAGTGGCCACTTGGCACTCATGCTTTGGGAGCCCTACAATGACACATCAACTTTTCAGTTCATCAACTAGCTCAGTCTGAGCTGTGGCAGTAGGATAAGAGGAAAGGGAACAACTCATTACCGACCCCTCCCTGCTACAGAAAAGGAGGAAACTCCAATGCTCCATAGAGAGAATCTCACTGCCAAGGAAATTACTGTAAATAGAGATGGGATGCATAAGTAATTAAGGGAAGGTAGCTGTGGGCAGGAACCCCAATGTAAGCATGTAAGGTCCCCACCCCCACCTCATGGAACTCAGTGCTTACATTTTCTCTGTGTAAGCTTCTAATTTGAATATAGTTGCTTCCCTTCTGGACCCTATACAGAGTTTCAGCCTAACTTATTTAGAATAAGGATCCTGCCATATGTCTTTAAATTGTCTGATTTATCTTCACTGTCTAGCCCCATTGGTTTTCAAACTTTTTGTATTGGTGATTCCTTTTCACACATCAAGCCTCAGAGTGTGACCCCCCTTTATAAATTAAAAACGACCCCCAGTTTGAGAACCCCTGGTCTAGCCTCATATTTTAGGGTCAGACCCAAAGGACACAATGGAGTAGGACAGGCTTATGTGACATACCACCGCTTTGCTAGTTCCCTTGCTTCTCACCTGAAGGTGCGATTTTAGCAGCCAAGTGAAATTAACTAGATCTAGGGATCCAAGCTGATGACAACAGGAAGAGGGCAAAATTCATTCCTTTCCCCCTGTCCACCTGATGCAAAGCCCACTGACGTTACTCCTGTTCAGGGCTTTGTCTCAGACAAATGGCACGCAGGGGCCCTAACTCTTAACCTGCCAAGACCCAAATATGGGACACCACTTGTGACAAAGACTCAAAACGAGGGACACAAACCAATGAAACATATAGGAAATTTGAAATGGTGTGGGAATCCTTCTTTTTAGTGTAAACAACTTTTTCTGTCACCTCGGTTTCATGATTCTTTATTTCTGATGTAAATAATTTTCAACAATAAAAGTGAGTGGACTCCAAATTTGTTAGGCACATAGGTAACTTTGGGACTAACATGCAGGCCCCATCTTGCTAGGCCCAGGGCAAACTCATAACATAGGTCCCCATCCCACCCCGCCCCACCCCACCCAGACACATTAATTAATGAAAGATACATAAAAATACATATAAATGTATTTTATTTCTGAAATAGCATAGATAGGCCACTTTATCACTTTACAACTTTACTTTCTTCGTCTTTTTCATTACAAAATCATGAATTACCTCACTAAATTCAAATTTTCTTGCAAGTTCACACTCCTTAGAGAAAAAGATGACATACGTGTTCCTGTTCCATAGTAGATCGTCTGCAGTTTTTGTTGCACGCCAGCTTGCTGAAACTTCTTTTGGCTTCGGCCACAGTGACTGGCAACATGCAAAAAATGTGTAGTGCTATGCATGCATCATTGAAAATTAGTTATAGTTTTTTGTTGTAAATCTCTAAATAAGATTGTTTAAAACTGAATGGAACGTAAAACAAATGTCATTTATTGCTGTGAATTGGCACTCCAACTCTCAGATAACATTGTCCAAAATTGCACAGGATACATTCCTTCTGAATAAAAACACTGTTTCATCTTCAGAGGTGACAAAACATGCTTCCTCAAGTGTCTCATCATGAAATCTTTTCCCATTTCCTACCTCTCTTCTGTGATAATTGTAGCAAAATTCCCATACCTACCACCACAAGGCACGCTTCCAATAGAATTTTGGGCCACTGATCTTGAAGTTGCTTTAATTCTTCCATAATATCAGCAAAGAGAGCTGACTCTGCATCTAGAGAGATTCCTCAGGCTTGTAAAATCTTATTTCTCTCCTCAATACTTGAAAGAACTTTACCCCAGAAGCTAGCCAACCAAAGGCATGAAAATGAGCCACAGTACTTGTTTTGGTGCTTCCACTTCTGATTTAACTTTGAATTCAAAAGTGCATTCCAATGCTTCCTGAATACCGGGACAGCACATCAGCACATGCACTTCAGCATGTGTCTGAGTGAGAATGGAGGGAACAGGTTATCTAATTTGTTATAATCTTCTACCTCACAGGACTAGCATTGAAAAACACAAGAAATTGCTGCACCCAACCAAAATATTGTTTCAGTACACGCAGTTGCAGTATTAACGTATGTGAGATTAAGTGAATTAAGTGAATGTGACGCGCAAGGAGAACACACAGCATGTTTATTTTTGGACATAATGCAGGCCTGAACGCCTTTTAATTTTCCTGACATATTAGATCTATTATCAAATCCTTGACCTCTACAGTCATCAAGTGGAATTTTATGGTGCTTCACACTGGGAATTAGCATTTCGCCTGTCTGTTCGCCATCTTTTTGATCAAAGTTGATGAACTTGAGAAATCTTTCTTAAATGTTAAATGCATCATTACAAACATGAATATCAACACATTTTGTTCATGGTGAGAGGCATCGGGGTAGCATCACATATGACAGAGTAATAGATGGCTTTTTCTCCCTCTCTTTGCAAGAATGGCATTCTCCATGCTTTTACCACATAATTCAATACATTCTTTCTAACTCCCACAAGAGGTAATGTGCCTGTCTTTGCAGTATTCTACCTTCTATCTGCTTCTGTTTGACTTTAACGAAATGGTCACAAATTATGCTATCATAATGAGTTAGTAACTCAAGAGTTTCAAAAAGGTTGCCATTGCGTGGATCACCAATAACTCCTTGGAATGCTAAGCCTCCTGAAGCAAGAAGTAAGGTAACAGTAGGCATTTTTTTCAATATTGCTCTCTATCTTGCAGGTTCCGTTAATATTTGGTTTTGAATCTCACTGTCTACTCCCCATCCATCTGACAGTGACTGCTCTAATTCCTTCCACTGTCAGTAGCAGGTTTTATGTTCTATGCTGTTTTCATGTTCAGGAAATTTATTATATAGTTTGCACCATTTTTTCACACTTGGTGAATACTCATAACTATTTGTCAGTGTACTGCATTGTTTTTGTTTGTCTTTCCCTTCAGAAAATAGCCGACATAGAAAGCAGCATGGTGCTTTGTTCGTAACACTCCAAACAAGCCAGTTTCTTGGAGTCTTTTCTCTGTTGTTGGACATCTGACATTTGAGAAGAAATTCAGGAAAATTATGTCCATGAACATCTTTTGTCATTGACTTCCCTAGCTTCCACATTCCTTCAAAATTCAGTATTCCAGACAGAATATTTTTTTGTTACAGAATTTGTAATGTGTTTAGGCCACAATCCTGGTGTCATAAATATAAAGGGAAGGGTAAACCCCTTTGAAATCCCTCCTGGCCAGGGGAAAGCTCCTCTCACCTGTAAAGGGTTAAGAAGCTAAAGGTAACCTCGCTGGCACCTGACCAAAATGACCAATGAGGAGACAAGATACTTTCAAAAGCTGGGAGGAGGGAGAGAAACAAAGGGTCTGTGTCTGTCTGTAGTCGTCTTGGCCGGGGACAGAACAGGAATGGAGTCTTAGAACTTTTAGTAAGTAATCTAGCTAGGTATGTGTTAGATTATGATTTCTTTAAATGGCTGAGAAAAGAATTGTGCTGAATAGAATAACTATTTCTGTCTGTGTATCTTTTGTGTAACTTAAGGTTTTGCCTAGAGGGGTTCTCTATGTTTTTGAATCTAATTACCCTGTAAGATATCTACCATCCTGATTTTACAGGGGGGATTTCTTTATTTCTATTTACTTCTATTTTTTATTAAAAGTCTTCTTGTAAAACACTGAATGCTTTTTCATTGTTTTCAGATCCAAGGGTTTGGGTCTGTGGTCACCTATGCAAATTGGTGAGGCTTTTTATCCAACATTTCCCAGGAAAGGGGGGGTGCAAGTGTTGGGAGGATTGTTCATTGTTCTTAAGATCCAAGGGTCTGGGTCTGTAGTCACCTAGGCAAATTGGTGAGGCTTTTTACCAAACCTTGTCCAGGAAGTGGGGTGCAAGGTTTTGGGAAGTATTTTGGGGGGAAGGATGCGTCCAAACAGCTCTTCCCCAGTAACCAGTATTAGTTTGGTGGTGGTAGCGGCCAGTCCAAGGATAACGGGGGTAATATTTTGTACCTTGGGGAAGTTTTGACCTAAGCTGGTAAAGATAAGCTTAGGAGGTTTTTCATGCAGGTCCCCACATCTGTACCCTAGAGTTCAGAGTGGGGGAGGAACCGTGACAGAGCTATTGCCACTCGCTTCTCAACTGTGAGGGCTGCTCTCATCTTGGTATTATTGCACCTCAGGGCAGGAGAAAGCAAGTCACAAAGTTCCATGAAAGTGCCCTTACGCATACGAAAGTTTCATACCCACTGACGTCGCCTACTCATCCAGTTTCGCTTTGCCAGGTTCTGGTGCTGCATATACTGCTGGATAATGCGTGTGGTGTTTAATGTGCTCCTAATTGCCAAAGTGATCTGAGCGGGCTCTATGCTTGCCGTGGTATGGCGTCTGCACAGAAAAAAGGCGTGGAACGATTGTCTGCCGTTGCCCTGACAGAGAGAGGGGCAACTGATGACATGGCTTACAGGGTTGGCTTACAGGGAATTAAAATCAACAAAGGGGGTGGTTTTGCGAGAAACTGAATAGCCCCCTCAAGGATAGAACTCAAAACCTCAAGGATAGAACTCAAAACTGGGTTTAGCAGGCCGTTGATTTCACGGAGGGAGGGAGGAGAAAATGAATACAAAACAAATCTGGTCTATTTCTTGTTCTGAGCCACTTCATCTATCTTTATACATCTTGCTGGCAGCAGACTGTACAGTACGACCGCTAGCCATCGTTATCTCCTGGGTGCTCGGCAGAAGACGGTGCAGTATGACTGCTGGCCATCATCTTCTGCTGGCTGCAGATTAAAAGACAGTGCACTGCCCGTAGGACTCAATCGCCATGAGACGAAACTTAAAAGGGAAATGACCTGGCTGAGTCACTCCCACGTTTGCCCCTGACCTCATCGAGGTCGATTAAAAGAGCACCCAGGACTACGTCGACGACGGCTACCAGTCATACTGCACTGTCTGCTGCCAAAAGGCAATAAACTGCTGCTGTGTAGCAATGCAGTACCGCATCTGCCAGTACCCAGGAGACATACGGTGATGGTTAGCTGAGCAGGCTCCATGCTTGCCATGGTATGGCATCTGTACAGGTAACTCAAGAAAAAAGGCGCAAAACGATTGTCTGCCCTTACTTTCACAAAAGGAGGGAGGGAAGGGGGGCCTGATAATATGTACCCAGAACCGCGACAATGTTTTAGCCCCATCAGGCACTGGGATTTCTACCCAGAATTCAAATGGGCAGCGGAGACTGCGGGAACTGTGGGATAGCTACCCACAGTGCAATGCTCCGGAAGTCGACGGTTGCCTTGGTATTGTGGACACACTCCGCCGACTTCATGCACTTAGAGCATTTGTGTGGGGACACACACAATTGACTGTATAAAAACGCTTTCTACAAAAACGACTTCAATGAATTTGACCTAATTTCGTAGTGTAGACATACCCAAAGAGAAAAGATGGCTCTGACTATTGTATCCCCTCTGAGTCAATAACTATAGGGTAGAGATGGTAAGTGCTAAATTCCAGCACATGGCCCCAGTCATATGACACTGATTGGTTACAAAAAGTTTTATCTCTGCTACATGGGTGGCGTTAGTATTCACAGGCAACTGTGATTTCAGCTGGCCCAAATGCTGCTCTTGCTGAGTAAAGTCCTCAAAGAACCTACTAAGGAAGTGGAGGATTTTCCATATCTAGCCAACCCTTTATTTATTAATTTAACATTTTGATTACAAGTAAGTCCTTGTTAAAAGAACTGTCAGTGACAAGCTAGTTCATCTCCAGGTCAACTGCTCCTGTATGACGTAAAAACCTCTGGAGAATATAAACTGTCCATGAATAAATGTATATTGGAAATTAAAAGAAGGTTTTTAACCATCAGAGGAGTGAGGTTCCAGTAGGAATAGTGGGGGGAACAAACTAATTAGTATTAAGATAGAGATAGATACATTTATGAGTGGGATTGTTTAATGGGGTAGCCTGTGGTGATGCAGGGGGGAGAGCGGCCCAGGGGGTCCCTTCTGGTTCATGTCTTATGTTCCTAAAATTTCATGTTTCAGGGCTTCAGCTGGTCACCTGTAGGGGTAAGGAAGGAATACATTTTCCCCCAATATATTCTGGATTTTTTTTTTATGGCCATGGCCATGGATGGGTTGGGCTGATGCTCCGAGGTGGTACTGAGAATTCTTCTTCCCAGGTGCTCGACTGGCGAGTCTGGTTCACGTGCACAGGGACAAACTAATTCAAGGTCAGGAACAAATTTTCCCCAGATCATGTTTGCCATGTCCTTAGGGGGTTTTTCACCTTTCTCTGTAGGATGGGCTACAGGTCAGTTGCTAGGATCTCACATAATCAATTCCCTGCCATTGCAGAGGCCTTGAGCACTAGACCTTTTTGTTCTCTGGCTGTGGCACACAACAGTTTAGTGTCCTGAGGGCTATAGTATTTTGGTCTCATTCTGGTTGTTGGGCTTAGTGTGGATGTGGTGGAGTTGTGTTTAGTTCCCTGCAATGTGCAGGAAGTCAGACTAGGTGATCTGATAGTCCCTCTGGCCTTAAACTCTATGACTCTACAACTATCAGGGAAAATTCAACTTTTCTTTATGTTGGGGCTTCAAAGAGGCAGGATTCCTGCCAAAGTGACTATAGGTCTGATAGTTAGGGTTGAGTGAAGAAAACAGCTGGACGATGGAATTTATGAGATGCATGTGTCATAAACTGGCTGTTAGAGAGGACTGAACCTGAGACATTCATCACCAAAAGCACAGATCACTTATCGCTTGAGCTAAAAGAAGAGTTACTTCAGCTGTCCCATAGCTTTGAACTATGGAACTGAAGGGGCCAGCCACTAGAGGGTGACATGACCACATGCACAGTCCTGTATTACAAGCCCTCCCTGTTAGATATTATCATATGCTATCCCTGTTAGATGTGTTTATAGTGAGAGTCTGAAATACAGGAGTAAAAACTTCCATCTGGAGAGCCATTTTGGAGGGAATCATGGATTCAGACACAGTGGAGAACATCTTTAGTTCAGGACGCTCTTTAGCTTTCGGTACTGAAATTCCAGAGTTCATTCCCCAGGACCGCCATGGTGAGTGTCTTTGTATGCAGCTGTAATGTGTTACACAGGGTCATGATTAAAACATGAGACTGGAAGCCTATTTTTAGAAGTACTTAACACCCAAACTCAATAAGAAGTCAATAGAGATGCAAGTGTTGAGCATCCCTAAAAATTCTGGGAGACTAGACAACTTTTCCTCTGATTCACAAAGCATAAATTGGTGGTAATAATCATACGTACTGTACTTTGCAGGTGTGTTGCACAGCTGGACTCATTTACGTTTGTAAAACGCTTTGAGATCCTCAGTTGCAAGGAGTGATAGAAATGCAAAGTACTATGAATTATTATGATGCACAGTGGTGATATTGCAAAAAGAAAAGGAGGACTTGTGGCACCCTAGAGACTAACCAATTTATTTGAGCATAAGTGGTGATATTCTTTGTTTGCCCAGCCAGTAGACTATATTACACAGTTTGCTGTCTGGTCTCTTGATATACTTTTGGAAACTGAAGGCACTGAGCCACATTCAGCCCTGCTGTTAACCCGTTGAAGTCAATGGAGGTAACAACAGGAATGGATTTGGTGCAGCATTTCCATTGAGATCTATGCCTTGGCCCATAGAAACGTGACTGACTGTGCTGGCTTCTGATCAGGTGAAAAGTACGGTGGGTCACTGTTGTAGTCAGATGTCACTGTTTTCTTTACGGCGGTGCCAAAAGATCAACTGCAACGGTTTTGCAGGAGCAGAAGAAGGCGGGGGTGGGGGTGGGGGAGGGAAGGCCATTGAAGATGCAGCACAATCTAGCCCAACTTTATTTAATGCGGCGCCTTCCATGCCCCTTAGGCTCCCCAGCTGGTGGACTTCACCACTGCGGAGTCCTGCTCCATTCCCCCATCCCGGAGCTGGCCAGCCGGAGCCCAGCCCGCGGCCGTCTCCCCGCAGGAGCGGCGGCTGCTGACATCACAAGCGGCCCTTCCTTTTGTGTGTTCCTGAGCGCACGGGGGCCTGCGTGGGGACAATGGAATCCTGAACTCGGGGCGCGGGCCAGTGGGAAGCTGCTGCTGAGGATGAGTCAAGGCTGAGCCCGGGGCGGGGAGGGGAGAAGCTGCTGCTGCTGCTGCTTGAGGGCTGGAACAGGTGAGAGACGGGGAGGAAGCTGCTGCCGCGGCTGCTCTTGGACTGAGCCAGGTGAGAAGTAGTTGTTGCTCCTGCGGGGGGAGGGAGCTGTTTTGGGGCCGGGCGAGCCAGGGGCGGGAATGGGCAGGAGCCCGGTTCAGCCTTCGGGCAGCCCCCTAGGACCGGGGCAGGGAGCTGAGCCTCGGAGCCTCTTTATTCCGCCGCCCCCCGCGTCCCCCCGGGCAGGGCACTCGGCGGAGGAGCCTCCATCGGCGGCCCCCCGAGGCTGGGGCTCCCGCGCCGCCTGTCCCCTGGGGGCGAGTGCGGCCGTTTCCCCCCAGCCCCGGCTCGCCGAGGGGCCGGGGAGGAGCGGGGCAGCCATTGCATGGGTAAGAGTTGCTGTTGCAGCACTTCCGCTTCTCTCCCAGCAAGAGACACGAGTGGCCAGGCCCAGCCGCGCCGCGGAGGAGCCGCCAGACACAAAGGGAGAGGTACGGAGCGGGGCCCCTCTCCCCGCAGGGCACCCCCCGGCCAGGCCAGGGCCGGCGGCCCGCGCGGCGCGACCACGGGCAGGGGCCCGGGGCCCCGCAGGTATCGCCCCCTCCCCGCAGGGCCCGCACTGGGGGGGGGGGGAATTCTCCCTATCGGGGAGCGGAGCAGCTCTCTCCTGGAGGTGTGCCCCGTGCACGTACTCCTTTCTCTCCCCCCCGGCTCCGCTCCCCTTCCCATCCCTCCCAGATTCCCCCGGCTCTGCTCCCCACCATCACCCCCCTCCCCCGGCTCTGCTTCCTCTCTCCTGGGGACCGCTGTCTCCCCCGCACCCCCGCGGGGACCGCCGCCCCTCCATCCCTTCCCCCCCGCCCCTGTGGGCACTACTAACTTCCCCTCCCTTGCCCCAGCAGGCCCCGATTTCCACCCTCCTACCTTCTTTGCCTTCTGTGGGCATTGATCTCTCACCCATACCTAGGCATTGGTACCCCCCTCCCTCTCCCTCTCCCATCACCCCCCTCACCCCCTGTAGGCACTGATCTCCCCCCATACACCCTGCCTGTCCCTCACCCACTGCAGGCACTCCTCTCTCCCCCACATCTGCCTCTTACCCCCTGCAGGCCGTCATGTTCTCCCTCCCTCCCCCACACACACCCTGCCTGTCCCTCACCCCCTGCAGGCACTCATATCCCCCACACACCTGTCCCTTACCCTCTGCAAGCATTGGTCCCTCTCCCCCCCCTTGCCTGTCCCTAACCTCCTGCAGGCACTGATCTCCCCCCACACCTGTTCCTCACCCCCCTCCCCCACAGGCTCTGATATCTCTCTCCCCACCCCCCTTGCCTGTCCCTCACCCCGTTGCAGGCACTGATCTCCTTCCCACAAACACTCTGCTTGCTTGTCCCTCACCTTCCCAGACACTTATTCTCCCCTTATAACCAATGTCTCCCCACTCCTGTTGCAGACATTGATTCTGCTGCTTTTCCTTTCCTTTCCTTTTCCTCCATGTGCCTTTGAGTGTGCATAGGGGACGGGAGGCATCCTATTTATATCCCATGCGCTGGGGCTGGATAACTGGGGGGTGAGGATGACTGGCTTCTTGTGTGTAGTTTGGGTGAGATTAGAAGGAATTACTTGCAGCTCCTCTGATCTTTGCAGCCTCCTTCTTCCCAGTCCCTGTTCACTCAGCCTCCACCCCCCCCCCCCCATTTCTGTTCTTATTGAAAGAAGACATTCAAGTCCCTCCCCTCCCCCGGTGTTACTGGTGCAGGGAGAAGCTGCTGCTCCTTCTGCTGAGACCATTTCTGTTCAGCGTGCCTGTCTGTGAAGGCCAGAAGGGAGGGGGAGAGAGAGGAGGCCCTCTCTAAAGAGAGTGCGACCCAAACACCCTTTGCCTATGAGACTGTTGTGAGTTCCTTTCCCTGTGCGTGCATTCATTGTTTATTCCCCACATCCTGCGCTGTCTCCTCTCCAGGTCTGGGTTGAGTGGTGGGGGGGGGGTCGCTATGTCGGATGACGATTCGAGGGCCAGCACCAGCTCCTCCTCATCTTCATCCTCCAACCAGCAGACAGAGAAAGAGACAAACACCCCTAAGAAGAAGGAAAGCAAAGTCAGCATGAGTAAAAACTCCAAGCTCCTCTCCACCAGCGCCAAGAGGTGAGACTGTCTGCAGCCAGACACCATGTCACTGCTGTGTCTCTGCCTATATGGCCTTCTGTATCTGCCCCATTGCTGCTGTTCCTCCTCCCCTCCACTGAGTGTTAACTATTTCTGTTCCTCGTTACTAGCATTTACCTTCGACATTTCCACAGAAATTACTGTTGCCCCATCTCCCCTTTGTCACTATCTGCACTTAGCAAGAAGCTTCCCCCAAACATTACCGCTTCCCCCATCTCCTCCTCACCATCTGCACTCAGCACCATTCATCCCCACTGATATTACTGCTCTCCTCAGCACCCGGTTTTAGAGCCAGATCTCTGTAGGGATTAAAGCCTATGAGCTTAATTCCTGCTCTGCTACTGAAGCTATGTGGCCTTGAGGAAGTCATTTAATTTCTCCATCGGTTTCCCCATTTGTAAAATGGGGGTGATGATGATGATGATAACACTTAAGTCACAGGGGTGTTGTGAGTAATAATTAATTAATGTTTACTTTGACCTTGTATGATGATAGATGTCATATATACAAACAGTTTTTATATAGTGCCAGTCCTCCCCACTAAACGCATTAGTACTTCCCAGTCTCCTTCTGACCTGCATTAAGGCTTGTGTACCTGGGGAATTACTATTCCAGAACAGCTCTCCAGGTGGACACTCTTTTCTAAAATACAAGGGACTTTATTGTGAAATAATTACTCTTCTTAAATTATACCAGAATAACTTCTCTGGAATAGCTATGCCAGTCAATATCCCCCATGTAGAGAAGCCCTTAGAGCCAACTCACTTCCAAAACGTTACTGCTGCCGTACTTGAGCCATTCTCCATGTCACCTGAATCTCAGCACCATCCCGCTCCAAAAAAGCTCACCTAGCTGAGCATGAAGCTTCCAAGCAAGCTTTCATTACTCTGTCAATAAGAACAATAATCCGTTTGGTTGGTCATTTAAAGCTTTGCAATGCACCAGCAAAAAGCTCGCGATCTGTACGTGTCAAAAAGGGCTGGTTTTTTTTGATTGCTCAGCCAATGCTGTGCTGTTGTGCTCAAGAGGTCCTTTGGATTTTGTAGCTTTCAGGCAACTTGTTGACTTCAGAACTTGTCTGAGCAAATGTTCCTTGGCAAAGTCACATACACAGCAGCTAGTGGTGGTTGGATGAGAGGCCATAGCTAGTTTTAAAGTATCTGTAAAGGCCTGTTGATTGTAAATTGGTTGGTATGAATAGGCTTTGGTTCTTATTATGTGAGACAAATGGAAGACAGGCAAAGGAGGCTGGCTGAGTGTGGAGGAGGGGAAGTAAAGGAGGCTGTCTGCATGTGCAGTGGGGGGAGATTTGGAGGGGAGGCTTGAGTTGCAGTAGTGGGGTTCTGGAGAATGGGGATGGTAGCTGGTGGTGGTGGGAAGGAAAGTGTGGAGCTGTGGATCCCGGAGAAGTAGAGACAGGGAGGATCTTGGGGAGGGGCTTTGTGGACATAAGGGAGGGGACTGGGGGGCGGGGCTTTGGGTGGCAGGGGAGATTTGGAGGCTGTGTTTTGAGAGCAGATAGGATCTTGGAGATGTGTGACTATTCTCCTCTCTTTGTGTTTAATCAGAAATGGATCAGGGAGCGCATGGAGTTGGTCTCTGTTGATAGTTACCCACCCTTCCCAGTCAGAACTTCTCCAGCCAGTTCCCCAGGATGCTAAGTGGGGAAGGGGATTGTGGCAGTGGCTGTTTAGCCCATCTCAGTGAGACAAAGATTCATAATTTACCACAGGCTGTAGTCCTCTCCTCACAACGAACACTCACATTTGCAAGGAGGATCTGTCTCATTGTCAGTATGTTGGAGGGGGATGGGGCCTTGTCCCCCTGTGTGTGGGGGGGTGGATCAGTGGACCAGGCTGTGGAGCTGATATGGGGAGAGGGAATGTCTGTCTATTTTTCTCTCTGTGTTTCTGTCATAGGGTGTCTACCCCACTGTGTGTGTCTGGAGTGGTCTTGTCTATACAGGCTGCGGTGTGTAGGATGTGTGTGACTATAGGCTGTAGTGAAAGGCTCTGGCAGTGGGGAAAGGCTCCAGCAGCAGGGCCAGCTGCAGTGAAAGGCTTCAGTGTAGGGAGCTGCTGGAGCATTTCCCTGCTGCCTCCCCTTGCCTGAGCCTTTCACTGCGGCGTATAGTTACACATACCCTACATACTGCCTCCTGTGTAGACTAGACCACTGCAGGCACACACAGTGGGACAGATCCCTATGATTCCCCACTGCTGGAATTTTGCACTGTGGTGCAGAAAGGCTCTAGGAGTGGGGAGGCAGCAGGACACCACACTGTTGAAAATAGCAGTGTAGATGCAGGAGGCACTGCTTGGTCATGTAGAGAGCTGTGTAGGGTACATACCCTAGATTTCTGGCATCTCTCTACTATACTCACCTAAGCAGTGTCTCGCCATCTACACTATTTTTACCTGTGCTAGTTGGACATGCAGTGTACATACTCTACATGCCGCTGCAGGTGTAGACCTACCCTGTGTGTTCCTGGAAGAGTGAGACACATACAGTGTCACAGTCAGCGTGACTGATACCTGTACTGCATGTGTGTATTGACTGTGAGCCCACCTAGTGACTTACCTTTATTCTTTCTTGTTTTTATTGCCTTAGGATTCAGAAGGAATTGGCTGACATCACCTTAGATCCACCTCCCAATTGCAGGTTTGTTTTGATCCTTCCTTCCCAGGGGGAGGAGAGAAAGTATGCTTTTTATTGTTTGTAAATATCCTTATAAGTTCTAGATGCAGCAGAGGAATGATCACTTAGATGACATAAAATACTCTCATGAATGCTTGGATGACCTAAAAATAAATCCCCTGCAGGAGAAAGCTCAGGAGACATTATGTGTTTTGACATGAATTTTCTGTTTGTTTTGTTTTGTTCTGTTCGTAATTGCATTAGAGTTTGTCACATTATCTGTGTGTGTGTTTCTGACAGTGGTCAATATGGAAGAGTGTGAAAATGTGCCCCTTTTCGGTTTTTCCTGGTTTACAAGTCTAATGCTTGACTGCATTAATTTTTATTTATATAAGAGTCCTGCCAAACAAGCAGAAAATTGTCAAATCTGTGTGGGCTCTTTCCAGCTCTGACAGTTCTATCCTAAGCAATAACACGCAGTGGAGAAGGGGGGGCTGTTAGTTCATCAGTGAGTATACACACTGAAGAAGCGCGTATGTTATCTGATGAAATCACACCCTGGGATATGCTCTTGTCCTTTATAGAATGGTTACTTAAACTATGTTTTAGAGATTTAAACATTATGTTTAGTATCTACAAAGCTTTGTGTTCATCACCTAGTTGCCCTGACCCTTGGTGATTCCCCTTGGCATTTGAGAATGAGATGGTTATTGGCAATGTCTTTGGTTGGTCCTGTTAATTAAACGGGAAGGCTGCTTTCAACTTAGTCTCTCCCATTTGGCCTGCTGGAGTCTTGTTTCCAAAGACATTCTTGAGTTCTTTATCTGACTCTGCTCCTTGTGCCTTTCTGCTGCTGCTGAGCTAGGTCTGAAGCCTTTGATGTCAGGGGTAGCAGCAATTAAGAGAAAATGCAACTTAAAATATATTTTAAAATCAGTCAAGTATTTAGAATGGACATTTTGCCCCCACCTTTATATTGCTGGTGCTCTGAAGCTTCTTGCTACCCTTAGCTGGTGCACAGGGAGACAATAGCACTGGAGTTCAGCAAAGGGGCCATTAACATCTCTTTCAAAACCACTGTCAAGCATCCTAATAACTGGCAGTGGGATGGGAAAAGAGCATATGAGTACATGGGAGGTATGGGCTGAAAGGAGGCCTCCACATTGAAATGGATCAGCCAAAGACGCCAACTCCCCACCCTTGTTGCCAAAGGATCAACAACAATATCAGTAGGTGGTACACAGAGGGGGAAAAAAAGAAAAACAGGTGATTAGGAAGTAGTAAATTGTTAAAGATTTTCTTAATGAATAAACTTAATTTATTAAGTGTTTGATAAGGTGACTTTTTAAAATTCACCTAGATAGTGCAATAGTACAGTGGTTTGATTGGCGAGGAAGGTTTTTGATATACTACTAAAGCGTGTGGTGTTTGGAAGAGAACTACACGTGGGTTTTGAGCTCTCTTCAGCTACTGGTATATTGTTTTAATGGTATTAATGTGCCCGGAAGCTGTTTTCATGGGTGCCTAAAATGCTTCTATATAACTAAATTAGGTTTCAGCCTTCATCCGAACCATCTTAGAAATAATATCAAAACCCTAAACTGTTCCTATATAAAGAAATTGGAGTCATTCATGGGTGTGGGTTAGCTTCCAGACTACTTTGTTAAAATGTAACATGGCTGCGGAGGTGGTTTCTTATTTAAATAGTGCAGTCCACTGGGGATAGTAATATCAAGACACAATACAAAAAAGGTTGGATTTGTAACGTGTTAGCCTTTATGAATGGTTTTAATGGTGGAAAGCAGTTAATAGTACAAGCCATACATTAGTATAAAGTCGTATTATAGTTTTAGGTATCCTGGATCTGACCTTCAAATGAATTAGCATGGAGATTGGTAGTTTTATCTAACAAATAATGTTGTAAAATTAGAATACGTTAAGCTAACCTATAATGTGTTAAGTAGTAAAGCACGAACAGTGGTTTTCGTATGAAACCAGGTGTTTTCGCATTGCCATTCAAGCTGTAGTATTTAATATCTGTATTTTCTAATGAGAGTAAGTACAGTGTCTGTTTTTATACTTGTGGTTAGTTTGGTTCAAAATGCTAAATGCCTTACACTTCCTGACATGTTTCGGGCTTGAGGCTGTATACAGCAGATTTGCTAAGTGTGGACAGATGCTGCTTGCCACAACAGTGAGAAGAGTTCCAGCTATCAAAGTTATGTGGAGTATTTACTTCCTGTGGAAGGGGAAACTGTCAAATGGAGGGTGGGGGGAAGTTATGGTACTGAGACTTTCTGGTTGCTGTGTAATGGTTAAGGTTGCAGGACTTTGCTCTGGGGAAGCCTGCATTAGTTTACACTGAATATTAGCGCTGTGAGAGAAGTATTAAACTTGGTTTTAGAACATAGTTTTAAGTCTCCTGCCTCAGTAACTTTAAAAAAAGGCTTGTTTACCCTATGTCCTCTCTGCTCAGCTCAAGCATCTCATCTGACTACCTCCTTTGTGTTCTCTCTCCTGTGCCTTGGTACTGTCTTTTGTGTATTACCCTCCTGCTGGAATCGGGGCTTCTTTTTTCCTCCATCCTCTCCTCCTTTAAAGCTCTTCTCAAAATCCATTTATTGGAGGAGTCTTTCTGGGTAACATTTTGAAAAGCACCAAATTCCTGTTGACTTTCAGTGGGGCTTAGGCTTCTAAGTGACTGTCACTTTAAAAAATGGGACTTAGGATCCTTAGGCTTTTTTGAAAATTTTACTCATAGTCTCATTTATATAGAAAAAATGCTGCGTAACTCTGAAGATTCACTACTTTCTCAACCAGCCACTTAATCACACCTTTGTTGTCATCTTCTGAACTGTTCCCTAACATCTCTGTGTTTGTCAGCTCCTTGTTGTTGTCGTCCATGTCTTATTCTGGGGTCTTACTGCAAGGTGCTCAGCACCTTCAACTCCCATTGAAGTCCATGGTAGTTGAAGACATTTATCACGTCCAGAAGGAACCCAGAACACTGAAAGACCCCCCTACCAGGCAGAGACTCAATCATTATTTATTTTGTAAATATGCCTATCCATGATGCTATGAAAGTGGTTGTTCATTTACTAAATTTAAATTTTCAAGCAAAATAGCTGAAGAGCAAATCAGGATTTTAATTATTGCAGGGGTGCAAATATATGTTCAGACTTGAATTTAAAAAAAACAGACCTTGAAGATGCTGATGACTTTCTAACTGTAGTACACTGAATAGAATTCAGATATTTTTCTGATAGGTGTTTAAGATATTAGTGTTCTCTTACATGGCCTAGTGTAGCTACAGCATATGACTAATTTTAAGTGAGTTCTATATCTCTCATTCTTAGCATGCTAACATTTTATGTGAAATGATTGAAACAGGATGCTGGAAAGCTTTAATTTTCTTTTCTCCATTTATGGGATGATTTGGCTTCTGACACTGGTGATGAGAGGTGTAAAATCAATATTTTCATTGCAGCTGTTTAGTGATAAAACAACCAGACTGAAGGGATTGTTGGTTAATGTGAAATTGAGGTTAACATCATAGGCTTTGAATATTACACATTTGGATCCCAGTCATAATGAAATTTCAGTTCTCTCTTTAAATATTAGCTTGTATAAGGAGGTGAAAGTCATAATCTGGGCTGGTTGTTTTTTTGTGTCATTGGTGTGTTGAGTGTCTTATAGGGCTTTGTTTACATTACACATTTAGATGTCGTGGAAGTCTGGTTCCATGATTCTCTCAAGTCATGGTTCTAGTTTTCTTTATAAACAGGGCTTAACTGTATTTAATCACATTAATCAATATCTAAAGCCTTGGATACATCCATGTGACTGGATTTCTAAGGCTGTATCAGGGACATGATTAAAACATTAACTGCCATTTACACTGTCTATCTCAGGTACTTATTTGGCCTCTATTGCCATAATAGCTGAGTACCTCAAAATCTTTAATGTAGTTCTCCCTGTACGGTGTTTTCCCCGTTTTACAGGTGGGGAACTGAGGCCCACGCTGATTTCAATGGAAGTTAAGAGCCAAAATAGCTTTGTGGATCTGGGCCCGAAAGATTAAGGCCCAGGTTTTTAAAGTTATTTAGGTCCTGTTCCGTTAAGCATTGCAGTACCTAACTGACCTTAGTGCTTCTAAGTGCCTGTCACTGTTGAAAATGAGACATAGGCTCCCAAGTCCCAGTGACTTTCAGTGAGAATTAATCTTCTAAGTCAGTTAGGTGTGGCAACGCTGAACAGAGCAGTGCCTAAATAATTTAAAAAACCAGGACGTAAGTATCTTGCCCAAGGTCACACAGGAAGTATGTGCCAAAGGAGAGAATTGAAGCCGCGTCTCCTGAATCCCTGATATGACAGATATTGCAATTTCCTGCAATATCCTTGAAAGACTTCGCTGTATTAAGTTTATATATTATTGTGGGCCAAGATTGTATGTAACCTTTCTTGGCAGAGACCTGCATGTCACTCCATCTTGACCAGGGATTTTAAGGTTGCACAGCTCCCTGATTTACACTGCTATCCTCAGCAAGCCAGAGCTTTTCTGACCCCAAACCACCGCCCACATGTCATGCTGCACCCTCCTGGTGCAGATCCATCTGACCCCCTTATCCCCCGCACGAGAGTGGAAGGTGGTAGTTAATGGGGAGACATTTATTGGATGGGGAGATACTGCGACAGTTAAAACTGTAGTTAAGCCTCATGTTGTGAAACCCCATCAGATGCTCCCAAGGTGTGAAATGTGGGTTAAAGTTCCTGGTGTAAAAGTCTTCACTCTACCTACAGCACAGAATTCTATACAGACTAGGAAGGGTCAGGGATGCTGGTTGTAGTTGTGTTGTCAGATATCCCATATTATTTGCTTTTGAGGAATGATGTTATGGCTGTAAAAGCATAAGGGGTGAGTGAATCAGACCCCCGAGTTAGCTACAGACCTGCAAGGGTTAACCAGAATGCAAATAGAGTAGCTGTCTGAGGTGTATCCCTCCTGTCCACTCCCCCCCCTCCCCCCCCAATCCAGGTGGAATCAAGTTACCTTCCCAGTATGTGCAGACAAATACCTGAGGAGAAGGAAAGTGAGACAGTTTCCTACTGCAGGGGAATGACAAGATAACTTGAAGTTAAAATCTCTGAGTCCTGAAGCCCAGGCCAGGGAAATAAGCTCTCTGCCTACCCTTACCAGGGAACCAGGCACAGTACAGAGTACTGGCAACATCTCCAGCCAAAAGTAAAGACACTGAGGCAGCTGCAGGGCACTGCCAAATCTATGACACCTACCCAAGGATGGGAAATGCCCTCTGAAAGTGTATGACAGCTGCTTGGGAGATGACAAAGGTAACTGTGGCTAGAAAGAAGGGGGAACTTCCCCCCACGGTCTCTGACTGCCTGATGGCCTGTGAAAATGTAAAGGACCTTGAGCCTGGTGGGGGGAGAACTGCTGTGCACTTTGACTCAGTATGTGGGGATCAGGGGACCACCCCAGTGGGATGGGGGATCAATACACTTTCCTCTTCCCCCCCTCGGGCCCTGATGTCTGAGGAGATGAGCAGAGAAAGGAATTTGGCTGCAGGGGAGATTTGAAGAATCTGTTAAAAGCGGTGCAGAGAGCTGCATCACAGGGAGGAAGCCCTACCTTATTGCTCCCTTCTGTCCGAAGAGTTACTTTCTGGAATACTCCGGGGAGCGTGGGAATCTCAGCCCACCATGGGGCAGCTAACTGCTTGAGGGACAAAGGGACACCACATACCCTCCCTAGAATCCAAGGGGAGGTGGTAGTGGGAGGACCAGGTCTCAGTTTCACACCCAAATGTTTTGGGGGAGTAAGTATATGCAAGAACTCCACCCTCAGAGGCTCTAATGGGAGAAATTATACAGGGTGGAGGTCAAATGACTGTGTGGATTTTTGAAGGAAATATGCTCGCTTGCTAGTGGAATGTTTATTATATGTATAGGTGAAATACGAAATTAACCACCATCCAGGGAATAAACCTCTGCATTCTCCTAGGAGGATGATCAAGCACCCAAGTTGCATCCCACTTCTTCTGGGGGTAGATGTGACAGATATGACCGTTTCCTGCAATATTCTTGAGACACCTTATTGTATTAATTTTCTGTATTATTGTGGGTTGGAAGAGATGTGACAGATGAAAGACCTGGGAGTTCAAAAAAACATTGAAAATGTGCCAGACAAGCATGGATTTTTGGGACAATAAGTGTTCAGTGGATTTCCTGGGGTATACCTAGAGAGAAGTTAATGTAAATTCTCCAACTCCCCATTTTGCAAAAACCCAGCCTTTTGAAGCTATACCATAAGGAGAGAGTAATTGTCTGCTAATTACCTGTTACTGAAGGTCAAGATCTAAGGCCCAAGCTGAGTAAAGAAACAGCTGATCTGCCCAGCCATTGTTCTGGATCTAAGATGGATGAACTTGTAACCACAGGGAAACCCTAGTTGTGGGTTTTGAAGGACTAAAACATACCAGAGCCCTAGGCTGGAGTTGGGGATGATCTTTGGAAAGCAGAGAATGTGAGTTGGTTCTTTTATTGTTTTTAATAATGCTGTACTTCTTTTACATTCAGGAAAAACTGTGCTTGCTTAGGAGGAGTTGTGTTATAACTTATAACTGTGGTAATATACTGGTCATAGCCTTTGGAGAGAGAGGAAAAACTCAGGAATTGGCCTGTTTAGGCAGTCTGGCTTACTGGGGATATTAGAATGTAAGGCAGGAAGCTGTGCAGCCTTAAAACCCCAGTCAGGAGGAAGAGGCACATGTGGGTCTCAGGTAGGGTTGCCAACTTTCTAATCGCACAAAACTGAACATCCTTGCTCCATCCCTTCTGAGGCTTCGCCCCTTCTCTGAGGCCCCACCCCCGCTCACTCCATCCCTCCTCCCTCTGTCGTTCGCTCTCCCCCACCCTCACTCACTCGCTCGTTTTCACTGGGCTGGGGTAAGGAGTTGAGTTGAGGACTCCGGCTGGGGGTGTGGGCTCTGGGGTGGGGCCAGACATGAGTTCAGGGTGCGGGAGGGGGTGCACACTTTGGGGTGGGGCTGGGGATGAGGGGTTTGTGGTGTAGGAGGGGGCTGGAGGGTAGAGCTGAGGGGTTTAGAGTCTGGGAGGAGGCTCTGGGCTGAGGCTGAGGTTCGGAGTGTGGGAGAGGTGTGGGCTCTGGGCTGGGGGTGCGGGTTCCGGGGTGGGGGGTTTCAAGGTGCGGGAGGGGGCTCCTGCCTGGGGTAGGGGGTTGGGGTTTGTGGGGAGGTGCAGGCTCCAGTGGGGAGTTTGAATGTGGGAGGGGGCTCAGGGCTGGGGTAGGAGGTTGGGGTGTGGGAGGAGGTGCAAGGTGAAGGCTCTGGGAAGGTGTTTGGGTGCGTGAGGGAGCTCAGGGCTCGGGCAGGGAGTTGGGGTGCAGGGAGCAGGCTCCAGGCAGCGCTTACCTTGGGGGGGGCTCCCCAGAAGCAGCGACATGTCCCTCGGCTCCTAGGCATAGGTGTAGCCAGGCTGTTCCGCATAGTGCGTGTTGCCTCTGCCCACAGATTCTGCCCCCCACAGTTCCCATTGGCTCCAGCTCCCAGCCAATGGGAGCTGCGGAGCTGGCGCCTGGGGCGGGGGCAATGCACGGAGCCCCCCGGCCTTGTTCTTCCACCTAGGAGCTGGAGGGACATGTCACCATTTCCAGGAGCCGCGTGGAGCCAGGTAGGGAACCTGCGAGCTCCACCAACTGGACTTTTAACGGCCCAGTCAGCAGTGCTGACCTGAGCCGCCAGGGTCCCTTTTCAACCGGGTGTTCTGGTTGAAAACTGGACACCTGGCAACCCTAGTTGGCCTAGAGAGGTGACAGCAGCCTAAAGTGGATGTCGTTGGCAGACCACAGAGGGGGAAATACAGATGCAGTTTCCCTGAACTGTGACACCAGGTTAGCATTCCAGCCACAGTACAGTCGCTTCAAGGTGGAGCTGTATACATCTGCAATGTTGTAGAAAGGTTCTTGAGCATAGTGGGACATGAAATTACCCGATTTAAATATTACCTCGTCCATCTTGTCTCTCTAATGTCCTGGGACCAACACAGTTACAACTACACAGCATAAATGATCATGTTTAAATATGTATGCAGTCTTTCTAGTCTGTGCCGAGGGACCAAAATGGTTATAACTAGGATAAAAAAAACAACATCTTTACTATAACTAAAACAAACTTTGGTCCTGTCCATACAGGCAGGATCAGCCATTGTTTAGGCCATGTCTACCCTATGAGCACTACAGTGCTGCAGCTATGCTGCTGTAGTGTAGACGCTTCCTACAGCATCTGAAAGGGTTTTTCCACCTCCATAAATCTACATCCCTGGTTGGCAGTAGCTAGGTCAATGGAAACGTTCTTCTTTCATTCACCTAGTCAGGTTTCCAATGTGGGTTATTTTGGTTTAACCTGAGCACCAGAGCTATGTCAACCTACCTTTTAAATGTAGACCAGGCCTTAAATACGATGATTTTTCACATCTCTCCTTAAAAGTCTTTAATGTCTCCAAACAGTAACCTTTCACAGTGGAAAAAGCTGTCCTGAACCAATGTTTTAAAATTTAAGTTAGCATTGTTCCTTGGCTCTTCCAGTGTACTTTTGTGTCCAATCTTTGTAACTTCCTAGGACAAGGACGAGATCTCTCTTAGTGTCTTATGCAAATAAATGGTCAGTATTTAAATAAGAATTATGTCTCAAGTTGTAGGGCACTTATAGCTTGTAGGAACAAAGGTGAAGAATAGCCACTGTTTTCAAAATTCTACAGTAAGGGATTATGACTTCTGGACTAACATGAAATCTGCAGAAAATGAGTGGCTCAAAAGAGCCATTTTGAACTCTTTAATTTTAATTAATTAATGGACTTTATTTGCATACTCAAAGTGTAGCTCCTCTTTTGACTAAAGTTGTTTTTATATTGCTGGAGATACTGTACGAATGTACTTTCTAAACAGCTGAAACTTGGGTAAATGCTTTAGAGATCTTGCTTTTAAGTTGGGTGTATTATTCAAGAACAGACTGTAGTTGTTAAAGCACAATATAGGGGTTTTCTCTTTCTGTGTGTGTACACTTGAAAGAGAGCTTCCTGAATGCAACCACCATCTCATGTACCTTTTCTCTTATTGCATTTTTTTAATGATCTGTACAGAAGTTGAGATCATTATAATTTTAAAAGCTGCAGGTTCTGTTATGCATTTGTGGCTTTTGAGGGGGAGGAGGTGACTAAAATGCAGGTCATTTTCATTTAAAATACCCAGGTTGCAAAAGTGATTTTTGGTACATTTTTTATTCATTTATTCATTTATTCATTCCTCTAAAATGTAAATATTTTCTCTGTTAAATTTCCAAGTGTGGAGATGGGGAAAGACCTTCATAATTAGTGCTATGTGACCTTAGAAAATTATCTTTTGTCATATAAACTATCAGTGGTTTCCCCCTCTGTTTGGCATATAATCTATAGAAAAATTACTCTTCCTTTTAGAAACTATTAACTAATTTAGTGATCCTGAACAGCTGTGTGTGGTCTGTCTTGCAAACCTTGAAAAGAATGCAATTTATATACTTGGTAAATTGCAACTTTATGTAGCTATTCCTGCAGGCTAAGTCATCTGCTTGATGTATTCAGACAAAAGCTGCATAGGAGCAACCACTTTACTGTAGATTGATTAGTTAATATTACAGGAATCCACATTTCTGAGGTCAGGGAACTATTTTAATCAGCTCCCTTAAAAATCAGAAGCATTTTAGTGGCAGGATCCTTGAGAATCTGTGGCAGTAGCTAGGCTGATCCTGTGGTAGAATTTGTTTGGCATATCCTTGTTCAGCAATTCCAAAATGAACTATGCTCTGTGCTCTTGTATGCCAAATATCAGAATGCTGAATCTTGAGAGCAGCTGTGAAAGTGTATCAAGGCTTCAGACAGGGGTCGAAATCCCTATCGCCCTCCACACATTCACATACAACACTTAACTTTATTATTTAACTTCCATCTTTGTTGTCCTTGGCGAACACCAGGCAATTACGTTCACTGTGCTACTTACATGTTTTACCCAACAGGAATGCTAATACTTTGTCTAGGGTTAAGGAATCTGTGATCTTTAATTTTGTGTAATTTCATTTGTCCTAGTATGTTGTGTTTCAATTTTGTACTTTGAACTATTTTATTTTTTTAAGGAGGCAAAAGATACATTTCACCCATAGGTGCATGGTGCTTTATAGAAATAAAAGAAAACCTTGTCATTGCCCCAGAGTGTTTACGATCTAAATGCTCTATCCTGTAAAGTCTGCATACAGATAGTAGTTTGTCATTGCTCCCCTCTTCAGGTGGCACTGGGTGCTTCAGGGTTTGATAATTATTTCTTGCCTCTCAGGATCTGAATCCAGGCCAGGTTGGTGGTGACTGAAAGTCATTTCCATCAACTGCTTTATGGCTTATGTGAAATGAATTGGTCTCAGTCAAGTTTATAGTAGTCAAATATCTACGTCACAAAACTTCCTACAGTGTTGGCACCCTTGTGAGAGGGAGATGCTGTGAGAATGGAGATGGAACTAATCTTTACCAGTCAGAGTGGCCCCTCCAGTTCAAGTACAAGCCCCCTTGGTGAGGTTGTGTATAGGAAGCTTGTACCACTCCTGCCTTTGCTGTACCTTTCCTGTGATTTCATTCTGCTTTCATGCCAACACCGCACCTTTTGAAAGCATTGAACTTATTAAAGAAAGAGGATGTGTGTGTAAAAAGTTGGGGAAACTGACTTCCTCATATCTTATAGATTTATATGAAATAAAGTTAAGGGCTACATTGTTCTGCTGTGATGCCATGTGAGTTAAACACAATGAAATTAATGGGACATATGAGTAATTGCAGTAGAATCACACTTCTCTGCATGCTTTATAATTTGAACAAATACTTATTTCTCAACAAAGATTTAACAGGTTTGCTTTCATTCCTGACTTTTTTCAGAGTAACAGCCGTGTTAGTCTGTATTTGCAAAAAGAAAAGGAGTACTTGTGGCACCTTAGAGACTAACCAATTTATTTGAGCATAAGCTTTCGTGAGCTACAGCTCACTTCATCGGATGCATCAAGCTTATGCTCAAATAAATTGGTTAGTCTCTAAGGTGCCACAAGTACTCCTTTTCTTATTCCTGACTTTATTACAGAACATTTATTACTACATTGTGAAGTACTATTAAAAAAAAATGGCAACTGTCAAAATAAAAACCTAGTATATTTTGGAATTCAGTATTTTGTTGTTTGCTTACTTGCCAGTTTGCAAATGTCAGTAGTCTGCAATGGGTCTGCCAGACGTTAGTGCAAATTATAAAGGTTCTACAATGTGTGTAATAAATGTATACTGTGCATGAAATATTAATTGACGTTAGCAGCAGAACATCCCACAAATATGTATGCTTGAGTGCAGTGCACACAATGACAAATAAGCACTGTTATATTCTTTATGGAAGTGTGCTTGGATGGGGATAGTGGCATACAGAATCATGGTCTGTAGCCTAAGTTCCCTCTAAGTTGTGTGGCCGCGCAGATGCCTATTAAGCCCCGCTCAGGGCTGCGGCAGGGAGAGGCACCCCTCCCCGCCAGCCCCAGGGCAGACCTGCCGCTGCCAGGGGAGAGGCGCCCCTCCCTGCCGGCCCCAGGGCGGACCTGCTGCCACCGGGGGAGAGGCACCCCAACCCAGCCCCGAGCCGCTGTGATGAGAGAGGACTGGAGGGGAGTGCTCTCTCCCTGCTGCAGCCCTGGGACAGCCTGCATCCCCAAACGCCTCATCCCTGGTCCCACCCCAGAGTCCGTACCCGAACCTCTGCCCTGAGCCCCCTCCTGCACCCTGAACCCCTCATTCCTAGCCCCACCCCAGAGCCTTCACCCCTAGCCAAAGCCCTCATCCCCCCCAACTCCTGCCCCAGCCCTGAGCCCTCTCCCACACTTCAAACCCCTCGACCCCCACCACATGAATTTTGTTATGTGCACCAATATGAAGGTGATGTGTCTCACATCACCGCCGTATTGGTGCACATAACAAAATTCATTCCGCACATAGACATACAAAATTCGAGGGAACACTGCCTGTAGCAGATACATTTGCCTGATAGCGCTCGGGTTTTTCCCTTTGATTTTGCAACTAAAAGTCTAGACCAGGAAAGATTGACTCTAGGTCTTAAAAAGTGGGCCCAGGCCAACTTTTGGCAATCCCTTTGTTTAAGAGAAAATCTAAGTAATTGAATTAAAAACTGTATAAGATTAATGTTGCCAAATTCTGGTTTTAAATTTCCTCTGGTCCTGTATTTTTAAGGGAGCAGCATTTTGGAGCCCAAAATATGGGTCATGATTCCCCAGTGTCTTGAATCTTTTTATAGTCATTTACACAGGTGTGCAGTAAGTGTAAAGCACTGCCATTCTGATTTGGTAGTGTTTTCACTTGTGTACCCAAGGTGCAAGGCAGTGGAGAACCAGACCATGATGCACTTTAACAGCTGCTCTCAAGAGTCATCATTCTGATATTTGGCATATGATTTCTGTCTCTGGAGTTGTTGGCCTCATTGGAAAATCTTGAATTGGTTTTGACATTTTTAGAAGCAACAGTAGATGTACGCTGCTGTGATAGAGATAGTACCTATGGCAATTGGGCTGCTAATATTTATTACTATTTCTGCCATAGGTGTCTGAACAAAACATTTTACCAATGAAACTAATTCCCTTATCTGTAAAAAGGAAAAGAAGGTTTAAAATAATGGTCTCTAGACTTCTGGAGTGAATCATACACTGGTTGAAAGGGAGATCAAATATTAAAAATTAATCCTGAAGCCAAAAAGTGGTTTTTCATGATCGATACGTCAATGAAAAGGTTGTGTGTGTTTGGGGGTGGGGAGTCCTTGTGGTATGGACATAAAGAGAACTTTGTCAGACTTTTAGGAGGCATAGGAAATGCTTCAGCAAAGTAATATTCATCATACCAAAAAGAAACGGTCAGGTTAACCATACAAATTGGCTATTTCAGTGGAAGTGTTAAGATGCTAATGTGGGGGGTATATGCTTGTGAGAGAGAAATATTCAGGTGGATGCTCTTAGAAAGTTTTAATACGTTACTTGGTATTCTGACCAAGTATAGAATCTGGCTGCTCTGAGAAATGGCCTATAAACTGTAGAGAAATCGCAGTATCTTTTAATTAAAGCAGTGCTTAATTGTTGCAGATGGCCTTGAAAGATTGCTAAAATGCATGCAGTTGTAATAACATACAGTTTAAAAGCAAATATATCAATATTGTAGTGTATCATGAAGGCCTATTTCATCAGAAGTTTCTGATCTATCAGACTAACAGTTTAATATTATACTTGCCCATTAATTATTTCTTGTGGGTCCTAGTAATCTTTTTAAGGCAAATACGTTAGGTAAAGAATCAAAGCATTTACAGTTGTTGTCGGCTTTGACTTCAGTTTGTAAATGTGTTCTTCAGCAATAAGAATTATCTAGTGTTTTTTGTAGGATAATTTTAATTTTGAGAACATATTTGTATTTTAGATTGCTTTGTTGACAGCAGCAATGATATTCATGTCATTTAATTTGGGATAGTAAAACCAAGCCTCAGAATTATTTTAATCAGTAAACAAACAGACAAACATAGTTGGTTTAGGTTGTAAATAATCAAATAAAAATGTCCTTGAGTAAATAAAAACCTGATCCTGGCCCCAACACTCCATTGCATTAAATGTTTTGCACTCTTGCTCCTGGTGCTAATCAGACTTAAACACAAAGGGCTTGTCTTCACTACTGCCGACATCGCGCAGCGTAGACACTGCTTTAAGTTGATATAGGTTATGTCGCTCGGGGATGGGGGTTTCACACCCCTGAGCGATATAACTTGCATCGACTTAAGCAGTAGTGTAGACAAGCCCTGAAGATCCAGACATTTGATGTACTTGGGTAAGAGGATCCTCAGGTAATACAGAACTGTCTTAATGGCTACTGGAACTTCCCATGAGGGTTATTGATAGCGAGATAGCTTGTGCCCGGTGATTGGCCGAGTATTCACCAACTCCAGGGCTCAGACCTCCCTTTAGGCACACTGAACACTGTTCAGGTGTGTGCCAGGAATAGGCCTCTTGCAACTTTTTATTTTGTATAGCAGCTTTCATACCAATTGTATCCACGCATACTTGAGAGAAAACGAAACAGAGAACTAATGAGTGAGTGAGTGAGTTATACGCCAGGGAGACAAGATAGGTCTTCTGTTGGGATTTGAAATGAAATTCAGTCACAGGGATGGAGAGATACAGTAAAGCCGTTCAGGATGGCGGGAGACTCTGGGGAGAAGGTAGTAAAGTAGTACCAGTGGCAAGATTGTACGAAGGGATGTGGGTGGATGGTAGGGAGTAAGAGAGATGATGTCTGTAAGGAAGACTTAAGACAATTATGGATTGGTTCCTGAAATGAATGGTGGCAATGAGGGTCTGGGGTGAAAAATAGACTTTTCTTCCCTTCCTGCCCCATCGTGTTAGTTTTACTTTGTTGTTGGCCATAGCAAGAAGCAGAAGGAATAAGGTATTCTCCTATATGGGATAGAAATGGGGGTTGTAGGAGAGGCCAAAAACAGAAAGGGAGGGAGACCAAGAAACAAACCCAGACGGAGAGGGACACACTCAGATTGAGACCAGGGCAGAGAAAAGCAAGCAAACAAGACTGGGATGGAAAAAAAGGAGTGGCTCAGAATTTAGTAGATACCATCTAACCTAGGCCAGTACCAAAGATGGGAAGCTGCAGGCTTATGTGTTGGAAGCCCTGGAAGAGGTTACTAGAGCTTTCCCACCAAACGAACAAAGTATCTGATCTCCTGTTTCCCTGCTCTTTGTCCTCCTGATTTCAATCCTTTCACCATATTCCTCCTTTGTCTGCTTTTTCACTTAGCTTTGTGCCTTCAGCCATGCAGCCCACCCACCTCCCTGCACTGTGCCTGGGTGTAACAATTTCCTTGCCCTCATGTGCCAAGCATCCCTATGCTATTCCTCCCTAAACTCCACCTTTTAAAGCAATCCCTGCTCACTTCTCATCACTCGCCCTCTTATCCTCACTTTCCTGAAGAGTTAATCTGTGATTTGTGCATATGTGCCTTGCCTTATTTAGACTATAAAGTCTTCAGAGCAGGGACTTGCCTTTTTATCTGTTTGTAAAGGGCTTTGTAAATTTATAGCCTGATATAAATATTCTGTAATAACAAATGGGTTTAGTCCTTGGACGAGTAGGTCTCACATTTTTAAAGGCTTGCTTACTCTTGTGGCAGTTTATGTGATCAAAGTAAATAAGTGAGTTGCCTTTATTCAGTAACTATTGTAGAATATTGAATATGTGATTTGGTTATTTTCCAGTTTTATGCACATCAAGGTTATCGCAGCTGTTACGCTGTAGTAGTATCAGAAAGTAACAGGCTGATGTGTGTTGATATAATTACTTTTATTCTGGGTTGTACCCAGGGAAATAAATAAAGGTATCCAATAGCTAATCTTTTTTTTTGGGGGGGGGGGGGGGGCTATCTTTGTGCTCCTACTTTACCCTCTGCCGTGCTCCTACTTTACCCTCTGCCTTGCTAACTGGAAGAAGTGAAACTATTTGTTAGGAAAATGTTAGTTAAAATGCATAACTATGATATGTGTTAAGGCATTACAATTTAACATACTTAGTATTCATTGTGTATATATAATTTTGAATGAGACTATGACTGCTCTGTTATTATACTCGAGTTTTGTAATGTGTGAGGTATTCCTTGCTTGTAGACATTTTTCTACAAAGATAAAAAATATTCTAGCTCCTACTTACTGTGGGTTGTGATACATAGGCATTTTTACATAACTTTTCTTAATAGGTTCCAAACTGTAACTATATGTAAGGGGACTGTAGCCCCCTTACTAACATTCAGTGGGGGTGTTTTGGTTGGCTGGCTCCCAGTACTAAAAGGGGAAGGGTCTATGGGAAACCAGGACCCTGAGACTGATAGTCCCCAGGAACAATGGGGAGAGGCCAATGCTCCAGGTCAGCCTGAATGACAGCGTGGGCAGACTAATCAGAGAGTCAGGAGGCCAGGGAGGTCCTGTCCTCGGTGTGAGCTGGATTTTCCTGGGTCAGACAGAGTGGGGCTGAGCTAAGGAGAAAGCAGGGGCCCAAGCTAAGCTGGGGAGCAGAGCCGTGCCAGATCCAGAGGGACCAGAAAAGCAGCCCAGAGAGAGTAGACCCTGTCCTGGGAGCAGAGCTGCAGCCCCAAAGCCAGAGGCACAGCCCAGAGAGAGCAGAGTTTCCCTGGGAGGAGAGCTGCAGCAACCAGAGCCAGAGGGGCCAGAAAAGCAGCCCAAGAAGTAGGTCAGTGCTGGGAGCAGAGTCACAGAAGCAGCCTGCAGAGCAGACCTGTCCTGGGAGCAGAGCTGCAGCAACCAGAGCCAGACGGGCCAAAGAAGCAGCCCAGGGAGCTGGAGGCAGGGCAGCAGCAGCAGTGCAGAGACAGAGCGGTGCTGCTGGGGCTGGAGCAGTCTGGAGCTGGGTGCGGTGAGCAGCTGGGGAGAGCGAGGGGGACCCTGGGCAGCGGGCCCAGCACAGGGAGACGCCTCAGCCAAGAGGCTCTGCAGGCCAGGCTTGGATCGTAACCCCAACAGGGCAGGGGCGACACTGGGAAGAAGGGTCCTACCACTTAGAGCCTAAGAGCGTGTGGCCACCACCAGAGCAAGAGACCAACCCACAGCATCCCTGCGGCAGAGCCAGGGCCTGAGAAGAAGGCCTGGGACTTACAAGGAACAGACTGTGAACTGCCTTGACGTTCCAGAGACACTGTTTTTGTGATGTTCCCTGCCACAGAGCGGGTTGATGTGTTTCCTTTAACCTTTTCCATTTTTCCTTATTCTTTGTAAAATTAATTGTTGATCAAATAACTTGCATTTGCTTTAACTTGTATGTAATGGCCAGTGGGTCAGAGAAGTGCCCAGTGCAGAGAGAGTACCCCGGAGTGGGGACACCCTAGCCCCTGTCCTAGGTGACCACAGCAGGGTTGGGGGTCGAGCCCCCCAGGAATCCTGGACCCAGCCTTGTTGGGGTTACAAGGACTCTGCCAGACAGGAGAGTGGAAGCAGGGAGGCCACTGGGTAAAGGAAGTGGGAGCGAGCACTCAGATCCTTTCACTAGCCCACTTCACCGGGGTAGCGCAGAAGCCAGGAAAGTTCCCCACAATAGCGGGACTATTCCCCCGCTTACATATACATCATTGTGTATGTGCCCACACTGAAATCTTTGTTAATTCAGAGTGGAGGCTGCTAAAGTGTATTTCCCATCACTGCAATCACTAAATACCAAGGAAATAGCCAATTAAGCTACCCGAGCTGAGTTCTGGCAGGAGACCTTTGAGGAGAGTCGGGGAGGGGAGTTTGATGGAACAGCATAAGGGGTTGGGACTCTGTACCCAGAGAGAGGAGGATTGTGGGATTCTGGGAGGGGTCGCATTAGGTAGGCAGTGCTTTGACCAGGGAGACATTGGAGGTTTGGGGTTCTAGTTGTGAAATAGGAATGGAGTCTGAAGACAGCGAATCAGAGATGCGCGGTGTTAGGAGATGTTGGGGGCTAACTCAGGGGTCAGGGCTCTGGCAGGGGAGGAGATCAGGGGTGCAGGCTGTAGAAAGGGTAAGTGAGGTATGCACTACACCCCCCATCAGGCCAGGCCAGGACTGACTGGACAATTGAAAAGGGCAGCATAGGGATGGGTTTGAATAGAGCTAAGGGAAGAGCTGGCTGGGGCCTGGATCTGAGGAGGAGGATGGGGCCACTAGCTCACAAATGAGCCAGTGAAGAATATTATGGACAGATGGGTCTTCACTGACTCAGGTCTGGAAGTGGGGGCTTGTTGGGCAGCTTAGAGAGAGGAGCTTGAGTTGAAGATTGGACAGCTACTACCCATCAGGGAAGGCTCTGTAGTATTTACAGGGAGGGGCCAAGTGTGAGGGCTTGGGAGGAGAAGGCATGGAAAAGATAGTGCTTGGCTGATTTTTCCAGCCCAGTGGCAAGCCTGCTGTGGGTCACTGGAAAGGAATCCATTCCCTGTACAGCACCTGCCAGGTTCCTGGCTCCTCACACACGTTTCCGAGACCATGGCTCCTTACACGTTAGCAAGGCCATGGATGTAGTAGGCTCTGCAAAACGAGCGAAGTGCTCCTGTTCTGGCTCGCAGCACTGGGTCGCCTCTCTGCCAAACTGTAACAAGTTAATGGACTGGAGCAGTGAAGAAGCACAGTAGTCTGTTCCAGGGCCAGATTAACCTTTTGTGAGCCCGGTGCCAAACATATTTGTGGGCCCCCATGGAGGCAATGGAGCATGGCGCGGGGAAGTCAGTCCCCAGAGCGAAGGGCCAGCCAGAGGCAATGGGGCATGGCATGGCAGGGGAAGCTCCGTCCAATGCGAGGGCACTATTTGCAAACCAGCAGTTGCCAGACTGGCCTTCCCGGCCCTGTGCTGCCAGCATGCCCCTTCCCCTCGGGGCAGGCCAATGCCAAGCCGCACAGCCTCCCCACCCAACACCCCCTGACTCCCTCTGGCCAGAGTCCCCCGGGACCCACTATGCCCAGGGCCCCTCCAAACCCACCCACAAATGCACATCACCCTGCACGCCACCCCTGCCCACAGCCCCACCACAACTGCCCAGCACCCCCCACAGAACCCCCACTCCCTAGTGCCTCAACACACACAGATCCTCCCCGCCCCTTCACAGCCCAGCACCCCCACATACTCTCCACAGACCCCACCCCCTGCCTCCCGGGCTGTTGGGAGGCGACTGTGTCTGCCGGACTGAGCTGGCAGTGCAACCAGGGCCGGGAATCGCTCTGGCCCCTTGGGAGTGGTGCGATCAGCCAGGCCGGGGCCTGCCTGGCCGGGCTCCCTCAAGACGCACTTGTCTGGAGGGGCCCAGCCAAGCCCCTCACACTGTTTCTCTCCTCACACCTGGCCGAGACTGGCCAGGCTTCTGCACCAGTCCCAAGCGGCTCAGCTCCAGGGAGACAGGTGGGGCCCCGCAGGTGGTGGGAAGCAGAGACTGTGAGGTGCACTGGGGTCCAGCCAGGGGGCTGAGAGGAGCAGGGGGTGGGGCCATGGAGTGGAGAGGAGCCCTTGGCCAGCTGGCGGGCAGGCTGAGAGGAGCAAGTGGTGGGTGTGGGGAGCCAGCGGAGTCTTGGGGCGCAGTGCCAGGGGAGCAGGCCGTGGTCCCTTCTGAGTATGGGCCTGGCTCCATGGAGCCACTGTAAATCCGGCACTGGTCTGTTCCAGTCGCCTTATCCAGCAGCACCACGCTGCTCCTGAGGGCCCCCCTCCCAGCTACTCTTGCAGTCCACACTGAGTCTTCTCCACTGGCCTACACGTGTCACCATTGCCAAGCCCCTTCAGCGCAGGGAAGTCTGTAGCAGAGATGGTCTCCCATCCATCCCAGCCACAAAAGCAAACAGATGAACAACACTTTACTAATTTGTTTTCAGATTAGGTAATGATGAGCATTTTTGCTAATGAAGTTGTGCATGACTTTTGAAGTGTCCAACTATTCAGATCATTAAGTCATAAGGGTTCAAAAAAAACCAGAAGACTCCCTGGGAATATTTTTTTAAAAGGAGTGTTTTTAAAATGTTTAGTAGTATTTAAACTCAGGTGGTTTTGAAATTGTAATGTCTTAGACATATTTAAGTCTGTCCTCATTGATAGGGTAAACGTGGGTAATAAGACAGGCATGGTTTATCTTTCTAAAGCTCTTTTCAATCACAGGTGCTATGTGGAAAATGTATCTCAAATCTAACTTTGAGGCTCCTAGAGTATTTCTATAATGTCCAGTAGATGCAGTGTGTGTCTGTATGTACTTATGTGGTGAATACAAGTGGACAGTACCTAGATCTGGTGCCAGCAGCATGTTTTAGAATTTAAAAAATATATATTTTTATTAATCTCTCACATGCACTAAAATGTTTGGGAGAGTCAGCAATATAGTTTTAGCACCTGATTTTATTTTTAGAGACATAGTCCATTTTTCAGGTGTTAAAGTAACACATCAAGGGAGTTGTGAAATTTGACTAGATTATGCCTTTAGATTATCCTTTAGTGGTGCCCAAGGATTGAAAATACATAAGGTTTCAGCCCTTGTTGAGGATAATGCATGAACTGTATCCTAGAAACAAAAGGCTTCATTTCAACATGTTGATGTTAAGACAGTTTCGAGGAAGTACTTGCTATAAAATATTTGTGCATTCTGATATATGAAATATTCATCGCACTCATCTATTTATTTATTTATTTATTAGCTGCCAGGCTTATTGCTAGAGTAACTGAGTACCTTACCAAATTATAGAAATCTAGTGGTTCTCTCCTGCATGCATAAGGGTGTGAGAATTTTTTTTAAAATCAGTGACTGTGAGATTACTGTGCTGAAGAGTTGTACCTTGCATTTTGCCCTTTTAAACTGTGCTGATTTGGTTTATGGATTTATTCCCTAGCAGGGGATAATATCATTCCCTATGTAATCTTAATGCCTCCTGATGAGGACCAAATATCTGCTCACTTGTAAATGGGAAGAAAAGCCCTCACTCTTGACCTTTCTCTGGGGCCAGTGACCACAGAAAGACATTGATCTGTGAAAGGAAAACTCTTTTTTAAATTCTTGCATCAATAGTGACACATCCTTGAAGGACTTAATACATCTGTACACATCTGAGAATCCTAGAAAGGTTGTGAATGACGATTGTTTTACGTGGCCAAGCCTGTCCACTTATCAACAAACTTGGATAAAATAAGAACTGTTTCAAATTTTGCATCTTTCTTGTTGTTCCTATGCATATTTTATCTTTGTAAGAGCCAGGTCTTTGGCATTGTCTCATTTGATTGCATATATTTGTGCCTGTTAGATTTCAGACTTTCAGTATTACATGTCTGCAGTGAGGGGATTTGTTGAAAAGGATCATTGTTAGCTGTAGTGGAGAAGGAGTTCCAGGAGAGTGGGTCAGCCACAGGATGGCTCTGTCCTCACCGCCACACATTTCTTGCCAGTGTGCGTATCGCTTATTGCGCCATTTTTAATAAATGTATGCCGTTGATTTTAGTTGAAGCAGTTTGTGTGAATGCAGCTTAGATTCTGCTTTCCAGTGCTATTTTGAAAGGTCACTGAACTCCTGTTGCCCCTGTGCTAGTGTTGCCTTATAACTAAAAATATCAAAAAGAAAATTGCTGTTCAGTAAAAGAAATATCTGTGGCTACAGTTTAGAATGGAGTAGTAAATAGTTGTTGAGTGTGTACAGAATGTGAAGCTTTAACGTTTAATGTGAAGCTATTAATGTTCCTTTATTTAATTTCAGTGATGGGAGGAGGGAAGTTGGAGGCATGGAGAGTAAAGAAGGAAGAGAATTCTGTACAACTTAGGTATTTGCCAGATTTCAATTTTGAAATACATGCAAGAGATTTGAGGTTAGAATTCTTTTCGTTGTCTCATTGTATTCTTCAGCTAGACTGTTAAGAACAATTGACAAATTAAACCCAATAAATGCTACCTATCCAGCATTGCAAAAGAAGTTTCAGTGAATATGATCCGCTCTTCATTAGTGACGCAGCAAATTATGCATTCTAAAGCTTTTTGAATGCAGTACATTGATTCATAGATACTAAAGTCAGAAGGGATCATTATGATCATCTAGTCTGACCTCCTGCACAATGCAGGCCACAGAATCTCGCCCACCCACTCCTGCAAAATACCTCTCACCTATGTCTGAGCTATTGAAGTCCTCAAATCGTGGTTTAAAGACTTCAAGGAGCAGAGAATTCTCCAGCAAGTGACCCGTGCCCCATGCTACAGAGGAAGGCGAAAAACCTTCAGGGCGTCTGCCAATCTGCCCTGGAGGAAAATTCCTTCCCAACCCCAAATATGGCGATCAGCTAAACTCTGAGCATATGGGCAAGATTTACCAGCCAGATACCCAGGAAAGAATTTTCTGTAGTAACTCAGATCCCACCCCATCTAACATCCCATCACAGGCCACTGGGCCTATTTACCATGAATAGTTAAAGATCAATTAATTGCCAAAATCATGTTATCCCATCATACATCTCCTCCATAAACTTATTGAGTTTAATCTTAAAGCCAGATAGGTCTTTTGCCCCCACTGCTTCCCTTGGAAGGCTATTCCAAAACTTCACTCCTCTGATGGTTAGAAACCTTCATCTAATTTCAGGTCTAAACTTCCCAATGACCAGTTTATATCCATTTGTTCTTGTGTCCACATTGGTATTGAGCTTAAATAATTCCTCTCCCTCCCTAGCATTTATCCCTCTGATATATTTATAGAGAGCAATCATATCTCCTCTCAACCTTCTTTTAGTTAGGCTAAACAAGCCAAGCTCCTTGAGTCTCCTTTCAGAAGACAAGTTTTCCATTCCTCGGATCATCCTAGTAGCCCTTCTCTGTACCTGTCCCAGTTTCATCCTTCTTAAACATGGGAGACCAGAACTGCACACAGTATTCCAGGTGAGGTCTCACCAGTGCCTTGTATAACGGTACTAAAACCTCCTTATCTCTACTGGAAATACCTCTCCTGATGCATCCCAAGACTGCATTAGCTTTTTTCATGGCCATATCACATTGGCGGCTCATAGTCATCCTATGATCAACCAATACTCCAAGGTCCTTCTCCTCCTCCTCCGTTACTTCTAACTGATGCATCCCCAGCTTATAACTAAAATTCTTGTTATTAATCCCTAAATGCATGACCTTACACTTCTCACTGTTAAATTTCATCCTATTATTATTACTCCAGTTTACAAGATCATCCAAATCTTCTCGTATGATATCCCAGTCCTTCTCTAAATTGGCAATACCTCCCAGCTTTGTATCATCCACAGACTTTATTAACACACTCCCACTTTTTGTGACGAGGTCAGTAATAAAAAGATTGGTCCCAAAACTGATCCCTGGGGAACTCCACTGGTAACCTCCCTCCAGCCTGACAGTTCACCTTTCAGTAGGACCCACTGTAGTCTCCCTGTTAACCAATTCCTTATCCACCTTTCAGTTTTCATATTGATCCCCATCTTTTCCAATTTAACTAATAATTCCCCATGTGGCACGGTATCAAATGCCTTACTGAAATCTAGGTAAATTAGATCCACTGCGTTTCCTTTGTCTAAAAAATCTGTTACTTTCTCAAGGAAGGAGATCAGGTTGGTTTGGCACCATCTACCTTTTGTAAAACCATGTTGTATTTTTTTCCCATTTACCATTGACCTCAATGTCTTTAACTACTTTCTCCTTCAGAATTTTTTCCAAGACCTTGCATACTACAGATATCAAACTAACAGGCCTGTAGTTACCCGGATCACTTTTTTTCCCTTTCTTAAAAATAGGAACTATGTTAGCAATTCTCCAATCATACAGTACAACCCCTGAGTTTACAGATTCATTAAAAATTCTTGCTAATGGGCTTGCAATTTTATGTGCCAATTCCTTTAATATTCTTGGATGAAGATTATCTGGGCCCCTCCCTCCCCCCGATTTAGTCCCATTAAGCTGTTTGAGTTTCACTTCTGCCTCAGATATGGTAATATCTACCTCCATATCCTCATCCTCATTCCCATTTGTCATGCTACCATTATCCATAAGATCCTCATTAGCCTTATTAAAGACTGAGGCAAAGTCTCCACTCCATCCTAAGTGTTTAGCGGTCCCACTTCTTCTTTCTTTGTTTTCTTCTTATTTATATGGCTATAGAACCTTTTACTATTGGTTTTAATTCCCTTTGCAAGGTCCAACTCTACTTGGCTTTTAGCCTGTCTCACTTTATCCCTACATGTTCTGACCTCAATAAGGTAGCTTTCCTTGCTAATCTCTCCCATCTTCCACTCCCTGTATGCTTTCTGCTTTTTCTTAATCACCTCTCTGAGATGCTTGCTCATCCAGCTTGGTCTACAACCCCTGCCTATGAATTTTTCCCTTTCTTGGGATGCAGGCTTCTGATAGCTTCTGCAGCTTTGACTTAAAGTAATCCTAGGCCTCCTCTGCCTTTAGGTCCATAAGTTCTTCAGTCCAATCCACTTCTCTAACTAATTGGAGGCTCTTAAGATGCTAAATATTTTTCAGAACAGAGGATTTTCTTCCATAGTGTTTTTCTCTCTATTCCTTTCCCAAATACACACAATAACTGTCATTGAAAAGGATTCCTATAAATGCTTTTTTCCTTTTCTTTGCCATTGCACTTGGCTTGCTGAAACTGACCGACTTTGTTTAAAATAAAAAAAAAAAAAAATTGTCAGCCAAGGGAAATGCACTGTGGGAAAGTCTCTTTAGTACAGACAAAACAGACTCACAGGATAACTCTGGCTTGCGGCAGTGAATCCCTGTAGTATACATGCCGAGGCCAAACACATAATCACTGTGAGCAAAAGCTGTAAGACATGATCAATGTTTTATACTCTGTCATAATTTGGTGGTGCAATTAGCAAGCAAGATAAAATTATTATAGATCTGCCAATATGGAAGACTGCATGAGTGCATGTGTGTTCTGAATAAATGTGTAGGTAAAGGGACTGAAATAAGCTAATACTCGCCTGCTTATCAGCCTTGGATTGTCTTTGTACCCTTTCTTACTGTATTGTTCTTGAGGCAGCAGCTGTTCATTTTATCTAACAATGAGCTAGGACAATATGCAGCTATTCATTTGTGCATTTATACATGCATAGACCTAAAGTGACATCTGTGCCAGGTAAAATCATATATCTTTAAACAAATTTTGATTATAACTATCGCTTTTTTAGGACAACTGATCCAAATGTCATCCAGCTTGATGATGTATCTTTTTTTTTTTCTTCTACCGCCCTGAGATCTCTTGTTCTCTCTGTTTCCCCACTCTTCCCGTCAGCATGAGTTGCTGCTCTTATGGCTATGGCAACACATCATTAACTGCAGAGTAGTGGCTTTCGTTAGGGTTCTGCCAGACTTATCTCTTTTCTCTTTAAAAATGAATGAAGTCTTAATTGTGTCAGAACAGTTAGAAAACATTCTTTATTTGTGTTATAAATTATTTCATTATCTAAAGAGTACCCATAATAGACAGAGGTCAACATGACAATTACAGTGAGAAGAAGCTCCACAGGGAGATTTTGCTGTTTATTCTTACTAAAAGGCAACTTCTTCATTTCAGTCTAAAGTTTAATTTAAACAAATATCAATGATGCTGATACAAAGACCAAGGTTGTTATAAGTTTCCCCCAGTCCAAAAAGCCCCACTATTTGGGGGTTTTTTTCCTGCTGCAGAAAAAATAGACCTCTTCCCAATCCTTTTTCAAAACACTGTGATTCATTTGTTAGCATACTTTGCCTAACATAAAAAGGGCCATATTGTTAAAAATGAAAAGTGTGCAGTTCTCGAATTTAAACACCAAATGCAATAAAATGGCGTCTTCTGCCTACTAAGTAATTAGGCCCATTACTCTCTCTTTTATTTACTTATATGTATGGTTACAAACTCATTGTGTTTTTCAGTACATAGCCTGTTTCAGAGTTTCAACCAAACTAATCCAAACGTGTTCAAAGCACACTTGATTGTTTCTGTACAAGAGTGCAGGTTTATAAAAAGGGACAGAACTCTCCTGTCGTCTTTGATTTTGTTTCCACAATTTACTATCATTTTGACGTGACAAACTGCAACACAACCCTCTGCAAATACAGATTTGGAGTTGAAATCTGGACCTTCAATTTTAAATCTTAGAAGACAAAGAGAGAACTTGGGATTATAGTCTATCAGCCACGTTTCAGCCTCCAATCTTTGTTGAGTCCAGCTATGACCTTTTGTATTTGTGATCAGTCATGTTGACTAATAAACTCCAAGGCCAGAGGGACCATTCTGATCATCTAGGCTGACCTATGTAACATAGGCCACAGAATTTCCCTAAAATAGTTCCTAGAACATATTTTTGAGAAAAAAGCCGATCTTGATTTAAAAGTTGTTAGTGACACAGAATCCACCACAATCCTGGATAAATTGTTCTGGCCCTCCCTGCCTGCCCTGCTCCCCAAGCAGAGTTGGTGGCACAGCTCTGAGCTGTACCCCTGACATGCTCTTGCCTCTCACCTGAAGGAGCTCGGTGCCAGTGAGCAACGCCCCCTGCCACGAATTGCTCCCTGAGGTGCTCGCTCACCACTGCCCTGGCACTCCTGGCTCTGCTGCTGCTTCTCAGCCCACAGGCGACGTGTGGGGCGGTCACATTTTCCCCCCCATCATCCTTCTCATGAGTTACACATCATCTCTGGTTCAGCTGATTATCCATCTTGATGCCCAAGTCGTTGCTTCCCAGGATAGAGTCCACCATCCTGTAAGTATGGCCTACGTTCTTTCTTCCTAGATGTATACATTTAGTTTTAACTGTATTAAAAAACGTATTGTTTGCTTGTGCCCAATTTACCAAGTAAACCAGATCCCTTTATATTGGTGACCTGTCCTCTTAATTATTTACCACTCCCCCCAATTCTTACGTCATCTGCAAACTTTATCAGTGATGTTGCCTGGGTAGTAGGTTCTGAGGCTTTTCTGAATTACTCTTCCACTTTGTCCTTGTGTGGTTCTTGTTCTTAGATGAGTAGATCAAGCTGGATTTCCACTGAGACTGCAACACTGGTGTCATCAACCTATAATCCGTCAAGTCCCTCTGAAACCTCCTTGTAGAGTTCTTCAATGTGTAAAATGCTTCCTGTGTTTTGGTCAAACTCATCCTCCTGCTTGGTGCAAATTTCAACGTAATTGTACTCGTTAGATGCAAATAGAAAGGTGCAATCTTCTCGTGAGTTCTGTCAAATGTCATTGTAAAGCAAAGATATCAATCCTCCCTTTTCAGTCAACCAACCATGAGGCAGATGATGGCTTCTAAGAATTAAGTTTTTTCACAACACGATTTAGAGCTGTTGGGTGATACTACTTTCTCACTGAGGTGTAAATAATGAGCTGAACGCGTGCACATCAGCAGGTTTAGATAGCTGCACCTGAGCAGTTCTCTCATCTTTTTTTCATGGCACTTTGTCTCAGCCAGTGGCACCTTCAGCAACTTGGATGCTGTATTCAGTGAGTTTCTTTTCAGCTGCAGAATCACTAGCATTAAGTAGGGAAACATTTTTCCTTCTATGGATGCTTCTAACCATTGCCAGGTAATTTCTCATGTTCAACCAACTATCTTGTCAGAACGTCGTGATTGAGTCTTTTTTAGTTCTCCCTTTGTTTTTCCCTCTTTCTTTACTTCTAGATTCTAGTAGTAGACTGGAAAGTTTAAATCTGCCTGGAGAAATATATCCAGGCTGCAGTGCTTCAGTCGTTTATTTAAACTGTTCACTTAGTGCTACATTGAAGCAGCGTTGTTAGAATAAAAGCAAGTTCTGACTTCTAAAAATAGAATTCAAAACTTTGCATTGGTATAGTCACCAGTTGATTTTTGGCATTGAAAAGAAATGGTGATTCTGTAATTATGCTTAAATGCTGCTGGAAGCTCTGAAACAGGGGCTTAACATATTGAGAATGACCAAGGGCATGGTAAACCCTCTCCTATGAAGAGAGTGAAAAGACTGCGATTGTTTACCTTCAAGAGAAGACAGATAATCAGGGACATGATAAATTATATGAAATAATGAATGGTACAGAGAAGGCAGATTGGGAATTTAAGAACAAGGGGATATCCAGTGAAATTAAAAGATGGCAAATGCAAAAAACAATTAAAGGAAATATTTTTCACACAGTTGGTGAAACTTGCTGTCACAGGAAGTTACTGAGGTTAAGCATTTAGTAAGGTTGAGGACTGGACGTTTATATGGATATCACAGATAACGTTGGATAGTATAATCCTGATTTAAAAAAAAAATTGTGGCAGGGGTATTTAACCTCCTGCTTCAAGTGCTTCCTTCTTAATTTTGACCAAGGAGGGCTGATGTGTACATAAACTGGCAATTTCTTTTTTCTCTGCCTGCTTTCTACCTCTTCAGGCTTGTGCATCCCTAAGTGTTTTTCCCTGGTCCTTTCCGTCTTACTGATGTCTACCGTTCTTCCCAGAAGAGGTTCATTACGCACCATTTCTGAACAAGTTGCACGAAAAGCCCTATAGAACTGGCATATGAAGTGATGAATAGAACCCTAAAACTTGTGAAGAATTAATAACTGCATAAAGAAAGGGCCATGATGGTGGTTAAACTTAAGTACACTGTGTGTGTGAAATCACTACAGTTCTGAAAAGGACATGATGAGGATAGCAGGAACATTACAGTAGGTAACTACCATTTCTTGGCATTTTATTAGATGGCACTTTAAATTATGGATTTAATTGCACAGAGTGGAAAAATAGAAGGGGTGAAGTAGTAGCTGTGTTAAAAGGGTAGGCTATTGTAGCTGACATTTATGTTGATGGATCGTAGCATTTTTAAATAGTACAACTCCTACATATTAGAGAAGAGAATGTATTTTTGCTGCTTTATATGCTAAATTTTTCATCTCAGTTGTCACGAGAAGAGTGGTTGAGAAAAATGTAATATGAACAACAATTATAAATCTTTGGGTATTAGCCAAGGTATTTGTTGTCTTCAGATTCTCTTATTGTGAATTTATGAAAGGCACTTAGACTAAACGATGTAGTTTAAAAGGAAGACCCTTAAACTGCTTTCTTTAGAGAATTGTAGTCCTCTTCACTGCACAGTGTGAACTCTCATAGGGTCTTGTGTTGTTGATCTGAAACTGTAGTTTTTAGATAAAGATTAAAACCAAGCTTTTTATTTATAAAATAAATAGTTAGCAGAACTAGTTGGTGGCAAAAGCCTGAAAGTAAACTTTTGAAGTTGCATAAAGAGAAAAAAAACCTGTACTTTTTTAAAAAAATGAGGATTTGAAAACATCTGGTTTCTAGTAGCAGGTGTGAGGGTGGGTTATGCCTTAATTACTCACTGTGATTAAGAGGAGCCACAGTGAGAATTGGACAATCCAATTTCTGAATTAATTGTGCCTTTTAGGTACCCAAAGGGGATTTTTATATATCTTGTAATACACATAATGGGTGAAATCTTGACCCCATTGAAGTCAATGGGGAGTTTTTCCATTAACTTCAGTGAGGTCAGGATTTCACACAGAGTCCTTCCAAACTGACACCTGCTGAAAGGACTCCATGGATAGCTTTATTAGCAAACGTGCTAGTGGAACAGGCATTCAGCAGAGTGCAGATTGAAGTGAACTCCTTCTTTTAGGAATATGAGTCAAACCAATTCTTCATCACCTTTGCAGTCTTAGGCTGTAGTGTAGACATAGCCTATGTTGGCATTATTTGGGGTGTGAAAAAACCAACCTCCGAGTGTCCTAAATTACACCAACCATAAGCATTCATGTGGACAGCACTATGTCGGTGGGAAAGCTTTTGCCACTCATGGAGGTGGTTTTATTTTGCCAACGGGAGAGCTCCCTCCCATAAGCATAGAGCGTCTTCACCAGACATACTGCGGTGATGGTACTGTACAATGTACGTATGGACATGGCCTTAGTGTATACCCAGGATTGGAGAAACTTCCATTTTGGGCCAACAAGTGTGACGCATTTTTTTGGGGTGTGAGTGAGGATGGTGAATAATACAATATATACTCGTGGGGGAATTCTGCACCAAAAAATTTTGAGCCAAAAAAAAGTAAAATTCTGCACACAATAGTTTAAAATTCTGCAAATTTTATTTGTCAAAAATAACACTACATGCCAGTTTCAATTATTTTGGTAATTTATTTCAAAATACCTGTCAGCAAGTATGTAACAATACAGACACCACAAAAATCCCCCCAGGAGTAGAGAGTTAAAAAAACTCCTGTTTCTCTTCCCCCCCTGCTGGAGCCCAGCTGCGGGTCCCCTCCCCACCAGTCAATACACCTGAATCCCCAGCGACCAGCTGTGGGGCCTCCCCTTGCCCAGACACCCATTCCCCTCTCTCCCCAGAGACAAGCCCAGCCGCAGGGTCCCCCTAGCCTAGACACCGGCACCCCTGCCCCTCCTTGCCCAGACACCTGCACCCCTTCTCCCCCAGACCTCAGCTGCGGGCTCCCCGCAGCCCAAACGCCCACCCCCTACCCCTCAGAGCCCAGGGATCCAGAGGGAGAAACAGCCTGATGCTCAGTCCCAGGCTTGCGTGGAGTTCCCTGTGCACTGCCACCTTCCTTCCTTCAGGGCATGCTGGGAACTAACCCTAACCCTGTAGCTCCCTTGGTCCCTCCCCCTGGCAGTGTCTTCCAGGTGCAATCTGAGCTCTGCTGGGTCCAGTGGCCTCTAGTGGAGGCCAGCAGCACTGCAGCCCATTGGGGGGGAGGAAATTCTGCACGCAAAACATTAATTTCTGCAGAATTCCCCCAAGGGTAAATATAATGCCTATATATAAATCAGTGGTGCAGCCTTATCTGATTACTGTGTATAGTATTGGCTACGCCATCTTGAAAAGATATTGCAGAACAAGAGGGGATTCAGAAAAGGGCAATGAGAGTGATCAAGGATGTGGAAAAACTCTCCATATGAAAAGACATTGAAAAGTTTGGAATTGTTTACCTTGGAAAGGAGATGAATAACAGTCATAATAAAAGTATATTAAAATAATGATTGGTACAGAGAAGGTAGATCAGGAGCGTCTATTCTCCCTGTCTCATAACAAAAGGGATATTTCATGAAAATAAAAAGTGGGAAATTCAAAACTGATAAAAGGAAATACATTTTTACACAGTGTTAGATTACACTGTGGAATTGATTGCCACTGGAAGTTGTTGAGTCCAAGAAATTAGAAAGTTTTAAAAAATGATTGAACATTTATATGGATACCAAGATTACACAGCATTATACTTAACAATAAATTTTGGAAAATGTAAAATTTTGGAAGAGGTATTGAACCTCACGCCACAGGGTTTAAACTAGTCTCAAACTTTTGGAGATTAGGATGAGACCAAATGTAGAGGGCAGCTTACTCCACATCTGTTTACCAGTAGTTCTTATACCTTCTTCAGAAGCATCTGGTTCTGGCCACTGTCAGAAGCAGCACACTGAACTAGATGACTTTGCATCTGATACAGGATGTCAGTTCCTATGTTTCTATGTACCTCCTTTTGGTCCTGGAGTGAAGAAACAAAGTGCAGTACAAAAGTGTGGATTTGAACTATATAACCAAAGTCTAGGGCTGTAGTAGGAATATTATATTACTGGGCTGACCATTCTTATTTATCATATTTAATGTTTACAAAGGAAAACTGTGTTAAAGGTTCAGGCTATTTTCCAAAGTCAGTTACAGAGGTATTTATATACATTACGAACCATCCATATGACAAAACCACCTAATAGAGATCTGCCCAATAGGATTCTCCTTCATACTTTTGTTAAATTAACAACATCTGCTTCAGAGTATCCAGTTTTACAGCTGAACACTGAAATCTGCACACATGTTCTTTCAGTTACTCCAGTATTTAACCTTTAATGTGACTTTGCTTGATCATAATTCAGGCTTGTGTCTTAGCTGACTGATGTATTGAAAGAAGCAGTATATAAATATGTAAATTACACTTTGCAATTCTGAAAGATTAAATGTTTGTTTTGGTATTACTTTGGTTTAATACCATCTTTATTGGTATCAACACTTGGCTGATTAACATCTAGTTACGCAATTTCTCATTATACAAGTATGTCATAGTGCTTCAGATTTTCATGACTAACACAAGCTCTGCAGGATAGTATACTCCTCAACTGAGTTTGCTTTAGCTGTAAAAGAGTTTTATCTTATCATGGTTTTACTGGGTCATTTGATAAAAATTCAGATTTATTTTCCTTTTTTGGGGGTGAGGGAGGGGTTGTTAGATTGAGAGGCTGTTTAATTACAGGAATGTCAGTTGACTTTGAAATCCAGTATTGTCTTTGTAAATTACTAAGAAAAAACTACTTGAGTGTACTCTATCTTCCTTGGTCTTTGTTTCAGCCTGCCAAATATGAGATAACGATGTATGAATCTTAGATTTGTGAAGTAGGACTCTTACTTGACCACCATCATTTAATTTTTAAAAGTTTTTATGAGATTGATTAGACCTTAAAATTAATAATCTAAGGTTGAAATGTATATGTATTACTGTCTGAACATCTTAGTTTCATTAAAAAGAACATTTTAAAATATGCTTGTTTGACCTCTTAGTGAATAGGTGGAAGAAAATTAACAAGCTTTTTTCATATTAAACCATAGTTATTTTGAAGGGGATGATTTAAATATCTTCTAATACTGATCTCCACCCTCCCTTTACACACAGTGCCATTTTTACTTGTGTGCTGTTGTATGATGCCAGGTTTCCCAGAAGTTTCATCATTAATTTGGGATTTCCTTCCTTTCATGTGTTTGTCAGGCTCTGGCCAGATACGAAAGGGAGGAATATAAAAATAAAAGTGGCCAAGTGGCAGGTGTAGTACCTGAAACTAATTTTCTACTATTACTTTATTTTATAAATAAAAAGAGTTCTTATATGTCCAGAGTCTGACATTATATATAATGAATGTGTGTGTGCTTGTATTTTATTTAATGAGACACTATAATGCAAAGTCTAGTTAGTTCTTCCTCAAAAAAAGAGGAGTTAGAAAATTAGTTTCAGGTACTACATCTGCCACTTGGCCAATTTTTAAAGTTTTACTGTTGCATTTTCTTATTTTTTAAAACATTTTTTTTTCTCTCACTACTATCTCTGTGAAAGACACTTACAGACATGGGGAAACTGACACAGAGCTCTCAGATGTACAAAATAAAGAAATACATATTGTAATCTGTAGTATTACTTGTAACAACAGGTTAAAATTTTTTTTTTAATTAAGTTGGTATCCCTTTAAAAAAAAAAAAGTGTGTGTGTGTTTGTGTATTTATGTGTGTATGTGCTTTCCATCTCAGGCTGATTGGTGCAAATTAAATTTTGTGTTTAGTCCAAACAGTGTGACTGCAGTACAGATATCCATGAATTCTGCTAAATGTCATGAAAAATAGCTTTGTGTAATTTTTATAGTTAGTTTAAGAAGCTTATGAAGAAAATATTTCCCTGTATGATTTGATAAGTGAGCCAGACTCTGAGAGATCCTTCCTGAAGTGCTATTAAACTTCAAAGTTTTTATCTAGTTATTATGTGTACTTGTGAATAGAATGTGGATTGTTTTTATGCTAAAACTGCAGGTTGACATTAAGGGGGTCAAACTGGAGGAGTGGAGCTCCTGGGTTTTGTTGAAGAGGTGGTAAGAGGAATTCCTAAGTTCCGGCAGTTCTTCTTTATGTGCCTCGCGCTAGGCTATATCAGGCAAAACTTGCTGCTCTCCTTGGTTGTCTCCTTACCAGCATATTTAATTTTATCAACAAATATTCTCTGTTTATGTGCAGGTTGGTGACTTTTTTTTTAAAAAGGGGGGGAATTAAGAGGGCTTGAGTTTATACACGTGCTGATTTTGGTGTCCGTATATATGGTATGTTTCATCATATCCTTTTCCATGTCTTAAATGTGCTGCAGCTTCTGTTACCTTCTGCTGAGTCGTCATTATCACAATAACACTTATGTAGACAAGCCCCCTGATAATTGAAGAACTAAAAATGATATCAGCACAAAAGACAACTGAGAGGGAAAGCGTGTTTCCATCAATGTTTAAAACTGTTTGTTTTTTGTTAACACTTATTTAACCTCAATGAGTGACTAACGTTCTGGGAAAAGTACATTATTTGTTGGAAGATTCACTGCACCAGCCTGGTCAGTTACGGAGTGAAAGCTGACCATATACATCCTCTGAAACCCAGTGGGTCCTGCAAAACCAGAGAAGACCAGACTTGACATTGCTGATATTTCTAAGATAAACAAACTCCCTCAAGCCATTTTTCATATTCCATAAAATAGCAATAAAAGGCACAAACCCAATAATTTATTTCAGATACTTTGAAAGTCGTCTTTTAAGTAAACTCTCTTATTCTTAAAGTCAGATTGTTGACTCCTGCATAGTATTGGCTGACACTGTCATTATAATAAACCTTGACTAACTACAGTGACTCTTGCGGGCAACAATAGGAACTATTATTTATTAACTAGAACAACCTACAATGCTATATAAAGATTTTTAGTAACTACTCTGTAATTGTTTTGTGTTTTACTTTAATAGACTGTTTAAGAATAAATTAGTATCAGAAACCCCATCCCAGACCTGTCAGTTGAACAAATTTCTAGGCTGTCCATTCTACAATTGTAAAATGTATTTTATTAGGACTTGTGTGGCATGCAACTGTGTTAATACTCCACAGTCCCCTGTAATCAATAAAAATATGCTGTGGTTGTGTAGTATAGTTTGATCTTAAATGTTTTTTTCTAATCAACTAGGTTTAGCCAGTTGTGTGTCAGCATGTTGTGAGTTACCCAGAATTTGCCCCCAGCCACCTTAAAAAACATTTCCTTTCAGCCACGACAATGTATGCATCAGTTAATATGAATGCGATGATTTCGATTTGCTGAGTGCATGAGAGGAAGTTATATTTAAATGAAGGGGAACTGATATACCTGAAGTGGGAGGAAGGATGGTCTGGTGGCCTAGGACAGTGTTTCCCAAACAGAGAGAGTCTGGTGAGTCGTCATCACTTTTCAGACACCTCAAGCCCGCTACTGCAGTGTCTTTCACTGTCCTCCACACATCACTACCCATGTGTGCCTTGGAAGCACGGCTGTCCCTGTACCCTGCTCTTTCACTTCCACTGGGCAGGGGCAGCAGCGTGGGGAGCGGGATCTGGGCAGCACCAACCCGGAGGAACCAGTAGCCTGTGGGAGACAGGCCTGCTGGGAAAACGAGAGCAAGGAGGCTGGGGAGGAGGCAGCAAGCGGATACCCCCTCCCCACCACACACACTTAAACTGGTGCTCTAAAGTCCTGTATAAAAGCACTGCTAACTAGCAGTAGTTTCTATACGGTTGGTCTTCAAAAAAGATAAAATGCAGTTGATGGGTTGCCTTAGAAAAAGTTTGGAAAGCACCAGCCTAGTTTGTGGGAGATGCAGGTTCAATTCCCTGCTCTGCCATAGGCTTCCTGTGTGACATTGGATAACTCACTTAGCCTTTCTGTGCCTCAGTACCCCATCTGTAAAATGTGGATAATGCTTTTCTACCTCAGAGGGCGCCTGTCAGGATAAATTCATTAAAAGACAGTGAAGTGCTTTGAGACCTACTGAGGAAAAGCACTAGTTAAGAAATGGTGGGGGGGATTGTTACGGACGGGATTATTTTTTCCTAAGTCTCTCACAATGTAAAAACAAAGCTTTGAAGATCAGTGTTGTGTCGTGTAATTCTGCAATATTAGTTCATTTTATGGAGAGCCACTTTGTTGTATTAGTATCGTTACTACAGACTGATCGATAATGATGGTTAGAAAAGTCAGTAGGGGAATACATGGTCATGGAAAGAGTAGTACTTGACTCCTTTTTCTTTCACTTCCTCTGTTAGAGTATTGCATATCCACTCGTAACTGTCTGGAAAAACTATAACACCAATGTCCTAAGGAACATCAAGCACAGTAGTGTGATCTGTCCTAAAATATCCATATTTTAGAGTGTCTTTTTAGATGGGTGCAGGAGACAGATTGCAGCACGTTTCTAGTCTGAGGAGTTTTCTCCTCCCATTTAAAAATATTTCTTAAGAGTGTTTTTCCAAATAAATATGAATGCTGGCTTGGGAAGAAAAATCAGTTTGTAGCCAAGGAACCCAATCTTTATTAGTTAGAGGAATTTTGGAGAGCCTTCAGCATAGGAGCACCTCTAGCCAAATGTTACACATAATTATTAACCTTCTGGGTGCCGGTTTCTTCAAGGATGTTCATAACTAGCAGTGCACTTTAATCTAAGTTATTTAGCTTTTGTCTTTCTTTGACATAGTAGTGGTGTGACCACTAATATTAAACCATTGGTAATGTAAAGTATTACTAATGAGCTCTGAGGGAGATAACCTGTATGAAGTTACCAGAGTAGACTAATTTGGTTTACTCAATAGTTTGGATTTTTTTTAAATAAAAAAATGTGTATATGGATTTTTATTTTTTATTTTTGGCTGGAGAAAGAAGCCTCCCAATTGTCTGCGTCCTATTGTTTAACTTTATGGTGCACTGTTTGCAAACTCTGCAAATGCATGAATGGATATGCTAGGACTTCTAATCAATTTGTCTAGACTTAATCTCTCATAAATAGTATCCATGTGTCTTGTTCCTGGAGTAGCCGAGTAATCTTACTGTATTTCTGTTTTTCCAAATGGGTAGAAAACATGCAATTTAGGAAACCGTCTTCTGATCCCTTTAAAATGAAGGTGGACAGTTTGAAGGGTGGGATTTGCTTGCAGTATTTGAAAACATGTTTATAGTCCTGCAACCCGCAAAGAAGTTAGCGGAGAATGTGGACCATAAGCCTGTCTTGTCTTCAGAGATATTAGCTGCAGCCAGTTCTGGTGACCCATGTGCTTTGGTATCGGTATTGATTGGCAATAGTGATGCAGAATTTCTTGAAGGAGATGCTGTCCCTTTTCAGTCCTTATTCTATGCAAATCTGTTTTACTTTTTCCTGCAAAGTTATATTTCAACACTAAGACAAAGTGATGAACTAGCTTAAATTTGACTTTACATCTCCCATTCAATGATAACCTAAACAGGAAAGAAAAGGAGTACTTGTGGCACCTTAGAGACTAACCAATTTATTTGAGCATAAGTTTTCGTGAGCTACAGCTCACTTCGTCGGATGCATACTGTGGAAAGTGTAGAAGATCTTTTATACACACAAAGCATGAAAAAATACCTCCCCCAACCCCACTTTCCTGCTGGCAATAGCTTATCTAAAGTGATCTCTCCTTACAATGTGCATGATAATCAAGTTCGGCCATTTCCAGCACAAATCCAGGTTTTCTCACCCCCCCCCCACACACACACACAAACCCACTCTCCTGCTGGTAATAGCTTATCTAAAGTGACCACTCTCCTTACAATGTGTATGATAATCAAGGTGGGCCATTTCCAGCACAAATTCAGGGTTTACCAAGAACGTCTGGGGGGGGTTAGGAAAAAACTAGGGGAAATAGGCTACCTTGCATAATGACTTAGCCACTCCCAGTCTCTATTTAAGCCTAAATTAATAGTATCCAATTTGCAAATGAATTCCAATTCAGCAGTTTCTCACTGGAGTCTGGATTTGAAGTTTTTTTGTTTTAAGATAGCGACCTTCATGTCTGTGATTGCATGACCAGAGAGATTGAAGTGTTCTCCGACTGGTTTATGAATTTTATAATTCTTGACATCTGATTTGTGTCCATTTATTCTTTTACGTAGAGACTGTCCAGTTTGACCAACGTAAATGGCAGAGGGGCATTGCTGGCACATGATGGCATATATCACATTGGTGGATGTGCAGGTGAACGAGCCTCTGATAGTGTGGCTGATGTTATTAGGCCCTGTGATGGTGTCCCCTGAATAGATATGTGGGCACAGTTGGCAACGGGCTTTGTTGCAAGGATAGGTTCCTGGGTTAGTGGTTCTGTTGTGTGGTATGTGGTTGCAGGTGAGTGTTTGTTTCAGGTTGGGGGGCTGTCTGTAGGCAAGGACTGGCCTGTCTCCCAGGATTTGTGAGAGTGTTGGGTCATCCTTCAGGATAGGTTGTAGATCCTTAATAATGCGTCGGGGGCTGAAGGTGACGGCTAGTGGCGTTCTGTTATTTTCTTTGTTAGGCCTGTCCTACAGGAAACAATAAGATCTGGAAGAAGTGAAAGAGTATGACTTTCACTCCAGAACTATCTTCATTTGTACAAAGATCACTTGATGTGCTGAATCCAATTGTAGGGTCTGTTTGCCTTCTGACAGCATAAAAATTACAGAAGTTAATTTACTACTATTTGTTCTGTATCAACTACCAAAACCACATCGGAGTCTGAGATGGCACTGAGCCAGTGGCTGAAATACAGAAATGCTATACCTGTGAGACTATTTAGCTTTACCTTTGAATTGTAAATACAGCTATACAATAAGTACTAAATTTGGAAACAAGCTTTGATTGTCTGGAGGAATTTCTTTCCTCAGGTTGGTAGCTAATAGTCCAATTGACAAATGGCAAGAAGGAAGCTGATGGTAAAAATAGTACAAGGTTAAGTTTGCAGAGCATAGCTTTTACCATCACCTCTTTCTGTCATTTAAATAAACCATTACGAGTTGTTAGCTGAGTCATACTCTTTCACTTCCAGATCTTATTGTTTCCTGTTTAGGTTATCATTGAATGGGAGATGTAAAGTCAAATTTGAGCTAACACTTTGTCCTTGTGTTGAAATATAACTTTGCAGGAAAAAGTAAAACAGATTTGCATAGAATAAGAATAATTCTACTAACATTTCAAAGTTTGGCATTTCATGTCCTTGCATATTTAAATAAAGGCATATGCTGCAACCTTGAGCTTTTATAAAACTGTCCAACCTCTCTGTAGCAGGATTGGAGCTTAGCAACTGTTCCTATATGTGGTAGGATAAACTTCCAGTGATCAGTTGCACAGGGAATCTGTGCAGGAGGAAGCTATTGCTGGAGAAAGTAGACCCCCTCTGGGAGTGGAGTAGTTTGGATTTATTTTCAATTTTGGAACCAATGTTAAATGCATTAATTTCTCCTGAACCTTTTTATTAGGACTTGCTTATAAATTGAAGGGATTATTGCTAAACTACATAGAGCTTCAATGTACTCTCGAGAAAAATGTAAGCCTCTTTCTGACCCCTCCAGTAATCAAGGGTTTTATTTTTAAGCTTTGAAGTAAGTTTTAAAAATTGAACTTTGCAGCAAAACAGTCTAACAGCATTGGCCTTCCCACAAAAGGTTTTCAGATACTTTGGTAGCAACCTCAGAATTGTGTGTGCTGTAAGTAAAACCTACACATTGTGGTTGTTGTCCTGCAAACACTGGGGCACAGTCCTTTCTACCATAATAAGATAAGGTTGCAAGCACCTCACCTGATGGAGAACACTTGTAGGACTGGCTGACCATTTAGTTGGATTGTATTGCACTGGTTTTCACTCAGCTAAACTGAACCATTTGCAAAATATCTTTGATGTGTTAACCCCACTAAATTTTCACTAAGAAAACCCCAAAATGTTTTTACTCTAACACATGAGATTACATACTTTAATGTTGGATCCTAAATATTGTGCTTAATTCATACTTTAACTTCTTCCCAAGTTAATTTGCTATGAAATTTACCTTCCAGTTTCGGGCATACACTTTTTCTTGCAGTATTATTTCTTTCAAAAATGCCTTTTAATAAATTGATTGGATACTTAATGAGAGTCATTCTTTTCCAATTTCTACCAATGAAATGTTGTGTGAGCCTTCTGTCTCTTCTCTTAGGAATACTGTAAGATTTGGAAGGCATTTGCCCTTGGAAATAGTTGTGACTGTCAGACAGAAAATACCAATATCTTGAAGAAGTAGATCTAGTTATTACCATAATAATACTTAGTGCTTCATGCTTTTTCATTCTTATGCTCAAAGTGCTTTACAATGGGAATTAAGTAATTAGGTCTTGTTATCCCCATTTTACAGATGGTGGGATCACCATAACAGTATTCTGTTCTATTTTTACAATATTATCTCCCCTGCTTCCTTTAAAAAACAAAAATAAAAAAGCCCAGCTAGGCCTCTGCCTTCTCCCTGCTGTCTATTCCCCACCTCTTATGCAGCTCTAAGGCATTTTCCCCCAGTCAATCCATCATTTCAGTTAATCTTGACACTGGGGAGCAGCTGGGAGCTGTCCCTAATTAAAGTGGGCAAAAATATTCCTGCGATTTATTTGGTCACGTGATAGTCCAGTACGCTACCATTAGGCTGTCAGAGCTGTCCAGACGGGATTTTGATGGTGGTGGTGGTTTTTTGTTGTTGTTCTGGTTTGTTTTGTTTTTAGGTTTCTTTTGGTCCAGTTTCTTTCCTTGACCTAAAAATGAGACAAAGTTAAAATTCTATTTGATGTTTAAACTACTGAAAATAGTAATTAAACGTGCATGACTCAGGGCATCGTCTTAGTGTCTTCTGTCTTGGCTGTTCAGATTCATTTCTCAGTACCTTGTGATGTTTCAGTGCTTATTGAGACTATTGTCAAAGGAAACTATATTGTGGAATCTTAAGAGATGCAAAACATGCCTACTCAGACTCTTGTAGAAAGCTAGGCATGTACGAGATATGTTAGAGGGATCTTTTCCTGTCTGTCCTGAATGATTTAAGATAGGAGGCAGAGTAGCAGGGATGAGACTGTCTGCAGCCCTTACTCTTCAATTTACACAATTAGTAATAGTATTTATTACTTGTTTATGCTGCATAGTATGCAAAAATAGACCTGCCCTGCCCTGAAGAGCAGCTCTGTTGGTAACTCAGAATAACCACTTTGTACAGTGGGGGGTGTGTAATACATTTCTAGCAGGTACAGTGTGTGTGGGAGGGAATAATTATCTCTAAAATTATGGTTGTGCACTTGTATACATTTTTAAAAACAAGAGATCATGGCTAAATGCAACATCCCTTAATAAAAAAAAATCCTGAGAGCAGAAAACTTATTTAATACAGAATTTCCTGACTTGCATGTTTACATTTTCTGTGAAACTTCCAAAAGTAATGTTAAGTCTGCACCCCATCTTTCCTCCAATACCTACATCTGTCATTGTAGAGCAACCCAAACCCCTCATCCGCCACTGGTTAGGGACTTCTTGTGTCCTTCGCTAACCTCCCCTAAGTTCCTTCTCATGATATAGGTTAGAAACCCCCACTATGATATGGGCTACCAGAGTGGGGCAGAGTTGTAACATTATATAATGGACAATATATTGCAATGGATGAGGGGGGAGAGTTTGGGTCAGTGCTGGAAACAAATGTTTCACTACAATTTCATATTAAATGCTCAAACTTAAGTCTCTGTTTACAAAGCATTTTGCTCTTGGATCTTTTTTTAAAAGAAAACAGTTGTTTATATTTTTAAGACAGTAGATGAAGAACACTGGCACCTCTTACTAATGACCACCATCAGGACTCCATTTTTTATTCAATTGTTTACAATAGGTAGCTTCATAATATAGTGATGCCCAAACAACTTGTTTGTTTTAAAGTGTAAAACAAAAAGATAAATATTAAGGTAGAGAAGAGAAACATTATTTTAGTCTGTATGGTTTGAGTATTATATGAAACAGAAAATTTGTATCACTGTATTAGAGGCAATTCTGTAAGTTGCATAAAACCAAATGGTCAAACCATGATGCATTTTGTGTTTTATTAAACTGAAACACAGAATTCTGCCATAGAAATCATGCCCTTTTAAAGTCCAGTGCATTTTATTTTATGTAATAAGTTAAAAAATATCTTCACTTCAAAATTATTGCTCCTGTTTTCAACTTGTTTGGTGTTCAATTAAGACTGTTGCCATCACAGTTCGTAATTTAGCAGCATTAGAGTAGAAATGACTGAGGTGGTTTTGCCTGGGAATACCCAAATTCTTCCAATGTGGTGTTTGCTTGCATGTAGGTTTGATCTGGATCTCTGGAATGGGTAGTCTCGCTAAAGATTTTTGTTCTCATCTTTTGTTTTCCAGAGACATGTAACTCCAAAACTGCTTGGCCAATTTGCTTTAGATTCAATTCAAAAATAGGGCTCTGGATTTGAGTGAGAGTTAATAGTGGTTTTCCTCATGGTCCTAATTGAAATATTTGTTAGTTTTCCATGGGCTACTGAAATTAATTGTAGCTAATGAAATTCTTTTCTCACACCATCCTGTCAAGTTGACCTGAGGTGGTCGGTGGCATTTTAAGTGATATCCATAAATTGATTAGAATAAGCACAGTGCCAGAAATGTAGGCACATGGAGGATTTTAACAGTGAAAATGTAGCCACAGGATTTTAGATGCCTCCAGGGTTAGGCAGCAGCCAAGCAGGGGTTTTGAGGATCTTAGGTGATGCCTGAATATTGGATGTAGGTAGCAGATAGGCGCCTAAATCCTTTTGTTGATCTGGCTTTTAACACACCCCCAACCTCCACAAAACTCTCCCCCACAAAAGTTCTGGAGGTAGAGGGTTATTGGCTCTTGGATTTAATACAGTGTGTTGTAGCTATTTGTAGTGGAATCAGTTTATATTATTTTAAGTTGTCTTCAGAATGGTCAAGTGTATGACAGCTGCTAAATGTTGCATCAGTCTGTTATAATCATTTGAGTATAGCGGTGATGCAGATTATTGGAGGTATCAGTTGCATCTATGCACCATATACCTACATATTAATGTGTTCTTTTTAAACAGATAATTGCAAAGGATTTTAAGCAAAAAAATGTAATCCCTCATCTTTGACTACTTTTTGTATCTTCACTGAAGTTAATGCCACTGCACTTAAACTACATTCAAGTACCATCACTTTTCTAATAAACACTTGAGTATTGAGCCACTTGATAGTACCTAATCCTAACTTAAACCCAAGTAATGTTGCATTCTGTAACTGACTTGCATCTTCCCCTTTCAATCTTTTCTTTATAAGAAATCAATTATGCTATTTAAAAATTGAAATCCTCCAGCTATTTCACACTGTTAATTGAAATGAAAGGCTTGAAAGGTAAGCTACATGCATCACTTTTTAATAAAATATTGGGGAAATGTCTACTAATGTTTTACAAAGATGTGATAGATATATTTAATCCAAAACTCTATTAATATACTACTACATCTGTGGAAATGAAAGCACCTTGCATGCATTAATAACTAATTGGAAGCCTAATAGGGTATAAGACATTTCTAAGACTATTATGAATAATATTTTTGAAGTCATTTGGGTTTTTATTGAATAATAATTTTAAGTCATTGGGGGTTTTTTTTGTATTGATAGTCATTTGGGTTTAAACTAGAAATGAAATGCAAAATAAAATACTGAAATATTTCTCATAGGCTCTGAGGGCCTTATTTAGTATGCTGATCATGTTGCTTCCCCCTTTCCCGCCCCCACCCCACGTTGAAGTACTCCCAGTTGACAGTTCTTAATTTGTAAATTCCAGCAGTGCATTGGTATTAACAAATTGCAAGGACCTGTTCAATGCAGTAGTTCCATCTTAAGGGGGTTGGCTTGTGCAACTTGGAGTAATGATAGTGTTTCAACACCACTCCAAGAGGTAATTTCTTGGAGTAGTGGCTAAGGGCACCCAAGAGTGCCTTTTCAATAACTTTGCACAGTTAAGCTGGTGCCTGTCCCTAGGCAGGGCTTCTTGTAGAAATACAGTAGTATCACAGCCCATTACATGTCTAGTAGCTGTAGAGCTAAGCATCCAGATATACAGACCTGTATGGGGCAAAGAGAAATAATTAGGGAGGAGAGGGATATCATGAGTCTTTAGGGTACAATGGATTTTACCTTACATTAGTGTTTTTGTTCGAAGCCTCATTTCACAAGCTATGTGAAGCTTTGGGTTTGGATGTGAGAGATATTTTCCAATGTACAGTGTGTAATTTTTGTGTTAGTTTTCAGAACTTTACACATTGGGGAGGATGTGGGGAGACATGCAAAGAAATCTTCTAGTACGGGTCTTGCTATTAAAATTAATCATCAAAGTACCATGGGCATTTATTGGATTTGGAACCTAAAGATGAGATAATAGAGGTATTTGATACAAAATTCCTTCTCCCTTTGCTTACCCATACATAGAGGAACATGTTCACCAGCAGAACAAAGAACAGAAAGCCGTCCATCATCCTTGGGTGTTGGGACCTTTACAGTGTGATCTAACATTATTTGTATTTATTTATTTCTATTCATAACACAATTAATAAGCACCCATCAGTTGGATCCCGTCACATTATCACGTTCATATTGAATGCATTAGATGCCTTCCACCTCTAATACTAATGCTCCATAATTATTATAATGAATAAAAGACCTTTAATTTATCCCTCCACCCACATCAGTGCTAGGAGAAAAAGGTGGTCTTTGCAGTGTGTCTGGAATGTTAAATCCAAGATTTAACCCTGATTTTATGGAAATTTGCAAAAAACAGCTCTGTAAAATGGGCCGCAACATTAGGAAAAACCCATATCGTTGCTTCATTTTAGAAACCATTTTGCACAAAATATACTGTGACCAAGCAGGGAGAAGTTTGACATTGTAAAGCATCATAATATAGTTTTGATCCACTCAATTAAAGCAAATGAACTACTGCTGTTCAGTAATAATGTAGGAAATGTAAATAATATCTCCTGTTGATTACATCAAACTAAAAAAAAAAAAATCAGTGCACAATGAGCATAATTTTTTTTCACTCGAATTTGTTTAAGTAAGTACCAGTAAGCAAGTTTCCAATTTTAATGTGGTCTGTGAGGTTTAGCTCATTGGAACCCTGTAATAAAGCTGTAATAGGGCTAACATGAAGCAGCCCTTTCTAAATATAGAATTTTCTTTTGAAGTTGTGTAGTACTTAACTACTGATGTTTCTTGTTGCATTGAACTGGTGCTATCTGAAGGGATGTGCATTTTTATTTTTGTTTGTAAGGACAAATGGGGAAGTTGGTACTTCTTCCCAACATCCAGATCCACAGAATGGGATTTAAAGACACACAATCATTTTACCTCCTTCTCCAGACCCTTGCAATACAGTGTGCGCCACTTAGTCTTAACAATGGCTCAGATATGCAGGTATAAGATTGTAATGAAGCTTGGAAACAAGCTATCTACTTTTTATTACAGTCCTAACCTCTACATTGTGTATTAAATATCACATTGTTGAGATTCAACTATCTTTAAATCTATGGTATCATATTTATTCAAATTGGTTTTGTAGCTTTACCTCCTAAATGTATGTATCCTTTTTATTGCACAGCGCTGGCCCCAAAGGCGATAACATCTATGAATGGAGATCAACTATTTTAGGACCTCCAGGCTCAGTATATGAGGGTGGAGTTTTCTTCCTTGATATCACATTTACACCAGAATATCCCTTCAAGCCTCCAAAGGTAAGAGAGACAGCCTAACACTTTACTACCCAGTGATCTGCAGGATGTTTGCAGCATACTCAACGTTCATGGGACACAGTCAATTTGAAATCCAGTTGATATAAGAAAATGAGTTAAACCTGGTTTCAAGAACCACACCTGGAATCCCCTGCCCAGTTTTGGTGGGGTTTATTTTTCAATCATCTCTTTTCTGTTTTTTTTTTGTTTTTTTTTTAAAGTATTTTTCCCTTTCCCTGTTGCACAAACATGGGAAGCTGACTTACTACACAGGGGAAACTATGAAACCAAATATACAAAAAGTGCTGTGAAAGAAAGAAAACAAACTGGAAAAATAGAGGCAAATATTTCTTTCTCTCATCTCTTTCAGTTACAGTAAACTTTAAGGTGTGTTTTGTAACAACAGTAGGTTAAAAGATTTCAAGCACAAATATGGTTTTTAAGGCCCTGGTTCTTTTAGGGATTTGCTAATAGTTGATTTATGTGCATAATATCAATTTCTTAGTAGTGCTTTTCTGGATTCTGGATACAAGTTATATTTTGGAAGCTTGTCGTATTCTGTGTTGTTGGGTTCTATCACAAATCCAATACTAATGTAAGTAGATGTTCCTTTATGGTTCACACATGTTTGGGGATTCTTTAGGACAGTCTCTTAAGATAGGAAATTGCCGAATAAGGTTGCCTAAGGGTGGTTCCGGGTCTCATTGCTTTAGTATTTTTTTGTTGGCGGTGATGGTCATAAGGAAAATCCTAAGAGGATGTCAGCTGAAATGGATATATTCAGCAATGTTTCTTTCCAGTTGCTTCACCTTAGGCAGAAGTATGCTGCCATGAGAATCCTATATCCTATGGTGCTAAAGGATTGGTCACCATTTCATTGGCACTTTAGCTTGTCTATCCCAAAACGGGAAGAGCAAGTGCCATTAATCTCCATGAATGGGTCTGAGGCTGCAGACATAGAAGTTTTTAAAAATGAAAGTTGTTTCAAGTTCGGACTTAAAGTAAGCCAGTCAGTGCAAGAAACTTACAAAAAAGCCTATGACAGTGGCCAAAGTGTCTAGTTTTAGTATGTATAATGTAAATAATTTGTATTTATGGAGCACATTACATATTTAGAGTTCTGTGTTAACATTAATCCTCACACTATTCCTGCAAGATAGAACTATTATCACCATTTTGCAAGTGGAAGAGAGCGAAATACAGAGAGGGCGATTCAGGCTCTGGTTAGACAGGCACATGCTTAATTGCCCAAGGCCACCCAGAAAGTCACAGAGTCCAGATTAGAATTGAAGAGCTTTTGGCTCTTAAACTGTACTTTGTCCTCAAGGCTGCTGCTACTCTTCTGCAATATTACACCATGTAATTTCTCCAGTTCCCAAGAGTAGCATTACGGTGAGGCTGCATTTGGTTTGTGTTGAGGTGAAAATAGTAGCTTGGGTTGACCCAATCTGTGCTTTGATTTTTTTTGTATTAATAACCTCTAACTGCTTTTCCCCCCCAATCTCACTTTGCAGGTGTGTGTGTGTATGTGTATATATGTGTGTGTGTATATATAGATATAGATACAAAAATATTACCTTATCCTACCACTTATCTTTGTGAGTCATGGGATCAGCTTCTTTATCTCTTTTTTCCTAATGCAATAGTGGTTTCACATCAGTGCAGTGACCAAGACGAAGCTCTTTCAAGTGGGACCTTTCCGGGGGGAGGGGTGTTCAGTTTCATTATATTTTCTGCTCTTCTTCCATATGGCTTAGTGTTCTCTTGGCTTCAGATATCTCTCTGTATTGTCTTAATAGCTCAGTGTTTTCCAGATCTGATTTGATTTTGTTGTTGTTGTGTTGATTTTTCACCAATGATATAAATGCTGGAGTGATCACAAACTTTTACTTTAAACTAGGGCTGTCAGGCAATTAAAAAAGTTTATTGTGATTAATTGCACAATTAAACAATAATAGAATACCATTTATTTAAATATTTTTGAATGTTATCTACATTTTCAAATGTATTGATTTCAATTACAATACAGTGTACAGTGCTCACTTTATATTTATTTTTATTACAAATATTTGCACTGTAAAAAACAAAATAAATAGTATTTTTCAGTTCACCTAATACTAGTACTGTAGTGCAGTCTCTTTATCATGAATGTTGAACTTACAAATGTAGAATTATGTAAAAAAAACAAACCTGCATTCAAAAATAAAACAATGTAAAACTTTAGAGCCTACAAGTCCACTCAGTCCTGCTTCTTGTTTGGCCAATCACTAAGACAAACAAGTTTGGTTACAATTTTCAGGAGGTAATGCTGACCGCTTCTTTTTTTACAATGTCACTTGAAAGTGAGAACAGGCGTTCGCATGGCACTGTTGTAGCCGGCATTGTAAGGTATTTATGAGCCAGATGAGCTAAAGATTCAATGTCCCTTCATGCTTCAACCACCATTCCAGAGGACATGCATCCATGCCGATGGTGGGTTCTGCTTGATAACGATCCAAAGCAGAGCAGTCTGGCGTATGTTCATTTTCATTATCTGAGCCAGATGCCACCAGCAGAAGATTGATTTTCTTTCATCGGAGTGTTGCTCTTTTAAGACTTCTGAAAGCATGCGCCACACCTCATCTCTCTCAAATTTTGGAAGGCACTTCAGATTCTTAAACCTTGGGTCGAGTGCTGTAGCTATCTTTAGAAATCTCACATTGGTACCTTCTTTGCATTTTGTCAAATCTGCTGTGAAAGTGTTCTTAAAATGAGCATGTGCTGGGTCATCATCCCAGACTGCTATAACATGAAATATATGGCAGAATGCAAGTAAAACAGAGCAGGACACATACAGTTCTCCCCCATGGAGTTAAGTCACAAATTTAATGAGCATTATCAGCATGGAAGTATGTCCTCTGGAATGGTGGCCAAAGCATGAAGAGGCATATGAATGTTTAGCATATCTGGCAGGTAAATACCTTGCAACACCGGCTACAAAAGTGCCATGAGAACGCCCATTCTCATTTTAAGGTGACATTGTAAATAAGAAACAGGCAGAAGTGTCTTCTGTAAATGTAAACAAACTTCTTTGTCATAGCGACTGGCTGAACAAGAAGTAGGACTGATTGGACTTGTCGGCTCTAAAGTTTTACATTGTTTTATTTTTGAATGCAGTTATGTAACAACAACAAAAATCTACCTTTCTAAGTTACATTTCACGAAAAAGAGATTGCACTATAATACTTGTATGAAGTGAATTAAAAATACTATTTCTTTTGTTTATCATTTTTAGAGTGCAAATATTTGTAATAAAAAATAATAGTGAGCACTGTACATTTTGTATTCTGTGATGTAATAGAATATCAATATATTTGAAAATGTAGAAAAACATCCAAAAATACCAATTGAAATTTATTATTCTATTGTTTAACTGTGTGATTAATCACACTTTTTTAAATCGCTATAAAAATTGAGTTAATCGCATGAGTTAACTGTGATTAATCAAAAGCACTACTTTAAACATATTTGTACATTTTTTTTAGATTTTATTTTTGTTTTCCATGTCACTGGCTTTTGTATCATCAACAAAAATTGTACATGGTGAACAGCTAGTCTATATGTGCATTAAAAACATCAGAGGTCTGAGTTTCTACTTAAGTGCAAATCACTTAAATCCTTTCCTCATTGCCTCAGTTAGGCAGAGCTCCTCTAACTAGAAAACAGTCACTTTCATAGAATCATAGAATATCAGGGTTTGAAGGGACTTCAGGAGGTCATCTAGTCCAACCCCCGGCTCAAAGCAGGACCAATCACCAACTAAATCATCCCAGCCAGGGCTTTGTCAAGCCTGACCTTGAAAACCTCAAATGAAGGAGATTCCACCACCTCCCTAGGTAACCCATTCCAGTGCTTCACCACCCTCCTAGTGGAAAAAGTTTTTCCTAACATCCAACCTAAACCTCCCCCACTGCAACTTGAGACCACTATTCCTTGTTCTGTCATCTGGTACCACTGAGAACAGTCTAGAGCCATCCTCTTTGGACCCCCCTTCAGGTAGTTGAAATCAGCTATCAAATCCCCCCTCATTCTTCTCTTCTGCAGACTAAACAATCCCAGTTCCCTCAGCCTCTCCTCATAAGTCTCCTTATAATTTTTGTTGCCCTCGACTCTTTCCAATTTTTCCACATCCTTCTGGTAGTGTGGGGCCCAAAACTGGACATAGTACTCCAGATGAGGCCTCACCGATGTTGAATAGAAAGGAATTATCACGTCCCTCGATCTGCTGGCAATGCCCCTACTTATACAACCCAAAATGCCGTTGGCCTTCTTGGCAATAAGGGCACACTGTTGACTCATATCCAGCTTCTCATCCAGTGTAACTCCTCCCAGTTTAGTGTCATCTGCAAACTTGCTGAGAATGCAATCCATGCCATCCTCCAGATCATTAATGAAGATATTGAACAAAACTGGCCCAAGGACCGACCCTTGGGGCACTCCACTTGATACCAGCTGCCAACTAGACATGGAGCCATTGATCGCTACCCATTGAGCCCAACAATCTAGCCAACTTTCTATCCGCCTTACAGTCCATTCATCTAGCCAATACTTCTTTAACTTGCTGGCAAAAATACTGTGGGAGACCGTATCAAAAGCTTTGCTAAATTCAATGAATAACACATCCACTGCTTTCCCACCCATGCACAGAGCCAGTTATCTCGTCATAAAAGGCAATTAGGTTAGTCAGGCATGACTTGCCCTTGGTGAATCCATGCTGACTGTTCCTGATCACTTTCCTCTCCTCTAAGTGCTTCAGAATTGATTCCTGGAGGACCTGCTCCATGATTTTTCTGGGGACTGAGGTGAGGCTGACTGGCCTGTAGTTCCCCAGATCCTCCTTCCCTTTTTTAAAGATGGGCATTATGTTAGCTTTTTTCCAGTCTTCCGGGACCTCCCCCGATCACCATGAGTTTTCAAAGATAATGGCCAATGGCTCTGCAATCACATCCGCCAACTCCTTTAGCACTCTTGGATGCAGCGCATCCGGTCCCATGGACTTGTGCTCATCCAGATTTTCTAAATAGTCCTGAACCACTTATTTCTCCACAGAAGGCTGGTGACGTCCTCCCCATACTGTGCTGCCCAGTGCAGTCCAGTCTGGGAGCTGACCTTGTTCGTGAAGACAGAGGCAAAAAAAGCATTGAGTACATTAGCTTTTTCCACATCCTCTGTCACTAGGTTGGCTCCCTCATTCAGTAAGGGACCCACACTTTCCTTGACTTTCTTCTTGTTGCTAACATACCTGAAGAAACTCTTCCTGTTACTCTTAACATCTCTTGCTAGTGGCAACTCCAGGTGTGATTTGGCCTTCCTGATTTCACTCCTGCATGCCCGAGCAATATTTTTATATTCCTTCCTGGTCATTTGTCCAATCTTCTACTTTTTTGTAAACTTCTTTTTTTGTGTTTAAGATCAGCATGGATTTCACTGTTAAGCCAAGCTGGTCGCATGCCATATTTACTATTCTTTCTACACATCGGGATGGTTTGTTCCTGCAACCTCAATAAGGATTCTTTAAAATACAGCCAGCTCTCCTGGACTCCTTTCCCCGTCATGTTGTTTTCCCAGGGGATCCTGCCCATCCTGCCCCATGCTTTGATAAGCATCCATAAATTTTGGTCAGTCTATACCACTGATGATTTTTTTTTCTTGTTCTTACATTAACAAATATGGCTTATGCTTTAATACCAGATAGTTAACCTTCTGTACTGAAAATCGGTCTGAAAAAAGTTGTTTTCTCAGGCTACCCAATTTTCATCTCCCGTGCTCAGAGCCAGTGTGCATTTGCAAATTAGAATGCTTGAACTTTCTGTGAATTTGGTCTTTAGTTCATCAACCTGGAAATACTCATGCTTCCTTTTTGAAAGGTTTTATGGTGCATTTTAACAAACTGCCACCTGAAAGCTGGGGAGATAGTAATTTAGGAAAATCAGAGCTGAAGGTCAAAATAGTGAAGTATTAACCCAACAGTGGGATGGAATTGGAGGCTGCTTATGAGCCAATAGCAAAGTCTTGCCTGGGAACTGTACATGCATTGGACTTCCATTCTTCCTTGCCCGCCCCTATCCTGAATGGAGTGATCTGTTTTTTCAATTTCCTGTATCACCAGGTGAGGTCACCCAACTGCTTGGCCTGATGTACATGACGTAGACTAGGAAGCACTCATTGGGGTATATGAAGCAAAGAAATAGATGCCTTTTTGGTTTCTGTATATTGTACCTTTTAAAGCTTTTGATGTGCAGAGATCAGCAACTGGTTTTGTTCTCAATTGCTGTTGCCTGTTACAGAGGAGAGAGAGAAATACTGTGCTGTCTCCTGGAGATTATTTTGTTGCTTCCATACATAATATGCAAAAGCATGTACTTTTGTTCAACTGAAAATCAGAGTTATTTATAAAGAATGAAGTGTAATGTCTCCATGAGAGAGCATAGTGTGGGGGTGTCTCTTGTGTCACAGGCTACTGTGCCTCTGAGAACACAAAGATTGCAGCACTCTGCATAGCAGGCGAGTTCTTGGAAACTTAAAGATGCAGTGCCCAGGAAACTAGAGGCATTCGTTTCGTAGTTATGCATGCCACACCCCTACCAGTGCTCCCACTCAGAGACTGAGTGAGAGGGAGGGGCACGAACAGTGTTTTTTCACATTGCTGAATGCTAGAAGGATCCAGGAACGCAGTAGAACAGCTATGAGGGAGGACAGACGAGTTTAACATGTAGGCCAGTCTAATCCCAGAAAAAACACTGGTGCATTCTTCTTATGCCACACGCCTCCTGAATGTGTCAGAACTACCCTTGTTACCAATAAACAGACAATGAGATTCATGGGCATGGACAGCTGGCAAATTCTGAGGATTTAGGGCATGATCTGACAGCTCTTACTCAGGTGAACAGTTATAATTCATGGTCATTGGGAAGTTTAGAGGAGTGAAGTTTTGGAATAGCCTTCCAAGGGAATCAGTGGGGGCAAAAGACCTATCTGGCTCTAAGATTAAACTCGATAAGTTTATGGAGGAAAGAAAAGGAGTACTTGTGGCACCTTAGAGACTAACCAATTTGTTTGAGCATAAGCTTTCGTGAGCTACAGCTCACTTCATCGGATGAAGTGAACTGTAGCTCATGAAAGCTTATGCTCAAATAAATTGGTTAGTCTCTAAGGTGCCACAAGTCCTCCTTTTCTTTTTGCGAATACAGACTAACATGGCTGTTACTCTGAAGTTTATGGAGGAGATGGTATGATGGGATAACATGATTTTGATAATCTTTATTATGGTGATCTTTAACTATTCATGGTAAATAGGCCCAGTGGCCTGTGATGGGATGTTAAATGGGGTGGGATCTGAGTTACTGCAGAGAATTCTTTCCTGGGTATCTGGCTGGTGAATCTTGCCCATATGCTCAGAGTTTAGCTGATCGCCATATTTGGGGTCGGGAAGGAATCTTCCTCCAGGGCAGATTGGAAGAGGCTCTGAAGGTTTTTCGCCTTCCTCTATAGCATGGGGAATGGGGTCACTTGCTGGAGAATTCTCTGCTCCTTGAAGTCTTTAAACCACGATTTGAGGACTTCAATAGCTCAGACATAGGAGAGAGGTTTTTCGCAGGACTGGGTGGGTGAGATTCTGTGGCCTGTGTTGTGCAGGAGGTCGGACTAGATGATCATAATGGTCCCTTCTGACCTTAATATCTATGAATCTGTAAGTAGTTCCATTGACTTCAGTGGCACCACACACGTGAGGGAGGGTTGCAGGATAGACTTACTGTTCTCCAAAACATAGCGTTGGGACACTTTTTAATGTGTTTCTTCTTAATGTGAAGACATAGGCTACATTCAGCCTGGGTGCCTAAAATTAGGCTCCGAAGTATGTACTTAAGAATCTAAATAGAAGTGGATTGAATTTGCAGAAGTGCTGAGCTCTTTGAAGTCAATGGAGGCTACAGTTGTGCTGCCCCTTTGGAAATCTGGCTGCTTTTCATGGATTTAAAAACCTAATGTGAAAGAGATCTTAGTATCTGGTATTAAAGCATAAGCCATATTTGCTATTCTGTAAGAACAATGCGGAAAAAACATTGGTTCTCATACTGACTTTAGACACCCAAGTTTGAAAACTTTGGCCATGGCTTTGATAACATAAATTACTGCACTGTTGATTTTTGAATCTGTAGCCAGACCCGTGGAAACAGTATTGACTTGCTGTGTGGCCTTGGGCAAGTCACTTGAACTCTTGAACTTTTATTTCCTCATCTTGAAAATGGGAATTGTGGGATTATATAAATTCTATGGATTTAAGTGGAGTGAACAGGGAAGAGTTATGGCAGCTAGTAAATACAATCCATACCTGTTCTGCAATAGGGGAAGCAGTATTGCCAACCCCAGACGTTCAAAAATCATAAGTTAAGCCCCCAACATCACAAGATTGGTTTTAAAATTATGATTCTTTTCATTAAAAATGTGGGGTTCCTTTATTTGCCTTCTGGTTTTTAGGGTACACTTAAGTCACCTTTCCAAGCTTTTCTCTGCAACCATAAGGTCACGGAACCTTTTTAATTATTTTACATGAACGTGAGAATTCTCACAATCACTTTATCTCCAGAAGCAAAACTGCAAATATTACAAGACTTAAGATAAAATCATGAGATTTGGGAACTCTGAAGAAGGGAGGCTTGAAAAGCATTCTTCACCTCTGGAGTACTCTCATACAATACAACTTTGACATATTAGTTATCATCTGGTGGCCTATTTGAAATTAATTTGGTCATTGCCTTGCCATGCCGAACAGACAGGTGTCCATATCTCTCACCACTATGATAGTGCTCACCATGATAATAATTAGTGCCCTCAGTACTGAGACCCCTTTTGAAAGGGAGTGGAGACAACCATCCTGCTGACCCTAGAATTGGTTTCTCCAGGTCCAGATTAGAGAAATGCAGGAAGGTTTTTTCTACTGCTTTGGTCTCATTATTTTACCTGTTCTGAGTTGTTCCACAGCCTTAGAATTCTAAGGGAGCTGCAAAAGCCCCTCACTGCAGCAGCCATCCCAAGAGTGGAGGCCTGTCTCCTTCTGACACGGGGGGGATTCAGTGGGAATCTGCTACAGATATTGGCCTGGATGTGCTGTGGAGCTCTGTGGGCTCTTTGATAGACAGGAGACTTCAATTTTCAACATCGCACCTTCCTATACAATCCATTTATGTTAAAGCATGAGACTAAATTTTCTTCTCCACCTTTAACTGAAATATGATTTGCATTCAAAATGAAGAGAATTGTGCAACAAAAAAGAAATGTTCCATTAACAGGGAGTGATTTTTGTGGGAAACTTAGTATGGAGAGAAACTGACCATCCAGGTTGATCTTATGGTTCTTAAGAAGCATAAAGAATTCTGTTTTATCTGTACAGTTTGTGCAGATATAAAGTATAGCTTATTACTTCTAATTTTCATTTGCAGTAAATACTTCATCTTCTGTTACATTCTGTTAAATTTAAGCTAAAGTTAATTGAACTATTTCATACTTTTCTTCTACAAATGAAATGTAACCACTGTTTCTCTCGTTGCATAAAACAATCTGGAAAACAAAAGAAAGATTAACACAATAGTAATGTCCGCTTGTTTTAAAAGCGGATTTAAAACTGTTGTAATACAACTAGTTGACACCAGAGGGCAGCAGCACACCAGGAATCCGGAAAAAAAAAAAACACACCCAGTTTTTTTGATTATTCTGATAGGAAAGATATTAAATGGCACATTACATCTGATTCAGCTTTAGTATACATTTAAAGATTAACTTTACAGTTTAGCCTTGCAGAGCTGGAGTTACTTTTAATCTGAATTAAATGTTGGGTTTCCTATCCTTTTTCTGTTTAAATCTGTAAAGTCAAACTTATGACCTGTGTAGTTTTACATGTTAGCAAACAATCTTGTAATTGTGGTTTTTCTAGGTTACGTTTCGGACAAGAATCTATCACTGTAATATTAACAGCCAAGGAGTGATCTGCCTTGACATTTTAAAAGACAACTGGAGTCCAGCACTAACTATTTCTAAAGTTCTCCTCTCCATCTGCTCACTTCTTACAGACTGCAACCCTGGTAAGTCTCACATACCCTAACAGATAACATCTCTATTGATACGGCTCATCTGGCATGTTAGTAACTTACATCCTGATCCTGCATCATTAAAGTCAAAAGGAGCTTTGCCATTGACTTCAATGAGCATAGGATCAAGCTCTTAGAGAAGAGAATCCCTATGTCCCCACAAGATAGCCCAAGCTTTCTGTTCTCTTTGTGGGATAATAGAAGTTGTTCAGATATTCTGTATATGTCTGTAATCTATCTGTTCTTACACTGCACTGCAAAGAAAGCAGCAACCAGAACAATCCTGGACAATCAATCTGTAGATTGAAATTCCAGCTAAAAACAAAGTAGTGTTTTAAACACCATATTTGTGTGGGGGGTCTGCACCATCTGAAATTCTAGTGATTTGGTAATAGACTAGATGTATTTAAAAACTACCACCACAAAGAAACTTCCAGCCTGTTATCTTCTCAACTTTTCCTGGAAGCTCCAGTTCAGCTTTACAGTAAATTATTCGAGAATAAACTTCCCACCACCATATTTATATTTTTAGGAATTTATCTTATATATATAAAATGTAATTCCTATGTCAGTTAAGAACTGTTTTTAGTACATTTAATACTTCCCTCCTGTGTCCAGCTTAGTTAACAAAGTATATATCAGTAATATAAAATAAGCAAAACTTATAGAAATTCTTCTAACTTTTATAGAAGTGTAGTAGCTAAGGTGTTATGCTCTGTGTACTTCACCAAAAACACCTGATCTAATCTTTTCACGGAAGCCAGATTTATATTGATATAGGTGCACTTAGTGTCTGAGACATGCATACAGCTTTAGAAATGGTAAAGGAAATTGAAGCACACAGATCAGGTAAAGTTTACAATATAACCTACAAGGATGGCAAAGCATAAGTATCTGTTTTTTTACCTCCTTAAAACTTGAATTAGTGAATCCCCATCCCCCCCCCATTGAGCAATCACTTATAAAGCACCATAAATTTACATATACAAATTAAGACCTGTTCTCTACTTGGAAAGTCTAATAATCTATGTACTATACAATGGGTCAGTGTTCCACCATGTATTCTCCCCGCTTCCCCGCCACCACCCCAATGAGTGCTTTTGGGTAACCCATCAGACCAATTCTCAACTTTTTCTTTTATGTTTTTCCCAGTTCTCTTAACTAAAATGAGCAGGAACTTTTTTTTCCTTTTCAGCTGATCCCCTGGTTGGAAGTATTGCCACTCAGTATATGACTAACAGAGCAGAGCATGACAGAATGGCCAGACAGTGGACCAAGAGATATGCTACATAAAATGGATTTTTGTTAAACTCTTGCATTATTTGTCTGTGATGGAAAGAGCTGCTTATTGATTTTGAAGTGGGGGGAGGGAGGGTGCTGGTAAAGAGTAGGGTATTTCTATAACAGATTTTATTCAGTCTTTTATTTCCTAAGATTTTGTTGTTGTAACTTAAGGTATCTTGCTACAGTAGACAACTAGAATCGGGAATAGCATATTTTAAGACTGTCATTAGTTCAGCAATATTAGCTCACATATAGTAAAAAGAAGAATGTAAACTTAAACATTTTTTTGGTTCAGTTGCTTGCGATATGTAAAAGATAAAACAGCTTAATTTTGTACAGGTACATATGTTGACATTTATGTAAAAGTCCTTTGAAGACTCTACACACTGGGTTTTTTCTTTTTGTTTTTGTAAAAGATGTTGGGATTTTTTTCCCCTTGGGAGGGTGTGCTGGTATTTAACAATTCCTTTTTAAAGACTCATCTCATGATATGTAATATGGAGGAGTGGATATATGGCCTCATATAGGAAATGAGAAGTAGTTAATGTATTATTTTATATGCCAATCTACCTTTGTGAAAAGAATAAAGGTTTTAATCAGGATTTATGGCAACCTGTAGTGAAATACCTTAAGCTGTTTAAATGTAAGGCGTGGAATAGGAGTCACTCAGTGGATTGGTTGTATGTTGTGGGCTACTTAAGTCTGCATTTGTTACTGTGCTAATAAAAATATGTAAAAAAATGACTCCCGCTTAGTGACCTGCTTTGTTGTTTTGCTGAAAAAACTTCTCCCCACTATGTTTTGATGAAAGACCTATATTCAGTACCCACTATTTTTCCTTGTAAGCTAGCTGGTGTCTGAAAGCATTCAGGGAAGAGTTCCCTGCACTGATTTATCAATGGCAGTAAACTTGCCTAGATGGGTGCTTTGTAGTAAGCAGCTCCTACTGCTTCCATTTTTGAAAGGCTTTTTCTACATTAGTATGTACCGGCTGATAGCACATGAATAGAGAAACAGGGTGGGTGAGGCGATATCTTTTATGGGACCAACTTCTGTTGGTGAAACAGACAAGCTTTTGAGCTTACACAGAGCTCTTCAGGTCCGCCACAACACTGCCTACCGTAGGAATAGTCCAGCTCCATACAGTAGAACCTGAAGGGGTCTACATAGCATCCCTGCCCCAGCACATTGCTGAACATTCCAAGCTTCTTAACTTTAAGGTTAACTGCTCCCAAAACTGGTTTTGAAGTGCTGCCTATTACCTAAAACTGCAGAGAATGCAGCTGGAACAGTGAGACCAAGGACGGGCTGCAGGTGAGCCCCTGAGGGGAATGTCTGTCACAGCTGTAATATGAGAGAGGGAGCTGTACTTCCAGTTGGAGGAGGAGAAGGAATGGCATCATAAAAGAGATGGGCTGCAAAACTCATTCCTGATAATGCCACTTGTACAGCCCAGTAAGGGATAGGGACAACAATCTAGCTGTAAGGGAGCTATGTGATCAGTCTTCAACAGGTATTGAATCAATGGTAAAACAAAGAACAGAACACACTAGCCTTGCCTCAGTCTATCCCCTCCCTGCTGTAGTCACTGAACCACACTCTCAACAGCAATAGTTCACTGCCCATAGAAACCTACTAATCCTGCAGAAAGCTGTACATATATGCAAGTTTCACTCGGACACAACACCAGCGGCTCTGAACAGTTTGAGGGCTACAACTAGATCAGCTACTTTACTGCAAGGGACTGTAGTATTTAGAAAGGACACTAAGCCTGAGTGGCTAAAAAGCAGTAGGACAGACCTGTAAAGAAAAGGGCTTTTTTTTTAAAAAAAAATGCCAGTATCTAGTCTGACCAAATGAAAAGTAATGTGTTGGGTTTTCTTGCTTATGTGGTGACCAACTACTACTTAGTCACCCTGTCTAATCCCTAATGCCTTCTCACTTAAAATGCCACAGTGGTACGGCTGTAGTGCTTCAGTGTAGCCAGTCACTAAAGCAACCTCTGGGGTTCTCCTGTCATGTAGATCCATCTCCCTGAAAGATGGTAGCTAGGTTGACAGAAGTTTTCAGTGTAGACCAGTTAGAAACCACCTAGGTTCTTAATGCCCAAGCAGAGCAGTGCTGAGTTGTTAGTTTGGCCTGGCCTACACTGAAAAGTTACATTGCATAGCTGTGTGGCTCAGGGGTGTGAAAAATTCACACCCCTGAGAGATGTAGTTAAGATAACCTAGTGCTGCCTACAGGGAGGGTTAGATCAACAGAAGAATTCTTCCATTGACTTAGCTAGTGCCTGGAAGGTGGATTGCCAATGAGAGGACTCCTCCCAGTGCTACAGTGGCAAATTGATGCCATACTACCACCTGATTTCCTCTGCTTCAGACAAAGGGATCAGGTCATTTGGATCACAGCAAGGGGAGCAAACAATATAGAACTTTCTCTGTAGTAGGGGTGTCTAACCTGTGACTCTGGAGCTACATGCAGCTCTTCAGAAGTTAATATGTGGCTCCTTGTATAGGCACCAACTCTGGGGCTGGAGCTACAGGCACCAAGGGGCATTCACTGCTCAACCCTTGGCTCTGCTCCAACTCCACCCCTTCCTGCCCCTCCCCTGAGCCTGCCATGCCCTCGCTCCTCCCCACCAGAGCCTCCTGCATGCCACAAAACAGCTGATTGGGAGATGTGGGGAGGGAGGGGCTGACTGGCAGAACTGCCAGTGGGGTGGGGGAGCTAACAGGGGGCTGCGGACATATTACTGTGGCTCTTTGGCAACGAATATTGGTACATTCAGGCTCCTGCTCAGGTTGGCCACCCCTGCTCTATAGGATTCAGGCTATGCAGTGCAGAAGTAGATAGGGTACAGATCCACATGGTAACACTGTACTCTCCAACCTTAAAGGTCTTCTGACATGCTAGCATTATTTATCTTGCCTGCTTTCTCTGCTCTCTAATACACAACACCCACTTATGTGGTGACTTCATAGGTAGTATTTGGTTAGACACCTGGCAAGCCCATGTGGCTGATCTGAGATTGACTCATCTGCCATTCTCAGCATGGGTTCTCCACCTGCTGCTATGACAGCAGGGGTGGCACACCCTACTTCCTCTGTTATGGGGAGATGGGAGTGCCTTAAATTTGGTAACATGGGGCAGGTCAATGATGGCATGTAAAAGCTGGAGAACCACTGCTGGTAGAACAAACTAGTCCTATCTTCATCCCACTTCCAAAGCCAGTCAGTGGTCTCCTGCAAACACTCCATGTGTGGAGAAACATGGAGGATTCATGTACAGTCAGCAGGAAGTTAAAGTGGGTGGCGTTCCACTACTGCTCTGCTAGTACCAAAGCTCTTAGTCAGCTGCAATCCTTCAACAGAAACATGTGCAAAGTTCTAGCAGAGTGTAGCAGGAGCTTGCTCATTCATAAGGAATAACTGAAGATGTAATTGCTGACTCTCTTGTCATACGCCTTGGGCACAGGAAGAACAATGATCCAGAACTACCTCACGGGGCAAGACAAAAAACAGGTTCAAGTATACAGGTAATCCAAGTTACTCCATCATAAAAACTTGCTTCATTTTGGTAAACTGTATTATTGCACCACCCTTACTCGCTGTTCATACTTTGCACTGAGTTATTCATACCATTGTGTAGCAGAAGGATATTGCAGGTACATATTTAAAGGGTTAGTGCAGCCATCAAAATTGAGACTTTCAAATGACAGTACTCAGCAGCTTAAGTGTCACCACAAATAACTATTGAGGTCTTGCTGACTCAGGACAGTGCAACACTGTTTAAAATACCAAAAATGTTACTGAGTTACTCCTCCAGTTTGGAACTTCACTTGTCTGTTCACTGTTTCTTTCATATGGCTTTCCAAGCAACTTCTCTCTCTCTCTCTCTGGAAATGATTTGCTCTCCTGCTGCTTTCGCTCTATCTCCCTCCTCAGTCCTGTTCAGATTGTTAGGAGAGCAGAATCCTGAAATGTGTTGATCCGTCCTGTGAGGTCAAGTTCAGTATCATATGCATCTGCTGTTGGAAGCTGTGCCACTTTTTACAGCCGAGGGATCTGCAAAAGCATTTCTGCTGATCTGCCATGCGGAGCTGGCTGGCTGTCTTTTAGATATACCCACCACTAGCAGGCCTCTCGCTACACTCATTAAGCCTCTTCCACAAAGAGATACAGTGCTTCACACTGTTCTTTACTTAGGCTATGGCTACACTACAGAACTTACAGCCACTGCAGCTGCCCCACTGGTAGTGCAGATGCTCTAAGCTGACAGGAGAGAGCTCTCCCATCAACAGCTACTGCCGCCCACAGGGCTGGAGTAATTATGTTGGTGGGAGAAGCTCTTCTGCTGACACAATGCTGTCTACACATGCGCTTAGGTTGGTGTAACTTACTTTGCTGGGGGGGGGGAAGGCAGGGGGGATACCAACCTAAGCTGTAGCATGTACACAGCCTTAGTCTTTCTACAGAATACGAGGTGTAACTTCCCTGTGCAGATAGACAGCAGCAGTGTTTGATGATTGCTCTGCTAGGCAAGGGTAGTAACTGCAGCCCTTTCTCTCCCATATTTCCTAAGCTGTGGCAGGGTTCCAGTTGACTTAAGAACTACAGTACTAGCAACAGGGAATTTGTACCATCTCTTGTCAATGAAACTGTCAGATATCTAACCAAGAGCAGGTACCAGGTTTTGCTTCAGTTAACATCAGCAATATAAAAGTGAAACAAAATTTACATAGTTAGTCTACTCTCCCCAAGGGTAGAGATTTTTTTTTAATTGCTCCTCAAGCTTTTGTTTTGTATACCACGTAACAGTAAAGGTCACTTTCCATATTGGATGAGTCTAGGGGGAACTACAAGGAAGCCACATTATGTTCCAGCCTTTGATCGCTAGTTGCAAGTGAGGCCTGACCTATCTGAGAATCACTCATGGAATGTCACCATTTCCACATGCAGCAGGAACACTGATGCATACCCCTGCCAGGTAGGCAATGTTCTTGTTCGTCTCCTCCTAGAGTATTCTCACTCAGCTGTGCTGGAACTTCAACTATACACACCACCCATGGGTAGTAAGTGAGGCACCAAGGGGCTGAAACTACATCACACACACCTTTTCTCTAGCCATGGGAAGATAGGTAAGCCCTTTCTCCTTTGCTGCAGCCAGGAGATTTTGCAATTGCAAAAGGGGAAGAACAGAGGCTGGACAGCTGCATATGGAGTAGTTTATTAATTGTACACTTGTGAACTTGACCCAGTAGCAGCCTGAAATGGCCATGCGTGGGGATATAGACAGCCATCACTGCAGTGATCTACTATAACACCCCAGTGACCATTATAACCTTTTTACAAAGTGTTTCCTTGTGTTGTGCTTAAGACTGTGACCAGCTGTGGTTTTCCAAGAAAATACTTGATTGAAGGACAGCTACATTCATGACTTTGCTGATTTTAATTCTGAATTCAGTACTGCCTCAGAAAAAACATGCCAAACAAATGGCAGAGAAAGAGAGACACCAGGCCCTTGCAGCAGCAGATGAATAGCCTCCCCTGGAATAGGGGTTTTTAGTTATCACAGTTATTGCCTTTGCTCTTCCTCCCAGGCAAAGGAAATGCTGACTTGTTCTGGGATTGGGAAAGTTTACTGGCTAGTGAAGTGAAAGGTTCAATGAGTGTTTTCCGATCTGTCACTGTCACCTCCCACAGTCTCACCTTCTCAGCCTTTGCCCATTGCTGGGCTACTTCTGTTTCCACTTGTCTTTGCTCCGTGAGGTCAGTTTTGTTTCCTAAGACAACAACTGTCACCTAGAAAGAAGAGCAAAAAGGTCCAGGTGGTATATGCAGATCAATCACTGTATCAAAGTTGTTAAATAGCATGCAGGAGCTAGGCCGTTCACAATCTAAATCTCTACGTTAATTTTGGCTCACCCTAAACACGTTCTGAATTTTGAAGTAGTAGAATGTGGGGTTTAAACCTGTGTCACTCAGTGCGCTGGGAGCAAGGTGGGTGGCGATTGCTACCCACAACCGGAGGGAGGCAGGAAAGTGGAGTGTGTCACATCACCCGATGAAAATCCATTCTGGTGATGAGCAAAGCTCTACAGCCAGATTCTCCATTTGCTTTGCACACACCAATGACAAGAGCGTAGAATGCTCTTGAATGTCAGTTTGACACCTTCACACAGATGATGACAATACAAGGCAGTAAGGCAGCCAAGACCTGGCCCAGACTGCTGCTTTCCAAGCCCCAGACTGTAGCGTAAGAAGAGTAAGTCTCTTCCTCCATAAGATAACCTGTTGATGTTACTACAAGTTGTCACACTACTCAGAACAACATACAGGCACCCCCTCTAAATATCACACTCAAGTGGCATATTGTCCTGGAGGAGAGATGTATAAACTAGGTACAAAAGCTAAGACTAATAAAAATTAGTCAGAGGACTTTGTCTCAACATTATATACTCCTTGGAGAAGCCCTGCTCTGTACAGCCCTGAACTCAAACGTATTACCGTGTCCCTTTAATTCTAACCCTCTCCTCTTGCTTTGGGTTGTTTCTTCTCTCTCTCTCCCTCCCCTCTTCCTGCCAGCACTAGTTTTTACTGTAGCCAGGCCTAACTATTCTTTCCTGTTGAGCAGACTCTGGGATGTCGTATGCCTCCAGTTTCTTTCCTGGGGTTCTTCTGTCTGTAAGTACTTTACCACAGGTTCTCTTGCTTTAATATCTTCTACGACTCCCTGTAGAGCTCTCAGAGCATTACCTTCTGAGTAAGTCAGGATTACTGCTTTAAGTTCTGTCAATATTGTTGATGTTTTAACTCGTATTGCATAGGGCCACCATTTCCACCACATGCTTTAGTCAAGATCACAGCATCTTTTATTTACCACGAAGGCCTTCCCAGACCCACACATAAGCAGCTCTGTATCTGCCCAGAAAGGGGGGAGTTAACTTAGAAAAGCACAATAACCCTCAAGAACATAACTTCAGCAACCCACTCAGGAAACAAGATACCTAACTATGGTCAATGGCTAATCTGTCTCTTCTGTGACTGCAAGTTGCACCGTTGTCAAACCATTCCTTTCCCCTCTCCCCGAATACATTTTGAGTACTAATTAAGTACGTCTTGTATTTTGCAAGAAGTGGTATGACATTCTGCCTGTTACCCCCTCCCTTTTTATTGCCTGAATGAGCTTTATTTTGCTGGCCTATCGGCTAAAGGCATTTAGCAGGGAGAACTATGAAAGGATATATGGATACTCTAAGAAGATGGTAAACACAAGTGTACTGTGCAGGCGGTGTTCATCTAGAAGAGCTGCAACACTGTATCAACTGCTAACACTAGCAGCTTTCTAAGGGAAAATACAGCAGTCATTCTTCACAAGTGATTCAACAGCCAGACTGAAATACAGTAGATCCTCCTTGCTAATTGACTAATGTCTGGGAGACCCATTGTCAACTACTGTATTTTATAAATGAGCAAGTATGACACTAAAAGCAAATGAGGATAACTGACCACATTGTTTTATCCACTGCACTTTAGTTTTCATGTATAACACCTGATCAGTTTACAAACTATACTACCGTCCATATGAAATACTACATACATCTCTGCTGAGAAGAGGGGCAAGATATTTATCTTTTGTGCCAATTATATAGTGTGTGGATTAATGAAATTCTCTTGTATAGATTGCCCAAGACTGCAGGGAATATTTGCTTTCCTTTGTACTGCTGTGTAATTTAACTTTCCATTACTGTGCTATTTCAGACATGACCAAGAAATTAAGGCATCAAGCTTTTACCTCTTTTTTGTCTCTGATTGTGTCAATCTCTTTTTTGATCACTTCTACTCTCTGGAAGGATTCAAGGCTGTTCACAGCATACACAAGAACAAAACCATCAGCAACAGAGAAGTAATGCTTTGGAAACTCTACTCCCTCTTGCAGACCCGCAGTGTCATAGAGACGTAACTGTTCTTTAACCCCACGATCTGTTTCGACTGAAGCCAAATACACATCTTCCAATGTTGCACCTTCTTCTAAACCTGTTTTTAAAAAGCCCTAAAAGTTAGAACTTATAATAAATTCTGTAAAGTAATGCTGTAAGTATTTATTCATACTTCAGTAAAACCACTAATACTCATGGCTTTCAACAGTGCATTTCAATCCATTTAAAAAAAACTTTTTTTTGGATGGGTTTGACCAGGATTTGAACTCAGATCCCATTATGTTCTCAGCAAGACCAACGGGCTAGCTATTTACAGTAATGAGACCATGTCACATACACATTCAGTACATTAATATATATTAATGCATTTTTATGGGCATAAGTTCAGGCTGATATAACTTAGTTGGCCCTTCCCACAGGTTCCCCAAATCCTGCCCACCAGAACTGTACCAGTTGTTCTATGTATAAAGCCAGCTGCGGAGGAGTCAGAATTTGCCCCTCAGGCAGCATAACGGAGGAAAAAGGAGTACTAAAGAAATTACTACTGTAAGGCTTAATTAAGTTTTCTTTAGCAACCTATCTAGTCCCTATAGCTAGTCCCTATATGTTGTCACCCTTCCTCATATTGAATAGTACCTTACTCCACAAGTAGAGTAAGGGGACTAATACGTGTAGTCTAGGGACTACTTGTGTAAAGTACTAACTACCCAACAGGTAGACTCAGGCCATATGATGCTATAAGCGGCAAGGCTGAAGGATGTTTGAGTGCAGGGAATCTACATAACTTAAGGACATGATGGAGATCTCAGAATTTCAAGTCTAGCTCAGTGGTTTTAGTAGTAGTTTCAAGTTTTCCAACAAACCTTCTGTTACCAAAGTTTGTCATCTCCTGCCTCCATTGCACACCCACAAACATACACTTGTTGGTTCTTGTAGGGTGGATAGTACAGGTATGACCTCCATCTGAGACAAGATAGCTTTCTGATTTTTAGACAATATTGACACACTTTTAGAAATAAGGATTTTACTATGTTGAATAACACTATTTGAAACTCTTCATGCCAACAAAGATGCTGAAGTATTCCACCCACACCTGTGCTGATTATTTCCGCTGCTGCATGCAACCTTTGTTTCCAGAAAAAAAGTGGCACAAGCTCTCCTCGCTACTCCCTCCCTCCTTTTCTAGTCTTCATAAATCCAGCTCCCATTAGATACATGGCAAACTCTGACCAGACTATTTGATCTTGCCTCCAACTATAGCCACACTGACATGAGGACATAAGACTAACAGCACAAGGAAAAATTGGACTGATTAATAAAAAGAGAATGAGTGCGAAATAAGGTTGTAGATCTGATTCAGGAAAGTGGTAGCAGAAGGGTGTGCTGGGGCATTTTTAAAAACTAGGTGGCTAATTGAATCCCTTCAGAGAACAATCATTTCTTCCTGCTCTCTGCCTCTAGTCAGTGTACATGTGACCGTTCCTCCCAATCAACATAATGGAAGCAGCAACAGATATGTCTGTACCATCTTACCTGATGAGAAAGGGGTGGAAATGAAGTCCTTCATGCTGGAAAGAGCTAAGATTGGGAGTGAGAATAAGTAACAATGGAGGACCTTAAGGACTTCTCTGAGGCATAGGAATTTACACACCAGTAGTCTCAATGGGTGAAATTCAGGCCTCTGCAAAAGGGTAGCACCAGGCCCATGTGCCACTCAAAACTTAAGAGCGGTCATACTGGGTCACACCAAAGGTCCATCTAGCCCAGTATCCTGTCTTTCAACAGTGGCCAGTGGCAGGTGCCCCAGAGAGAATGTACAGAAGAGGTAACCATCAAGTGATCCATCCCCAGTCGCTCATTCCCAGTTTCTGGTGGCACATAGGCCTCCTGCTGGCCATTCATGTAGTGGGAATTTCCCCCAGTTAGAATAACCCACCTTTGAAGATTATTAGTAATCTTAGACTTGCATGCATCAGCTAGAGAAAGAGGAGGACAGAACCACCTGACAATGCTATGGTTGAAATCATGCTGCCAAGAGTATTTACAGTTGTTGGTTCGTACAATCTGCCTACAGACATTTTTCTTAGGCCTTGTTACAACTGTTATAAAACAAAGCTAAAGATTACGGGGGTGGAAAGGCACGTCATTTATAGCATTACTAACTAGCCTAAGTCTCGGAGAGTCCAGGGGGTCGGGAGCAAGAATCCTTGTTTACATTGCTAATCAACACCATGCAAGAAACATGCTCGCAAATTTCATCTGTAGCAGACTAGGCACACTGTAAAATTTGTTTAGTGTAAATGGTTTTGCAATTTAGAAATACAAAGAGTAAGGATCACAGATACTGACTGCCATTGTCCAATAAATATTTGACAGTGAATGATGAAGTGAGCTGTAGCTCACGAAAGCTTATGCTCAAATAAATTGGTTAGTCTCTAAGGTGCCACAAGTACTCCTTTTCTTTATAGTAAACTTAGACAATGCACAAAGAACCTGCAAATAAGCAAAACAGATTACAAAAAAGTGGGGTTATCAGAAGTGTCCAAGTGACTTAGGAGCCTAAGTGTCATTGTCCTTTAATGGGATCCATGCTCCCATTGTGTTCCTTGGGCATTTTTGAAAATCCCACCTCAGATTGTATGTATATGAGGGGATTTTGGCAAAGCACATTTGCTATTATCTATATTTCTACAATTCACCATACAGCTTTTAGGCTTCTATCCCGCAAAGGACTGTGTGCTGGAGGATCCAAGCAGATGTGCGGAGCTGGACATAGTACACATAGTGGTGGGCCACCTTTTGCAGTCAGGAGGCAGAGATATAAAGAAAAGAAGCATTTTCAACAGAACTGAAGTTCTCACCATCCTTTTGTCTCATAGCTGATAAGCTTTGGCAGAAACAGAGGGGCCATAGGCACCTCAAAGTACAGGTATGACCTCCATCTGAGACATTACTGAACAGAGGGAATATTTCAAAAGCCTTTCCAGACGTCTTTTGGAGAAGTTAACCAGTCACTGCTCTAGTCTGCTCTCTCAAGACAAGTCAGGCTGAAGAGTGCCAGGTGCTATGGAATTCACAGCCTATCTACCAGATGTTCTGCTAAACAGGTGTCAACCACAACTAAAACTACGTTTTAAACAGTCTACAAAAATGAAATCACCTCCCCTCTCAATTTAGCAGGTTTCCTATTCTAGGTATCTGTATCTACTACATCTCAGATGTAATAAGTCTACTCATTCTACAGTCATCAATATAGTCTCCCAGGTGGAAGACCAGAATTTCTAGTGTCAAAAAACAGGCAGAAAGAACACATATTACACCCTCCACTCTTCATCTTTTTTTCCTCTTTTAAACTTTTATGTTAAGCAGCAAGAAGAGCAAGCAAACAACCCCACCACTACCACCACCACACGCACACACACCCACACAGCCAATTTTATGGTTACTTTGCAAGTGTCCATGAAGAGGTGATATAGAAGACTTAAAACAATATTCAGAAGAGTTCCAGAAAACTGATCGCTGCTAAAAAACAACACCATGTTCATTCTCCCCCTTCACCTCAGTAAAGGCAAGAAAAATAAAGGCCGGATTGGTACCCCTAAAACTTGTTGGAATATCATAAAAATGGAAAACATCTCACCAACAGTATGCTTTCCATAGAGAAGCTGCTCCAAAATTGCTGTTTTTCCCACTGATGCCATTCCACAAATCACCACTTTGTAGCCCTTTCCCATCTTATTTCAGGATAGCAAAGTCAGCAAATAAATCCTGTTCAAGCACAGGGATCTGTTATATTTAAGACATTACATTAACAGCAAAGTCACTGAAACATTTAGTGCTTCAGTATATTTTAATTATGCAGTTCAACAACCCATGGAGTTGATTTTGAAGCAGAGCTCTATCTGAAGAGGTCACCAGCAGCTGGTATTTCTAGAACAATGCAATTTGCTCCCCCTCCACATTTTAGGCCTCAAGCCTTCCAACGTTTACACACATTTAAGTTTACTCAGGCAAGCAATTCCCTCCACTTCCAGGGGGCCGTTCACCCAAGTAGTTACACACCTGCTTACATAGTTGCAGGATCAAGGCCTTGCAGCCTCTTCAGGGCAGGGACTGTGCCTGCTTTTGTGTTTGTACAGCACCCAGCACACGGCCTGTGCAGTGCTGCCAACTCCCACCACCACATTGTGGGTTTCATATATATATATATATTGATCTGATCACGCCAGTTCCTGGGAACACGTGAGCGCCTGGGCCTGCGTTTCAAACCAAGCATGCATCTTGCCCTCACGTTCACAGGGAAATGCTGGCAGCAGTGCCCCCCAAAAGCTCAGGCACCGGCGGGCCGATAACAGCTGCGTACAGGGCACTCTCGGCTGGGGGTGGGGGCCCTGACTTGCGACTTTGTCCTGGCTGGATGTGCAGGGACCCCTGGCCCGGAGACGGGGCAGAGGAGGCGCCGCGGGCACGCAGGTGCCAGCTGGCCGGGAGGCTGGGGGGAGGCTGCTGAGAGGGAAGCTCTCTCAGGGGCTATTAGCCCAGCGAGCAGGCCCCAGGTCCGCCCTTCCCTGCGGCTACTAGCCTAGCGCCAGGGGGCGCCCCTGGCAGGAGGGGGCGGGGACCCTGAGCTGGCAGAGCAGCTGCCGCGTGCACCGCACACCCCGCCCAGCCTCTCCGAGAGCTGGGGCCGGGCTCCGCCCACAGCGCCCGCCCCAAGAACACGGCGGGAGCTCGGACCCCCCCCGCGCAGAAAGATGCTCCTCCCACCTTGGGAGTGGGGCGCCTCCTCAAGTCCTGCCCACCCACAGCCCGATTTGTAATCGCAGCCCCGCCCCTTCCTTTTATTGGCATGTGGCGAGGGGGGCGGGGCGGAGGAGGTTAGGCCAATCAGAGCCGTTGGCCCCCTCAGAACTACGTTTCCCAGCAGGTCCCAGCGCTAGGGCCGGAAGCGATAGGGGGCCGCAAAGGACGGTGGGAGGTAGGCCTCTTCCTTTCCGGCTTCGGGCGCCATCAGGTGAGTGTCTGCGCCGTGCTGGGCTGCTGGCTGCATCCGACCCCATCGGAGGTTGGGAGCCGCCCATCCGTCCCTCCTTCTCCGCTCCGTGCGCGGGCCAGGCCCCGAGGGCCCGGGCTCCGGGGCAGGGACCGGGCGGCAGGAGATGGGTCGGGACGGGCCCCTGAGGGGTGCTGGGCCCGAGCTGGGACGGGCCTCCCCGCTGCGTGGGGGGTGCCTGGGGCGCAGGCCGCGGCGAGCTGAGTGGGGAGCCCTACTGGGCGGCCAGGTGCGGGTGGCTGGGCCTCTGAACAGCCATGACAGGGTTGGGGAGGGGGGTGCAGCGGGTGTCTAGGCCTCTCTGAGCTGGCTGCTGTTGGGCAGCCCTTCGAGTGTAACGAAGTGGGGGTGACAGCTTCTGACTGACGTGTGTGCGGGGAGGGGCGTGTCGCTCTAGGGTCCAGGGGCAGCCAAGCCTTAGGGCTGTATCGTGGGGGAGCCTCACTGAGGAGGAGCCTGGGTGGGGGGTAGATACTGAGTCCAGTTATTCAGCTTGGCTTTACTTTTACTAGTTTGTGCTGCTGTATACAGGCAGGCATCTGCACCCTGTAGATCAGCAAAGGCTTCTTAAACCGCCGCATTGAAAGCAGAGAGAGGGACTGGTGTAGCAAATACCACCCAATATAGGTAGATGGGAAGCCAGAACTCTTAGCACAAGAAGGGAAGATAACCAGAAATGTGGGTTTGTTTATAAATTAAGCTGTCTCAGGGTGAGATATTTTTGAGGGTTGAATTTGACATGGCTGAATTAAATTTGCATTGTGACTTCCCGTGAGACCTGCAAAACTATGCTGTATGGGATAAGTGGCTTCTTGAATATTTTGCAGAATTTTAATGATCTCCTGAAGATCTCAAAGTATTTGAGAAACCGATAAAGTAAGCTTTTCGTTAGGTGAAGAAACTGAGACCCAGCGTGACTTCCCTGAAGTTTTAAATTTACAGAGCAATAACTAAAATTCAGATCAGATATTATTAGTTTGTGGTAGCAGCCAAAACATGCTGAGCAGGTTCACAAAGGAAAAAAGTCTCTGCCCTGAAGAGTTTGAGGTATAAAGACATAAACAGATAAAAAGGAGAGGAAACTTCAGGATGGTAATCGGTATGTGTGGGGTTAGTTACAGATCTCCAGAATCTTGGATGTGTGCTGCTTTAACAGTGTCATCATGCCTGACATATGTATAGGGAGCTTTGGAAATGTGTTCACATAAGGCAGCATATTTTTTATTCCCTCTGTGTGATGTTATATTTTTTCGGTTGGAAAGACTCTGCAAGCTCACACAGATCTCTAATTCAGCAGGTAAACAAACATGGGTGCCTACAAATACATCCAAGAGCTATGGAGGAAGAAGCAGTCAGATGTGATGCGTTTCCTCCTGCGTGTCCGCTGTTGGCAGTATCGCCAGTTGTCTGCCCTACATCGAGCTCCTCGACCAACCAGGCCAGACAGAGCCCGTAGACTTGGATATAAGGCTAAACAAGGTAACTAGAACTAAAAGGGTGTGAGGTCAGCATGCTTTAGTGGTACAATGTTAATGGTTTTTGATGGCTCCTTCCATGATTGAATATTAATGAATCAGTGTAGATGGGAGCGTGCTGCATACTTAATCATGCTCTTCACTGAGAGTTTAACTTTGTTTCCTGTGTGAAAGTAGTTTGGTATCATACCAAATTACCATATGAGTTGTGGGCACATACAAGTAGAATGTAAGTTAACTCTTAATTGGCACCCACATTGGCACTTCGGGTAGAGAAGCTAACCGCAGCCTAAATACGTATGGAGATTGAAGTCCCCTTATTCTTAGGGTATATCTTCACTGCTGAGTTAGCCTGGGTGTTCAGCATCCGGTTTAATCTAGCTCAGGTATAGACCAGCCACAGTCAAGTTACTGTGTTTTCACTGGTGTTGCATTCTTTGTTGTGTGTCACCAGCACTTCTGGGGACAGATCTCTTAGTTCTATGTTCTGCAATGAACTGAGCCCTGATTCTTTCTCGGTGAATTGTGGGAGACCTTGTCTGTCCTTCTGGGCACAGAGAGAATTATGAGAAGACACTGGAGGCCTATCAGCACTTGAGTGATATAGTCTATATCCTTGCTGCAAACTACCCAAGTGGAACCTGGGTTCTAATCCACGCTCCCAGCTAGCCAGGGTTAAAAACACTAAACTTGGGTGAAGCATTTTTGTGGGGATGGAAGGGAATTTAGGGGGCAACACGCAGGTAAAAGCCTGTATAAATGTACTTTTATATCGGTAGGTTATTTCGGTTCCCAAACCAGAATACTCTATGCCAGTGGAGCTATCTACTTGGGGAGTTTTGCCACTTTAACTGTACCAGTATCCACAAAACAACAAAACTTTCTAGTGCAGACAAGTTCTTAATATGCTGTACCACTTGGTGAGCAGTGGGTGAAGATTATTGTACAAAAAACAGTACTTGTGGTAGCATAGAAGTATAGCCCCAGTGGGGAAGTGTAAAAGCATAATTAGTGACTGAAAGGTTATCAGAAGTCTGTAGTTCCAAGAAACTCAGTTTTTAAAAAATGGTGTTTACAGGTTATGTTATCTACCGCATTCGTGTTCGTCGTGGTGGTCGTAAACGCCCAGTCCCGAAAGGTGCTACCTATGGTAAACCTGTAAATCATGGTGTTAACCAGCTGAAATTTGCCCGGAGCCTGCAATCTGTAGCAGAGGTAAGTGTCTTTCCTTTGTGTCACTCAATAGCAGCTTCTTTGGGGGGCTGAGTTGCACTGGTTCTGAATATCCTTCTTGACCAAAAAGAGTGATTTCCTCTGTAACGCAGAAGATCACGACTAATGATAGTACCAGAGTACTTGTGTAGGATTCTTTATCCATTTCTTATTTTACAGATGGGGAAACTAGTGTGCAGAGAAGTTAACCTGACAAGTCATTTGCACTGCACATTAATGCCAGAACAGTCACCGAATTTGTCAATGCAGCTGTCCTATGCATACAATAGAACAGCCAGCAACAGTGGATAGCCTTCATTAAATAAGGGGGTTTGACATCAAGAAACTTCAAATATGTTATGGTGCATGTTTTCACCTTTGCTTTTGGTCTCTGTAACCTAGACAGTCCAAACAAACCCTTCCTGATGTTTAAAGCTGTTATGATATGCATGGTATGGTATGCATATTTATTCTCCAATCTTAATCGCTTTCCTGCTGAAGAATTTAAACTGAGTTGTTGCTTCTGAATACTCTGCTTGCCAAGAAGTAAAATAATTTTCATGAAACTAACATGATCCTAGTCAGTTTGTGTTGCTCCCTTGGTGTAGCAAGATGAATGGTACCTGGTGAGAAGAGAATCCTAGAATACATGAAGGGATAGGTTTATGGATAATAAGAGAACAGGGAATAGATTAGAACATCTATCGGATTCTACCCTAAAACAATTCTTTTACTCAGTATTTCATGCTATTGTCATAGTTCATTACATACTGTTTATAGTCTATGATCAGATTTAGACTGTAACCACCTCAGGGCACGGATTGTTGTGCTTTATACAGTATAAGAGCTAACACCATATGATCAGGGCATGTGCTGTGGCCCACAGCTTGAGAATGCCCCTATCTTACTGAATTGATAGTTAGAAGGTGTTTTGTATCTCTCCATTTCTTCCCTGTAAAGTTCTCATTTACAGTCCACCGAACGAAACATCTCTAATGTTTAACAGAAAACTGCTGATGAATCAATTTGCTAGTCACGGTCTGATCTGCCTTACTTGGTGTGGGGAGGGCTGTATTAAACAAGTGTCCCTAACATGGACAAAAAGTCTGATACCCTGAGAGCTTGAAAGACTATTTGTGGGTTAACTTAGCTCTGGATTTGATGACTCGCTACTGAAATACTGAAGCTATAGTGATGCCAGAAATTGGTAATGGGAGAGAGTTTGGTTGAAAGATTGTTGAGAACTCAGTTAAACCTAATTACTGTCAAAAGAATGTTAAAGATGAGTCATGAGGAAATGTTAAAACTGTGTGTTAAATATGGAATTCCGTCCTGCAAGTTAGAAAAATATCCAATTGTCCAACAACCCAAAAATAAATGTTTTGTTGAAGACAAACTGCCTGATATACCCTTAGACCTTTTTAATTGTTTTTTAAAGGTAGGCTTTTTCCATGATTAGAGCCTTCTGAGCGCTAGACAGTTCTAAAGAAACTTCAGACTACTTGGTAGCTTCAGGTGCTTCCATTTGTTATGCACTCATAATGTGCTCTTGAAATGTGATGTTCATGGGTCATCCCAGCTTTCACACTGAGAGGCCATGAATTCCATCTGTGCAACCAATCTTCCAAATCAGAGCCTTAACTATACATTATTTTACATAATGATGAGAGGAGTGAACTGTCTTTGTACAGCAAGTTCATACCATCAAATCTTTCTAAAAACAAAAGGCAACATTGTGAGAATGGGGGGTGCTGTGTGTCTGACAGTAGATCTGTAGTTTCCATGAGGGGGACATTTCTCCAGTGTTTCTCTTGACCATGGGCAGGGGTGAGCAGGTGGGGGTTTGTAATGCCAAGAAAAAAAAAAAAGAATGAGAAAACAGTTAACTTGTTCTTTATAAGTCAAAGCCTGTTTGGAATTGTCTCCTGTTGTGTGTTTTGTCTATCTTTACCCTGAAAGGTATTTCTGTATATCAGGAATGTTCTGACTTCCCTCTTTCCTGTAAAGTGCCACTTTTGTAGAAAAAATAATTTATTTCCTTTTTGGCAATCTAAACTGCGATCCAGGTTGTCTTTGAGCAAGTCACTGTTTGTTTTTTTAAAAATTGCAAGGTCTTCAGATCTGTCTGCCTCATGCTAATTAGACCTTTGATCTAATTAGTTCTGATCACTTTAAAGGACTAGCCAGGTTTCCAGCTCTTTAGACACCAGTTTACTTAATTTTGTATACTTTTTCTCATAGACAACTTTTACTGCTAGTCTATTTCAGTCATTATTAAGGCTTTGTCTGTAGGCAGGAATGCTTGTGATGCAGGGTTCTAACTTTTGGATGGAGTGTAAAAAAGATGAATATTGCATTGGTTTTTCCTTGCAGTTAAATCAATGTAATGCCCTTTTCTGCTCCTTTTGATATTGAAACATGGCTTCATGTCCTTGCTTTTTGTCTCATATATAATAGTTGTACTAGGTCCACTTCTTGCTGCAGGACTGGAAATGGAGTGGGATGTCAGGGAGATCTATTGGCCTGTGGAGTAATCTCCCATGGGTAGTGCTGAAAGTTTTCTGGTTACACATGCTTAATATTAAACTGAACAACACTAACAAAAATAAAAAGAGAACAGTCCTAAACTGTCTGGGGAGGGAGCAGGATTAGATGACCCAATAGGTCTTTTCTTTCTCTTGTTTCTGTGAAAACTGAGCTGCGGTGTTCTTGGCCATCCGTTAATGGAGAGAGGATGTTGTGTCTCAAAGTGGGCAGCAGCCCTCCATAGAAGTTTGAGAGAAGGAAAACACTTCTCTTCCCGTCCTCCCTTCCAGTCAATACGGGATTATTCCCTGTAGTGATTTTTGTGTGTATGTTTTCTCTAGTATAAGATGGTGTCCAGTTAATGAGGTTTCCATCACTTCCCTCAGAAGACTTTCATAGCCTAATACATGTCCAGTAACCTGATGACACTCATGTCATATAATCCTTCTCCTTTAAATTCCTTAATTTTGTGGTGCACAAACTGTGGGGTGTGATTTCCCCCCCTGCTTCCCCCAGGTGGGCATGGAGGACTGTTCTGGAAGCAAGCGGTGATGCCAGGTGGCTCATGCCCAGCCCCATGCAGCAGGGCCCAGGTCAGCCTCCCCAGTAGAAGGGGGCAGAGAGGGAACACCAGCTCCTCCTCCACCTCCTGACGTGGGTCAGTGTGCTGTGCAATTTCTGCTCCAGGCAGCTTCTGTGCCCAACCCTGGCTCCACCACCAGAGACCATCACGTACGTCTTCCCCCACACGGAAAAGCTGAGGTGGGAGGAGCAGAAGAGCAGGTATTGGCCCTGCCCTAGCAATGCCTCCTGGCTGCAAGGTAGAAGCAGCCAGCTGCTGTGAGGAAGTCTTGGCTGTGCAATAATGGAGGGGAGACACGGACAGATTCTGTTAATGGAGGGGTTTGCAACTGGAAAAAGTTTGCGCACCACTGCCTTAACTGACTTCCTGTCTGCCACATTCAGGCTTTTGGTGCCTGTTACTGTGGCATATAATCTTGTCTCCAGCCACACCTTTGCTCTCAATTCTTCCTGTTCAGTCTTTAATTCCATTCCTCCTAATCATCTCCTTAATGTATCCTTTATCTTTTTTTTTCCATTCCTACTCTTTGCCATCATTGTGCATCTATGCTGTGAAGCAGTCTCCTTTGTTATGTCCACCAAACACTTTTCCCCTTAATTCTTCATTAATTCTCACACGTGAGAATCCTTCCAAACTGCTCTCCAGTCTCAAATTCTTTTGTTAATTGTCCCTTTTTTGTTGTATTCTGTCCTCTTCAAGGATTTTTGGGGACGAGAACCTGGGTTAAGTGCCGTAAATTTCAATTGTCCCTTTCCTAATTTTATATTTCTAGTTAGAGCCCTGTGTACACAGTCCTAAAGAATTTCTCTCCTTCCACCCTTGTATGAACTCTTGTTTTTTACCCTGTTGTCTAGGAGCGTGCTGGTCGCCACTGTGGGGCTCTAAGAGTGTTAAACTCCTACTGGGTGGGTGAAGATTCCACATACAAGTTCTTTGAGGTAATCCTGATTGATCCATTCCACAAGGCCATCAGACGCAACCCTGACACCCAATGGATCACCAAACCAGTTCACAAACACAGAGAGATGCGTGGGCTGACATCAGCTGGCAGGAAGAGTCGTGGTCTTGGCAAGGGCCACAAATTCCATCACACCATTGGTGGCTCCCGCCGCGCTGCATGGAGAAGACGCAATACCCTGCAGCTCCACCGTTATCGCTAATTCTTGTAAATGTCACAATCTAATAAAGCTTGAGAGAGATCTTGAATTTTCCACTGTCTCTACTTAATTACTTAAAATGGGAAGTCAGGTTTTCTCAAGGAGGTCATAGTTGTATTGCCTTATTTTAAAGGACTGGCAAAAAAATTTAACTTGATGGTTGGGTGCTAGAGTGACATTGCTGGAGAGTAGAACTCTAATCACAACAGGTAAAGCAGGAGAAACAGTGCAAGCGTCTCCGTTCTATTACGGTCAAAAAGGGTGTTGAGGTTTCCATGTCTATTCAGTGTTCTCTGCTGAGGCTGGTAACAAAGAGGCCAGCTATGATGCACACACTGATGTGAACCAAATACAAGTTTTGTTTTATATTGGTGTCAGATGGTAAACTGAAAGATGCTTAAAACATAATTTGCTTGGGAGTGATGTCTGCTCCTTAAGTGTGAGTAGGACAAAACTTTTTTAGTTGTAATTGTTGAATATGAATTAATACTATTAGAAGTTTTCAAGCCTGGGTATCTGCAATAAGGTGCTTAAATCTAAACCTGGATTTAAAATCTAGGATGAAGATACTTGTTTTCATTAAAATATGCATTTTAAATGCCCAGTTCATAAGTTCACACAGTGACTTATGTTCAAAGATACAGGCTTGGTGAGTATTTCCTACAGTTCTTCAGTGTCTGCTCAGCTTTTCCAGACTGGAACTCTGTTGCTGTGTTCCGTTGCTCTTTATAGGTCTTCTGGCATTTTCTTCTGATTTATTTACTTTGATGTGCCTATTCTACATGGAACAGATGTATTCATTTGCCCGTTTTGGAACAATGCAATCTAACACCCCCCCCCCCAAGAAATGTAATCTGGTTTCCTAGTATACTTCATTCATAACACTGGGAGTAGAGAGAGTAATGATGCATTCTCACAGAAATGTGCCATGCAGCTGGGCTGTGATGGGGCCTGTTGCCCACTGGGGCCTAGGACCACAGGGAACATGGCTGAGAGAGCCATGGGACTCCAGGCTGAGGAAACAGGTTAACTGACAGCCTGAAAGTAGCTAGGGCCTCCCAGAAACAACCAAGAACAAAATTTCTGGGAATGAGGAAGTAGTTCTGTGCAGCCAAATTTAGAAAAAATCTTTGTTCACAGGGGAAACACTACTAAGACTATAAATTTGTTGTTTTTTTGTTTGTTTGATTATAGCCTGTCTCAAAAGGTTTTAATTTGAAGAGAAGGCACTCCAAAGGGAGTGTACTTCTCTGACAGCTTGTTTATAAGCCTTAGGGCTTGGCTACACTTGCGAGTTACAGCACAATAAAGGAGTCCCAGGCACACTAGCTCACTATCGGTCCACGCTGGCAAGGCACTTATAGCGCTCTGACTCCGCAGCTACTGCACTGCTGGTACTCCACCTCGACGAGTAGAATAACTTTTGCTGCGCCCCCGCTGGAGCACTGCGGCACCAGTGTGAACAAGGTGTTGCTTTACTGCCCTCTGATCAGCCTCCGGAAACATCCCGTAATCCCCTTAAGTCAAGTGGCCACTCTTGTCATTGTTTTTGAATCGCTGCTGGAATGCGGATATGCCCTTTGAAAGCTGTGTTTCTGACAGCCAGCTGCTTATCTGTTCTGAGACAAAGCAAGCAGTTACTGTGGAATGCTGTGTGTGTGTGTGAGAGAGAGGGAGGAGGGGGTCTGCTGCCATCTGAACTTACAAGACAGCATGCTGACATGCTCTCAGCCCTGCAAAAACCCACTCTCTCCCTCCACATACACACAACACACTCCGTCACACTCCACACACCCATGCCCCATTTGAAAAGCACGTTGCAGTCACTTGCATGCTGGGATAGCTGCCCACAATGCACCGCTCCCTATGCTGCTGCAAGTGCTGCCAATGTGGCCACAGCAGTGCGCTTGCAGCTGTCAGTGTGGACAGACTGCAGCGCTTTCCCTACTGCACTCTCCAAAGGCTGATTTAACTCAAAGCGCTCTACATCTGCAAGTGTAGCCATGCCCTTATTTTACTTTGGTGTTGGGGAGAGCAATTCCAAAAGGCTCTTGTTAGCAATCTGTTTGAAATCTTGTTTAATTAGATTTGGGGCAAGAAGGAACTTCAAAAGAAACTGTTCCTTTATAGCCAGGCTAGAGGCTACTCCATTTTGCTTTGAAGAAAGGCATCCGAAAGACTGCTTGTGTATAGCTTTGCTGTCTCCTTCATTTCACTTTGCTCTGGGGGAGGGGAATTGGTATTGGGAAGACAGGATTGTTTCTGGAAAGCAAGACCTTAAGACAGCCTGGCTTGACCCAAAACTGAAGAACCTAGGTGCAAGTTGGACCGGGTCTCCCCTTAACACCGAGGAGGTTGTTGGCTACTGAGAAGGAACCCATGCAGCTGCCTCCCTTCTGTGGCCTTGGGAGCGGCTGAGTAGGAAAGCAGGGACAAGAAACACTCCTGTATCTGGGGGGGGGGGGCTTGCAGAAGGATCTGTCTTCTGGAGTACCAAGGTCCAGCAGAACAAATTCTTGCTCCACAGGCATTTAGAAACCTTACATGCCAGATCTGCAGTCAATATAGGGGAGACAGTGTTTCCTACTGGATAGAGCAGTGGACTTTAAGGAGTCCTGGGGTCTGTTCCTGGTTCTACCACTACCCTGGGGGGTGACCTTGGGCAACTCACCTATCACCTCTGTGCCTTGGTTTTCTGGGAATAATACTATCCTCCTTTGTAAAGTGCTGTGCAAGAGTGAGGTATTTGACAGAAGCATGCCAAAAAATGACCACTTTGCCAGATTAGCTGAATTTCAGTGCTGTGAGAGCTGATAAATGGATTCATCTGAGAGTGGTTTGGTGGGATGTGTAAGTATCTTTTCCAGCAAAGTGAAGGCATGTTTCAAGATACTGCCTGTTCACCTCTAGCCTTTAGGAAGTCTTAATTGCCTTGAAAGCAGTCGTCTCACATCAGCAGTGTCTCTTACTCTGTTAAACCTTGTCATTATCTTGAATTGGAAAGGGAGAGGAAATTTAAATCTTATGGGTATGTATGGGGCCGGGCGAAGGTACATGATCAATATTATGTGCTTTTTCTCTCTAGTATCATATTTACATACTGTTAAGGAATCACATGAATACAGTTTAAAAAAAGAAACTGGGATAGGAGTGTGAAAAATCTCAATCTTTTTAAAAAGAAAAGGAGTACTTGTGGCACCTTAGAGACTAGCTCACTAGCTGTAGCTCAGGAAAGCTTATGCTCAAATAAATTGGTTAGTCTCTAAGGTGCCACAAGTACTCCTTTTCTTTTTGCAAATAGAGACTAACACGGCTGTTACTCTGAAACCAATCTTTTTAAGTCAGTCTGACTCTAAACAGATTTTTTTTTCTTTTAATGTAATTGAGAACAAACTGTCTGGTACTTTTTAGACCAGAAAGAATGGGTACAGCAATTAAATTCCAGAACAATAGCGCTTTGTAGCAAAAAAAATCTCTTGGCTGTTGCCAAGTGCCATCAAAAGCAGTCAACTGTAAGCTTTTACCACCTGAAGTAGTATCAGATGCATTTTTAAGCCTCATGTATTAACCACTCACTTAGCATGAAGTTAAAGGTGAGTGCTAGAAATGCAACTTAATTTTAACTATGGTTCAGACTTAATTCATTCCTCTCTAAGGATGGTAAGTGTTTAAAAAAACAACAAAAAAACCTGTTAAAATGGATTAAATGGTGTAGTTTAGCTGGTGCTCTGACCAAGTTAGAAGAGCTTACTGGCTGCCCTGCAGTTGATAGAGATGTTCATTACTTGGCAATGCTGGTTAAGCTGAAAACTGCAGGACACACTAATCAACAGTGAGTTTAAGTTATTGTTTCCATACATTGTTTTCTAATCACTGACAGCCTTTCTATAATATAGTATGTAGAATGTAAGGCTTATAGATTTACATTTAATGGGGTCAAATGAGCTGATGTTTGGGAGAAGAGAATTGGGAACCAGCATTAAACCAATATTAAACTAGATACAGGGCAGACAGAATCAGCTTTGTACAGTTGAGCAGACCTGTGGAAGTGTAATTCTCTGTTTCAGTACTGGCATTTGTGCAAGATGAGGCAACTGACTTGGGAGCAGGGTTGTCAGGGTTCCCTCCCCACTCTGAACTCTGGGGTATAGCGGTGGGGACCCTCATGAAAGACCCCCCCTAAGCTTATTTCTATCTGCTTAGGTTAAAAACTTCCCCAAGGCACAAATTCCTTTCCTTGTCCTTGGATGGTATTGCTGCCACCACCAAGTGATTTAGACAAAGATTCAGGAAAAGGACCACTTGGAGTCCCTATTTCCCCAAAATATTCCCCCAAGCCCCTTACTCCCTTTCCTGGGGAGGCTTGAGAATAACATACTAACCAAGTGCTTTTAATAAAAGTATAGACCAGACCCTTTATGTTTAGAACACTAAAATCAATCAGGTTCTTAAAAGAAGAACTTTATTATGAAGAAAAAAGTAAAAGAAGCACCTCTGTAAAATCAGAATGGAAGGTAATTTTACAGGGTAATAAAAAGATTTAAAACACAGAGGATTCCCCACTAGGCTCAACTTCAAAGTTACAAAAACAGGAATAAACCTCCCTCTTAGCATAGGGAAAATTCACAAGATAAAACAAAAGATAATCTAACGCATTTCCTTGCTATTACATCTCAAATTACAGAAATTGTAAGTATCATTTCAGTAGGAGCTGGGTTACCTGCTTGGTCCCTCTCTCTTTGTCCCAAGAAGGAACAAAACAAAGAGCACTAACAAACACACACACACACCCCCATTTGAAAGTATCTTTCCCCATTGATCCTTCTGATCAGGTGCCAATTAGGTTAATTGAACTGATTAGCCCCTTACAGGTAAGTGATTCTGTACCTCTGGCCAGGAGGGATTTGATGTTACTCCATACATAAAGGTTGTTACCCTTCCCCTTATATTTATGACAAGGGTAATATCCTAACCTGTTCTCTCATCTCTCTCCTTTAATATGCAATGCAACAGTCACTTGCCTGTCTAGTTGCTGCAACCCAGTGAGAAAAGCAAAAGCATACAATTAGTCCAGTTCATCCGTCTAATCAATCACAAATTCTCTTATCTGCCCTTTGATTAAATTGGGAGAAATATAATCTCTGTCCTCCTGCAAATATTGTCTATTACACGGCCAGAGTGGTAATACATCAGGCTATCATATTGAAATATTTAGTTCTTTGGAAACTTTTCAGATCAAAACAACTTGGATCTGAACCCAACCAGGTGCTGCGAGTGAATTTAGGGGCTGCTTGGACCCATTCTTGAGGACTAAGTTTTGAAAATTATAGCTCTAAAGGGATCCACGTTCTGTAGGTTGCTGTTCTCTTCCTAACCCAGATGTTTCTGAATCAGGTTCAATTATATATATCTAATTACATACAGAATATTAAGGTTGCAGAGTAAAACAAGTTAAGAAATGCCTGAACTAAGCTGCTTGTGCAAATTTAATTCAGCCTTCTTGTACATTATAATAGTATTGTTCAGCATCACATAGGAGGTCTGTAGCAGAGCCAGGAACAGACCCTGGCTCTCCTGGGTCCTAGTTCAGTGCCTTATCATTAGGGGAACATCTTTTTCTCCTCCTGCAGACCTCCTGTCTTTATTGCATTGTGCAATGAATGAGGCAGGGGTCTCGTGTAACAAATGGTTTGTTATCATGTAAGTAAAGACTGCTACATAAGGAATATGCACCATTTGTCTGAGATTTAAGCAGAATGAAATCTAGCTCATGACAACCAAAGCAGACTTGGCTGTGTATTTCATATTTCAGCTAGAAAGAGCCAAGCAGAACTACCTTAAGTATCAGCTCTGAGAATTGTGTGCTGCAAGATATACTATGCAAGTTATTTTGAGTGTACAGGTTCTGCCACGTCTTCATAGTTTTAACCAAAACTTGAGACATTTATATATTAATAATCAGTTGTATGCCAGTAGCTCCTAGAGGCCCAGTCAGGAATTAGGGTTCTAATATGCTAGGCAGTGTGTATTAAGCTGCTAGGCTATGCATAATGAGAAATTTCAGAATAACAGCCGTGTTAGTTTGTATTCGCAAAAAGAAAAGGAGGACTTGTGGCACCTTAGAGACTAACCAATTTATTTGAGCATAAGCTTTCGTGAGCTACAGCTCACTTAATTAGCCCCTTACAGGTAATTAGCTCACGAAATTACCCTTACAGGTAATGTAACTCACAAAAGCTTATGCTCAAATAAATTGGTTAGTCTCTAAGGTGCCACAAGTACTCCTTTTCTTTTTGCGAATACAGACTAACACGGCTGTTACTCTGAAATTTCTCATTATGCATAGGCTAGCAGCTTAATACACACTGCCTAGCCTATTAGAACCCTAATTCCTGACTGGGCCTCTAGGAGCAACAGCCGTGTTAGTCTGTATTCGCAAAAAGAAAAGGAGTACTTGTGGCACCTTAGAGACTAACCAATTTATTTGAGCATGAGCTTTCGTGAGCTACAGCTCACTTCATCGGATGCATACTGTGGAAACTGCAGCAGACATTATATACACACAGAGATCATGAAACAATACCTCCTCCCACCCCACTGTCCTGCTGGTAATAGCTTATCTAAAGTGATCATCAAGTTGGGCCATTTCCAGCACAATAGCCCATCCAAAGTGACAACTCTCTTCACAATGTGCATGATAATCAAGGTGGGCCATTTCCAGCACAAATCCAGGTTTTCTCACCCCCCTCCAAAAACCACACACACAGACTCCCTCTCCTGCTGGAAATAGCTCATCCAAAGTGACCACTCTCCCTACAATGTGCATGATAATCAAGGTGGGCCATTTCCAGCACAAATCCAGGTTTTCTCACCCCCCCATACACACACAAACTCACTCTCCTGCTGGTAATAGCTCATCCAAAGTGACCACTCGCGATGAGCTATTACCAGCAGGAGAGTGAGTTTGTGTGTGTATGGGGATGGGGGGGTGAGAAAACCTGGATTTGTGCTGGAAATGGCCCACCTTGATTATCATGCACATTGTGAAGAGAGTTGTCACTTTGGATGGGCTATTGTGCTGGAAATGGCCCAACTTGATGATCACTTTAGATAAGCTATTACCAGCAGGACAGTGGGGTGGGAGGAGGTATTGTTTCATGATCTCTGTGTGTGTATATAATGTCTGCTGCAGTTTCCACGGTATGCATCCGATGAAGTGAGCTGTAGCTCACGAAAGCTCATGCTCAAATAAATTGGTTAGTCTCTAAGGTGCCACAAGTACTCCTTTTCTTTTTTCATAATGAGAAAAGAGCTCCTTCCCCAAAGAGCTTACAACCTAACTACAGGAAGGAAGCAGCATCTTAGGTCCGTGTTCATTCATGCAATCATTTTTCTCTAATGTACATCATCTTCTGGCATTGTTCATTTTCATGACTAACAAGCAGTTGGTTGAGTCCCTTTTTCTCATAAGAAACAGTACACAGAGCCCCTGCTGTGATAATGCCTGTCTCTCACCAATGGCATCATTAACCAGCTAAATGGAGCTACTGAGTTACATGATCCTTATATTGTCTTTACTACCTGGATAAAAACCCAATATTTATAACGAATGTCATTAATAAAATGAGAACTGTATTTAGAAAGGCTGAAATAAAATTCAAGAAGATGCTTTGGTGTTCACAAATATTTCATTGGGAATCAATGATTATTCAATGTACAGTGAAACAAGCTTATCATGAAACTTTATAGTGAAGTAGTACGCTCCAAATTATTTCAGCATAGTTTATTACAGTGGACCTGCTGCTGTTTGGGTTATAGAGAACCTGCTTACAGTTAACTTTTTCTCTGAGGGGCGGTAGGGGAAAGCCTTTGCTAGAAAAAGGAGTAAACTATATGTAATAAAAGATCAGAATAGTTTTAGAAATAAACTAATTCATATTTCTACAAAGCTTTAGGAATTCATATGTTAAGCAAAACAACTTCCTTAATTACTTGGAAGAATGAAACAGACACATTTTTATTGATTTGGAGATGGTGGGTTCCCATAGCAGTTTAAGCAGATACATCTGATTGATGTCTAGATGTCCATTCTCAATAGAACAAAGTTTGGTCAGTTTAAAAACTGATCTCATTTGGTACGAGGATACTAAATTCTCGGTGTTTTGGTCGTTGATTTGAATTTGGAACATGGTGTGCCTACAACTGAACAAATCTTGCAAAATTTTAAAACAAATTTGCCAGGCTTGGATTAGTGTCCTTTTATGTTCACTTTCTCTGAATATTCACAAGGCTGTTCACCAAAGCAGCAAATTTTAAGCAGTCATTTTAGAATAGCCATGGGAAACACATCAGATTTATTATTGTGAATATATACACTAGTAACTGGATTCTAAGAGTCACACTCATCCAGTCACTAAACAAAAATGTGTCCAACTGAAACAGCTTGATATCTGTACTGATTTAATTTTTTTTATTAAAGCTAATGTTAAAAAACTATATAATTGGTTAAGAAAAGAATTGTCTGTACATCTGGGTATAGTGCTTAGAGATTATCCACAAATACAAAGTTTGTTTTAAGAGTCATAAGATATATATAGTACACAATCAGCAATCACCCAAATTTAGGTGAATAAATTTAACAATACAATTTAGATATTAGCATCCAAGTATTTGGGTACATCACTAATGGAAAATTATACAGAGAGTTAGTTGTAGAAAGTATTACAGCAAAAACCACTGTAATATGGGTACTGCCACAGGATATCTCAGTGAACAGGCAAAGATTATATAAGTCTAGAGACCGAATGACCATTTGTTGCTAGTGACGGTCCCACTATATCAGGGTTGAGGCACCTTAGCAGATGGTATAAGGAAGCTTACACTGCCACTGCTCTTACTCACTAGAAGATTTTGCTTTTCAGTGGGAGTCATTCTGGCAATCTTCGTGAGTCCTAAAAATGCACTTAAAGGAGAAAAAATTATTTCAGTCTAAGGAAATGAGAGATGTTTCAGTCACAGGAGTGATTTTTGAGCCAAATTTAGCCTGAAAGCTACTACTAGATAGGAATGAGCTGGATGGGAAACTGGGATTAAAGGAACTTAAGTGCCTGTGTCCCAGTTTTAGGCACGAGTGCAATCCACAAAATCTCTGCTTAGCTGATGTCCAGACTCACTCTGTGACTACATTTTGTTGTAAGAATTCCATAGGCACCTACATTTCTGCCTCTATGCATGCATGCTGCAGCTTCCCTCGAGGGGTCCAGGCACCTATCTCCTGCCTAAGCCCCAATGGATCCCCAAAGCAGGAGAAGACAGGTGTTCCTCCCCCTTCCCCCAGGGACTGATCCTGTAGGTTGTCTGAGCACACCTAGCACCACACAAAATGGTAAGGGGTGGAGGAAGAGGAGGCCTCTCACAACCTTTAGCCTAGTGGTTAGGGTACTCACCAGGGATGTGGGAAATCCCAGTTCATTTCTCTCCCTTTACTTGATGAGGAGAAGGGATTTAAACAGGGTTTCCCCACATCACAGGTAAGTACCCTAACCACTGGGATAAAGATTAAGATGATGGCTGTCTCCTTCTTCCTCCACCTCTTGCCCCAATCTGTTTTGTGTGGAGTTAGGCAGGTGCCTAACTCATTCACACAAGAAACACCTTCGTGCCTATGCCGCCTAATTCTAGGAGGGGGTTCTTGATTTGGGGCTCACTAACAAAGATTCATAGATATTTACGTCAGAAGGGACATTATGATCATCTAGTCTGACATGCACAACGCAGGCACTTCCCTGCAGCCCTGATTTAGGTGCCAACCTCTGAGAGGGGGTGGGGGTTAGAACACACCCCTTTTGTCAGCATCTCCCAATAGTTAGCTCAGGCAGCTCCGGGCCTAGCTTCCTGGCTTTTGTGGATCCCATTCTAAGGTATCTATCTGTCCTTGTGCATTGTATAGGTGCCTAAGTCATGCTTAGTAAATTATGTTGTTCCAGTGATTTTCTAGGCACCTTGAAGTTAGGTATTGCAGTGCCTAAGTCCTTTTGTGGATCCAGGCCCAAATACTGGAATGTATGGAAGTGGGCAGGCAAGCTGTCCATAATCCTTTAAAAAGCTGTTGTGTGTCCCAGTAAAAAAAAATCACTTTGACACTGACATTCTTGCTAACTACTGATGTTATCAAATATCCCATTTTGGGAGAAATTAATTGAGAAGATTGTGGCAGATCAGATCTGGCAATGTTGGGAATCTTTGGAGTTGTTTTAGACCCTGATTTTGAATAGAAACTGTGGTTATTTGCATTGATTGATCTCCTAGCAATGAACAAAGAGTCCATGATGATTTTATTAGAGCCGTCACCTGCCTTCAGTACCAGTGACAGTGAGGTTCTGTTGGGCTGCCTGTGGTCACCAGTAAGAGTGAATGAAGTTGCTCTTGAATAGTTCCATTTGTTCTTAGTTGGGAGATCTCAAAGGGAGCAATTGCCCCAAGCCACCCTTTATCTGGGATGTTGCAGGGCTCAGTTTTCCCAGAGCTGAGGCCGCTAGGTGAATGGGTGGGGAAATGTGTGCTATACTGAATTTAATAAGATACTGATACCCAACACTGTTTCTATCACATCAACCAAGTCTGGTCCAGTTGCATGAATAGCCTGATGTAGGAGATGAAAGAGGACAAGTTGGCTAAGGACTAATCCAGAGAGGACTGAAGTGGTGATGTGGCCTGGAAGATGCCCCCAGAAGAATTGTTGAGGGTGGTATCTGCACTCCTGGGGAAGGGAGTGCAGCTTTGGATTTGTTTGGACCCAGAGCTTCTTTCGAAGATCAAATAACAGACGTAGCCAAAAACGTATTTTCAGGCTCTATGAGTGTAAGTCGGATCTCTCACTGGTCTTACACCATTGTAACTCCACTGATTTCAGTGGAATTATTCCTGATTTATGCTCACCCAAATGAGATGAGAATTGGGCTCTATATTTGCAAAATAGTTCGTTGCATAGCTAGGAAGTATTTCTAACAAGCTTAGGCTCATACCAACAAAGTCTTGTGCATGCTTTCATAAGGGATGTTACATGGTTTTAATAGTTAAGGTTTTATAGCTGGAAGCAATTTTCTTTAGCATTTCAGAGGCTCTTTGTGACTAGAGAATATTTGATTGAATAACTAAATATTTGAGACCTGCATGACATAATCATTTATGAAGCTTCTTCTCTGACAGTTTGGTGCATATCAGGCTTATTTATTTATTCACACAATCATATTTTACCACTGGTAATGGCATTTTTATCCATTTAAAAGGCATATCCTAAATCATATAAATTTCTAATGCATTTTACTCTGAAGAAACAGAAGCAAATTAATTCTTTTAACTCTTAGTTGCTTTTAATAGGCTGGAGAGCAAACCAAATAGAGTCTGTGGACTTTGATTTAATCAATCCTGTGAAGTGCCAAGTATCTTCAATTCCTGATGATGGATGGCACTCACCCCCAGCAGCTTCAGGTCTTAAATTCTCTGTTCTCATTTAGACTTTTTATTTCCCAGGTTAGCCACATTCAGAGGGAATTCACATGAAAATGACACAATAAATAGAGATGCTAAGAAACTGAAGCAATTACAATTCCTGTATTGCCAACTAATCACCTCACTGACTTTTAAGGCAGTGGTTTTCAAACTTTCTAGGTGGCGTACCCTTTTCCAAATAATGAGTCTACTGCGTACCCCCATCTGAGATAGGGTTATAATATACCCATGATTAGCTTGCCAAGTCTTACTAAATAAAGTGCGTTGTCTGCCATTACAGGATTTTTATCGCGTACCCTGACAAGAGCTCACATACCCTTAGGGGTATGCGTAACCCAGTTTGAAAACTACTGCTTTAAGGTATTCATTTATAGGAACTCTCTGGGCTAAATTAAGCTCTCTTACACTGGTGTAAAACTCAGAGTAACTCCATTGACTTCAATATATCTGCTTTGGGCTTACAATGGTGTAAAGGAGCAGAATTTGACCTACCTGGCCTGACCTGGAGGTATGCTGATTAACACCAGCTGAGGAGCTGGGCCATTCTATTTAACTGTAACGGGGGAAAAAATTCAACAATAATATAAATAACAACATCATCATCAGTTGAAACATTAGTTTCTTGCAGTCTCAAGAACAGCCGTTGGATTTGTTTGGATCAGAGCTATGTAGACAGATTGTCTCACAGACACCATCCCTTCCTCGTGGGACTGTGCAGACCACCTCTCTTCCCAGTCAAAATCACATGACCTCCCTGAATGTATTTTTAGCTTCTTTTAATCTACTTCAGCACTGGAACCAAGGAGAAGAGCCAGCACCATCTGACCGGCCTGCTCTCCATGGGTGGGACCCCAGCAAGTGTGCCGCAGACCACAGTTTGGGGACCACTGGTGTACAGAATTGGGGGGGCTGTGCTTTCTGCCTTATTAAGCCATTTTCAGCCCATGTGTGAATGAGAGTTTCATCTGTTTTAGACTGGACTGAATTTCGTCTATTGACTCTCTAGTAGATTACACTAATCTCAAACTTATATACATTTCTTATAAATAAACTTATATAAATTTCTTATAAATAAACTTATATAAATTTCTAATGCATTTTACTCTGAAGAAACAGAAGCAAATTAATTCTTTTAACTCTTAGTTGCTTTTAATAGGCTGGAGAGCAAACCAAATAGAGTTCTCAAACTTCTTGTACTGCAACCCCCTTCTAACAACAAAAGTTACTACGTGACCCCAGGAGGGGGGGGGGGACCAAAGCCTGAGCCCGCCTGAGTCCCGCAGCACCAGGTGGCACGGGGGGGCAAAGCCCAAGGGGTTCAGCCCCAAACAGAGGCCTGTAACCTGAGCCCCACCACCCATGGCTGAAGCCCTCGGGCTTTGGCCTGGGCGGTGGGGTTCGGGCTTTGGCCCCAGGCCTCAGCAAGTCTAATACCAGCCCTGGTGACCCACAGTTTGAGAACCACTGTACTAGCATGATAGTGCTGCATGGCTCCAGAAGGGAAAAGTACAGATGATATGCAGGAATAATAGAAACCTGTGAGGAACTTCGGCAAAATGTGGGGATTTCCCCCCAAATCTGCGGAATGATATTTATTTTTATTTTCGTTCTACTTAGGCCTTGAGCTAATATTATTGTACGATGTTGCCCTTCTGTAGGTACCTCACCCAAGGATCAAGCAGGTTAACAAAGAAGAGAAGCAAAATGAATTTAAACTGGTGGCAATCAGACCTGAGGAGGGAAATACCTCAGGGCAGTTGAACAGAATTAAAGTAATTGGGCAACAATTATTTTGCCCCTATGACAACAATACTACTGCATGGGTTTCCATGGAATCGATCTCAGGTTTTATCCTGAGCCCAGTTGCATGTTGGGACAGGACTTTGGGAGATTTAGTGAGTACTTGCGTGCATACTCATACAGTGCAGTAATGATAAATAAAGCCTATAGTTTATGTACTTCACTGGTGAGTCTCAGTGCTTTAATTTAAGAGTCTCTCCAGCAATCTGTGACAGTTTTAAGTCAGTTTGAAAAAAATCAAAGGAGAAGAGGACATATGAGGAATGTTTATTGTTTCACAAATTATATTACATGGAGGCCTCTCCTGGAGAGAATTCATTGGAGGAGAAAAGAAATGCAGCTGTTCTACACATAGAGCAGCATCAGCATCACCTGGTTGTGTACTGACTGTATGACTTAATTAAAACTGTTGTGATATTTCTCAGGGAAAGCAAAATGTATTGTTAGAAATCAGCTGTTGTAAGAAATGCAAATATTGGTGCAATAGTGCATGAGAGAAAGTTAGGGGTAGTTTATTGTGTTTGTGTAATCCATTATGTTGCTCCCCAGTAAACCACAATCCACATAACTAAATTATAATAGCATTATTTCTCTCTTACAAAGCAATAATTCAGTCCTCTGGTACATAAATTGAGTTTGGAGGCCAAGTAATTTATTACAATGAAAGAAAAATATGGCTGACAAAAACTGAGCCATGATGACGTTGTTATAATACAGGATTAATTAATACAAAATTAATATATCTTGTCTTTAACGCCTAAAAATAGAGGCCTATGTCCTGGTCTTCCATTGAAATCTGCAGTGACAGCTGAGGCTACTTGTATTGTTCAGGAACTTGGTGATCTTACCTGAGTCTTTTTATTGTGGCTAAAGTAGATGGGAGTAATTTTAGCACAATATAAAATGATTTGTACCCTTCATTTTGATTGGCCTAGTGAGTCCATTTGCATTAGATGTTTATATGAGTCACAACACAGTAACATTACATAGGATAAAAATGTCGGAGGGATATAAACTCTCATGGTTCAGGCCACAAACAAACCACTAGTCATGTGGATTAGGAAGAAACTTCTCGTATATGCCTGTTAGTACATAACTGAGAGACAAGGTGGGTGAGGTAATATCTTTTAAAGGGTACACTTCTGTTGGTGAGAGAGACAAGCTTTTGAGCTTACACAGAGCTCTTCTGCAGGTCTGGGAAACTCCGAGTGTTACAACTAAAACAAGATGGAATAGAATGTTTAGCATAAGTAATTAACACATTTGTCTCTTTCACCAACAAAAGTTAGTCAGCCATTTGTCTCTTTCACCAATAAAAGATATTAGCTCACCAACCTTGTCTTTTTAATATCCTGGGACCGACGCAGCTACAACTACACTGCATACGTTAGTACATAACTGTCCATTAAAGGGTTTTACACCTTCCTGTGAAGCATCTGGTACTGGGCACTGTGAGACATGGGATATGGGACTAGATGGATTATAGGGCAATCCCTGTGTTATAATTCCTATTAGAATACTCATATTCTGTATTTATCTCAAGCTTCTTCCTAAAGCATTCTGGATACACACAGGGATGCAGTGACAGGTGAAAGAGCAGAAGGAACTCTTATTAAGGTTTCTCTTCACTAAGAAAATAAGGTGCAACAAGTCTAAAAAAATTAGACATACACATAAAATCCAATTGGAAAATAAGCAAGCAAGCAGTACAGTGCACTTGCAGGGACTGATCCAAAGCCCACTGTACTCAGTGGAAAGATTCCTTTTGTCTTCAATGATTGGTACTTAGCTACACCATTAATTTAGGAAAGCAGTCACGGTTATAGTTCAATTGTATTAGAGCCTGCCATTATCTGAATTAAAGAGGACAATATTTAAGCTGATAGCTGAAAATATTGAACAGATTAGTCTTTTTTTTAGATTAGCTATAAATATAATACAGGGATAGAAGTTTTTTTTACTTCAGTAGCCTTGTCCATAGTTAGGGCCCTACCAAACTCACAGTCGTGAAAAACATGTCACGGACCGTGAAATCTACTCAGAGTTCGTCTCAGAAGAGCCAACACTGACACCAAAAACACAAGTTTTAACAGATCTTTCAACCCTTCTAAACGATGTTCAGCTGAATGAGGAAGTTCAGTTTGTTGCCAAGAATGCCACAGGACTGATGGATTTAATCACTTGGTTCAAATCTCGACATGTCACAATCCACGAAGCTTACAACAAAGTAATGGATGTACTGTTCTGGGCGGACACACAGTCAAACAAAAATCACTCTGACAACGCTGAGTTAAATGTCAGGGCTCAGCAGGTGTTTTCTTGCAGGGCAAAGAAGCTCAGACAATATTACTGCCACGAGGAACAGTCAAGCGATGCAGAAAAAAACACCTCAAAAGTTTCAACAACCTGTAGCAGGGTTCCTAAAGCTGTGCATATTTTGACCCTGCACAAATGCACCTGTTGACAGTGGATTAACCTCGCTTAATGCAGCTCCTGGCTTCAACAAGAATTGTAGGCTGGAGACTCCTGCTTACAAAAATATTGTGAAAGAAGCGGATTGTACTTTGCCTGTGCCACAGCTTTGGAACTCAGTGGAAGGCAGAATCCCTCACCTCTCAAGGCTAGCTAGCTTGGCCGCTCTGACAATTCCAATGAACTCCGTGGATGCAGTGAGAGGTGTATCTAAACACAGACAGGTACTTTCAGCGCAGAGACAGGGAATGAAGAAAGACACGGTTGCAGGATGCTTCACGCTCACATTCAACCACTGACTTCAGTAAGTAAAGAGTGTGACAGACAGCTTTTCACAATAGTTTTTGAGTTATTGTCAGACAATGAATGACAATTGAAACCAGAATTTTTTTTAACCTGCTTTCATTAACTTAAGCGCTTTACATGTTTATATTTTGCCGTTTTAAAATACATGTTCATGCTTTGTTGTAACACTGTGAAATTTAAGTTTTAAATATATGAAACTGTGAAATTCAAGATTTTTAAAATGCTTTGACCATGAAATTTATGAAAATGGACCGTGACTTTGGTAGGGCCCTATCAATACTAGAGAATTGCATCAGTGTGACTGAACTTGTGCTATCTGGAACTATGCAGCCCACCTACATTAATATGTTTTGGGTGCACTATACCACATAAAACACTCCCTGAAAGCATTGCATCTATCTCACAATTCCTGGCACAGACAGTTCCCCAGAGAATTGCATACTGTCCATGGTATAGACTGACTTTTTGCACCTGTTCCCATTTTTGGTTTGCTCTATTGCCAGTTTTGAAAGGTTCTGTCCTGCATGAGGATCATCATGAGAGACAGGTTTCAGAGTAGCAGCCGTGTTAGTCTGTATCTGCAAAAAGAATAGGAGGACTTGTGGCACCTTAGAGACTAACAAATTTATTAGAGCATAAGCTTTCGTAGGCTACAGCCCACTTCATCGGATGCATAGAATGGAACGTATAGTAAGAAGATATAGATATACATACAGATAAGTTGGAAGTTGCCATACAAACTGTGAGAGGCTAATTAGTTAAGATGAGCGATTATAAGCAGGAGAAAAAAACTTTTGTAGTGATAATCAAGATGGCCCATTTAGACAGTTGACAAGAAGGTGTGAGGATACTTAACATGGGGAAATAGATTCAATATGTGTCGGACAGAGCACGAGAGCAGCTGGGTGTTGCAGTCCTCCTGCAGAGAAGGTGCCAAGGCTCCCAAAGCCAGGACCAGACCCTATGGTCAAGCCACAGCAGACCCTTCAGCCATGGGGGCTGAGGACAACGAACCGCAGCAGATAGAGGGAGACCTGCTGGAGAGTCACCTGAGAGAACTTCATGGGGGACCCAAGACAGACAAGTGATACCAGCAGAGGACCAAAGCTGGGGTAGGAAGTGGCCCAGGGAGCAGGGCACCCATCTCCTAGACTGTGCATTTTCATAGAATCATAGAATATCAGGGTTGGAAGGGACCCCAGAAGGTCATCTAGTCCAACCCCCTGCTCAAAGCAGGACCAATTCCCAGTTAAATCATCCCAGCCAGGGCTTTGTCAAGCCTGACCTTAAAAACCTCTAAGGAAGGAGATTCTACCACCTCCCTAGGTAACGCATTCCAGTGTTTCACCACCCTCTTAGTGAAAAAGTTTTTCCTAATATCCAATTTAAACCTCCCCCACTGCAACTTGAGACCATTACTCCTCGTTCTGTCATCTGCTACCATTGAGAACAGTCTAGAGCCATCCTCTTTGAAACCCCCTTTCAGGTAGTTGAAAGCAGCTATCAAATCCCCCCTCATTCTTCTCTTCTGCAGGCTAAACAATCCCAGCTCCCTCAGCCTCTCCTCATAACTCATGTGTTCCAGTCCCCTAATCATTTTTGTTGCCCTTCGCTGGACTCTCTCCAATTTATCCACATCCTTCTTGAAGTGTGGGGCCCAAAACTGGACACAGTACTCCAGATGAGGCCTCACCAATGTCGAATAGAGGGGAACGATCACGTCCCTCGATCTGCTCGCTATGCCCCTACTTATACATCCCAAAATGCCATTGGCCTTCTTGGCAACAAGGGCACACTGCTGACTCATATCCAGGTTCTCGTCCACTGTCACCCCTAGGTCCTTTTCTGCAGAACTGCTGCCTAGCCATTCGGTCCCTAGTCTGTAGCTGTGCATTGGGTTCTTCCGTCCTAAGTGCAGGACCCTGCACTTATCCTTATTGAACCTCATCAGATTCCTTTTGGCCCAATCTTCCAATTGGTCTAGGTCCTTCTGTATCCTATCCCTCCCCTCCAGCGTATCTACCACTCCTCCCAGTTTAGTATCATCCGCAAATTTGCTGAGAGTGCAATCCACACCATCCTCCAGATCATTTATGAAGATATTGAATAAAACCGGCCCCAGGACCGACCCTTGGGGCACTCCACTTGATACCGGCTGCCAACTAGACATGGAGCCATTGATCACTACCCGTTGAGCCCGACAATTTAGCCAGCTTTCTACCCACCTTATAGTGCATTCATCCAGCCCATACTTCCTTAACTTGCTGACAAGAATACTATGGGAGACCGTGTCAAAAGCTTTGCTAAAGTCAAGAAACAATACATCCACTGCTTTCCCTTCATCCACAGAACCAGTAATCTCATCATAAAAGGCGATTAGATTAGTCAGGCATGACCTTCCCTTGGTGAATCCATGCTGGCTGTTCCTGATCACTTTCCTCTCATGCAAGTGCTTCAGGATTGATTCTTTGAGGACCTGCTCCATGATTTTTCCAGGGACTGAGGTGAGGCTGACTGACCTGTAGTTCCCAGGATCTTCCTTCTTCCCTTTTTTAAAGATTGGCACTACATTAGCCTTTTTCCAGTCATCCGGGACTTCCCCGGTTCGCCACGAGTTTTCAAAGATAATGGCCAGTGGCTCTGCAATCACAGCCGCCAATTCCTTCAGGACTGAGGTGAGGCTGACTGGCCTGTAGTTCCCAGGATCTTCCTTCTTCCCTTTTTTAAAGATTGGCACTACATTAGCCTTTTTCCAGTCATCCGGGACTTCCCCGGTTCGCCACGAGTTTTCAAAGATAATGGCCAGTGGCTCTGCAATCACAGCCGCCAATTCCTTCAGCACTCTCGGATGCAACTCGTCCGGCCCCATGGACTTGTGCACGTCCAGCTTTTCTAAATAGTCCCTAACCGCCTCTATCTCCACAGAGGGCTGGCCATCTCTTCCGCATTTTGTGATGCCCAGCGCAGCAGTCTGGGAGCTGACCTTGTTAGTGAAAACAGAGGCAAAAAAAGCATTGAGTACATTAGCTTTTTCCACATCCTCTGTCACTAGGTTGCCTCCCTCATTCAGTAAGGGGCCCACACATTCCTTGGCTTTCTTCTTGTTGCCAACATACCTGAAGAAACCCTTCTTGTTACTCTTGACATCTCTGGCTAGCTGCAGCTCCAGGTGCGATTTGGCCCTCCTGATAACATTCCTACATGCCCGAGCAATATTTTTATACTCTTCCCTGGCCAGATGTCCAACCTTCCACTTCTTGTAAGCTTCTTTTTTATGTTTAAGATCCGCTAGGATTTCACCATTAAGCCAAGTTGGTCGCCTGCCATATTTACTATTCTTTCGACTCATCGGGATGGTTTGTCCCTGTAACCTCAACAGGGATTCCTTGAAATACAGCCAGCTCTCCTGGACTCCTTTCCCCTTCAAGTTAGTCCCCCAGGGGATCCTGGCCATCCGTTCCCTGAGGGAGTCGAAGTCTGCTTTCCTGAAGTCCAGGGTCCGTATCCTGCTGCTTACCTTTGTTCCCTGCGTCAGGATCCTGAACTCAACCAACTCATGGTCACTGCCTCCCAGATTCCCATCCACTTTTGCTTCCCCCACTAATTCTACCCGGTTTGTGAGCAGCAGGTCAAGAAAAGCACCCCCCCTAGTTGGCTCCTCTAGCACTTGCACCAGGAAATTGTCCCCTACGCTTTCCAAAAACTTCCTGGATTGTCTATGCACCGCTGTATTGCTCTCCCAGCAGATATCAGGAAAATTAAAGTCACCCATGAGAATCAGGGCATGCGATCTAGTAGCTTCCGTGAGCTGCCGGAAGAAAGCCTCATCCACCTCATCCCCCTGGTCCGGTGGTCTATAGCAGACTCCCACCACTACATCACTCTTGTTGCACACACTTCTAAACTTAATCCAGAGACACTCAGGTTTTTCTGCAGTTTCGTACCGGAGCTCTGAGCAGTCATACTGCTCCCTTACATACAGTGCTACTCCCCGACCTTTTCTTCCCTGCCTGTCCTTCCTGAACAGTTTATAACCATCCATGACAGTACTCCAGTCATATGAGTTATCCCACCAAGTCTCTGTTATTCCGATCACGTCATAGTTCCTTGACATCACCAGGACCTCCAGTTCTCCCTGCTTGTTTCCAAGGCTTTGTGCATTTGTATATAAGCACTTGAGATAACCTGTTGATCGCCCCTCATTGCCAGTATGAGGCAGGAGCCCTCCCCTCACAGACATTCCTGCCTGTGCTTCCTCCCGGTATCCCGCTTTCCCACTTACCTCAGGGCTTTGGTCTCCTTCCCCCGGTGAACCTAGTTTAAAGCCCTCCTCACTAGGTTAGCCAGCCTGCTGGCAAAGATGCTCTTCCCTCTCTTCGTAAGATGGAGCCCGTCTCTACCCAGCACTCCTCCTTCATGGAACACCATCCCATGGTCAAAGAAACCAAAGCCTTCTCTCCGACACCATCTGCGTAGCCATTCGTTGACTATTTTGAATGACTGTTTCTTTGGGCCCTGGGTTTGAACCCAGTGGAGCAAGGAGGGCTGAGTTCCTCTACCCCCTGGCTCCTGAGTCGCCACTCGGTGACACAGCTGCTGAATCCACCCACTAGGCAAAGCAGCCACTGACTCTCACCACCGGGTGACACAGTCTGGGGTATCGCCACTAGGTGGTACTGCTGGCCTTGGACTCAAACCCCCCCCCCCACCCCTATGACATGTGGTGGAGACTGTGGTCATTTCCCATGTCTTGTTAAAAGGACTACCACAACAGCAAGGGAACGACTCTAAAGAGAATCATGGATATGGAAAAACTGCTGAAATGGATGCTCAAGAACCAGCAACAACAGGGGCAGATATTGCAAGAGATTGCAACCGAGCAACAACAGCAAGCAGCCCAACAGCAACAATACCAGCAACAGCTAATTTGGGAGCTGGCGGCTCAACATCAGGCACAACGAGAACACCTGAGCCAGGAGGTAGTGGCACAACTACAGCCTCAGGGGGCATCCAGTGCTACGGTGCCTGGACCTATAGGAGATCCCCATCTGCCAGGCTGCCCATATGGCTCAAGAAAATGGGCCCTGGAGCTGACCCAAGGCCTTTCTTGTCACCTTTGAACAGATGGCTACCATGGCACGTTAGCCACCAGAACAGTGGGCTACCCCGATAGCCCCATACCTGTCCAGCCCTGCATAAGCTACATATGGAAGCTTGGGCCCTGTTGAGGCACTGGAGTACACCAAAGTAAAAACTGGCCTACTTGACTCGCTAGGTATCAGCCCTGAGATGTTCTGTCAGAGGTTTTTCCAGGAGAGATACCCGCCAGGAGCTTGACCTTGGGTGGTGGCTCAATGTCTGTGGGACCAGTGTTGGAACTGGTTAGACACGTAAAAGCAGACCAGAGTGCAAGTGGCGGAAGTGACCGTATTAGAGCAATTCACCCAGATTCTCCCAGCCACAGGAAAGGGGTGGTTGAGGTGCCACAGACCATCAGTCTTGTCAGAGGCCGTGTCCCTCATGGTGAACTATGTGTCTGCCAAGGATCTGGCCTCAATAATGCTGAAATCAAGTGCCCCTGGAAGCAAGACTCCAACTCTTAGCAGAGGCTCAGCAAGGAGGGAAAATCGAGAACCGCTAAACAAGCTGACACCACAAGAAGTGCCCCTAGCCGGAGGGCAAAACCTGATTGCCAAAGTGGAATGGAAGGGGGACTAGGGTCCCTGAAGAGGGGAACATACTCCACCCAGAAGACTCACTCCCTAAGAAGTGAGCCAGCCAACTGTGATGTCAAAGAGCCCGTGCTTTGAGTGTGGGCAAGAGAGATACTTCAGGCAAGAAGGCCTCTTCATGGACTGTAGTTATGAATAGGCATGGGCGGTAGGCTCCTGAGTCTGTAAACAAGGCCCATCCAAGCTGCTGCTGCCAATATGGGTTAACGGCACCCAAGTGATGGGCCTAGTGGATTCCAGATGTAGCCAGACAATTGTCCCGACAAGTCTGGTAAAGTCCCCTGACACAGTGGGTACTCCTATCTACCTCCAGTGCATCCATGGTGATGCGTGGCCCTACCCAGTGACCAAAGTATGACTGAAAGTAGAGGGCCACACGGAAATTTGCCGAGTTGCCTTAGCAACCACCCTGGCCTACCCTCTGATATTGGGGCGAGGCTGCAAGTGGTTGGCGGAGCTCCTGCAGCAGAAACCACCCCATAGAAACTAACTGAGAGGGGATGGAAGACCCGGGTAAAGACCCCTCAGGTCAGGCAAGAACCCTGACTCAACATCCCACGAGGCTATTGGAAAATGGGGACCTCATGCAGGAACAACGGGAGGACCAAACCCTGAGCTGTGCTTGGGAGCAGATAGGGCAAGAGGGTGGCACCCAACAGATCAAGCAGGGTCCCCATTTTGAGCTCTGGAGTGAGTGGCTGTACCGAGTGATGAAAGATCCCCAAACTCAGAAGACATTGTGACAACTGCTGGTACCCAAAAAGTTCCAATGGAGACTACTACATCTAGCTCTCTCAGTACCATGTGCCAGATGCTTGGGGAGGGAGAAGATACTGCAACGGATGGTCTTCAGATTCTTCTGGCTGGGCATTCGTGAGGTGCACGATTTCTGTGCCTTGTGTCCTGAATGCCAGCTAATAGGGCCCAAAAGGACACCCAGGGCCCCCCGATCCCACTCCCAGTGGTTGGAGTACCCTTCGAATGAATAGGGATGGATCTGATGGGACCCCTAGAGAACAGCACATTTGGGTTCTGATATATACTGGTGATAGTGGACTATGCTACATGGTACCTCAAAGCCATCCTACTACATATAACAAACGCACCCACCCTAGCGGGTGAACTCGTGAAGGTCTTTGCCAGGGTTGGGATACTGAAGGAAATATGGACAAACAGGGGATCCAACTTCTCATCCAAAATGATGAGAGAACTGTGCGAGTTGCTGAAGGTCAACACTCTCAAAATATCTGTCTACCACCCACAGACCATTGAGCTGCTGGTGCAGTTCAATAGGACCTTGAAGTCCATGTTGAAGAAACTCATTGACACTGATCCATTGGACTAGGACTGGTTGTTGTCATCATTGTTGTTCGCCACATGTGAGGTTCCCCAAGCCTTCACCGGGCTTTCCCTTTTAAGGAGGCAATTCAGGGGGATCTTGGACATCCTCTGAGAGACCTGGGAAGAACAAGAGTCCTGAGTCGTGGGCACAATGTTGTACATGCTTCAATTATGGGAGTGACTCAAAATGCTAGGGGATTTGCTAAAGAAAACCTGTTGAGAGCCCAGCAGACATAGGAGAGCACATATAACCAGGGAGCCCGATTGCGAATATTCAAACTGGGTGACAGGGTGTTACTGCTGCTCCCATCCTCCAAATAAAAGCTCTTGACCCAATGGAAAGCTCTGTGTGAGGTGGTCAGGAGGGTAGCTAGGGCCTCTTGACTATGAGATCCAACAGCCTAGGAGACAGAAAGAGACTCAAATCTATCACATCAACTTCCGGGAGGCCTGGAAGGCACAGGAGACCTTGCTGATAGCCCCGTAACCCCTAGAACCAAAAACTGAGGCCCAGGACCGGCTCTAGGCACCAGCAAAGCAAGCACATGCTTGGAGTGGCACAATTCCAGGCACGTGCTTGGGCAGTCGCGCTCTCGGAGCTTGGGGCGGCAAAAAACCTAGAGCCAGCCCTGCTTAGGCCTCAGGCATTGGTCCCTCCCAGATCCAACCCCACAACTGATGGGGCCAGAGCTCAGCCTGAAACAACAAGCCCAAATAATACAAATGACTCAGGCCATCCCTGAAGTGTTCTCGTCTCTCACAGGGTGGACACACTTAGCCCACCACCACATTGCCATGACACTTGGACAGAAGGTTCAAGAGAACCATTGACCGCTGCCAAGGAAAATGTGGGAGGTCATCCATGAAGAACTTCAGGCTATGCTGGCTCTGGGGGGAGGTTATCGAAGAATCTCTCAGTGAATGAAGGAGCCTTATCATACTGGTGCCAAAGCCTGATGGATCAACTAAGTTCAGCATTGATTTTAGAAAGGTCAATGTGACATTGTGATTTGACACCTACCTTATGCCCTGGATGGATAAGTTATTGGAGAGACTGGGAATTGCCAAATACATATCCATGTTGGACCTTACCAAAGGATACTAGCAAATCCCTCTAACGAGAGCATCCCTGGAGAAGACGTCTTTCCCTACTACCTGTGGCCTCTACCAATGTGTAACCATGCCATTCGGCCTGCATGGAGAGACCACCACCTTCCATAGAATCATAGAATATCAGGGTTGGAAGGGACCGCAGGAGGTCATCTAGTCCAACCCCCTGCTCAAAGCAGGACCAATCCCCAATTAAATCATCCCAGCCAGGGCTTTGTCAAGCCTGACCTTAAAAACTTCTAAGGAAGGAGATTCTACCACCTCCCTAGGTAACGCATTCCAGTGTTTCACCACCCTCCTAGTGAAAAAGTTTTTCCTAATATCCAACCTAAACCTCCCCCACTGCAACTTGAGACCATTACTCCTTGTCCTGTCCTCTTCTACCACTGAGAATAGTCTAGAGCCATTCTCTCTGGAACCACCTCTCAGGTAGTTGAAAGCAGCTATCAAATCCCCCCTCATTCTTCTCTTCTGCAGACTAAACAATCCCAGTTCCCTCAGCCCCTCCTCATAAGTCATGTGTTCCAGACCCCTAATCATTTTTGTTGCCCTTCACTGGACTCTCTCCAATTTATCCACATCCTTCTTGTAGTGTGGGGCCCAAAACTGGACACAGTACTCCAGATGAAGCCTCACCAATATCGAATAGAGGGGAACGATCACGTCCCTCGATCTGCTCGCTGTGCCCCTACTTATACATCCCAAAATGCCATTGGCCTTCTTGGCAACAAGGGCACACTGCTAACTCATATCCAGCTTCTCGTCCACTGTCACCCCTAAGTCCTTTTCCGCAGAACTGCTGCCTAGCCATTCGGTCCCTAGTCTGTAGCGGTGCATTGGGTTCTTCCGTCCTAAGTGCAGGAACCTGCATTTATCCTTATTGAACCGCATCAGATTTCTTTTGGCCCAATCCTCCAATTTGTCTAGGTGCCTCTGTATCTTATCCCTGCCCTCCAGCGTATCTACCACTCCTCCTAGTTTAGTATCATCCGCAAATTTGCTGAGAGTGCAATCCACACCATCCTCCAGATCATTTATGAAGATATTGAACAAAACCGGCCTGAGGACCGACCCCTGGGGCACTCCACTTGACACCGGCTGCCAACTAGACATGGAGCCATGATCACTACCCATTGAGCCCGACAATCTAGCCAACTTTCTACCCACCTTATAGTGCATTCATCCAGCCCATACTTCTTTAACTTGCTGACAAGAATACTGTGGGAGACCGTGTCAAAAGCTTTGCTAAAGTCAAGAAACAATACATCCACTGCTTTCCCTTCATCCACAGAGCCAGTAATTTCATCATAGAAGGCGATTAGATTAGTCAGGCATGACCTTCCCTTGGTGAATCCATGCTGACTCTTCCTGATCACTTTCCTCTCATGTAAGTGCTTCAGGATTGATTCTTTGAGGACCTGCTCCATGATTTTTCCGGGGACTAAGGTGAGGCTAACTGGCCTGTAGTTCCCAGGATCCTCCTTCTTCCCTTTTTTAAAGATTGGCAGTACATTAACCTTTTTCCAGTCATCCGGGACTTCCCCCGTTCGCCACGAGTTTTCAAAGATAATGGCCAATGGCTCTGCAATCACAGCCGCCAATTCCTTTAGCACTCTCGGATGCAACTCGTCCGGCCCCATGGACTTGTGCACGTCCAGCTTTTCTAAATAGTCCCTAACCACCGCTTTCTCCACAGCGGGCTGGCCATCTACTCCCCATGCTGTGATGCCCAGCGCAGCAGTCTGGGAGCTGACCTTGTTAGTGAAGACAGAGGCAAAAAAGCATTGAGTACATTAGCTTTTTCCACATCCTCTATCACTAGGTTGCCTCCCTCATTCAGTAAGGGGCCCACACTTTCCTTGGCTTTCTTCTTGTTGCCAACATACCTGAAGAAACCCTTCTTGTTACTCTTGACATCTCTTGCTAGCTGCAGCTCCAGGTGCGATTTGGCCCTCCTGATTTCATTCCTACATGCCCAAGCAATATTTTTATACTCTTCCCTGGCCAGATGTCCAACCTTCCACTTCTTGTAAGCTTCTTTTTTATGTTTAAGATCCGCTAGGATTTCACCGTTAAGCCAAGCTGGTCGCTTGCCATATTTACTATTCTTTCAACACATTTGGATGCTTTGTCCCTGTAACCTCAACAGGGATTCCTTGAAATACAGCCAGCTCTCCTGGACTCCTTTCCCCTTCAAGTTAGTCCCCCAGGGGATCCTACCCATCCGTTCCCTGAGGGAGTCGAAGTCTGCTTTCCTGAAGTCCAGGGTCCGTTTCCTGCTGCTTACCTTTCTTCCCTGTGTCAGGGTCCTGAACGCAACCAACTCATGGTCACTGCCTCCCAAATTCCCATCCACTTTTGCTTCCCCCACTAATTCTTCCCGGTTTGTGAGCAGCAGGTCAAGAAAAGCTCCCCCCCAGTTGACTCCTCTAGCACTTGCACCAGGAAATTGTCCCCTACGTTTTCCAAAAACTTCCTGGATTGTCTATGTACCGCTGTATTGCTCTCCCAGCAGATATCAGGAAAATTAAAGTCACCCATGAGAACCAGGGTGTGCGATCTAGTAGCTTCTGCGAGTTGCCAGAAGAAAGCCTCATCCACCTCATCCCCCTGGTCCGGTGGTCTATAGCAGACTCCCACCACTACATCACTCTTGTTGCTCACACTTCTAAACTTAATCCAGAGACACTCAGGTTTTTCTGCAGTTTCGTACCGGAGCTCTGAGCAGTCATACTGCTCCCTTACATACAGTGCTACTCCCCCACCTTTTCTGCCCTGCCTGTCCTTCCTGAACAGTTTGTAACCATCCATGACAGTACTCCAGTCATATGAGTTATCCCACCAAGTCTCTGTTATTCCAATCACGTCATAATTCCTTGACATCACCAGGACCTCCAGTTCTCCCTGTTTGTTTCCAAGGCTTTGTGCATTTGTATATAAGCACTTAAGATAACCTGCTGATCGCCTCTCATTCTCAGTATGAGGCAGGAGCCCTCCCCTCACAGACGTTCCTGTCTGTGCTTCCTCCCGGTATCCCGCTTTCCCACTTACCTCAGGGCTTTGGTCTCCTTCCCCCGGTGAACCTAGTTTAAAGCCCTCCTCACTAGGTTAGCCAGCCTGCTCGCAAAGATGCTCTTCCCTCTCTTCGTAAGGTGGAGCCCGTCTCTGCCCAGCACTCCTCCTTCATGGAACACCATCCCATGGTCAAAGAATCCAAAGCCTTCTCTCCGACACCCCCTGCGTAGCCATTCGTTGACTTCCACGATTCGACGGTTCCTACCCAGGCCTTTTCCTTCCAAGGGGAGGATGGACGAGAACACCACTTGCGCCTCAAACTCCTTTATCTTTCTTCCCAGAGCCATGTAGTCTGCAGTGATACACTCAAGGTCATTCTTGGCAGCATCATTGGTGCCCACGTGGAGAAGCAGGAAGGGGTAGTGATCCGAGGGCTTGATGAGTCTCGGCAGTCTCTCCGTCACATCGCGAATCTTAGCCCCTGGCAAGCAGCAGACTTCTCGGTTTTCCCGGTCAGGGTGGCAGATAGGTGACTCAGTCCCCCGGAGGAAAGAGTCCCCGACCACCACCACCCGCCTCCTTCTCTTGGGAGTGGTGGTCGTGGAACCCCCCATCTCAGGACAGTGCATCTCATGCCTTCCAACCAGCGGAGTCTCCTTCTGCTTTCTCCCCACAGATGTATCATCTGGTCCACTCTCCGCAATGGTACCTGTGGAGAGAACATGAAAGCGGTTAGTTACCTGTGTCTGCGTTGCTAGAACCCGGACATTCCCCCTTCTTCTTCTGGAGGTCACATGTTGCCAAGCTTTTTCACTGGCCTCTTGGCTCCGCTGTGCAACCTGCTCTAAATCTTTAGAGCTTTGTGCCCATAGAAGCATATCCTGACTTTTGTCCAGAAAATCCTCAGATTCTCGTATGCAACGCAGGGTCGTTATCTGTTGCTCCAGACCTTCAATCTTCTCTTCCAATATGGAGACCAGCTTGCACTTTGTACAGACAAAGTCGCTTCTGTCCTGTGGAAGAAAGACAAACATGGCACATCCAGTGCAGGTCACAACAGCTGAACCCCCCCCCTTCCATATCACCTTCCTACTATGAGCTTCATCAGAGAAGTTGGCAAGATGTAAGCCTCACTGGGCTCACTCCAGGCGAACTCCCAGGCAAACTTCTGCTGTGTGCTGCTCTGCTGTTCCCCGCTGCTCAGCTGGTTCGCCGCTGCTCAGCTGGTTCATGGAGCTCTGGCTATTTTTAAACAGCCAGGCTTCCCTGAAACAAACAAACAGACAGCCCCAATGCCCGCCCTCTGCAGGCTACCAGCCAATCAGGCACTCGCTCAGGCTTTCACACTGCCCTCCCAGCAAACACACACTCGGATACTTACTCAGCAAACACGCACTCGGATACTCACCAATCCCAGTGACTGATGGATCAACTACTGTGACCCCACAAAGAGTATGCTGCTGCATACATTAATGACATAGGTCATCCTCCCAGTTGGCACTAGAGATGACTATGTCACTTCTCAGCGGTTACCCGAGCCCTCGAGAAGACTGAAAACCTGGCCAAATGCTGCCTGGGCCAGAAGGCAGTAACATTCTGTGGGTACACCGTGGGGCAGGGTACACCCTGGGGGATGAATTCCAGGTGAAAACCAACTGCCCAGCCCCCTCAACCAAGAGACAGGTGAGGTGGTTCCTCGGGCTGGCAGGCTAGTATAGGTGCTTTGTTCCTGGCTTTGCTACAACAGCCGATCCCCTTTCTAACCATGTGAAAAGTACCCGACCCATGAAGGTGCAATGGACCAAGGCATGTGAGGTGTGACAGAGCTTTCCAGGCTTTGAAGGTCTGGCAAACTCGGGGACCTGTTCTCTTTCACCCTGATTTTGCAAAACCATTTATCCTTTAGATCAGTGGTTCCCAAACTTTAACAACCTGTGAACCCCTTTCATTAAAATGTCAAGTCTCACGAACCCCTCCTAAAAATGAATATTTCCAGGGATTTTCTCCTTTACCTGAGTATAAATTATAAAAACAGTGATCTTGTAAATATAAAATTTGTTTTTATGACATGCTTATTACACACTATTTATTATTAATTATTATTTATCATTATTTTTATTACACTATGAAAACGGCAACACTTTTCCAAGATCTCACTTTCGTAGCTTGTATCACTTTGAATAAGCCTGTTATGAGACAAGGCTCCTGTGTTTCATCAAGTTGCACACAGGAGGCCATGCCCCACCCCTTCTGGGCATGCTCACAGTGGAGACAGAGTTCAACAGGGAGCAGCTCAGCTCAGTCTCCCAGACAGAGCAGGAGAGCTCTTGGGTGTTGTAGCTTCCTGCAGAGAAGCTGTCAAGGCACTCCTAAGATGAAATATCACATCAGATATGAAACAGCATGAAGGTATTTAAGAAGCCAGCTCAAAGAGTTCATCCTACGCAAGCATTCAGGTCTTGAGCAGTCCAAGCAAACAATGCATGTTACCACAAAGCTTAAACTTGTTCTTCATAATAATTTTAAAAACAATACTAGCTGCCTATTTAGTTTTAAAAACAGTAAAAAATATCCACCTCCCTTTCCATTTCTTATAAAGAGTCTTGAAGTTTAAATTTCCTGAGTGTGATAGATATGCTTGCTTTGACCTGCTTAGCTCTTGGAAGTCCAGGGGCTCCAGGCAGCTGGCCCTGTGCTGCCCGGGGTCCCTAGGGACAGCTCTGTCTGCCATTAGGGATTTTTTCCCCGAGAACCCCCTGTAACATTTTGCGAACCCCCAGGGGTTGATAAACCCCAGTTTGGGAACCACTGCTTTAGATGGACACCTCAGACGTGGGTCTTGGGACCATATTATCCCAAGAGGTAGATTGTGAAGAACACTGGTGTTGTTTTTGAGTAGGAAGCTGTTCCCCAGAGAAACAAACTACTCAACGATTGAGGAGGAGGAACTGGCAGTGAAGTGGGCCATAGAGGCCCTACGTTACTACCTGTTAGGAAAATCCCTTTTACTCCTCACGGGCCACACCCCTCTACACTAGCTAAACTTGATGAAAGACACCAACACCTGGATTCAGAGGTGGTACCTTTCCCTGCAACCTTATGACTTTCAAGTGCTCCACTGCCCAGGAAAGGCGCACGCCAACACTGATTTCTTCTTGTGGGAGGGAGGAAGAGAGCAGAAGGAATGCTCACTGCCCAGTTCTAGCCAGAGCGGGAGGGAGTGCGATGGGGTGTATGAACTCCACACCATTGAAGTGAGGTTGCTCTGGACACAGGCGGCCATGCCCCACCCCTTATGGGCATGATCACAGTGGAGACAGAGTTCAACAGGGAGCAGCTCAGCTCAGTCTCCAAGACAGAGCAGGAGAGCTCTTGCATGTTGTAGCTTCCTCCAGAGAAGCTGTCGAGGCACTCCTAAGCCAGGACCAGACCCTACATTCAAGCCACAACAGACCCTTCAGATGCAGGGTATGACAAACCACCATAGATAGAGGGAGATCCTCCAGAGAGTGGCCTGTGAGAACTCCCTGGGGGACTCCAAGACAGACTAGTGGCACCAACAGAGGATCCGAAGCTGGGGATGGAAGTGGCCCACGGAGCAGACATAGGGGTACCTGTCTCCTAGGCCAGCAGTTTTCAAAGTTCAGGTCACGACCCAACTGGGCATGTCAGGCACTGGGTCCTCTGGTTGTTAAAAGTCACGTTGGCAGTGCTGTCCAGCTAAGACAGCCTAGTGCCTACCTGTTTCGACACTGCACTGTGCCCTGGAAGCGGCCAGCAGCGGGTCTGGCTTCTAGGCAGGGGAGCCATTGGAGGTAAGTCTGCACCTCAACCCCAATCCCTTGCCCCAGCCCTGAGCCCCCCCAAAGCTGGAACCCATTCCTACACCTCAAACCCCTCATCCCTGGTTCCACCCCAGAGCCTGTACCCCCAGCCCAGACCCTCTCCCGTATCCCAACCCCCAGTCCTGAGCCCCCCCAAATCCAGAGCCCCCTCCTGCATTCCAAACCCCTCATCCCTGGCCCCACCCCAGAGTCTGCACCCCCAGCCCAGAGCCCTGACCCCCTCCTGCACCCCAACCCCCTGCCCCAGCCCAGAGCCCCCTCCCACACTCTGAACCCCTCATTCCTGGCTCCACCCTGCAGCCCTCACCCCCGCACCACAACCCTCTGCCCCAGCCCTGAGCCCCTCCCACACACAAAACCCCTCATCCCCAGCTCCCTTGGGACATGGGCATCAACAATTTTCTTCAACTGGGTCCCCAGAAAAAAAGTTTGAAAACCACTGTCCAAGGCCAAAGGTTTTGAATGATTATTTCTTTCGGTCCTGGATTGGACCCTGGTGGAGCAGGGAGGGCCTGAGTTCCCCTGCCTCCTGGCCACTGACTCTTGCCACTAGGCGACATTGTCCAGAGTATTGCCCCTAGGTGGTAGTGCTGGCCTTGGACTCAGTCTCCCCCGATAAGCCCCCAGATGTCCACTTTCCCACCTAATACAATGCAGCCACAAAGGATACTTCACTCCTTAAAGGGAACAGGGGTGATGAGTGGGTGGTGGAGGCAGCATAGGGAAAGAAAGTAAGTGGGTTTATTTCAGGGTAGGAGGGTCATGTAACCTATCTGAGCCTTTTCTGATTCTTCCATCTACATGTGACTGGCAGGGGAGTGGCTTAACAGGGGCGAGAACCAGTGGGAAGGATTGCACAGGGAGGACTAAGTGCACTCTTGCAGTCCCAGGATTCACATTTCCATTCACTCTGCTGCACTGCAGCAGACCAGTGACATGGTGGCAGATGACACAGCGCTTAGCTTTGCTGCACTCTTGCAAGTACTGTTGTGTGCGGACACATGCTTTGCGATGGAGGCTGGCACTGCCGGTTGCAACAACAATATGCTCTGATGTAGCCACGCTTACTGAGAGTCTAGGTGCTGTCGTGTGGGGGCCTAATTTGACGACCTGATACAGCCAAAGGACGGAAAGGCTCCAACACCATTTATTTACCCCAGCCTCTTGTGTTAACCCTTGGGCTGCTGTTCCAAATATCAACAAGGGATGGGACTTCTTACTATGTCCCAGGGAAGGGGCAAAACGAACATTACCTTTCAGTTTGGCGTCAGGCCACGCAGGGAAAGCACAGCAGATGCTCTGTGTGTGTGTGTTGGGTGCAAGCAGCGGGAGTGAGGCCACCAGTAGTTCTGCTCTCCCCTCCCAGCGGCTGCCAGGACTCTGAGTGCTGGTGGGGGCTCCCTGGCCTGATGCCGGCCTGATGCCCCCCCCCCGCCCCGACCGCATGTAACAAGTTGGGGATGGGGCGAGCACGAGTGCACAAAGTCCTGCAGCCGCGCTGAGGGGCTGTGGGGCTCCCTCCCCCCCCCCACACCCCCCCATTGCTGGCCCCTATGCACCCCCAGAAGCACGTGGGTGCGGCCCGCGCCCCCCTCTAGCCCCCAACTCGGGACTGCAGGGCAGCGTGTCCCCGGGCGAAGCGGCCGGGCCAGGGAAGGAGTGGGGAGGCAGCGGCCGGGGGAGGAGCGGGGCCGGCACTGCCCAGAGCGCGAGGAGAGAGGGGGGCCCGCGCAGGGAGGGAAGGGAGGCGGTGGAGGTGAGTCACATGGTCAGTGCCGCACTCTGGCTCTCCCCTGTCTCAGTCGCTTTTGTTGTAAAGGGGAGGCAGCCGAGGAGCAAAGCAGCAGCAGCAGCCGCCCTGCCAGGGGCCAGCCCAGCCGGAAACCTCCCCAGCCAGGCTCTGCTGCTGCTGCTTTGCAGAGAGGCGCGCAGCCAGGGCTGGGGCAGGAGCGCCCGCGCCGCAGAGACAGCCGCGGCACCGTGCCGACTGGCGGGCAGCCTGGGGGCACATGTGGAGGGGCAGCGGCAGCGAGCAGGAGAGTCGGGGGTGTTAGTCCTGCTTGGGCGCAGAGTGGCGCGCCCGCCAGTCCGGCGTTTCGCGGTCCTTGGTGCCGTCTCGCCGGAGGAGGAAACTATGGAGGTCAATGCAGGTAAGAGACTTGCTAAGCTGCTAGTTCGGGGTGCTGAGGTGTGTGTGTGGGGGGGGGGAGCCGCAGGGCGGGTGCTTTGGGGTTAAGCGGGAGGGCGCTGTGTTGGTCACTGTGGGGCGATCTGTGGATTTGGGGGTGGGTGATCAGCGAGCCCCATGTTAGCGCCGGGTGGGTGAGTTCCTGACCGGGGAATGGGGGCATTGCAGGGCGGCTGCCGCTGTCAGGGGAGCGTCTCGCGTCAGCAGAGCGTCTCGCGGGTGGGCTGGGCAGCTGCCCCCATGTTGTGGGGGCCGGGATCCCCCTGGGTTGGGGGGGGGGTTGATCCCCGCTTGTGGGAGGGGTGCTAGGTCACCCCTCCCCCCACTCCTCGGATGCTCTTGTCCAGTTGGTGTGGCGGATGTTGGGGAGCCTGGGTTGCTGCGGCTGCCCCCCACGGCCTGATGCCCGTTCCCCGCCCCCCTTCCTTGCGGATCCCGTGGCCGGCGCCTGCCCTTCCTCACATGGACCCCCTTGCCGAGCCATGTGTGTCTTCTGTTTACGTTCCGCGCTGCGTGCCCGCTTATTGGCCGTGCGGGGCTGTGACGTAACGATTGCATAATAGGGCCGGGGCGGGCCAGCTGGGTGGCTGCCGGCGCGGACACGTGAGGCCCGCCAGAGGCCGCTGTTTTGGTGACCTACATTCATCGAGTGTGACGGGAGCCGGGCGTGCGCAGGGGACACGTGGGGCGGAGGAGGCCCGATCCCTGCGGCGCTTCTGACCACGCCCACCGGAGCGCCGGGCGGGGTTTGCACCGTTCTGACCCCGCCCCCACAGGTGTTCCAAGGTTCTGACCGCTCGCCTTTTGGAGTGGGAGGCGCCCCCTCTAGGCGTTGCATTGCGGGCGGGGGCAGGTGTTCTTTTTCCCTTCGGAAGGGGGCGTGGCTAGAACCTTGGAACACGGAGGGCGGCTCCTTTCGGCTGGGACGTGGTTAGAACGCTTGCAGAGTGGGGTTGGGGGGGGGGATTGCTGCCCCTTCCCATTCACCTGGTTTATACTCCAGGGGTCGGGTGTGCAGGTGATGGTGGCTGGGCAGAGGAGAAGTGCTGCCCTTGCTCCCCTGCCCACCCGCAGTGCCTGGAGGTTGCCCAGAGCTCTGGTAGGTAAAAGCCATAGGTACTTAGGGTCCCTGAAGTACGGTGACCAGATAAGAAGCGTAAAAAATCAGGAGGGGGTAATAGGTGCTTATGTAAGACAAAGCCCCAAATATCAGGACTGTCCCTATAAAATCGGGACTTCTGGTCACCCTCCCTTGGCATAGGGCTGGCCCCCGGGCGGCAGTCTTACTGGCTCGTTGCAGTATAGCGTGTTGTATTTGTGTGCCTGCCCATGTGATTGGAATGAAGACACATTTAAAATTCTTCTCACGTGGACAGGCTCTTGCAACAGCAGGACTGTAACAGGTGAAAGAGGGGGGCAGACCCGCCTTCACTGATGGTTGCGCTCATGTAATGAGCCCAGCAAGTCAGATGGCTGGACACGTCCAGATTACAGCGTGTTACACAAAAGGATCTCAGGTCCCGCCTGACCGTATGGGAATTAGAATGTCTGTCTGGGCTTTATGGGAAGGTGGGGGAATTACAGCTTTACAAAAATAGCAGAAAAGTAATTGCTAAGTAAGGACGCAATGGTTCCTGCATCCTCCCTTAAAATAAATTGAGTGAAAAGGCTGGGTTTTATTATTCTGTATATAATAGTGGCTGATTATGTAACAGTTCCTGTGGCTCTAGTGAAAAACATCAGGCAGTGCTTTATGAAACAGAATTGACTTTGGAAGGACGCATTTGCTGTGCCAGCAGCTAAATAGCCATTGGTGTGACTGTTTAGAAATTATTTCAGCAAGAGCTGATAATTTAATGTGCCGGTTTTGCTATTTTAAAGATTGTTCCTTTGTCCTAGAATGGGATGATTCCCTTTTATTAAACCTAAATGTGATAATCTTGTACAGTAGAAAATTCTTTATAGCAGAAAGACCAGTTAGCTTTCCTTCTCTTGCCTAAAGTCTTCTCTTTTTACCCTATGTCATTTCAACTATTTTCATTGTTAAACTTTTATGTCAAAGGTGAAAGGAAAACAATCTACACTATTGCAACAACAATAGAGGCTGATACTAAAATAGCATCTAGGTAGGCTGAACTCTATTTTTTGCAAAGATTTAATAATCTGCTGAAATATAAATAACAGGGTTGTCATAATTAATAAGTTATATAACTTCCTGCTCAAAATACATGTTCACATATGATCTGGTGGTAGTATATCATTTGGAATTCTAAATTTATTTGAGAATCCTTTGTGGATATGTCTAAATAAGCATCCAGAACTAGTTTCACATCACAACAATTCAGTTTAGGATAAAATAAAATTCCTTTGTCTTCTATGTTAGCAAATTCTATTTTAAGAGTCAAGAAGTTTATGTCTGCAGCGCTGACTCGCCGATACAATATCAGGACCTGCTGCTTCTGGGAAATGTTTTTTTCTGTACCGCATACGTGGGTTTTTCTGAAATGCAGGTGTATAACCTAGTACTTACAGTTAAATAGGAAAGAATATTAAAATCTGAGCAGAGGATTTCTGAGGAGCCACAGAATCTTCCAAGATAGTCTCAATTTTAATATATTTCTCAATAATATGACAAGTAACCAAAAAGTCCCTAGTATACAGAAATAGTTAGTATACCTAGTGGGTCTTAGATTCACAAGGGGGACTCAGGCGCCTAACTGCCCAAGTCCAACATTTATGCACAACTGGCTTTCACAGAACTAGGGCTCAGCTCCACCCGATCCTGTAGCTGCCAAAGTCCCAAGGCATTCAAGTCCCACTAGTAAAGTCCCCAAGTCTGTGGGTGGGGATGCACAAATCTGCCTAAGGCCTGGCATTGCCAAGCAGCTCAACACCTAACTCAGGCCAAAGCTCCAGCAGCATTCACGAACGAGGAATTCCCTTGCCTTTCTCCGCTGCTGAGCCCAATCTGGTAGCTGTGTTCTGAGTACACCTGCCCCACACAGAAGACCATAGAGGAGGTGTCCTTATATTCGCCTGGTTCAAATCCCCACTCTGCCTGCTGTGGAGCAGGGACCAGGCCTCCCCCTGCCCAGGTGAGTTCCTGAACAACTGGGCTACTGAGTATTCTGGGGTGGCTGTCTTTCAGTCTGTCCTAGTGAAGCAGTTCCACCTTGTATAAATAATTAAATAGCCATTGGGCCAGAGAAAGCATGAGGATGACCGGCCTAGTGGTTAGGGCACTCACCTGGCTTCAAGTCCCTGCTCCAGATCATGGCTTTTGTTCAGTGTGCTGGTGTCTGTGAATCTCTTTTTAAGTGCCTCTCACCATGCGTGTACAGAACCTGAGCGCCTAACTCGAGCCTGTGAATTCTACTAGGCAATAGGGTGCATAAGTTAGGCTCAGCATGGCAAGGCCTAGGCCCCCCCCTTGTGAATCTAGCCCTGTGTCTTTTGGTTTTGAAAACCTCATTAGGAGGGGAAAAGTTAAAATGAATTTGCTGTACAGTACTCCTCAGTTAGGTCCTGTCTTCCACCTGTTCAGGGGAGAAGGAGCAGCTCAGTACCCTCTATCCTATAGGGCAGTAGTGGGCAACCTGCGGCCCGTCAGGGTAATCTGGTGGTGGGCTGTGAGACAGTTTGTTTACAATGACTATCTGCAGACATGGCCGCCTGCAGCTCCCAGTGGCTGCGGTTCCCCGTTCCCAGCCAATGGAAGCTGCAGGAAGTGGTGGCCAGCATGTCCCTGTGGGAAGCAGGGGTTTAATTAAATTTACAAAAGCAATGAAATTCCAAGTTACTATCTGTCTTTGATTCTTGTGCCAAGTATTGCAATTTTTATGTTGTATAGGATCACTCAGTGTTCTAGAAATTATTTATGTATCACAAGGGTATAAAAGAGTAGTGTAGGACAGAGTGGCAGCATTTATCTTCAAGTGTGCTATAATTAACATAAGACACTATGACCCAGGACCTGCTGTACTGACTTAATCTGTTGAGCAAGCATTCCTTGTCATTTGTAGCTTTTACTGGTTTAAGGCATATGCATCATCTTATTCTGGTATGTAATAAGTCATATGTAAAGGGATTTGCCACATCAGTACAAAGGGAGCAGAGAAGGAATTAAACACAGTTTTTAAATTGCTTGGCTTTTGCCAATGAGCTTTTTACACTTACTAATTTTAGTGTGAAATAACAAATGCTTTGTAGTGGCTTTTAAAATATCAGGTCTTGGAGATGACAACTGACTTGGTTCTCAAAAGAAGAGTAAAGAATTGTTTGTATCCTTTGCAAGATCATTCTTTTGGCATATAACCTGGGGAAGGGGCCCTATGAAAAACAAATCTATTTCCATGCCTGAAAGAGAGCAGGTAGCTGTTTTCTCCAAAAGTATCTCAAGAGTTTAAGACTAAACAGCTTCCCTGTCCTGCAAGTGGGAGTGCAGTGCCTTGCAAAGAGCCTGGCAACTGAAACTATATTTAAATGAGCTACAAAGACTTGTAATGTGACAAGTGGTGCTTAAGGAGTTCAGTTCTGGTTTGTTTTTATATTATCTTCATGCTCCATCCGCTTGATCCATTGCTGTGAATACCACCAACCTCCTCCCTATCTCAGGCCTGTATCCTGGATGTCATCTTTCACTTTGCCCTTTGTCTTATCCTAATCTAAATGATCTCTGCTTCTGTCTCCATAACACCTCTAAGATCTAGTCTTTTCTCCCCATCCAGTTTGTACCTCCTACCCTGAACTCCCTTCAGAACATTGCTTCTGAGATCAGGTTTTGATCAGGTTATATCCTCCCAGCTTTGAGTCCCTCCAGTGACTCCCCACCATCCACCACCTCAGATGCAAGCTTTTTACACTTGCTGTTGATCCCATCCCCTGCTTCCTCTTTTATCTAATCTCATTTTCCATTCTAGGAGGTCAGGTGTGAGGGCAAGAGAAGATGGGGTGGAAGGGGAGGTCAGTCGTTGGAAAGCTAATGGAAAGAAATGAGCTTGGGGGAGGGGTTTGAAAGAGGCACATGTAAGGACAACTTGGCATGCTGTGTCAGGTAGTGCCAGCTCAGGGAGTGGATCATTTGCAAGCTGTGTAAGGACATTTGGTATTTTGTCATTACAGTCTTTTCTTTTCCTTCCACCAGGGGGTGTGATTGCTTACATCAGCTCTTCAAGCTCAGCGTCTAGCCCAGCCTCTTGTCACAGTGAGAGCTCAGAGAGTAGTTTCCAGTCATCCTCTTCGCCTGTACCATCTTCACCAAACAGTTCCACCTCTGAGAGCAGCTGTAACAGTAGGAGCAGCGAGGGTTCTGACGGCGCACCAAAGAACGATCAGCTAGATGGTGCCGTTAAAACAAGTCGGTCGAGTGCTGCTGGATTGACCAAGGGCCATGGTGGACTTACAAGTATGTATGTTTTGAAGTATCATCAGGCAGCTAAACATGCACTGTCGTGCTCCACTGTCTCAAACTGATGGCTGGTCTTACCTGGCCTGAGGACACCCCCAGCCTTCATTCTGGAGACCACAATTTTCTCTCCACTCTTAATCTCTAACTTCCTTCCTTCTAGACAGCGGTAGCTATGGTGCTCATTCTCTGGCCAAGATGTTGAGCAAACAGCCTCTTGCTAGACAGAAGCCACAACTTCAGCCTGAATCAGCCATCTTTCCAATCTTTTTTCAACCCTACTCCTTGAGCTCAAGCTCATCACCTCTGCTATGTGCCTGAGTTTTACTGATCCAGGATATGAAATGCACTGATGCCGCTCCCAGACCTGGAACTGCTTGCTCACAGTGCAAAGTGGTGCCAACAGGCCATATTGTCCTTTGGCCCACAAGTAAGTTTAAATCAAGAACTCTCACTAATTTTTTATTTTTTTTATAAAAAGCCCCAACAGTTTTGAAATTATGTTAAGTGCTAAAACAAAGTTTACTGCAAGTCTCTTTGTCCTCCTTTCACTGAAACCTGGCCAAATACCATTTTAAAAGACAGTTTAGTCCACAGTCTCAAACCTAGGAACAAATTCTTATTTACATCAATGTTTATGTTTAATTACTACAGAGATCAGTGGAATCATTTTATAAGTTTATATTGTGGTAGCAGTTAGGAGTCCCAGTCAGGGCCCAGGACCTCATTGCGCTAGCCACTATGCGTGCACACAAGTTCCTTCTCCAGGAACTACGCCAGACTTACACCAGTAAAAATGTGTTCAGAACGTGTGCACTAAGTTCCAGCTACAAGTGATTTTATTTTTTTTAAACCACAAATAAAATAAAATTTAAAAGTTGGTATGGTCAGAACTACAGGGGTGCTGATCGTTGCAACTATACTGTAGGCTTCAACTTGCTTTAGTTACTGTGTTTCTGCATTATATATTCTTTGATAATCAGAAGTTCAGCAATAAAGGAATTTTTTTAAGCAATCTTTGCAAGCTAAAAGTGATCCCCAGTTGTTTTTTGTTTTTTTTTTTACAAGAATGTTGACATTGAATAGTGACTGCAGCGATATATGGGTCAGAAGATATTTCAGTAAGCTTTTAATTTGAATTTAGATGTTTTTCTTTTACCCGAGACAAAATATTTTTTGCAAGTCAAACTTTCTGGACAACCCTCCTATTAAGGGGTGCTGGAACAATTTTTATAGTGGGGGTGCTGAGAGACATTGAACCAAATTGTAAACTCTGTATACACTTCAAGCCAGGGGATGCAGCAGCACCCCCAGCACTCCTAGTTCCAGCACTTATGCTCATGTTTTGTGTTTTGAGGGCATTATGAGGCCAAGCCTAAAGTCTGATCATTGTACTTCAAAAAACCTTCAGATTATTTTAAAAAATATTTCTCTCCCACCCAACCCCCACCTAAAATAAATAAATCCAAGATCTTAGTAAGACCTTTCCCCTCCTCTTCTGCTTTGTACATTGTTTGGCAAACATGGAAGCACTCGACGGGACTGCTCATGTACAGAAAGCTGCTGTTTGCAAAATCAGGGCATAAGAACCTGAAAGTGAAATTGGCTGTAAACAAAATTGAGATTGATTTAACTGATTTTTAGGGTGGGATTTTTAAAAGCGCTTAGCAGAGCTATGCAGAGGACAGAAATTCCCTTTCACAAAGGATTTCAAGATTGACATTTGTTCGTGTTCTGTTTAGGGACTAAATATTGTAGCAGGATTAACCTGCTTGCTTGCATGCATGTATATATATATATATCTTTTCTAATAGTTTAAGTATTTCGTCTGTTGTAATAGGTTTATAGATATATATTGAAATAAGTTTGGCTGTAATGCTATATCCTGCATGTTAAGTTAAGGCAAAGTTAGTATATCTATATCTGGGACCTTTCACCCAGATAGCAAAGTTGGCCTACATCTTGAGATCTTTTATCTAAATAGTAAGCCACCCATGCATGTCTAAGACCTTTATCTAGACAGATAGACAATGGAAGAATGGTAGGGGTTTTTTCTTGTAGCCACAGACTTAACAGGTACACCACAAGGAAAGAATTGAAATGACTAAAAGAACAGAAATAGTATATGTGCGTATGTACATGTCATCAATTTGCATGAACGTATTAGCCTATGGAGTAAGGGTATCCTAACATTTTTGAGGCATATTTGGGCATAGGAGGAAGGATTCCCTGCACTTGAGCCCTATAAAAGAGGTGACCCACCTCACTAGCTTATGCTATCTGTCCTCTACGACTACTAACTATTAGTAGGTTGTACTCATTTTCTTTTCAAACTTTTAAGTTCCAAGGGGACTAGGCTAAGCTTGGTTTCCCTAAACGTTTGTTCTTAGTTTTGTTTGTTAGGTTTTAAGTTTGTTAGTTAAGTAAACTCTAAGTTCGCTTTGATAGCTCTTAGCATTAGTTTCTTTGAAGCTCTGCACCACTCACTCAAGAGTTGAGAAATCTGAATGGTTAGAGGTGAGGCTGGTCCTGTGTCTCTCACCACCAGGTCATCAAGGAAGGTTGTGAGTATATTAACCAAAGCTTTGTAGCATATAATACTGTATTACCATATGTATCTTTCGAATAACAGTAATACAATTGTAACTTTGTAACTCTAATTATTTTACCATTTACTTACTATTTCATTGATTTTAATAAAAAGTCTTTACGGCTATATGTGTCTCAGTGCGAGCTTCCTGTCACACCCCCGAGGGTCCTTTGTAAATTCTGTGGAGCCTGATCTGGGACAAGAACTTTTAACTTCTGATCAAATAGATTGGTGAGCCAAAAACCCATACTATCCAAATTAATAATATTAACACACCCTAGATCAGGCTACAGACTGGCGAGCCAGCCAGGAGACTCGAGAAGTATGTGACAGGAATTTTCAGGGATTCCAGGCATCCTTAGACTCCTAAAAATCTCACCTGAGGCATAAGTAAATGGTTAAAGTTACAGAAAGTTAGAGAGCAACATTGTGTGTCTCAGTCACTCACTCTTAAGAGAACAGGAGCCTGATTTCCTGTGACTGCGGCTTGGCAGCAGTCCCAGTATTTCCGGTTCTGTATTGTGGTTTGATTTAGAGTTTTACTTTAGAGGGTTTAAATTTAATCTTGCAAGATAGAGTAATATTATAAACAGTAAATAGTGTTATTATTTAAAGTGATATGCGCTTTTAAGGGGCTTTGTTAAAGGTTGAAGTTATAATGAATGGTACTGATAAGATATTAGCAGTAGCATTGGATCCAATGACCCACACTAGTGGTGGCGGGGGAGTTGATAAACCTAGGTATTAATTGCCACCAAGAGGCTGCAATAATTCAGAACTTGAACGGTTCGAGCTACCTTATTTCAGTCCCCTCAACTCTCCTGGGCTGCACCTCTGATCCATCTGCCTCAGTAGTCCCCAGCTGTTTGGCAGGTCCCGACAGAGGGAAAAGACCTCTTGATCAGCTACGAGCCATCGAGGGAAGAAAGGGCACGTACCCCACCTCTCTATCATTTATTTGGGACTTACTGAACTAAGTGTAAAAACCGGTTTGGGGTATTGTTTCCTGTTGTTTCTGTGAAGGGACGCCTTCAGTTTCAGATTAAAAACAGCAGAGTATTCGTTATAGTTTATTACATAAGCTAGTGAAGTTTTAGAATTAAAATGAGTTCTGTGTTACGTATTAAGGTGAGTGGAGCAAGGGCAAGAGTAGAGTCTGTTGGAGTTGCCCGTAGTATGGCTTTAGAAAACTTTGCCAGAAAAAATACATTCAGCAACATGGAGGAGGTTTAGAACAGTTGAGAAATAGCGAGATGATCTCTGAGCATTGTAACCCATGGGGTTTTGTGAGTGAGGTATTTGATGTAGAAAGAGAGCAGAAAAAAAGAAAGGCTAAACTGGTAAAGGGAATAGCTGTTGAATGTCTGCTCGTGGCTTGTAGTTCGCTGGGAAAGAAATTGAATAAAAAATTAGAGTTACTCAGGAAAGCCCAGCAAACTTTGGATGCCAGCTTAAAATCGCTGGAGGGCTATAAATCAGACCATGGACAGCTGTTGGAAAGAATCAGAGAGTTGGAAAAAAGAGAAGATGTGTTAGAGGAGGATAAAGAATCGATTCCCATCCCTATTGGCGTGGTAGAACCAACGGAGATAGAAAAACCTGCAGGGCCAATTTCTAGAAGTAGGCCAAGAGAATTAGCTTAGGCTGATACAGTACCTTTAGGAGCAGAGTTGGAGATTGAGTCTGAGGAGCCACTGGGAGAGTCAGAAGAGGAAGGTAGCAATGCAGAAGCTAACAGCAGTCTGCAGATAGAAAAAGGAAGTCCCAGGGTGGCACCACAGGAGGTGGAGTTGAGTGGCATCATAGAGGAGGCGACTAGTGATGTAAAGGATGAGATGAGCAGAGCAAAGGGGGAGGAAATATCCTCTCCTCTGTTAGTGTCCTCCCCTGATAGTGAAGAGGGAGTGCCTTTAGAGTCTGTGATTGTTCAGGGACTAGAAGATGCAGTGTCACAAGTGACACGAGTAGCTAATGCATGTGATGTAGTAATCTCTAAGTTACAACAGAGAGATATACAACAACTAAGGAATGTAATTCCTGCTCCTCCGCCCAGTGTTACACTAGCACCATATAGATCAGGAGATCCAGCCCCTTTGGGTGGACATTTATTGGAATTTGAGCAATCATCAACATTGTCTAGGTCCTGACAATTTCGTGGCCCCTCTACACTCCCTTGGTATATGCTAGTATCACCTGGTGTACGGGTAGAACACCCTACTACACCAGACCTTAACACACTAAGAGATGTCCTGCGTCAGTGTGGAGATGCCTTGAGTATAGGACATAGAGGTTTTACGGAAAATTATCCTGCTCATCCAGGATTATCTCCATTGGAAAGTGCTGATAGCTCAGATGAGGAAAACGTGAATTTGGGTAGAAGAAGTCAAAACAGAGACGTTATAGATTCAAGCTCAGGTAGAAGTCCAGATCCTGATCTGGAGAGAAGATCCTCAGATTGTAATTCGGATTGTCCTGAAGCAGTTGTTACAGACATTAAGACCCTAGATCTGGTAGCTAAGCAAGTAGGAATGATGGAGGATTCTTCAGTTGCAATGCATGCACAACGTGTACAAGAAACAGCAAACGTGTTTGGCTTACCAAGGAAAGATTGAGTTAAAATCTTACAACTCACAGTAAATCGAGCATTATGGAGTACTTTGCCACCTGAGTTTAGGGTAGGAGAGAGATCTTTTAAAGACACAGTAGCCTTATTGGAACACAATCTACATCCAGGGAAAGCTGGTGTGGCCATCCTGTCGAACCTAAGGCAGAGATCTAATGAGTCCCCACATCAGTTTCACCTGCAGTTAAGTGCAGCATGGCACAGTCACACGAAAGAGGAAACAGATGAGCCACCATACGTTAGTTTGTTGGTTAATAACTCTCTTCCCTATTTACGAGAAATGGTGAACATGCATATAACTGATGATATTTCTTTAAAGAGGCATTAGCCTTACTGGCCAAGGCATATTTTCAGGGAGGCCCTAAAATAGGTTGGCGGGGAGCTCCTGTTGCAATACTTCACAAACCACAAACAAATCCCACTGTGAGGATTGAGGGACCTCAATCAGGGTTAGGTCGAGGGGTTCCTAAATTCGCTAGGTACCAGTGTTGGTAAAATGACCCTAATCCACATAATGATCCTGGACCTTCGAGTGGGCATGCCCCTCAACAGGGTTATGCATTTGGATCCTATCTAGGGGCCCGGGACCATGTTCCTTTCTTTTCAGATGCCACACAGAATACTTTACGCCTGCGGAGACCCATGTCACCGCCTCCCCACAAAGATGAGGACTCAGTTGTGATGTTTAAAACAGTGCAGCAGACGCTTGAGGCTCAACGACTGGATATTCGAGAACTCCAAGCATGCGTGAATGAGCTGATGATGGAAGGCCAAGGCCCAGCACCCTAAAACTGTCCAGTGGCCTCCGTTGACCCATTTCCTTCTCTCCGGTGGACAGCCTCTCCTCCAGAGTTGGCTGCCTCCGAAGAGATAGAAGGAGAGCCTGTAGATTATTTGTCTGCATACTCTACAAATTATTCGGCATGATGCCAATCAACCCCAAGCGAAGTCATAGCTCCTTTAGACAGAGATGCAAGCGGGAGACCCACAGTATCTGCAGTGGTAGGTGGCCACCACACGGATTTTATTATAGATACTGAGGCAGCAATCAGTATTATCCATTTTAAGGATCCTAGATCCTCTTCTCTGTCATCAGGGCGTACAAAAACACTTGCAACTTTTGCAAGTAATCAGGTTGTTACCACGCTTTCTATACCCATTGAAGTACAGATAGGTCACCTAAGAGAGGTTCATACCTTTGCGTTGATGAAATTAGCAGACCCAAGGAATTGCCTGTTGGGAACTAATTTCCTATACAAACAGACGTGTTCTTAATTTGGGTAACCAATTGTTGTGCCTTACTGTAGAACAGGCAAAGAATAACTCACCAGTGATCATACCTGACTGTGGCATGGTATCTCCAGTGGTGGACTCTGAGCCTGAGGGTTATGATTTAAACAAAATAGCGGCTAATCATGCGGACCAACCTGAGTTACAGGAGTCAGATGCCTGTTGATGAGTTACAGTTACATGCAGATGCCTTTGCTAAACACAAACATAATTGTGAATATATGGCAGTCACTATTGTTGTAGAAGGAGAAGATATGTCAGCCCAAAGACAATATCCTTACCCAGAACAGGCAAACCCATACATAGAAAAGACTATCAAGTCTTTACTGACACAGGGACTACTACGTAGATGTACTTCCACTGCCAATTCTCCTATTTGGCCGATGAAGAAACCAAATGGTTCTTGGCGTCTCAAAATTAATTATAGACGCCTGAATCAAGTCACACCCACTTGTGCCCCTACAGTGGCCAAGATGCCAGATTTAGTCAAGTCCTTTGATCCAGAGGCTGTGTGGTTTACTTTCCTTGACATCAGTAACAGCTTTTGGACATTGCCATTGGCCCACATTTCACAGTACCCTTTTGCATTTCGTTTCCAGGGAGTCCAATATTCCTGGACACGTTTACCTCAGGGGTATAAAAGTTCTCCAGCTTTATTCCATGCGCAAATAAGGCAGGCACTGTCTCAATTTTCTAAACCAACTGTTCTGTTTCAATATGTAGATGACCTGTGTTTAGCAACACGGACTAAAAAGGAGCATCTAGAAAGGCTTGATGAGCTCCTACAGATCCTAAAGGAAGCAGGGTTAAAGTGCAATCTGGCCAAGGCACAGCTAATGGCTAACTGTGTCTCTTTCTTGGGTCTCACCCTGACAAAATGGGGTAGAACCCCGGCACAACAGAAAGTAGATGCAATCCAAACATTGCCGTTACCACAGGACCCAACGGCTTTAAGATCCTTTTTGGGTTTAACTGGGTATTACAGGGATTTCATTCCCAATTTTGCTTCCATTGCAGGTCCCTTGTACCAACTATTAAAGAAAAGTGTTTGATGGAAATGGTCTGAGCAACACACGGAAGCAGTATCCCAGCTAAAACAAGCCATTTCAAGGCTCCGGTGTTGATCACTCCTAATCCTGAAATACCCTATCATCTGGAGGTAGCGGTGAGCGTGGGAAAATCGGACCTGGGGCCTGTGCTTCATGTTTAAGTGTCATCAGTTGAACTTAAGTATAACAATTGTGAAAAGTACCTATTGGCAACCAGTTGGGCCATACAACACTTTTCTTTTCTAATTGGCCTCAGCCCGATCGTATTACACTTATCACACACTTCCCTTCAGTTCTTACTGTCCAATGGGGTAAAAGATGGGCAAGTCTCAAATGCTCACCTAGCCCACTGGGCATTACTGCTGCAAGGGAAAGATATTACAGTAAAACCTATTAGGACACCATTTTTGTTACCAGCTGCCCTACTATATGAAGGAGAGCCACACGTGTCCCGATCTTGATTGATTGGATGTAAGGGGGGAGGAAAAACAAAAGCTTTTCCAACCATTGATACAGGAGACAGATTCCATTATTAGGTATCATTTCTTTGTTGACAGTTCTAGTTATTACCATCGAGGCAAACCTTGTACCGGATTTGGAATCTATGCAGTTCCTCCCGAGGAGAAAGGAGAGCATTGGGAGAAGGCATATTCATGTATTCCACATTTGGCTCAATATGCTGAATTAGCAGCAGTGGCTTATGTGTTGGAGTACTGTGTGCAGTTCTCCATCACCACCACATACCGAAGTATCCGTTTTCAGACTCCGCATGAGTATGCAGTTCTCTCACAGAGTTTCTACCATGTTGGGAGATAAATGGGTTCACATCTTCAGATGGCACGCCTATTAAGTGTGCATCGCTGATGAAATACATCTGCTGTAACAATCACTGTTACAAGGTGGATGATTAAAGTGTAAAAAAAAAAAAAAAAAAATAGCTCACTGGAAATTAGACCCCTATGCTACAGAAAATGGGAAGGCTGATAAATTAGCCCGAGAAGGAGCCTGATCAGGGGAATTCTGGAAAGAAAAAGATCAGGAATGTTCTGATACTGCCCTAGTCCCAGATGCCCTAAAGCTACAACTAAATTTGTACAGGCTGACATACTGGATTTAAAAGACACACAGAAATTGGATAGGGACTTAGTGAGAGTAATCCTAGAGCTTTCCAAAACAAAAAAGAGAAGGGTTGCTAACAGTAGATCCTTTGTACAAAAGATATATATATGCAAGCAAGCAGGTTAATCGTTTAGGCTACAATATGAACTTTAATGAAACTGCAGTCTCAGGTGGAAAATGGTTCCACTGAAATTTTTCCAACCAGCTCTAGCGCTCAGCATTAGTCCAACTCTGCTCCCCTGAAGTCACTGGCAGAGTTGGCAATGCTGAACACTTTGAAACGTCCCATTCTTTATTATCCAAGCTGGAACAAAACATGCAAAATATAAAGAAAGAGCATAAGAAGTGGCAAGCAAATTGGACTTGGAAAATCCTTTCACCTTTAAGAATGTAAGGTCCTGTTTCTGCAAGTGCATCTCAATGGGGAGGCTCTGTGTGGCTATGGAGGACTGTCTGCATGGAGTCAATTGTAGGATGTGGCCAAAGTTTTTATTAGTAAAAAGGGTAAAATAACTTATTTGTTTGCTACATGTGATTTTGAAGTTAACGGTGTCTTTTAATATTTCTGTTTTTAAGAAAAGATCTTTATTCTCAGTTGGGGAAACTGCAACATTTATATGGGCTTCCTTGTCCTGATGGGAAGACAGATTGAGCCCAAACTTTGGTGACCTAGTTTCCTAAATGATCCTTTTAAAATTCATAAATGTAAGCAGACTTTTTTTTTCTACCATTGAGTGCAATGCTACTTTTATTAAAAATTTAGTGTTAGCCCAGTGTATGTGTGTTCTCCCCATTCTATCCAGCGATTGTTCCTAAATTCATCCCTGCTGAGTCGTGCAGGGTTTTCCTGTGTTCTTGTTTTTGTCTCCTCTCTTTCTTGTACATTGAACTGATTTGCAGTATCTCATTTGCAAAGCACATTTTAAGGGGCAGAAGTGTGTTCTAGGGCTAGGTCTGCACTTGCAGTGGCATGTAGAATACATACATTGCACACCCAGCTAGCACAGGTATAAATAGCAGTGGAGGCAATGAGGTACTGCTTAGGCAAGAAGACTAGAGACCCGGCTGAACCCTAGGGTATATACCCTCTGCGGCTCTCTATGTGCCCAAGCAGTGCTCCCTATTTATGTTGCAATGTAGTGTCCCACTGCCAGAGCCTGTCCTCACTGCAGGGAAAGGCTCCAGCAGGACCACGCTCTCTTTCATTGGGGTGTGTAGCTACATGTACCATATGTACCGCCACCAGTATAGACAAGGCCTATGAGGGAGAATGTTACCATTGGAGTTTCATGCTCACTTTCTTCTGTTCTATTTCTAGAATTTAATGGCATGATCCTCCTGTGTAAAGTCTGTGGGGATGTTGCTTCAGGATTTCACTACGGTGTGCATGCTTGTGAGGGTTGTAAGGTAAAGTATAATGGTCTCCTTTTTGTTGTGGATGCTGGCTAGTTTTCAGATCGCTGGGTAGTTAACAATTGGAATCATGGGGTAAGCAGGTGATGATGTTGAAAAGTTAAATTTATATTAATCTATTAAAACATTAATCTGAGAGAGTTCAAAATATACACAGGTTGCTTTAAAAAGACAAGCTGCTTGGGAATACACCATTCCTTCCCATGGGAACAACTAAACTAGTTGCCTGCGTGTCCACTGATTGATCAAAGGTCTGTTCTCAGACACTGGAACACCATGAATGGTCCATTCTGTGAAGGAGCTTTTGGCAATAATAATGTTATATGAAAGCTATTTTCTTGAACGGAGGAAGCTAGACATTGTGCAAGAGGTGGTCTTGTGGCTAAAATACGCGGCTGGGAGTCAGGAGAGCTGGATTCTATTTCTATCCCTGCCACAGGTATCCTGTGTGATCTTGGGTAAGTCACTTAACCTCTCAGCTCTGCTGGTTCCCTGTCAGTATAACGAGGATAATAAGATCGTAAGTTGGATCGTAAGTTTTGACTGCTGGGGAAACTTTTAGAATTTATTAGTTAGAAACAACCAGTTATATATAGTTGGAAACAACCAGTTTATTAATCCTACCGTGTTCTTCCTTACACGTTATGCTTCACTATGCTAGCAAAACTGTCTGAGAGAAAACCAGTCATGAGAAGTTGTAAGCTGCTATGAGTGGCACCTACTTCTTATGGCTCCGAAAGTATATATGAGGAAGTGAAGCTTACTTGCAAATGGCCGGATCTTCATAGAAGATTTGACATGTATGGTAATAGGCTGTGGTTTTTATCTGCAGGGTTTTTTCAGAAGAAGCATTCAGCAAAACATTCAGTATAAGAAGTGCTTGAAGAATAACAACTGCTCTATAATGAGAATGAATAGGAATAGATGCCAGCAGTGCCGCTTCAAAAAATGTTTGTCTGTTGGAATGTCAAGAGATGGTATGTTCCTAAATTGAATAACGACATTGTAAAAGTGAATTGTGCTGCATACGCCACCCATCTCAAAAGAGAATGTGACAAAGATCGTAAGGAGGCAGAAACGGACAGCTGAATCCTGTTGTACTCTGACACTACTGTTGTCTCTTACATGTGGATTAGCTAGTCTTCTCACTGTGTGGCTATACTGAGCGCCGTATATAAAGTAGCTAAGAAAGCCCTCCCTTCTCTGAGCATCTGGAGTTGGGATGAATACAATAGGATGCACTACAGCTGCTAGATGGACGGACTTGATGTAACAGTCTTAGTTTATTTTACTGAGTTAAACAATATTTTAAGCTCCTCTGTGGGTATTAAGCTAGGTTTTGATCTCAGTTACACTGGTGTAAATCCAAAATAACATTCTTGGTGGCAGTGGGGTTATTGTGGAGTTACACTGGTGTAACTGAGCTAAGAATCTGAACCATCCTGGCCAGTGTATTGCATACATTTCCTAGGTTTTAATTTTTAAACAAAAGGAAATGTTGCCCAATCTAGCTCTCACTGAAGTCAATGGAAAGACTTTAATAGGAGCTAGGTCAGGCCCGTAGCACACTATCTTTTTATTGTCACTTAACGTAAGGCTATTACGGAGAGTAGAGTTTCAGGAGTAAGTTTTCGGTGCAAGGAGAAAGCACAGAGCTGCAGTACTTTAATGGTAACTGAAACTGCACTGCTAAATCACCGTATGCCTCACTGAAAGTCTGCCTTTTGCCATGGTTTTTAGTGAGGTGCTGAAAATGTAGATTGTTTGGCTTCCAAAGCACAAAATTTGATTGAGCTGAGAACTCTCCCCCCCGCCCCCATTTCACTTTTTATTTCCCTCAGATTCATACTGAACAGGAACAAATTTAACACTCATTGGGCAGGGGAAATTAACTTAGAACTTTATTTAAAAGAATTGTGCTGTCATTCTGAGAATCATTGACTACAACCCATATGGGGCTGTCTATACACAGGCTGGTACCCGATTGATTTAAGTAAACCAGTTTAATTAAATGCCAAACTCCTGGGCAAGCACACGTATGTCGGTTTAAAACTGGCTATGTCGGGTGAACTAGCCCTACAAATGTAAGCTAACGCGATATAAACCAGGTTTAAAGCAATTTCAGAGTGTCCACAGACAAAGTTGCACTGATTTAACTACATCAGTTTTAAAGCACACATTTGGGTGCAACTGTGTGTATAGACCAGGCCTGGTTTAGAATAACCAAGAAAAGGGACATACAGATACTTTTGTTATATTTTTTGCTGCCTTCATTTTACATATAAACAGTGGTGCGTAACAAGATGATCTTGGACCCGATTCTAATGTGACACCCGCTTTACACTGGGTTAACTTTACTGACATCAGTGGAGTTACTGCTGATATACAGCCATGCCAATGAGATCAGGATTAGTGTCTGAGCGTAAAAAGGCAAGATTATCCGTTCTGTGTGTCGTGGTTTTCATGACTGAATTTGGTGTGCACATAGGTAACTAAACCCTTTTTTTCCCCCTTCCTTAGCTGTTCGATTTGGCCGCATTCCTAAACGTGAAAAACAGAGGATGCTGATTGAAATGCAAAGTGCCATGAAGACCATGATGAACAGCCAGTTCAATGGTCACTTGCCAAATGAAACATTAACAGAACTTCAGGAGCAAGCGCTGCCATCGTCTCAAGAAGAGCTTACATCCAAACCCCAACAAGAGCTGGAAGACATCAGAAGTCCATCTCCTCCTCCTCCCTCTGACATTGCGAAGGAAGAAGTGATTGGTTTGGTGACCAGAGCCCACAAGGACACCTTCATGTACAACCAGGAGCAATCAGAAAACCCAGCTGAGGCCAGGCAGCCCCAGAGCGGGGAAAGAATTCCAAAGAACCCTGAGCAATATAGTTTGAATAGCGACTATTGTAGCAGTGGGCTTAGTGACACCCATTATACCGAAAGTGAGCAACTTCTTGCTGGACAATACAAAGGGAGACATGTAATGCATTATCCAAATGGGCGCACCATTTGTTTCACAAATGGCCACAGTATGAACTTTACCAATGGTTATACTCAAAGAATGTGTGAAAAGATCCCAGAAGATGGGTTTTCGGCAAATGAGAACATACATATATACTCATGCAACACTGGAGGGAGAATGCACCTGGTACAGTAAAGTCTGTTGTTGCTGGTTCAGGGAGACTTTTTTGCCATGTTTTTTAATGATCTGTCAATACAGCTGGGGCCAAATGTAGCTCCAGAATCAGTGAAGTTGCACACAGATGAATTTGGTCCATAGTGGAGACCCAGATAGCACCAAACAGAGTTTAGGGGCAAAGAACTACTAGACAGAGATCAACGGCTTACACTGTGTATGGGATTTGAAATCAAGCAATTGATAAGGTTCTTCTAACAAGACTTTTAGCTGCCAGATAGTCTATTTTCAACTAAAGTACATAAAAGATATAGTTGAAAATCGGGTTACAGTAGGTTTCTTGGAAAAGTGAGTCCTATGAATCATTAAGTCCTTTTCCACCCTTTTCCTCTTGGGGATAAAACCTTTAAAATAATTTACAAAGTTAGATGCACTAACTTGAAATATATTTTTAAGAAGTATCCAAGCACAAGTTCTGAGGTGCAACTTTGGCCTCCTGGAAGTCAGTGAGGACTTCATTGGGGTCAGGATTTCATCTTTAGAGACAATCTAGTTGATTTAAGTCTGTTTTTACCAGGGTCTTTTAGTACTTGCTCACCTTGTCAGGCAGGTCATTTTTTAATTTAATTTTATAGTTATTAGGGCTAGATTTATTGATTTATTTATTTGAGAGCAGGTGTTTTTATGGAAACTACTTAAAACATTTGGATTTGGAGGGTTCTAGGCTGTCCACAACAAACCTATCCTTCTACCCCTACAACAAGTTAAACTCTGAGCCAGTGAAAGGATTTACAAGTATGGGTCCTCCCTTTCTTTATCCCCATTCATCTAGGAGTGTCCAGTAGCAGCATCATACCAGAAAGCATTTCCTTATCGCAGCCTCTTTGATCACCCTAACTGATTTAAGTCAAGCAACAATGCTGCATATTTCCCTCCCTTTGCCCCATTTTTAAATCCCCCCCACCCCTCTTTACCTTGCAGTAGCTGCCTCTTTTCCTTAAAGTAGACTCTCTCTCCCTTTCTAGATGGAACAGACTGGGAGGGGGAACATAGGAAATACTTCAGTTCTTGTTCTGTGATGCTCCATAATTGCAAACCCTCAAGTGCAAATTGGCTACATTTTTCCACCTCCTAGTTTTTGACAATCCTTCAAGCTTTTCTCAGCTTCCTGAGAATCCCCTTATTTGTAAGCTACTTCTTTATTGTATGTGGCCAGTGCCTAGTCCAGTGGGGCTCAGACCTCCAGTTGTAGCTGTAGGCCCTACAGCGTTACTTATCATTCTCAGTCTTGTTAGTCTGCCTAGATTTCAGACAAGCCTGGTGTATCATGATTACTCTCCTAAACTCTGAGCAGAGCTTGCTTGACACTGGGGTTTGTCTTTGTCACAGCTGTCCCTGAGATGACAACGGGATGACAGCCAGGGTCTGAACATGCTTTCCCACCAGCATTCTCTTCCCCGCCCATTCCAGCAGTAAAAGAGCAGTTTAGATTCTTGGATCCTCGTTTACAGTGGAGTAAGTGAGGGCAAATTCAGGGATAACTATAGAAGACAAAGAGAGTGAGATCAGAAATGGGGTGTTCAGTTTCGATTCCCTGCATGGTAGCAGCTTTCCCTAATTACGTTGTTGGAGCAGTCAAAGTTAGGAAAATTTTAAACTAATATTTAATGGAGCTGCATGAAATATCCTTGTTACTTAACTAATGAATATTCCTATTTTATCTGTTGTATCATTAGCATGATGATTTCCTCAACAAGTCTGCTTCTTTCAAAGACTGGTTAAAATGTGGAATATAATTTGAAGAGGGTTTTTTTTTTGTGTGTGTGGAAATTCTAGGTTTGTCCAATGAGCAAGACTCCCTTTGTGGACCCAAGTAAGTCTGGCCATGAAGTCTGGGAAGAATTTTCGATGAGCTTCACCCCTGCAGTGAAAGAAGTGGTGGAGTTCGCAAAACGCATTCCAGGGTTCCGAAATCTTTCCCAGCATGACCAGGTCAATCTTCTAAAGGCTGGGACATTTGAGGTGAGAATCACAGTAAATGCCTTGCCAACATCCTTCATGCTTTAGATGTTGGGCTGACTGTGCAGCAATCTTACGCCTTATTAATAGAGATGCATGTGTCTCGATCTAGAATCAAACTTCCCCCAGGATATGCAATTGCTCCGTTAGAGAGATGGAACCAGATCCTCAATGGGTATAATGGCATATAACCATTAAGGTCAATAAAGCTATAACAGGTAACACCAGCTGAGGATCTTGTTTGCATCTGGAGCCTGTTAACTTAATTTAAGCCCCAGCAGGGTTCATGGTTTTGTGTCAGCTCAGCAAAACTTTTCAACCAGAAACCCTTTTCCCAGACTTAGACAGCTGAGAACCCTACTCCACCTCCTCCCTCACCCCAGAACTCATCATTTATTTCTTTTAAATAGCTACCTGCAGGCAGCAACCTTGCTTCTGTGGGTCTAATCTGAATTATTCGCCCCACAGAGGCTCAGTTCCCTGTTCTGCACCTATTCCCTCTGCTGCCTGAAGTCTCTCCTGCAGAAAGACCTGATGGGGTTGGAGTGATTCCATCTGTGCAGGAGTCCCTCCAGTGGTAACTGGGGGTACTGCAGTCACTGGAGCCTCCGGTATCCTCTGGTGTCAGTAGCTGGAACTTTACTCAGCAATACAGTACCCACACTGTAGATCAGAGGTGGGCAAACTACGGCCCGGGGGCTGCATCCGGTCCTCCAGACATTTTATCTCGGCCCTCGAGCTCCTGCTGGGGAGCAGGGTCCAGGGCTTGCCCTGCTCCAGCCGGGGAGCAGGATCAGGGGCTTGTCCCACTCCACGCGGCTCCCAGAAGCAGCAGCATGCCCCCCCCCCCCCCCGCCCCAGCTCCTACAAATAGCGGCAGCCAGGGGGCTCCGCACACTGCCCGCTGCTCCAAGTGTTGCCTCCGCAGCTCCCATTGGCCAGGAATCGCGGCCAATGGGAGCTGCGGGGCAGTGTTTGTGGACTGGGCGGTGCCTGTGGACGGGGCGGTGACTGCAGACAGGGCAGCTCACAGAGCCAGAGAGGGGACATTCTGCTGCTTCTGGGAGCTGCTTGAGATAAGCACCACCCGGAGTCTGCACCCCTGACCCCCTCCTGCCCCAGCCCTGATCCCCCTCCCACCCACTGAGCCCCTCAGTTCCAGCCTGGAGCATCCTCCTGCACTCCCACCCCAGAGCCCACACCTCCAGCCAGAGCTCTCACCTCCCCCGCTGCATCCCAACCCCCTGCTGCAGTCTGGAGCATCCTGAATGCCTCATTTCTGGCCCCACCCTAGAGCCCACATCCCCAGCCAGAGCCCTCGCCCCATTCCGCACCCCAGCCACCAATTTCGTGAGCGTTCATGGCCCGCCATACAATTTCCATACCTAGATGTGGCCCTCGGGCCAAAAGGTTTGCCCACCCCTGCTGTAGATACTACATAGTGTCTGCAGTGTGGCTGATAGTTGGGTCATTAGTAGTGGGCCTGAGCACCGCCAGCTCTTTATGACAAGACATGCTTACGTATGGTCATTACGTACTGTACGTAAATTGGTATCAACTGGTTAATAATGCAAGGGCTCCTGATGTGGTGTTACAGCTAGTCAGTGTCCCTCACTTGATGACCTTTATTTAGGGGCCTGTCCTCCTGTGTGTGTGTGATGCACACTATTATTAGTGGAGTTAAAGCTTGCATGACTGGAGGAAACCTGACCCCACAGAATTCAAGGTCTCGTTCAGACAGGTCTAGTTTCTGTAACACGTATTTTTAAGCAGGGATATAGGACTGTGTGTTTACTTGCACTGAAGAAATTATTTTCTCCGGAAAGTTGTTGGGTCCCTTGCTTTCTTCACTGATAATGCATTAAATTAAACAGCTCTAGAATGGTCAGTTGTTGGAGTGAGAGGTACCTGTTACACTGTGAAACTCAGACCCAGGTCCTGGCCTCCTCTATGCTACTTTCTCTTTGCTTCTGACTGCTCCCCCTTCCAGTGCCCTGCCTTATGTTTTCATTACCATATTTGTACTTAGCCTACACTATCACCTCTCCCCAGCACATCTTTGCCTGCAGTAACCATTAAAACTCTTGCTCGAATTACACAAAAAGACGGATTCCTGTCTGAAAAATTCTACACGTTTTAGGCTCTGCTCAGGTTCCACAGAGCGGAGACCTTCATCAAGTAGGGGGATAACTTAAAACAGAACCACCACATTAGCAAATTTAAACCTTCCCTCTGGCACTGGAGCTGTGGTTAATATAGATTGAAACACTGGGGAGCCAAATTTTCTAAGTACAGCCTCTCTTTGTACATGTACAGTCACTTGTGTGTAGTTTTGTGCGTGAGTACTTGTACATGAGTACAAATGAGATGCCTTCCAAGACACAGTCACGCACAAGCACAAATGGTTGAGGCCCTTTTGAAAACACCAGTTTGACATACTATCTAAAATTCCTATCTGGAGTCTAGATTTTATTTTACACTCTGGATTTTAGCTCTAGCTCCTTCTCTGGTGTCAACAAGCATAGCCTCAAGCGCTTCAGTTTACAGCAGCTGAGGAGTGGGCCATATGGTTTGAAGACCAGAATTAATATCCTGCTCACCTAGAAGAGTCATTATTTTAGGCCAGTGACTCCACGCTTCTGGAGCTCGATCCTGTGAAGTTCTGAGCATTTTCAGTTTCCAGAGAAAATGGTGGCGGCAGGGGTGTTCAGCACCTTGCGGTGAAATTCCCCCCTGCAGAAGGCCAGCCCCAGACCTGTCCACTGTTTATGTCCTATTTAAACTGTAGTTTGCAGGCTTCATTGGTGCATAGGCTTCTGCATGGTGCTAAAATTCACCACAGCATATATTTCTCTGTTGAAAGTGAACCCATAATATTATAGTGCTCATGGGCCAGATCCATAAGAGTATTTAGATGCCTTACTGCCTCTGTAGGCACCTGAGTCCACCATTTAGGTGCCAGTTATAACTTGTCAAAGTCAGTGCTCAGCTGTTGCCTAATCACATAGAGTTTCCACCTGCAGGCACGCACAGAGCCATCTAGGTCCTGATGCTGTCCCACAGCTAAGAAGCTGCACCAAACCCTTGCTTAAACAGAAGCCTCTAGACTGCTCCTCCTTCCCCATGTCCCCAGCGAGGCCCGCTCCTAGACGCATTCTCAGAGCATGCTTAAGATCCGTTGCTTATCATAAGAGACAACCGGGATGGGATTAAGTTGTGTGAGTAGGGCACACCCCTGGGAAGTGGGAGACCCAGGTTCAGATCCCTGCTCCAATGAATAGCTGATAAATGAAATAACTTCAAGAGGAGAGAGTGACCAAGCCCCCAGAAAAGCCAGGAGCCTGGTGGTTAGGGCAAGCACCTGGGATGTGGGTCATGTTGGTTCATGCCCTGCTCCAAATCAGACAGCAGAGGCTTGAAATCAGGCCTCCCGTAGCACAGATAAGAGCTCTAACAACTGGGCGATCAGCTGTGTGCGTGTGTGTCTCGTTTTTTATGAGAAAGGTCTTGGGTTTGGGCTGCTGGGGTATGGGCTGACCTGGCTTAGGTGCTTAACTCCAGGAGAGGGTCCAGCTGAGAATCATGAGCCGAAGGACATGCCTAGTTCTAGCCTGTCAGTCAGTTGCCTAAGGCCCAGATCAGTAGGAGTTAGGCACTCAAATGCCTTTGTGGATCTGGTCCTAATCTCCCTCCCATTCAGCATTTCACACCAGGTGGCTCCCCCCACAACTTACTGGCCTTCAAGGATCCCTTTCCTAAGCACCTAACCTTGCATTATACAGGTGCCCTGGTGCTACCAACAGTCCCTGCCCAAAGAACTTACACTCTGACAGTCAGACAAGAGAGGACAGGTAGATACAGACAGATGGGGGAGTGCAAGTAAACAGTAAGACAGTACTGGTCAGGGTGACAGGCAGTCTCTGCACACCAGCAGCCTATTTTGATTTTCAGAGGGGAAAAAAAATCAAGGCCATAACAGAAAGCAAGAAGTTAGACATTTTAAAATGAAGTTTGTTTTAGTTTATCCAAGTCAGAAAGTAGCAGTTCTGCACATTGTATTTAAACAATGGAACATGTCGGGGGTGGTTAAACATTGAGCAAATGGAACCTTACTAGCCATTCCACATGGAAAAAATTCACAGTGCAGCTGAGAACAAGGAGGCAAAGTTTGACAGTTGTAAATGCTCAGAAAGAGGTACCTATATCAAAAAATATATCCCCAATTGGTAGCTACAGACAAGGTGTAATTTCAAGCTCTGTTGTGTTAGCCTTTCCAAGGACACACATTCTGTTCTTTTCCACCGGGGCTCACTAACATTGCCTGTAAAAACCCAGCAGTGGCATGGTACTTCTACAGACAACACACCATGGGCTAGATCCTCAGCTGTTATAAGTCACCATAGCACCATTGAAATCAATGGAGCTATTCCAGTTTACCCGAGAAGAGGATCCATCCGATGAAGTGAGCTGTAGCTCACAAAAGCTTATGCTCAAATAAATTTCTTAGTCTCTGAGGTGCCACAAGTCCTCCTTTTCTTTTAGCTTGGTACTGTTACTTGCTACCCACACACACAGGGCGAAGAAAACATTTCTTCTAATAACATGAATTTTTTGTTTGCTCCGTAACTATAAACAAGTCCTCATACTGATGCATTTGTGAACAGTGTTTTCTTTATGGCTCAGGATGTCTGAGGCTTAAGTTTTAGTTCTGCTATCCCTTCTCCCCCTCTACCTCCAAACAGCAGCTAATTTTCCTTATTCTCCCAGATTTCAGGGACGTAGCTTGCATCATTCTTTAGAGCTAAGTGGGGTATTGTCTATTTCTAATCAAGATAAGTGATAGGAATGAACTATTACATAGTTTAGTTTATTTTCTCATAGATCTATACAAATCTGCCTATATTTTCTTTTCTCTCTTTTGCCAGGTTTTAATGGTACGGTTTGCATCTTTATTTGATGCAAAGGAACGTACTGTCACCTTCCTTAGTGGAAAGAAGTACAGTATGGATGATCTGCATTCAATGGGAGCTGGCGATCTACTCAACTCCATGTTTGAATTTAGCGAGAAACTAAGTGGCCTGCAACTTAATGATGAGGAAATGAGTTTGTTTACAGCAGTTGTCCTGGTCTCTGCTGGTAAGGAAAGAAAGTTAATCTATACCTTTGCCAAACTTTGAATACAGTTGTCATTAGAGTGAAGGCCTCTGTAAAATATATATATTAAGCCTAATTAAGTTGGCTTGAAGGATTTAATGGGCCTCTTCTAAATTCCTGGCGGCCTGTAGTTTAAACTTCTGTAGCTCTGGACAGGGGGAAATTGCATATGTGAAAAACAGTTCTGATTTGCAGATATTTAGGACTTTTCTGCTATTACTATGGAACCCAAACGTCTGTTTAAAAGAAAAGAAAAATATCTGGCTTTCTCTACTGCTGTCTCACTGCTGTAGTAAAATATCCTTTCCAAAAAGTGTCAGCAGCCAGACAAGTAATAGGTCGAGAGTGGGAACTGTGGGCCCGATTTTCCCCTCGCTTATGCCAGTTTTACACAGGTGTAACTTGACTTCTGGGAAGTTAATCCTGACTTACACCAGTGTGGGTAATTGGAGAACCAGGTCCTTTTTACCTCAGAGATATCTTCAAAGCCTGGTACATAGCTTAGTAGTTTCAATTTTTTTGGTAAAGTCTCTATCCTGCAATTGGATCGGAACCTCTATTAGCAATAGGGTTGTCTGCATCATGAACCATACCTTATGCAGTTGAAGAGCCCATCAAGTCTTTAAAATGATGACCAACCTTAACTATTGAAATCAGGGGGAATTCATGACACTCAATTCTTTGCTGGAACTGACCCAGTTTTCCTAAAATTGTCACTTTTAGTCTATCTGGAACTTGATAAAATACTTTAAAGACCATCAAATTGTGTTTTCTGCTGCCATAAAATGCTAAAATATCGGAGTTGAGATTTGGGCCCCAAGTTGCATTCCTGCCACATCCCAAACTCCCAATGTGGTTCCTAGTATCACTGGGAGTTTCCAGGGTGTAAGGAATGCAGGACTGGCCCTTAAACAGTTCCCAGGTTATTGATTTTTGAGTACACCATTGGACCTAGCAATTAATTTTCTAAGGGTCACATGGGTGAGCAGTTATTCACTTGAATAGTCCCACTGGTGAGTAATCCCATTCTCTCCAATGTTGCTGCTGTGATACATTAAGTGTTTAAAAAACCGAAACAGCACCAGCAGGTGGAGGCTGCTGGCCAGCTTCTACAGTTGTTTGGGAATGCAGCTTCTTCTCTCCTTGTCCCCCATTTTGCTAGCCAATACGTAAGAAAAGCTGGAGCAGTGGCCATGTCTCCGTTCCCATCCGCCTTTGGGATTCCACGTGCCCCAGGAGCGTAGGGAGGGGATCAGTCCCTGTGCTCCCAAGTGTACAAGGGCTGCATTTCTGCCTGAGCCATGTGAGTGTGGGGAAAAGGCTCCTTAGACGCTCTCACAAACTGTGCACCCACGTTCTGTGCTTGAGACAGGCAGAATCTGAGTGGAATATTTTTTCTTGAAAAAGGGAAGGATGTTGAGAGCTTTAGATAGTAAACATGTTCTAGTGCAGCAGTCTCCCGGGATGTGTTCTGTTCTCAGTGCTGGCTAACTAACTGTAACTTGAGATAGGGCCCAGTCCTGTAAAGTGTTGAACTGGCTCTGCTTCCATTCATCAGTGGCTGCTGAGCCAAACAGCTTCCCCAAGATGGTGGTCAAAAACAGGACTTTAGAGCTAGGCTCTTAAATTCTTTCTTAGACCTGATTTTCTGCAGTGCTGAGCACTTGCGGTTCCTGTTGAAGTCAGTGGAAGGTGCTGGCTGTGCAGCACCTCCAAACTGTTAGGCTACTTTCATTATGCAGCTAAGGCCCTGATTCAGCAAAGCACTTTAGCCCATACTTTCCTTCAAGCATGTGCTTAAATCCATCTCTCTTCAGTAAAGTACATATGTGCTTTGCTTTGCTGAATAGAGATGGGACTGCCTGCCTATGTCTGAGCTTTGCTGAATCTGGGCCTAAATAAGGATGTGGAGACTCGCTTGAGCCACCCAGGTTTGAAAGTCTTGGCTCACATTTTTTCCTATATTGGTTGATGTGGACAACTGACTCATAACTGCTTTTTATCTGCAAGCTATGTTTGCCTGCCTTTTCTCCCACTCGTTTTTTTTTTCTCCTCCCTTTCCCTTTAGATCGATCTGGAATAGAAAATGTTAACTCTGTGGAGGCGCTGCAGGAGACACTAATTCGTGCACTAAGGACCTTAATTATGAAAAACCATCCAAACGAAGCCTCTATTTTTACAAAACTTCTTTTGAAATTACCTGACTTGCGTTCTTTAAACAACATGCACTCTGAGGAACTCTTGGCCTTTAAAGTTCACCCATAGGCCTTTAGCTCTTATTTATACATGAACTTGCCTCATGTTAAGCTGTATATTTTGTGCTAAAATACTTATTTATATGTTTGTACCGCTTGTTGGAGGAGAAAACCTCATTGACTCTTAGTGATTGGTTGATACGCCGTAACCTTGCAATAACATTTCAGAGTGAGTACGTCCAGTGGTTAGCAACGTGACATTCAGAGTTCATCAAAATATCCAGAATCATCAGTATGTTGACTGTAAAGTTTTTCACTCAACAGAAAGACCTGTCAGCTTCCTCTGGTGAAAATCAAAAGCATAGTAGCTGTGTGGGAAATGAGAGAAATGACAGTTGGGCTTTCCCATATCTAACGCATGTAGTCTTGCTTGTCTGGAAAGCTCTTACTAATTAACTAATGACCTATATAAAGTACAGAATTGTGTGTGTGTGTGTGTGTATATATATATATATATATTTGTGTATGTATATAAATTGTTCTACATAAAAATATAGACATAATTTCTTCACAATATTTTAAACTGTGAAGGAGTTAAACTTGCAAAAGCAGGTTCTCTATGGAAAGAACCAAAATAGATGCACTTTGTGTATTGCTGAACTAATTATCTGACCATTTATAATTTTTAGAAAACAGCAAATTTGCATTGATATGCTATATTTGTTAATAAAAGAAATACTGTGACACCAAAATTGCAGTCAGGTCCAACTTTATAATGAGAACTATTAACTGAAAGAGAATTGTTCAGGGTACTAGTTAGATTGATTATTTGTTGCAGCTAAGGTTCTTACCTTGTGCTGATAGTGGTTAAAAAGCTGTTGGACACTAGCATAGCTGATGAGCAACAGAATCCATCAATTCCTCCTAAAGAATCAAGGAAAATTTTCAGGAAAAGTGTATCCATCTAATATCCAGATTGCAGGTTTGTTTGTTTTTTCTTTTGGGGTTTTTTTTTTGTTTTTTTTGCATGTATATTTCTGTGTCCATTTCTTTCTTACACTACACCAATTTGCTAGTTGACTGCTCAATAAGATTTGAATACAGAGCTGAGAGAGACACCTTGGTCTTTTCCTGTTGTTTTACCGCCAACCTTAATATGTATATAAATATTGGAGCTGTATGCTTTTTAAAGAACATTTTTTGTGTACGGAAAACAAGTGCACTCGATTGTTGGATATCATGACTCGCTTAACAAAACAGAGTTTTGGGGGTTTGGGGCTCTGTTTATTCCAGACAGAAAAATTCCCAGACTTGAGGGTCTGTTTTGTATTCTGCTGCTTTCCACCCTGAAAGGGAGGAGGGGGAATGTTCCTCATGGAGTTGAATTTCTTCTGTTATAGCAGGAAGTGACACCACAGACTCGTGATTTAAAAAGCCAAAGCAGTAATGTTATAAATAGTCATGTTACTGTCATATACTGTGTGAGCTGAAAATGCTCTTTTTACCTTCATGTTTAGTTTGCTGGTGTTAAAGTTTGACCCTCTAAGGTCTTAAAATTGTGTAACACTAACTGTTGTCAACTGATAGAGGGTTGTTGCTAAAGGGTTAATGTGATGTGTAAGGGCACAGTCCCTCAAACTTTCTGATGGCAGAACTCCCATTAACCTTGCAGGTTCAAAACGCTATGGACTTCTACAAAGCCAGTTGAAGTCAGTATGAATCTTCCCAATGACTTCAGTAGGATTTGGATCAAGCCCTGGAGATCCGATCCTGCACCATGCAAGTCAATGGCACTTTTGCCGCTAACGGTAGTGGTGGGGATGAGAGGAGGTTTGGGCTGCGCTGTAGCATGAACATGGGCCATCAGTTTTTAAGCAGAAATCTCAGTTGAAAGGGATGAGTTCTGCCCAAAAGTGAATGGCAAGGGAGTCAAACTGAAGGGGATCTGGAAAGAGTGCAGCTATATCCTTGCTTTGCCAAAAAGCAGAGGGCACAGGCTTTCCCAATAGCTCCCCCTCCTCCTCAGCTGGTGGGGTGAGAGCTCTCCTCCTGCTTCAAACTACTTCAACCACTGGAAAACAGCCCCCCTTTTTAAAATGTTTTCAGGAGATTACATTTCTAGGGCGTTTCCCCCTCATTTCTGTAAACACTGCATTCAACCAATGTTATTAGTTTTAAAGCTTCACTGATGTGTATTCTAAAATGCACATTTATGAAAGGACACAATTGCATCATTTGTTTCTACAAGGAGTCAAGGTGGCTCTTTTATATACCCTGTTTCAAAAGTGACGGTCAAACTGACCCCTGATTTTTGGCTTCTTATAGAGGCCTCATCACCATCTCTCTCTCTCTCTTTCTTTCTTTTAAAACTTTTATTATTAAGCCTTTAGGAATGTATAACCAGGACTGTGTAAGGATTGCTTATTAAAATTTTAGTTAGATTCAATATATATGCAATAGATAAATATTCTGATGTGTGCAATTTCATTTGAATGAAATCTTCCTACATGTAATGCAAATCGAACTTACATCAGCTGAAAAACCCCCAGATTCATGCCAAAAGGTTTAATGAAAAAGAAAAAGCTATTCAAAATGGCTCATATTTCATGAACTCCATAACTGAACTTCAGAAAGAAGTTACTTTAGCCATGTATTGTGAGCTCACTCTTTTACTGTGTCACTGGTTATACACTTGTTAAATGCTGAGATAATAGTCTTCATGCAAGACATTTATGAGTACTGTAGATGGGACTTTGCGGAACGATTAATATAACGTACTGTATGAATTTATTGAAATGTTACTGATTGTACAGGTTTGAAAAGATTAAATATGGGCATTATGTTAGCAAACAAAGCTGTTTCCATGCTGTTGTGTATCTCTATACATATAAAGTCTACATGGGGGAGGGACAGTACATATGCCGAGGCACAAGGAATCAGAATGCCAGTTGGTGTAAGGTCAGTGGAGCTGCGCTGATTTGCAGTGGTATAAGATACTGCTTTTTCCTCCAAGGTGGATGAATGCTTGGTTAGTTGAAGATGATTTATGATTACCAGCAGGGTAGGAGTAGATTTCTATCCTTTTAATACTAATTTAAAACCTCTTCACTGCATTGTAACTGAGTAGGGTACATGGTTTGTTTTCCGTAAAGCTTGTCTCAGGGAGACCAGTGCGCCCAAAAGCAACTGATGAGCTTTGATTTTTCCAATTTAAAATTTGCGGATTGTCAGTGAAGGGTTTGTCGTTTCAAGCTGTCGGTTCTGGAGAGCTGGGAACACAATTTAAAGGGGCACTGTCAAACTTCCCTGAAAATTGTGTAGCTGCTGCTGCTAAACAAAATCACCCACACCAGAGCCCCCATTGTTGAAAGAAAATAGAGAAACCTCTTGCCATTTTGCTTTGTGTATTGGCACGGCTTTAGTCCTGCCATGAGCGCCTCATGGTCTGAAACCCGTGCCCACGCAGAACCTTTGTGACTCCAGCAGGGAGCTCATTGCAGAATCCCAGCTTTAGGCAGAGCACTTAAGCATTGGCCTTGGGAAGTTTCCCACTTTGTGGGAATCTCTCACACAGCATCCTAGGGAGTCCTCCAAAATAGGCAGAGAGCCAGGTGAGAAACAACTTTTAACTCATTTGGAGAAACTAACTAGATTTCAAGTTTACAGTGCCCCTTCAAATGAGGATCTTGCCTTGACTTAGTCCCAAATTCTGATTTCCTGTTGTTCATGCACTAACAGAAATAAATGGTACCTTTTACAAGGAAAACACATCTAATATTGTAGTCAATATCTGGGTACAATTTATTATTAAAGTATAAATGGACATGGGCATAGACTGCATCTCATCCTGTTTCTGAATCATCATCTGAAAACTGTATGGGAGGTACGGAGAATAAAGATCATTTCTAACCAACTGTTTTGTGGTTTAATTGTTAAACACTTTCTAAAAGTAAGTGGAAGTAATCATTACATCCTTCCCCTGAAGAGCTTTCCAAGCCCTTAATCTTTGAATTCCTGTTTAGGTTGAAGTGAACACAGATGGTGACTCTCCTGAGAGTCTCCTGTCTTAATAAATTATTCTCAAGTAACATCACTAGGGTCCTCTTGTATGCTGGTAAACAGGGGGAGAGGCAAATGAAATGTGTTAAAAGCCTCTCTGATTCATAGAAGTTGCAGCTAACATGTACAGAAGTCCTGCATCAGGGTGGGTCACACTGTAGTTAAGGTTGAGATAGGTACTCCTTTCTGAGCCCCTGTTTTCAAACACTTGAGTTATTCCCCAGTTTACCTTTTGTGTTGTAATAGGTCATGCTTATGCTCAGCTCAAAGCCAATTTGTGTGTATTTATATATGGGAAAATCATAAAAGCATTTTTTAGTTATTTTTAACATAGGAAAAAAGTATATTACATTTTAAATTGGGGAGGGAGGGAAGGGGTAAAAGGCACCCTCTCAGGCCTCAAACCTGGCTTTGTTTAAAAAGATCACATTTAGCAAAATGCCCACCACTTGACTGTGGACCTTGTTAGGGTTACCAAAAAATTGGTTAAGATTTCCAAGTTGACATCACCTTCCATTTACCAGTAGCAGTTTAGGGCCAGCTTCAGGGCTCATGTGTAGCTAAACACACAGCAGTGAGACCTCGCACAAGTTTGAAGTTAGGCCTCACGCTTTAGACTTCCTTGTGGTATGACAGGAATTCTTCAGTGGGTGGGTTCCTAACATCATCATCTTGCATCAGGAAAACTCTACAAGCTGCCCTCAAGTTCAGTTTCTGTTACCTACGTCTGTCAGGTGATACTAATAGGCAAGGTGTCAGAAAGCTATTTTTAAAATGCTGTAAAGTGTCAGAGCCATTTTCCTTGACTGGCCACCATTTACAGGCCATGTTCTGTAAGCCAAGGACAGGGAGTACTAGAGCCGTTTGCTGCATAGGATAATTGACACCTTCTTACTGTTACAGTTTTAAATGTAGCACACTTTACATACAGGAAACATTTTTTTTAATGAGACAAGCACCATAATTCTCAATTACATGAATGCCCCTTTATGCCATTCTGGAAGTTTAAATGCACTTCGAATTCAGCAGATATGGCCCCACCGCAAACTGGTGTAGAAAAGCTCTGCAGTGGCCCTGCTCCCAGCCTCTGGCGTGCTGGATGGGGTAGAGGCGTTGGCCAAGCACAATATGGCTACTTGCAGGGGCCACTCTTATCTTATTTTAGGGGCTGGGGTTGGCCTTTGTATGGCTCCAGAACAGCGGGAGCACAAAGGTGGCTTAAAGGGGCCTCCTTCCCCCCAATCCTGCTCCAAGTGCAGGAGCGGCATCACGTCCAAAGGGCATAGTGCTCTGGCTAGCTTGTAAAGCCTGTGCGGTGCAGGTGTCCGGGCAGGGAAGACGCCTAAGCGAGTGTCTGGCTAAGGCGCTGCTTACCTAGCATGCTGTCCTGTACCCCGGGCCCACAGTTCAGATGCACCTCATTTAAAGGGCTGCACTTTCCAGTGCCCGAGCAGGTTCTTCTGAGACAAACCCTCACTTGTGGCTGGGACTTGGAGCAGGGGCTGTTTCCAAACAGATGTATGCTCTTCACCTTCTCCACCCCCCCCCCCCCCATTGGTCAGCTCGGCTCCCTCGTTCATCTCTTCCCCTTAGCTCAGGACTTTCTTCTGTGGTTCCTTTAGTTCTGTCTTCCTATCAGCCCTTTTCTGTACTGTCCCTTATACAAAGTCACCGGCGTAATCCATACTGGCGCCTTGCCACTATCCCCGGTACCTTTGTAGCCCTTTCTCATTGCACGGCTGAGCTATTCAGTGGCATGTCTGAGCCCCCTCTAGTGGCTAGTTTGATGCATGGACCTAAAAGAGCAAATTGGGGCTGCCCTGCTATGGTGGGTTTCAGAGCAGCAGCCGTGTTAGTCTGTGTTCGCAAAAAGAAAAGGAGTACTTGTGGCACCATAGAGACTAACCCATTTATTTGAGCGTGAGCTTGTTAGTCTCTAAGGTGCCACAAGTCCTCCTTTTCTTTTTGCTATGGTTTATTCTATATGCGCTTCAGGGCAGGGACTGGCTCTGCCTCTGTATTTGGCAGCACGTAATTCACAGTGAGCGCTACCACTACCTAAAGCATTAATTAGCATTTGGCAGTCGTTAATTTCCTGGGTGGTCTAGCTCAGTGCTGCTCTTCCAGGGAGCCCGGCATGCACCCAAGTGCCAGCTGTGATACAACTCTGGTACTAGTTGCAGAGGGACCATGGGGCTTGCTCCTTGCTGAACAAACCACAGTCTGGGAACTACACTCTTGAGAAGCCTTGGCGTCAGCAGGAGACCAGCTGTATCAGGGCAGATCTGTGCCACTGTTCCTGTACCGCCCATGCCATGGCAGCACCATTCCTGGTAGCTTTTGTATAACTCAGTGATTGAGACTTCCCGCCCCCCCCATCTTTTAATAAATAAACCCACTTATCCCTGGCTGCTACTCATGTACCTGCCCATCTGAGTTTCCTGAAACCACTTGCGAGCCCTGCAGCTGCAGATTGTCTGAACCAGCCCGCTAACAACCTATGCTCATGTTTCTGCATGAAAGGCTTCAGTTTCCCAAAGAAGAGCGAGCCCCACAACCTGATGTTGCCATGAAACAGTCATTTGCTGAGGTCCCTGCATTTTAATGAACAGCAGGAGCCCATCACGGTACCCTTACTTGGACTGGCTAGATGCTGGGCTCGGTCTGTGCTCAACACCTTCAGCCAGCCAGGAGCGCCATCTTAGCTCCCCCAGTCTTCAGCAGCCCTGCCCACACTGAGCTGTTTGTAGTCCTGCTGCTCTTCCACCCAGCCAGGCATCCCAGTTCCTCCTTTTCCAGATCCAGGCAGGCTGCACCTGCACATGGCACCTGATTAGTTGCTCCAGCAGCCCCCTCTGATTGACTGCTTCCTCTGCAGCCACTCTAGGCTGCCTGGAGGATTTCTCCTCTGCTCTTTTCTGGGGCGGGGTAAGGCAGGGACACAACTCCAGTAGTGGGGCCTCGGGATCTAGTCCACCCCACCACCCTCCCATTGAAATCTGGGCCCGTGTCAAGCAGTTACAGGAGAGAATGGTCATCTCACAGCACTACCCTTTTCTAGTCTATGGCTTTTCTGCTGTAGTTTATCATTTGCTAGGCTGTACGATTGCTATGGCAGACTGCACGGCCTCACGCTCAAAAAGCCAAAGCCAAGTTCACCCAGTGACAATAGCATTAGGCCAGGGGTCAATTCCTCTTAGTATGACAACATAATTTACTGTTTAAACCTACAATTAACATAAACCACAAAGAAATTGTCCATGCACGTTATGATAGTGACACTTTAACTGTGGGCATGAATTATAGCATTGCAGATGCACGCATATTTCAGTCTTGTACTCTTTCCAGCAAACTCCCAAATGCTGATACTTTGCACTTACGACATACCTTTCACTGACCTCCGGGTGTCACCCTGACTAACTGAAATGACAATGAACAGGGCTTGTCCTTGTATACACTGACCACAAACTGACCAGGGTCTGCCTCAGTACAACTCTTTGATGATGTGTTCTCTCATGATAAAACTGTAACGACAAGGCTTGAAATAGAAGAGCTGGCTCTATCACTGAATTGCTGTGAGACCTTCAGTCAAGTCACTTAACCTTACTGTTCCTCAGTTTCGCTGTCTGTATAACAGGAAGGTAAATACCATAATATCTGCTATGAGACTTCACTGAAAAACATTTGTAAATTGCTTTGAGATTCTCATGTAGAAGGTGTTGTAGAGATGCAAATTGTTACAAAAGTTGTCTAGGAGTATGTCTCCACTACAAAATAAGGTCACATTTATAGACGTCGGATTTTTTTAGACGTTGTTTTTATATAGTCGATTGTGTGTGTCCCCACACAAAATGCTCTAAGTGCATTAACTCGGCGGAGTGCTTCCACAGTACCGAGGCTAGCATTGACTTCCGGAGTGTTGCACTGTGGGTAGCTATCCCACAGTTCCCACAGTCTCCACCACCCATTGGAATTCTGGGTTGAGATCCCAATGCCTGATGGGGCAAAAAACAGTGTCGCGGGTGGTTCTGGGTACATGTTGTCAGGTCCGCCCTCCCTCCCTCCGTGAAAGCAATGGCAGACAATCGTTTTGCGCCTTTTTTCCTGAGTTACCTGTGCAGTAGCCATACCACAGCAAGTATGGAGCCTGCTCAGCTCACTGTCACCGTATGTCTCCTGGGTGCTGGCAGACATGGTACTGCATTGCTACACAGCAGCAGCAACAACCACCCATTGCTTTGTGGTAGCAGCTGGTGCAATAGGCCTGAAAACCATTATCATTATGTCTGAAGTGCTCCTGGTCTCCTCAGTAAGGTTGGTCAGGAGCGCCTGGGCAGACATGGGCACAGGGGCTAAATTAGGAGTGACTCGACCAGGTCATTCTCTTTAGTCCTGCAAGCAGTCCTATTGCACCAACTTCCGCCGAGCAGCCAGGAGATGTGGATGGCTTGCAGTCCTACTGCACCGTCTGCTGCCAGCCAAAGATGTAAAAGATAGATGGAGTGGATCAAAACAAGAAATAGACTAGATTTGTTTTGTATTCATTTGCTCCCCACTCCCTCCCTCCGTGAAATCAACAGCCGACAGTTGTTTTGGTGAGGTCTGTCAGGGGCACCTTGAAAACTTTAATGGAGATTCAGTCCTGCCTGAAATACTAGAGGGAGGGATAGCTTAGTGGGTTGAGCATTGGCCTGCTAAACCCAGGGTTTTGAGTTCAATCCTTGAGGGGGCCATTCTGTGTGACAGTTATTTTTGTTTCTCCTTGATGTAAAGCCACCCCCTTTGTTGATTTTAATTCCCTGTAAGCAAACCCTGTAAGCCATGTCGTCAGTCGTCCCTCCCTCCGTCAGAGCAACGGCAGACAATCATTCTGCGCCTTTTTTCTGTGCAGACACCATACCACGGCAAGCATGGAGCCTGTTCAGATCACTTTGGCAATTAGGAGTACATTAAACACCACACACATTATCCAGCAGTATATGGAAGACCAGAACCTGGTAAAATGAAACTGGGCAAGTAGGCGACATCAGCACGGTGACGAGAGTGATGAGGACATGGACACAGACTTCTCTCAAAGCACGGGCCCTGGCAATGTGGGCAGCATGGTGCTAATGGGGCAGGTTCATCTGGTGGAACGCCGATTCTCGGCCCAGGAAACAAGCACAGACTGGTGGGACCACATAGTGTTGCATGCGTAATGGCACTTTCATGGAACTTTGTGACTTGCTTTCCCCTGCCCTGAAGTGCATGAATACCAAGATGAGAGCAGCCCTCACAGTTGAGAAGCGAGTGGCAATAGTCCTGTGGAAACTTGCAATGCCTGACAGCTACCGGTCAGTTGGGAATCAATTTGGAGTGGGCAAATCTACTGTGGGGCCTGCTGTGATGCAAGTAGCCAACACAATCAAAGATCTGCTGATATCAAGGGTAGTGACCCTGGGAAATGTACAGGTCATAGTGGATGGCTTTGCGGCAATGGGATTCCCTAACTGTGGTGGGGCCATAGACGGAACCCATATCCCTATCTTGGCACTGGAGCACCAAGCTGGCAAGTACATAAACCGCAAGGGGTACTTTTCGATAGTGCTGCAAGCTCTGGTGGATCACAAGGGACGTTTCACCAACATCAACGTGGGATGGCCAGGAAAGGTACATGACGCTCGCATATTCAGGAGCTCTGGTCTGTTTCAAAAGCTGCAGGAAGGGACTTTATTCCCAGACCAGAAAATAACCGTTGGGGATGTTGAAATGCCTATTGTTGTCTTTGGGGCCCCAGCCTACCCCTTAATGCCATGGCTCATGAAGCGATACACAGGCACCCTGGACAGTAGTCAGGAGCTGTTCAACTACAGGCTGAGCAAGTGCAGAATGGTGGTAGAATGTGCATTTGGACATTTAAAAGCACGCTGGCGCAGTTTACTGACTTGGTTAGACCTCAGCAAAACCAATATTCCCACTGTTATTACTGCTTGCTGTGCTCTCCACAATATCCGTGAGAGTAAGGGGGAGACATTTATGGTGGGGTGGGAGGTTGAGGCAAATTGCCTGGCCTCTGGTTACGCGCAGCCAGACACCAGGGCAGTTAGAAGAGCACAGGAGGGTGCGGTGTGCATCAGAGAAGCTTTGAAAACCAGTTTCATGACTGGCCAGGCTACTGTGTGAAAGTTCTGTTTGAAACCCCCATCCCTTGGTTCACTCTACTTCCCTGTAAGCTAACCACCCTCCCCTCCTCCCTTCGATCAGCACTTGCAGAGGCAATAAAGTCATTGTTGCTTCACATTCATGCATTCTTTATTAATTCATCACACAAATAGGTGGATAACTGCCAAGATAGCCCGGGAGGGATGGTGGAGGAGAGAAGCACCAGGAGGGGTGGTGGAGGAGGGAAGGACAAGGCCACACAGCACTTCAAAAGTTTAAAACTTTGAATGCCAGCCTTCTGTTGCTTGGGCAATCCTCTGGGGTGGAGTGGCTGGGTGGCCGGAGGCCCCTGAACCGCGCTCGTGGGTGTCTGGGTGAGGAGGCAATGGAATTTGGGGAGGAGGGAGGTTGGTTACTCAGGGGCTGTAGTGGCGGTCTGTGCTCCAGCGCCTTTCCTGCAGCTCAACCATATTTGATCCTCCAGCAGCCTCAGCATTGAATCCTGCCTCCTCTCATCACACTGTCGCCACCTTTCAGCTTCAGCCCTCTCTTCAGCCCTCCACTTACTCTCTTCAGCCCACCACTTATTCTCTTCAGCATGCCACCTCTCCTCCAGGTCATTTTGTGCTTTCCTGCACTCTGACATTGTCTGCCTCCACGCATTCGTCTGTGTTCTGTCAGTGTGGGAGTACAGAATGAGCTCAGAGAACATTTCATCGCGAGTGCGTTTTTTTCGCCTTCTAATCTTCACTAGCCTCTGGGAAGGAGAATCATAGAATCATAGAATCATAGAATATCAGGGTTGGAAGGGACCCCAGAAGGTCATCTAGTCCAACCCCCTGCTCAAAGCAGGACCAATTCCCAGTTAAATCATCCCAGCCAGGGCTTTGTCAAGCCTGACCTTAAAAACCTCTAAGGAAGGAGATTCTACCACCTCCCTAGGTAACGCATTCCAGTGTTTCACCACCCTCTTAGTGAAAAAGTTTTTCCTAATATCCAATCTAAACCTCCCCCACTGCAACTTGAGACCATTACTCCTCGTTCTGTCATCTGCTACCATTGAGAACAGTCTAGAGCCATCCTCTTTGGAACCCCCTTTCAGGTAGTTGAAAGCAGCTATCAAATCCCCCCTCATTCTTCTCTTCTGCAGGCTAAACAATCCCAGCTCCCTCAGCCTCTCCTCATAACTCATGTGTTCCAGTCCCCTAATCATTTTTGTTGCCCTTCGCTGGACTCTCTCCAATTTATCCACATCCTTCTTGAAGTGTGGGGCCCAAAACTGGACACAGTACTCCAGATGAGGCCTCACCAATGTCGAATAGAGGGGAACGATCACGTCCCTCGATCTGCTCGCTATGCCCCTACTTATACATCCCAAAATGCCATTGGCCTTCTTGGCAACAAGGGCACACTGCTGACTCATATCCAGCTTCTCGTCCACTGTCACCCCTAGGTCCTTTTCTGCAGAACCGCTGCCTAGCCATTCGGTCCCTAGTCTGTAGCTATGCATTGGGTTCTTCCGTCCTAAGTGCAGGACCCTGCACTTATCCTTATTGAACCTCATCAGATTCCTTTTGGCCCAATCTTCCAATTGGTCTAGGTCCTTCTGTATCCTATCCCTCCCCTCCAGCGTATCTACCACTCCTCCCAGTTTAGTATCATCCGCAAATTTGCTGAGGGTGCAATCCACACCATCCTCCAGATCATTTATGAAGATATTGAATAAAACCGGCCCCAGGACCGACCCCTGGGGCACTCCACTTGATACCGGCTGCCAACTAGACATGGAGCCATTGATCACTACCCGTTGAGCCCGACAATTTAGCCAGCTTTCTACCCACCTTATGGTGCATTCATCCAGCCCATACTTCCTTAACTTGCTGACAAGAATACTATGGGAGACCGTGTCAAAAGCTTTGCTAAAGTCAAGAAACAATACATCCACTGCTTTCCCTTCATCCACAGAACCAGTAATCTCATCATAAAAGGCGATTAGATTAGTCAGGCATGACCTTCCCTTGGTGAATCCATGCTGGCTGTTCCTGATCACTTTCCTCTCATGCAAGTGCTTCAGGATTGATTCTTTGAGGACCTGCTCCATGATTTTTCCAGGGACTGAGGTGAGGCTGACTGGCCTGTAGTTCCCAGGATCTTCCTTCTTCCCTTTTTTAAAGATTGGCACTACATTAGCCTTTTTCCAGTCATCCGGGACTTCCCCGGTTCGCCACGAGTTTTCAAAGATAATGGCCAGTGGCTCTGCAATCACAGCCGCCAATTCCTTCAGCACTCTCGGATGCAACTCGTCCGGCCCCATGGACTTGTGCACGTCCAGCTTTTCTAAATAGTCCCTAACCGCCTCTATCTCCACAGAGGGCTGGCCATCTCTTCCGCATTTTGTGATGCCCAGCGCAGCAGTCTGGGAGCTGACCTTGTTAGTGAAAACAGAGGCAAAAAAAGCATTGAGTACATTAGCTTTTTCCACATCCTCTGTCACTAGGTTGCCTCCCTCATTCAGTAAGGGGCCCACACATTCCTTGGCTTTCTTCTTGTTGCCAACATACCTGAAGAAACCCTTCTTGTTACTCTTGACATCTCTGGCTAGCTGCAGCTCCAGGTGTGATTTGGCCCTCCTGATAACATTCCTACATGCCCGAGCAATATTTTTATACTCTTCCCTGGTCATATGTCCAACCTTCCACTTCTTGTAAGCTTCTTTTTTATGTTTAAGATCCGCTAGGATTTCACCATTAAGCCAAGTTGGTCGCCTGCCATATTTACTATTCTTTCGAATCATCGGGATGGTTTGTCCCTGTAACCTCAACAGGGATTCCTTGAAATACAGCCAGCTCTCCTGGACTCCTTTCCCCTTCAAGTTAGTCCCCCAGGGGATCCTGGCCATCCGTTCCCTGAGGGAGTCGAAGTCTGCTTTCCTGAAGTCCAGGGTCCGTATCCTGCTGCTTACCTTTGTTCCCTGCGTCAGGATCCTGAACTCAACCAACTCATGGTCACTGCCTCCCAGATTCCCATCCACTTTTGCTTCCCCCACTAATTCTACCCGGTTTGTGAGCAGCAGGTCAAGAAAAGCACCCCCCCTAGTTGGCTCCTCTAGCACTTGCGCCAGGAAATTGTCCCCTACGCTTTCCAAAAACTTCCTGGATTGTCTATGCACCGCTGTATTGCTCTCCCAGCAGATATCAGGAAAATTAAAGTCACCCATGAGAATCAGGGCATGCGATCTAGTAGCTTCCGTGAGCTGCTGGAAGAAAGCCTCATCCACCTCATCCCCCTGGTCCGGTGGTCTATAGCAGACTCCCACCACTACATCACTCTTGTTGCACACACTTCTAAACTTAATCCAGAGACACTCAGGTTTTTCTGCAGTTTCGTACCGGAGCTCTGAGCAGTCATACTGCTCCCTTACATACAGTGCTACTCCCCCACCTTTTCTGCCCTGCCTGTCCTTCCTGAACAGTTTATAACCATCCATGACAGTACTCCAGTCATATGAGTTATCCCACCAAGTCTCTGTTATTCCGATCACGTCATAGTTCCTTGACATCACCAGGACCTCCAGTTCTCCCTGCTTGTTTCCAAGGCTTTGTGCATTTGTATATAAGCACTTGAGATAACCTGTTGATCGCCCCTCATTGCCAGTATGAGGCAGGAGCCCTCCCCTCACAGACATTCCTGCCTGTGCTTCCTCCCGGTATCCCGCTTTCCCACTTACCTCAGGGCTTTGGTCTCCTTCCCCCGGTGAACCTAGTTTAAAGCCCTCCTCACTAGGTTAGCCAGCCTGCTGGCAAAGATGCTCTTCCCTCTCTTCGTAAGATGGAGCCCGTCTCTACCCAGCACTCCTCCTTCATGGAACACCATCCCATGGTCAAAGAAACCAAAGCCTTCTCTCCGACACCACCTGCGTAGCCATTCGTTGACTTCCACGATTCGACGCTCCCTACCTAGGCCTTTTCCTTCCACGGGGAGGATGGACGAGAACACCACTTGCGCCTCCAACTCCTTTATTCTTCTTCCTAGAGCCACATAGTCCTCAGTGATCCGCTCAAGGTCATTCTTGGCAGTATCATTGGTGCCCACGTGGAGAAGCAGGAAGGGGTAGCGATCCGAGGGCTTGATGAGTCTCGGCAGTCTCTCCGTCACATCACGAATCTTAGCCCCTGGCAAGCAGCAGACTTCTCGGTTTTCCCGGTCAGGGCGGCAGATAGATGACTCAGTCCCCCGGAGGAGAGAGTCCCCGACCACCACCACCCGCCTTCTCCTCTTGGGGGTGGTGGTCGTGGAACCCCCAACCTCAGGACAGCGCATCTCATGCCTTCCAACCAGCAGAGTCTCCTTCTGCTTTCTCGCCCCAGACATATCATCTGGTCCACTCTCCGCAACGATACCTGTGGAGAGAACATGAAAGCGGTTAGTTACCTGTGTCTGTGTTACTGGAACCCGGACATTCCGCTTACCTCTTCTGGAGGTCACATGTTGCCAAGCTTCTTCACTAGCCTCTTGGCTCCTCTGTGCAACCTGTTCTATATCTGTAGAACTTTGTGCCCCTAGAAGCCTATCCTGAGTTTCGTCCAGGAAATCCTCAGTTTCCCGTATGCAACGCAGGGTTGTTATCTGTTGCTCCAGACCTTCAATCTTCTCTTCCAATATGGAGACCAGCTTGCACTTTGTACAGACAAAGTCGCTTCTGTCCTGTGGAAGAAAGACAAACATGGCACATCCAGTGCAGGTCACAACAGCTGAACCCCCCCCTTCCATATCACCTTCCTACTATGAGCTTCCTCAGAGCAGTTTGCAAGACGTAAGCCTCACTGGGCTCACTCCAGGCGAACTCCCAGGCAAACTCCTGCTGTGTGCTGCTCTGCTGTCCCCGCTGCTCAGCTGGTTCGCGAAGCTCTGGCTATTTTTAAACAGCCAGGCTTCCCTGTCGCAAACAAACAGACACCCTACTGCCCGCCCCCTGCAGGCTAGCAGCCAATCAGACACTCACTCAGGCTCTCACACTGCCCCCCCAGCAAACACACGCTCGGATACTTCCTCAGCAAGCAAACAAACACAGACTCGGATACTTACCAGTCCCAGGCAAACTCCTGCTGTGTGCTGCTCTGCTGTCCCCGCTGCTCAGCTGGTTCTCCGCCGCTCCAGCAGGTTCAGAAGATCCTGTGATCCTTGAAACACATGCAGCTGGTGGAGAAAAAAAAGGGACAGTGGTATTTAAAAAGACACATTTTATAGAACAATGGGTACACTCTTTCAGGGTAAACCTTGCTGTTAACATTACATACATAGCACATGTGCTTTCGTTACAAGGTCGCATTTCGCCTCCCCACACCACGTGGCTAGCCCCTCCCCCCTCTCTGTGGCTAAGAGTGGGGAACATTTCTGTTCAGCCACAGTCAAACAGTCCAGACCAGCAGGAACGGGCACCTCTGAATGTCCCCTTAAGAAAAGCACCCTATTTCAACCAGGTGACCATGAATGATATCACTCTCCTGAGGATAACACAGAGAGATAAAGAATGGACGTTGTTTGAATGCCAGCAAAAATACACTGCAATGCTTTGTTCTACAATGATTCCCGAGTTCATGCTACTGGCCTGGAGTGGTAAAGTGTCCTACCATGGTAGACGCAATAAGGCTGCCCTCCCCAGAAACCTTTTGCAAAGGCTTTGGGAGTACATCCAGGAGAGCCGCAAATGCCAGGGCAAATTAATCATTAAACACACTTGCTTTTAAACCATGTATACTATTTTAAAAGGTACACTCACCAGAGGTCCCTTCTCCGCCTGGCGAGTCCAGGAGGCAGCCTTGGGTGGGTTCGGGGGATACTGGCTCCAGGTCCAGGGTGAGAAACTGTTCCTGGCTGTCGGGAAAACCGGTTTCTCCACTTGCTTGCTGTGAGCTATCTACCTTATCATCATCTTCCTTGTCCCCATAACCTGCTTCCTTGTTGCCTCCATCTCCATTGAAGGAGTCAAACAACATGGCTGGGGTAGTGGTGGCTGAACCCCCTAAAATGGCATGCAGCTCATCATAGAAGCAGCATGTTTTGGGCTCTGACCCGGAGTGGCCGTTTGCCTCTCTGGTTTTCTATTAGGCTTGCCTCAGCTCCTTAAGTTTCACACGGCACTGCTGTGGGTCCCTGTTATGGCCTCTGTCCTTCATGCCCTGGGAGATTTTGACAAATGTTTTGGCATTTCGAAAACTGGAATGTAGTTCTGATAGCATGGATTCCTCTCCCCATACGGCAATCAAATCCCATACCTCCCATTCAGTCCAGGCTGGAGCTCTTTTGCGATGCTGGGACTCCATCATGGTCACCCCTGCTGATGCGCTCTGCATTCACCTGCAGCTTGCCACGCTGGCCAAACAGGAAATTGAAATTCAAAAGTTCACGGGCCTTTTCCTGTCTACCTGGCCAGTGCATCTGAGTTGAGAGTGCTGTCTAGAGCGGTCACAATGGAGCACTCTGGGATAGCTCCCGGAGGCCAATACCATCTAATTGCATCCACAGTACCCCAAATTCAACCTGGCAAGGCCGATTTCAGCGCTAATCCCCTTGTTGGGGGTGAAGTAAGGAAATCGATTTTAAGAGCCCTTTAAGTAAAAAAAAAGGGCTTCGTCATGTGGACGGGTGCAGGGTTAAATCGATTTAACGCTGCTAAATTCGACCGCAACTCCTAGTGTAAACCAGGGCTAGAACAAACAAGGAATGTAACCAAACTGATTAGCTACTAGATGTTTTTTCCTAAGGACCAGAAATGAGCATTGAGAGTCCATCAGTTCAATCTATTTATTATGCTAATAGAATCTGTGACACACTGTATAAAAATGTACTACAGACATAATATTATTTTCTTACATGAAGAAAGTCATAATTAAGCACAACATTAAAAAAAACACAACACAACACGTTCTGTAATTTTCTAACTTCACCTTATCCACAAAAAGAAAAGGAGTACTTGTGGCACCTTAGAGACTAACCAATTTATTTCAGCATAAGCTTTCGTGAGCTACAGCTCACTTCATCGGATGTAGTTCACGAAAGCTTATGCTCAAATAAATTGGTTAGTCTCTAAGGCGCCACAAGTACTCCTTTTCTTTTTGCAAATACAGACTAACACGGCTGTTACTCTGAAACCTTATCCACAGTGCCTTGGAATTGGAAGGAACAATGTAAAGATGGTTTCAGGATCCCAGGCAATTTATATTACCCTTAACACAGTCCTTCTATATTGTCCTTTCTCTTGAAGACTAGTTCAGAACTATATAGCTCACATTCTAGTTTCCATGGGATAAATGTCTCAAAATAAAGAACCAGTTCGTGGTGGGTCCCTGTACTGAAGTCATAGGTCACACCATAACTCAAATTCTCAGGCAGTTTGATGGTGCAGGAATCTATCTATGCTTTAGCATTCTATTGTAAACACAGTCTGGACCAAGTACCTAGAAAATGTCAATGTTAGGGGTTTTAATAAACCATTGCAAAGGATAAACCTTGTTTCCACAGTTGGGGCCAAATGCGCTGCATACATTTTTTTGAGTACTAACTAGAATTCACTGGCACAGATCCCATTTTCCCCAGACAGAACATATACAGATACAGCCCACTGCCCATGAGCCGGTGTTAGAATCTAGCCACTGTGCGGGCAGACAAAGTGTGTGTGCAAAGTTGTTTGTGCAAAGATAAGGGTTAGATTGAAGCCCTTTGAGTTCTAAACCTTAAAATGTTGACTCTGATAACTGGTTCCCCACTAACCTTTAAATACAGTCCTCTTGTAAAGCCTCACCCTCTATGCACGGGAACTAATACACGTCCAACATCCTATTTTAACAACTTTCTTTATGGCTGGAAAAAAAAGGGGACATGATGTGTCCAGTATCAGAGGGGTAGCAGTGTTAGTCTGGATCTGTAAAAGCGGCAAAGAGTCCTGTGGCACCTTATAGACTAACAGACGTATTGGAGCATGAGCTTGCGTGGGTGAATACCCACTTTGTCAGATGCATGATGTTTCCAGTTATCTCCACAAGGGGGCACTCTACCACAAGGAATGCCATCAACTGGGCCAATTTATGGCGGCAAGGACATTTTCTGCTGTCTGTATCGCAGCCCAAAAGGAAAGCTATTAGGAAAAATAAACAGATTATCAGGCTTTGAGGCAGAGACATTAGACAAGAGGGATTAAAGTGCAGCTCTGGGGACAAAGATAATGAAGCATGCATTTATAGAAATGTCAGGACAAATGAGAATGACATAACCAAATAATCAAAAGCAGGGAGCAGGGGGAAAGCAGCAGCAATGAGAAAAAATTAAAATCACAAGCACATCACAAAGAGCAGCAATTATCCCAGACTGGAGGAAGAGAAAATGCATAGCAGAAAGCGAGCGCGTGAGAGAGGTACAGAGCAGGAGTGGAAGAGCTCTGCTCACAATGAAAACAATACAAACAAAATAATTCAAACCACCCAGATGCACTTAGAGTTCGGCTCAGATACCAAATTCCCAGAATAATTGGTTCCAGCTGCTCATCCATTTCTTGCTGCACTTGTAAGCTTTTGTATGGGGAGGGGATGGCAACCAGTCTTATGCCGCATACCTGGGGGGGGGGGGCTGGTCCCGAGGCATGGAAGGGAGGACAGGAGCAGGGGAAAATGGATGGAAGAAGTTCAGGTAGAGAGCAGTGAGTCTACAATGTAAACCCCCCCACCCATTCCTACCATGCCACTGAGAATCCCTTCCATGTGAACACAGAGCCTTTGGGTGGCTGATGGGAGGTGCTTCAGGGAAGAGCCAGGCAGACAGCACTGAGTTAGTCAACAGTGTACTCTCTCTCAACACTCGGACATCAAACCTTATTTGAAAGCTTATTATGGCTACTTTAAGATGAAGTGTGATGTGGAGCTCTCAAGTGCTGCTGTTACCATAGGAACAGAGACACACAATGACAATCAACACATTAAAATGTCAGGTTTCAGAGTAGCAGCCGTGTTAGTCTGTATTCGCAAAAAGAACAGGAGGACTAGTGGCACCTTAGAGACTAACCAATTTATTTGAGCATGAGCTTTCGTGAGCTACAGCTCACTTCATCGGATGCATCTGCAGCTGTAGCTCATGAAAGCTTATGCTCAAATAAATTGGTTAGTCTCTAAGTTGCCACTAGTACTCCTTTTCTTTTTGCACATTAAAATGGCCACTCTGAAATATTTGCATTTGTTTCTGTTAGTTTAACAACTCTATGCATTATTTCAAGACATAAAACTGGATTGGTTTGTGACCTCAAAGCATCACAACAATCTAAAGGGTAAAAGAAAAATCTAGTAATAAATTTGTATAGGTGTAATTTACAAAATGCACACTCCCAGGTGCATTTTGAACCATACATTCACAGAGGAATTTTACAAGTGACTGCAGGTTGGATGCCATGTTTAAGAAACTTTCCATGGAGGCACAAGGCATCCACAGATCAGCTGGTATTTCTTGCATCTGACCTTAGATCCTGTCCAGCCCTGTCTTTCTGAAGTTATCATAGTTTACTGTTGTTGTACCTGTCATAGACTTTGATGACAGAATTAGCCTTGTCAAATCCCTTTAGGACCTGCCTCAAATACACAGCAGACAATTCATCCAACGTGTAAATTAAGCCATCATTGGTGTGATAACCATGGCATCTCTGATCTTCACTATGGTTTCTTTGTTGCATGCTCTTAGCGCATGGATTTTTTTTAGATTGAGTTTCCAGCTGATGCTCTAATTCAGCTTCGTCTGTTCTTCTTGTTGTTCCATCAGCATGGAAGAGGGACATAGACACAGGTCCTATTGGGTGACGAAGAAGAGTTGACATTGAAACATCATCTCTGCATCTTGCTAAGGACAGGGCTCTGCAGAAAACAATTTCTAGATTGATAGCTGCTGTGATGATCCTTCCCTTGCCAGACTTAAGTTTGGTTTCTTGCTGATGTCAGCAAAGGTTTTGATGCCAGATTTCTTATCTGGGCTGACGAACCTACATGTCCCATCACAATAAAATGCACCTCTCACAGATCTCTCCAACAATCTGCTATTTTCCGCACAGACTCTTGTACATCTGATATTACATATGGTCCAATAGATACATTGATGTGATGTGATCAGAGTCAAATGGGTTTGTCATATTGTTGATGACATGGTTGGTAAGAGCTACAACATGCTCTTCAGTGCAGGGGCAAGGACTTGTTTGTGGACTTTGTCTTCACTACTTCTTGTTAGGCCACATCTTTCAGAGCTTTTGCTATTCATAATATGAAGTTATGCATTGTCATCTCTAACACTAATACTGACCTGTGCATAAGTGTCATTGAATTAAAAAGCTAGTTTCTAGAATATTTCAAAGGCTAGTACTGCATGCATTGGCAATCACAAATTAAAACCTTCTACCAGGCAGACTAGATGCTACATTGTATGTACAAAAGGAGAAACATTACATTAGGAAAGCACATACATTCATATCTACCCACTATGCAGCACCAACTATGGGCACGCAATCTACTGGTACTGATGTACAACCTTCAGTGAGAGACTGATCTGGGGAGGTGGTGGTCCTATACTGGCAGAAAAAGCCCTTCTGTCAACATACACTGCGCCTACACTAGGAGGCTATTCTCTTTAGTGTAGACATAGCCCATCTCCACAAGGTCGGGAATAATAAGGGTGCAAAGGTGTCTTCCAGCTGGGGAACTCAAAGTACTTTACCATCTTGAATGCAGCCTCGACCCCTTCAGCCTTGGACAGGCTTCCATAACTATACACTAGGCCTCTCCTTCCTTAAATAGCTGCTTCTACAATCATTCCACCTCCAAGGACAACAGACCATACTTTGGTGGACTACATGGTATGTGTTCCATATTGTTAGAGCCTGCATAGTAGTCATGTTTGCCTGGGGTGTCTGTACCCTAATTAGGAGCAGTATTTGTGCTCTTTTGTGTGGCACACTCAACCCGTGGAAAGGTCCATGTGCACACAAGGCCCCAAACCCTGACTTTCTTACATGTGCAAAAAAATGAGCACAAAAGTTTGTGCTTGTATGTGTATGTGCAGTTACCTCTCTCCAATGTTCATGCACAAATACCCAGTGTGAACAAAGGTGCCAATCAAACATATAAATGGCTATTTATTTGCATGTGTAAAGGTGCAGACAATCCATGCACATCCCCTTGCAGCCCGGTTTGGTGCTGCAGGTGTGCCCCACCTTAATTTCTCCTGGTTGGGGTGGTAATAGGTTCGCTTTAGCAACTTGGGAGGGTGGGAGAAGAAGCCAACATATGCCAACACAATAACATGTCCTTTTTTAATAAGGCTTCAGGCCAGGACCAGCTTAAATAAACAGTTCATAAGGCTCTCCTCTCAGAGCCTTGGTTCAGCTCCCAAAGTCCACAAACAAAGCCTCTGATTAGGATGGTCTCCTAGAGCCTGATAGGAAACAACCACTGCAGCCTCCATAGCTTCTATCCCCTTCTCTCTTGTTCAGCTTCCTCTTTTTGTGTGTATAGCCCAGCCCTAAGGTGGGGCAGAGCCTCCTTGATTACCCCCAGGTTGTCCCAGCTGTAGGCTCCAGCCTGTCCTGTAAAGGGGTAGTACACTACTTCATAAACCTGCCCTAGAAACTTGCCCAGTCCTAGGGAAAGTTCTACTGTTTATCCATGCCTATATGTGCACTCCAACAGGGCAATCTTCCTAGCTGATGGCATTGGGATGCGAGTCTAGCCACTTCCCCATAACCATATCCTCCAACCAAAGGGGCACATCTTGCTTAGCAGGCCCAAGGATATCTATAAGACCCCTGGCCATATTTTTATTCTCATCACTACAATAGAGAGAGACCTGGAGTTGTGTTCCCCAATGTCCTCTGCAGCTTGTTTGACAAACAAACTGCTCCGCAGTCTTTAACATGTCATAATTCAAAACAAACTGAGCATCTTATAAGACCAGCCATCTTGTCAGGCCAACCACATCGGAGGTAATTAAGAACATCAGGCTTGCACCATTGGTAGATCTGCATAAGTCTGCCTCCCAGTCTTTTCAAGCACAACCTCCCCAGATACACTCACAGGCACATCCTTCAGAGTTATGGTCATCTTTCCTCCAGCTTAACTCCCTGTGAGGATTTCCAGTCACTACTGGTGGCATCCTTTTTCCTGAAGTCTTCAGGAAAGGACTGAACAGAGCCAGCCCCTTTCTGATCGTTTTGCACTCATCCTACTTTGTGAGTGATGGTATCAGCTAAGGACCCACCTTTATTCTCCTCCCCTTGTGGAGTCATCTTTTCTTTTGAGTGGACGTATTTGGGGATCACTGGGCACTGATCAGGGCCCCATGATGCTGTTCTCTGCCTGCAGCTGGGGAGTGGACCGTTGTCTTTTTCTTGTCTATTTTGGTTTCTTCTTACACGGGTGTTTCTACATCACTAACATGGTATCTTTTTCCTTCAGTGGATTGAAACACTTCCTCACACAGCCTGTCCCTGGACATTCCCCAGAATGTAAACTTTTCTTCAGGGCTGACCTCTCTGTCTCCAGTAGTTCCACCTTTTCATCTTTGGTCTCAATGATCTGGTACTGCCTGAGGATTTCCTTGTGAAGCTCTTCCAGCTCTCTCCAACAGCAAACACTTTTCCTCACCATTTTCTTTATTTTATTTCTCAGGTGGGCCAACTCCTGCTTCTGTTTTATGGCTTGAGACAAGACATTGTTCCTGGAGAAGCGTTTCTGTTCCTTCTCTTGCAAGGCCTCTTATTTTCGAGCTTATAGGGTATTCATCTGTGCAAGGACTTCAGCCAGGATCCTCTCAGATGTAGTAATCTCTTCTAATGCTTTCCAGCTTATGAGTGGATGGCAGCTGTAGAGGGTATCACCATTACTGCAGCTTCCTTTGTAGACATAATCTCTGGTTCATGCCTGTCTCTTGATGAGCACTCCACTTCTCCCTTTGAATAGTTTTCTATACCATCTGAGTCATCACTTCACTCAGCTGTATAGACACCAGGTTCCTGGCGAGTTATTGCTGTGCTTTCCATCTCATTGCACATACTAGTGTTCTCGTTGCGTAGCTCTGTCCTCTCCAGAGTCATCATCTTTAGTCTTTCAGTGTCTAAATTGTTCTAGGAGCTGAGTGTTTTGCTACTTGAGTTTCATAGTTACTTTCCTCTAACTAGACCTGCTGGCCTGTAAGTTTCAGTACACATTCTTCTAGTCTTTTAACTGCTCTACTCATGTACTGCAGCTCATTCTGGGGTCACTCACTCTCGAGCTGTAGGTCTTGTCCAAACCCTTCCAATTCCAACTCTTGGAGAGGTTGTGCCCTGGTATAATTCCTTTTCCACCTTGGCTTCTTGGGGGCAGGTGGCCTGGCATTTCGTGGACTCAGAGTCCAGTGGCTTTTCCAAGCAGGCTATCCTTGATTCCATGGCTGCAAGAGGAAGACTGGTACTTGGGCATCATTGTTCTTTCCAATTCCTGAAACTTGGTCGTCATGTCCATATTTACTTAGCTGACCTGCAGATTTATTTTCTCAGGCTGATTATTCACTATCTGGTTGTTGTTCTGCTCCTCCTCCAGCTGAGCCCAGCCTTGCTTCTTCTCTAGGTCCTTGACCCGAAGAACTGGCCATCCCAGCCATCAGACCATCCATGTCGTGCAGTGCCTGGCACTTGTAGGAGAAACTTACAGCTGATAAATGTGGCATTTGTACCACCTCAGTCTTCATCTGCTTGCACAGGTACTGGAGCTTCCTCTTTAACTGCAGGGCTTCTTGGAGGCTAACCTAGATCTTCCTCTGAAGAATATCATGTTTGTTTTCCAGTGTGTTGATTCGTTCCCTCATCTTAGCTACAATCAAATGGCTTTGCTCCTTTTCTGCAACTTTCTGCCTGTCTTCTAGTTGAAATAACTCATAAAAACAGATTGTTTTTGTCAGGTTTAACAGATTAAAGCTTAACCGGTCCAATTGAAACTGATATAGTGCCATGGTAGATGTAGAGGAGCTGAAATGATTCAACTAGCTGTCCTGCTACTGTTCAGTAGTGGCCTTGCAAAATCTTAAAGAATGCACTGCTTCTGGGAGCTGAGCTGAAATTTGTGGGGAAGGTACCCAGAAGGCATTGCAAGTGAAAAGTTTAGGCCAGTGCTAACATAGGCACAGGACAAAACTTCAATGGATTCACCCTGACTAGTGCTGATGTACTGAAGCGTTTGTGTTTAGACTGTTTCAATACAACCAGTTCAATACTCTAGAGTGCACAAGGTCTAAGGGAAAGGCCAGGTGAATACTGTGAACGCATGAAGTGAGCGCACAGTGCTGCATTTATGTTGCTAACATGGGTGGAGCTGCTCCATTGAGTGGGTGCATGGGTGGCAGATTTTAACAAAAGGGCCAAAGAACTATGAGTGAAGTAGGCCAATATTCCAGTAATGACTGAATCAAAAATGTGATACAGAACATGAAAGAGTCTCCGTAGCCATCCCTGGGATTCTGTACTGGCTTGTCATAGTAGAGATTGCCAAGCATTCTTTTTTCTTTGTGACTGGAGTTCTTCTTTGGGACTCGAACAATGTTTTCACTTTGAATTATGGTCTGCCAGGTTCTCAAAAGCTCCTGTACTGTACAGCTATTGTAGTGATTAAAGCAGTAAAGCTGGCAGTGGACAAACACAGTAAAGAACTTTGAAATCCCAAATTGCAAAGGACTTGTATATGGCTAGGAATACAGAAGGTCTCAATAGAGTCTACTGACAATTGTGTCTCTGACTTGAGTTCTGCCAAACCAGCACTGAGAACCAGTTCCTCAAGAAGAAAAGGAGGACTTGTGGCACCTTAGAGACTAACCAATTTATTTCAGCATAAGCTTTCGTGAGCTACAGCTCACTTCATCGGAGTACTCAATTGTGTCAAAGAAAATATTAATTATTCTTATGACTGCTGCTTTTACTAATCAATTTGATGCAGTTTGCGCTTCCACTGTGATGAGCACTTGTGACAAGTGACACTCAAGAGGTCAAACAGAAAAATAAAACACAACAGTAAGGAAAATCTTGAGGGGGAAAAAAAAAAAATTGGCCCTGAAAAGATGTGTGCCAAACTTTGCCAGTGAGTCGCTTTCCTTGTGCTGTATTCCATTACCTTTCTTCACTCAGACCATCTCTATATACACTGCAAGTCTTTCAGGGCAGGGACCTGTAACCCTTATTGCTGAGACTGTTTATGCGAATAAGGGCCGAAGAATCACATCCCTTGTCTTCTTACCTCTCTATAAAGTGCCTAGAATGCTCTGGGAGCTGGTCCTACATACATGAAAAGAATTTCAAGAACAGACTTGAACATTTGATTTAAAAATAATCCTCAAAAGTTCAGATGCTTCTCTGAATCTCCTGACCCTCTGAACAAAGTTGTGCTGGAACCATGCCCAGTCATGTTTTAAATGACTTAGGAACCTTGGGAGGCACACTGACTTTCACTGAGACTTAGACGCCAAAATTACTTAGGCACTTTTGAAAATTTTACCCCTTGTCTACATGAGACAAAGACTGAACTGATTTAACTAAACTGGTTTAGAAACAGGTTTAGTTAAATTAGTGCAACCCCTTGTATGGAACACTTGGTTCAGTTCAAGAGTGCCTTGTATCAACTTAGCTTAAGTCAGGAAGGAATTAGCTTGAGGAGAGATCAGCCTCTTTCATGATCTGACAGCACTTCAGACTTGTGGTGAGGTCTGGAAACGGTATGTCTGCACAGCACAGAGAAGCAAGTCTCCCAGCCTAGCTTGACAGACTTGGGTTAGTGGGACTCACACTAGTGCTCTAAATAGCTGTATAGCTGTAAAAATAGCTAGGGCTGTAAACCTTAGGGATGGGGGGCATGTACAATCACCTATAGACGCTAATGAAATGAAATGAAGTACAGTGCAGAACTCGTACAAACTTTTGGAAGGTTCAGGTTTGGTTCAGGTTCAGCTTGGGTTTTAGGGGATGTTTGGGTCCCTTCTTTGGCATGTATACATTCAGCCATCCCCAAGGCCTATTTATTTTATTATAAACATCCAAATATGTGCTGAATATTTTACAGGACAAACATCAGTCAAAATAAACCAGTGGTGTATTTTGGATTGCTAGAATCCTACCATGTGCTGGATATGGTGTGTAAGTAGCCAATGTATTTTTCTGGAATGTGCATTCTGCTCATATACCTTTGCTCTTTTTGGCATCCTTTAAATCTCCTCATTCATTCACGACAGTTATGCTATACCCATCTGTCTTGTTCCCAGTGGACAGGATTTAATGTGCTAACTCCTCTGAGAGTTGTCAGGCAATAAGAGATGACCAGTATACCGCTTCACAATCTCTCCCTTCAGAATTCCACTCAGCATTTCAATGGCTGTATTTATGCACTGCCCAGTATGACACAGTTCCTTCCTACATGAAGCATGAGGACTGCAGTCCAGCATCGGGTGGATAATACTTGCCTGGCCTAATGTCAGGGATAACAATTTACCTGACGATGAATGAGAGGATGCATGAACTCATTCAGAGATCAGTGTGCAGTCTACCAGGGCTGTCTGCAGTCATACACCAAATCAAGACAGGCTCATTCTGAGCCTCACACTTCCATTATAAACATTCTTTCCTAAGCATTTGTATGAGCTTGTAAAGCAAACGCTTCAGGAAACAACAAAGAAAATATCCTGTTACCTCCTACGTTCAGCTTTCACTTGACCCTGGGAAGACCATTTAATGAGTGCAGCAGAACGAAGAGCAAAGATTCCGATTACCCACTGTCATTATTTCAACTGACGCATGCTTCCTGCTCAGACACATTGAGGTGTGTACTCATGAAGCGTGCAGCAAGAACCCATGTGCTGCAGACACATTTACTATGCAAGTCACAGGCAAAGAGCTAGGCCTAGAAACACGTCTCTCAGACAAGAAAGGCCTCGGCTACCTTAGTTTAAGGAGAGCTCATCTAGTTTGCACTGCTGGTAATTCCCTTAGCCTCTCACAGGCACCACCACTCACTCACACAACACTAAGAAATTAGAGCAGGAACGTTTTTGCACTTCTTGAGGGCCTGATTCATCACAATGGTCTGTCAGTTATACTAACTTTACCATGGTGACTCGGGTCCCAGATCTTTAAGTGAGGTTATTCAATCAGAACAATTGATTCATTTGGAACAGGAGAGACAAGGAACACAGTAAAAGGTTTTGGTGCGTTGCTGTAAATTAGCTCTGAAGAATCTGATAAAAGGAGCCATGTTTAGCACACCTTCCAGGGCTATTCATTGAAACAAACCAATCAGATTCTGAAGCTTAGCTCAACACATTATACACAAAGGGTGATGTTCATATGTGGTGAGCCTGGCTGGTGAGAGGATCTTCTGCACCATGCAGAGGGGTTGTGTGTGGGCTCTGCAGACAGAATGGCTGCACAGAGGTGCTTGTGCATTCCTTATGCCTCACACAAAGGGGATCTGGGACAGCCTACATCAGCTAAACAGAACTAGTGCTGCCAATATCCTACTAACCTGGTACAGAGGGGTTGAGGTTACCTTTCTAGGTACCAGAGTAACAGCCGTGTTAGTCTGTCTTCGCAAAAAGAAAAGGAGTACTTGTGGCACTTTAGAGACTAACCAATTTATTTGAGCATGAGCTTTTGTGAGCTACAGTACGCATCCAATGAAGTGAGCTGTAGTTCACGAAAGCTCATGCTCAAATAAATTGGTTAGTCTCTAAGGTGCCACAAGTACTCCTTTTCTTTCTAGGTACGTACATGTCCCTCATCACTGCAGTATCTGAGCACCTCACAATCATCAGTGCCCCCATGAGGTAGGGAAGTATTCTTTCCAATTTACAGGCTGGGAACTGAGGCACTGATTTACAGTAGAACCTCAGAGTTACGAGAACCTCAGGAATGGAGGTTGTGTGTAACTCTGAAATGTTCGTAACTGAACAAAACATTATGGTTGTTCTTTCTAAAGTTTACAACTGGATATTGACATAATACAGCTTTGAAACTTTACTATGCAGAAGAAAAATGCTGCTTTTAACCATCTTAATCTAAATGAAACAAGCACAGAGACAGTTTCCTTACCTTGTCAAATCTTATTTAAAAAAACAAACCAAAAAAATCCTTTCCCTTTAGTAGTACTGTCTTGGCGCTTTTTTGATCTCTGCTGCTGCCTGATTGTGTACTTCCAGTGTCAAATGAGGTGCGTGGCTGACCGGTCAGTTCATAACTCTGCTGTTCATAACTCTGAAGTTCTACTTTAATTAAGTGATTCGCCCAAGGTCACACTGGGATTCTCCGTCTGTGCTAGAAATTCAACCCTGACCTTCTGAGTTCCAGTTCAGTACCCCATCCACTACAACATTCTTCCCACCTCTGTGCTAGTCCAGACTATGTTGCATAGGTGGATACAGCAGTCACAGGAGTCTGTGCAGCATGACTCAGGGTTGGGACTTTGCCTCCCCATCTGCTCCACACTCTCTCTGCAGAGAGCCAGGACACTGAGCTGTAGGTGGGTGGAGTGAATTCCACCCATAGAGAATTGCTTATCGCCACACCACAATGAGCCTTGGGCAACAAAGCATTCATCTGGCGCCTTCAACACATGAAGAGGAACCTGTGCTTTATTTATGTTGTATAGGACATAGAGTGTGTTTCACAAAGGCCAAAAGTCCTCTGCTTTAGTGAACCAAATAGGCAAGGCAATGAGTAATCCCCAGTACCAAGATTATTTTAATGTACAGAGTATTATTTACCTTGAATGGGGCATTTGAAATGGGAACAATTCACAACAAATACATTAAAAAAAGCTGATTGGGGTTCGAGAATGTGTTCCAGGTTTGATGCTGATCAGATTGTTCCCTAGTCTTTCTATTTCAGTCTCCACTGGGAATGACGTAGGAGGAAGCAAATACTCATTTACGCTACCCCGGGAGGCTTTTCTTCATGGCAATCAGCACACCTCTTTGGGAGAGGTGCTAGGATTCAGAGTGCATTCTGCTGATCATCACCACGCTCAATTAACTCCATCCTGCTGGGTTGTTAGAGGGGTAGACGAATGGATGATTGCAGAGGCAACTTGCCTCCGAAATGTGATCTACCAGCATAGAAGTGCAATTATAGGACTCAAAGAAATGAAGCTTTTATTATTGCCATTACAGACTTGACCTTACCAGGGGGAAATCTAAATGAGGGGCTTTGAGGGAAACAATGGCCATTAACATTTAAAACACTGAGTCTTGGAGGTCTTGTTTCTCAGCGAGGCTCTGTTATGGGCTGATCATTGCTTTGTTAAATGCATGAGTCTGAAGGGAAACATTTGGATAGTTAAGCATCTCACAAGACCCCATGAAGGAGGGGGAAAGAAGTACTATTATCTCCACTTTGGAACTGAGGCACAAAGAGATTAAGACCCAGATCCTCACAAGGTATTTATTTGATTTCAGTGGAAGTTAGGAGCCTGAATGCTTGTGAGGATCTGGGCCTAACTGACTTGCCCAAGGGCACACACAAAGTCTATGGAAAAGCAGAGAACTGAACATCTCAGCCCATATCCTAGGTCCTCTGTCTCTACAGAGCCACTCTACAGAGCCACTCTCATTTTCTTTACATCCAGGTGGGTTAACAAGATACCTGCAAATGTGAGTCAGAAAAATACACAACACTTTTCAGCAGGTTAATCACAAGAGGTTCCCAAGCCAGCAGTATCAGCCTGTTACAAAGTTAACCAAACTTTTCTTCTTGAAAAAGATTTGAGTTTTAAAACCTAAGAATAGCCATACTGGGTCATACCAATGGTCCATCTTTCCCAAAAATGGACTAATATGGTGATGGACCCAATCTCCATAAATTTATCTAATTCTTTTGTGACTCCAGTTGTACTTTTGGCCTTCACAACATCCCCTGGCAATGAGTTCCGCAGGTTGACTGTGTGTTGTGTGAAGAAGTACTTCCTTATGTTTGCTTTAAACCAGCTGTCTAATAATTTAATTGCATGGCCCCTAATTCTTGTGTTATGTGAAGGGGTAAATAACACTTCCTTATTCACTTTCTCCACACCAGTCATGATGTTATAGACCTCTATCATATCCCCCCCTTCAGTCGTCTCTTTTAAAAGCTGAACAGTCCCAGTCTTTATAATCTCTCCACAGATGGAAGCTGTTCTATATTACTTAGGCAGAGGTTCACATCAGTTCTTTCCTCATCTTTATACAGAAACCAGTGTAAGTGGAACAATTCTTCTTGGCTCCCCCCTAGCCCCCAAACAATAATCATTACAATGTCCTTCTTGGACCAGATTCTGAGGCCTTTACTCACACTGAATAGTACCTTACTCCATGTATTGCTGCATCACCTTCAATAGGACTATTTGTGGAGTAAGGTGTTACAAAACTGGAGCAAGGCTACCAGAATTTGGCCCTATACTTTTGGTTTCCCAAACACCTATTGCATCCTCTCCGCTATATCTAATGCAAGAATGCGTATGTCCTGCAAAATCAGAAAGGATAACTGCTAGGGCTGGCAATGCAAGATCTAGCTATATGTACCTTCAAGAAATATGTAGGGCCCAGTCCTGCCACCAACATCTACTACAGGACTCGGAGCCCAATTCATGTTGCCTTGCACCTTGTATTGTCATTTGTACCACCAGTGGCCAGTGAATGCAAAGTGGGTGTTTAATGCTACCGTTAGGAGCTGGTAGTGTTTTACACTCATCTTGCACTGGTTCAGGGCAAGAGAGAACGGGACCTTTGCATTGTTTAGGCTTTATCTAAAGTGAAATTTGCACTGGTGTAGTTAAACCCCTGAGTGGACAGTCTTATTCTGGTTTAAGAGCGGCTTATCTGGGGTTAGCTTAAGCCTGTTCCTAATCAATTTCAGCTAAATAAGCCTGGGGTTTAAACCAAAATGAGAATGTCAACACAGCCTTTTGCACTGGTTTCATGTCACATCTTAAGGTACATTGGTGCTCCTTTGAAAATAGTCAAGCCCTTAGAATCATACGCAGTTCCAGTGGGACTAAGCAGGAAGTCCTGAAGTACATTTTTGTAGGATTGGGCCCTTAATTTCTTCCCCATCTTTCACGTGCTCCAGAAAACTACTGATGCAACTCAGGCAAAAATGCCAATGTTCTGTTAGTCATTAAGAAAAAAACCGCTACTTTTCAATGCTTTTAAAAACATTTTAGAAAAAAAAATCACTTCCCTCAGAAATATGCTCATGGCAATAATTTATGGAGACTGCAGTCTGTCTGATGCAAGGAACATATTTTTCTACACACCAGCTTTATACCCAGTGCCATGCTATTGTGCTAGCAGCTTTTAGACCTGACCCCAACTCCATTATCCACTCGTCAGGTCAATGCTGGAACCAGATGGATCTTCAGCCATCACTTGCCTCCAGGCTTGCTTGATCCAGTGTGTAATTTTAATTCAATAACTATAATCTTGGCACTATAAAAAGCTTTAAAGTAATAATTCCCCAATTAAGTAGTCTGACTGTGTATCTGCATAATAAAATGAGGCATTTTATATTGACAGTCAAAGGAATGAAAAGATTTTTCTAAAGCCTCCTTGGCACGAACCTTAAGAAGGAGACTGAGGCTCCAATTCTTTACATTGGGGTCTCCTTTCATTAATCAGCAGTTAACTTGGAGTCTTTAATATTCCTCACTCTTAAACTCACTGTATGCCATCCTCCCATCCCCCTCTACTGCATGGACTCCCTATTCTCCCCCTATACCAGTTGCTCTGTGTGCATCTCCATTCCCACTTCCCCCTCATTCCCTCCGTTTCCCCTTTCCCCCATGGCAGGAGTTCTGTGTGCCCCCTTTCCCTATATCAGAGTTCCCCCCCCCCCAGGGTTCTGCTCCCCCCCAGGGTACCCGATTCCCCCTCCATGACAGGGGTTCCGTGTGTACCCACACATCCTCATGCTTCCCCTTTTCCCCATAGCAAAGTCCCCCATTCCCTCCACAGGGGTTCTGTGTGCCTCCAGTCCTCCACCCCCCTTAACAAAGTCCTGCATTCTCTCCCTATGCCAGGGGCTCTGTCTGCCCCATCTGTCCCCTGCCCCCAGCCAGGGGCAGTATTCCACATACCCCTTCAATCAACAGCATGCGGACAGTTTGACTGCAATGGTGATCTGTACAAATGTAGCAGTGGGGCTACATGTGGGTGTAGCAGTTCACCTGCTGTCAGCTGCCGGACCAGGGCCTGGATTGCCTGATTTTCAGAGGTATTTAGCATCCACATTGAAAATCAGCTCATAAGGACTTTAATTCAGGTGTGGCTCAGAAAATCTCAACCTATTCACAGTAGAAATTTTTCAGATCAATTGGATTGGCCCAGCTCTAATTTTTAGCATTGTACTTTGAGTGCAGGCTTGATATACAAACACAAAATCTCCACTAAGACCAAATTTCTATTCCTGTGGCTCTAAGTGAGATAGTTCTCCCTGAGTCTTCCCTCATAATGTATGTCTAAAACATTGATCAGAATATTCAGCATTTGTTAATCATTTTTAAGTGCTCTCAGGATGTATCTGAATGAATGAAGAACAAGGGAAGAGCACTGTGTTTCTAGTAACTAGTAATTAGTAACTAGACGCATATGTTAATACTGTAGTAATACTTTGCACTTATAGGGAAGAATACTTTGCATTTATGCTTTTAAAAATGTCTCCAGTCAGAAGATGTGCATTCTATTCCTGGCATTGCCACATATTTCCACTGTGCAGTTACAACTGCTTATATGTTTATACCTATATGTAGCCCAGATATAGTTTTACTCTGACAACAACCATATGTTACACGTAATTGTATACATACATTACTAGTAGGACTGTCAAGCGATTAAAAAAATTAATTGTGATGAATCGCACTGTTAAACTGATGTAAGCAGTGTCAGGATGAGCTCCACCCTGACACCTGGTGGTGAGGTGTGGCAAGTTGTGGAAAAGAACATCAGGGGCCGATCTCATTTGCATAGGCACACCCACCACACCTAGAATGAGACCATAGCTGCCCAAATGGTCACTTTGGGATCTGTGGGGAGCTGTGGGATCCCCAGTGTCTCTGTTATTGGGGCAGGAAGAATAAATTGTTATTACCCTGATTATGGGAACTGTGCTTAGAACTGTATGTGGCCTTTTGTTATGATGGAGGGATTCACCATCAACTAAGTAGCACTCGCTAGGCAAGGGTCATGGGTTCCAAAACTGTGTGAAGAGAGAGCGGCTGGGGACAAGTATTAATACTTGGTGGCATGGGCCCCTTGGTGGGGGCCTTACATGCTAATTGCACTTCCTCCTCTCTCCACTATGGAATATCAGAGCTAATTTTGATTTCATTAGAAGTCTAGTTATAGGCTGCTGAGCTCACTTTGGGCTGACAGTGCACCAGCACTGGGGCTCCCCTACTACAAGCTGAATTTACCTAAGAGCTGAAATCACTGAGTGTTGTGTTAAGTAGTGGGGGAGCCTGAAGATATATTGTGGAGCAGTTTGCGGACCGGCTGGTGAAGCAGTTCGACGCGGAGCAGTTTGTGGATGGCAGGAGCTGCTTGTGGGCCGTGGAGCTGAGCGAAGGAGTTCGTGGGGCGGCGAGCGGAGCGGAGCTGAGCGAAGTAGTTCGTGGGGCGGCTGGCGGAGCGGAGCGCAGCTGAGCGAAGGAGTTCGTGGGGCGGCTGGCAGAGCGGAGCGCCGCTATGGAGCTATGGGGCGGTCAGCTTCAGATCATGTAAGGTGCCTCTTACCCCTGTCCCATTTCCTCCCAGGTTGGGAGGTAAAGCTCCGCAGATAAACTTTCGAACTCTGGGGCTGCCCTGACCAGGGACAGAGACTTTTTGGGGCATTGGACTTTTGGGACTTTGGGTGATTTGGGGTTGCTGGACTCAAGAACCAAAGGGAAAAGGGCATGCCCCAATTTGCCTGGGGTGGGTTTTTTTTGCTCATGGGTTGTGTTATGAATCCTGTTGGTGGTGTTTCCCCAACATAATGCCACATTGTTTCTCTCTGTTATTAAAAGGCTTTTGCTACACTCAGACTATGTGCTTGCGAGAGGGGAAGTATTGCCTCTTGGAGGCGCCCAGCGGGGGTGGTGTATATTTGTCCCAGGTCACTGGGTGGGGGCTCGAGCCGGTTTTGCATTGTGTTATTGGAATGGATCCCCTAGATATTGAACCTGGCCCTTGTTGCTGCCAACTCTGACGGGCAGAAGGGTTACACTATAATAGAATACCATTTATTTAAATATTTTTGGACGTTTTCTACATTTTCAAATAGATTGATTTCAATTATAACACAGAATACAAAGAGTACAGGGCTCACTTTAAATGTATTTTTGATTACAAATATTTGCACCGTCAAAAACAAAAGAAATAGTATTTTTCAATTCATTTAATACAAGTACTGTAGTGAAATCGCTTTATCATGAAAATTGAACTTACAAATGTAGAATTATGTACAAAAAATAACTGCTTTCAAAAATAAAACAATGTAAAACTTTAGAGCCTATAAGTCCACTCAGTCCTACTTCTTGTTCAGCCTCTCAGACTAACAAGTTTGTTTACATTTGCAGGAGATAATGCTGCCTGCTTCTTGTTTACTATGTCACCTGAAAGTGAGAACAGGCATTTTCCTGGCACTGTTGTAGCTCGTGTTGCAAGATATTTACATGCCAAAGGTGCTAAAGATTCATATGTCCCTTCATACTTTAATCACCATTCCACAGGACATGCGTCTATGCTGATGACGGGTTCTCCTTGCTAACAATCCAAAGCAGCGTGGACCGATGCATGTTCATTTTCATCATCTGAATCAGATGCCACCAGCAGAAGGTTGGTTTTCTTTTTTGGTGGTTTGGGTTCTGTAGTTTCCACATCGGAGTGATGCTCTTTTAAGACTTCTGAAAGCATGCTCCACCTCATCCCTCTTAGATTTTGGAAGGCATTTCATATTCTTAAACCTTGGGTGGAGTGCTATAGCTAGCTTTAGAAATCTCACATTGGTACCTTCTTTGCGTTTTGTCAAATCTGCAGCGAAAGTGTTCTTAAAACGAACAACATGTGCTGGGTCATCATCCCAGACTGCTATAACATGAAATACATGATAGAATGAAGGTAAAATGGAGCCAGAGACATACAATTCTCCCCCAAAGGAGTTCGGTCACAAATTTAATTAACACATTATTTTTTTAATGAACGTCATCAGCATGGAAGCATGTTCTCTGGAATGGTGGCTGAAGCATGAACGGGCACATGAATGTTTAGCCTACCTGGCATGTAAATGCCTTGCAATGCCGGCTACAAAGTCCCATGCAAACGCTTGTTCTCATTTTCTGGTGACATTGTAAATAAGAAGTGGGCAGCATTATCTCCTGTAATTGTAAACAAACTTATTTCTCTTAGTGACTGGCTGAACAAGAAGTAGGACTGAGTAGACTTGTAGGCGCTAAAGTTTCGTATTGTTTGTTTTTGAGTGCAGTTATGTAACAAAAAAAAAATCTACATTTGTAAATTGCACTTTCACGATAAAGAGATTGCACTACAGTACTGGTATGAAAAATACTATTTCTTTTGTTTATCATTTTTACAGTGCAAATATTTAATAAAAATAATAATATAAAGTGAGCACTATACACTTTGTATTCTGTGTTGTAATTGAAATCAATATATTTTAAAATATAGAAAAACATCCAAAATATTTAATAAATTTCAATTGGTATTCTATTGTTTAACAATGTGATTAAAACTGTGATTAATTGCGATTAATTTTTTTAATCACGATTAATTTTTTTGAGTTAATTGCATGAGTTAACTGCGATTGACAGCCCTAATTACTAGATTCTTCAGCAAAAATGACTTTCACAAAATGGGCTTGTCTTGTTTGAACTATAGCACATCTACTATATACAAGACACATTGAAATGGACTCACAAGGCACCGGAACATATTACAGCAAAAATGCATCCATCATTTCACTGTTAAAGACAAAATAATCTATAATGAGACATGTTGTAAGAATTTATATTAGTCATTCACTTAAAAAACACATTGCCTTTTGAGTCACATCCATCACATGCTGAATTGCGAGTTCCACTTAAATCAAGTGCACCAGTATAATCATGAATCACATTAATTGTTCCTAGGAGCTGTGCACTCATGTTGCCTTCCACTCTTATACTTTGCCTTACTGATCTTCTCTTAGCAACATGCAAAATTTGTGGCCACGTTTATGGGTTGCTCTTATCTGCACAGCTGCCAATAGATCTCTAATTGTGTGTACCATCACCGTAGTATCTGATCTTCTCTGTCACAATATACAGGGAATCTCTACCAAGAGTGTCAATGATGGCAATTTTTTATTGGGATATTTCTTCTGTATCTACAATGGCTTATTACAACAATCTGTAGCCCACTAACCTCCTCTTTTGTCCTATGACTACAGGGGTAGTTCACCTTGAATGGTCCCTTAGAATATGAGCTAACTACTTATGCTAAACTATCTGTTCCACCTTGTATTTAGCTACCTTTCCCAGATCTGACCTGAAGAGCTCTGTGTAGCTCAAAAGCTTGTCTCTCTCACCAACAGAAGTTGGTCCAATAAACGATATTACCTCACCCACCTTGTCTTTCTAATATCTCTTGTACAGAATTTGACAGGATAGCTCAACGCACCTATACTATTCAATTCTACAGGGTTTTAGATGATTTCTATAGCACTCTATTGGTTCATTAAATTCTATAGGACTGGTCTATAATGGGGGGTATTTAGTTCTTCTGAAAGATACTGGAACAACAAAGGAAGAAACTAAAGACCTCTGTTTATCTACAGAATAGGTACAGAATTTGCAGTGGCAAAGAGGAAGTCACCCCACCGTGTCAATGTGATTTAACCTTGTTTGAAAGGGAACATTTTTAGGAACATGCTTAAATCCAAGTGAGTAAGTAGGTCCAAAGGAGTCTCATTGAATGTAAAGGGGTCTAATTTATGTGTCATCTCTGTGTTAGAAATATGGCCTTCGGCTCTGATGAGCCTTTACAGTTCAGAGGAGGAAGTGCTCAAGTGCTCCCTCTTCTAAGCCTCAGGTGTAAACACAACAAACTAAAAGTTGGACAGGATTAAATAAGAAGTGGCTGCTTTAGGAGAAAGGGTACTAACCCAGAATGCAGGAGATCCATGTTCAATTCCTTACTCCATCACAGACTTCCTGTGTGACCTTGGTCAAGTCACTTAGGGCATGTCTACACTACAGTCTTAAATTGACTATGTTAGACTGACTTATAGCCACCACAGTAATTACTGGGAGCCCAGCGAAGCCATGAAATTGACAAGAAAGCCAAGAGCCCATGTAAGGAATACAGTGTCTACTCGGCATCGGAGCAGGACACTGCGTCGCCCTAACTACACCGATGTACACCTTACGCCTCTCGTAGAGGTGGAATTATTCTGTAAGTGTTGTAGGGCACTTACATCAGCGGGACCAAGGCTGCAGGGTGTACACTGACATAATTAGGTCGATGTAAGCTATTTTACGCTGACCTAACTGTATAGTGTAGACAAGGCCTTAATCTCTCTGTGCCTCATTTCCCCATCTGTAGGTTGGGGACAATAGTACTTCTCTACCTTACAGGAGGATTGTGAGGATAGATACATTGATGATTGGGAGTTGCTCAGGTACTATAGTAATGGAGGGCCACAGAAATACCTTAGCTAGATCTGCTTAGGTGCGTTCTACAGAAGATGACATCCCTTGTCCAAGACTTATTTGCATCTCATTCACCTGAAGAAAGGCAGCAAGAAAGAGTAATTTCACTGACAACCCATTATTCTATCACCCCTCCAAACTTTTGGTCAGTCCCTGTCTCCATCTTGGAACTGGTTTCCTTTCACATTTCCTTGACCTGCTTTGACAACTCCAGTTGGCTCCTTCTCTGACAAACATCGTTGGGCCTTCTTCCATGCTGGAAGACCCTACACCATAGGTACCAACTTTCTAATATACTGGTGGTGCTTCCCCCAGGTACTCCCCAGGGGTGCTCCCCCTGGCTCTGCCCCAGGCCCCATGCCTACTCCACCCATTCCAACAAGCCCCACCCCTGCCCCACCTCTTCCCGCCCTGCCCTGCCCTGCCCCCACACTACCTCTTCCCATCCCCTCCCCCGAGCGTGCAACCATTCCCCAAACATATTGGGTCAGTTGATGTAAGTGGAGAAACCTCAGTTTATACCAGCTAGGATCTGACCCATTGCCTTAACTGAGCCTACTGATGTGAATGAGGATTACTTTCATGGAATAGGGGTTGCAGGCTCAGGCCTATTGTCTGTCAATACATGGACTATTCATGGGCAAGTAGCACAAGATTTCTCTTCTGTCCATTAATTTAGGTCCATTTAGGACAAAAAAAAAAATCTGAGCATGTGATGGATGGCTGCTGCTTGGCAGGTTGCTCTGGTGTAGCCGAAGGCACAAATGCTGCTTTTGCTGATGTTTGGCAAAGTGCTCCCACTTGAAAGCGTTGGCTCCAGGATATGGTTGATGTAATTCTTCCAGGGCTCCTGTGATAGATGTAGAATGGCTTCCTTAGCAAGGCCAGCCTCATGGGTGAATGCCATTTGTTCAGTGCTAGGCAAGCTGTTTGAGGAGGAGGATCTGGTTCATTCCAAGGAAATAGTTAGATTTAGGAAAGAACATGAGCCAGTACTGTCAAATATTCTGGGTTAGGGAACTGTTTTCCATCTTCAGCAATGGCATGGTTAAGGACTTGATTGATTAAAATTGGTCCTGAGAGCATTGCGATCTCAGTATCAGACCTATGCCAAATTGCTTCTCACAACACTGAATATCCTAGAGGACATTCTTGACATTAACTTACACTCACCACAAACACTACTTCCGGGATGGTTCTTTGCATCTGCAGAAGCCCTGATTTCTGCATTCGCTCAAAGGAAATTAGCACCCTTCTACATCTGAATGGTAACTTCAGTCACAATGGAGACAAGAAAATGACAATTCAGAATTTCAGCAGCTGCCTTCAAAATAAAATACCTTCACCATGGAAACAAGACCTCTGAGGCTTGTCCTGTAGAAGCCCCTTCCAGGGATAAATGGAGGTCTCCAGCGTTGTCACGCCTCAGAAGGCAGTCAAGAGTAAGAAGTAAACTGCTTAATTCAGCTTTACGAATTTTATATACTTGAATCAATTTCCAGGAGCACTAATTTCACTTCCAGCTGTCTCAGTTGCCTTTTCTTCTCATAAAACAGCCTCACCATAATGCTTTGATGTGGTGTGCTTCCCAAACCCCTCATAACACTGGAGAATAGCTAGTGCTATTAAAAAGCCTGCCAGTGAAAGTTGGATCCTTTTTATTAGGCTGGAGGAACACACAACATGGATAACAAATGACTGAGACTTGGAAACAGAATATTCAAGCCACATGTGACTGAGCCCTTATTGGTCTGGACACACTGCAGCTACTTTCTGCAAAATGCGCCTTGCCTCATTTTGGGCTACAAAAATTTGCCAGCTTATTTTATGGCTCCGGGGGTGACTATGGAACTCTGGGAAAGTGGCTCTGGTTTGGGTTGGCCTAATGTGCCCTGCTCCCCAATGTGCTATGAATTTTGTCTATTACGGACAATAAATTCTAAGGTTAATCTGTCAAAGCAGTGCACAGAAAATATAGGGACAGAACATGCTAACAAATATGACGGCTTGTCTCAGCCACCCAGAACCAAACAGAGAAAGAAAAAGCAACTGAATTCTTTTGTGTAGAGAACCACCTGAATGCAGTATATGAGCACATTGGGGGCAGCGAAGAACAGGTGTATATACCACCCTCTAAAGTCTTACTCTTCTGATAGAGCATTTCCGGGCTTTGGGGGAGTAAGACGGATTCCTAGTATTAATTCTGAAGAGTTTGGGGGTCATTAATTCCCTTTTTAATGGCTTTATGGGGACACTTCCACATGGGCAAAACTTACTTTGACCCATATGCTGCAGTAGCAACTCTATGTTGGCTACTACTATGGGCCTGACTCTGCAGCAAATGAATAGACTTAATTAAGTAAGGACTATTCCTATGAGTAAGGTTTTCAGGCATGTGCCTATGGGCTCTGTAACCCTCTGGTGAGTGTTGTTACAGGTCCCTCCCTTGTGCCCAATCCACAGAAGATATGACTGTCACAGCCTTACCTAAGGAGTTTGGAGTCTTTCGGTTGCTCCTGCTTTTAGCTCCACAGATCTCTGGTTCATTTCGCAGTGTGTCAGTCAGGACGGCAGCCATCTCATCTTTACACAGTATCATGTAAAAAGAAAAGGAGGACTTGTGGCACCTTAGAGACTAACCAATTTATTTGAGCATAAGCTTTCGTGAGCTACAGCTCACTTCACTGGATGCATCTGATGAAGTGAGCTGTAGCTCACAAAAGCTTATGCTCAAATAAATTGGTTAGTCTCTAAGGTGCCACAAGTCTTCCTTTTCTTCTTGTGGATACAGAGTAACACGGCTGCTGCTCTGAAACCCGTCACAATATCATGTGTTAGTCTTTTTATGGAAACTCCCTTGAACTCAGTGGGGTAGGCACTATTTTCATTCGGAAACAAGATCTAGCATAGTCAAAATAATATACACAATACTACTGTGTGGATTGCACAGGAGAGCAGTCTTGCCTCCATGGCTCCAGAAGGTCCACCAGGGCCCAGACAGTGAGTGAATGCAGGTCATGGGTGGGCCCAGAGAGTGGCAAAGCCAAAGCCAGATTCTCCCATCTTCCTGGCTGCTGCAGGTGGACAGGTATGGGATAGCTGAAGTGACTCCAGCAGAGGCCACTCACCTCTGTCCAGTTTGCCCTCACAACTGCCTTGCCCCAGAAAGGTGTTATGATCACAGACAACAGCCCAGCTACTATTTCATTCTTTACCCAGTCTGGGCCTGATTCTGCTCTCATTTACCTCAGAGGAAATCGGGTGTAACTAACTTCATCGGAAGCAGTGCATTTACGCTGCAGTAAAACTGCTAGACCTGTGATAAGGACCAGCTTCTAGTTGTTTAGGTAACAGTGTTTAGGTTTTAGTTTAAACACAACGGGCCTGAGAGCAATGGAGTAGAGAATGAAACAGTAGCTGGGAAAAAAGGGCTGCTTATAACTCAGACATTATCTGAGGTTGCCAAAAATTTTATGCAAAAACCAAACATTTTTGGCAGAAAATGGCATTTTTCCTTAACTGAAAATGTTAATGTTTTTCAACAAAAACACACACACAAAACCTTCTTCTCTTTCCCCGCTTTGACTGCCCTTTTCCATGGGGAGGGGGGAAGGAGGACTAAAATTCCCAGTGATTTTTATGGGAACATTACAAAAAAAAAAAAAAAGAGAGAGAGAGAGCGAGACTCTTAACATTTCAGGGAAAACAATGAACTTTTTCCAAACAGCTCTACCACTATTATTATTTTTATTACTATTTACATTAAAATAGGGCTTAAAATACACTGATATTTGGGGTTGTTCAATTACTGTGTGTATTTTTTTTTAATACACGGGCAGCAAATGACCAGACATGCCCAGATTCAGCTCAATGTAATGTGGAAATTTCAAGCTCTAAACATTAATATTTTTGCTGAACATTTCGCTCCAGCAGTTGTGTGAACCCACAGCTGCTGTTTTTCAAAGGTTAACAGCTAGCCACTTTAAACTGTTTCTCCCCTATCCATTACCCCCCCCACCCCCATCTGTTAACATATGGAAAACCATTTTGAACCCAGTTGTGTGTGGTGCTAAACGGAGATATTCTCACTCAGGTCATGTCTAGCTGAAGAAGACGGGGCCTGTTTTAAAATGCTTTAGCTTCTAGCTGACATGATTTTAAACAGGACCTTTAGACAGGGCACGGTATCTTTAAAAATGTTAGCTGGTTGTGGTCAATCCTGGGGGACAGGACCCGATGTTCTGAGCCTAGACATGGTCACAGTGGGAGTTGAGGATGCTCAACGCCTCAAAGTAACTGCTCAGCACCATGGCAGAGTTGGCCTTTAGGGACAGATTCTGCCAACTTTACTGAGAGTGCATAGTGATTCCATTGGAACCACTGGGAATACTCAGGAAGTAAATCACTGCTGAACGTGAGCAAGGATGGCAGAAAGTGACCCTTAGTGTACATACAAGAGTATAATCTTATAAAAATTATTCTAAGAACCATAGTTTTAAAAAAATCTAGATTTTGTTTAAGAGCATTGAAATCTGCTCAAAATACAATCTTTATATGTTGACTTTATGACTTCAAAACTGAGCTGATTAAAACTAATCTTCATCAAAACAACAATAAAAATTGGCACGTGGATAGATACCCTATGTGTGCAGCATTCCAACCAGATGCAATTAAATTAGGATTTATTTTAAATTGGAAACTCTTAACTAGGGCTGTGCTGCTGGGCATGGCTCTAATAAAATGATTGCAATGTTAATATACCAAGTGAGTCATATGGTTATATAATTTATTTGCTATATTTTGCCCTCACTCAAAAATTTCTCTTTGATTCTGGCAAATGGACATGTTATTCCTGGCAAATCATTTGCTTCTGTGAAAGTTTCTGTTAAGGCAGCTAGCGTCAACAACAGCAGGGTAAATGCTCTCCCCAATGACAGAGATGTTACTGTGAGATCTGTTTTGAAAGGGAATCCACTTTTATGAAAAATAAACCAAACACCCCATTCACTTAATTTTCAGAATAAAGAATTAATGTGAGATGATGAATATATTGGAGAAAAACATTTCCCTCTCTCATTTCCTAGAAAACCCAGGCACCTTAAGACTCACAGAATACAGTCTGTGTTGCTCCCAACCCGATTAAAATGATAACAGCCTTCCCTGGCTGTCCACTGGTACGGTGTTGCTCAAAGCAATGTATACACTGTATGGAAACTGGAACCAAAATACCCAAATCAGTTGTAATGTACACCTAGTTAGTGTGGTGAAAGTCTGTGTGTAGACACTCTTATTTTGGAGTAAGAGTGAGGTGTTTGATGCAACTTATGTCACTAAAGATATTGGCCTATATATATATACACATATATACATACACACACACACACAAGACCAAGATTAAAGAAAAAAAGATGCCTGAAGTTAGGCTTCCAACTCCATATTTAGATAGAAACATAAGTGGCCCAGTGTTCAAAAGGGAGGAGCACCCAGCCGGTCCCATTGAAGTTAATGTACAAAAAAGGATGTGATCATGCAGTTCAAGACTGCCTCCTAGTGCAAAAAGAAAAGGAGGACTTGTGGCACCTTAGAGACTAACCAATTTATTTGAGCATGCTCAAATAAATTGGTTAGTCTCTAAGGTGCCACAAGTCCTCCTTTTCTTTTTGCGAATACAGACTAACACGGCTGTTACTCTGAAACCTCCTAGTGCAAACACTCATGGAGGCTGAATTAAGGTTGCACAGGCACCCTTAATACTGACATTTCCTAACCTCTAGGTGGTGAATTTGCAACTTTAACATGCTTTTAATTTTTTAATGTAATTATTTATATATATAATCACACGTGCACGCACATGAACACACACACACATGAACAACAATTTTGACTGCACATGAACATCACTTTCCTATTTGCTGGTGTTGGTATTTGATCCAATTTGACCTCTCTTTGTAACAAACAGAGAATTCACCAGCTAAAACAACAAAGCTCAAGGCAGCAGAACTCTCAGAAATAACTCACTGAAATAAGCTCTGTAAAGAGCAGCAACTTTATCTTGAGCATAATTCTATTTTAGATACATATAACCAAAGTGTTAGGCAGCAAATAATTCAGTCGCTGCTGGTAAAAGGTTACCTGTATTTCCCCTTCATGCATGGTCTGATCCTGTGAGGTGCTGAGCACCCTCCTTCGTTATTGATGTCACCTCAGCGCTTCAGAGGATCTTGGCCAAAATTTTCAAAACTTGGGTACCTAAAATTAGATGCTTAAATATAGATTTAGAACATTAACTTTAGGTACCAAATTTGAAAATGTCCTTTTACTTAAGGGCCAGGTCCTGTTCTCATGGATGGCAATGGGAGCAGGTACAGACCCTTTAGGTGCACATGGGCATGAAAGACCTGACCCTGCAAAGTGCTGAGCACCTACATCAGTGAAAGTTGACAAAGCTCAGCATCTTGCTGGAGATTCTTGGCACCAGGGATGCTGTCGGGGTCGGGTGGACCCAGGACCATTATCCTGGGCACAGGCTCAGCCAGTGGAAAGCCTGTGACAAGCACCCTGAACCTACCTCCTAACACATAGGTTTCATCAGAAAGTATTGGGAAACTATATCCACTACAGGCTCCAGATCTAGCACATCCCCATGTGATACATAAGAGAGAGATAGAGAAGGGAAAGACAGAAGGCCTGTGAAAGGGGAAGGATGGAGAAAGAGAGAGTGAAAGAAGAGAAACAGCACCAAGAGGGAAGAGAGGGAGTGTGTGCATGTGAGAGAGAAATGGGGCATGTGAGAAGACAGGGGACCCCATTCTCCCCTCACACTTGCACTGTCTAGACTTGGAATGTGGTATACTGAGGATTGTCTTGAAATTGCAAGCTAGCAATTTAAGAATTGTGGTGGGAGTGTTCCTGCTAGTACTTGCAGGTGAGGGGGCTTTGTAGGGAGTGTAGGATCAGTTTGCAGCTACTCATCCTAGAGTAAGATGGGGTGAATTGTGCCTCTTTGGTTTTTAGAGAGCAGCCTGTTTTGTCTTTCTCTGGTTTTGGGATCTTGCATGTAATTAGGGCTGCCAAACAATTAAAAAATAATTGCAATTAATTGCAAGATTAAAAAGAAGTTGTGCTTCATTGCATTTTTAATTGTACTGTTGAACAATAATAGGATACCAATTTAAATTTATTATAAATATTTTTGGAGATTTTGCTACATTTTCAAATATTTGATTTCAATTACAACACAGAATACGAAGTGAAGAGTGCTCACTTTATATTATTTTTTATTACAAATATTTGCACTGTAAACCCCTCCCAAAAGAAACAGTATTTTTCAATTCACCTCATACAAGTACTGTATTGCAATCTCTTTATAGTGAAAGTGCAAGTTACAAATGTAGAATTATGTTTAAAAAATAACTGCATTCAAAAACAAAACAATGTAAAACTTTAGCGCCTACAAGTCCACTCAGTCCTACTTCTTGTTCAGCCAATCGCTCAAACAAGTTTGTTTACATTTACAGGAGATAATGCTGCCTGCTTCTTATTTACAATGTCACCTGAAAGTGAGACAGTCTGGTTCTGTTTGATGACAAACCAAAGCAGTACAGACCAATACACCTTTTTTTTCATCATCTGGGGTCACATGCCACCAGCAGAATGTTGTTTTTCTTTTTTGGTGGTTCAGATTCTGTAGTTTCCACATCAAAGTGATGCTCTTTTAAGACTTCTGATAGCATATTCCACACCTCGTCCCTCTCAGATTTTGGAAGGCATTTCGGACTCTTAAACCTTGGGTGGAGTGCTGTAGCTATCTTTAGAAATCTCATATTGGTACCTTCTTTGTGTTTGGTCAAATCTGATTATAGCATAATGTGGGTAAAACCATGGAGCTTGAAGACATACAATTCTCTCCCAAGGAGTTCAGTCACAGATTTAATCAACACATTATATTTTAACCAACATCATCAGCATGGAATCATGTTCTCTGGAATGGTGGTCAAAGCATGAAGGGGCATACGAATGTTTAGCATATCTAGCACATAGATACCTTGAAACGTTGGCTACAACAGTGCCATGTGAATGCCTATTCTCACTTTCAGGTGACATTGTAAATAAGAAGCAGGCAGCTTTATCTCCTCTAAATGTAAACAAACTTGTTTGAGCGATTGGCTGAACAAGAAGTAGGACTGAGTGGACTTGTAGGCTCTAAAGTTTTACATTGTTTTGTTTTTGAGTGCAGTTATATTAAAAAAATAATTCAACATTTGTAAATTGCACTTTCATGATAGAGATTGCACTACAGTACTTGTATGTGGTGAATTGAATAATATTATTTATAATAAAAATAATATAAAGTGAGCACTATATAGTTTGTATTCAGTATTGTAATTGAAATAAATATATCTGAAACTAGCAAAACTCCAAAAATATTTATTATAAATTTAAACTGGTATTCTATTATTGTTTAACAGTACAATTAAAGCTGTGATTAATCACAATCAATTTTTTTAATCTAGTTAATTTGTTTTGTGTTAATTGCTTGAGTTAACTGTGATTAATTGACAGCCCTATGTGTAACTGGTCTGAATTCTCCGAAATACAGTAGTGTTACGTTGCAGCCTTCCAGCAAGAGTATTTATGTTTTTAATTTAACTCTTCTGGGTGTATGCTTCCAACATAACAAGGAAAAAAGGTGTTCATTTAAAAACATAACTAAGGTAAATCAGGAGTAAATCCACTGAAGTAAATTAAGTTAATCTGGTATGAACAAGAGGAGAATCAGAACCATTGTAGGAGAGAGTGTATTTGAGAGGAGAGATGATATATGATGGGAAGAGCCTAAAAGAACAGAAGTGTGAACAGGTCGGGGAGCAACATAAGGCTCGTCTCAAGCCCCATCATTTCCAGTGTAGTACTGCATAGCACTTTACAACTATGTAGCAGTCCAGATTAAATGTTCTGGAAGAAAAAAGAGAGAGACTGAAAACATAGTTCAGTTATAAGCTTTTTCATTTTAGAATTCAAGCTTACACAGTTATCTAGGCCCACTATATTCATAATTACATTTTAATATCTGCATACAAAAGCTATGTAAAAATTATTTCCCCCCCAAATATACAAATTTTCTCTTCGGATAGTCTAAAACATTTGTGGTCACAGATTTTTAATATATATATATTTTAGGCTGAAAAAATATTACTGATATAGCATATCACTTACTCCTGTTTGCAAAAAAATACATCATCCAAAGTATGGTCTTTCATTACATCATGTAATGTTTGTCTTACCCTCAGGGCATGAAACCAATAGTAACAATAAAAAAAGTCAACCTTTTGTCTCTTTTAAACAAATGGCATGAAAGACTAATTTGATGTAGTTGCGAACAAATTAAAAATGAAGAGTTAAGAAAGTATGAAAAGATAAAAAGAAATTACAGTGTGTCAGCTAGTTCATGCCCTGATATTATCTATACCAACATTAAATGTGTAATTAAATAAAGTGTCTTTTAATGTTTTACATTGTGCTCAGTAATTTAAACAAATTTAATCTACACCCTCTGGCTGATGCAGATTTATATGTGATTGTCTTGTGCATAAATAGGGTTAGCTTTTAAGTAGGTAAACTGTGCAATGGGCAGTCACAAAAAACTTATTACCTGCACAATATTGCTTTTGAAGGCGACGGCAGTCAATGTGGATACACACAAGAAATGCATACTCTTTGCATTTACTAAACATTTATACAACACGGTAAACCTTTGTGATAAGGCCAGACCTTTTTTGTGTGTTTTTTAAACAAGATTATTCTGTTGCAAAAAAATGTGCTCACTTTACTTTGAATCTTTAGGTGGAAAATAAATCTCTATTGCACTAGAATAAAATTTCTCTCTATCAAGTTTAAAGAGGGATCATATCATAGCAATATCAAAAGGAAACGTCTGGTAATCAGTTCCATATTATTACAACAACAGGACAAATTAAGAGCTTGTTTAGCTCCTGGAGGCTTTATGTCAGTGAAAGGACAAGTGTTGGACACTTTTAACTGCTCTCACAGTGAGAGAGAGAGAGAGAAGAATGTTCCTTGGTTGCTGATTTTGATTCTGTCACTGAAAAAGGTTTAGCCTTATAAATGTTGGCTACGTCTCAAAACCGTAAGACTGATTTTTATAGTGTATGATTCATGCAGCAAAACGTCAATATGACACATACAGGTTAGAGTTCCATAGCATAAAGATACATCACTAACAATGACATGCTCTGCTTGTGATCAACAGCCCTACCTAGGCCGATTTCTGATTTCTCCCTCTGGTCATTTTCTTTTCTTTTTTCTTTCTGAAACCAACCCCTGAAGGAGCAAGCATTTACCTCAAAGATGATTTTGGATCTTAGAGGTCTAATTCTAAAGTCTACATTTTGGCAGAGTGTAAACAAAAATCATTATCACACTGTATATACGTTATTTTAAATATCGGAACTAAGTTGGGATGCCAGATGAAAGGAATAGGGCAAAAAACAGTGAGGATGACAATGAAAGAGCTAGGTTGACAGAAAGAATCATGAATAAAAGACCCCACTGGCTACACCTCTAGACCACAGAGCAAAAATGAGAGTTATGTGGCACCATCAAACACAAGAGTATGGACTGCACTGAAAAGTTCAGTTCTGTTGCACTCAGTCAGAAGGCCTTATTCTACAAATACTACAGGGTGTAGTGCTTACTACTGGGAACAGTCAGTCACACTAAAGTCTGTTACTCACAGTAGCAAGCACTATGTTCTTGAGCCTGCAAAGACTTGGGACTACGCATGTATGCAAATTTAAGCATGTGCATAAGTCATTGCAGGACAGGGGGCTGAGTCCAGTAGCAAGCGTTCGCAAGATCAGAGCCTAATATAGGTTCTAATTCTGCACTGGTGTAAATCAGGAGTAATATCACTGAAGTAAATGAAGTCAGACAATGTAAAACTGGTATGGAAGCAGGGCCTTAGATGTCACTAAGATCACATCTGTTAAACTAAGAAATGGATATTGGTTTTGGATTGATAAATACTGGTAATTCACTGCAATGAATTGCTGCCACATCCCATACCTTTAATATAAAAAAGGTTAAAAAAATACTGCTATATGTACTCTTTGCTAAAAACACTGACCAACATTTTCTGGCTTGTTTTCCTAACGTTAGGCACCGAAATCCATGTTCAGTCACTTAAATAGAGGTGAACTGATTTTTCGGGATACTGAGTAGTCACAGCTCCCAATTAAGTCAACATCTTGGAAATTCAGCCACTTATTCAGACATTTAAATACAAATTAGGTGCCTAATTCCAGGCACTCATTCATGTAATCTACTAAATCTAACACTTTTAAACCTCAGTGCTTTGCTTGTTTCATTTAATGGGGACAGGTTCCCGTACCAGTAGTTATTTTAACAGCAGCCAGCCTGTGAAGGGTTTATTCTCAGCGCTGGATCAGACTGATGAAGCTTTCCTGAGTCAGATGACTAATCTTTTTTGTTTTTGTTTTTTGTACAACTCTTACCTTTTCTACGCTATTTACTTGGAATATCTCAGTGTTGCCAATCCCAAGGCTTCAAAAATCATGAGCCAGGCCCCCGAAATCATAAGATTGGCTTAAAAATCACGAGAGTTCTAAATTGTCAATTTTGAGTTCTTATTTGCCTTCTAAGTTTTGAACATTTGGGTTTCACATTTTCAAGCTTTTTTCTACAACCAAAAGCACCAGAAACTTTTTTTTTTAAAATCATGTAACAACATGATTTCCAGGGCGGGGGCTATAAGAAAAACAGCAGATATCTCAAGACTGGCAATAAAATTGTGAGTTGCCAATATTGATAGCTGTCAGGAAGAAGAATGTTTTTCTCTCTCTTTCACCTGCAGCATGATCAAATTTTTGTACACTAATTTAGTCATAAATAGCCTTAGGAGCATGTGTGGGGTTCTCACTGGCATCAGTGGGAGTTTCCCATGAAGATTAAGGGCAGAATACAGCTCTAAAAGGTTTGTACATTTCATTTATTTTTGCTTAGTAGATCTGGAAAACAGAAGCAAGAAATGGATCAACTATTTTATTTAATTTCTACAGGTATCTGTCATTTTAACTAATTTGATTTTAAAATGTGTGCAATTATTTTTCTTTTAATGTATGCAGTTAGGATCTGCTCATGCAAGCCCTGACTCGTGTAAGCAGTTCTCACACTACGGAGTGACTTTCTTGAGACTGCACATCTGAGGAAGAATTTGCAGGACCAAACCCATAATTCTCATTATTTTGTATGGGTTTTGTTTCTAAGTATAACCCCCAGTATTCTGGATGATGTCCCTAACCCCATGACGTACTCTGGGTTTTCCTGCAAAACAATCTGGAAAATGGTGTCATTCAAACATTTGCCTTGGGGTGAGGTGTTTTTTTTTTTTAACCTCATACAAAAACCAAACATTTAAGAACAAGTTTCCAGTGGCCTGGCTTCCCTTGTGCCTGCAAAAAATTCAGCTGGGTGTTTTACACCCACAAGGAATTGTGGGCCCAAATATTAGAAGTCCAATATGTAACTACTAAGATTAATGCTCACAACCCATTGCAAGTCTAGATGCAAATTGCACCAATATACATGGAGGCAGGGATTCAGCCTGGCTGAAAACGTGGCCCTTAGTATTCCAAATGCTTTCTTCCCATTCCAGCAGGAGTGAAAATCATTTCAAAATTCCCCTGGAGTTTTGCCCACAATGAAAGTTTTCCTAGTACCACATTTTCATGAGTCAAACACTTAGGGCTAGATTAGGGCCTTTAGCTTTGAATGTCCAACTATAACAATGCCTGTCCAGTTGGGCAGGAAAAGATACTTCCTTCTGTCTTTATGTATTGATATGTGAATGCACTATGCAACAGAGGGAGGCTGTACTAAATCTTTTCTGTTGCCAGGAAGAGGACGATCCTTCTGATGTATCCCACTTATAGATAAACCAGGAGATTTACCTGACCTGGAGTTTATAAAACTTCAGAGACAATCACCCTGTGATCAGGATGGAGGAAACAGAGGACTCTCTACTCATAATGCCCTTGAAAAAGGCCCACATGAGTGCCAGGAGTGCTGGCTGGCAGATTTCAGCAGCAAGACATCCTGTTGTTGCTCAGTTCAGCTCCTACTAATGCAGTCAATAAAAATAAATGATTTCAGGGAATTGAGAGAGAATCTAGCCAATCAAAATAAAAATGCACCAAAAAAGGTACAAAAAGATGGCAATATGTTTAAGACAGATGCTGAAGTTTCCTTTGTATTTATCTATCAGAAATTACTCTCAAGACATACTCTACATGTTACTGGGATAAAGCTGTACAGTCTGGAGCATAACTAGTAATAAGGTAGGTTTCTATCCTATTTGGAGATCATCATAATCATTTTTTTCTCCCTGTGATCATTTGTATCTTTGCATAACCCTAAGCAAATCCTGCAGTCAGGATAAAAGACACATTCCTGCAGAGTGCTGAGTGCATACCGATACCTGCCGAGTGCCCACCCCTTCCAGTGCCACTTGGATGTTGATGTGACATCCCCCTTCACTTCCTCTCCTGAAACCAACCTGAGTTGAGGGCTCCCAGCACCTGTTGGAAGAGCTCAACACCTCACAGGATCAAGCCCAAAGTCTCTATTCCAGTAGACCTGCCACTGAAGTATTCTAGAGTTTTAATTGAGCAAGGGCTGAAGGATTTTGCCTTCATTTTGTACAAATGAAAAAAATATATCAACCCCTCCTTCCCACTGGGTATTTGAAAAAAGATTTGATTGTAGAGGACACAGATATTTATGATCCATGTAATAATCCCAAAGACGTGATGCAATCACAGTGATGATGGTATTCTTAGGTCACAATGGTAATGGTTACACTTAGAATGACCATGGAAAACTAGACACTGTATCTCACTTGTGGCTTGCAAAATGAGGTAATACTGGGAAAAAGGCAGGGCAAAGTGCTTTGCCTTGGAGGCCTGTTTATTTTCTGCCACTTCAATTTTAACTCCCCATTTCCCCAAGCAGTTATGGATGTGAGCTGGTGACCATTTAAGTGCTGGTGATCGAGATTGGTTTGTTTGTGTTTTCACTGTTAAGCTGTCAAAGCATTCACATCAAGGGACTGAAGGACAAAATGCAATAGTCACAAGTACCCGCATAAAAGGGACATTTTCATCCATGTCTATGCAAAAAAAAAAAAAAAAGAAACAAACAAACCAAACCAAAACAAAAAGAACAGAAGAAGAGCTAGGCAATGGAATGAAATGACAGCCAGTAGTGCTATGGGAATTCTGAGAACCACTCCAGTCTTTCTAATCCTCAAACACTTCCAAGAACAAAGGGGGAAAGAGTTCCGTGGGGCATTCCACCTTCATGTGCAGGAAGCGGCTGGCGTGGCAGGCTCCAATCATTCGTAGATCTGTCACTTTCATCAGCAGTTTTGGCCAAAAGTGTGCAACGTGGTGTTTTCTGTAATTAATGTAGTGTTCAAAGGCCAGGAGGAAACCTTCTTGACATTTTTCTATCCTCTCAACACTGAGGAGACCTGGACGATCTGTAGGTAAAAAGAAACAGGATGAATGCATTCATTTACAATAATAAATTCCTAATCAAAATCAAGAGAGGAAGGACAGCCATGTAATAAAGGCACTGGACTGAGACTCAGGACACCTGTGTTCAAATCCTGGATCTGTCATAGACTTCCCATGTGACCTTGCTCACTTAATCTCTCTGTACCTCAAAGATAGTAATGGTTCCTTCCTCCAACCCTCCAATGGTTCCTTCCTCCAACCCTTTGTCTGTCTCATCCACTTAGAACGTAAGTTATTCAGGCAGGTACAGTCTCTTATTATTGGTATGTTCATTGCATAATGGAGACCTGATCTCAGCTGGGGCCTCCAAGCGTTACTGTATTACAAATAATTATGAATAAAAACTTCCTTCATCAAAAATCCCGCCCCCGCACCTCTAAATTACGATTCTCTCCTGTCTTTGTTTTCCCTTTCAATGGCAGCCCTACAACTGTGACCCAAGAAGCCCTCAATGCCCACTGGCAAGAAGGATACAGGAATGTCCTGATTCTGCTATGTACACTCGAGTTCACCAAAGAACGTCACTTCAGATCTTAAATGAAACTCGAGTCACATGGTCTTTAATGACGTTGTGAAATGTATGTACAGATACTAGGTAAGGAGTTCTGTACAGATACTGAAGATATGCTTATCTGCAGTCTGCAGCAAGGTATTAGCCACCAGCAGAGATGAAAAAATTGGTTTTCTGTTAGACAAAGAGATGTTTATTCACTGGTCTCTCTGTCAGGATGTAAATCAAGCATTATAAACCAACACAATGGATGCCCATTTACATACGAAGTCAACGAAGAGAGGTGAAACCAACGGCGAAGCAGCAGAGACACAAAACAAGCCACAGCTGGTTAGCCTGTACTCTGACTACTGACAATGAACTTTGGGGATTTATGTAGAAGGCAAAGAAGACAGCCCCTCATCCTGCTGACTACATCACTGTGACAATTCTTGGGGTACCTAGGACTGTGAGCCACCTTGTTCCCCCTGCAACCAGTATCAGGGAGTCTTGCTTGTGCTTAGCTGGATGTTAGTTTTCTAACATCACCAGCCTTGTAGCCCCCCAAGCACTCTCCTCTGTGCCATGCCAGCCCTTACTGTGCCTTACAGGTTAACAATAGGTGCACCCCAGTCCCCTAGACCCTTTGAAGCATTCCCCTGTGATATCCAGCCCCTGACTACTTACAGAAATATTATGTCTGCTGTCCCCAAAGGAACAATATGTACAGCAGCTTATAAGATTCAGCTCAGGACCAGTATTTTACTTAACACCACAGCACTGAGATATATTTACAGTGAAAACAAGAAGTTTATTATCAAAGTCTAGAGATTCAGGAGATGGTGAGTAAGAATATTGGAAACACATGGTTACATAAAAAACAAAATCCTAACATGCTTTCTAGAGACTAAACTTAACTATCAGATTAACCTCCTATCTAACGAAGTTTATCTCACCCAAAGTCTTCTGAAACTTTTCAACCAAGATTGGCTGAGATCTTGGGTTTACAGGCAGTGAGTTTACATTCATGAAAATGGGATGGAGGATCTCATGGGAAGGCACAAGGTGAGCAGGCCTCTAGGAACACCAATGAACTGCACTCAGTGGTGCTGGCAATTCAGCAGACAGTGCTCCTCCCTCCAAATCAGCACAGAAGCAATGTGCCAGCCTGGCTGTGAAAATGCTTCCTTTATGAGAAAACATTTAAAGGTCCCTTTCAGGAAAGAAGTTCCTATGGAAATGCCTTCTGAAATAACTGTTTTACAAGCCAAGGCTTTGGAAAATAAACGGAGACCCAGATGTTTTCAGTGGAAATGTCAAATGAATGCAAATGATCAGGAAGGTCAACGTAAACCCCTGTCCTATGTATTGTTTACTACTCAGGGATTAAAGCACTCTCAACCCCTCCTCCCCCTCAAGTTGCCAGGTCTGTCATTGCCCAAGAACCACATTCTCAGTCCTGTATGTTACAGCACCCTGGGCTAGAGCAAAAGAGCACCTCGGGCTTGTCTTCAGTACGGGGTAAGTCGACCTAAGTTACGCTACTCCATGACGTAGCTGGAGTCGACATAGCTTAGGTCGACTTACTCCGGTGTCTTCACTGCGCTGCATCGACAGGAGATGATCTCCGGTCGACTTCGCTTACTCTTCTCTGAGAGCTGGCATGCTGGCATGGACTGGAGAGCACTCTGCCATCGATTTCTTCAGTAGACCTGCTAAATCGATCACAGCAGCATTGATCTCCCAGTAGTGAAGCCCAGCCCTTAGAGAATTTACCCTGAGGATGGCTGATGCTGAGCGCTCTATTTGTAAGACAGGGAATATTGGCCCAGACTCAGCTACATCACTGATCCCTTTCCAGCAACCAATCCACCTCAGACCTCTACACTGTTTGCACATCGTCTGAGACCAAGACCATTGTTATCTATCATAAAGGTATTTTTGTGAGTGCTTATCCACATAGTTTCTAAGCCCCAATGTGATGCAGAAACCAAGAATTTCAGCTGCATCATTCTAGTGACGCCTTAGCCAGTGCTCCTATATTTAAAATACCCTCTGTTTTCTTTTAGAGAGAGATTTGCTGCAGATACAATGAACCAGAACTTCACACAGGGATGGTTATAAAAGCTCCGGTGGTGCCCAATATGTTCTCATTCTCACCTGATGACATGAGCAGCACAGCCTGGAGCAGGGCGACCTCTGTGTCATCCAGGTTAAATGAAGACAGCGACATGCCCAGGTCGAAGATGGCATCAGAGACTACGCCGAGACCCCCGTTTTTCAGCTGGCCCCTTGTCACTGCCATCTCCCCATTTAGTGTTAAAGTCTCACTCTCGGGGTCGTAGCGCACTGCTGCTCGGAGGGACATAATCTCCATACAGCAGCCTTTCAAAAGGATTATCTGGTCTTCACATGGCAGCTGCAGAGATTACACATGATAATGAAACAGCCTGCACTAACTAGGGTTTTCAAGCAAACTTAGTTTTGAAATACAATAAAATCCATGTTACTCTCAATAAACATCAAGGGCTGCTAAATACACTATTAACGCTGTTACACACCATACAGCTGATAGACTAAATACTCCCAAGTATGAATGACACACCCCAAAAGCTAACAACCCTGTGTAGTATATGCTTTGCCATCCTTCTGAGTGGGTTCATTCCACCCAATTTCTGTTGGAAATTAAGACACCATATCATTATAATGAAGGACTAATGGGTTCGAATTTCAGAAGACCTCAGCTTCCGTTAAGGCACTAAAATGAAGGGATCAGATTTTCAGAAGTGCCGTTCTCAGTGGGGACTGCTGGGGGCTGAGCAGGTTTGAAAAGCTAGCCTGATACATTTTCATAATATCCACTTTCCATTTGAAAAGCATTTTGCAAGCTTTAATTGACAAATTAATACTATCAATTGTTTCTTTGGTTACAACAATACTGCACCTCTTACTTTTCTGACCTAAGAATAGGGGGGGAAATGATCACACATGGGAAGAACTATAAATGTGGGCTGGTTTTTAGTAAAAGTAGTAAAACAAATATTGTCTCTGGAGAAGATTTTAAAAAATGCCTAAGTGATTGGGATTTGTGCTCTTTCTTCCCTTAATCACTTTTGAAATCTCCCCCTGTAATATTTTGGAAACCATCAAGTATCAGCATTTAATAAGAGACAATGAGCCAGATTCTGCTTTCATCTTTAGAAATGTAACTCAGTTGCCTTTAGTGGCACTAGTCCAATGTTATGCTGGTGTGACTGACAGCAGAATTTGGATCATTATCTTCAAGGCATGTTGCAAGGCTCATCTTTTTCCCAGGGTTTGAAAATGGTAGGAGGGAGTGTAGGGAGTGAGAGGGAATTGTAATGCCAAAGATGGGGAACTATTTGAGCAGAATTTGCTGGAGGGTAGTTCCTGAATTATTGCACTTAGGTTGTATTTATATGTTATTTCTAAGGTGTCTGCATAATAGGAATAGGTGCCCTTTTTAGCATTTCTATAAAGCTATCTAGCTACATAAATAAATGATAATGAAAGAAGAGTGAAATCTCCAAGACTGTTTTGAAGATGTCACTGTAAGTCAACATGAGCAGCTACCGTGACATATGTAATCATATGAAGATGAAGCTAAATCCTAATTGGGTTCTAGAATGAAGAAAATCTGTTTCATTTTGGGTTCATGTTAAGATATGATTTTTTTACTTTGAATCTCAAGTGAAGTAAACGTGTGTGGTTTTGGCAGTTGTGCACTCACTCACATAATGATTACATTTAATCTGGTAGAAAAACGTACAGCATGGATGATGGACAATTGGCTGACAGAGGCAAAAGCAGTGTTCTGTGGGAGAAGAGTTTTAAACATGGAGCCAGCGGAAAAGAGAAATTGACTAGGATTGCACAGTTATTTTGATGTGTCGCCAGTGTCAGGTCTGAAATGTTAGATACATAAGGAAAATGACACCTTCCAGTCAGGGCAAGTCAGCTTCCTTCTGCATCAAGCTCAATGGTTGCACATAGATGGGCTGAATGGGGAAATTGGCAGTTTAGCTTCCCAAAGGAAGTGCTGCTGTTTGGCTGCTGAGATCCAGTAAGAGAGGAGAGAAGGTGAAAGAAAAAAAAAAAGGAGAAAGGAAGCAATTATAAAAAGGTGGCAAATGGGAAACAAATGCAGAGAAAAAGGAGAGAAAGAAAGAAAGGGGGGGGGACAGAGGGGGAATAAAGAGAAAAAATGAGAACTGTATGGAGAGACAAGGAAGGAGGAAAGAAACAGAGACAAAGAGAAAAAAGAACGGGATCGTGAGATACGTAGCAAAAAAAGTCAATAGTGGGATATAACATGAACAAATAACTCATTATTTTTTCCACTGATCTAATAAACATAAAGAAATTCCTTTACTCTCCCACCTCTCCCAGACCCCCCTTGTAACTTCTTTATGGTGCACCTTTTCCCATAATGCTGAAGGAAACACTGCACAGGCCTTGGTTCAAGGGACACTGTTAGGTTAAATTGTGTCCAAAGTATAGGCTTTGTAAAAAATAAGGTTTTACCAAACTGAAGACCAATAGAAATGGTTCCTTGACTTAATTTGTTTAAAAAATACCACAATTTTATTTTTCTTAAAGAAACAAACACCCTCAGTGCTTGCAGTAGCCCGCACACTGTAGCACACCATGGCTGGGTCTGGTGGAAGTTGAGAGGGCATTCTGGCAAGTTTTAGGGACTTTTTTCTTTTAGCCTTTTTCCCCCTTAAAAGGGCGAGAGAGATCGGCATAGAAAATAACCTGTAATTCGTCAGAAAGCATGTAACCTCCTGGCAGCTGGAAACCAGCCCCCGACAATGAAAAATAATTCCTTGTCTATCACAAACATTCCCTTCCCTTACTCCCTCCCAGCTCTATTCTTCCCCTCTATACCTTCCCTGTCTCTACTCTTCTTTGCCTGTCCATTGCTCCCCTATTTTAACCCTCTTCAGTTCTTCTTCTTTTCCATCCGTAATTGCTCCCCTACTTTCTCACCTATCTCCTTATTTCTGGACAGGACTTGGATCCTACCTCTGTATGCAATTAGCCAGCCTGACAGACCAGGTAGGATCCTGCCAGCCAGGGCCAAGACTGGCTTCCTCCTAGCCTGCATGGAGTCCGGGCTGTCCAAGCTACAGTTGATGTTGGCACTGGCATCAGGACTCTCATCTTCTAGCAGCAACACATGCCCACCAGAGACTGGGGCTGCAGCTCCAGTTGACTGTGAAGGATGAGCTCATCTCACTGGGCCCCCTGCTGGCCACAGATATGAACTCGGCTGCTCACAATTTGATTTTGAGACTGAAATGACCTAAAACTGCATTGGCAAAACTCAGTACAGCCTTAGCCAAACTGGGACCGCTGACAACTGTGATACCATGCCACTAAACCATGAGCCTTTGAAACTAGGATGGTCTAGCAGCTGTGATGAATGTGATGGATGAAGTGAGCTGTAGCTCACGAAAGCTTATGCTCAAATAAATTGGTTAGTCTCTAAGGTGCACAAGTACTCCTTTTCTTTTTGCAAATACAGACTAACACGGCTGCTACTCTGAAACCAATAAAAATACAGTGTGTATCCCCTCTTGCAGCAGGCAGGGCACTGGGGAAAAGGGCCATAGTCCTTCCCTGCTCTGTCTCTTTTGCAGAGGTTAGCTGCACTGTCAGCTCTGGTCCCATGACAGCAGGGACTGTGATTGTGTCTGTGCAGGGGCCTACAGGGGAAGGGAAGGGCTTTTCCTCGCAAACTGATTCACAGCCGGAGTCTGGCCCAGGCAGGATTATTTGTAACCGAAGTAAAGACACCTGCATTTTTTAAAAAGTGAATCATTTTAGCCAGACTGTGTCCCTTTCAAATAAGTACTAACGTTTGCCATTCCCATTCCTTTATTTCACAACTGCGGCCACATGAGAAGGCAGCTCTCCCGACCCTTTGTATTCACTGTGAATTGTTTCTCATTCTATTGTCAGATTTTGGTGTCTGTAGGAGCAAAGTTTAAAAGGTGGCTCAGCTGCGGGGGAGGCCTGACCTAGCCAAAACGAGTAACATACAAAGGTCATGCCCCACAACTCCTGACTCATTTGCTTCATGCTTTCCACTCGCTTAAATTGTGGAGCATGTGGGCCTTGTGTGGCCAGGAGGGATAGGAGATATCAGATAGGCATTGCAGCCTATTATCTGATGGACCAGGTTTTTTAATTAAAAAGACTGCCTTGGCATGTCACTGCAATTTCCCAGCACAAACAGTAAATCGATGCAGACAGCTCCCCTCAGACACTGGAGTGCTACAGGGGCCTCTCAATCTCTTTGGATTTTTAAATCTTCATACTTGGCCATTGTTTCATCCTTTCTTGGCTGACAGAGCCAGGGAGAGCTATTTACAGTGCACCAGCAATTGATACTTACTGCACCCTCTTTTGTAGGTGCCAGGGGAGGCAAAGGGCATTACTTGACATAACAGCTCTCCTTGACTAACCTTAGAGATTGAGCTATCAGCCAGGGAAAAGCACAATGGTGCGCCTGCCTTAAGCTTCTTCCCTGACTGATGTTCAGTCAGTGGGGAGAAGAAGTGGTTCCCATGTTTGGATTTCGGATCATCTCCCTGAGCATGCTCACTGTCATTTCCAAGGTCATTCTCTTGCCATATAACCAGTGGGGTCAAGTGCAGTTCTGCAGGAGGAGATAGTAGGGCGGCAGTCCACCGCTGCTGCAGAACTTCCATGGCTGTGGATTGCAGGAGACTCTCAGGTGTCAAAGTTAGTTTCCAGTTGATTCAGCCCAGAATTTAAGTTAACATTTTTTTAAGTCAAGAGAACAATCATCATCATTATCTACTGCTCTCAAATTTACATTCATTCCCAATTTGTACCAGTGTGAGTGAGATCAGAATAGGGCCCATGCATATCCTAATTACACTAAAATTTAATTTTAAATATTCCTCTTATAGTGTATCTCACATTTGAATATCCTTCTGGAGCGAAGTGTTATTAGTTGCCTCCACATCTAACTTACATTTCACTCGTGGTGATGTCTGAGGGGCAGATTGTGGCCTGGGTTTTTGCTGACATCCCATCCACTACAGATGAGCCAGTGCGGGAGGTATCTTAGTCCTGGATTCAGGAAGGCACTTAACTCCATCCCTACGTAGGAAAGCATTTAAGTAAATGCTTAACTTTAAGCATGTACTTAAGTACCAGGGGGTTAATGGGCCTTAAGTATTTTCTTAAAGTTATGCAAGTGATAGGGAAGATTTATTGATTTTGCCACTGGTATAGGCCCATACAAAATCACAAAAAAGGGATTTGGTTGATCATAGGAAACAGGAAATTAAATGATACTGAGATGATTTTTATCCTATTTTTTTATTTTTAATTCTTTTAAGCCATCTGATTTAAAACAAAGTGAACTGATTAGTAAGGTCTAACCTCTTCACTTCATTCTTGCATGATTCAAGTCAACAGGAAGTAGAGGGATTTTATGAGGCTCAGATATAATTTTATGTGTTTTCATGTCACAATGACACTACTTTCTATTGTTTCTCTTGACAGGTCCATTTAGAATAGCATGAAGCAAAGAAAAAGAAAAAAGAAATTCTTACCTCACAAAACATAGGCAACTTTTTGGCAAAATCCACCACTCTTGTAATTGCTGGTGTGATAATTTTTGTAAACTGGCTGAAGGCTTCTAAGTCCACTTTCCCACTTTCTGGGGCATTAACCATTGGTGCTTGCCCAATATCTTCAGGCTAAGGATATTAAGAAATACATTAAAAGGGAAAATTTGTTTCATTCAAGTCATCTTTCATAGATGTTTATAATATGGTCGGGATTATATATAAAGTCCACCACTCTGTTCCTATGAAATTAAACAATAACATTAACCATTATTTATGCAGGACCTATAGGGGCAATTTTTCTAAAACAAGCCCCTGCAGTTGTCTGTGCAGCAGTTGTCTGTAAAATAGGTGATTACATAAAGAAATGGGTGATCAACGTGCCATTACACCCATTTTGTGTGAGCAGCTGCATATTTTACACATGCAATTACCTGTTTGTGTCTATGCATATTTCGTGGGAGAAGTTTAGGGGTTTCTGCTTGGAAATTTAGGGCTGATCCTGCCTCCTTCCACTGCTCAGCACCCTCAACCTCCCCTAAAACCAAGGGGAGTTGAAGATACTCATTACCTCTTACCTAGAAGATGCTCAGAACACTGTAGGATTGGGCTCCTTGGTTACCCAGTGTTATAATGTTATAATATCACAAAGACCACAAGCCAACTGCCAAGACCTATTTACAGAGGTGAGCTAACATGACTGAGACTAGGGATGGGCTGAAATCGGAGGTCGTTTGGATCAAATAAGAACTCCCTAAACATCTGCTCATTTAGGTTGAAATTTGTTCCTCTGCAGGGCTTCAGCACAAGGTTTATGCAACATGGAAGTCCTATTTTGAGGATTTAAGTGGGGCTTATATGATGTATAAGCTTTATCCTGAAACCCTGCAGAGGGGTGAATTTCACCACAGTTGAATTTAGACTTGCATACTTTCTAGACTTGCATACTTCTGTTTTTTAAAAAACCCACACATATCCAAAGCTGTTCTTCCGTGCTCAAAGTAAGGCTTTGCAATTGCAAAAGACCTGCCAAACACTATGTGGAGGGAGCATTTTGTTCAATTACTAAGTTTAAAACTGCTCAGGAGTCAGAGAAGAACTCCTTCAAGACAGTTGAGGTATATGAAGTTTACAGAAGTACCTTTCAACAGTGATACTGAAACTGCTGTTTGAATAATAACATAGGCTTAATAGGCTTTTTTTAAAGCAAAATGTCAAAGATTTTCCTACAGTTCTGCCATCAGTCAAAATCAAAATCTAACTTCTTTCAGAAGAAAACTGGTGCTCTGTATAAAGCACATAAGCATCTGATTTGGAAAGAATTGGGAAAACCACATGCTATGTAACCCAACATATTAATCCAACTGAGGTTAGGGAAAAAAATTTAGTACACAGGATCCATGTTCTTGCCCTTTTAAACCAAACCAAACCGCGAACTTTGCTAGATAGTAATTTCAAAAACAACTACATCACTCTTTGCAATATTCACTGACTTTGTGAATATTGTCTTTGTGTTATCTTCTTTATGTCCTGACACAACAGTGTGTGACTGTACATATAGAAATGTGTGATCCAATGTTGGAACTGAGTAAACATTGTGACAGGGTCGGGCCAGATGGCTATAGGAGAGTAATTTTTTTTTTTTAAAGCAGAAAAGAATTTTATTTACAAAGAATCACCAAAAAGGAAAAAACAAAAATATGCAACAAAACAAAAGCAAACGCAAGGTATAGCACAGCAGCCTTCAGGAGGGAGAAGTGTTCAGGCTAGCCTGGGCCCAGAGCGGGGGGGCTTCCTCGACACCCGTGGTCCTCCACCCTCCTGAGTTACCTGGTGGCCTAGAGCGGGGGGGGGGGTTCCTCGACACTCGTGGTTTTCCACCCCCTCGAGTTACCTAGTGCCACGCCCAGTGTCACCGATTATTCCTCTCCTGAGAGTGCCCGACAAGATGGGCATGGCTGCGGGGTGGGCAGTTTGGGGGGAGGGACGGACGTACACCCACGTGTGATAGGACCCCTCCTAGGTGACAGTAATGATGGTATACACAGCAGCAATGGCTGGGGCCTCTCGCTCTTCCCCTCAATCAAAGGGTCAGATGGAGGGAACCGGATGGGGTCACAGAGCAGAGAACCTCGGACAGCGTCCACCGCTCCTCGAAGGCGTCAAGGGAGTCGGTGGACGCCGCCCAGAGGAACTCCGCCCGGATACGTGAATGTACTGAGGATCGGAAAACGGCCTTACAGTCGCAGGACGCTTCATTGGCCAATCTCCTCTCTCTGGTTTTATAGATGGCTGTTTTAGCTAGGGCTAGGAGGAGGTTAACCAGGAGATCCTGTGACTTTGTGGGGCCAAGGATGGGAAGTGTGTAAATAAAAAGGTGAGGGGAAAAGTGCAGCCAAAAGCGTAATAAAATATTCGTGAGGAGCCGAAAAAGGGGCTGCAGCCTGGCACACTCTAAATATACGTGTGCCAGGGTTTCCCTCACGTTGCAAAAAGGGCAAGTATCCGAGATGCGGGTGAACCACGTCAAAAACACGCCCGTGCTCACAGCTCCGTGAAGGAGCCGCCAAATAATGTCCCTGACGGGCCTCGGGACCAAGGTGGAATACAGGCTGGCCCACCAGGGCTGCTCACCCTCCAAAGGTGGCAGGAGGTCCTGCCACTTTGTATCGGGGAGGGACACCAGGGTGAGGGCGTGAAGGGTGTGAAGCGTGAGTGTGTATAGATATTTCCTTGGCGCAGTTTGGAAGCTGACCGGCTGCAGTTCATGCAACCGGCTCACAGTGAAAGGGTGAGGGGTTTGCTGGGATCTACGGGGTAGGGGTCCAATTGAAAGGTCCGGAGGGCCTGGGGTAGAGGGTGGGCGGGGTGCGCCCTCGTGCAGGGCTCGACTGAGATAAGCCTGAGCAGCAGGCGTCAAAATGACCTTCACCTCCTGAAGTACGTGCCGGGGGGTACGAGGTCTGGAGAGCCCCATGTGCCGAGCAAGCGTCAGGGGATCCAGCCAGTCTCCCCGGTCGTAGTCCAGGAGGTCTCCGACTCTCGTGACTTCCGCCAGGACCAAACTCTGGCGCACTGAGCAGGACTCTGCCACCTGCACACGGAGCTGGGGGTTGGGTAGCAGGGGCTCCACAAGGAGATCCACTCCCATGGTGGCCGCCGCGGACCTGGTCGTTGAAAACAGTTTCCAAGTCCAGAGGAGGTCCTGGTAGAAGACTGGCAGCCTGGAGAGGTCTCGCGGAAAACCTCTTGGACAGAGATAAAAGAGCTGCCGGTCGTATCGGAGCCCTTGGAAGCGGCGCAGGAAGGCGTGCGCCAATATGCTCCACGTCGAACTACCTGCACTATAGAGGAGCCTCTGCAGGGCCCGGAGGCGGAAGACACGGACCTGAGTGTGCAGACACTTCAGGCCCTGCCCTCCTTCCTTCAGGGGTAGATGAAGAACTCCAACAGGGGCCCAGTGCATTCCTGACCAGAAGAACTCTAGAATCGATGTCCGGAGGTTGGTCAGGAAATCTGGGGCTGGGACCAGGGTGTTGAGCCGGTATCAGAGCATGGACAGGACTAGTTGGTTAAGCATCAGCGCTCTGCCTCGGAGGGAGAGACATCGGAGTAGCCTCGTCCATTTCCGGAGCCACTCTATCATCCCGCCTTCTAAATTTTGCCAGTTCTCCGGCGGAGAAGGGTGCGTGGCAGAAAGGTAAACGCCTAGGTAGAGCAGCAGACCCATGCTCCACCGGATGGTCTGAAGCGTGGGTGGGAGGGAGCTCACCTGCCACCAGTCCCCTACCGCCAAGCCAGAGCTCTTGACCCAGTTGACTTGGGCGGAGGAGGCTGCCGAATAGATGGCCTGGCAAGCCTCCACCCACGCCAAGTCGCCTGGGTCCTGGACCACGAGGAGCACGTCATCGGCGTAGGCCGACAGGACCAGCCGCAGCTCCAGCTCCCACAGCACCAACCCTGTCAACCTCCTTCGGAGGAGACAGAGGAAGGGCTCCATCGCCAGAGTGTACAGCTGGCCCGAGAGGGGGCACCCCTGCCGTACTCCTCGCCCGAAGCTGACCGGTTCGGTCAGGGTCCAGTCGAGCCTAACCAGACACTCTGCAGAAGCATACAGTACCTGGATAAAACTCACAAACTGAGGTCCGAATCCAAACGCCTGCAGAGTGCCCAGGAGGTACCCATGGTCCACTCTACCAAACGCCTTCTCCTGATCAAGAGACAGGAAGGTGAATGACAGACCATCTCTACGCCCGAGTTCCAAAAGGTCTGGGACTAGAAATAGGTTGTCAAAAATGCTGCGGCCCGGGACAGTGTAGGTCTGGTCTGGGTGGATCACGTCCGCCATCACGGACCCTAGCCGCAGCGAGATTGCTTTCGCTACGATTTTGTAGTCCGTGCTAAGGAGTGAGATGGGGTGCCAATTTCGTAAATCGCGGAGGTCCCCCTTCTTCGGCAAAAAGGCGAGCACCGCTCGCCTGCACAAAAGAGGAAGGACCCCGCCTTGCAAGGACTCGGCCCAGATAGTGGCTAGGTCTGGGCCAAGGATGTCCCAGAACACATGGTAGAACTCTACGGTCAGCCCGTCCATGCCCGGAGATTTATTGGTGGGCATGCGATGGAGGGCTTCCGAGAACTCGGCCAGGGTGAGAGGCAGCTCTAGTCGGTCTCGGTTGCTCACGGTGACTGTAGGGAGTTCCTTCCAGAGCACCCTGCAAGTGCCAGGATGGGTCAGATCCGGGGAGAAAAGGCTTGTGTAGAAGTCATGGGCCCTCCCACACATCTCCACCGGATCCGTGAGGTGGGTGCCGTCTTCTGCTAGAAGGCAGGTGATGTGTTTCTTGGCCCCCCTCATTTTCTCCAGGGCATAGAAGAAACGGGAGCCACGATCCATCTCCCGAAGGAGGTGGATGCGGGATCGAACAAAGGCACCTCGGGCCCGATGGTCCTTGAGGGCCCGGAGCTCCTCCCGCTTCTCCTGGCACACTCCGCAGAGGAACGGGTCCTCGGGGCTGGCGGCCAGACGCCTCTCATCTCTAAGACCTCCTTTTCCAACTGCTCTATCGCCGCATTTCTCCGTCGGCTGATGCCCTGGGTGTAGTCACAGCAGAAGAGCTTGGCGCGAACCTTCCCTAGGTCCCACCATCGCCGCGCCAAGGGAAAGGCACGCCGCTGCTCTCGCCAGGCCAGCCAGAACTCCCGGAAGGACGTCACGAAGCCCTCATCCTCCAACAGGCTGTTGTTAAAATGCCAATAGGCCGGCCCCAGCCTCTCTGCATGGAGGGAGGCTGTTATGGTGGCTAGATGATGGTCGGAAAATGGGGCCGGCCGAATGTTGGAAGAGTGGGCTCGTGAAAGATGGAAATGGGATAAATAAATATGGTCCAACCGAGAGTGGTGTGACCGATGGGCCTCCACCCGGACAAAGGTAAACGTGGAAGTGTCATCCGGGTGGTGGTCACGCCAGACATCCACTAGGGAGTGATATTCGACTATTTCTCGGAGAATGTTCGCGGCGGCCGGGCTCAGCTCGGCCCCCGAGCGGTCCTGCTCCTCAAGGGTGGTGTTAAAGTCACCTCCCAGGACTAGGCACTCGTGAGAATCTAGGGTGATGAGGAAGACGGACACCCGCTGGTAGAATTGCGGCCGCTTCGGGCTCATTGTCGGGGCATAGATGTTAATGAGGTTGATCACGAGCCCCTCCATACGGACCCAGAGATGCAGCAGGTGGCCCGGCACAGCCTCAGTGACCCCTAGCACCTCGGGTCGTAGGTTGGGGGAGAACAGGGTCGCCACTCCAGCCTGTCGAACTGTGAAATGGCTAAAGTAGACCCCGTCCCCCCACTCCAGCTGCCAGCTGTCCTTGGCGGTCGGATCTGTATGGGTCTCCTGCAGGAAAACCACAGAGTACCTCCCCTCCCGAAGGAAAGAGAACACCTGGGACCTGCGGAGAGCCATCCTACAGCCCCTGGTGTTCAAAGTTGCGATAATGAGAGGCGTCATGCGGAGGGCTGGGGGGGGGTGGGGGTTCCTTGTTGGCGGGGGTGTTCGCAACTCCCAGCGGGTCACGCAACAATCCGTGACCCGTCCCGTAAGTGAGTAATTTATCACGGAAGCTGCGGACCCGCCCGTAGGCCACGGCACCTTGCCTTCCTGTCCCTCTACTCTCTCTTATAAGGGCCCTTGTGGCTTGGAGGATTTGGTCAAAGTCCCCCCATCGCTGGAGAGCTAGCTGTACGTTGTTGCGGGAGCCACGGGCGTCTTCTAAAAACTCCCGCAACGCTTTTCGCAGCTCATGGGGGGGTGGGGTTGCGATTTCTTGGTTATTCCCTGGTGGGGCTCTTGGTGCAGCCTCGTGGTCCGCTGAGGCAGGCAGGCAGGGTGCAGACCACCGACGGGGCGTCTGACAGGCCAAAGTTATTAGGTCCATCTCAAGCCTTGGGGTAGAAGGGGATGGTGGAGGGAAAATTGCAGCTCCTAATGGGTTGCAGCAGGAAAATGCGAAGACTGCTCCTTGGAGGGGATCCGCAAAAAAAGGGAAAGAAATAACCCCAGGGGCGGCAATAGCATTGCAGGAGGAGGTGGATTGGGCAGGGACGGGGTGGGGAAAGGGGCAAGCAGGAGTTCTGGGCTTCGGGAGGCAAGCAGCTGAGAGGTGGCGCCTCCTGAACAGATTAGAGGGTTAAGGGGGTGGGGAGGGGGCTCCCGGTGATGTCAGGCGCAGGCTCTGTGGTGGATTTGGCAGCCACGGCATCAGGTGGTGGACTACCTTCTGTAGGGTCCCCACCCAGGAAGGCGGTTAGGGGGAGGGAGCATGGGGAAAGGGGGACTGGAGTGAGGTTGCCCAGATCAAGGCCAGCCGGCAGAAGGTCATCCTCTCCCTGCGTGACCGGGGTCAGACCTAGGGCCTCGATCTCCTCATACATGGAGGAGAGGTTGCCTTCCGCCACCCCAGGGGTCTCCCCTCTAGTGCCCGCCTCGACGGTTGCCTGGGGGTTCGTGGGGGTTTCGGGTGATGTCCGGGCAGAAGGGGCTTCCCCAGGGGTCTCAGAGGGGAGGGTCTTCCGTGGAGGGGAGATCCTACCTTCCAGTGCTATCGTGTCTTCCCCACCCGACACCGGCGGATGGATCTCACTCGTGGGAAGAGCAGAAGGCTCAGTGTCAGTGCCCTCCTTCCTGGTCTTCCGGGGAGCCTCCGCATCGGATGGGTAAACCGGAGCTCGAGCCTTCCGTTTGCCTCACTTCCCCTGGACTAGGGTCCAGCCCTCCATAGCATCGTCTGGGGACTGGTTAGCAGGGGTCGTGTCGGAGGGCAGAGGCGATGGTTCAGGGGCTCGGGGGGGTAACGGTGAGGCAGAATGAGGGAGGGAGGGTTCCCCTTGGGGCAGGCCCTCTCCTCTGCTTGGTAGTATCTTTGCTGCACCCTCCTCCATAGACTCTGCCAGATTGTTAGCAGCGAGGGCGGGGCTCCCTCGCTCATCTGGGCATTGTAGGGGAGGTGTTCCTTGGGCCCGGGCAGGAGTAGCAGTGGATCGAGCAGGAGGAGAGGTGGTTTCAGGTGCCGGGCGGCCAGGGGCGCCAGCAATGACGGAGCCGATGTCCTGCCGGGTCTCGGGTGCCCCTCCCCGCCGGGCCAAGGGGCAGTCTCTTCGGACATGCCCCACTGATCGGCAGAGGTAGCACCGGGCCTCTCCTATAGAGTAGTAGACCCGATAGCAGGCTCCCTGGTAGGGAACTAGGAAGGACGCCTCGAGCGCCTCTCCGTCACGTGCCGCCGGCGGCGGTAGAAGCTGCACTTGCCGGTGGAACGAGAGGACGTGACGGAGGGTGGGGTCCTTGCAGCCCAACTGGAGAGGGCTGATGACAGAAACGGGTTTCCCCAGGATGGAAAGAGCAGGTAACAGCGCGGCATTGGGTAAAAAAGGAGGGACGGAGGTCAGGACGAGGCGGACGCCCAGGTCCTCTAGCGGCTCCAGGGGGACAAAACCCTCCCCCCCCCACCGCCAGGCCCTTCTCCACCGCCTCCTGGGCGGCAGCCTCCGATGCTAAGAGAAAGACGACCTTCCCGTACATTTTGGAGGCTGCCACAATAGCCATGGGTCCTACCACCCTCGCCAACGCCTGCACGTATGTCTCCACGTGGGGTGAGGCGGGCACCAGGAGGCAATGGACGCCGTGTTTCCTGGTCATGGTAGGAAAGGGGCCCTGGCCACTATTGATGGTAGCAGAGGCGGTGGGTGGGCAAGATGACGAGGCGGCAGGCAGGGAGGCTGCCGCCACCCAGGCATATGCCGTGGGGGCCGGGGGAGGGACGCTCGCAGAGCTGGTGGAGGGAACAGTGGGGAGGGATGCCATGGTCGATGACGAGGCCACAGCGGTGGGGACAGCCCCTGTCATGGAGGGCCTGGTGGTTGTAGCGGGGCCCTTTCCCTGCTTCACACCCTGGCCTTTCCGGCCAACTGGGGGGCTCTCCTAGAATCTGGGGGGGGCGGTGGGCGTGGCAGCGGTGATAATCGCCCCAGTGCCTCCAGCTGCTGATGCCCCAGCGGGGGCGGTGGCAGGTGTTTTGGCAGCAGTGGTGGGGGGAGAGGCTTGGGGGTTGGGCGGGGGGGTAGGTGGGGGAGGGGCAGCTGAGGTTGTTAGAGGGGCCTCACCCCTCTCATTCCCCGTCATCGTGAGCAGGGAGAGATGGGGAGACACCAGAAGGAGGAGGGGGGAGGGGGAAGCAGATTAACCACTTCTCCCTGTTGGGCTGCAGGTTGCGGGAGGGGGAAATGGATCGGACTGGAGAGGGGGAGGAAACAGGAGTTGGGGTCAGGTAGTAGGGGCAAACTGTGGGGTGGACAGTCCGCGGGCGGGGGACGGACGGACATGAACCCACGTGTGTTTGTCCAAAGAGTCTCGTTTGGTTGGCTGTTGTTTCTGGCCCGGACGGTGGAATCAGGGTGAGCAGCTGAATCCAGAGGCAGATGGCAAGTTGCCAGCAGGGACAGACAGCGCGGGGGCCGTGACGGTTGTACTAGTGTTGGGGGGGGCACCGATGGATCGGGGGGCAGCTCCATGCCACACCCCCTGTGCCCCTACAAATGCAGTCAAGACACAGTCAAACCTCCCCCCACACAAGAGTACAGTTCAAAAGTTACTCAGTCTTACGGCCCCTTCTACGATGGTTTGTAGCTTCCCTGGGTGGTTTTTCTGTCGGCTATCTTCTCTTCTGGCTTTGTAGCTTTAGACAGCGAGGCTTTCAGCAGGCCAGGAATGTCGAGTAGATAAGAAGATTCCTCTCGGCCCAGTACGGGTCCAGAATCAAACAGCAAAACTGTTTGGACTGGGGGCTTCCACTCCCCTCCTCCGGGGAGCGGGTCGGCAGTTTCAGCCAGAGCAGTAGCAGCATCCAAGGGCAGGCGTGGGGGGGCTGGCAGCCGACCAGCACTCAAATTGCAGCAGAAAAACAGCAAAAAAAACAAAACGAAGAAAAAGTGTCTGGCCCGGTTGGGGGGGAAGCTGAAGCAGGGGCAAAAAGTAAGAAAAGCCCAGGCCATGGGGCTACAGGAGAGGAATAGAAAGCAGATAGATTAGCAGTAAGCGAAGAAGGTCCCTTTTCCCTGGGTACGGGAGCAGGGAAGGTTCCAGAACAATCAGGAACCTTCTGGAGGCTGATTAAAACACCTGCAGCCAATCAAGAAGCTGCTAGACTCAATTAAGGCAGGCTAATCAGGGCACCGGGGTTTTAAAAAGGAGCTCTCTTCAGTTTGTGGTGTGCGTGTGAGGAGCTGGGAGCAAGAGGCACTAGGAGCTGAGAGTGAGAATGTGGACTGTTGGAGGACTGAGGAGTACAAGCATTATCAGACACCAGGAGGAAGGTCCTATGGTGAGGATAAAGAAGGTGTTGGGAGGAGGCCATGGGGAAGTAGCCCAGGGAATTGTAGCTGTCGCACAGCTGTTCCCGGAGTCACTCTAGACAGCTGCATTCCACAGGGCCCTGGGCTGGAACCCGGAGTAGAGGGCGGACACGGGTTCCCCCCAAATCCTCCCAACTCCTGGTCAGACATAGGAGGAGTCGACCTGGACTATGAATTCAGAAAAACGGCCAAGCTGAGGGCTGCCGTGAAGCTCCAAGGCGAGCAAATCCGCTAATAAGCGCAAGACCCACCAAGGTAGAGCAGGAACTTTGTCACAACTGGTGTCGGAAGTGGGATCTGGTATCCACAGCAGGGCGGAAGAAGGAGGGTTTTTGGAAGGAAAAAAAAAAGAAAAAAAAAGTGAAGAGCATCTATTTTTGATTTTTTCACCACAATGGAGGAGGTAGTGCGGGCACTGATACAAGCCACGGCTGCCCAGCAGGAGGCTACTCGTGTCCAGGCAGCCGCCCAACAGGACGCAATGAGGCTGCAGCAAGAGACTAATCATCTGCTGATGGACCAGGGTGCTCAAGACCAGGTTATGTTGCGGGAACTGGTAAACCAGGTAAGGCCCTTACAGAGCAGAACCGCGGCCATGATGGGACGCAGATCATGCAGGCCAGCAATTGGCTGCAGAAAATGACGCGGGAGGATGATGTGGAGGCATATCTCCTGGCCTTTGATAGGACAGCCCTGTGGGAGGCTTGGCCCCGAGAACAGTGGTCTGGCATCCTCGCTCCATTCCGGTGTGGGGAGGCCCAGAAGGCCTCATATGATTTGCCTGAAGAGGCTGCGGCAGACTACCCCCAGCTGAAAGCAGAGATCCTGGCCAGATCTGGGGTAACAACCGCAGTGCAGGCCCAGCGATATCATGAGTGGAGGTACCATGAAAACAAAACCCCACGGTCCCAATTATATGACCTCATCCATCTCGCATAAAAGTGGTTACAAACTGAGTCCTGGAGTCTGGAGGAGATACTAGAGGTTCTGGTCATCGACCGGTACATGAGAGGACTACCACCAGACCTTCATGCCTGGGTAAGCCAGAACGAACCCTCCACCTACGACGAGGTTGTCGCACTGGTAGAGAGGTGAAGGACGGCTAGGGAGCTGACCCGACCAGTTAAGGAAGAAGCACCCCGGGTTAAACTAGCAGCACCAAGCCCTAGAGCTTGGGTGACTGGGCCACCAGGAGAACCCAGGTGGAAAAAGAGAGGGGCTGAAGGCCCACCAGAAGCCACAAAGAGTCGGAGCACTGAGGGGGAAGAGGATCGTGATATTAGACTACCCAAACCAAGAGACCGGGGAATGCCTAGGGCTCCTTACAGATGTTACGCCTGCCGGGAGTGGGGACACATAGCTGCACAGTGTCCCAATGCCGAGGAGCCTATGCAGTGTAACCTGGGGAACTGGGCAGACCCAGGCTCCCTAATCCACCTTGTGGGGGTCTCACTAACCCCACATATGTATACTAGACCGGTGAAGCTAAATGGGGTAGAGACCACAGCACTGGTTGATTTGGGGAGTGCTATCACGCTTGTCTCGGGGAATGTCGTGAAGCGTAGTCAGTTGCTGTGGGCTAAGCGTATGGGGATAATATGCGTCCATGGGACAGTTAGTTATTACCCCACCATCCCAGTAAAAATCGAGATTCAGGGGAACACTACTGAGGTAGCAGCAGGTGTAGTCCCTAAACTCCCATACCCAGTGCTCATAGGGAGGGACTTCCCAGGGTTTGGAGACTTACTCCAGGTAGAGGAATTGGAGAAAGGGGGAAGCCCTGAAAGTAGTGCGGCATCCACAGTAGACTGTCAACCCCCAACCTTCTCTGAAATATCCCCAGATTTGTTCTCCACTCTCAGACAGCGTAGAAAGATGAAAAGGGAAAGAAGGACAGCTAAGGCCTTGGGAAACCGAATACTGGCCCAAAGCCAGAGGGTCACTCTCATAGGTAGGCGGACCCGAGCAGCTGAAAAGGAGGCCACCCAGGAGGGAGAAGCACCCGAGTCGGACCCACACCCTAATGCCTCTGAACCAGTAGAGGCAACAGAGACTGGCCTCCTAGATCTCGGGCAGATTAGCTCCAGGAGAGGAAATTTTGGACGGGACCAGGCTGAAGACCCACGGTATGACAACATTAGGAAGGAGGTGACCGAAATAGATGGGGTCCCCGTGGAAGGGAAAACCCAGGGACCAGGACCCTACTTCATAATGAAGAAGAATCTCTTATACCAGATTGCACCAATACAGGGGCAGAAGGTACAGCAGATCCCAATACCTCAAAAACACCAGAATTCTGTATTAAGTCTTGCCCATAGTCATCTTTTTGGGGGGCATTTGGGGGTAGAGAAGACCCTGGCATGGGTCCTGCGACAATTCTTCTGGCCCAGAGTACATGAAGAAGTGCGGAGGTACTGTGCGTCCTGCCCGGAGTGTCAGCTGCACAGTCCCCATCCCCACTTGAGGGCACCTTTAGTACCCCTTCCCATTATAGAGGTCCCCTTCGAGTGAATAGCCATGGATCTAGTGGGACCCATGGAGAAGACAGCCCGGGGCCACCAATATATACTTGTCGTTCTGGATTATGCTACTCGCTACCCAGAAGCCGTCCCCCTGTGGAACACGGCCTCTAAAACGATAGCTAACGAGTTGGTGGGGATCTTTGCCTGAGTGGGGCTACCAAAGGAGATATTAACAGACCAAGGTACCCCATTTATGTCGAAGCTAATGAAGGACCTCTGTACGCTGCTCCATATACTTACCCTGAGAACTTCAGTCTATCATCCGCAGACCGATGGGCTGGTAGAAAGGTTTAACTGAACCCTCAAGGCAATGATAAGGAAAGTGGTAAAAAAGTCGAGATGGGAAGGATTGGGACACACTACTCCCTACCTTATGTTTGCAATCTGGGAGGTACCTCAGGCCTCAACTGGGTTTTCCCCCTTTGAATTATTATACGGACGCCACCCCCATGGCATACTAGATATTGCAAAAGAAATCTGGGAAGAGGAACCCAACGAGGGGAGAAATATAATTGACCATGTGTTGCAGATGCGAGAACGGATAGGCCGGGTCACCCCTATTGTACGGGAACATTTGGAAAAGGCGCAGGAGGCCCAGCGAACCCATTACAATTGCCAGGCAAAAGTTCCAACCAGGGGATCGGGTGATGGTGTGGGTACCCACGGCAGAAAGCAAGCTTTTGGCCCAATGGCAGGGGTCCTATGAGGTGGTTGAACCCGTGGGGGAAGTAACCTACAAGGTGTGGCAGCCAGGATGCCGGAAACAAGAACAAATTTATCACATTAACCTCTTAAAGCCTTGGCACCAACAAGAGGCATGTGTAGTGGCCCAAGAGACCCCGATCCAGGGAAATAACATGCAGGAGCAGATCAGGATATCCACTGATCTGACATCAAACCAGAAGAAGGAGGTAACTGAGATGATCATCCAATACCAGGACGTGTTTTCAACCAAACCAGGCTGGACCACTGAAGCATATCACCACATTATCACAGACCCTGGGGCAAAGGTAACTTTAAGGCCCTATCAGGTCCCAGCAGCAAAAAGGGAGGAGATCAAGGCAGAGGTAAAAAGGATGTTGGAGCTGGGAGTCATCAAAGAGTCCCACAGTCAGTGGTCAAGCCCGACTGTGTTGGTGCCCAAACCCGATGGCACCGAGGCGAAATACCTTGGCTACATTGTAGGAAGGGGCATGGTCAAGCCCCAACTAAACAAACTAGAGGCTATCCAAAATTGGCCCAGCCGAATCGGAAAAAGCAAGTCCGGGCGTTCCTGGGGGTAGTGGGGTACTACCGACGATTTATTCCCCATTTTGCTACCAGAGCGAGTCCCCTGACAGACCTGATTAAAGCCCGGGGTCCAGACATGGTGAAGTGGACAGATGCCGCAGAGAAAGCATTTAGGGATCTACAGACAGCCCTCTGCAGTACCCCATGCTTATAGCCCCAGACTTCAACAAAGAATTCATTTTACAAACAGATGCATCTGAAGTAGGATTGGGAGCTGTCCTATTGCAGATGGTCGGAGACAAAGAACACCCAATCCTCTACCTCAGCAGGAAACTCCTCCCGAGAGAGCAGAAGTATGTCGTGGTTGAAAGAGAGTGTCTAGCTGTGAAATGGGCCATGGAAACATTACGTTATTACCTTCTGGGACGACGGTTTACCCTCGTGACTGACCATGCACCCCTCCAGTGGATGCAGCAAAATAAAGAGAAGAATGCAAGAGTGAAAAGATGGTTCCTGTCCCTACAATGTTTCCAATTCACCATACAACACCAGGCTGGAAGCCACCATGGCAATGCAGATGGCTTGTCACGAGTACACTGCCTGAAGTCCCAAGTTGCCCAACCCCGTAGTGTTCAGCAGACTCGGGGGATATGTGACAGGGTCAGGCCAGATGGCTATAGGGGAGTAATAGAAGGAAGATATATAAGCCCCAGGCTAAGTAGGTCCCTTTTCCCTGGGTAAGGGAGCAGGGAAGGTTCCAGAACAATCAGGAACCTTCTGGAGACAATTAAGACAGGCTGATTAGAACACCTGCAGCCAATCAAGAAGCTGCTAAAATCAATTAAGGTAGGCTAATCAGGGCACCTGGGTTTTAAAAAGGAGCTCACTTCAGTTTGTGGTTGCGTGTGAGGAGCTGGGAGCAAGAAGCACTAAGAGCTAAGAATGAGAACGCGGACTGTTGGAGGACTGAGGTGTACAAGCATTATCAGACACCAGGAGGAAGGTCCTATGGTGAGGATAAAAAAGGTGTTGGGAGGAGGCCATGGGGAAGTAGCCCAGGGAGTTGTAGCTGTCGCACAGCTGTTCCCGGAGGCACTCTAGACAGCTGCATTCCACAGGGCCCTGGGCTGGAACCCGGAGTAGAGAGCGGGCCCAGGTTCTCCCCAAATCCTCCCAAGTCCTGGTCAGACATAGGAGGAGTCAACCTGGACTGTAAATTCAGAAAAACGGCCAAGCTGAGGGCTGCCGTAAAGCTCCAAGGCGAGTAAATCCGCCAATAAGTGCAAGACCCACCAAGGAAGAGCAGAAACTTTGTCACAACGTCAAAAAACTGATCAGCTGACTCAAATGCAAAACTTCCTGTAGTGGGCTTAACAATGGCTCAAGGTTTGTGCAGTGGAGTACACTGCAGGTGTATGTGTGTATAGATATGAGAATTTCCACCTGGAGGTCATTCTATGGTCTGGTGTACCTTGGACTGAAGTAGATTTCACTTTCCTTTGAGGCCCTTTGGTATCTGTGTGCTGCAGGAGCATTTGGTATTCTGCATTAATTTCCTTTACAAATCAAATTTAGAAAAATAATCAGAAATGAAACAAACCCTTTTTAGGGGCTGAGCCTTTTATTTTCTAGGCTGAACCTCAGTTATCACTTATTCAATAGTTAGACCTTTCCCCTGAAAAGGTCCCCAGGGTCCTTCTATAATCTGCAATCCCAGTGATGTACTATCCTGTTTTTGCTGAGCTTAATTCCTCCTCCCAGAATTTTTTTTTTTTGGTTTAAATAAATGTATTCATTTTTGAACAAAGGGGCAATAAAAACACAATTTAACAAAAATCTGATTTTTGTGTTATTACCTGAAAAAAAGGTTTTTATTCACAACATGAAGCCGTGCTGGATATCAGTCCATACATGGACAAATGTGTCTGAATACACATGCACACACATAACCATTATTTATATTATGGGCTGACACCAGCATATAAGGAGTAAGATGTACTTTCTATTTTTCCTTACTCTACCAGAACAGGGGGTTCCCGTTTTAGCTGCATAGTTTGATCAGATGATCAGATTCACAGAAACTGGCAACCACTAATTATGAAGTTCATGTGATTTTTCATACAGTTCACCAGTCAACATACAAACAAATTTGGGGGTGACAGTGCTGGGAAGGGGCTTATGAGGGAATAAAAGAAATTGGCAACAAAAGCAGAGTACAAGGCTTCAGTTCCTACCAGAAATTTCCTTTTTTGTTTCCAGTGACTTCCTTGTGCATTAGTGGCCACATGCGCTTCAGTGACAATTTTGATCAGCTCCCATTCCTCATCTGTTGGCTCGGGTCTGTGCCCAATTGTTTTTTGTAGCTCTTCCCGACGTCTCTTCTCTCGGTTTTCTTCTATCAGCTTCCTTTTTGCTAACCGCTTGCTGTCATCCAGCACCACTATCAGGAATAAAAACAAAATAAAAAGTAACAAAATGGACACCTGCTCTTGGGCGTGTCTGAATTTTAGTCTGACTTATCTCAGATGTGCTGAGAGAACTAGAAACAACTTGACAAGGCAGTTGGTGAAGAAGTCTATCAGCCAGCCTGGAAGGTAGCAGAGCTAGTCTTTCTTACCCCACACTTATTCTCTCTAGATCCTGAATGATTTACTTACACATGTGCTTAACTTTATTCATGGAGAGTAGTGCCATTGTCTTCAATGGAGTCCCACTATGTTCAATGGGACCACTCACAGAGTGTAAAACTATGCAAGACTGATAGTAAATTGGACCCCCCATCCACTTGTTAGTGTATTCCAAGCTAGAAAACGAGGGGTCTTTCTTTTTCCTTAAGAAAGAAAAGGAAACAAAAAAACAGCCAAGCCAGTGCTCATGTTACAGTCTCATAAACTGACATGTGGTAAAATGGGAAGCAAGAATATAATAGTGTAGAGCGGCAGTTCTCAAACTGTGGGTCAGGACCCCAAAGTGGCTTGCGACCCCATTTTAATGGAGTCGCCAGGGCTGGTGTTAGACTTGCTGAGGCCTGGGGCCGAAGTCTCATCACCCACCGCCCAGGGCCAAAGCTGAAGCCCATGCTTCAGCCCTGGGCAGTGGGACTGAGGCTACAGTCCCCTGCTCTGGGACTGAAGCCCTTGGGTTTTGGCTTTGGCCTCCTGCCTAGGGCGGTGAGGCTTGGGCGGGCTCAGACTTCGGCCCCTGCTCCTGGGGTCGCGTAGTCATTTTTGTTGTTAGAAGGGGATCATGGTGCAATTAAGTTTGAAAACCCCCGACCTATACCAATTAAATGAAATTGGTTGTGGGCAAACACAATTATGGAATGAGGCAGGGCTCCAGAGATTGCCTGCAGAAGTGTGGTGTGTATCTAGAGACCCAAGCAACATCTGAGCAAGGTGCCGCAGGGTTTGAGGGTCATGGAGGCACTATAGAGGAAATTTATTGTTGCCTTGATATAATCTAGCTTCTCTTCAGCCTCCCTATTTTGATCTCTACGAGACCTCACTTTCCTAGAGTACAAAAGGGAGAAAGTGATGACAGCAGTTTAAGTCTATACCATGGCAGAATGTAAAGTAATAAAATATTTAGAGTCCACTTCAAGAAGAGGTTGAGAGGCCAGTCTACATAGTACAGTCAGGCTCTCTAAAGGACTGTCGACCAGATCAAAATACACACCTCTTCCAAAGGGAATAGCCCTACTCTATATGGACAGCTCCAATGCCTTCCTCTGCTGTTGCTCTTAGCTTCCCCAAGCTGCAAGGTTAGATTAATCTGTTGCCTCATAAGTCTCACCATTGTCCACAGGACTCCAAATAGCCTCAGTTTAACTGATAGGAAACTAGACAATTTCCCACTGGTGCAACCTGGGAAAGCGATGAGCAGCAGTGGAGGCATTGAAGTCTGCAGACAGAGTTCAGGAAGACAGTACTACCTCAGTTTCCATTTGTCTCATGTTCACAGGTTGCAGACAAAGAGCCAGAATCTTAAATTTTGTAAATGAGATTAAATTCTGCATAATTTGATGGCACTTGTCTGTGAAAGCTTTCTACTGACCATGAGCAAGGGTAGTTTTCAAACCCTGAATATAGGATTTCATTTCAAGGAAGTTACTGCAGAGAATGTGTTTTAACTGTGAGTGCTGATTTTCCTATAACAAACTCCTAGTTGCCTCTAGACCAGCGGTTCTCAAACTATGGGTCAGGACCCCAAAGTGGGTCGGGACCCCATTTTAATGGGGTCACCAGGGCTGGTGTTAGACTTGCTAGGGCCCGGAGCCAAAGCCCAAGCCCCACAGCCCAGGGCCAAAGCTGAAGCTTGTGCCCTACTGCCCAAGGCCGAAGCCCAAGGGCTTCTGACCTGGGTGGCAGGGCTCAGGCTATGGTCCCCTGCCCTGGGGCTGAAGCCCTTGGGCTTTGGCCCCCTGCCCTGGGCAGTGGGGCTCAGTCTGGCTCAGACTTCAGCCTCCGCTTCTGGGGTCACGTAGTAATTTTTATCGTCAGAAGGGGGTTGCGGTGCAATGAAGTTTGAGAACCCCTGGTGTAGAGGTTGACTAGGTTCTGTGAATACACAAAGATGATAAATGACCTGGAATATTATTTGGTCATATAAATTTCCACCACTAACAATTCCCCTCACCCTTATTCCTGTAGGCTTTTCTAATTTTTTCTGAGTCCAGTTCTAGTGACACATATCGCATTAGACAGCCCTAGAGATGGATCACCTCTGTTTATCCACAGAGAGAAAAATCCTCCTTGCCCTACTCACATGAGTTGTCCCATTTAAGTAGACTGAACTATTCAAGTTGGAAAAGAGAGCAGGTTTTGTCCATAACTGGTAATACATAGGGAGCAGCAACGCTTCCTGTACCTTGTCCCAGTAATATGGATCAATTCTAAACTGGAAGGGTCACCTCTACTGGTAGAGGGAGAGTTTGGCTGTCATGCTTATTCACTCCTCTACTGGGACTACCAATTAATGGTGGTGTTGACATCTTCTAACAGGAACCAAACTGAGATCAATATCTCATTTTAAATAGCCACTAAACAGCCAATGGTAGTAACTTTTGGTCACTGCCAGTCTGGGCTGCATTCGAACTGGTGGCCTAGAGCCACCCAGTCCCCTCTCATGCCATTTTCATTGGGAATGATGAAATGACAGATACTTCATTCTAATCAATGCTTCCGTGTATATGTAAAACATTATAATTCCTATTAGGACAAACAAACTTAGCACATTTTAGTTGCGTAATTTCTCCTTAATGGGTCTTTTCTCACTTTGTTTTTCTGCAGGGGATTACACTGGTAACAATCATTAACTAATGCGGGGGGATTTATGTAAGTTACTCCCATTTATACTAATTTAAGTTATGGTGTAAATCCCCTGTGCAATGATGGGAAAACAAGATCCCTAAGGGTTAATCTTGCAGCCATATGTCCTGGTTCTCTAGAATTTGAGTAGCACTCTCTCTCAGTACATACGTCCTTTATGGCTAAAAATAAAACAAACTACAGGATGACTCATAAAAACATACATTCAACTTCACATTCTCTAGAAATTTCTAAACAAGATGTTTTTCCAGCAAGGCATCTATCCAAATGGATTCCCTCTCCCACACTAGAAATTAACATCCTTCATGTTACATAATGTGGTTAAGGCCAAGAGAAGGTCCAATCTATTAAAAGTAAACAAAATATTACCACCCTATGACAGAAATAGTTTGTTATAATAATAAACATAATTTCCAAACACTACGTTATAAAAGGGAAAATTTGCTGGTGTGTCCGTTCTGTTCAAGCAATCTTCACCAGTCAACACATTTTAAACAAAGAGCAAAATTAAAAGAAGAAAAAAGAAATCTACTTACAATCTGTTGCCATGCCAACATAGATGCATTTTTTGAAGCGACATTCCTGACACTGGTTTCTTGTCACTTTGTCTATCACACATTTTCCTTCATATTTACAGGAATAGGTTGGATGGAGATTTTTCTGAATGGTTCTTCGAAAAAATCCCTAAGTGGGAAAGAAAATTCAGGAGGCATTAGTGTTCTGTGGTTTTTTTTGGTGTTGAAAGGTACTTGGGCTTGGTACTGATGCAACCATGTATGCAAGATGGAATATTGTGCGTCATAAAGTTCTAGGATATTTAATGAGCACATCAATCCCTTAATATAGGCTCCTTACTTTTTTGGGTTGCAAGAAACATTTTGGGTTGCAAGAAACATTTTCCCCTAAAATTAAAACTAGAGATAGACCTGGGATGTCTAGATCCAAATGTGGGTGAGGTACTGTTCAGATGCAGGGTGCTAGTTTTGCCTCTTTTTGACAGAGGTACCAATTGCAGTATTTGCATCTAAACTCAGATTCTGAACCACCCACAAAGTGTGTTCAGAGCTGGTGTTTTCGAGGAGTCCTATTGTAAACACAGAGGCCAAGTAAGGAATTCTGATCTGCATCCAGGTTGAGATTCAGACCTCCCAAAAGCCCAAGAGCATTTGAATCTGGGGGTTTAATTCAGGCCCATCTCTAAATTAAAACATTTATTTCTGACTAAAGGGAAACATCTGCTTGTGTGCAAGATGCTTGCGTGAAAGTAATTAAGGCTACCGAGAGAATTAAAAACAAAAACACATGCAGCAGTAGCATTTTGCCAGAGCCAAACAAAACTTGCCCATCAGAAGTTTTGAGCTCAAGCCTAAATATTGAACCCACAATTTTCAAGTGGACTATAAATCTGAGGAAATGAGTACACCCTTACCTATGCCCACCTTTGTAGTCAGGACAAAATGTCACATGTCAGATTATCACCATGAATTGCAGTATGTATTTGGGGCCAGCTGGCATAAATTGATACAGCTCCACTGACGTCAATGGTTTACATTAGTTGAGGATCTGATTTCTAGAGAAATCAGATACCGCCTTCTCTCTGAACGTTAAGGATCTGAATCTGCTATCGTTAAAGTCAACAGGAGCTTTGCCATTGACGTTAGAGACAGCAGGATCAGGCCCTAAAAGGGTACGCAACTACAGTGGGGGCAATCAAGATGGGAGCAAAGCAAGATGTTCAGATCTGTATTTGATTCCAGATCTCTCCATAGCCTGAGAACAGTTTCGGCCCACATCCAGCTACCAAACACATTATGGACCTAAAAAACCTGAAGCACTGAGTCTCAGAGCCCCAGGCAATTGACTCAGTGTCACAGGGCTTGGGTGGTGGGGCTATAAATTGTAGTGTAGATGTCTGAGCTTGGACCAGAGCCTCAGCTCTGAGATCCACCCAGAACTCAGTCTCCATCCCAAACCCGAATGTCTACACTGCAATTTTTAGCCCTGCAGCCAAGACTTCCAAGTCTAAGTCAGCTGACCCAGAACGGCCGTGGCTGTGCCATGGATCTTTTAATGCTGTGTATACATAACCTAAGTCCCTGACCCTGCAAAGACCTCCACACATGCTTAACTTTATGTACAGTGGGTGAAATTCAGTGGAGTCAGGATGTCACTCAGTGAGTAGTCTTTTGGGAGTAACGTCACAAGGAAAAAGGTGCATTCTTAACTCAAGCTAGCTAACTCTAAGTAAAATCCTAGTGAAGAAAAGGCAGTTTAGCATTCACATGAGTTAACAGGTTGAGTTAAAGCTATAGGGGAGCCTAGTCTTTAACTCAACCTGTTAACTCATATGAACACTAAAAACTGCCTTGTCTCCATAGAATTTTACTTCAAGTTCAGTAGCGGATTAAAGGATTAAAGATTTTGTCGCCCCTAGGCCCTGAAATAATTGCCCCCCACCCCCACCCCAGCTCACTTCTGCTTTGCCTCCGCCTCCTCTACTGAGCGCGCCGCCGGGTCCTGCTTCTCCCCACTCCCTGCCAGTGCTTGTGCGTGAAACAGCTTCGCAAAGGAGGGGGGATGAGCGGGGAATGTGGCGTGCTCAGTTTAGGAGGCGGGGCCGGGGTGGGGATTTAGGGAAGGGGACAAATAGGGGCAGGGAGGGGGCGGGGAATGGGGGGTGGGGAAGGGGTGGAGTTGGGGTGGGGCCGGGGGCAGGAACCGGCACCAGGGGAAGCAGCCTCTGGCTGCTATTATAAATTTGCCGCCCCTGCAAATTTGTCGGCCTAGGCGTTAATATGCCACTGTTCAAGTTAGTTAACTCGAGTTAGCTAGCTTGAGTTAAGAGCACACCTTTTTTTCCCTGGTGAAGATCAGGCTTTTGAGGTTAATGCAACTCTTCACAGTGCATAATATTAAGCATGTCTGGAAGCCTTTGCAGCATCAGGGCCTGTGGGCATAAGCCAAAGCACACTGACATCAATGGAAAGTCTTCCACTGTCTTCTTTGGGCTTGGGATCAGACGCCAAAACAAATAACTGGATTTGAAAACTTTCTCAATCCCATAATGAATGCACATTTTAATAGGAACAGAGAGCCTGAATCTCTTTTTATTTATGCTGGTTTTGCTCTGGTGTACCTCCATTGACTTAAGTGAAGCTACTCTTTCATTACAGTAGTATAAGTGAAGAGGGATGGAGGCCAAAGCGATAGAAAGCAGCTCTACAGATCAGCATACATTGGAACTCTGGGTAATTATGGTTAAAGCAGGAGACGGTATATGATCCCTGTGAGCCCTAGAATGCAGTGCTAATGTTTAGCTTCCCCAAATACTTCTTGTCCTTAGTGTGGCTTTGGCTTTATAATTTTTAACATTCTTACCCAAATAAACTACTCAGATTCTGGTTTCTGATCCAGCCCCTTTGCACTGCTCAGAAACTTTTTGTTAAAAACATTCCCATCAGCTCTAGATTCCACAGAATGCAAACACCAGTCACAGTCTAGCCTGTTCTTCAATGCTGGCATTTTTTATTTTATTATTTACCTATGCTTTATAATATATGTGCAGATTGATACAGATAACTAGTTACACACAGCCAAATTTTGCCCCTTTCAGATGTGTGGATCTTCCCTTGACTTCTATGGGAGTTGCTAACACATATACCAGAGGGCTGAATAGGGCCCAGGAACACATTACATTATAAGGCGATGGCTACACTAGAGAATTTACAGCGGCATAGCTGGACTAAATTGCGCCCTATCTCGTATTCTGGGTTTTGGGGAAATAAAGATCTGCATCTGATACCTGTGACTCAACCATCTCTTTGTATGACACCAGAGTATGTACTGTGTGGTCCTGTCTTCTTAAAATGCATCCTTTTCTGCAGGAAGGAAATATCTTGTTTACAGGATCCCAGTGTTATTCAATTGAATTCACTGCAGCAAAGGAGTTCTTTTGAAAGGACATGCCTGTACCATGCAGTTTTTTACATTTGTTTGTCTGAAAGAACCTCTGTCTTCATTGTTCATATAATTTTAAAAATGCAGTTCATGGTTTAAAGTATATTTCATTAGTCATGGTACAGAAGGTAAAATAGTAAAAGAAAAAAAAGCATAATGTATTAGTGGCAATAGATTCTAAAATACTTCATGTTGTGTTTGCAAGTGCCTGTGTGGGGGTTTTGTTTGTTTGTTTGTTTAAAACAATAATTATCAGAGACACAGGAATACTGGCATTTGTCAAAAATAATTCATACCAACAGATGAGGTTCTTTCCTGGTATGATTTAGCATAGCTCCATTGAAGTCAATGGAAGTATATTGCTTTGCAACAGGTAAGAATCTAGTCAAAAATATTTTTAAAAATAGAAAACAGACTCCTAAAATTTAAGCTAGAAAAATATAATTGTATTGTCCTCTTTTCAGTTGTGAACTGTCTGCAAAAATACACCTTATTCGTGATGCATATAAGAATCAGTAACATAACCAAACACATGGATTATTATGTGTAACAGATGTTCTTGTTCTCTCCTAATCTGCCTTTATATTTTATGTGACAGCCAAGTACAGTAGCTTTTATGTGACTGGAACATGAACTAGAGTGCCATTTCCAGGTCCCAGCTTCCCGCCCTGGCTATTTACCTTGCATCCTTCACAAGTGATGCAGCGATAATGATACCCGGTGGCTTTGTCACCACATACTACACATAGCTCGTCCTTGTCTAAGTAACTGGGTATGTATCCTGTAAAGGAAAAGAGAAAGTGGCATGAAAACACCAACTACATTAAAATAATGCAGATCTTCTCTGCCTAGTCCCTACTTCTGACTGTTCATAGCAACTGATTGACACTCCGGGTTAAAAATGTTACACTAGAAATGTGACAGAAACATATAAAAATAATCTACCATTTCCAAAACTGCTGTTTCAGTATCTGCTTGTAACAAACGTCTACAGAGGCAAGTCAGCAACTTGTTCTTTGAATGAACAAAATATTATTTGTCAATATAGCATGTTTCACTTTTCAACTCAAAGTCTTAGGTAGGAAAAAATAAATGCAAGCAATACAGCAATATTTAATTTTTCTCCATTTTGTTCTGTGCAATCTGATATGCTTGTAGCATAAAGTAAAATAGTTCCAGGTTACTTAAAAGACTCAATATCCTATCAATCAGAAAAGTTTATTTACACTGTATTCCTTTCCAACTATTTTTGTAGGCATGATTCAGCATATAGCCAAAATGATATCAATCCTGCTTTACATAGGTGTGTACTAGTGTAACTTATTTAGTGTAGGTGGAATTTAAAACAGAACATAGTTACTCTCTATGTGAGAATCAAATACGAGTGTGTATCTCTCTCTATGAGTGGGAGAATGACACATTTTTTCTCATTCATGTGATTTACCATACATCCAACACCTGAAATTAACATGGATATTATTAAGTAAAACAGTTGCATTGATTGGTTCTTTTTCCATAATAACACATTAGATTTTAGTTTTATAAAAGTATTTAAAGAATTTAAAATTAACTTTAAAAACAACACAAAACATAATTCTAAAGGTAACAAAAATGTATTTTTAAACTAGGGAGAAATTTAAAACCGAAGTCAAACATAAGACAATTAGAACAAAAGTTTTGTTCAAACAATTTAGAATTAATGGAATTCAAAATGTGTTTCTTTAGGATGGTCTCTGCAAAAGGATAATCCCATACAGGGATTTCCAGGAGAGATTCACTTTGTGGGAGCTATGGGAAATTGTAATAATTTCCACATGACTCTGGAAGAATTATTAAAACAAAAACAAATACAAAACATATTGAACTTATACACGATATGTATATATAGACAAAACAAGGAGTGGTTTTGGTTGTGCAAAAGGTTTGCAGTACCCAAACAAAATAAGGTTTTTATCCACATCCATTTTATCCAAGCTTGGAAAGTTCGGGAGGCAAGGGGGAGTTAGACGAAGGTTTTCAGTTTTATATTGTTTCTAATAATGTAAGGGATAGTGTATAGCAGTGGTTCTCTACCTTTTTTTCATTTGCAGACCCCTAAAAATTTCAAATGGAGGTGTGGACCCCTTTTGAAATCTTAGACATAATCCGCAGAGTCCCTGGACCGCAGATTGAAAACCACTGTTTAATGTTAATGACAACTGCTTATGGACCCCTTAGACACAGTCTGCGGACCCCCACGGTCTGTAAATCACTGAAAAGCACTGCTCTATAGGATCCCCGTTGAAGAGCCCCTGCTTGAGAAGATACTGGTGCCACCTATAGGAGAAAAGGAGAAACTGAACAGAACGTTTACTAGTTTACTAATGCCTGGTATTGAAGTGGTTGCCCTGGTTTTTAGAAGGCAGGATTATTTCTAATGTTAAGGTTTGTAAATATATCTTTTTAAAAATCTTTCCTGTACTGGGCATTTTTAAGGCTGGGTTGTTACCAAAACCAGTCAATAAAACTGAAAAACAAATGCAATTAGAGGGATTCTTTTGGATGGAGACGTCTGTAAACATGACCCCTTCCACTTGGTTGTTGAGCCTCTTTGTGGTGTTTTGTCTTAGACTAGACTGTAAGCACTTCGAGGCAGGGGCTGTGTCACTTTGTGTGTTCATACAAAACTCAGGGTATGGCTCCATAGCCGCCGGGAGGTGTAACTCCCGGACAAGCGCTAGTTCTCCTCGAGCTAGCGCACTAAAAATAGCAGTGTGGCCATGGTGGCATGGGCAGCTGCTTCGGCTAGCTGCCCCAGTGCAAACTCACCTGATCCCCTGGGTGTATATATGGGCAGCTAGCCCGAGCCACCGCCTGTGCCACCACAGCCACACCGGTATTGTAGGCCCTAGCACGTGTATGTTTACCCAGGCTGGGCTTTAGTCCTCCCAGCTACTGTGTGGAGGTACCCTCAGACCAATAGGGCCTCAAACCTGAGCGGGGACTCAGCAGACCACCACAAGGCAAATAATAAACAATAATCATAAAACCAATAAAAGGCAGCTACTGGGGCTATGCTACAAGGTGGACTGCTGTTGGTTTCTTGTGCCTAACGCATCAGAGGGGCAAGCCCCAGAAGTAGAGAAATGAACTAGAAACTAAAACTTCCCTTTGAAAGATGACTTTAGGAGAACGAGAAGGGATCTGTCCTGAGAAGAATGGGATCAGGATGGGAAGTAGGACTAAACTGAAGGCATATTGAGTGGAGATAGACCAAATGAGGGTGTTCGAGAGTTTCTGGCCAGCCCCAGGACAACTTGGGGTTACTGATGTGCCACTTGGAGTGTGGAATTTGAGGAAGTTACCAATACCTTACATTAGGAAGACACTGTTGAAAGTAACAGGTCCCAAGGGACCTAGTAAATTGACAAGTATTTAGGTTTAGGCCATCATTCTCACTGTGTCCAAGCTGCACATACAAAGCTCATCATAGTTTCTTGATCTCTGGCTGCCTGCCTCAGAGACGGCAAGAGCAGCTGGGAGTGCATTCTAATTTATACCACAGATTCCTAATGGAGCTTCTTCCAGTGAAAGATTAAAAATAATGGAGCTCTGTTCCACCACTCCTCCTCCCACTCACACCTGCCTCCACATACATCATGGTGGGCTAGACCAGGAGGACGCAGAGCTGGCAGAGAGTTCCCCTATGCAAGGCTACCTGTTTGAAATTGCTCCTTATATAAATGTATATATTAGGGCAGATAAGCGACCATTCTTGTTATCCTTCTCTGCCTTGGAATTCCCCACTTTTAAGGATCAGAGCAAACTTTTTTTTACATGGCAAGAAGGCAAATGAACTGCAAGCCCATGGCCCTAAAGACACACTCCAGTTTAGAAAATAAAAATGGCAATATTGAATGTGAGAACAGTCCAAAGTAAGATGGATTGTTTGCACCCAATATTAAGTGTTCAGTGTACTGATCATAGACAAGTATAACCAGACCCTCTGATGTGCTAAGTGCCCTCTACTCTCATTAATTTAAAATGTGAAATGGGGTGCTCAGCACTTTGCAGGATTATGCTCCTAGTCTACAATTCTGTGAATTCTGCAGTTAGGGCTGGCGCTGCTCTTCTACTAAGTCAATAAGAAATATTGGCAGAGAATTCTTATCGCAGGCACTTGTGTGGATTGAACTTTTGGAGAAGTGAAAGCGATAAACTCTCTTTTTTATATTTCTGCTCCAAAATCTTTGTATTCAAAAAATCTGAGAATCATATTCATTTTCTTATTTGGCTTTTAACCTTTCTCCCAGAAACTTATTGGCCCACCAGTTACTGGGGAGGAAGAAACAGGGCCCTGAGCAGTGTTTTAAAAAAATCCACATGCTCCAAGTAGGCAGGAATCTAGCCAAAGGGAATGAGGGGACCTACTTAATGAATTCCTATAAATCTAAGTTTTTATTACAAAAATACGTTTCTAGCCATTATGGGTGTGATGATAACCTTCCAACTGTGATCTGAGCATAAATCAATGAAGTGTTGTTTTCCAACAACAGCCCCCGTGCTTTTTGCTATTGCTTGTAGCTGGATCAAGCAGCAAGAGAGAGAAATTAATTGCTTCTACTCTAACTCTGTCAGCAGCATGGAAATTATGCGTTACTGCACAGTGCTGCTGCTTGGGAAAACTGTGGGCAGCAGTAGAATGGCATTAGATTTATTCCCAGGGAAAAATAACCCAAATAACTTAAACTGAATTTCAGGAAGGGATAAAGAAGCAGACTCCTCTTCCATTCCCTCCCAGCAGCAGCTGCCAGGAAAGAGACAGACGAATGGTAGATGGAGACTTGTCCCTGGCTGAAAATATAATTTCCAACGTTGGAGAAGCAGACATTGTCTGGACAGGATAACCCAGGTGTTCTGCCACCAGCATATCCCAGCCAATGCAGAGTCCTCAGTGAAGTTTGCAGTCTCAAACCTTGATTATTTTTGCATTCCTTAGTCAGAATCTGTGTTCAACAGTCGAGCTGGAGCCATCCAGCACTAAGAAATTTGTAATGAAAGCAACATCTATATCACTGCAAGGTATAATATTAACCAACTTTATTCCCTGGTCATTTCAACCCCGGTGTACTGTGAGCCTGGCAACCTCATCTGACAGACACAGCATGCTGCATTCCTCTTGGTGTCTGCTCCTCATTGTTCTCCATGTATCCATCCAGTACAATTGACATTGTTCACCTTAATACCCAACCGAAAACCTTTGTTCTGAATGGGAGCTCACAAATAAATGTTAATGACCTTGACCTGTCATATGTCTGGTATTTCTCTTGCAGTCTAAAAGATAACTCCGTTGCCTTCCAGCCTACCACCTGCCAGTCTGACTAATCTTACCCTCTTGGCAAGACTAAATGCTCAACAGAATAGTTGCCCTTACCTTGGAGGAATGTGTGTCATAATCCACTACGTGCAATCATGTCTTCAATCCATAATACCTGAACAAATTGAGTTTTTCCCTATAGCATCTTTCTACAGATATGGCAGGAAAAGTTTACTTCTCATAGGACACACTACCTGTAAAATGGCTATCATCCATAAGAGCGGCCATACTGGGTCAGATCAAAGGTCCATCTAGCCCAGTATCCTGTCTTCCGACAGTGGCCAATGCCACGTGCTTCAGAGGGAATGAACAGAACAGGTAATCATCAAGTGATCCATTCCCTGTCACTCATTCCCAGCTTCTGGCATTGCTGAAAGAGAATCAGATCTGTTGATCTATGGAGGATGACCCATGCTGTCATACTTTGTGGTCTGTCTTTGAATGCTACACGTGTAGCATAATCTGAAGAGCTGACAACTTGCAGCAGCACTCCTGGCCCATGATATTCTTTCAAGGTTGAGGGGAAATGGAACAGATAACAGCTTGCTATTCTTGCCACTCCCTCAAATACAGTCAGGAAAAAGAATAAAGAAAGAAAACTCAAAAATACTTTAGCAAAACCTGTCTACAACCACTCAGAAAACCCAGGAGGATCTTATTGCCTATACATTTTGGCCGTGCCCTGCTTTTCAAATATACATCTGTTGGCAGGTGGTCTGTTTCTGCTTAGTCAGCTCTATGTGGGTGGAATTGTCTGTTTTATAGACTGTTAGATTGTCCTGCAGCTTTTAAGTGCAATGGTCTTAATATTATGGGACCAATCTCACAAGGTGCAGAATGCCTCCTGTGAAAGGCCAATTGTCTTCAACGTCCACTTACAGCCATTGGGAGCTCACAGAGCTTTATGCTCCATGAAAGGCACTCAGAACCTCATAGGATCAATCTCCTAATCAAAAGAAAATGCCTCCCCCCCTTCCATAAAATGCCCCTGAACTCTTGCTGGGGAAAATATATCTTTTCTAAATGTTTCTGTACTCCAGAGAAATTGGAAACCCATTTTGAGAGAGTCAAAGAATAAACTTCAGTTATAATAAAAGTTAAGAACTTCTCAAGTTGTGGGGGCACCAGGCCTTCAGGTTTGAGCCTCCCACTCTGCTGACAAATATGTCAGATGCTTTAATATTAGGCTAGCTAATAAACTGCAATTCAGAAAAACTCTATGACCACTTTCGCAACAGAAGAGTGGGATGTGTGACATAGATCTGAAAAAATAATTCCTACGTACCAATCGTTGTTTACTGTTACATTCTTGCTGCTGCAAAAGAGCCATCTTAGATTCGTGGCTTACAAGCAGAAAAACCCATTTTAGCCTTTGCACAGGAAAAGAGATCCGTTTTTAACAAGATTAGTATTTTAGTGCATTTTCATTGTATCAATGTGCTACAGCATATGTAGGGCCCTACCAAATTCATAGTCCATTTGGGTAAACTTCATGGTCATAGGATTTTAAAAATCATAAATTTCATGATTTCAGCTATTTAAATCTGAAATTTCACAGTGTTGTAATTTTAGGGGTCCTGGCCCAAAAAGGTCACAAGGTTTTTGGAGAGGGGGTTGCGGTACTGCTATCCTTACTTCTTTGTTGCTGCTCGCGACGGCGCTGCCTTCAGAGCTGGGCAGCTTGAGAGTGGCAGCTGCTGGCCAGGAGCCCAGCTCTGAAGGCAGAGCCACCGCCAGCAGCAGCGCAGAAGGAAGGATGGCATGGTATGGCATTGCCACCCTTACTTCTGCACTGCTGCCTGCAGAGCTGGGCCCTTAGTCAGCAGCTGCCACTGTCCAGCCTCCCAGCTCTGAAGGCAGCAGCACAGAAGTAAGGGTGGCATGGTATGGTGTAGCCCCCCTTACTTCTGCTCTGCTGCTGGTGGGATGCTGCCTTCAGAGCTGGGCACCTGGTCAACAGCCGCCGCTCTTCAGCTGCCTAGCTCTGAAGTCAGCACAAAAGTAAGGGTGGCAATACAGTGCCCCCTAAAATAACCTTATGACCCCCCCCCCCCGCAACTCCCTTTTGGGTCAGGATCCCCAATTTGAGAAACACTGGACTCCCCCCATAAAACCTGTATAATATAGGGTAAAAGCACACAAAAGACCAGATTTCACTGGCTGTGATGCGTTTTTCATAGCCATGAATTTGGTAGGGCCCTAAGCATATCCTTACTTCCCCCACTAGGACTAATTGCATAAGAAAGGGCTTCTCATTAATATAAGTGTTCTGGGACTTGTCCCTAAGATAGTACTGACACACACTGCATTGTACTGTGAAAATGAAGAAAGAAAATGTCTTACTATATTGACCTATTTTGTACTGTATCAAACCTGAAAGATAAATTTACATTAATGTTCTGATGATTCAATCTGACACTAACATTTTAACACCCGACAATTATAAAAAAGTGACCAGAATCAACCAAATGCAGAGAGAGGTTGTGTGTGTGTGCAAATGCATATTATATATAATCTCTTGAGATTTGCATGGGATAAGGCACAGGGCTGTGAGCCAGGGAAATTGAGTTCTATTCTGTTATGGGCACTGAATTGCTGTATTACAATAGGCAAGTCACTTCATCTTTCTGTCCCAAATGTTTCCCATCTGAAAAATGGGAAAAGATACTATGGATTATTATTATTTATCTCCAGTTTTTTGTTTGATCAGTTTTGACTGGGACTCTCCAAAACTGTCTGTTTTCTCTTCCTCATTTATTCAAAAGTTATCTTTGAGAAAAAGTGCTTCATGTTTTGTAAAGCACTGAAGTAGAGAAAATGTTATTAAACAAATTCACACTTCCCTGGACAGCTGATCAGCTTTCTGGCCTGCGTTTTTGACTTTTCTTTACATTATTCTTTGTCTCACAGTATGACTAAATTCTGGTAAGCGACTCTGCAAAGATGCCATTTCAGGGCCCACTGTTTATTTTCTTTACAGTGATTCCAACTGTGCTCAGTTTACAAGTAAAGATGTGACTTTTTTTTCACAAGGGCTAGCCCTAAACACTTAGGCTGGGCTCAGCACCTTTATCGATAATATCACAGTTTGAGCAAATGTTCTTGACATGGAACAGTTTAGCCCTATCTGCACTAATCACTTAAACTGCTGCCAGCATTCAAGCAATTGTATCTGTTGCTAACTATAGATACAGAATGTGCTAGTGTAAATAATGCTAGAAAGTCAAGCCATGTTCTTTGTTACTTGGGCCTCATTACCAATAATTCTGCATTTGGGACTTAAGGTACAATTTTCAGAGAAACATCTAAGTGACTTGGGAGCCTATGTCGTATTTTCAGAAGTGACTTAGGAGCCTAAGTTTCACTGAAAGTGAATGAAACAGTATCTTAAGTCACTTAGGTGCTTTTGAAAATTGTACACTTAGTTAACAATTTTGCTGGTGATGTGCAAGGCAAATGTAGAATCCCTTTTGCTCTCCCAAAGCTCTTTTGGTTCTGCTAGGTAACGGTGGTAAAAGGTAATCAAAACTTTTTTTTGTCACTGCAAAAAAATCAAGCAGCTATGACTCCAAATGCACACTGATCTGTTCAGTTGCAAAGATGCCCCTTTTCTGATCACAATCATCCCTATATTACTCACTCGAGCCAGGAACACCTATTTTTTGTAAGCCCTGAAGATGACAGCTAAAGTGCAGGCAGTTGTTTTATTGCAAAGGCCAGAGATGACAAAATGATCGGTCTCTATTTACTGTTTTGTTAATTGTATGTTAATTAATTAAATTATATTATATTGCTCTTCTAAGGAGACATTTTGACAAATAATTCTCTACGTCACATTTTCTTGGTGATTCAGAAAATAACCCAATGACCTTCACACTGTTAGGAACTCAGTTTGGACTAATTAACTGGTATCCTGTGACAACTACACTGTATGCACTTTTAGTTGCATGCAAATTGGCAGAAAAGGTATAAAGAGAAATAATAAGAATAATACTTTAAAAATACACAGCACCTCTGATCCCACAATACTAAAGAGTTTTGCAAATATGGACTTTAACCCGATTGTAAAGATGGGGAAACTGAGACACAGATAGGTTGAATGTTTTGTCACCATCTGACCTTGGACTCAGAGAGTCCCAGCTTGCAAACCTTTATTGACATGCATAATTTTGACTCACATGCTGAAATTTACTCCACATGCATAAAGTCTGAGTATGAAACCCTGGCCCCATTGAAAATAATGGGAGTTTTGCCACCAATATCTCTGATGCCAGGATTTCACCCAAGTACATGAGCTTTATGCAGCTGGGGAGATGAAATCCAACCCCAAACCTAGATTCAGAGAAGGGGCTGTTCTGCAGTCCCATCCCCTGTTTCAACCTACAGGCAGCAATTGCATACACAGTTTCTTCAGACCAGTTTCATTGGATACTGGGGCTTCTGGACTTGTATAAACATATTTTCTATGGCCCCTCAACTGGCTCATCCCTACCTGCCCCAATGCATTTCTCCTCACTGGCCTATGCAAGGCTGGTGCAGAGATGGTACATGGACACCCCTGTCTAGGAACTCAGCTGCCTGACAGTCATGTAGCCCCTATGCAAGGCTTAAATGATAAGGAAGACCTTATGTTGGCCCCCTTCATCGGGCTGTACTAAGGTTGAAGTCCATGGAACAGAAAACTTGAAATCAGCTGACTGGTGTTTTATTCTCAACTATGCCTCAAAGGCCTGATCTCGCAAAGCTTTACTTTATGTGAGTAGTCCACTGAAGTCAGTGAAACTGCTAGAGGGAATACAGTTTTGCAGGTTACGGCCCTTTTGCGAAGAGCACTCAGCTCTCTCTTCTAATGGCTAAAAATAGCTACTTCAGACAGAAGCAGAGCAAGTTATTGTGTCTGTGTCTGCCTTGCCTGTTACATCGGGTTGTGGCCTCTAAGCACGACCAACATACAAACAATAATTTCTCAGAATAATGTGCTGCCATCTTTCAATAATGTGCAGCACAGTACAGAAGTTACTGACTGCCACAAAAACTAGGAAGCAGATACCACCCAGCTGCCCCTGATTTTTAGGAATGTACACAATTTTTCCTTAATATTCACATGTCTCATCAAGGACTGTGATTTAAAACAGACAATAATGGGATTGTTAGTGTGCAATGGTAGCTAGGAGTAGGATAAGGTGTTTTCTGATGTCTTAGATCATTTGGCTTAATTTTCTAAGAACTTATTATTCTCCTTTAGTAACTATCCCTCATGTCACATGGGCCTTTTGTTCTTGATTTTTATTAGTGAGTCCCTCAATTTCTCTGTGAGGGGTTAAGAGGTAAGGAAGGCAGTAGGGACCCATTTATTAACATTGGCTTTCTTTAGCATCTGAAGGATTTGAACTTTTTAAATCTTTTAATAGGAAATAAACCGAAGACTAAAAGTTCAGACAGCTTTATTACTGGAGAACACAAAGTGAACAGCATGAACATTATTGAGACTAATAGGAATTTCATGGAACTAACAGAAAGCTCAGTTGCAACAATAAGGACTGCTCAAGGTCACCTGCCTTGGGTCTTAATTTTGCTCTAATGAGCTATTACTAAGGCTTCACTAACAAACAAAAAAATCAATTTTGGATTAATACAGACACACACACGTCCTGTGCTGTGCCTTCTGTTGTCAGGACAGGATAAACAGATGTGTTAACTTTATGACAGTTTGGCTGAAAGCATCACATAAAAAAGAAATACGAACATGCCTGCAACTTCTTAGATTTCTTCTGTTTGGCAAACATAGCATTTGACTAGGTTTGATATTTTATTGCTGTCCACTGAGCTCAAGGTTTAAAGAATCCATAAAAACTGTGCATGTTCTCTGTAAATGATCAATTTGCAACAGGCACCAACATTCAAGTGTGATTGAAAGCCTGTTCCCAATGAAAATCTCTGAGACTTCTGATGAAATCGGTGCAATGTATTGCAAACAATGAAAAGGGAGTTTTTAAAAATGATTACACTATATTCGGAAATTAAGCCCTACCAACAGGTGGGAAGATTGTTCATGGATTACTAAAAATATCACGTCTGTGTGCTAAAACAACTTGTTTTAAGCCTTGACATAGATAATTATTACTTACGATTCTTTAACACAGTAAAATGACACATGCAGTGGCAAATCGCTATTTTATATGATAAATTCATCATGACTAGTATCTTACTGCTAAAGAGAAAGATATGAACAAAGTCTACAACAAAGTTGCAAATTTATCACTTAAAACCACCTAGTTTAAAAGACCTTTAAAATGTTACAAGTAGAAAAACATGCACTATTTAATCTTTAATATGATCACGTTCTCTTGGGTTTTTTTCCCTAGATTTGAAATACAGTACAGAGGTATTTTTTCTACTGAAGTGACAGATTTATTGCACCAAGTTCTAACGAATATTTCCTATAGGGTTTTCAGTGTTCCTAATAAGATGAAACAGACTACTTTTCGTTACAGAGCCACTTTAAAATAGAAAATAGTGTCTGTTCCCTAGCTAGTTACATCAGCTTCACTAGGCTTTTGATTAATTGCACACAAGTCTTAACAACTGAAGGGCACCATGTTGATACAAATGATATTGTCCTTATATTCTTTAATTAGACTAAGTGAAATATATCTTAATGCAGATATATTTAATGTATATTTCTAAAATGCCTGCATCAAGTTTTAAGCTAACTTCAAATACAATGCATAAGGTTAAAATATTTGCACACAGTTGCTAATATTCTGGGTTCTTTTTGAAAAATTATACATATTTTATCCATTTAAAAACAACAGGGGAAATTCTATAAAGCAATGTTACGGAAAATTTAAAAATGAACAGTGATTTAACCCGACGGGGAATGGATATTACAATTGGATTATATTCTACAAACATTTTGATTAGACCAACTTTTTGGAGGGGAAAATAAAGTATCATTATGGCATTATCTTTTATTCTTGAATTTCCAGTCTTTACTGCCTTAAATAATTAGAAACTACATGCTTTTCAGCTTTTCATTTTAAGCACATCAATTATATTAAATTAAATCATTAATTTTTTTAATGAACATTTACAGTTCTAGTTTCAACAAATTCTATTTGATATGGAGCTACTTAGTAATTAAACACTATTTACATTTAAAGATGTCAAGGAAAAACACAAATTATTTTTATATAACCAGAAAATATGAAGCACATCCAAACTGAAGGACACACAGTAAACACATCTTGCAAGGGAAACTTTCTCATTAAGTCTGATAAAATACGGTAAATGAACATAATGAGCATGCGATACACAGAACTAGCGATATATTTGAAAATGGCTTTTACAATTAAGAAAAAAGTGCTTGGAAATCCCCATCATTCACAGAAAATCTTTCAATCACCTAGCAACCTGCTGCTGCTTTCAATTTTGAACAGGCAGCCTTCACATTCACAGATGTATCTGAGCCAACGGATGCAACTGCAAGTTTAAAGCAAAACAAAAAAACAAAACCAGATCTTTTTGTGTGGTTATTTAAATAAATTGCCCCTACCTTTCTTCTGAGAGTATGATGGCGACTGCACTTGAGAAAAAGTAGCTTTTTCTTCTGTGAAATATTCAAGTTGGTTGTACGGATTCAGGGCCATGTCCATGCCAGAGTACTCGCTTTTAAACACGTTTCCAGGGTAACTACAGGTATATGGCTGATTCACCGCCCAGGCCTGTTCCATAGATATGTTGTTATTGTGCAGGACCTGAGCATCACAACTGCTGTAACCCTGACTATCTTCAATATATGTGCAATAATCGGCAGACTGCATGGAGCAATTGCTACCAGCAGCAGGATGCACTTCATATATTTCTTGCATACAGTAGCTCATTTTGTTATCCGATCTCAGCTTCTACTTTACATTCACACACACACGCATGCATGCACACACAGACATGCATACACATGGAATGGGAAAGGAGAAATGAATAAACAACGCCAACAAAGTCGATTGCAAAACAGTGTGTTTTACTTTGGGGCAGCACCTTGTGTGCTAAAATCCTATTTATATTGGGATGCCTTGTGAGCTCCCCTGCCAATCAAACATATTGGGAAGCAGATTTATGACAGTCAAAGGTCTTAATCTGTGATTGTAATTCCTGGGGAAGATGGCAGACAGGTAGCAATGACCACCAGACAAAGGCGGCTATGGCCAGACAACCCCCTCAACTGTTTGTTAGAAATAATCATTTGTAAACCATTTCAGCCCCTTCCAATATGATTAGACAATGATTACTAAGGCAAGGACACAGTTATGTCACTATAGTTGTCAACTTAAGTGTGAAGCATTATAAAGACCTCCTAAGAGGGGATATGCTGAAAATCCTAAAATCAATAATCCTGTTTTTCAGCATTAACCCATAGAAAATCCAATAGTGCTGTGTTGTTGACCCAAACAGTAGTCTAATTTTACAAATTTTAGCATCTTGATCTGTCATCAGCTTTATTGATTTTGTTTTACAGAATTATCTGCATGAACCTCCCACGCCTCACACACATATATGAACTCCCTGCTGCTTGTTAATGCATTTACAGGAAAGCAGCCTTTTTTAAACTTCAGTGATTTTGGTAGGTAATTTCTATTGAGTTTAACAGGTGGGAAACTTCAGAATAATTTGTCTTGATCAGCAAATAGGATACTGCTTAAATAAGCTAATTGGTTTGCCGTTACATTTCATTCATCTTGTTTGCATGTTTCAGTAATGAAGTATTGAATGTATATTTGGTCGCAAATAGAGTGTGATTACAGGCTTTCCCCAGTCATTTTATTCACACACTCAAGTTATAAACATGTAACACCATGAGTTCAGAAACAGAGTTACTATAGGATTTTATAATAATTCACCACCTCAAATGCTAGTACTAGTACACCCATTTTAATCTAATCTCTCTCCCCCCTTTTTCTTTACACCAAAAATAATTTCTGTTGTCTCTATTTTTCCCTAGACAAAGAATTTTCCTTCAATGGCATGCTACAATATAGCAAGATGTTTGTGAGAACAGGAGCACGATTGTATTATTCATTGGATCACTAAGTTCTTGTTATTGAGAAGCAAAAATAATATTAACAATATTAACTAAAGAAGAAACTGTTTCTTACTGTTATTGTTTCACTGATGTTAAACAATATTCACCACTCTTAAATATGAACTGAAGTAAGGCCCCCCTTCAGCCATGAACTTAAACCTGGGCCTAACTACCTTGCTGAAATGAGGCCGAGGGTCTTAAAAAGTACTCTTGAAAGGCCAAAGAATGGGACTTGAGGAGGACACATTGTTCCTTAGTTGGTTTCATGGAACATTTTAGAAAGATTTAAAGAGTACATAAAGGAACACTCCCTCTTCCTCCAGACACAACTTACCTATTTTATTATGGGCCAAAGCACTAAATCCTGAGCAGTGCAGAGCACTATCAACTCCCACTGACGCCAGGGCAGGTGCTCTTCACGTCTCAAGATTTGATGCATTCTGTTTCACCCGCTGATTACTTTACATTTGTTTTTCTAACTATAAATCAAAAACTGAAGTCAACAGAGTTGTTTCAGGAATGAAATTGTCCCTGTTAACTCTCATCGTGGAAAGCATCAACACACTCCTTTTGGAGCAAGGAATGCTTACTAAAAACTTCAGAAATAAGTTCCAAAACACCATACACCTCTGTCCTCTGTTTTTCAATGTCTCAAACTCAACAAAATATAATTTAAAATTAACCTTTCAGTAATATGCTTTATAAAAACACTTTGCAATTGTAATTTTGGATTTAGCTGGAATTTATGCCATAAGTTTTCAAAACTAATGAGTGGTTTTGGGTGTCTAACTTGAGACACCTTAAATAGACTGATTTTTTTAAGGATGGATGCAATTTCTGAAAATCAGTCCCCTTTTGGGTGTTTTAAGTAGGGTACTGAAAAGTGAGCCCCACACATTACTATGTTGATTTGCTTGTGTTCGATGTTTTTCCTCCATATTATTAATTTCTTTAAAGGCAAAAAAAGCCCAGTTTCTCTTCGCCCTTGAGAACAAAAGCAACATCTTTACCAAAAAGAAGCCAAGGCCACAACTCAAGCTGAAAATGTACATTAGAAAGCAATCAAAAAAATTTTGGTGGAAACATTTTGGGAACTATTTTTCCTTTATGATTTATTGTATGTAAAGATCAGATATGAGTGCACAAATATTTTAGTACTTGTCACAGTTTCCTTCTTTGACAATATCACTGACACAAAATGACCAGAGAACTTTGCAATTATTTATTTATGCCGAAACACATGAAACATATCAGGCTTTGTGACTAGTTTGTATGTGTTACACAAACACACCTTTTAATCTACTGAGAATACAGTACCCTCATTGCCAAGAAACAAACCATTCTATACATGCAGTAGGGTATTTTCTTTTGATTGCCACACACAACTCCCATTACCCCTAACGTGAATTTATGTAAAAGCTCACAACAAGATGAAAACTATACACTACAGAATAACTGTTCAGGGTACCTACGCATATTTTTTCCTCAAATGTCCAAATGTTATCCATTGGTATGTCTCAAGCACTGTTTACCTGAATAAATCTTCAGTTATTTAATTTAATAACGAATTATATATATTAGAAGCTTGACATAATCTGAACTATGAAATTAATTATTAGCAAATGTTCAGTCTAATTTTTTTTTGAAAATATTGTCATTTTAAATACCATCACCACATATATCACTAATCCATTTAATTCTGTTTAGTTTGGTACTAACAAGGAAGTCATGAACTGACCTTTTAAAAAAGAGTTTAAATAGTCTTTTGCTTATCTAGTCAAGACAGAAAAGTTTTATTACTGTCTGTACAGGAGCCATTTCAAATACACCTTTCCTGCTATCAGCTTGGGTAGACCTGTAACATTGTGTGTATTTTATTCCATATATACCATGGATATAGAATCAACAGATTGTTAAGGATAAATTTTGCCATCAGATGCTTTTGTAATTTCAAGTAAAGTGAGCCTGAATCCGAGCTCCACTCAGATCCTGAGGCAACATTTGTCCCTAAGCAATTACTACCTCTTCTGAGTAAAGGCGTGTGTTAGTAATACGTTTTAGTCTGAAAAGACTAACAAGTGTATCTCAGTTAAATTATATTTAGCAAGTTGTAAAGATAAAGATTACGTAAGTGTCAATCCTACTTTGACTAAATCTGCATGGAATTTAAGTTTTTCATTATTCTCGGAAAAACAAGCAGATACTTATTTCTTAAAAATGGAGAAAACTAACTGACATGGTGCATTGGTAACTGTTACAATATTCATATACCCAGAGTGAAATCCTGGCTTCACTGAAATCAATCTGAGTACATCTTAGACTTCAATGGGGTCAGGATTTCACCCCAACACTTTTCTTTAAAGTGAGTTTGGGGGAAAGACCTGAACAATACATGTTCAGAAACAGACCAATTTAGATTAGAAAATAAATATGATAAAGTTTAAGGGATACAGACTTGAAATTAAACCTTTTATTTAGTGTGGAGTGGGGAACTGAGCAATCGCATCCATTCAAACTGAAAGACTAGGCGTGTTGTTGAAGATTTATGCAACATCTAGGTGGTTAGCACTACCTATTGTGTATTGGGTCTGTCATATATAATGTATAACATATATGTATTTTTGAAAACTGTGCTCCAGCAATTGGAAGAAAAATCTCACCTAGAGTCAGAGAACAGATTGTTGTACTGAGAGAGAACAGATTGTTGCACTGAGAGACTGACATGCCAGAGAGGCCAGGTTTCATTTGCAAGACAACAAAGAAACTTGTGGGCCACACTGGTCTGCATCTACACAACAAATTTAGTTCCTGCATTCCCCAGTGTAGTGGGTCAGTCCAAAAGCCACCTGGCCAAGTGGTCAGGCCATGGTTCCATAGTTCTTTTTAGTCTCTCTGTTCTGGAGGGGGCCCTGCCAGGTCATATACGGGAAGAAACAGTCCCTCTTGATTCCCTTCTCCTCAGGGCTGTCATGATAGAGGGGAGTCGGGAATAAGGAAGGGGGACCCGGGTTATCCTGATCCACCAGGTCCCAACCCAGGGCTTAATGTCCAGACTACTTGTTGGTCCATCCCAAGTCACATACCTGCTGGGTCTCTCCCTTTAGGGAGTGGTCACAGTCTTAGTAGCAGCAGTTTAGTCTGCCCCGGGGATGGGGGCATCCTGCTCTTTGGGGCCTCTCGTGGGTTCCCAACTCTAAAGGAGGGGGTGGGAGGAATCTGGATCACTGCTTCCAGCATATTCTTACCAGTGTCATAGTCACACTGTCCAAAGCTCCAGGCACCGGCCTCATTCCTGGTGCACCCTGTAGCTCCTTCCGCCCTTTCCCTGGGCTGTCCATCCCTTTTTAAACTATCCCTCCAACTGGAGCATGCCCCACAACCCCCGAAGGGTGGGGCCTCCCTACCCCAATACTGTGCCATGCCTTGCTCTGGTTTAGTGCGGGGTCTGTAAACCCCATCACACCCAGCCAGTGGTCGTAACTTTGGAGGCTGTAGTGTAGACAGGATTCAGACATTTTTACCACTGGGTTGTCTGACCCTGGCAATTTGTCTTTCGCTTACTGAAGCACAGTTATCTGGCACTGTTTGGTTCTTACCGTGTTTAAACCACCAGTCAGAAATATCCATGGGACAGTGGTAAAAATGGCTGCCTTGTCCACACTACAGCCTCCATGGGTGCTACTACCGGTGAAGCTACAGTTGTGAGGAATTATGGATCCTAAATGTGCCAAGGTAGATGCAGTTCTGATTCCATCTCTGAAAGGAAGGGCTTGGTACATGATCAAAAAAAGGACAGAATATTTTTGATGTATAATATCTGTAGGGCGGGATGAACCTTACACTGATGGAGGGGAGCAAAAAGCAAGCGGAAAAGTGGGAGGTTAGGCTGCAGTGTGGCATGCCAGGCTCCATGCATTACTGCTTTGGGATCTGCAGGGAAGCAGCCAGAATTTCGCACGAAGACTTAGAATTCCCTGGGGATTCCAGAATGAGGTGCTTCTTCCTAGAGAGAGGAGGGAACTATGTGAGGTGAAGCTTGAGAACCCAATCCTGTAACGTGGTGAATACCCTCAACAGCAGATACTTTCCCCTTGTGATTTTGTTTTGACAAATGAGGCAATCAGCTTCTTAGTAATTATCCTTCACCCATCTCTTTTCCTCACCCATTTAATTTAACTTTCTTGTCTGAAAATAAATAGACTTGATATAAAAAACCACTATGGAGAGATTGGTGCCAATACATAACCCCTAGGATAGAGAATCTATGGCCATGATATGGAGAACTCTGTTAAGAGACGTCTCTCTCTATTTTAAGGTCAAGTCTCATCTTACTTGTTTTTTGTAATAATATCAATAATACTTATGCTACAGAATATGCACTGTTTTTCTGAGAGTAACTACCGCAACACAAGGAAATCATGTCACAAAAGACTAGGGAGAGTGTGAAAAAGGGCCCAAATGGAAAAGGCCTGTTTTGACCCCAAAAAAATGACAAGAAGTACCGGGGCATGAGTGTCTCCACTTGCAATACGCTAGTGTTTTAGCTGTCGACATAAAACTCAGGTTGATAGTCCTGCAGACACTTGTTTCCCTGGAAACAAATCAGATCATAAAACAGTGCCAAAAATTAACATCACTATTAGAACTGAAATGTTGCTGAAACATTTTCATTTGAATCTCTTAGGGCCTGATCCAACAGTCCTCACTCAGGTCCCAGAATGGGACTAATTACCTAAGGAAGTATCGCAGGACTGGGCCCGAAGAGTCTGGAAGCAGAGTTGAAAACAACACACACAATTTCTACTTCAGCCATTTCTTTTGTGTATTGTATCTGCATTTTGGTTTTTTGGTTTAAATGGATATTGGATTCTTTCATTCATGAATAAAAACAACAAAAAATAACTTACATAAACATTAACACAAAACACTTCTGTGATTGTTCCTACTTAGGCAATGATTTCATCAGCACAGTGTCCAAGACAACCCAGAACACTGACACATGCAGAAGCAGAGCCATTAAACACATTCAACACCTGTAGAGTATAATTTACTATTTGAGGGCCTTATTCCCCAGAAGAGTTATATTCTCTTGACTGTTTGCAAACTGAATGTGTCTGGCTATAGTCTATGTTATCTCAGTTCTTTGCACAACACCTCTATCCCTCTTTTTAAAAACATTCTGAATCACCATCATAGAATCATAGAATATCACGGTTGGAAGGGACCTCAGGAGGTCATCTAGTCCAACCCCCTGCTCAAAGCAGGACCAATCCCCAATTAAATCATCCCAGCCAGGGCTTTGTCAAGCCTGACCTTAAAAACTTCTAAGGAAGGAGATTCTACCACCTCCCTAGGTAACGCATTCCAGTGTTTCACCACCCTCCTAGTGAAAAAAGTTTTTCCTAATATCCAACCTAAACCTCCCCCACTGCAACTTGACACCATTACTCCTTGTCCTGTCCTCTTCTACCACTGAGAACAGTCTAGAAACATCCTCTCTGGAACCACCTCTCAGGTAGTTGAAAGCAGCTATCAAATCCCCCCTCATTCTTCTCTTCTGCAGACTAAATAATCCCAGTTCCCTCAGCCTCTCCTCATAAGTCATGTGTTCCAGACCCCTAATCATTTTTGTTGCCCTTCGCTGGACTCTCTCCAATTTATCCACATCCTTCTTGTAGTGTGGGGCCCAAAACTGGACACAGTACTCCAGATGAGGCCTCACCAATGTCGAATAGAGGGGAACGATCACGTCCCTCGATCTGCTCGCTATGCCCCTACTTATACATCCCAAAATGCCATTGGCCTTCTTGGCAACAAGGGCACACTGCTGACTCATATCCAGCTTCTCGTCCACTGTCACCCCGAAGTCCTTTTCCGCAGAACTGCTGCCTAGCCATTCGGTCCCTAGTCTGTAGCTGTGCATTGGGTTCTTCTGTCCTAAGTGCAGGACCCTGCACTTATCCTTATTGAACCTCATCAGATTTCTTTTGGCCCAATCCTCCAATTTGTCTAGGTCCCTCTGTATCCTATCCCTGCCCTCCAGTGTATCTACCACTCCTCCTAGTTTAGTATCATCCGCAAATTTGCTGAGGGTGCAATCCACACCATCCTCCAGATCATATGGATTACATCACACAGCATACGAATTATTCAGGACTCGATGGGGATCCCCCTAAGGACTATAGGGAAGGGTCTTATGATGTCTTTGGCCCTTCCCTACACTGATGGAGAAAAATATTTATGTGGTCAAATACATTTTTGCACATTTGAACATTTAGCATGAAGGATTACAATATATTTCAGAATTCTAGTGTTGTTGTACAAAGTAATATTATCATCTCCTGGCCTTTGAATACAATTATATCCATTTTGTTTCTTTTGT